>NC_140997.1:218047370-219247370 GCF_052327205.1 Somniosus microcephalus | reverse complement strand
CACGGAGATGCTTGAGGTGTTCCTCCGTTGTGGTGCTGGCAATCAGAATGTCATCCAAGTAGACGAACAAAAAAATCGAGATTCCGCAGAACTGAATCCATAAGGTGCTGGAACGCCTGCACCGCGTTTTTAAGCCCAAAGGGCATGCGGAGGAACTCAAACAGTCCAAAAGGGGTGATGACGGCCGTCTTTTGAACATCCTGGGAATGCACTGGCACCTGATGGTACCCACGGACGAGGTCGACCTTAGAGAAGATTGACTTCCCCGCCAAATGTGCGGAGAAGTCCTGGATGTGCGGGACAGGGTAGCGGTCGGGCGTCGTTATATGATTGAGGCGACGATAGTCGCCACAGGGCCGCCATCCCCCGCCCGGCTTGGGGACGATGTGGAGCGGTGAAGACCAGGGACTACTGGACCGGCGAATAATCCCCATCCTCTCCATCGCGGCGAACTCCGCCGCGAGCTTGCTGGGATCTAAACGTCGCGCCCTGGCGTAGACGGGAGAGCTGGTCGTCGAAATATGGTGCTCCACCCAATGCTTGGCGGTCGAAGCTGAAAAGGTGGGCTTGGTCAGTTCGGGGAAATCCCCGAGAAGGCGGGAGAAGTCATCGGGAGGTGGCTGAGTGCAGGAGCCCGAGTGCAGCGCGGCCGTGCTGCGCGCACATGAAATACCGTCGAGCGTGGTGGCGTGAACGAGGCGACGATTCTTCACATCCACCAACAGGCCGTTGGTGCCGAAAAAGTCGGCACCCAAGAGAGCCTGCGAAATTTGAGCGGTGACGAAATCCCAGCTAAAACGTTGGCCACCGAAACAGACTTGTACCCGCCGGTTCCCGAAAGTGCAAATCGCACCCCCGTTGGCAGCTTGGAGGGGCGAACCCCGTCTGCCGGACTGAAGGTCGAGGACCGAGGCGGGAAGTATGCTGCACTGTGCCCCCGTGTCGCACAAAAAACGACGGCCCGAGATGGAGTCAGTTAAATACAGAAGATTCCCGGAATCGCCGATCGCCATCGTGGCCGCGGGGCATGCCCCGGTTCTGGTGTTCTTGTCTCGCGGTGGTCTGTTTGACGGTTTGGGTGCGAAACTGCAAGGCGGGCGGCAGCAGCGGGCTTTCAGGCCAAAACGAGCGTGGTAATAACAGTAACCGGTCGTCGGAGGCGTCGAGGCGGGGCCCTTCGGGGCTGGGCGTTGCGCAATGGCACAGTGTTGCTGTCGGACCGCGTATATTTTATCCGCCTCTTCGGCGAGCGCGATGCAATCCCCGGTGTCCGACCTGGTGAGGGCTGCTTGGACCTGTTCAGGAAGCTGACTAAGAAATAGCTCGCGAAACAGGAAACATTGGGGTTCGGATCCCAGGAGCATCAGCATGTGGCTCATTAGTTCCGAGGGTTTGGAGTCGCCTAACCCGGGTAGTGTAAGTAGACGGCGAGCATGCTCCGCCTTTGTAAGGCCAAATACCTGCAGCAGCCGTGTCTTGATGGCGACATACTTGGCCGGGGGTTTCTCCAGAAGGCTGATGATCCTCGACGCCGTTGAGCTGTCGAGGGCGGAGACCACGTACAAATATCGGAGCTGGTCCAGCACGATGTTGCGGAGCTCAAATTGTGCCTCAGCCTGCACAAACCAGGAGGCCGCCTGTTGTTCCCAGAATTGGGGGAGCTTCAAAGCCACTGCGTTGGCTTCCATCACTGGCCTGCGTTCCGTGTCCACCGCGAAAAACGTTCGTGAGGTTTCGGGGTCACCAATGTAGGTGTCTTCACACTACTACGAAAATACTGCGGTTGAAACTGACAATTAAACAAACGTGGTTTAATGTACTGAAACAGTTACAAACAAAAGAACGCATGAGAAACTCCACACAGGTCTGTACACCGGCTGGTTCCACAAGGACTGATTGAAACGCCCTACCCCCCTGACGTCATGACGTCATCACGTTTCCCGCCGTTGGGAACGTCACGTGACCCGCGTGATGATGTCATCGCGCCAGATCGCGATTTTATCGATCCCGCGCTGTTTGAACAGAGCAAACACTTAAAGGTAACAACTATGGTTAAAGACAATTATAAACGTTACTGCAAGAGTCTCTAGATGGCTTTGCCACAGGTTAACATTTTGTGCCTTCAGAACTGGCCGCCAAATCTAACCATTTGTTAGATTTCCAACATCCCCTAGTTTTCTGTTTTTTTTTAACCTCCTATAATTAATTTTAACGTTGTTTTCTTTTTTCTATTTATTTCAGAATGTTATGTCAGGACTGATTGCTGATGGCGTAATCACTGCATGTGTCTTGGAGGAGTTCCTGAGCCCAGCGCTGTGTGGGCGAAGCGCTGCACCAGTGCGTGGCAGGACATGGGTTGGCATCTGCTGCTCCTCGCACAGGCAATCCAGGGCTCGGTCGGGGCTGTTAGAAATCGATACAAATTGCCCATATTTAGTGCGAGTGTAATTAACACATGAATAATACCGGAACATTTTACACTAGGATCAAATGTTAAAGTTGAGTCGCCACCCAATGCCTGAGAAGTTAGTTTATCAGAATTAATTGCACGGATTTCTCGGAGTTGGCGCAAGGAAATGAGAAATAGAAAGACAGCTCTTTGAAACTGGAGTTAACTCAGGAAGTGTCGGTTCTGGTAACTGTATTTATACCTTAATGAATAGGATATACTGTATATCAATATCAAAACTCAATTTGTAAAATTAGATTCCCATTGATGTAGGGAATGGTGAGGATCGTTTTTCTTAAGAGCGCCCAGGTGTGTATTTCAAAGTTCTTGCAAATTCTGGCCGGATTTGCTTGGTGGCATTAGCCTGGCTTCTGCCCACTATTGACTTCCATTAACACACTCCATCAAAACCACCACAGCTGGAACCAGCAGCAGCGGCGACCCAGTTCATTCAAATTATTTTTAGCCCTCGATGGTGACATTAAAGTGAACTTCTCCCCAGCAAGCGTTGAACCTTGAGGGCCAGATGCTAATTGGTGTGACTCTTAATGGGAATGAGGGGGGTCTATGCCCACTCCTTCAGAACTCCAAGGTGGTCAAACATGTAGAACTCCAACGTGACACCGAGGATGCTGGACTACATGTGCCGTCCTGTGGAATGGCTGACATCGGCTATCAGTTGGAGCTGAGCGACTGCAATGCGTTTCCTTCTGCTCCCTATTGCCTCCGACAACCCTGAGTTTTCTCTGCAGCCATCCCTCATTCTCCAGCCAAAGGGTAAGGCAGGCTGCCTGCTCCCGGTTGTCAGCCAGCACTGCTCTGTCACCAGCCAGATACAGACGTTGGTGAGAGCAGTGACTGGCCAGCAGACTTCTTGTCCCCATTCCATCCCTGTAGAAAATGGCCAATGTGCAATCAACGCTCCCCCTCCCCAACAACAACCCTTGTCCCACCACAACGCGGCTGCAAACCAATGTACTTGGCACAGCATTCACTGCGCCACTTCAGGATATTGCACGTAGCTTCAGAAGGTGATCACCTTGCCTCACTACCCTACTTGACTGTTTTGAGGAAGTGACATCCCAGATGACTACCGGAAAACCCGATGTTGCCGTGTTGCTTAGATTTCCAAAAAGTCTTTGACAAAGTTCCTCACAAAAAAGTAAACGAAAACCTGACTGTCAATCAGAAATTGACCAAAGGAAAGGAAGCGGCGGGCACCTGTTAGGGAAGTGACATCGAGGGCGGGGTGAGGACGAAGTGTAGTGTCACAGGTATTGAGGCTCCGTTCCTAATCTACATTAATGACTTGCACTCAGAAACCCAGCACAAACTGGTCATAGTCAGAGCAGACAGACATCACCTCCTGATGGAATACTCTCCACTTGCCTGGATGAGTGCAGCACCAACAACACTCAAGAAGCTCAACACCATCCAGGACAAAGCAGCCCGCTTGATCGGCACCCCATCCACCACCTTAAAGTTTCACTCCCTCCACCACCAGCGCACCGTGGCTGCAGTGTGTACCATCTACAAGATGCACTGCAGCAACTCGCCAAGGCTTCTTCGGCAGCACCTCCCAAACCCGCGACCTCTTCCACCTAGAAGGACAAGGGCAGCAGGTGCATGGGAACACCACCACCTCCAAGTTCCCCTCCAAATCACACAGTATCCTGACTTGGAAATATATCGCCATTCCTTCATCGTTGCTGGGACAAAATCCTGGAACTTCCTCCCTAACAGCACTGTGGGAGTACCTTCACCACACGGACTGCAATGGTTCAAGAAGGCAGCTCACCACCACCTTCTCGAGGGCAATTAGGGATGGGCAATAAATGCTGGCCTTGCCAGCGACACCCACATCCCGTGCATGTCTAAATAAAATAAAAAATAGCACCTTGGCACATTCTCAGGACTTCTCAAATTGCCTCAGTTATTTTACACAGCAAAGTCCTACAGACAGCAGATGAGATGACCAATCAGTTAACCTCCTTATTTGAGTAGTGTTGGCTGATAGAGGAATGGTGTCCAGGAGGCCTGAAGAATTCTCTACTCTTCATCGGTGCTGTAAAATCTTTCACATCCACCTGAACAGGCAAACGGGCTCTCATTTTAATGTCTCATCTGCAAACCAGTACCTCCAACAATGCAGCACTCTTTCAGTGTTGCACAAAAGTGTTAGCCTAGATTATTGAGCTTGAACGCGTGATCTTAGAGAGGAGAGTGCTACTAACTGAGCCAAGCTGACACAGGCTAATCTTTTGTTAAAGAATTGAGTTGCAATGACTGGAGAAACTGGCATTCACTTGAAAAGAAATGATTGAAAGTGGACATTATATAAATATATACAAGGCCATCTAATGGTGCAGGTAAGGTAAATCCAGACCTCTTCTTCAAGGAAAAGCAAGACATTAGAACAAACGGGCATAAGCTAAAGCGGAAAACAGACAATTTCAGACAGATGGCAGGAAGAACATCTTCACACAAGATGTGATTGACACTTGGACTGGTCTTCCAGGTAAGATAGTGGAGGTAAAAATGCAAAATTCATTCTCAATAGATGATTCAGTGTGAGGCGTTAAACCGTCTGCCCTCTCAGGTGAACGTAAAAGATCCCATGGCACTAGTTCGTAAATGAGCAGGGGAGTTCTCCGCAGTGTCTTGCCCAATATTTATCCCTCAACCAACATCACTAAAAAAAAAACAGATGATCTGGTCATTATCTCATTGCTGTTTGTGGGACCTTGCTGTGCGCAAATTGGCCGCCGCATTTCCTACACTACAACAATGTTTATACTTCAAAAGTACTTAATTGGCTGTAAAGCGCTTTGGGGCGTCCTGAGGTCATGAAAGGCGCTATATAAATGCAAGTCTTTCTTTCTTTAATCTAAGTTTTTTTTTAATTGGATGAATGAGCTAAATTGAGCTGAATGGCTTCCCTTGTCTGTATTTTTCTTGTGATATTTGACAATTAATAATTTCCTAAAGTATTTTGCAGCCAGTGCAAGCATGTCTTAAACTGGGCAGTTTTTTTTTCCAACTGGTTATTAGGAATAATTTAGAAGTTTGTTAATATTGGGTTGCAGTTTGCTTGGCTTTATCTTCTGAAACTCCAGATGCAATCGAAGCTGACAGATGCAACCAATTAATAAAAGTGTCACACTCTAGCGGAGAGAACTGACAAAGCGAGCTGTATGTGATCCTGAGAGCTTGTGGATTTTAACTCCTACATTCTGTGCCAAAAAGTTACCTCACTATTTATTTTGTCTCCTTGAGAATTTTACCAATATTAAAAAGAAAACACAATGCCCGGGGGCAGGGCAGTGTTTTAACACCATGCATTGTAGAATTCTGCGCTATTGGCTTGTGTCTGCTATTCCCCACGTGGTAAGTCCCTAGTTGCAGCTAGTGTCTTCAGGGGAGAGCGCAATGCAGATGCAAAACAATATCCACTTTGGTGTCAATATAAATTCTAACAGGACTAGACAGACTAGATGCTGGAAGGATGTTCCCGATGGTGGGGGAGTCCAGAACCAGGGGTCACAGTCTAAGGATAAGGGGTAAGCCATTTAGGACTGAGATGAGGAGGAATTTCTTCACCCAGAGAGTGGTGAACCTGTGGAATTCTCTACCAAAGAAGGCAGTAGAGGCCAATTCATTAAATATATTCAAGAAGGAGTTGGATATATTTCTTAAGGCTAAAAGGATCAAGGGATATGGGGAGAAGGCAGGGACAGGGTACTGAATTTGGATGATCAGCCATGATCTCATTGAATGGCGGAGCAGGCTCGAGGGGCCAAATGGCCTACTCCTGCTCCTATCTTCTATGTTTCTATGTTCCTATCCCAGAGAGAGAGAGAGAAGGCAAATAGGAACAGGTACACAGCACAAAGTCAGCAACAGCAGCAACAACTTGCATTTATACAGCACCTTTAACATAGTAAAACATCCCATGGCGCTTCACAGGAGCGTTATCAAACAAAATTTGACACGGGCCACATAAGGAGATATTAGGACAGGGAGAGAGAGGTTTTAAGGAGCGTCTTAAAGGAAGAGAGAGAGGTGGAGAGGTTTAGGGAGGGAATTCCAGAGCTTAGGGCCCAGGCAGCTGAAGGCACAGCCACCATATGTGGAGCGATGAAGATTGAGGATGCGCATGAGGCCAGAATTAGAGAAGCGCAGAGGTCTCGGAGGGTTGTAGGGCTGGAGGAGGGTGCACAGATAGGGAGGGAGCGAGGCCATGGAGGGATTTGAATACAAGGATGAGAATTTGTAGGACCGGGAGCCAATGTAAAACAATGAGCACAGGGATGATGGGTGAGCGGAACTTGGTGCGCGTTGGGACGCGGGAAGCTGAGTTTTGGATGAGCTGAAGTTTACAGGGGGTGCGAGGCACAATATTTAAAAAAAGTGAAAACATGTTTTTTTTTTAAAGTTTAATAATAGTGCAGTGTTGGAGGTTTGTGGATGACGCATGAGGACGGGATTGTACTCGGCGGTGAGACATGCTCCCATGGTAGAAAAGTCCACTGATACTCAGTTTCGTTAGCCTACAAGATGAAGAGGCCTGGACTAATAATCCAGAGACATGAGTTCAAACCCCACCATGGCAGCTTGCGAATTTGATTTCAGTTAATTAAATAAATCTGGAATTAACAAGCTAGAATCAGTAATGGGGACCGTGAAATTATCGGATTGTTGTAAAAACCCATCTGGTTCACTAATGTCCTTGAGGGAAGGAAATCTGCTGTCCTTACCCGGTCTGGCCTATATGTGACTCCAGACCCACAGCAATTTGGTTGACTCTTAACTGCCCTCTGAAATGGCCGAGCAAGCCATTCAGTGTCAAACCGCTCACCACACGGACTGCAGCGGTTCAAGAATGTGACACACCGCCACCTTCTCGAGGACAACTGGGGATGGGCAATAAATGCTGGCCTTGCCAGCGACGCCCACATCCCGTGAATGAATTAAAAAAAAAAAAACAAGCCTTCAGGAGAATGAAGGTAGAGAAAAGCACGCCGCTCATTTGATAACCATTTTATTTTATTCTGAAAGAGCGCAGTGGTCAGTCACAAAGGTCAACTCCATCGCAAACCTTGTACTTCACTGGATAGTTCTCTTGGAAGCAGAAAACCAAATTAGAAGCTAAGGTCACCTGAGAGGCTGGTCTCCCGCAGGGTTTTGATGGATGGATACAGTATACGCACCAGCAATGCGAGGGAGGGGGAGCTGCAAGGGTGGTGTAGGGTGAACTCTCGTACAAGCTGAAACATTTTCAGAATTGCAAGGAGGCTATCTGATATTATTCTATAACAGGTGAATGTCATTTTTCACTGTTTAAAATAGGCAGTTGTTGTTGGGCTGATATAACCCTTCGTGCTTGGTTGATGTCTCATAGCACAGAAGGGGGGTGGGGAAAGACCATCTGATTAAATATAATGAGCGTAGTAGTCACTTGTAGAATGTTTTTGATAATCTGACTCATTTAGTTACTATTTTGGCATATCTTCAGAGTCTCCCAACTGATAAGTGTCTGTCCTGTCCTTGAACTTCTGACTCCCCTCCTTCCTTATCAGGGTCTCTCCCCAGGGTCTAATGCTTACCCATTATTGCTCAGACATAAACTTCATTTGAGTGATTAAGCTTTAGAGTGGGGCGGGGGTGGTGGTTGGAAGAAGTGGACTTCTCTTTGAATGTTCACTCTTATCAGTGCTGATCCTTACTTGGGGTTTGCTCCACGTGGCCACCCCCACCCACCCCATTGCTCAAGTGGACCATTCTTCATTCCTCAGCCTTTAACGACGAGTACAGGAAACTCTTTCTTATCCGGCACTGACGGGACCAGCGTGCTGCCGGTTGATCAAAAAGTCCGGATTACAGAGAGGTATACTTACTAAGATATGAGAGCCCCGTACACGGCCACAGATCCAGGCATCCCTGTTGCATGGCAACAGGTGCAGGAAACCCAGTTACGCGGCCACAGATCCAGGCGTCCCTGTTGCATGGCAACAGGTGCAGGAACCCCGGTTACACGGCCACAGATCCAGGCGTCCCTGTTGCATGGCAACAGGTGCAGGAACCCCAGTTAGAAGGCCACAGATCCAGGAACCCCGGTTACACGGCCACTAATATGAAGTAAAACTTACCTGAACCTACTCCTGAATTTTGCCGGTTAAGAGAGATTCCCGGTTCCGGTAAAAAGAGAGTTTCTTGTACTTGGCCATTCAGCTGTGGACGGCATCATAACAGAGCCAGATCCCGTCGTCAGCTGGCACTTTCCAGCAGGGTGCCCGCTGGATAAGGATTGGGAGCGGGAATCCTGGCTGATTTTTCCCTTCGCTTGTCTCGGAGTACGACTGAGGTCAATTGTCCCTAGCTGGGCCGGGGGAGGAGGGCAGGTGGGCTTTTCTCATTGGCATGGTTCAGTTTCACAATGGCTAATGCCATTGGACCGGGGTGGAAGGTGTGGAATTTGAATAATTTTCTCTGCGGCAATAATTAACTTCACAGACGTAAAAGGGACACATTTATGTTAAAATATCTATTTTTCCATAAATCAAGTAAGTAAATACAATGGAATATTGCATACCTTCGTCTAGTCAGGACCAGATTAGATAAATGAACAGGTGGCTTCTGTTAGAGAATAATATACGCATGGGTTCAACTACGGGCAATAAAGTTTCACCCGAGGCAGGCAATTGTTCCGGGTGATTACACAGTGATTGGATGTGCAATGATCCACTGAAATAGGCGAGAGTTAAGGCTGCTCTTGCGCATTCTTGTGTATTCCAGCCTGAATTTCTCTCCTGCGTGGTTCTCCCTGCATGCTTTAGTTGATGCAGCTCCAGAAAGCGAGTTGAGGGCGTCTCTGAGGCCTCTGCTCATGCCCGTAATGCAAGAAAGACCTAACGAGAGAGCGAGAGAGAATAATCGTTAAAATGTGAGAGAAAAAAATGCAGAAATAATACATTAGATGGGAGACATAGGGCCTCAGGCCCTGTGTCATCAGTCCACTATCAATCTCAAGTTCTACACCATTAGTGTGGTAATATTGTCACCCTGTGTCACATGGCTCTATTTTCACCTTCACGCGACATTGTAAAACCTACGTCGAAGGATCAAAGCAATGGTAAGAAATGCGATTTAAAATGAAAATCCATTACCCGATACATCTATACTTTGTAACGGACACTTCCAATTGGATTAGAGCCTTGCGTCTCACTGCCAGGTATCCATATTTGATCAGGAGGCCCAGGGTGTTTATAAACGAGTGACGTGCAATCCAGGAATAGGTAGCTCTGCTGACTAGTCGATAGGAGACTGGCATGTTGAAAGGAATCAGCCATAAAAGAGTGGACAAAGATGCCATCGAACTTCAGCGCATTAAAACTCAGTGGGGCATGGAGCGTGGAAAGACACAGACAGTTTCCAAGCCCAGTTTAAGAGTCTGAGTGGGGAGGTGCTGAGCAGAGTGCGCGGAGTATCCCAGGGAGGGGAAAAGGAAAAATCAGAGGGGAGATTCAGTCCTGGACAGTCTGCAGTGTCTCTAGGTGGTTGGCTATTGGGAACATCAAAGTGGCCCATGAGGAGGCTTACTAGGAGGAGGCCTGTGAGGAGGCCTACTCGGAGGAGGCCTGTGAGGAGGCTTACTAGGACGAAGCCTGTGAGGAGGCTTCCTTAACCCTCTTGTCTACAAGCATCAGGCATGGTAGATGAAGAAACGGGGAATCAAAACAGGGAATCTTACCCCACAATGATAAAGTTTTAAAAGAAAGAAATATGGAATAAAGATTTGATCATTTTAGAGTTGGGCTGATGCGGGGCCTACTGGCTCCTTGTTTTATTATGTGCTTGTGGGTTTTCCTTGGTTCACACCATCTTGCTCACATTCTTCTTTCTGCTTTGAAGGTTACTGTTGTTACCGACTTCTCACTGCAGTCTGAGTGTAGACAGCAGCTTCCCCAGTTAATAAAACCCAGCCCGATGTTAGCACGTCATCCCACAATCTTGGCACTGTGACACGGTTTAGAATATCCTCTCTGGGACGCTGGTAACCGGTGAAGTCAGGAGTTAACTTTCAACACATCAGCACTGGAAGGGAAGGCCTGGACTTTACTGTCCATGTTGTGGGAATATAAATCTTTAACGTGTTAAAATAAAAATGGGTTGGCAGCAGCAGACATGAAAGGGAACTAGCCCTGGCAGTGGATGAAAGTGAATTTGAAATGGCATGAACTGAAGAGATCTGGCCTCCCTCTCCTCAACATGTCACTCTGTCAGTATGTAACAAGGATTCCTTTTCAAATGCAGAGCCAAGGCCCACGGATAAATAACAGGAGAAAGATCCAAGTGACTGGGTGACTGCTGAGAGCAATTATGGCAGAATGGAAGGCCAGCCATCGTGGGTAGAGCAAGTGATTGCTCAGATCCACTTAGAAGCTGGCATTTTCACAGCGCGTGGAACTTTTTACTCAAAACGGTGCAGTATTAGGGCAGGTCTCTCTGGTAAAGCGTAGAAAATCCCAAGTAATTCATTGTATGCGAAGTGCTTTGGGATGTTCCTGAGAGACATAGGAACAGGAGTGGGCCATTCAGCTCCTCGAGCCTGTTCCTCCATTTAGTTAGATCCTGGTTGATCTGCAGCTCAATTCCAATTACCTGCCTTTGTTCCGTATCCCTTGATACCCTTACCGAATAAAAATGTGTCAATCTCACTTATGAGATTTCAATTGACCCAGCATCCACAGCCTTTTGGAGGAACAAGTTCCAGATTTCCACTACCCTTTGTTAGAAAAAAAAAGTGCTTCCTGATTTCATTCCTAAATGGCCTAGGTCTAATTTTAAAAAGATGGCCCCTTGTTTTGGATTCTTTCACCAGAGGAAATGGGGTAGATCCAGAGAAACGATTGAATCCCTTTCATTTTAAGCACCTCGATTAGATCATCCCTCAAGTTTCTAAACTCAAGGGAATACGAGCTGAGTTTAAGCAACCTGTCCTCATAATTTAACCCTTTAAGGCCTGGTATCATTCTGGTGAATCTGCACTGAACCCCCTCCAAGGCTAATGGATCTCTCTTGAGGTGCAGTGCCCAGAACTGAATGCAGTGCTCCAGATGGGGGCTTTGTACAACTGAAGCATCATTTCCTCACTTTTGAGTTTGAATCACTTGAGATAAAAGCCAACATTCGAGTAGCATTTTCGATTACTTTTTGTAGTAGGACGTAATAAGGAGCTACAGGAAACTCTCTATTTACCGGCACCTAAATAACCGGAAATCTCTGTTAACCGGCAAAATTCAGGAGTAGGTTCAGGCAAATTTTACTTCATATTAGTGGCCGTTCCTGGATCTGTGGCCGTGTAACCAGGGTTCCTGCACCTGTTGCTATGCAACAGGGACGCCTGGCTCTGTGGCCGTGTACGGGGCTCTCGTACCTTTTACTATACCTCTCTGTAATCCGGACTTTTTGATAAACCGGCACCACGCCGGTCCCGTCGGTGCCGGATAAAAAAGAGTTTCCTGTACTTAACAACAACAACTTGCAATTATATAGCACCTTTAATGTAGTGAAAAAGCCCCAAGGCGCTTCACAGGAGCGTTATCAGACAATATTTGACACCGAGCCACATAAAGAGATATTAGGACAGCTTGATCAAAGATGTAAGCTTTACGAGCAGCTTAAAGGAGGAGAGAAAGAGGCGGAGAGGTTTAGGCAGGGAATTCCAGAGCCTAGGGTCTAGGCAGCTGAAGGCACGGCCCGCCAGTGGTGGAGTGATGAAAATCAGGGATGTGCAAGAGGCCAGAATTGGAGGAGGACAGAGATCGTGGAGGATTGTAGGGCTGGAGGAGGTTACAGAGATAGGGAGGGGCAAGGCCATGGAGGGATTTTTAAAAATTTGTTTTATGGGATGTGGGCGTCGCTGGCAAGGCCAGCATTTATTGCCCATCCCTAATGGCCCTCGAGAAGGTGGTGGTGAGCCACCTTCTTGAACCGCTGCAGTCTGTGTGGTGAAGGTACTCCCACAGTGCTGTTAGGTAGGGAGTTCAAGGATTTTGACCCAGCGACGATGAAGGATGGTGTGTGGCTTGGAGGGGAACTTGGAGGCGGTGGTGTTCCCATGCGCCTGCTGCCCTTGTCCTTCTAGGTGGAAGTGGTCGCGGGTTTGGCAGGTGCTGCCGAAGAAGCCTTGGCGAGTTGCTGCAGTGCATCTTGTAGATGGTACACACTGCAGCCATGGTACGCCGGTGGTGGAGGGAGTGAATGTTGAAGGTGGTGGATGAGGTGCCAATTAAGCGGGCTGCTTTGTCCTGGATGGTGTCAAGCTTCATGAGTGTTTTTGGAGCTGCACTCATCCAGGCAAGTGTAGAGTATTCCATCACACTCCTTACTTGTGCCTTGCAGATGGTGGTAAGGCTTTGGGGAGTCAGGAGGTGATACACTCGCCACAGAATACCTAGCCTCTGACAGTATTTATGTGGCTGGTCCAGTTAAGTTTCTGGTTAATGGTGACCCCCAGGATGTTGATGGTGGGGGATTCGGTGACGGTAATGCCGTTGAATGTCATGGGGCGGTGGTTAGACTCTCGCTTGTTGGAGATAGTCATTGCCTGGCACTTCTGTGGCACAAATGTTACCTGCCACTTATCAGCCCACGCCTGAGCATCGTCCAGGTCTTGTTGCATGCGGGCACGGACTGCTTCATTATCTGTGGAGTTGTGAATGGCGCTGAACACTGTGCAGTCATCAGCGAACATCCCTATTTCTGACCTTATGTTGGAGGGAAGGTCATTGATGAAGCAGCTGAAGATGGTTGGGCGTAGGACACTGCACACAAGAATGAGAATTTTAAATTTGAGTTGCTGCTGGACTGGGAGCCAATGTAGGTAGCGAGCACGGGGGTGATGGGTGAACGGGACTTGGCGCGAGTGAGGATACGGGCAGCATTTCAATGCAAGTTCTTTCGCTCTTTCTAAGTAGAGTGTTTCAAAGAGAAAAAGAAGAAATCAATTCCACCTCTTAACCAGAATGATTTTTATGATTTTTATATTTGATTCAAGAAATGAAGAACCAGTTATAATCTTTGACAATGCCTAAGGAGCAGAAACCTGGAGGATTGCAGCAGAATATAAGCAGCATCATGACAAATAAAACAGCTGAGCAATGGGTTACATAGAATTACTTCGAGTCTACGTCACAGAAACAGAACATTCGGTCCGACTGGTCCGTGCCGGTGTTTATGTTCCACACGAGCCTCCTCCCACCCCTCTTCGTCTAACCATATCAGCATATCCTTTTATTCCTTTCTCCATCATGTGCTTATCTAGCTTCCCCTTAAATGCATCTATACTATTCGCCTCAACCACTCCCTGTGGCAGCGAGTTCCACATTCTCACCACTCTCTGGGTAAAGAAATTTCTCCTCAATTCCCTATTGGATTTATTAGCGACTATCTTATATTTATGACCCCTAGTTTTGGCCTCCCCCACAAACAGCTTCTCTATGTCTACCCAACAAACCCTTTCCTAATCTTAAAGACCTCTATCAGGTCATCCCTTGGCCTTCTCGTTTTGAGAGAGAGCGAAATAAAGCATTGGATTTGTAGTGTATGTACCTTTAAGGGGAGAACTACTTTTTACAGCTCCTGTATACTGTAGTACCGGCAGTGACCACACCTGTATATAAGAACATAAGAACATAAGAAATAGGAGCAGGAGTAGGCCAATTGGCCCCTCGAGCCTGCCCCGCCATTCAATAAGATCATGGCTGATCTGATCCTAACCGCCAATCTACTATCACAGAACCACCTCCTGAATCTAACAGAATTAGACACACAAAATAGGAGCAGGATCAGGCTACACGGCCCCTGGGCCCGCTCCGCTACCCACAGGGCCATGTCCGATCCGAACCTAGACTCATGTCCAAATTCCTGCCCGCCCCCCGTAACCCTTAATTCCCTTTACTTCTAGGAAACTGTCTATTTCTGTTTTAAATTTATGTAATGATGTAGCTTCTACAGCTTTTTGGGGCAGCATATTCTATGGACCTACCACCCTCTGAGTGAAGTAGTTCCTCCTCATCTCAGTTTTGAAAGAGCAGCCCCTTATTCTAAGACTATGCCCCCTAGTTCTAGTTTCACCCATCATCGGGAACATCCTCCCCGCATCCACCCGATCCAACCCCTTCACAATCTTATATGTTTCAATAAGATCGCCTCTCATTCTTCTGAACTCCAATGAGTAGAGTCCCAATCTACTCAACCTCTCCTCATATGTCCATCCCCTCATCCCCGGGATTAACCGAGTGAACCTTCTTTGTACTGACTCGAGAGCAAGTATGTCTTTTCTTAAGTATGGACACCAAAACTGTATGCAGTATTCCAGGTGCGGTCTCACCAATACCTTGTACAACTGAAGCAATACCTCCCTATTTTTATATTCTATCCCCCTAGCAATGAAAGCCAACATTCCATTGGCCTTCTTAATCACTTGCTGCACCTGCATACTAACCTTCTGAGTTTTGTGCACCAGGACCCCCAGATCCCATTGTACTTCAGTACTTTCCAGTTTCTTGCCATTAAGATAATAACTTGCTCTACAATTTTTCTTGCCAAAGTGCATAACCTCACACTTTCCAGTATTGTATTCCATCTGCCAAATCTCTGCCCACTTACTTAGCCTGTCTATGTCCCCTTGCAGGTTTTTTATGTCCTCCTCACTCACTACTTTCCCTCCCATCTTAGTATCATCTGCAAACTTTGATATGTTACACTCGGTCCCCTCCTCCAAATCGTTAATATAGATTGTAAAGAGTTGGGGACCCAGCACAGACCCCTGCGGAACACCACTAGTTACTGATTGCCAGTCTGAGAATGAACCATTTATCCCAACTCTCTGCCTTCTGTTAGATAGCCAATCCTCTATCCATGCCAGAATATTACCCCCAATCCCGTGATTTTTTATCTTAAGCAATAATCTTTTGTGTGGCACCTTGTCAAATGCCTTTTGGAAGTCTAAATACACTACGTCCACTGGTTCCCCTTTATCCACCCTATAGGTTACTTCCTCAAAGAACTCCAGCAAATTTGTCAAACATGACTTCCCCTTCATAAAACCATGCTGACTTTGTCCTATTAAATTATGATTATCCAAATGTCCTGTTACTGTCTCCTTAATAATGGACTCCAAAATTTTACCTACCACAGATGTTAGGCTAACTGGTCTATAGTTTCCAGCCTTCTGTCTACTGCCCTTTTTAAATAAGGGTGTTACATTAGCAGTTTTCCAGTCTGCCGGGACCTTTGCTGAGTCCAGGGAGTTTTGGAAAATTATTACCAATGCATCCACAATCCCTACCGCCACTTCCCTCAAGACCCTAGGATGTAAGCCATCAGGTCCAGGTGATTTATCCGCCTTGAGTCCCATTATTTTACCGAGTACCACTTCCTTAGTGATTTTGATCGTGTTTAGCTCCTCCCCCCCTATAGCCCCCTGTTTGTCCAGTGTTGGGATATTCTTAGTGTCCTCTACTGTAAAGACTGATACAAAATATTCATTCAGTGTTTTTGCCATCTCTATATTTCCCACCATTAATTTCCCGGTCTCATCCTCTAAGGGACCAACATTTACTTTAGCCACCCTTTTTCTTTTTATATAACTATAAAAACTCTTACTATCTGTTTTTATATTTTTTGCTAATTTACTTTCATAATCTACCTTCCCTTTCTTAATCAATCTTTTTGTTATTTTTTGCTGTCTTTTAAAGTTTTCCCAATCCTCTAGCCTCCCACTAGATTTGGCTACCCTGAGTAGGGATCTGTACTGTTAGTTTTAGAGTAACCCTCATCCAGTAAACACCGTTGATTGTTCCTCTGCAGTCCCTGTCTATTTATTGAAGGACACCATACATCAAGGTTCACGGATTTAACAGGATTTCTGTTGGAATTTGTGGTAAAACAAGTTGGAAATAAAATAATATCAATCAAATGAACGTAGTCAGCAATTTACGAACTGAAGTATAAGCTACAAAATTTGATCAGAAGGGACAAAGCAATAAGTAAAGATAAGTAGACATGGTGACAGCACAAGTGAGTTTCAGAAAGTCAAGACTCTCCTTGGAAAGTGTCAATCAAAGCAAGCTAGTTTGAACTCCGTGATGTAACCTACTTGTTGTAATGCCTCATGATTACAGCCCCTCCCTGGTGTATTACTCTGCCATGCAAACCAGAAGGTCTCACGTTGACCTCCCGACCTGTGGTGAGTTCATTGATCTCATCCAGGCAGCACTTGGACCTCTACAATTGGTCGTAATGCCCCTTGGTTCACGGAAGGAAAAAGTCAGGCAGAATCATCCGTGCCTTTGTTACCTCTAGACTTGACTATTCCAATGCTCTGCTGGCCGGCCTTTCATCTTCCACACTACATAAAGTTGAGTTCATCCAAAACACTGTTGCAAGTATCCTACTCGCACCAAATCCTGTTCGCTCATCACCCCTGCGCTCGTCGACCTACATTGTCTCCCGGTCCGGCAACGCCTCGGTTTTAAAGTTCTCATCCTTGTTTTCAAATCCCTCCATGGCCTCGCCCCTCCCTATCTCTGTAACCTCCTCCGCGATTTCTGCGCCCATCACTCCTGCGCTCGCTGATCTACATTGGCTCCCGGGTAACCAATGCCTCAATTTTAAAATTCTCATCCTTGTTTTCAAATCCCTCCATGGCCTCGTCCCTCCCTAGCTCTGTAATCTCCTCCAGCCCCACAACCCTCCGAGATATCTGCGCTCCTCTAATTCTGCCCTCTTGTGCATCCCCGATTTCAATCGCTCCACTACTGGTGGCCGTGCCTTCAGCTGCCAAGGCCCTAAGCTCTAGAATTCCCTCTTTAAACCTCTTTGCCTCTCTACCTCTGTCTCCTCCTCTAAGATGCTCCTTAAAACCTATCTCTTTGACCAAGCTTTTGGTCATCTTTCCTAATATCTCATTCTGTGGCTCTGTGTCAAATTTTGTTTGATAACACTCCTGTGAAGCGCTGTGGGATTGTTTACTATGTTAAAGACACTATATAAATGCAAGTTGTTCTTGATTCTTGCTCCTAATTGTTATTCCTCTGCAAACTGCACATATGGGCATCTAGTGATGGTAGGATTGAGCTTGGCTGTGACGCTGTCCACAGTTGAATAGACATGGTGATGCTCACTGTCTAGACGTGCACACAAAGAATGCTTACTTGGCCAAGGTATCAGAGGGGCTACTGCCATTTGTGGAACTGCACTTCAGTAAGACTCAGTGCCTTACAGAGAAAAGGGGTGAAAAACTTCTCAGAGAAAAAAAATGAAGACGAATGGAAGACGTACACTCAAGAATCTTCAAAAGACCCATAAAAGTTGGTAGAAAAGTCGATGTGCCAACCAGTCAACAGGACCCTGCTGGAGGCAATTGGAGATGGAGCAACGGAGGTTGCGGGGTGATTTGATAGAGGTGTACAAGATTATGGCGGGTTTGGATAGGCTAGACGGGGAAAGGCTGTTCCCACTATGATGGTACAAAGACTAGGGGACACAGATTTAAGGTTTTGGACAAGAGATACAGGGAGGAATGTGAGGAAAATCTTTTTTACGCAGCGAGTGGTGAGGACCTGGAACTCGCTGCCGATGGAAGTGGTAGAAGCGGAGACACTTCAATGTTTTCAAGGGGAGACTGGATAGGCACTTGAGGGAAATAAACTTGCAGGGCTACGGGGATAGAGCGGGGGAATGGGACTGACTGGATTGCTCTACAGAGAGCCGGCATGGACTCGATGGGCCAAATGACCTCCTTCTGTGCCGTTATGACTCTCTGACTCTATGGGCTGGATTTTGTCAGCCCCGAGGAGGCGGGTATGGAGGCTGGACTGCCGGTAAAGTAGCAGAATTTGGGGGCGGGTGGCAAACCCACCCCCAACCTGCCTCCGTGCCCTCTTGCCAGGAGGCGGGAAGCCGTCCTGCCCTGGGTCCCGTTTCCTCGAGGCGGGAAAGGGATTAAAGCCTATTAACTGCCTGTTAACAGGTAGTTAACAGGCAGAAAATAGGATTATCCTAATTTTGCAATTGGAGTGCAGGCTTCCCAACCTCGGGGAACCCCGCCAGGGTGTAAGAGATGAGTAGGAGGTCTGCGGGGGTTGGCGAGGTCTGAAAATGCGATGTAGAGGTGAGTGATGGGGGCAAGTGTGGAGTGGTAAGTATGTAAGGTGAGTGTAAAGTGTTAGAAAATGTTCACTTACCTTTATTTCTGCCTACAGCCTTCAGCCGCTGTGGAGCTGGAGTCCCGACATCTCCATTGTAGATTTCACAGACTGGCTGTTGGATCCTCCGAACCAACAGCCAGGTGATTTCTGCAAAGTTGAAAGGTTTGATGAGTCCTGAACACAAGGACTCATCAAACTACACAGAATGTCAGTGCTTGACAGCTTCACAGAGCTGTCAAACGCTGACATTTCTTCTTTCAAAAAATCTTGACAGATAGCACGTCATACGTTGACGTGCTCTGTCACTGACTTCCCCCTAATTGGCCTGCTGCGCCCGCTGGGCGGGCGTAACAAGGTCAATCAGGGGAAAATCCCGCTGGTTGGCCAGAAGCTGATGGAGGCAGGATTGAAAGCCGGCAAGCAGCAGTCCCACCTCCAAAAGCTTCCCATTGAGAAAATCCAGCCCTATGACTCTGTGGCATATTGTAGAAGGGTGTATAAGGGGTTTTCTCCGATACTGGTCCCCCATTACACACAGTTCTTGGACGTCAGGATTTATAAGAACAAAATACACACGGCACAGGGTTTTGGCTCAACCTTTGATTCGTTCATTTATTGAAGGCCAACACCAGTTTGCCTATCGTGCAAACAGATCAACGGAGGATGCAATCACAACTGCTCTGCACTCGGCACTGAATCACCTAGATGGTAAGGAGACCTACATCAGAATGCTGTTTATAGACTACAGCTCAGCATTCAACACTATCGTCCCCAACAAGCTGGCCACCAAACTCCAAACTCTTGGCCTGAACACTTCCCTCTGCAACTGGACCCTGGACTTCCTAACAAACAGACCCCAGTCTGTCAAATTAGGTAACCACACCTCCCCCCCCCTGACCCTGAACACGGGGGCCCCACAAGGATGTGTGCTGAGCCCCCTCCTCTACTCCCTCTTCACCCACGACTGTGTGGCTGTTAATGGTTCCAACACCATCATCAAGTTTGCGTATGACACCACGGTAGTAGGCCAGATCACCAACAACGATGAGTCAGCCTACAGGGAGGAGGTCCAGCATCTCGTGAAGTGGTGCGCCGATAACAACCTGGCCCTTAACACCAAGAAAACAAAAGAAATCATTGTGGACTTCAGGAAGTCCAAAGGCGGAAGTCACACCCCCATCCACATCAATGGGGCTGTGGTGGAAAGGGTGGACAGCTTTAAGTTCCTCGGAGTCCACATCACGGAAGACCTCTCCTGGTCCCTCAACACCTCCTCTCTGGTGAAGAAGGCCCAGCAGCGCCTATATTTCTTAAGGAGGCTGAAGGGATGTAATCTGTCACCCCTGATCCTCTCTAACTTTTACCGCTGCACTATAGAGAGCATCCTGACAAACTGTATCACAGTATGGTATGGCAGCTGTAGCTACTATGACCGGAAAGCCCTGCAGCGGGTAGTCAAAACTGCCCAACGCATTACCGGCACCCAGCTACCGACCATAGAGGACATATACCAGAAACGCTGTCTACGGAGGTCACGGTCAATCATCAAAGATCCTACCCACCCCAGCCACAGTCTGTTCGCCCTCCTACCATCTGGGAGACGCTACAGATGCATTCGCACCCGTACGGCCAGATTTAGGAACAGCTTCTTTCCCAGGGCTGTCATCCTACTGAACTCCACAAATAAACTCTAAAGCCTGCACATCTGCCAATGCACTTTATTATGGTCATAGTTATGTTAATATACTACAAGCCAAATGTATGTTGAATGTTTAAATGTCTTAATCCAAATGTACACTCTCGGGAGCCGCAAGCCTATATTTTGTTGTACTGCACTTGTGCACTAACAATGACAATAAAAGTTGATTTGATTTGATTTGATTGATATTGAACACACACACACAATTACTTCCCCAGTATAAATCCCTACGATTTATATCAGGCTAACAACCCCAAAATACAAACCCCTACGCAAGGGTCATTTGCATCGACACAATATGACACAGTTAAACCCATCCGCGATTTGACTGTTACAGATAAAGTTACCCAGACTCAATCACAAAACCCTTATTGTGATCTGACTGAAACTCACAAACGTACTCAGACTCAATCACAAAAGCCCCCTCTATGATTTGACTGAAACATACAATCACCACTCCCGAGCGGCTGTCTCTTGGAGTTGATTGTTGGCCCGAATCTTTTTGTTTGCTGTTCTGCCGTCGGCTTCCCACCCCACTGTCTTCGAAGTGATCTTACTTTAAACCAAAACCAACTTGCAGTATTTCCTGGCCCCCTCCTGAGTGTACGATTCGTTTCAAAATGTGTGACTCTGGAATAGTTCCCATGGATTGGGGGGTAGCTAATGTAACTCCACTATTTAAAAAAGGTGGTAGAGAGAAAACGGGGAATTATAGACCGGTAAGCCTGACATCGGTAGTGGGGAAAATGCTAGAGTCCATTATAAAAGATGTAATAGCGGAGCACTTGGAAAACAGTGACAGGATCGGACAAAGTCAACATGGATTTACAAAAGGTAAATCGTGCTTGACTAATCTACTGGAATTTTTTGAGGATGTAACTGGTAGAATAGATAAGGGAGAACCAGTGGATGTGGTGTATTTGGACTTTCAGAAGGCTTTCGATAAGGTCCCGCATAAGAGATTAGCGTGCAAAGTTAAAGCACATGGGATTGGGGGTAAGGTACTGACTTGGATAGAGAACTGGTTGGCAGACAGGAAGCAAAGATTTGGAATAAACGGGTCTTTTTCCGAGTGGCAGGCAGTGACTAGTGGGGTACCGCAGGGATCGGTGCTAGGACCCCAGCTATTCACAATATATATTAATGATCTAGACGAGGGAACTAGATGTAATATCTCCAAGTTTGCAGACAACACAAAGCTGGGTGGGCGTGTGTGCTGTGAGGAGGATGCAGAGAAACTCCAGTATGATTTGGACAGGTTGGGTGATTGGGCAGATGCATGGCAGATGCAGTATAATGTGGATAAATGCGAGGTTATCCACTTTGGTGGCAAAAACAGGAAGACAGATTATTATAGATTGGGAAAAGGGGGAGTGCAACGACACCTGGGTGTCCTTGTGCACCAGTCGCTGAAGTTAAGCATGCAGGTGCAGCAGGCGGTTAAGAAGGCAAATGGTATGTTGGCCTTCATAGCGAGAGGATTTGAGTACAGGAGCAAGGATGTCTTGCTGCAGTTGTACAGGGTCTTGGTGAGACAACACCTTGAGTATTGTGTGCAGTTTTGGTCGCCTTATCTGAGGAAGGATGTTCTTGCCATGGAGAGAGTGCAGCGAAGATTCACCAGACTGATACCTGGGATGGCAGGAATGACGTATGGAGAGAGATTGGGTCGATTAGGCTTATATTTGCTAGAGTTTAGAAGAATGAGAGGGGATCTCATTGAAACTTATAAAATTCTAACAGGACTAGACAGACTAGATGCAGGAAGGATGTTCCCAATGGCGGGGGGGTCCAGAACCAGGGGTCACAGTCTAAGGATAAGGGATAAGCCATTTAGGACTGAGATGAGGAGCAATTTCTTTACCCAGGTGAACCTGTGGAATTCTCTACCACAGAAGGCAGTTGAAGCCAACTTACTAAATATATTCAAGAAGGAGTTAGGTATATTTCTTAAGGCTAAAGGGATCAAGGGATATGGGGAGAAAGCAGGGACAGGGCACTGAATTTAGATGATCAGCCATGATCTCATTGAATGGCGGAGCAGGCTCGAGGGGCTGAATGGCCTACTCCTGCTCCTATCTATCTTCTATCTTTCTATGTGTGAATTGTCCGTTGATTTGAGATATCTTTCTGACAATGCAACCCTCCCAAAGTGACTACATATGCAAGGTTGCTGGTGTCTGTTAGCATTCGTATTCAAAAGGTTCGAGGCCAGGCCCATTGTCTAGGCCTGCACTGAAACTTGTTATTCGGGGGCCATGGTCTAAGGTGGGCAATGTAACCCCTTAAGGTAAATAAATATGCGAATGTTCTTGTTCAGAATCATTCGTATTTTAGATTGTCTCTGATCGAGTCGTAGTTTCGGCTGCAATGTTTGAATTAACCCTTTATTGCCGAGCCCTTTTTGCTGGCTCTGCAGTTCTGGGTTTTTATATTTCATAGTCCAATTTCTACCGTTGGGGGTGGGTGGAGGAACGGATCCTACAGTGAAGAAAAGTAAAGCTGCTATAGAGTAGTTGCAGGACTAATTGAAGCAACTGGTGCTCATGGCGGAAACATGCTTCATCCATTATGTACAAAAATCTGGAAGACCTGAGAATGGGCAATTGATTGGGTTGAATCAAGATTTGCCGCCTTGCCAAAGAGAGAGAATCTGAGAGAATTACAGCAATTACTGCACAATCAGGTTGATTAGTTATCCAAACAGAACACTGTTGAACGTGGCACTCGGAAGGACGATGATGGAGAAACCAGATCAAGAGCTTGCTGAGGAGCAAACAGAATTCAGCGAGGAAGAACAGCAGATTAGATGATTGTGCATCTGTCGGCAATTAGTGATTAACTATTAACCAGCGCTCATCAATTACTCAAAAGCATTTGATTCCACGAGTGGTGCAGAACTCTCCAAAGTGCTGCTGAAGATAGGCTTTCCTGCACATCTGGTAGGACTTTGGCACGTAGCCCAAGAACCTGCATTGAAATAGATATGTGTCGGAGAGCTTTGTGATTTATGAAGGAGTTGAAGAGGACTTTGCATCCTTTCACCTCACCGCTTCAGTTTCCCAGTCATTCGTGTGAGCAAAAGGTCTTCCTTTGACTCTTTCAGTGACCAGGAGAAAATATACCAATTTATTAGCAAAAGGTGAAGACGCTGGTGTTGGGGCAGGAGGAGAACAATATTACAACCTTCTGTATACTTGTTTGCTCGCTGGTCAAAGACTTCCAGCTAAAAGTGAGAAGGCAGGAAGGAAACCAAAAGTCAAGCAGGTGATAAACCGGCAGTGGGCAGACACGATGGTGGGAGAAGAATGAGAGGGGATCTCATAAGAATGAGAGGGAATCTCATTGAAACGTATGAAATTCTGACAGACTGGATGCAGGGAGGATGTTTCCCCTGGCTGGGGGTCTAGAACGAGGGGTCACAGTCTCAGGATACGGGGTAGGGCATTTAGGACTGCGATGAGGAGAAATTTCTTCACTCAGAGGGTGGTGAACCTGTGGAATTCTCTACCACAGAAGGCTGTGGAGGCCAAGTCACTGAATATATTTAAGATGAAGATAAGATAGCTTTCTAGACACAAAAGGCATCAAGGGGTATGGGGAGAGATCAGAAATATGGTATTGGGATAAAGGATCAGCCATGGTAATGTTGAATGGCGGAGCAGGCTCGAAGGGCTGAATGCTCCTATTTTTCTATGTTTCGAAGAAAAAAATGCCCAAATTATCAGACAAGGCCAAGGGTGTGGTGATAATTACCCTCCGCCCCAGTAGGGCGCGACGGAGAGTAAACAGACAAAGGAAATGAATAAAGAAGCCTCGTGTTGATGGCGGAAGGAATACATCCCATGTCCGTGTGTTGAGCACATTACATGGTGACAGAAGTGGCAAGTACCTGAAATACCCATGTTAAAGACTGTCCGCGTCAATGGAACTAACTTTCCCGGTGAAACCAGTCAGCTCCCGGTGAGTGAAAGTTTATGATACGGGTGTAGCATAGTAGCTAGTTAAGCCAGGACGGAGATAAACAAGAGAGATTGAGAAAAAAAAAGTGTACTTACCCCATGTTGCTTACTATCATGGCCACTCAAAGTCCTGCATTCTTTCAGATTTCTCCCCCTCAGAGTTTGATTTTACGCGGCCAGAAGAGTGGCCGTTGTGGCTCAGCAGATTTGAACACTTCAGACAGGCTTCAGGCCTTGATAAACAGTCACAGGGAAAACAGGTCAACACGCTATTATGTTCCATGGGAGCGGAGGCTGAAGCGATCGTCTGGTGCAGGAATATTACGGCTGATCAACTGAAAAGCTATGACACAGTTAAACCAGAGTTGTCTAATCATTTCATCCTGCAGAGGAATTTGATATTCGAACGCGCAAGATTCCATAGGCGCATGCAGGAGAGAGGGGAATCGGGTGATAGCTTCATCAAAGCGTTATATGAGCTCATAGAACACTGTGAATATGGAGCTATGCGGGATGAACTAATTCGTGACAGATTGGTTGTTGGACTAAGGGATCTTAAACTCTCTGAAAAATTACAGATGGATCCAGACCTCACGGTTGACAAAGCAAAAACACAGGTTTTCCAAAGTGAAGCAATAAAGAAACAGCAATCAATGCTTCGGAAAGATAGTAATGAGGAGGAGGAGTCCATTGAAACCATAAGTACCCCCCGACAATCAGCCCCCCAAAAACATTTTTCTACCAAATCAAGACAAACTGACTCACATGAGTATGTACAGAGGCCTCGCACTGGAACTCAAACTGGAACACATTTCCAACCACAAAAGCGGAGTTGCAGATGGTGTGGCCGGAATACACACAATAGACAAATCTGTCCAGCCAAAGATGTTAGCTGCAGGAATTGCCAGAAAAAGGGACATTTTGCTGCAGTTTGCCGATCCACACCTGCGGTTGCTGAAATATCAGAGGACGACGACAATGAGATAGCGTTCCTGGGGTCAATTGGAGATGGGCAGGACCAGCCGTGGACCATCACTCTAAGCATGTGTGGTCACATGACTGAATTCAAACTCGATACAGGGGCTGATGTCACTGTCATCCCGGAGTGCCTCTACAACGATCTAGGTCAAGAGGCTCTTCAGAGCACCACTAAGATTCTTCAGGGGCCTGGTCAAGCCCCGTTGAATGTCAGAGGAAAATTTTCAGCTACCCTGACCCGTGGTCCACGGTCTACAAAACAGGACGTGTATGTGGTATGCGGTCTACGAACAGCGCTCCTCGGTCGCCCCGCCATCATTTCCCTGCGTCTGGTGTCCAGGCTGGACCCACAAGTAGCAGAGACAGTATCTACGGACCTCGAACGGGAGGTCAGACAGCGGTTCCCCAGACTGTTTCAAGGCATTGGGTGACTGCAAGAGGAGTATCACATTCGCCTCAAGCCGGATGCTAAACCTTTTGGTCTCTCTACACCCCGACGTGTCTCGCTCCCCCTTATGTCCAAAGTTAAGGAGGAACTCACCCACATGGAGCAACTGGGGATAATTGCAAGAGTTGAGGAACCCACAGCCTGGTGCTCCGGAATGGTTGTAGTCCCAAAACCCAACGGAAAAATCAGAATCTGCGTAGACCTAACAAAACTCAATGAAAGTGTCTGTAGAGAGCTGCATCTCTTACCCTGCGTAGAGCACACTCTGGGGCAGCTGAAAGATGCAAAGGTTTTTACAAAGCTTGACGCTCAATCTGGTTTCTGGCAAATACCCTTGTCGGAGGAGTCAAAACGTCTCACCACGTTCATCATGCCATTCGGATGTTACTGTTTCCACAAACTGCCCTTTGGAATATCCTCCGCCCCTGAGCATTTCCAGCGCCGCATGTCCCGCCTCTTTGAGGGACTTGATGGTGTCTTATGCCAAATGAATGATGTGTTGGTGTGTGGCGCAACCCAAGAGCAGCACGATCAGCGACTTTTTGCAATTCTCAGTAAACTACAGCAAGCTGGACTTACTCTTAACTCCAAATGTGAATTCGCCAAAACGCAGGTGAAATTTCTCGGCCAGGTCATCGATGGGACCGGTGTCAGAGCAGATCCTGACAAAGTCAAGGCCCTCGCACACATGGCCGCGCCAAGGAATGTATCTGAAATACGCCGCTTCATGGGCCTGGTCAATCACTTGGGCAAATACATACCCCATCTAGCCGATAAAACCAAACCACTCCGGGATCTCCTCAACAGGCAGACCTCATGGTATTGGGGACCCCAGCAGTCCCAAGCTTTCACTGAGATAAAGACGGAGCTAGCCACCCCGCCAGGCCTTGCACTGTATGACCCCAATGCACTCATTAAAGTGTCAGCTGATGCCTCATCATTTGGCTTGGGTGCAGTCCTTTTACAAAAGAGACCTGACACTGACTGGTGCCCTGTAGCCTATGCTTCACGAGCCCTTTCAAAAACAGAGCAGCGCTATGCGCAGATTGAAAAAGAGGCCCTGGCTATTACATGGGCGTGTGAGCGCTATAGAGACTTCCTAATAGGCATGACATTCCAGGTTGAAACAGATCACAAGCCCCTCCTTACACTATTGGGATCTAAAAACCTGGACGAGTTGTCCCCCTGCATTCAGCGCTTTCGGATGCGACTCATGCACTTTCACTTCACTATATCACATGTGCCAGGGAAGAGCCTAGCAACTGCCGACGTCCTCTCCAGGGCTCCCTACCAGCCGCCGGTGGATGATTCCCCTGAGGTGCAGTGCATCGAGAATTATGTACACTCAATACTCACTGCACTGCCCATTACCGAGAAACGCCTGGCTGCACTTCGTCAAGAACAGGAAACGGATGAACTACTTCGTCAGGTCTTCACATACTGCCGTGAGGGCTGGCCAGATCATGCGAAACTTGACAACGCTCTTAGACCTTACGTGGCCGTTTCAGGTGACCTCACTATTGCACAAGGATTGCTGCTACAAGGGTGCCGGTTGGTCATTCCAGCATCAATGCAGAAAGACATTCTGGACAAACTGCATGATGGCCATCAAGGGATCACAAAATGCAGAGCACGAGCCAAGTGTTCTGTCTGGTGGCCTGGATTAAGCGGTCAACTACAACGTAAAGTACAACAGTGCCCAAGCTGCGCCCAAATGAGACAACAACCACCAGAGCCATTGATTCCAGATGACACCCCTGAGGGCCCATGGCAGAAGGTTGGGGCTGATCTATTTCATTTGGATAACTCAACTTACCTGGTAATGTTTGACTACTTCTCTAAGTTCATTGAAGTTATCAAGCTCCTCTCCACCACCTCACATGCAGTCGTTGAATGTATGAAATCCTGCTTTGCCCGCCTAGGGGTCCCCCTGCTGGTCCGAACAGATAATGGCCCCAATTTGCCTCGGACACCTTTCGCTCATTTGCCGACAGCTGGGACTTCACCCATGTCACATCCAGTCCTCTGTATCCTCAAAGCAATGGGGCTGCCAAGCGCGCTGTCCAGACAGCCAAACAGCTTTTTAAAAAGTCACCTGACCCATACCGGGCACTCCTTGCATACTGCTCCACACCTCTTTCTAGCAGATTCAGCCCTGCTGAGTTGCTACAAGGCAGAAAACTTTGTACAACTGTGCCAACTATGCCATCACTCCTGACCCCAGGCTGGCCCGACCTCCAGAATTTTACAGACAAGGACAAGCAATCTAAACTAAGACAACAGGCCAACTTTAACAGTCGCCACAGAGCTAAGCCCTTGTGTCCACTCCTTCCAGGTGACTATGTGTGGATACGTGACTCCCACAAACGAGGCATTGTGCGAGGACAGGCCAACACCCCAAGATCGTATCTGGTTGATATCCAGGGCCAGATTGTTCGCAGGAACCGCAGACACCTCGCACTTACCCAGCAGCCCCCAGACGCTGCTGATGAGCCTTCCATTCCCGATGACTACAATGGGGATGCGGGTCCTGGAACTCCTCCACCCACAGGGGATACCCCACCTCCGTCTCCTCCACCCACAGGAGATACCCCACCTCCATCGGGTTCCAGATGATACCCTGAAAGGGTCTGCAATCCTCCTTCATACCTCCAGGACTTTGCAACATGAATAGCTTAAGAACCAAGACACCTCATTGGGTCAGAATAATACCCGAGGTACTTGGTGGAGGGTTCAATCACCTTGTCCCTCCAAGCTTACTCTGCTTGCATTATTCGTGTTTCTCTAAAAAAAGGAAGAGATACATTGTGCATTAGAGATGTTATGTTTGTTAGAGTTTGTTATTTCTTAAGCACAGTAAAAAAGTAATGATTTGAAAGAAGGTCATTTGAAATGTTAATAGTAAAGGAATAGTATTCAAAGTCTGTTTAGAAAGGGAGATGTGGTGATAGTTACCCTCCGCCCCGGTAGGGGGTGACGGAGAGTAAACAGAGAAAGGAAATGAATAAAGAAGCCTCGTGTTGATGGCTGAAGGAATACATCCCGTGTCCGTGTGTTGAGCACATTACAAAGGGCAGTGAATGCAGTGCAGAGAGAAGAGAATTAGTTGGCAAAGCAAGAAGTAAAATGGCTGAGTGGACAACAGGCCTGGGACGAACGCTTCAACCTTAATTACTTAATTCCTTGTCCTCAACTGCTAGGCTACTCATCCGCTTCAGAGCTCCCTCTGTTTAACTGAATTCTAGACCCAGGCTGGCCTAGGCAGGCTATCAGGCTTAATCTCCTTACGCACAAGCTGTGAGCCAATTTTTCCTCAACTCTGGCTGTTTTTAATCCAATCCTCTTTCTCACAACATTCTGTTTTGGACTGTTTAGGCCACTTCATCACCCCGACCTCCCACCCCACCCCGCAACACATTCTGGAAAGCCCCCCCATGTTCAGCACTAAGTAGCTACTTTGAGTTTGCTGTGCCCTGGTTGATATAGAAGTGTCTTCATCCCTGGGGTGATCCTGTGCCATTTGTAAGGGTTTAGAACTGACTTATTTTCCACAGGCCGGATGCGGGCCACGGAACAGTTTCATCGGGCCCGCAGACCTCCCCCCTCAGAGGCGGACTGGCTATTTGGGAAATTTCCCGAAGGGCCCCCCCGCAACCTGAACAGTTGACCCAGCTGAATTGTGAGTATCTTTAACTTTCTAAAGCCAGTACTTCCTGCGGCTCGGAGGCATTTTCCTGGCTCCTCGCTTCCCGCCCGCCCACCCGTCTTGCCCCTCCCTCGCTCGCGTTCGCTGATCTTCCAATCGCAGCTTTATAATTTCTCGCTATCTTCAGCCGCTTAAGCTTTTTTGGGTTGGGTTTGAGGGCTCAGCTTGCACCGTTCCTCATTCCTTTTTTTAAATTATTTCTTGGGATGCGGGCATCACTGGTAAGGCCGGCATTTATTGCCCATCCCTAGTTGCCCTTGAGAAGGTGGTGGTGAGCCGCCTTCTTGAACCGCTGCAGTCCGTGTGGTGAAGGTACTCCCACCGTGCTGTTAGGTAAGGAGTTCCAAGATTTTGACCCAGCGACGATGAAGGATCAGCGATATACTTCCAAGTCAGGATGGTGTGTGACTTGGAGGGGAACTTGGAGGTGGTGGTGCTCCCATGCCCTTGTCATTCTAGACTGTAGCGTCTGATCGGAGCTTCCCTCCTGCGCAGCCATTATCGCACACTACAGTTCAGCCTTGCGCTCCTCTGTTCTGCAGTTAATACCATTTTAATTTAGATCTATCTGATGATATTTCATAGGATGGAAAAAATGGTTTCCACCACCTGAAATCAGATAGTACTCTACTCAACAGAATGAAGTTGAAGGATTCTCTCTACCCAGGGTTTGAGAAGTTTAATTTTTGTTAACCAAAGGTATTAAGAGATATGGGGCAAAGGCAACAGAGCAGTCATGATCTCATTGAATGGCAGAACATGCTCGAGCGGCTAAGTGGCCTACTCCTGTTAACATAAGAACATAAGTAATAGGAGCAGGAGTAGGCCATTCGGCCCCTTGAGCCTGCTCCGTCATTCAATAAGATCATGGCTGATCCTCTATCTCAACTCCACTTTCCTGCACTATCCCCATATCCTCTTGATATCCAAAAATCTATCGATCTCTGTCTTGAATATACTCAACGACTGAGCCTCCACAGCCCTCTGGGGTAAAGAATTCCAAAGATTCACCACCCTCTGAGTGAAGAAATTTCTCCTCATCTCAGTACTAAATGGCCGACTGCTTATTCTGAGACTGTGACCCCCTGGTTCTAGACTCCCCAGCCAGGGGAAACAACCTCCCTGCATCTACCCTGTCAAGCCCCGTAAGAATTTTGTATGTTTCAATGAGATCATCTCTCATTCTTCTAAACTCTAGAGAATATAGGCCGAGTCTACTCAATCTCTCCTCAAAGTACAATCCACCCATCCCAGGAATCAGTCTGGTGAACTTTCATTGCACTCTCTCCATGGCAAGTATATCGTTCCTTGGGTAAGGAGACCAAAATTGTACACAATACTCCAGGTGTGGTCTCACCAGGGCCCTATATAATTGCAGTAAGACATCTTTACTCTTATACTTAAATCCTCTTGTAATAAAGGCCAACATACCATTTGCTTTCTTAATTGCTTGCTGTACCTGCATGTTAACTTTCAGCGATTCGTGTACAAGGACACCCAGGTCCCTCTGAACACCAACATTTCCCAATCTCTCACCATTTAAAAAATACTCTGCTTTTCTATTTTTCCTACCAAAGTGGATAACTTCACATTTCTCCACATTATATTCCATTTGCCATGTTCTTGCCCACTCACTTACCCTGTCTATATCCCCTTGAAGCCTCCTTGCATCCTCCTTACAATTTACATTCCCACCCAGCTTTGTATCATCAGCAAACTTGGATATATTACATTTGGTCCCCTCACCCAAATCATTGATATAGATTGTGAATATCTGAGACCCAAGCACTGATCCTTGCGGTACCCCACTAGTTACAGTCTGCCAACTCGAAAATGACCCGTTTATTCCTACTCTCTGTTTTCTGTCCGTTAACCAATCCTCAATCCATGCTAGTACATTGCCCCCAATCCCCTGAGTCCTATTTTGTTTAATAACCTCTTGTGTGGCACCTTATCGAACGCCTTCTGAAAATCCAAACACAACACATCCACTGGATCCCCCTTTTCTATTCTGCTAGCTACAGCCTCAAAAAACTCTTAACAGATGTGTCAAACACGATATCCCTTTCATAAATCCGTGTTGACTCTGCCCAATCCCATTATTATTTTCTAAGTGCCCTGTTACCACATCCTTAATAATAGATTCTGTTCCTATGTTCCTAAGTCTGAGAATAAAGGGATAAGTAGCACACGGTGGAGGGTGGAAATGAAGCTGGGCAGTCTCGCCGGGGAGGAGTTCCGCTTCATCTCCGTATTAAAAAGAGCAAAAAATGAAGGCTGTAAAAAGAAAGTGCTGAGCAAAAGATCAAAAGCTCATCGAGTGAAACGGATTCAGATGAGGAGGTGGTGAAAGAAAGCTTCCTCTCTGAGCCTCTGAGATCAAGTCCAGAGACCACTTGTACTGAGAGCTATAAAATGGAAATCAGAGAGTGCCTCAGCGTGGGAAATAGTCGGGGCGGTGAAACCAGCTCTAGTGAAGGTGGAAGGCGGATAATGGCCGAGGATATCACAGTAGAATCAGATGGAGACTCGTGGGACCTGGGGGCATGTTATTGTCAGAAGGCCTTTGCAGGCAGGCCGATGATTGAATGTGACCAGTGGCACACCTGGATCCGCCTGCTCTTGTGCCAAAATCCATAAGTCTAATGTCCCTGACGATTTATTTTCTGTACAAAATGTAGAGATGTGAAAGAAGGGAGGAAATTGGGCTCAGGTCAGAAGAAAGTTCCGTGAATGAACAACTCACCAGGCTGTTCTGTGACGCATCTGCATGAGGTAAAACGAACATGAAATGAAGAACGGACCAAAGATCAGCCAAAGAAACCTTGATAAAAGCCAATAGGGAGTTATTTTATTTGAACAGCAAAGGTTACAGAGTAAACCAGGCAGGTTGCCATGGGAAGGAAGGGCTCCTCTTTTCCTTCCCACTGTGGAGGACCCAGAGATACTCCCTACAAGGGATGTGTTACCTGATTGTGATTTAAGCTAATAATTGCTAAGGCAGCCAGTTGTGGCTGTGTTACAGATTAGGAGTACAGGAAATCAAACAAGACAGGTGCATTCCTGGCCAGAATGGTAGGTGGTTCAGTGTCAGGCCCATTCTGACTTTGTACCCTTTATATTAGGACTCATCCTTCTCATACTTGAAGCAATTTACAGGTAGATCGAAGCAAACTGTTTCCAGTGGCCGAGGGATCAAGGACGAAGGGCAATAGATGCAAGATTCAATGTAAGAGATTTAGAACAGGGAGCAAGAGAAATTTTATTTTTTACACAGAGAGCTGTGAGGCTGTGGAATGTACTTCCAGGGCCAGTGGTTGAGGCACAGAGTTCTGTAGTTACAAGTGGTCCTCGTGACACCATCCCACTGGCTCCACCACCTTTTCTACATCATAGAATGGTTACAGCACGGAAGAAGGCCATTCGGCCTGTCGAGCCCGTGCCAGGTCTCTGCAAGAGCACTTCAGCTAGTCCCACTCCACCGCCCTTTCCCCATAGCCCTGCAAATTTTTTTCCTTCGGGTACTTATCCAACTACCTTTTGAAAGCCGTGAATTGAGTCTGCCTCCACCATCCTTTCAGGCAGTGTATTCCAGATCCCAACCACTTACTGCGTAAAAAAGTTTATTTTTACGTCGCCTTTGGACCTTCTGCCAATCACCTTAAATCTGTGTCCTCTGGTTCTCGACCCTTCCGCCAATGGGAACAGTTTCTCTCTATCTACTCTGTCCAGACTCCTCATGACTTTGAACAGCTCTATCAAATCTCCTCTCAACCTTACAATGGCAAAATACTGCGGATGCTGGAAATCCGAAATAACAACAGAAAATGCCGGAAATACTCAGCAGGCCAGGCAACATCCGTGGAGAGAGAAACAGAGTTAACGTTTCAGGTCTGGGACCCTTCACCAGAACTTCCCATTAGTTTATATTTCCTCTCCTCATTCTTTCTACCAAAATGTATCACTTCGCACTTTTCTGCGTTAAATTTCATCTGCCACCTGTCTGCCCATTTCACCAGCCTGTCTATGTCTTCTTGAAGTCTATCAATATCCTCCTCACTGTAAGCTTTTTATTTCAACTGGCATTAAATTGACAGCAAGACCAATTCTTTTGAAACAATTTCGAATAAGTTTATTAAACACACACACTCATGCACATCAAAACAATAGCCTACTGGTATTTATGGACTCTACTCGATTACAACAGGTAAGGTAATGGGTTAGATTTACACAGACTGGTACTTCCCTGAGTCAAGCAATGCCTTTTTCCTTGCTTCTTGGTCTGGTCTGTAGAGGGAGGGCTTCTTGTTTTTCCGCGTGGTCGTCCAGAGAGAGAGAGAGAGAGAGAGAGAGAGAGATTCGATGGTGAGTTTCGATGGTGTCTCTGTGGGGGGTTATCCTGTTATGCAGGTTTCCTTTGTTAAGTTTCACGCCGTTTGCCTTACCCAGGGGAGATCCATACACATCAAATTTATCTTTATTACATACATCTTATATTAATAGTCTCGAGTCCATCACACATACAAAACAACAGAAAATGCTGGAAAAACTCAGCAGGTCAGGCAACATCCGTGGAGAGAAATTTGAGTTTGATTTCCAACATCTGCAGTATTTTGCTATCACACATACAAAACATATATTTTTATTCTTACATCACTGTTCACTATACTTCCAAGTTTTGCGTCATCTGCAAATTTGTGCCTTATGTACACACATCCAAGTCATTAATATATATCAAGAAAAGCAGTGGTCCTAGAAGGTTATATTTCTGGTCCCTGAATTTCCTTGGCGCCTAGGGCACAACTTCAGGGTCAACTGGGTGGGAGATAACTGGGAGTGGAGGTAGGGTTGGCAACTATGACAAGTATTCCATCAGATCATCTATGGGGCAGATCTTCTGCATGGCCCAGTCTGCAGCAGGAATTCCCCCCTTCTCATCTTCAGGACGTAGATCTGCTGTTTCTGGGTTCCACCTACCTTTTTACTCCGCCCCCCGCCCGCCCCCTCCATCTAGGGTTTCCAACCCTCCAGGATTGCCCTGGTATCTCCAGGAATTGAAGATTACTCTCTAAGACATTGCTGGTGATAGGAGAGAAAAATCATCCAATCGGGTAATGAAGAGCCTCTTTGTTTCCCAGTTGGCGCGGAAAGGCGGCGCGTCATGTGGATTGACGTGTTTGGCGACCAACGACGGGAACGAGGGGGCGGGAGGGAGGAGGCCATGTGATGACACCTCCAGGAAGACAGCCAGTCATAGTTGCCAACCCTACCTGCACTCCCAGTTATCTCTGTAATGTATGTACCTTTAAGGGGGGAACTACTTTCTACAGCTCATGTATACTGTAGTACCGGCAGTGACCACACCTGTATATAACGCTGAGTAGTGATCTGTTCTTTCAGTTGCAGTTTGAACCACGTTGAGTAAACACCTGTTGTACCGTTCTCTGCAGTCCTTTTCTTATTATTACACGGACGTAAAAGTGGCGACGAGCAAGTTCGAACCTACCTGCAACTCTGCATCACCTCCCAGGGATTCGCTCCTGGAGAACAGTGGAAGAAGGTCGAGTCCAGAAGCACGGGCGTCGACCACGGGCAACCGCCCAGTCATCCAGCGGAGATTTGAGCATCGCAGGGGAGGCTGTCGAGAGCCAGGCTTGGCTTTCCAGTCACGGTGGTCCAGCGAAGCGGGCTGGCAACAGGTACTGCGCAGACCTTTCCCGGACAGCGACGGGCTACAGCCCGACCGAGCGGCACAGAAAAAGGCTGAGCAGCGTCGAAGGGGGAGAGAGAGAGGGCAGAGCGCACAGGGCACAGCCGGTGTTCAGGACCGAGCGGTGTCAACGGGGGAGAGAGGCGAGAGAGAGCAGAGCGCAGCCGGTGTTCAAGGGCCGAGCAGCGTCAATGGGGGGGAGAGGCGTGCAGGAAAACGCGAGGCGCTGCAATTGCCATGAGGACTGCAGAGAGCGGCATTGGCAGCAGCGCAGGAGCAGCGCACGAAACCCACAGGGCGTCGCCATTTGCCACGAGGACCGCCGAGAGCGGCGTTGGCAGCAGCGCGGGAGATGCCATTTTAAGCTGCAGCGGGGAAGAAAGGAAAGCGCGGGAGACGCCATTTTAAGCCAGTCTAACCACACCCAAAAATGCTGAAGAGTGGCAGTATCACAGCGTTCGACAATGAAGTCGAAGATTGGACGACATATGTCGAACGCATAGAAGTATACTGCAAGGCAAATGAAGTGTCAGATGACAAGAAAGCGCTGGTATTGTTGAATTCAATGGGTGCAAAAACGTATGGCTTACTACGAAACCCAGTAACCCCAGAGAAACCAGTAGAAAAGGATTTTGAAAACATAGTGTCCATCCTACAGGACCACTTAAACCCCACACCGCTGCTGATAGCAGAAAGAGTTAAGTTTCACAAAAGGAACCAGCATAAAGATGAAAGTAATGCTGAGTATTTAACGGAACTGCACAAGCTATCGAAACACTGCCAGTTTGGAACGGGACTGGCAGATACCTTAAGGGACAAGTTTGTGTGTGGGCTTCAAAGTGAAGGAACCCAGAAACGGCTTTTATCTGAAAAGGACCTTCCACTAGAAAAGGCTTTCAGCATTGCGGTATCATACGAAGCAGCAGCACGGGGCGCTGCAGAGATACAACAGAGGCCGCAAGAATATGGCACAAACGAAATGTCATATGGAACAGAGAAGTGCTATCGCTGCGGCAGAACAACACACGACCAGAATGATTGCTGGTTCAAAGACAAAGTGTGCAGACAGTGTGGAAAAGTAGGACACATAGCACGAGTCTGCAGGTCGGGAAAGAAAACCAGCAATAAGAAACCTACCAAAGGAAAGTACCAGAAGGTACATAAGGGCCCAGAACTTGGTGTCGGGGGCTTGCCGCGCGTGCAAGCCCCCGATGTGCACTCACCCTGCGTGCCGACATCTGAAACCTGGCCCGCAGTGGATTTCCTGTCAGTGGCCAGGTTCTGATGTCGGCGCACTGTGCTAACCTGACCCAACGGCGTAGTTAGTGCGATGTGCCGGCTGGGATCAGGTGAGCACTGTTCAGCCAATCAGGGGAGGGGAAACTTCACTCATAAGATTGAGAGTAAGAACTGTCAAACTCATGAGAAGTACTGCACCCCAAAACACTACTTAAACTTTAAATAAAATTTTAAAAACATCCCAATCATTAAATTAAGTATAAATAAGTTTAAAAAAATAATATAAACAATATTTTTTTTTTGAAAAAAATAAATTCTTAATAAAAAGGGTCTAAAACTAAACTTACCTTATTGTAGATTCTTTAAAATAATAAACCTGTGAAAAAAAAATTCTAAATTGCACTAAAACATCACTTATCTGTAAAAATAAATACTTACGTGTGCTTTTTACAAGCGTAAAGACCGGAGGCCTTTACACATGCGCAAATCCCCCAAACCAGAGGAAATCCAAGACGCACACGCTGCCCCCTACAGCGCACGCGCTAGCCTCTTCAACTCTTGGGTTGGAGGAGAGGAAATGCCGGTTTTCAGCGCATGCACTGTGCATGCTGAAAACCGGCATTTCCTCCGGCCAGACGCATGAGTACCCCTTCCGTACTCACGCGTTTGGGGATGATTTACTGCCCCAAGATGACGGAGAATAGTTCAGATGAACAAAAGAGTGATAACGGCTCCGAAAGCAGGGAACTGAGTTGTCTGAAACTACATAATGTGATCACAACGGAGGATCACCGAACCATTTGGGTCACTCTCAAGATAGCAGGAGTCCAGGTAAAGATGGAATTGGACACAGGATCAGCTCTAACAGTCATAAACCGACGGGACTACGAGCAGTTATTCTCACACATACCCTTGAGACACAAAAATTATTTTGAAGATGTACACGGGGCAAAAAGTCTACCCCAAAGGAAAAATAAGGGTGACCGTTATATATAACGGTAAGGAAACACCAAAACTAGACCTGTATGTATTGCAAGATGGAGGACCACCATTACTGGGACGTGAATGGATCCGGAAAATACAACTGGATTGGCATTCCATACAGGCACTGACTGTGGCTGACAAAAAGGATGACGACGTCACACCTGGGCGACTGTCAAAGATCCTAACTGACGTGAAAGGAGTGTTCCAGCAAGGACTCGGAACACTAAAAGGCATGACAGCGATGATTAAAATTGAAGAAAACGCAAGCCCAAAATTTTTTAAGGCCAGACCTTATGTGATCCGCCCAGCCGTCGAAGCAGAGCTGGAGAGTCTGGAACGTTCAGGTGTACTGTCCAAGGTAGACTGGGGCGAGTGGGCTACACCCATCGTCCCTGTGATGAAAAAGTCATTGAGCAGCACGCCTGGGGAACCAAGGAAGGTTCGCATCTGTGGGGACTTTAAGGTAACAGTGAACCCGGTCCTTCACACCATACAATATCCACTTCCACGGATTGAAGATATTTTCGCCTCGCTATCTAGAGGGAAACGCTTCATTAAGATTGATCTGGCCCAGGCGTATCTGCAAATGGAGGTAGAAGGAGCATCAAAAAAATACCTCACAATCAACACCCATAAAGGTCTCTACCAATACAACCGGCTGGTATTCGGGGTAGAATCAGCTCCGGCTATTTGGCAGAGGGCAATGGAACAAGTCCTGCAAGGGATCCCAGGTACCCAGTGTTATTTGGACGACATCCTGGTCACGGGCGAAAATGACAGTGATCACCTCGCCAACCTGGAGCAGGTGCTCACTAGATTGCAGGAATATGGGCTCCGAGCTAACCGCCCCAAATGCGAGTTTTTTTAGAAAACAGATCTCGTATTGTGGCCACGTTATCGATAAAGAGGGGTTACATAAGTCCCCAGAGAAGATTGAGGCAGTAGTCAAGGCTCCAGCACCGGAAAATGTGTCACAACTGAGGTCGTTCCTCAGGCTGGTAAACTACTACCATAAGTTCTTGCCAAATTTGTCTACAATACTACACCCACTGAACACCCTACTGCAAACTGGGGTGCCATGGAAGTGGAATGACGAATGTAGATGAGCTTTCCAGAAGAGCAAAACACTAATCACATCGAAAGAGGTATTGGCCCATTACAACCCAGCATTACCAATTCGGTTGGCATGTGATGCGTCACCCTACGGCATTGGAGCGGTGCTGTCGCACAAATTCTCGGACGGCTCAGAGAGGCCAATAGCCTTTGCATCATGATCACTAACCTCAGCCGAGCGTAACTATGCCCAGATTGACAGGGAGGCCCTCAGCCTAGTGTGGGGAGTCAAAAAGTTCAATCACTATCTGCATGGGCAGAAATTCACCTTGCTGACTGATCACCAGCCTCTTGTCTCCATTTTTAATCCGAAGAAGGGCGTTCCGGTGATGAATGCGCAACGACTACAAAGATGGTCACTTTTTCTAGGGGCGCACCACTATGAGATTGAATATAAGGGCACGAAACAGCATGGAAATGCTGATGGGCTATCACGCCTGCCACTGCCTACTGCGGAGGAAGCACCAGCAGTGGATCCTGTCGAAATATTCCATTCGACTATATTTGAATACCTACCGGTAACTAACGCTTGTATCGAAAAGGAAACCCGAAATGACCCGGCACTGTCTCGGGTATATGATTTGACGGTGAAGGGATGGCCAGCACATGGTGACTCACTGTTGCCAGCATTCTTGACAAGGAGAGAACAGCTGTCAGTGTGCCGGGGGACCTTGATATGTGGATCCCGAGTGGTAATTCCACCCAAGTTAAGGGATAGAGTGCTCAATGAGCTTCATGAGGGTCATCTGGGAGGGGTAAAAATGAAAAGCCATCCAGGGCTTATGTGTGGTGGCCGGGAATCGATAAACAAATCGAGGGCCTGACCAAGAGCTGCTCAGGATGCCAGAAAGTCCAAAATGCACCACCACAGGCCCCTCTACACCCATGGGAGTGGCCCTCATCTCCATGGCAACGGGTGCATATTGATTTTGCTGGTCCATTCATGGACTCAATGTTTTTAATAGCCGTGGATGCGCACTCGAAATGGCCTGAGGTCATCAAAATGTCCTCCACCACCACGGAGAAAACTATTGCAGTCCTACGGACCATTTTTGCCAGGAATGGCTTGCCAGAACAGATTTGCTCCGACAACGGACCACAGTGTGCATCCGAAGAGTTCCGGAGGTTCTTGAAAAAGAATGGGGTAAGGCATTACACATCCGACCCGTATCATCCAGCCACAAATGGATTGGCTGAGAGGTTCGTACAAACCTTTAAGAAGGCAATAAAGGCTATGTACAATGACAACATTCCACTGCAGCACAAGGTGGACAATTTCCTGTTCGCCTACCGGAATGCGACACATGCAGTCACCAACCAGGCCCCAGCCATGATGTTCTTTAACCGAAGGTTAAGATCTCGCCTGGATTTGCTCAGACCAAACGTACGAAGAGATGTTGAGAGTAAGCAATTCCAGCACATCCATGAGAAGCCAACAAGGAGCTTCAATGCAGGGCAACCAGTCTTGGCCCGCGACTACCGAACAGAAAAATGGCAGCCAGGAACGATATGCACACGGCAGGGCCCACTAATGTACGCAGTGGATGTTGGGGAGAGCATCATGAGATGCCATGCTGACCAGATCCTAGAGTCACAGGACCAAGTCAACCCCATGCCTCGCCCATACATACCTGGTGATGAACCCGACGTACAGGTCACATCTACCCCAGAAACAGTAGCATCGGAAGCTGATGAACCAACCGACGACAGGGGGCCAGAATCGCCTCCGCACCAAGAGCAAGACACTCGGGAAAGGCGCTATCCAGAAAGGATCAGGAAGCCTCCCCAAAGACTGAATTTATAAATAGACTATTTTCAGCTAATGTTGCATGTTAAAAGTGTTAATTGTAATTAGTTTGATATTTAACTGTTAAATGAGTATTATGGTACTGTTAATCTAAAAGGGGAGGAATTGTAATGTATGCACCTTTAAGGGGGGAACTACTTTCTACAGCTCATGTATACTGTAGTACCGGCAGTGACCACACCTGTATATAACCCTGAGTAGTAATCTGTTGTTTCAGTTGCAGTTTGAACCACGTTGAGTAAACACCTGTTGTACCGTTCTCTGTAGTCCTTTTCTTATTATTACACGGACGTAACAATCTCCCACCCAGTTGACCTTGAAATTGCGCCCTAGGCGCCAAGAAAATTCAGGGCCCAGAAATCTAACCTTGAGGACAAGTGGTCAAGCAGTGCAACGTTTGGTGTTGGCAATTTTTGGTACTTCACCAACTGATGCAATGAGTTTTCCACCGAAACGTCACGGCATTTTTGTTTCGTAAATTCTTCATGACGGGGATGGGAAGTGGAATTTGGTGACATTTCACTGGTCAGTGCCTCTGTTAATGTGACTACAAATGATGGGAAATAGCAACTGTTAAATCTGTGAGTTGTTCAAGTAATTAATACTGAGACTTAATCAGTAACAATAAAACAGGTCTTTACTGGTTGGAGGTAGGGACTATACGTAGGTCTTTACTTCATGCCCACAGGCGGGAACTGAGGGGAGATCAGTACCCACAGTACTATTTATACCCCTATGGCCAGGAGTGGTACTGCGTATCACTACGCCCTACAAGTAGTGCAGTCCTGCCCATAGGTTCAAAGTAGCACACATATTACATACACAACATTCCTCCCTTCCTAGCTTTACAGTCATCTCCCCATTTAACATAACGTAATAACATATATACATATATAACTTCAGGTTTACATAACAGAATAACATAGATACATAGATAACTTCATGTCAAAACAGATCACAGATTCAGTCTCTGCGGAAAACAGTTCACAGATTCAATCTCTGTGGTGTAGTCGGTTCACGTTGCTGGAGTGACTCATTCAATAGTCCTTCCATGGATTTAACAGTTTGAACTTCCGAACTGAATTGGCTCCGTTCGGAGTGACCACGTGTGTGATCTGGTAGAGGTAATAATGGTTCAGATGGGTCATCTTCTGTTTCGACTTTTCCTTTTCTGCTTCTTGGAGACTCTCTGGGCTCCACTGTCAGCTGCCAGCTGCATGCGCAGTTCCTCCTTCTCTTCCTCCTTTTTCTGTAGTAGAGCCACCTTCTCCCGATGTTCCGTAGACTTTCGGTGCTCCTCCATGATTTCTGTATGGTGGGAGTCGAAGTTACAAGTTGGGCAGGACAGGACATAGTAATATTCGGTGTCGTCCTGATCTAGGCCAGCGAGAGGGTCTTCTATTTCCTCCATACCCAGCTGGGCGTTAGCCAGCTTTTGTTCCAAGTCCAGACATCTTTCCTGAAGAGACTTCTTCATGCGTACCTCTTCATCCAGCTTTTTCTGGGTTTTCAGCAAGTCGTTTACTAATGACCTCATTTGAGATTTTACTACTTCAACTTCTTTTGGAGATTGATTGATCGGACTATTCAATCCCTCTACCGGAGCAGCTGTTTCAGCGGTCTGTTGTTCTACGTTGACGTGAGTCAGCGTACTTTTGGCATCCAAGGGCTGCTCTGTTGCAGTCATCTCAGTCTGTGTTGCCACCTCAGCTCTTCCAATAACCTTTGAGAGCTCCGAACCCCTTTCGTTTGAATATTGAAGTTCGTGTTCAAGTTTTTCCCATTTCAGAGTCCTGTCCTTCAGCATATGCAGGAGTTGGCTGACCGTTAACTCCTCTGACATCAGACGTTTTGTGTGCTCCTGCTCCATTTTCTCCATCAGCTGCTTCTGTTGTCTTTCCAGATTCTCCAACTCTATATCAAAGAACTCTTTCGTTGCATTCAACTCTTGCTCAAAACGGCGAAGCATTTGTTCTAATTGCTGTTGTAGTTTGAAATGGAGTTGAGTTCGAGCCCGGTGTCCCTCAGAAATGGGCACATCAGTAGACTTGCCAGACTCAGAATCCACAGTTAAACTATGTTGTTGTTGCTCAGTGGAATTCTGTGCTGAAACTTTGTCTTTTGCACCTGAGTTGGGCTTACCATCATCCGTTCCAGAGTCTGGGCCGACTATCTTCACCGAGTTCTCACTCGTTATTGTTTGTAGGAAATGCCAGTCCATATTCATTTTCCTAATCCACTCCCATCCTAGTAGTGGAGAACCTCCTTCAGATATCACATATAAGTCCATTATTTGACTGTCTTCGCCCTTGTGGACCACTGCAACCTCTATTTTCCCGATGGGGTACACTCTTTGCCCCGTGTATGTTTTCAATATAATCCCCGTATCCTGTAGGGGAATATGTTGGAATAACTTTCCGTAATCTTTCTTATTTATGACCGTCAATGCCGATCCAGTGTCCAATTCCAGTTTTACTTGGACTCCTTCTATCTGAAGAGTGACCCAAATTGTCTGGAGGTCTGCACCCTTACCAGCGTTGAGTACTCTTAAGCTAGCCAGTTCATTACAGCTTAAGCTAGCCAGTTCATTACTGCTAGCGTCTGAATCGGACTCCTGTTCGGTCACCTTGTGTACCTTTGCGTATTTTCCTTGCGGTGACTTCTTGTTGCTGGTCTTCTTCCCTGACCTGCATACTCTAGCTATATGTCCAAGCCTACCACAAGTTCTACATTCTTGGTTTTTAAACCAACACTGGTTCTGATCATGCGTTGTCTTTCCACAATGATAACATTTGCCAGAACTCACACCCAATTTGTGTGCACTGAGCTCCGGTGACCGTAGCTGCATTACTGCCGTGCCTCTCGCTGCGGCTTCGTGTGCTGCTGCCATAGTGACCGCCTTCTCAAGCGTCAGCTCATTCTCCTCGAGCAGTCGCTTTTGTGTATCCTGTTTAAATAAACCACACACAAATTTGTCTCGAAGTGCCTCTGTCAGTCCCGTTCCAAACTGGCAATATTTCGCTAATTTACGCAATTCCAGCAAATAATCAGCATTGCTTTCATGCTGTAGCTGCCTTCTGTCGTAAAATTTAAATCGTTCCGCTAGCATCAGCGGCGTGGGGTTTAGATGATCTTTCAGGACAGTAACAATCTCATCGAACGTCTTATCCGCCGGTTCATCTGGTGATAACAGGTGTTTCAATTGCCCGTATGTCTTCGCACCCATTAAATTTAATAATGTTAGAGCTTTATCTTGGTCACGAATTTTATTGGCCTTACAATAATTTTTTACTCTTTCAACATATATGGCCCAATCTTCGAGGTCACTATCAAAGGTGCTAATATTCCCGTGTTTAGGCATTGTAGATTTGCAATTTCTCAGATTTTTTTTTTTTTTTACTGCTATCCAAGATGGCGGCTTCCTGCTCTTGCCGTCGTCCTCCGCCCACAAAATGGCGGTTTTCCCGCGCTTGGCGGTCTTCACCCGTCCCCCAACGCCGTCTCCCTTCAGCCCCCGAGTGCGGCCCTTATCTTCGCCGCGATCGCCCGAGTGCGGCCCTTATCAGCGGATGCGATCGCTGGATCACGAAGCGGCTCTCGGCTCTTATCAGGAGATGCGATCGCTCTGTTGAAACGCCTCCCGCTCGAAGCGGCTCTCGCGCCCGATTCCTCCAGCTCCCCCAGCCCCGTTCGTGCGGCCAACGCGGTCGACTGCCTGTCGCGTCGCTGCCCGGCTCAGACAACGGCTTACCCACCACCAAGCTGGAGAAGAAGCTGACGGTCGCCGATGGAGGCTCCGAGGTCAGGATGTCTTCCAGTGGGGTGGAGAGGGTGGAAACCTCTCTGCAACGTCCTGGCTGTGGATGAAGCTGCCGTGGAGTGACTGCCGCAGGGTCCGAATCAGACTCGTCGCCAGTGTTAAATCTGTGAGTTGTTCAAGTAATTAATACTGAGACTTAATCAGTAACAATAAAACAGGTCTTTACTGGTTGGAGGTAGGGACTATACGTAGGTCTTTACTTCATGCCCACAGGTGGGAACTGAGGGGAGATCAGTACCCACAGTACTATTTATACCCCTATGGCCAGGAGTGGTACTGCGTATCACTACGCCCTACAAGTAGTGCAGTCCTGTCCATAGGTTCAAAGTAGCACACATATTACATACACAACAGCAACCAAACCAATCAACTATCTTTGTCTGCAACATCAGTTGTTCGGGTATTGGAACAGTGTTGCGAATGTTTAGCAGTTTGGAATGTAATTTGCTTATCAACTATTTTAACAGGCTTCTGGCCATTTATTTGAAATGGATTAACACCTCTGTAGGAAGAGCAGACAAAGGAACAGTATGCAAGCATATTCAGCATTCAAATGCTAAAATTTCGTACATTGTAATTTCAAGGCTTTCAGATTCATGTATATACCACATGTTGGAGCTGCTCCAAAATTTGACTAATAAAAAAGATGAGGTTAAGAATCCTTTGAATGTACAGAATTATTCAACGACATGTAAAATGGGCCAGATTTTCAAATTTAGTTGACGTTAAACTCATCATCACCCAGTTTGTATAAAGGGGCTATTTCACTTCACTTCACCTCTGAAGGTGGCTAATGATAAGCTCAGTCACTGTTACTGTTGCTGCAATATTTCCATGTCAACAACTGCAGCTTTGTAATCATTCGTCCAAAAAAATGTATCACCCCCCCCCTTTTCACGCCCCTGTTTCATGGCAGTAAACACAAGAGGTTAAAAGGTTGCAGTTATAGCCCACCTGCTTGGCGGGGAAAATACTTCACTGCTGGGGTCAGGGATTGGATGGATGGTGTTAGCCGTGGCCCGGTGGGTAGCACTCTTGCCTCTGAGTCGCAAGGTTGTGGGTTCAAGGTCCCGACTCCAGGGACTTTGAGCATAAAATCTAGGCTAACACTTCAGTGCAGTGCCGAAGGAGCGTGTTTATCCCTTCACCAACATCTAAAACTGATTATCTCATTACGATCACGCTTGTGTTTGTGGGATCTTGCTGTGCACAACTTGGCTGCCACGTTTCCTACAGTACAACAATGATTACACTCCAAAAGTCTTTCATTGGCTGTAAAGCATTTTGGGATGGCCTGAGATCATGAAAGGCGCTATAGAAATACACTTCTTTTTCTTTTTTTCTTTCTCTCTTTCTCATTCTTCCTTTCCTCAATTTGTGAAAAGGAAAAAAGCAAAAAAATTACTGGACGTTGGTAGTTTGTTTTTTGCAACGCGCTGAGTTGATGGTCATCTCCCGTTCCCTATTACTGAAGTATTATTGCCGCCACCACGAGGTGCACAGACAGGAGAACAACAGGGATGTCCGATGGGCCTGTTTACCAGTCAAGAGCAACCTGACTGGTTCATGTAAGTGCCCAAAACACCTGGCAGTGATTGTTCTTGGATGCTGACGACATTGGCCCCCTGTCCCCATGACAACAGTACATGGTAAGGACACGGATATTCCTGCCAACTCCCTCAGTGTTGCTGGAAAAGTGTAAGATAACAGTAATACAAAAAGAAAATACTGCAGATGCTGGAAATCTGAAATAAAAACAGAAAGTGCTGGAGATACTCAGCAGGTCAAGGCAACATCTGTGAAGAGAGAAACAGAGTTAACGTTTCAGGTCGATGACCTTTCGTCAGAACTGGGGAAAAAGCAAGAGGTCAACTCTACTGCAAAATGTACTGGGCTATCTTCACAGTGGATGGCACTGGGGGACCATTATTTTTTCAATGGATGAGCTTCTTATCCAGAGAGCAAAACAAAACATTTATTTTGCAGCTTTAAATATAATTTAAATGATTTTCAAGAGGGAGGCTTTGGGCTCTCCTCTCCTCTTGTTTTCTTCCAGTTCTGATGAAAGGTCATCGACCTGAAACGTTAACTCTGTTTCTCTCTTCACAGATGCTGCCTGACCTGCTGAGTATCTCCAGCATTTTCTGTTTTTATGTAAGATAACAGTACTCGTCTCCCTCTTGAAAATCATTTAAAATATATTTAAAGCCGCAAAATAAATGTATTGTTTTGCTCTCTGGATAGGAAGCTCAGCCTTTGAGAAAATAACGGTCCCCCAGTGCCATCCACTGTGAAGATAGCCCAGTTCATTTTGCAGTTGAGTTGAATTCCAGGACCGTGAAGGCTTTGGGCTCTCCTCTGCCCTGGCTTATTGGCAATCAGAGAGCCACATTCTAGGGAGCAGAGGGCCAGCAGTGCATTCTGTACTGGCAAATTTGCCAATACAGTGCGAGTTGTGGGGAAGTACCTTATCTCCTGTGTGTCGTCGTGCTCCATGTGACTCAGCTAAGATTGAGAATCTTCCAGTTGTAGGAACCATGAGCATCTGTCCTTATCCTACCACTCAGTGTGGTGTCATAATCTCACTACAGGCTGGTAATACGATGTATAAAGGATATTTCTTGGTGTAATTCCCTACTCTTTATGTAATTTATTATTTTCTACCCTCAGCTATTTTCAGGGGAATGGGGAACTTTTGTGTGCATCCATGGGAAGCCATGAGCAATCTGCTCTTGGGCCTGGGTTTTCACTCCCTCGCAAACTGATGAGATGGAGGTCTGGCAGCTCGATGGGCCTCCTTTTCAAATGAGGTTGGGGACTCTCAGCCCAGTTCTTAGTGGACAGGAAAGAACATCAGAAAACTGATATTTCACCACAGATCTCTGCTAATTTGCCATGTGGGAATTGGCACTGATGCTTTACGGGACAGGAGACGTGCTTTTCCGAGGTTGGATTTAGCCGTATTAGGAAGATAGGAACGGGAGGAGGCCATTTAGCACCTCGAGCCTGTTCCACCATTCAATGAGATCATGGCTGACCTGTGACCTAACTCCATCTTTGCCCCATATCCCTTAATACCTTTGGTTAACAAAAATCTATCAATCTCAGATTTAAAATTAACAATTGACCTGGCATCAATTGCCATTTGTGGAAGAGAGTTCCAAACTTCTACCACCCTTTGTGTGTAGAAGTGTTTCCTAATTTCACTCCTGAAAGGTCTGGCTCTAATGCCCCCTAGTCCTAGACTCACCAACAAGAGGAAATACCCCATCTGTTCCTTTTAATATCTTGAAAACTTTGATCAAATCACCCCTTAATCTTCTAAATTCCAGGGAATACAACCCTAGTTTGTGTAATCTCTCCTCATAATTTAACCCTTGGAGTCCGGGTATCATTCTGGCATTATTTGGGGCAGACTAGCCAGTGCTTTAATCTGCATCTAACACATCCCATGCCTGTTGTGGGAGTGCTTGATGGGTAAGTATAAAGGGAGTGCAGGAGCAGTGTAGAACTTAGCACAGGTGACGTACCTTATCACTCCAAGGCACAGCACACAAGTGTGCCAATATGCTGTGTGTTCGTCCCACTTACAACAATGGGCCGTTTGAAAGAGGCTGTTGCAAATTGATATAATGCAAGGGATTGTTGGAGAGATTTATGGTTGCAACAGGCAATGAGATAATGCCGAGCGTAAGTTATCCAAACGCCCAAGGAGAAAAAGTAGGCTGTGAAAGGATGAGGTCAGTACAAAAGAATTCACAAACATTAGAACGAATCCTGGGATATAATGACATTCTGTACCTTGAGCTCTCACCTCGAGAAGGTGCGGCCAATGTCAAGGCTGAAAAACACTTCTAAGCCCTTTACTCATTCATTTCAAGGTTAATAAAACGTTACTACGCTCTTACATCAGAGAATTAGTGAAACTTTAACCCGCTCAATGAATGCAACATAATGGGAACCAATTTTGCTTGGCTGATCCCTTGAAGTAAATTTCTTTTGGCAAGCATTGTTGCAGGCCTGGTCTTATGTTACGTTAATGGGGTTGGAATTTTTTGACGTGTGTCCTTCACAATGTGATGGGGCTTGGATGTAAGGCGGCTTTCATTATCTCACAAATTGATTGGTTACCATGGTTACCGCCCTAAAAAGCTAGCCAACCATTGCATTTACTACGGAAGGCATAAAAGTATTATTTTGGACATTGCTCTAGTCTACTGTCAAACTTTCCCTTCAACCGTCCCCCATGTTTTCTTTTTCATTCAAAGTGAGTGAAGATGAGATCTGAGGCAATTCTGAGTAGCTTTCAATTATCAGGATTAAAGTCTGTCTTCACAAAGGCAACTACATAGGCAGCTTATGGAAATAAAAAGAGGCTGAGTGTTCTGTTTGGCAGACTAGATCTCCATTTCATCTCAATACTCTATCAGAGAAAGCGATCTTTTCTGACATTTCTATTTGGGTTACCATAAAAGTCTCCTAATTTCAGTGGCAGAAGCACAAAGCTATGAAAAGAAAGCACAGACTTGTATTTTTTAAATGCTTCATGGCACCTCTCAGAAACGTCTCAAAGCATTTCACACACACGGCATTACTTTGAAGCGCAGTGACTGTTATTTTGTAGGTAAATGTGGCAACTATTTTGCACACAAGATCCACAGAACCATAGAGGTTTACAGCACAGAAGAAGGCCATTGGGCCCATTGTATCTGCACTGGCTGTAAAGCGTTCGGGAAGACATGAAAGGCGCTATATAAATACAAATCTTTTTTCTTTCTGCTTCTATGTTGGAGCAATCCAAAACTAATCCCACTGCCCTGCTCTCTCCCCATAACCTTGTATCTTCGTTTGCATTTCATACTTATCTGGAAAACGGGCGTAACAAGGTCCAATTTCTACCCCTGTGTGTCTAAATTCCTAGAACTCTTTGTTCATCCATATCCTTCAGCATTTTTTCATTCCCTGATTTTCCTCCCAAAATACATTACCTCACACTTAAATTAAAATGCAGCTTTCAGCTGTCTGTGCATTTGGCTGCACTATCTATGGCCCCGATTTTCTGCCAGCCATCGAGCGGCTTTCCAGGCGGCCGGGGGCCGAAAATCGCCGAAAAAGCGGGTTGCGACCACCCCCCCTGCCTGATTCCCCGCCCCGTCTGACTTTCGGACCGCCGTTTCTCCGCGACCCGATTCAGTCCCGCCCGCTGCTGGCAGGACTGGCTGTCGGAACAGTAATGAGCAATTATCACCATGTTTAAGCCGATTTTAGGGTGCCCTTGCGATTTTCAGGGGTTCCCCACGCTAAACACGCCTGCGGGGAACCCCGCTGATGAAACCTGGCGTGAAGCTTGCCGGCTTGCTTGCTCTCAGCTGCAGCTCATTCGGGAAAGCTGCGATTTAAAGGGACAGCATTTGTATGTTGAAGGACCTTGTTGTTGCAGGTTTGGGGCTACTTCTTCAAGGCTTAGGCAGAGCTGTGGAAGGTTGGAGCCTCACACACTTCTCCAATGTGATCTCCTGGGAAGCCCCTCTCGCCACCCTCACTCAGCGCTTCCTCAGCGGAGGCATCTACCAGAAACATGGGATGCCTTTTCTTCCTTCCCTTCTTGCCATTAGAGGATCTCCAGCAGCAGAGGCGGCAGCCGCAGAACCAGGAACAGCAGGATGAGCACCAGGAGCACCAGGCTGCTGCGCACTCACCTGAAGCTGCACAGACCAGAAGGGGCCAGCGCTTGGAAGTGGCTTGAGAGCACCTTGCTGCGCTTTAGGGGGCCATGGGGACCCGTATCTGCACTGGCAGTCCTACTCAGAAGGACTTCCATGAAGGTCTGGTTTCTCTGTTCAATAGATGGCCAACGCTCCTCAAGAGATGTCATTCTCTTATGAGCACTCACCATGTTTTCCGTACCCTGGCGAGTTATCTCCTCCATGGAGGTTGCCAACCTTTCCATGGTGATGCGTTCCTGCGCCAATGACTCCACAGAGGCTCTGCTCATGGTCGCTATGGACTCCTCCATTTGCTCCGCACTCGCAGCGACCCTGGAGACAAAACCTGCCAGAGACTCTTGCATCTGTGCATGGAGATCCATCACCTCTTCTCTTGCGGATGGACCCAGAGGCAGAGGGTCGACATGCAGCGTAGCTGAGCTGAGCTGGCAGAGTCCTGCGCCTTCCGACGAGGGCTCTCCACTGCTGTCCCTGTCTCCACAATCTGCTGAGGCTCACTTGTGAGCTGTGATACACCAGGTGACAACACTACTCTATGTCCCGAAGGTCCCCCCGAAGTGTGAGTGTCTGCGCTGGTGCTGGGTGCGCTTACTTCTGCTGACGCTGCGCCCTCAGAGGTTGGAGCTTCCTCTGAGGAGTCTGGCTGCACAGCCTCTTCCTCCTCCACAGTGGGGATGGGGGCTCTGGATGGTCCTGTGGGGGAGTAGAGGAAGGAGTTAGAGATGTGATGCCAAGGTGACATGCACATTCGAGTTGACATCTGCTAACACCTGCATCCATGCAGCCTTGGTCTCAGTGGGAGGCCTCTTCTTGCCTGACCTAGGGAAGAGGACCACCCTGTGGGCCCTAACCCCATCCAATAATGCCTGCAGTGAAGCTTCATCAAATTTGGAGGCAGCTCGGGGTCTGGCACTGGCCACAGCTGCTGCAGGCTCCTCTGCCATCCTGTATAGTTCGTTTGGAAGCCAACAGAGGAAGCAATGCTTGCTGTGGACCTTGAAAGCACCACGAATGATGACATCATACTGTGGGGCTTCCTGACTGGAAATGGACAATTAGCAAGGCTGCCCACACACTGGAAATTAATTGGCCACTTGAGGGAAAATTGCGTGGAGCTGGCTGACACATTTTTTTGTGTGTCAGAACCCCACATTCGGGGGAATCCGACCATTTCCCACACAATCCACAAAATCGGGCCCATATGTCTTCCTGAAGCCTCTGATAGTCCTCCTCCCTGTTTGCCAAGTCTCCTACTTTTGTGCAGTCAGCACATTTTGTGATGTTGTTCCCTATACCCAAGTCCAAATCATCTGCATACCAAGAACAAAAGTGAACCCAGCACTGATCCCTGAGGTACACCAATTCCAACCCTTCTCTGGTGTGTGTAACACCCATTTATAGCAAGTCTATATGGGCTGGATTTTGCCAGGCCTGAGGAGGTGGGAATGGAGGCGCGTGGGGTGTTAAAATTGCAAAAAGTGGCGGGCGGGCCCAACCCCGCCTCCATCCCACCTCCAAGCAATTTTCCCAAATGCGTGGTTTCTGATCCCTTCTTCGTCCCACCTCCAAGAGGCGGGATAGGCCCTTAAGGCCCTTAACAACCACTAAATTGCCTCTATAATCCCATTTTGAGAGGCCTTTCCGATTTTAACACATTTCCCACGTGATTCACGTCTCCTCTGAAACACGACGGTGAAACCTGGCGGGAACACAATTGGATTGCTGACTATCAGCTGCAGCTCCACCATTAAATAGGAGATTTGATCAGTCATCATTTGCAGGTGGCAGGACTTTGTTGTCTCAGGTCTGGGGGAACTTTTAGCAGGCATAACCATAGCTGTGGAAGTTTGGAGCCTGACACCCATCTCCAGTATGACTTCCTGGGAAAACCCTCTCGCCATCTTGACTGAGCACTTCCTCAACTGAGGCATCTACCAGAAGCATGGGAACCATTTATTTCCTTTCCTCCTGGACATCAGATTTGGACGAAGACCAGCCGCGGCAGCAGCAGAACCATGAACAACAACAGCACCAACAGCAGCAGCAACAACAGGAGTGCCAAGCTGCTGCTCACCCACCTGAAGCTGCACAAGCCAGAAGGCGCCAGCCCATGGAAGCCCGTCAGCGCAGGAGATATCCCCCAAACAGGGTCTACAGTCACAGGATCAGCTACCTCAACATGAGTGAGCAGCAGTGCCAAAGGCGGCTCCGACTTTCACGAGAGGTAGTGGGTGACATCTGCGCAATGGTGCAGCAAGACCTGGAGCCCAGAGGAACAGGTGGACACCCCTTACCAGTGGCTGTTAAAGTCACCACCGCACTCAACTTTTTTGCTTCAAGCTCATTCCAGGGATCAGCAGCAGACATCAGCGGCATCTCCCAGTTGGCCGCACACACTTGCATCACGCAGGTAACTGATGCCCTCTTTGCCCTCGCGCACAATCACATCCATTTCTCCAAGGATCAAGCAAGTGTCACGGTGCGAGCGGTTGGATTAGCTCATCTGGCAGGCTTTCCAAGGGTGCAGGGCATCGTTGACTGCACACATGTGGCCCTTAAGGCACCCCATCGCAATCCAGGTATTTTTGTCAACCGCAAGGGCTTCCACTCCCTCAACGTGCAGCTGGTGTGTGAACACAAGAAGGAAATTTTGCATGTTTGTGCCAAATACCCTGGCAGGTGCCATGACTCCTTCATACTGCGCCAGTCTAGTGTGTCTCCGCTCTTCAGTCCGCCAGACCAACTTAACCTCAACGGCGTCATTAGCCACGTCTTCAGGGGATAGCCCTTGTCTCCAAGTAGCAGAATTCAGCCAACCCGGCACCAGCGCAGATACTCACACCTCGGTGGGACCATCGCGAAATAGAGTACTTTTGTCACCTGGTGTATCACAGCTCACAAGTGAGCATCAGCAGATTGTGGAGACAGGGACAGCAGTGGAGAGTCCTAGTCGGAGGGCGCAGGACTCTCCCAGCTCGGCTCAGCTGCATGTCGACCCTCTGCCTCTGGGTCCATCCAGAAGAACAGTGGTGCTGGCACTCCAGGAACAGGTGCAGGAGTCTCTGGCAGGTTTTGTCTCCAGGGTCACTGCGAGTGTGGAGCGAATGGAGGAGTCCATCGCGAACATGAGCAGAGCCTTTGTGGAGTCATTGGCGCATGAACGCAGCACCACGGAAAGGATGTCAACCTCCGTGGAAAGGATGGCTACAGTAGACGAGAGGATGGCTACAGCCATGGAGGAGCTAAGTCGCCAGAGTGTTGAAAACATGGTGAGTGTTCAGAATAGACTGACATCTCTGGAGGAGCGATGGTCAGCTATTGAACAGAGAAACCAGACCTTCATAGAAGTCCTTCTGAATAGGACTGCCAGTGCAGATACAGGTCCCCATGGCCCCCCTGATGTGCAGCAAGGTGCTCTCAAGCCACTTGCAAGTGCTGAGGTGGACCTGCCCCATGAGAGGGATGTTGGTGGCAGAGAACAAGGAAGTGGGGGCTCCTCTCCAAGTGCTCACATTTCCATGCCACTGCCAAGTCCTTGGTCAGAGCCCCACCAGAGTCTCCACTCAACTGAGATCGGCATCTCAACCCCTGCACAGCCGTAGGAGCAGCAGACTGTTGCCGAGCCCTCACAGGTTTGCAACCCCAGAGGACGCCCACCAAAGGTGCCGAGACAGGAGCAGCAAGAAAGTGAGCAAGGGGCCTCCACATCTGCTGAAGCCACAGGAGAAGCACCACGTAGGAGCACGCGTAAGAGAAAGATACTGCACAAATAGTCACAAGGGTAGTCACTTGGGCGAAATGTTGTGTTTATTTTTAAAATGCTATCAGTTGGTTATTGTAAATAAAAATTCTGATGGCAACTGTTGCAGTTGTGGCGTGTGTCATTTCGCAAATGGGTCTTCCACATTGAGGGCTTAGGATTACTTGCAATTGTCAGTATGGTGGTCAGAGTGCTAGGAATCCGCTGGTTCTTGGCCATTGTCGATGCTCTGGTAAGAAGCTGCAAGGCAAAAGTGCTTGATTGGCTAGGCTAAGCAAATCTGGCCAAGATGAGTGCGTTCCTTGTATCCCAGGCAGCAATGTTCTTGCGTACTGCTGCCACTGGTTGATGGGCCTCTGCAAGATGTTCGTTTTCGCTCTCCTCCTCCTCCTCCTCATCTGAGGAGGATATGTGAGGAGCCACTTGGTCCTCAGGAATCTGCAAGCCACGACGCTGTGCCATGTCGTGAAGTGCACAGCAAACCTCGACGATTCTGGAGACCCTGGCTGCTGAGTACTGCAGGGCTCCACCTGATCTATCCAGGCATCTGAAGCGCATCTTCAGCGTGCCGATGGTTTGCTCGATTATGGATCTGGTGGAAATGTGGCTGCAGTTGTAGCTCTCCTCAGCTTCGTTGGATGCGCCCTCAGAGGTTGCAGCTTCCTCTGAGGAGTCTGGAGGCTCAGGCTGTTCCTCCTGGATAGTGGGGATGGGTGCTTGTGATGGTCCTGTGGGGGAGTAAAGGAAAGAGTCAGAGATGTGAGGCCAAGGTTACATGCACATTGCATATTGCAGATAATCATAAGTCCATCTGTTAGAGCTTCAGAATCATTATCAGTGACTCATGCAATGTCAATGAGAGAGATGAAAAACTATTCTGTCACCAGCTTTCTCTGATGCACCTGTCTGTCCGTCCCCCACTTGCGCATCGTCCTCGAGTCCCACGATCTCCAGGACCGCCTCCTCCCAAGGGGTGAGGTGGGCTACCGAGGATGGCACTCCTCCCTCTTATTGTGAGCTCTCTTTTCCTGCAATGAGGGAGACAAGTGGAGTTTGAGTGAGAATGAAGGAGTGAGTGCAGAGAATCCATAGCATAGATGCTTAGAAGGAGAAAAAGATGGAGTGAGTTGGCAAGACCAAGGGCCCTCCCTGTGTTTTGTAAGTTGTTTTCATAGCATCACAGTGATAGGGAGTGTGAGGGCTGCATAGTCGAATAGTTAGGTAAATGTGACCATAGAGAGAGAGGGAATGGGTAAGGGTGCAGGGATGTCAGTGTCAAGTGGGACGTGGAGGAAGAGATTGCTAAAGCTGAGTGCTGGTGAGGAGAGGAAATGGGGATCAGATTGAGGGTGATGGCAAAGTCATACTCACTTTTCCAGTGCGCAGAAGGTCATGAAACCTCTTCCTGCACTGAAGCCAGGTTCTGCAGATTAGTGACAACGAGTTGACCTCCTGGGCCACCTGGATTCACACAGCCTTCGTCTGCTGGGGAGGCTTCTTCCTCCCTGAAGAAGGAACGCGCACCTCCTTACTAGCTCTTGCTCCCTCCACCAAAGCTTGCAGGATGACATCATCAAATCTGGGAGCAGACTTAGGTCTCCCGTTGCTCATTCTGCCTCCAGGTCCCTCTCACTGCAAAGACCAAAGGGTTGGCAGTCTGCAGAAGAAGCAAGGCTTCTTGCAGACCTTAAATGCAACAGCAATGATGACGTCATCGGAGGCGAGTTTCAGACTGAAAAAACTAATTGGGCCATGGGTTCCCACACGCTGGAACTCAATTGCCCAATTATGTGAAAATCGCATCAATCTCCCACATCGATTTGGAATCAGGTGGATAACACGAAAAGCAGATGACACAGCCCCAGCCCGTCCCAATGACAAAATCCAGCCCTTTGTGTCCTATCTGGCAAATAACACTCTATACATGCTGCTACGTTCCCTCTTGTACTTTTCTAGGGGTCACCATTGACCAGAAAGTTAACTGGACCAGCCACATAAATACTGTGGCTACAGGAGCAGGTCAGAGGCTGGGTATTCTGCGGCGAGTGTCTCACCTCATGACTCCCCAAAGCCTTTCCACCATCTACAAGGCACAAGTAAGGAGTGTGATGGAATACTCTCCACTTGCCTGGATGAGTGCAGCTCCAGCAACACTCAAGAAGCTTGACACCATCCAGGACAAAGCAGCCCGCTTGATTGGCACCCCATCCACCACCTTAAACATTCACTCCCTGCACCACCGGCGTACCGTGGCTGCAGTGTGTACCATCTACAAGATGCCCTGCAGTAACTCGCCAAGGCTTCTTCGGCAGCACCTCCCAAATCCGCAACTTCTACCACCTAGAAGGACAAGGGCAGCAGATGCATGAGAACACCATCACCTGCAAGTTCTCCTCCAAGTCATATACCCTCCTGACTTGGAAATATATCGGTTGTTGCTTCATCGTCGCCGGGTCAAAATCCTGGCACTCCCTCCTTAACAGCACTGTGGGAGTACCATCACCACACGGACTGCAGCGGTTCAAGAAGGTGGCTCACCACCACCTTCTCAAGGGCAATTAGGGATGGGCAATAAATGCTGGCTTTGCCCGTGAACGAATTTTTAAAAAACTCTTATGAGGCACCTTATCAAGTGCCTTCTGAAAATCCATCTGCACTACAACTACCTCCCTTTATCTATCCAATTAGTCACTTCTTCTTGCCTTTAGCAAATCCACACCTCCTCTCCTTTGTTAATTTATGCACTTCTAAATGAAGGACCTATACCACGTTTTTCAAAGCAGTTTCACTCGGGGGAAAGTCACCTTGTGCTCAGTGCTCCACATTTAATCTCAAATTATGGATGCTGGGTTTGCCTACTTATGACCGCAATGAGCTGAATAACTAGTTAATCTGTAATCGCCCTGAGTGCGTGACTCAGAAGCGAGGCTAGCTTTTTTCAAGGGTGTTTCTTTTTTCGTTAAATTGTGAAAATGCCAAAGCCATGCAGCTGTAACAATACACAATGATGTACAAAGCTCCGGAATTTGTCTGATGTAGTTACAAACATGTCCTCAGTTTCTCTCCACTGGTAATGAGGACCACACTGGCTTTATTTTTAGTTAGATCCACCTTTAAACAAACACAGTCTATCGTTCTCCAAAGCTTTACGGGCAGAAGGTTAGGAGATGCAGGACATCTAGAGTGACAGCACTGCACACCGTGGAGCAATACGATGCAAGTTCATGTGTCAAGTTCATCAGGGCTAGTTTTAAACGGGTATGTTTAACCTAGCGTGCCCCACAGAAAACTGATGGGATGGGATCATCAGCCCATGTTATACCCCGCCCGATTCATTGTAAAAAAAAAAGGCTGGCCGATCCGATCCTGTCGGTTTCCTGCCGGGCGGTTTAGGGTCAAATTCAGCCCGTGATTCAGAGCTCCCGGCAGGACGCCTCACCTATGGGCAGCGCACAATGGAAATTTGGGTGCGTGCTGCCATGATGTTCCGACTGACAGCACTGAGCACAAGGTGACTTTCCCCCTAGTGAAACTGCTTTGAAAAACGTGGTATAGGTCCTTCATGCTATCCCAAACTCAGAGTCGCACTTCAGTTTTGCCACTTGCTGCTATAGTGTAATAAGAACATAAGAAATAGGAGTAGGGCATAATTTTTCATTAAGATGGAGAGTGACGTATTTGACTCAGAGACTAGGGTCCTGAATTTAAATAAAGGAAACTACGATGGTATGAGGTGCGAGTTGGGTAGGATGGATTAGGGAATGTTACTTAAAGGGTTGACGGTGGATGGGCAATGGCAAACATTGAAAGATCGCGTGGATGAACTACAGAATTTGTTCATCCCTGTTTGGCATAAAAATAAAACAAACAAGGAGACTCAACCGTAGCTAACAAGGGAAATTAGGGATAGCATAAGATCCAAGGAGAGGACATATAAATTGGCCAGAAAAAGCAGCAAACCTGAGGATTGGGAGCAGTTTAGGATTCAGCAAAGGAGGACAAAGGGATTAATTAAGAGGGGGAAAATAGAGTATGAGAGTAAGCTTTCAGGGAACATAAAAATTGACTGTAAAAGCTTCTATAGATATGTGAACAGAAAAAGATTGGTGAAGTCAAGCGTAGGTCCCTTGCAGTCAGAATCAGGGGAATTTATAATGGGGAACAAAGAAATGGCAGACCAATTAAATACATAGTTTGGTTCTGTTGTGTATGTCCCTTTAAGGGAATAACTGGTCTTAGACTGCAGTACCGGCAGTGACCACCCCTGTATAAAAGGCCCTAGCAGGCTTCTGTAGTTTCAGTTTCAAGCTGCCTCTTGTTCAGTAAAGTACCTGTTAAACTGTTCTCCCGAAGTCTGTGTATTATTGAGGCGCGGACTTTACAGGTTCTGTCTTCACAAAGGAGGGCACAAATAACCTCCCAGAGATGTCGGGGAATATAGGGCCTAATGAGAGGGAGGAACTGAATTAAATCAGTATTTGTAGGGAAATGGTGTTAGGGAAATTGATGGGATTGAAAACCGATAACTCCCCAGGGCCTGATAATCTACATCCTAGGGTGCTTAAGGAAGTGGCCCTAGAAATAGTAGATGCATTGCTGGTCATCTTCCTAAATGCTATAGACTCTGGAACAGTTCCCATGGATTGGAGGGTAGCTAATGTAACCCCACTATTTAAAAAAGGTGGTAGAAAGAAAACAGGGAATTATAGACCGGTAAGCCTGACATCGGCAGTGGGGAAAATGCTAGAGTCCATTATAAAAGATGTAATAGCAGAGCACTTGGAAAACAATGAGAGGATCGGAAAAAGTCAACATGGATTTACAAAAGGTAAATCATGCTTGACTAATCTACTGGAATTTTTTGAGGATGTAACTGGTAGAATAGATAAGGTAGAACCAGTGGATATGGTGTATTTGGACTTTCAGAAGGCTTTCGATAAGGTCCCGCATAAGAGATTAGCGTGCAAAGTTAAAGCACATGGGATTGGGGTAAGGTACTGACTTGGATAGAGAACTGGTTGGCAGACAGGAAGCAAAGAGTTGGAATAAACGGGTCCTTTTCCAAGTGGCAGGCAGTGACTAGTGGGGTACCGCAGGGATCGGTGCTAGGACCCCAGTTATTCACAATATATATTAATGATCTGGACAAGGGAACTAGATGTAATATCTCCAAGTTTGCAGATGACACAAAGCTGGGTGGGCGTGTGTGCTGTGAGGAGGATGCCGAGAAACTCCAGTATGATTTGGACAGGTTGGGTGATTGGGCAGATGCAGTATAATGTGGATAAATGCGAGGTTATCCACTTTGGAGGCAAAAACAGGAAGGCAGATTATTATCTGAACAGCAATAGATTGGGAAAAGGGGAAGTGCAACGAGACCTGGGTGTCCTTGTGCACCAGTCGCTGAAGTTAAGCATGCAGGTGCAGCAAGCAGTTAAGAAGGCAAATGGTATGTTGGCCTTCATAGCGAGAGGATTCGAGTACAGGAGCAAGGATGTCTTGCTGCAGTTGTACAGGGCCTTGGTGAGACCACACCTTGAGTATTGTGTGCAGTTTTGGTCGCCTTATCTGAGGAAGGATGTTCTTGCCATGGAGGGAGTGCAGCGAAGATTCACCAGACTGATACCTGGGATGGCAGGAATGACGTATGAAGAGAGATTGGGTTGATTAGGCTTATATTCGCTGGAGTTTAGAAGAATGAGAGGGGATCTCATTGAAACTTATAAAATTCTAACAGGACTAGACAGACTAGATGCAGGAAGGATGTTCCCGATGGCCGGGGAGTCCAGAACCAGGGGTCACAGTCTAAGGATAAGGGGTAACCCATTTAGGACTGAGATGAGGAGGAATTTCTTCACCCAGAAAGTGGTGAACCTGTGGAATTCTCTACCACAGAAGGCAGTTGAGGCCAATTCATTAAATATATTCAAGAAGGAGTTGGATATATTTCTTAAGGCTAAAGGGATCAAGGGATATGGGGAGAAAGCAGGGACAGGGTACTGAATTTGAATGATCAGCCATGATCTCATTAAATAGCGGAACAGGCTCGAGGGGCCGAATGGCCTACTCCTGCTCCTATCTTCTATGTTTCTATACAGACTCTTGAGCCTGCTCCGCCATTCCATAAGATCATGGCTGATCTTCGACCTCAACTCCACTTTCCCACTGATCCCCATACCCCTTGATTCCCCTAGAGTCCAAAAATCTATCGATCTCAGCCTTGAAGGTAACGACTGAGCATCCACTGCCCTCTGGGGTAGAGAATTCCAAAGATTCACAACCCTCTGAGTGAAGAAATTTTTCCTCAGCCCAGTTCTAAATGGCCGACCCCTTATCCTGAGACTATGCCCCCTAGTTCTAGACTCTCCGGCCAGGGGAAACAGCCTCTCCGCATCTACCCTGTCAATCCCCCTCAGAATCTTATATGTTTCAATGAGATCACCTCTCAGTCATCTAAACTCCAGCAAATATAGGCTGTTAATCGCTACCTTGCACTCCTGCACTGCGTTGTAATATTTATGCCTACTCGGACAATTTAGATTTACCTCTGTAAACAAGTCATTTTAATCTTTATGATCACAGGATTTGTATTATCTGAGAACGATCTGTATGAAAATGGATCAAATTCCACATCACTTTTCATTACAATCAGCAAATTACTGAGTGATTGTCTGAATGTTATTTTATTCACACTCATAATCAACATCCAGCATTAGGAACATTTTTCATTGAGATAGTTTAACAGACATTTCCACTGAGGCACAAGACATGTAACCAGTCCTGATAAGTAATTATAGTCTTGCAATGAAACAGAAATCCAATCACTTGCTGCAAATGTTACATTAAATGTAGAATCTGGGTTTATTGAGGTGGTCAGGTCAATATTCTTGAAATGGCTAGGATTATTATGTTTAATTTAATTAGCGTGTGTGTGTTTTGTGTTACAGATTCGCAAGCAAATCTGATTATCATAATTAGAACAACATCTTAATACAACATTAGACGAAAATGACTTGACAGCATTGTCTTGATTGCCTCGTGTTATTCACCCAAGGGGTTTTTGCAATCCTGCTCTGTTGGTTCATTCTCCAAGGCTTAAAAAAATTGTCACAGTAAATGTCACTTTAATAATGAGAACGCTGTTCAATCATTGCATGCATGTGCAGAGGTTGTTGACATCCCTTTTCCTCCACCCCCCCCCACCATCCCCGCCTCCCCTGCAATAAAGCGCCAGTATAACTCTGCTTGCAAGGCCCTCTTGTGTCGAATTGGAACTCGAACCAGGAGCCAGTGAAATGGATGCGAGGGGATGGCAAAAGACAAATCAGGGGGCACTTGAGCATCTCCAAGTGGTCAGTACGGAGTGGAATTGACAGAGGCACAGGAGGACATCACCAATCCTTCAGCTCGGTCATGGGCCTGGCATCTGATTGGGAGGGGGAGGAACTATCCGTATAAAGATGACAGTTGACAACCAAGACCCTGAGGAGGTGGAATGAGGGGAAAAAAAACAAAGAATTCTTCAAAGTAAATTAAAATTTTCCCTGCAGGCACCTGAGTCAAACGAGCGTTGATTAGATTTGAAATAACAAAAGCTGTGTTACCTCAGGCGCAGCCCTCGACACAGAGATGGAAGTCTCCTGTCTCTGCTAAACCACAGATTTGATTTCACCCGCTCTGAGTAAATGGAAGGAGTTTCTAACTCCAGTAGGAGACCATCAGAGGGCTGTGCCAATGGGTCAGAAGTCTTCTGCAGGAAATCCCGAGGACCCTCTCAAGGGGACGGAAGATCGTTGGGGCAGGACTTCCATCGCCACTGTACCCTGCAGGTGACACCGCCTCAACTTCCAGGCATGGGTCATCTGAATACTTGGAGCAGGTGGACGCACCTGTAGCAGTGGAACAGAGGGTTGCCCACCTCACAGAATAGGGGGCCTCCCCCCAAGGCCAAAAGAACAGTAGCCAGAATTGATTTAATCCACTCAGGGAATAGAGGAGTACCATGGTAAAGGTAATCGATCATCTGGGATCAATTGCCTTCATTTGTTGCAGCACTGGGGTCTTCCTAAGGTCCAAAAGCACCTACACCTGCTCACACATGCATATGTCCCACTGGGCTTATCAAAGGGCGAGCTGGATGGGGTTCCCGGGATAGCCTGGGAATGCCACCAGACACGGGCCTACAGTTGTCCATGGACGTAGTGGAGGCAGACAGATGAAGCTCTTGCCCCCTCTGCAGTGCATTCTCCTAGGAAATTCATATGGGGTGAAAACCCAGTGGATCCAAATTCAAACCCAAATTGTGAGCCACTGCCAGAATAGGGCTGGCGTTGTATCTTCTCCTTCGACTTTTGTCACGGACCCATGGTATTGTACCTCATGAGGGGACAATACCTTCAGAAGATGACTGGTACCCATGGTTCTGTACCTCAGTGAGGGGTCAATACCTTCAGAAGGTGAATGGTACCCATGAGATTGTACCTCAGTGAGGGGTCAATACCTTCAGAAGGTGAATGGTACCCATGAGATTGTACCTCAGTGAGGGGTCAATACCTTCAGAAGTTGAATGGTACCCATGAGATTGTACCTCAGTGAGGGGTCAATACCTTCAGAAGGTGAATGGTACCCATGAGATTGTACCTCAGTGAGGGGGCCGTGATATTGTACCTAAGTGAGGGAGCCAATACCTTTAGAAGGTGAATGGTATCCATGAGACTGTATTAGGTGAGGGGCCAATACCTTTAGAAGAGGAGGGGAGCAGAACTAACAAAACTGGAGGAGAAAGTTGTGGGGGGAAATTGGGGAATCAAATAAACCATCGGAATAAAAAGACTACCTATCCAGTAAATTAATGATTCATATATGAGCTTGTGTTAGGGGACCATCTGTTTATAAAGATAACCTGCAGGCAATCCCAAGATGATGGTTCGACTGGTTTTGCTGCATTTTTTAATGACATTTCTTCTTAATTGATATTCTGCTGGTCTTTGTGAGTCTTTTGACTTTGCAATAGTGTCGCTCATGCAGAATAATAAAACATTCAGAGTGAATGAAACAGTGCGGGGTCGATTTTCATTGACCCGTGGAGTCGGGATTAGAGGCGTGCAGGGGGTTAAAGTCCCGAATTCGGGGGTCCCGACACCATCCCGCCCCCAACCCGCCTCCATGTAAGTTTCAAACGAGGCGGGTACCCGCCCCGCACTGGGACCCGCCTACCTGAGGCGGGAAGGAATTAGTGCCAATTAACTGCCTGTTAACAGGTAGTTAACAGGCAGTTTTTAGCCTAATCCCTATTTTAAAGCTTGAAGTGTGGGATTCCCGACGGCTCCAAACCACGCCAAGTTAGAGGAGTCGGGCTGTCGGGTTGAAGGACTTGGAGGGGTCGAGATGTCGGTGTTCAGGTGAGTGATGTGTGCATGAGTGCAAAGGTAAGTGTGTTTGGTGTGTCTAAAGTGTGTAAAGAAGTTTAAATTACCTGTACTTACCTTTACAGCCTTCCTTCCTTTAGGTTTCGGGAGTCCATCATCTAACCGGCACAGAAAGCAGGATGGCTGCGATCTGTCAAAAGTGACAGCCTGCAGCTTTCTGTGCCAGTGAGATTTCTAACTGAGTCTGTGTAGAAGGACTCATGTTAGAAGTAAGACTGTCAGTGTTTGACAACTTCACACAGCTGTGAAACGCTGATATTTTATCTGTCAAAACGTCTTGACAGATGAAATTTCAGTCTGTGACATCACCTGTTGCCGGGTGGCCCTTAATTGGCCTGCTGAGCCCGCTGGGCGGGCTCAACAAGGTCAATCAAGTTAAAATCGCGTGGATTGGCCGCATCTCGATGGAGGTGGGACTACAACACCGAAAGTTGTAGTCCCGCCTCCTTCCCGCCTTCTGAATGAAAATTACCCCCTTCATCTTTAAACAGGTTTTGTGCAGGAATAAGGGGCAGTCCCCCCCTCCCCTGCCACCATTCCCTCCTTTCTCTCCTCTCCTGAAGGCAGTGACTACTACTGTGGTGCAGTTCCACAGGTACAAGGCACTTGCCATGTGGAAAATGACTGGACGAACAAGGGGGAACTCTTCCAGTGAGACGCAGTGTTTTGCCGTGACAAGGGTTTTTTTAAAATTCATTCACGAGATGTGGGCATCGCCAGGAAGGCAAATATTTATTGCCCATCTCTAATTGCCCTCGAGAAGGTGGTGGTGAGCTGCCTTCAGAGGGCAGTTTAGAGTCAACTACATTGCTGTGGGTCTGAAGTCACATATAGGCCAGACCGGGTAAGGACGGCAGATTTCCTTCCCTAAAAGACATTAGTGAAACAGATGGGTTTTTACGACAATCCGGTAGTTTCATGGTCACCATTACTGATACTAGTTTCTTATTTAATTAAATGAATTTAAATTCTAGTTTCTTATTTAATTAAATGAATTTAAATTCCTCAGCTGCCGCGATGGGATTTGAACTCATCTCCATAATCATCAGTCAAGGCCTCATAAATTATTAAACCAGTAACATAACCACTATGCTACCATACCCCTATGCCGTCCCAACGATCCATTTTGGGTGGTGAAATCTCCGTTAAGAATACGATTTATTGTTTCCTTCTGTGTGGCGCGAGGGGCGGACTGTATGAGTCAGTGTGCTGCGATTCTCCATCCAAGTTCAGATACAACCGAGCTGGGATCCAGACAGCTGAGTTTCTGTGATGCGTGTAGGGAAAAAATAGAAATGGCAAAATGGCAAAGCATCATCCCACATCCATCTTCTTTCAAACGAGGCCCTCGGGTATAAGCTGCTACAACATGACATGTTTGGTTTTTTCAGACCAATCCTTTTGAACTGTACTGGTGTTCCCATCGCCCCATATAGAACAGATACCAGCAGGCTCCAAGGAGTTCATGGTGAGCTCTAACTATGAGACGATTCACATGACTTCACTAGTCAGTGATGAATTCTGCCTTTGATGAGTACCTTGTGGAAATATTGATGTAGGCCAAACGAGCAAACTTAAAAACTCCCGGTGCAGAGCGATAACACACAGATATTCATGGGTGTTACCATGATAGATACGCTCACCACAGGGCTCTGTTAACATGCTGAGCGTAGGAAAAATACATTTAAAACAGATCTCAGGGAAAATTCTCTCTCTCTCTCTCTCTCTCTTTCCCTCCACTTGCCCCTTAGTGCACAGCCAAGATCAGGAAAATGTATTTATTTAAAAGGTGATAAATGTATGGAATCAAACATTTTAAATGGATTCGAGATGCAGTTTTATGCTTGGCTGGGTGGGTTACAATACTAGTGATACCAGTATTTTCTATATTTCTTGAGGCTAAAGGGATCAAGGGATATGGGGAGAAGGCAGGGACAGGGTACTGAATTTGGATGATCAGCCATGATATTATTGAATGGCGGAGCAGGCTCGAGGGGCCGAATGGCCTACTCCTGCTCCTATCTTCTATGTTTCTATGTTTCTAGCTCGATGGGTCGAATGACCTTTTTCTCGCCCATGACCTTATCAATTCTCTGACATTTGCCTGACCAGACATTCAGCACTGGTTAAAATCTGCCACTTATTTCCATTTCTGAGCAGTTTCAAAATGTGCTCTACAATAACAAAATACTTTCTGGACCCATCAGTGACAGGGAACATTATACAAAATCCAGTGATAATTTAGTAGCTGTTGTCCTGATTCACCTTTCAATGTAGCACCTAAAGTAAAGTCGGAAATGGGAACCCATTGATCTTTGAATGCAAGACTGGTGCTACTGGTGCTACAGAAGGTTGTGGGTTCAAGTCCCACGCCAGGGACTTGCGCACATAAATCTAGGCTGACACTGCAGTGCAGTGCTGAGGGAGTGCTGCACTGTCAGAGGTGCCGTCTTTCGGATGAGACGTTAAACCAAGGCCCCGTCTGCCCTCTCAGGTGGACGTAAAAGATCCCATGGCACTATTTCGAACAAGAGCAGGGGAGTTATCCCCGGTGTCCTGGCCAATATTTATCCCTCAACCAGCATAACAAAAACAGATAATCTGGTCATTATCACATTGCTGTTTGTGGGAGCTTGCTGTGTGCAAACTGGCTGCCACGTTTCCCACATTACAACAGTGACTCCACTTTAAAAAAATTCTTCATTGGCTGCAAAGCGCTTTGAGACGTCCATGGTCGTGAAAGGCGCTATATAAATGCAAGTCCTTCTTTTCTTTTTACTGATGGCAGTTGTCTACCAATGGCTTTAGATTTGCCTTGGGTGTGTTTAGTTCTGGAATGTAGACCTCAAGCTAATTGAAGCGCATTCTGTGATTTGTGTTTGTTAATTAAGTAAATGTTGAGTGAATTTGGAGGAATACATTTACCAAACCAAGTTTAAGGAATCAATGAGTTTAATTTCCTACGGGCCATTATTGTAAGGACCGATGTCCACGTCTGTTCAACTGCAGTGTTTAATCATTTAAAGGCATCCAGGAATTCGGGGGGAACTTCTTTACCCAGAGAGTGGTTAGAATGTGGAACTCGCTGCCACAGGGAGTAGTTGAGGCGAGTAGTATAGATGCATTTAAAGGGAAGTTAGATAAACACATGAGGGGGAAAGGAAAGGAAGGATATGTAGATAGGGCGAGATGCAGTAGGGTGGGAGGAGCCTCGTGTGAATCACAAAAAGCGGCATAGACCTGTTGGGCCGAATGGCCTGTTCCTGTGCCAGAAATTCTAAGTCATTCTATGTAATTTGTTTATCCTCCTTGCAGGTCAAGATGGCTCCAAGACATGCTTGTCAATACATAAGAAATAGGAACACTCATGTCTCCGGATCATTAGTCCAGGCCTCTGAATTACTAGTCCAGCCACATAACCACTGTGCTACTGCTCCCTGCAATAGGAGATTGAAACCAAGTGAACCCTTTATGGCAGACTCCATTATCTGAGCCAGGTAGAGCCACAGTACTCCAGGGAACTGTTAACAGCTGACCAGCCAGCCTGATTCATTAATGGGACCCGGAAGGGTAGGGGCCGGGATTCTTTCAGCTCGGCTTCAGAAAATACCTCCTGGGCTAGGATGGTCCACGCTGCACAAATAGCAAGATGCCAGTTTGGGATCTGGGTGAAGCTTGCTCTGTGGGGTGAGCTGCCTGAGTTTAGCTGATTAATCTCCAGTCGTGCCTTTCTGCACACGTGACTCTTTCCATCCTGTGCCTAAATTCGCTGGGCTGAGGCAAGTGGGGCGTATCCCTATGGGCAGAGTGTAGACTCCATATCAGGAAGATTGAAACTCTACTGATGTGATTTCTCAGTAGCTTGATCTGGGGTCTCTTAAATATGGTTTCCGTGCATATTAAACACCCGATTGACAAACAGAATTCGATTCTAGCATTGACACCCTCTGAAAACTACAATCATTTCATATTCTGCTGTCCACGTGTTTCAATAAGCTCTCTGCCCCCTATTCCTCCATAGACATCGACGCAAACTATGCTGTAATATTGCCTTGTGCTAATAGCAATTCCCCATGTCCATTACCTCACCCCATGTTTTAATCCATGCTCTCTGACCTCATTTCTGTCACATTATCAAATCCAAGAAGTTAACATCACTTATCACAATCAGAATAAGTACACACTCAATATCTGTCAGGAAGCACAAGAACTGGAAGATTCACAGATAGCAAATACACCAGACAAATAACAACAACAACAACTTGTATTTATATAGCACCTTTAACATAGTAAAATGTCCCACGGTGCTTCACAGGAGTGTTATAAAACAAAATTTGACACCCAGCCACATAAGGAGTAATAAGGGCAGATTGGTCAAAGAGGTAGGTTTTCAGGAGCGTCTTAAAGGAGGAAAGAGAGGTAGAGAGGCGGAGAGATTTAGGGAGGGAATTCCAGAGCTTAGGGCCTAGGCAGCAGAAGGCACGGCCACCAATGGTGGAGCGATTAAAATCAGGGATGCTCAAGAGGCCAGAATTAGAGGAGCCCAGATATCTTGGAGGGTTGTGGGACTGGAGGAGATTACAGAGCTAGGGAGGGGCGAGGCCATGGAGGGATTTGAAAACAAGGACGAGAATTTTAAAATCGAGGCATTGGTTACCCGGGAGCCAATGTAGGTCAGCAAGCACAGGGGTGATGGGTGAACTTGGTGCGAGTCAGGACACGGGCAGCTGAGTATTAGATGACATGTAATAAATATACACATAATATACATCTCAGTCCTTAGTTCTTCTTTCGTCTGTCACTATTTTCAGTCATCTGATACATCTGGTTTTGTGCTAAATTGGGATTAATTCCCTTTTCTTACTGTTAATGACAACAGAATGGTGGAAGTGATTTTGTTGCATGCAATTTTATTAGAGGGAACAATTTAATAAAAACCATCCAATGACGACCCACCTGTATTAATGCTCCACTAAGGTTTCTCAAGCAACTAACTGGTATGTCATTTAACTGGTATAAATTAGTGGTGACTTACAAGCAAGCGATGTCCATTTTATGGTTGCAGGAATAGTACTTTAAATTGACAGACCAACGTGAAGCTCAATTTTAAATTGGGCAAACATTTTACCCGTTCACAAACTGACCCAGTGTGGGCCTGACTCCGATCTCTTTGGCATCAACTTGATATTGAGGTTTCACCCCCAGCAGTGACCTGCAGGGATCCTGAAACACCACTCACCCTGAACATCGCGGATGCACGCGAACTGCAGCTCTTTTATCTCCAGGAGCCTACTTCTTTGCCAGGTTAACACCATTCAGAACATTTTGAAAGGGCATGTCCTTCAGCCCTTCCAGTTCCCTTGCCACCTGACTCATTGACGCAATGAACTGCTCCAGCTGTGAGCGTTTTGACAATCCAAGCGTTTATTTCCATTTATATCCTTTTAGTGAATCCTGTTAGAATGCACAACTGAAAAAAAAAGTGTGTGTGTGTTTGTGTATCCATGCCCAAGGGAATGTCTATGTCTTGCAGTAAGAGAGTGTCTGAGTAGCCCATTTATAGCCAGTTAACGGGCTATATTGCTTTTAAAACTAGGAAATTACAGAGCGTGAGAAACAGAAGAAGCAAGACCTGCCTATACTCCCTGGAATTGTAACAATCACATGACTGAATTCAAATGTCTGGGGCTCAGTAAGGAAGTGGCATGTGGGGTTAATGACGTACTCCAGTCTCAAACAAGTAGAAAATGTTTCGGTTTTTAATTTAATAAAATGTGTAATACTGTAGTTTAAATTAATATGCTTGTGAGCTCACAGGAAGTACAGGATCAAAATGGGTATGGAGAATATCATCTTTGCACACTGTGCATAGTGAAATCGTTCTTTATAAATGTGCTTACAATTTCAGTGGATGCCACACACAAGGAAAACCTTCCCTGGCAGTGTCCATGATCGGTCTAGTGATGATCTGAGAGCACCGATTGGGCTACAGCACTGCTTTCCATTTAAGATATCAGAGATATTCCAAGACAGATCGGGAAACATGAACATGAGCCAAGAATTTCCTTGGCACCGCTCCTGTTCCACCAGTATAACTTCGCCGGAAGTGCATCGAAAACCTCGTTCCCATGAATTGCGGTGACGGAGCGGGAGGAGATCTGATGAAAATCCCGGCTCACGGTGTTTTTTGGGGAGGTTTTCTGTCGTCAGGGTGAGGGATTGTTAATACTGGGAATGGAGCATTTTCCCACAGTTTCATAGAACCGTAGGGGGTCATTTTGACTCTGAGCGATAGTGTAAAACGGGATGATATCGGATCAGCTGCCCGTTATACATCTCTCCCGATTTTAATTTCCAATAACTTCAACGATGACTTCAACTGACCACTGCTTAGGACATCTGAGGCTGTCTTTCCAGTTTCATTGGAACATCTCCTACTCTAATGCATTCTTTCACAGCTTCTCAAGCCTGTGGAACTTTCCCCAGTCCTCGCATCCTCCTCCAATCCACAGGGCACTGAAATCCAGGTTCGGCAGCCACTACTTCTTGATTCACCTCATCTTGTGTTCTACTTTTCTCAACCATGGCGATGTCCTGCACTGATAGCCTTGGGCCTTCATCTAGTCTTCTCAATTAAATAAAATCTTGTGGATAGGGCTTCAACTGAATGGACATTCTTGTAGCCCAAGAAAATCAATTTGTGATTTGCTTCGTATTATCACTTCATTGTGACATTGTCTGAGGGCATTTTCCTAATATTTGCCCACACAAGGGTATATTTTTCCAACTTATATTGAAATTTGTGTTGTCTGTTGGTGTTTTCAATGTAAGTACCCAGGAAATAGAAATAGCTTTTGGCAGATGCTCAGGGCCACACTAAGCACTATGACAGTCCAGTACTTAACCTCTCACTTTGATTAATGGCATCATTAGCTGCTAACATTTAAGGGCGCTGAAATATTAGCAACCTGTAGCAGCGCCGAATTTTCTGAGCACATGGCACTCCGACCATATGGCGTAACTTCCTTTACTTGGCCGCACCTGCTCCAATCTCGCAACATTTTTTTAACCCTTTCGTTGAAACGCCAAAGGGCCCATTTCTCCTCCCCCATCTCTGGCACCATTTTTTGCTTGTCACAGGTGACAGCTATTCTGATTCTCACCCAGACGATGAGCAACTTATCGAGTTTCCCGTGAGGTTTATAGTCGCATTCTGAGTCTCCCTACCCCCAGCATAATTTTCTCTGACGTTGAAAGCTTGGAGAAAAAAACTCTTTCCACAATGGGGAAGGGGCAAATCCGAAACTTCAAACCATTCTGCTACAAGCAGCCAAAAATCAACTGAAATAATCATGCATCATGATGGGTTTTGGGGGCTTTTTTCGTTGCCCATTGAGAGTGTATTGCCACTTGCTGACTACTGTGAGTGGTTATAGTCCAACACAGTATATAATTACTTTTTTTAATTTACCAGTCCACAGGGGGAGACGAGAGATCATTTAAAAATGGCTGAATAGGGAGGTGTAAGGTTGTTAGTGAGCAACATTACAGCTCGCTACTGTGTCAGCTGTAGCTCAATGGGTAGCACTCTCGCCTCTGAGTCAGAAGGTCAAGGGTTTGAGTCCCACGCCATGAGACTTGAGCACATAATCTAGGCTGACATGTGCTACACTGTCAGATGAGACATTAAAGCGAAGCGCCGTCTGCCCTCTCAGGTGGATGTCAGAGAGCCCATGGCTCTATTTGGAAGAAGAGCAGGGGACTTATCCCCGGTGTCCTGGCCAATATTTATCACTAAAACAGATTATCTGGTCATTATCACATTGCTGTTTGTGGGAGCTTGCTGTGCGCAAATTGGCTACGTTTCCTACATAACAACAGTGACTACACTTCAAAAAGTACTTCATTGGCTGTGAAGTGCTTTGGGACATCGTGAAAGGAGCTATATAAATGGAAGTCTTTCCTTCTTTTTACTGTGGATTACTATACCTCTGCTATTCCTGACATGGGAGCGCTTGATTCTGACACTGGGAGATGGAAAAGTGTTCCAACTGAGATACTTCATCTTGCGGAGACTGAAAATGTGATAATACGATGCCTTCAGACATTCCAGGAGCCGAATTTCAAGATAATCTGGTCATTATCACATTGTTGTTTGTGGGAGCTTGCTGTGCGCAAATTGGCTACGTTTCCTACATAACAACAGTGACTACACTTCAAAAAGTACTTCATTGGCTGTGAAGTGCTTTGGGACATCGTGAAAGAAGCTATATAAATGGAAGTCTTTCCTTCTTTTTACCGTGGATTACTATACCTCTGCTATTTCTGACATGGGAGCGCTTGATTCTGACACTGGGAGATGGAAAAGTGTTCCAACTGAGATACTTCATCTTGCGGAGACTGAAAATGTGACAATACGATGCCTTCAGACATTCCAGGAGCCGAATTTCAAGATAAACTTTCTTTTTACCATGTTAAAAAAATGAATAATTTAGGCCCTTTTTGGAAAACATATTTTAAAAGTGAATTTTATTGCTTTGCCTTTAAAGGTTTAAGTCTTTTTTTTTCAGTTAAAATTCAAAATAAGAAATAATCTGGGTGTGTTTCAAAGAAAGAATAAGGCCCTAACTGGTAAGTGGTGAGTAATTTCAAATCGTTGCTCCAGAGCTGATTTCTGGAACGCTGAGCTATTGTAAAGGTAACCCAAGAGGGCTTGTTGCTACACGACATTAAGAAAAAAAATTGCTATTTTGGCAGATTGCTAACTTCAGGAGCTCCCAGTATCCAGTCAGTCTGGGCCGAGGGAATCGAGTTACCTGTGTCAAAGTCAGCAGGATTTTGAGGTCAGTTGAATCACATTGGATAGTTTATGCTCTGCTTAATGTGGTTTACAGAGCTGCCAGTTCTCAGGAATATCACACTGTCTTTCCTAATTATATTAAAAAAAGAAAACTTAAATCGATACCTTGTATAGCGAGCAGCTTTCATATAATGCCTCTCATTGTGCGGGCTGTGAGGACACAAGAGGCTATTTCAATACTCTCAGGAACCGCTCTGCCAACGTTATTGTTCATTGCCAGCCTGAACTTTGACCTTTTTAATCTTTCAGAGCTAAACTGCTGCGGTGATATGTCAGTTATCTTTTTCCTTTCTGGTTCCCCTCCCCACTTCAGGTTTGCATCTGGTGATTAAGTGTCACTTTATTACCAAGTTTCCTTTTCTCTCCAGTAGATTACCTTGAAAGTATATTATATTAGTCCACTAATGATCTAATTCCCCCTGCTCTCCCCTTACAAGCCAGTGCTTTCTGTGTATTTGTGTCAGACTCAAAACCTCTGTTCTGACCGCTGCGCACTGCATCCTGCACATTCCCCATTCTAGAAATGAAGCAATTCTCTGCAAATATTTGTTGTGAATGATTGAACTGAAGCAGAATGTGTGACAGAGGGCAAATATTTACCGGGAGGAAGGGGGGGTGGTGGCGGGGAAAGAATGGTATGAAGCTATAATCCAATGTATGCAATTGCATCTAAATTTATTTCAGCATTATCTTGGCAGTAAGGGGTAGGATTCAAAGCATTGCACAATTTTCCCCAGTGGATAGGAAGTACTGCGAGATCTGCAAGGTTGGTGTCTGCACTCAAATCCCAGAAATGCACAGGAGAGGGTGTGGCGGAGGTGGGTGGGAAAGGGGAGGAGGGGCTGTAGGATGTGTAGAAACCTCAAATTACTAGCTACAGCCCCTGGCCAACCCTTTTGAGCTGGGTTGCGTTAAAAAAGAAAGACTTGCATTTATATAGCGCCTTTCAGGACCAGCGGACGTCCTAAAGCGCTTCACAGTCAATGAAGTACTTTTGAAGTGTAGCCACTGCTGTAATGTTGGAAACGCGGCAGCCAAATTGCGCACAGCGAGGTCCCACAAACAGCAATGCGATAATGATCAGATACAGCAGTTGGTGCTGTTCCCTGCATTTCTCTTGTAATTGACACGCGGTGAAGATCATGTCCATTGTGCCCCTTAGGCCTTCTTTGACCTCACAAAGGCCTTCGACACTGTCAACCATGAGGGATTATGGAGTGCCCTCGTCAAATTCGGCTGCCCTCAAACGTTTGTCACCATTCTCCGCCTGCTTCATGACGACATGCAAGCCGTGATCCTGACCAATGGTTCCACCACAGACCCAATTCACATATGAACCGGGGACAAGCAAGGCTGTGTCACGGCCCCACCAACGCTCTTCTCGATCTTCCTTGCTGCAATGCTCCATCTCACCCTCAGTAAGCTCCCCGCTGGAGTGGAGCTAATCTACAGAACAAACGGGAAACTGTTCAACCTCCGTCGCCTCCAGTCCAGATCCAAGGTCGTCCCATCCTATGTCATCGAATTACAGTATGCAGATGACGCTTGCGTCTGCGCACACTCGGAGGTCGAACTCCAAACCATCGTCAACACCTTCACTGAAGCGTACAAGAGCATGGGCCTTACACTAAACATCCATAAGACAAAGGTCCTCTAACAACCTGCCCCCGCCACACAGTACTGCCTCCCCGATTATCAAAATCCACGACGCGGCCTTGGACAATGTGGACCACATTCCATACCTCGGGAGCCTACTGTCAACAAGAGCAAACATCGATGACGAAGTCCAACACCACCTTCAGTGTGCTAGTGCAGCCTTCGGTCGCCCGAGGAAGAGTGTGTTTGAAGACCAGGACCTCAAATCCGGCACCAAGCTCATGGCTTACATGGCAATAGTGATACCCACCCTCCTGTATGCTTCAGAAACATAGACCATGTACAGCAGGCACCTCAACGTACCACCAACACGGCCCCCGCAAGATCCTGCAAATCCATTGGCAGGATAGATGCACCAACGTCAGTGTTCTCGCTCAGGCCAACATCCCCAGCATCGAAGCTTTGACTACGCTCGATCAGCTCCAAAGGATGGGCCACATCGCCCGCATGCCCGATACGAGACTCCCAAAACAAGCGCTCTACCCGGAGCTCCGACACGGCAAGAGAGCCCCAGGTGGGCAGAGGAAACGCTTCAAGGACACCCTCAAAGCCTCCTTGAAAAAGTGCAACATCCCCACCGACACCTGGGAATCCCTGGCCCAAGACCGCACAAAGTGGAGGAGAAGAATCCGGGAAGGCGCCGAACACCTCGAGTCTCTTTGCCGGGAGCAAGCAGAAGCCAAGCACAGGCAGCACAAGGAGCGCACGTCAACCCAAGCACCCCACCCACCCCTTCAACCACCGTCTGCCCCACCTGTGACAGAGACTGTAGGTCCCGCATTGGACTCATCAGACACCTGCAAACTCATTTTTAGTGTGGAAGCAAGTCATCCTCGGTTCCGAGGGACTGCCTAAGAAGAATGATCAGATAATCAGTTTTTAGTGATGTTGGCTGAAGGATAAATATTGGCCAGGACACCGGAGAGAAAAACCCTGCTGTTCTTTGAAATAGTGCTACGGGATCTTTTACATCCACCTGAGAGGGCAGACAGTACCTCGGTTTAACATCTCATCCCAAAAAAGGCACCTCCGACAGTTGACTTCCATCCAGGAGCTCCTGAGCAGCGTTAGCTCCCCCCAGCACTCCGCTGTGGGGCGATGATGTTGACTGCGGTGGCAACTCTGTTCTGCAGTAGATGTTATTTTTGCTGCAGCTACTTTCGTCATATTTTGTTAATGTGTATATAAATGAAAACTAAGAATAAAAAAATGTGAACCTGGCAGCGATGGGTTATGCAGTGGCGCCAGTGTCTGACTATATACCAGGGGGCTGCCCCATTACCTAGGCACATGGAAGCTACACTTTCATGGTCCGGCCCCTTTAGTGATCAGTTATCGCTGGTGTACTGTCCGTGCATAAAAACTAACAACTCTATGTAAATAGTCCCTGCATGTGTTAGTATTATCATTGTTAAAGACTAAACTGTTTTTTAATCATTGAACTGAATGTAAATATTATTAGTAATAAAGCAGAAACATCAGATGATGATTATGGGTATGACTCGATGAGCGAGTGGCTCTATGAGAACTAACCAAACCATTACTGACGACTTTTCCCACATTACAACAGCGACTACACTTCAAAAGTACTTCATTGGCTGTAAAGCGCTTTGGGACGTCCGGTGGTCGTGAATGGTGCTGTAGAAATGCAAGTCTTTCTTTCTTTTTAAAAAGAATAATTCCAAAGTCGTGGCATCGCCGAGAGGATTGGCTCAGAGCGAGCATGTTCCTCGGATTAGAAAAACATAGAAACGTAGAAGATAGGAGCAGGAGTAGGCCATTCAGCCCATCAAGCCCGCTCCGCCATTTAATGAGATCATGGCTGATCATCCAAATTCAGTACCCTGTCCCTGCTTTCTCCCCATATCCCTTGATCCCTTTAGCCTCAAGAAATAATATCCAACTCCTTCTTGAATATATTTAATGAATTGGCCTCAACTGCCCAGAGAATTCCACAGGTTCACCACTCTCTGGGTGAAGAAATTCCTCCTCATCTCAGTCCTAAATGGCTTACCCCTTATCCTTAGACTGTGACCCCTGGTTCTGGACTCCCCCGCCATCGGGAACATCCTTCCTGCATCTAGTCTGTCTAGTCCTGTTAGAATTTTATAAGTTTCAATGAGATCCCCTCTCATTCTTCTAAACTCCAGCGAGTACAAGCCCACTCAACCCAATCTCTCCTCATACGTCATTCCTGCCATCCCAGGTATCAGCCTGGTGAATCTTCGTTGCACTCTCTCCATGGCAAGAACATCCTTCCTCAGATAAGGGCTGCAATTTGGTGGAATTCAGGAAGCTTTGAAAAGAATATCGTAAATAACAGAGTGAGTGGCCAGAGGGGTATCGGGTCGCAAAGAAAATGAAGTGGAGGCTGCCCGAGCTTGGTGTTCACTTGTAAAGCAGTTTGCGCAGTGACAGGGTCACCAGATTGCTGTTCAGTCCATGCCCACGGACCTGTCTCCCAGCCAACGCACCGAAGCCCGCTTAGAAACAAATATATCTGCGACTTATTTGTGCACCTGTCTTTTCTCTTGGCCTCCGGGTCAGGTGACACAGTAACTGTTTATGCTCTTGAAATGAATTGAATGTTTTTTTTTTAAATATACACTGGCCAAAGGTTTGATGAACAAGACGGAGGCTTTGAAGAAAGTTTTTTTTGACTTTTTTGTTCGTGGGTTTGGGGGAAGGGGGCGAGGTTGGAGTTTGATTTGGGCTGCTGGCTCTGCTGGCGTTCGGCGGAGGTTCAGCTGGGTCTGATGGTCAACACACTGTACCTTTTCTGATGAACTGGAGGGACAGGCTCGTCCAGACGATGGGGACAGCTCTGGCTTTGTACCAAGCAGGACAGCTGTCTGTGAAGGTTAGCACAATCCAGGAGCTCGCTGGTAATATTAGCGGGGGCGGAGGGGGGGTGCTTTGTGAGGACGTTGGATTGCAAAGCACACACACTGTGCATAGACAAAATATTTATTATTGTCACTCTTCACCTTGAAGGTCCTTGCAGCTTTTTTGTGCAGGGATCACCTGCAAATATTAACACTCTTTTCCGCCCCAACCCCCATCTATGAAGTGGTCAGCTAACAATGCTACCATTGAAGAACATGTTCTTTTTAATTACTCAGCAACAACAGAAATAATGGGCTGGTGAGCCAATAAATATGGAAATCTGATTACCTCAGGGGCCCTCCGATATTTCCTTTTGGTTCCTTTATAGTCCGAGGCCCCGGTTTGAAAAGCCATGCCTTAGTTCAGAAGAGCGAGCGTCACTTTCATGCCCATTTATTTGCTGAAATTGAACCTTTTTGGTTGTTTGTGTCAGCTGTGGCTCAGTGGGTAGCACACTTGCCTCAGTTAGATCTGATTGAATCTAGAAGGCTGTGGGTTCAAATCCCACTCCAGGTATTTGAAGCATATAAAGCTAGGTTGACAGTGCTGAGGGAGTGCTGCACTGTCGGAGGTGCCGTCTTTCAGATGAGATATTAAACCAAGGCTCCCATCTGCTCTCTCAGGTGGACGTAAAAGATCCCATGGCACTATTTTGAAGTAGAGCAGGGCAGTTATCCCTGGTGTCCTGGCCAATATTTATCTCTCAACCAAAATCACTAAAACAGATAATCTGGTCATTATCACATTGCTGTTTGTGGGAGCTTGCTGTGTGCAAATTGGCTGCCCCGTTGCCCACATTACAGCAGTGACTCCACTTCAAAACTACTTTATTGGCTGTAAAGCGCTTTGAGACGTCCGGTGGTCGTGAAAGGCGCTATATAAATGCAAGCCTTTCTTCTTTCGCTTCATTTTTTGACGCAGGGGAGTTGCCTTCTGACATGAATCTTGTCATTCATGTGGAAATGACTTATGAAATAATACTGGGCGGCCTGCTGGTGGCGCTGTCCAGGGAGAGTATCAATACACAGGCACGGGCCCAGCTTGCTCAGGACATTCTTTAACAGGAACTAGTGAAGGACACGACTAGACCTCCATGTTGTAAAACAATTGATTAAGGGTTTGTTTAACGCTTAGACCGAGTGCCTAGTAGTTTTCTTACATCACCTTCCATTTTGGTTCTGATTCGCGTTTTCATAAGCTGGAAATTCCGCTTATTTTCAGAATCATCATCACCCATTAGGAGGAGATAGATTCCTTTCCATTGCTTTTGACTAACAGATTCCAAGTGATGTTACTTCATTTTCTCCCGTTTCCTCCTGCAGTCTCCCCAGTGGGCACAAGGGTTGCGAACCCTCCAGGATTGACCTGGAGTCTCCAGGAATTTGCCGATTAATCGCCGGAATTTTGCTGCGAGCGACCCGGGAGAAAAATCATAGGGGAATTTTTTTTTAATTGGGGCGGGAAGGCAGGGCGTCGTGAGGGTGGACACGGGGGTGGGTGGAACAGGGTGGTAGGTGGCAGGAAGCCTCCAGGAATGTGCCCAACCAGCTTTGGTGACCCTAACGTGCACCCACCATCTCCAGCTGAGTCAGACACCAGGCTTATCTGCTCCCGGGCCTCTGGTGATCCCGCCGTGTAATAAGAGGTATGTGAGAGTGAGCCCTGGGTGAGATGGGGGGTGGGGGGGGTGCAGCTCTTGGCCTCCTCTCGGTGCCTCACCCATAACAGCACAGCTGAGATTGGGAGCCCATTCGGCAGGGAATGACCCAATGGACTTCACTTCCATTTGCTTGCATTCACGCATAGTCGCAACCGTGAAAACAATCCAACGCCCTAAAGTATTACCGCGGCTCATCTGCATCATGCGGCCCACACGGTCATTTCTTGGAAGTGTTAAAAAAACAAAATGGAGGGAAACACAAAAATTTTGTTCTCAAAATATTGGATTGATACAATTGATCAGCATGCCCCATTTTGAAAACAATGTTTGTCTTGAAATGGTGTTAAAGCGTTCATATATAATTCCTCTCTCCACTATTTTAAAGGTCTTAACCCATTCTAAATGAATAGGTTAAAATAACAAAGAATTGTCATAGAAACACTGTACGAACCACAATGCATTCATTGGCCAGGGTGGAAAGGTAGCATGAGGGTAATTAAAGATCACTGACTAAAGAACGACTGTGATTAATGGGCAATCACTGAAAGTACCCACTGAATATGAAGTCATCAACAGGGCCTTTTAATTGCTGGGATTTATTGCAAGCAAGTCAAGGATGTTTGATCGTAAATTGAAGCAGGTTGTTGTAATCCTGTATAACTCATCGATGAGGCCACATTTGGAAAATGGTGTGAAACTGTGGGTACTACGTGACACTTAATGAAGGGTTCACAGAAGAGTATGAAGGGTGATACCAGAACTTAAGAGCTCTAAGTTATGAAGGGAGGATCACACTTGCATGGTTAGAAGTAGAGTATCTACTCCAACAATATCTCTCAACCTGGGCACCCCTTACTGCCCCAGGATGACATTTCCATTTCCCACTATGGTTGCCAACAATCCAGGGTTGCCCTGGCAGTTCCAGGAATTGAAGATTACTTTCCTGGACACTGGTGAGAGCAACCCATGGGAAAAGATCGTAGGGGCATTAAAGAAAATGGAGATTTTTTTCAATTTCTTTGAAGGCTTTCATTTATTAGTTATAAAAATATTGATGATAGGGAAACAGACTGCTTTACTGGATGGGGCAGTCAAGGGGGGGAGGTCATGTGATTAAACTTCCAGGGATACGCCCAACCAGAGTTGGTAACCCTAGTTACTACGCCAGCCATCCTTATGGATTCTGTGTGAGATTTTAGGGCTAATCTTCTGAGTTCACACTCCTGGCTGCGAGCTTCATCCGCAAGATCGTAAATTGGGAAAATTGAGCGCTTGCAACAGATGATTTTATGATCGGAAAAATCATGCGCTTTCAGCAGATGAGGCTCCCCACAGGGAGCGCAAAGTTAGACAATGACCTCTTTTGTGCCGATTTGTGCTGAATTCGAGGGGGCTTGGTGCCAGGGACCTGCATTGAGGCTCATTTCATCTCGGACTCTTGCAGTTGGCTGAGAGAAGAAACTTTTATGCCATCTATTGGATTTGAATTGTGGTCAAGTTGTGAGCTTACACACCAGGTGTGCAATAGCTATTGGTCAACGATTCACAATTAACGAAATCCCTTCCTTGGTGACTTTAAGAAGGTAAAAGTTAGGACCAATTTTTGTGTTAACACATCCTGTTAAAAATAAATACGGCGTCACAGCACAGGCAGCTATTAAGAAAGAAAGACTTGCATTTATATAGCGCCTTTCACAACCACCAGACGTCTCAAAACACTTTACAGCCAATGAAGTACTTTTTGAAGTGGAGTCACTGTTGTAATGTAGGAAACACGGCAGCCAATTTGCACACAGCAAGCTCCCACAAACAGCAATGTGAAAATGACCAGATAATCTGTTTTTGTTATGTTGCTTGAGCAAGTAATATTGGCACCAGGGATACCTCCCCTGCTCTTCTTCAAAATAGTGCCATGAGATCTGTTACATCTACCTGAGAGAACAGACAGGGCCTCAGTTTAACATCTCATACCAAATGACAGCACCTCCGACAGTGCAGTACTCCACTGGGGTGTCAGCTTAGTTTTATGTGCACAAGTCCCTTGGAGCGGGACTTAAACCTACAACCTTCATAACACAGAGGCAAGCGTGCTACCCACTGAGCCATGGCTGACACAGTTGACTTAATGCTGATAAATTGTTTATTAAAATAGTTGGTGGCACAATGTCAAGATAAACATCAAACTGAGCCCATGGAGTTGATAATCTACAGACCCGTGTGGAAAAAATACTTTCTTTCTTGCCTTCTTTCTTTAATAACTTCACAGTATTCTCCAGAATTAAAGTGCCTGTCTTCAGCTTGAGTCAGTCGGAATTGAGATCGAAGCCTTTTCCTTTTACAATATAAAGGCGAGTAACCCCTTTTAAAGAAGGGGTGTAACCATCAGGACACCCTTTAAAAAGAAACTATGATCATCAGGAACTCCTTTAAAGAAGGAGTTTAAACATCAGGACTCCTATTAAAGAGAGAATATGACCATCAGAACACCTTTTAAAAAAGGAATTTAAGTATTGGGACCCCTTTTAAAGGAATTTAAGTATCAGGACCCCTTTTTAAGAAGGAGTGTAGCCGTCAGGACCCTTGTTAAAAGAAGGAATCCAACCTTTGGGATGTTTATTAAATATCAAACTATCACAAAGACTTCTCTACAATCTACTTCAGCTTTTAATTTTAATTTGCATTTCCGTTTAAAGATTGAGTGCCCTTATCATCTAGAGACTAACTGGGCAGAACTGCTGAGGCTGATAGGGTGATGGTGTTAGGTTAACATCAAATTAGATACAATCATTAATCCTGGGCGGGGATAGTGAGGTGGGGTGGGTTACTCAAAATTGTTGACCATGTTTTTCTGTTGGCTAATTTTAGGGGGAAAAAAGTGGTGTGGTGTTTTGGACTGATCTGAGGATTCCTCCCCCCCCCCCCTCCCCTCACCAATACAGATTGACAGATATTAAAAGTAGGAATAAAGTTATTTTTTTTGCTCTTTAAGGTCGCGGATGGTGAACTCGTGCAGCATTCCTCAACTGCAGAGTCAAAGCAAAAATTGCGTATTGCAACACAGGTCAGACTTGGCATTAGTGAATTGAATAAGTTGGAAGACTTTCATGGTATCGGCATGTCAGTTTACAGTGAATGGTGCTCTCTGTCATCAGGTAGGCCTGTACCAGTGGCAGTCGGTGCTGTCTCTGCAAACAATGGGTCCACAGTGACTCCGGCAAAGTAGTCACCTGGCACCGATGCAGAGCCATGACTTATCATAAAATCATAGAAATTACAGGACAGAAGTGGACCATTCAGCCCATTGGGCTTATGCTGGAAAGCCTTTGATCACAGTCTGTCTGCGAACAAAGGAAGTTAACACAGAGACCGAGACAGAGACAGCCATTCAGGTTTTTTTAAAGAGGAAGCTGCAAAGGCTTTCGCTGAGCCTAAAAGGTTATAAATGCTGGAGGAACTGTTAAAAGACATCTTCTTTAAGTCAAATAACCCATGGATGTGGGGAAGTTAGCATATTCTAAGTGTCAGCTGTGGCTCAGTGGGTAGCACACTCGCACCTGAGGTAGAAGGTTGTGGGTTTAGAATCCCACACCAAGGGACTTGAGCACATAAAGCTAGGCTGACACACCCATGCAGTGCTGAGGGAGTTCTGCACTGTCAGAGGTGCTGTCTTTTGGATGAAACGTTAAACCGAGGCCCCGTCTGCTCTGAATGTAAAAGATCCCTTGGCACTATTTCGAAGAAGAATAGGGGAGAATAGTGTCCTGGGGCCAATATTTATCCCTCAACCAACATAACAAAGAACAGATTATCTGGTCATTATCACATTGCTGTTTGTGGGAGCTTGCTGTGCGCAAATTGGCTGCCGCGTTTCCCACATTACAACAGTGACTCCACTTCAAAAAGTACTTCATTGGCTGTAAAGCACTTTGAGACGTCCGGTGGTCGTGAAAGGCTCTATATAAATGCAAGTCCTTCTTTCTTTATTTTGTACTAATATGTGAAGATAATTTGCATTGATTGAATTAAATGAGCCTGATCACAACTGTTGTTCAGTATGCTCATCCTGACATGAAATAAAGCAGCTTATTGATTCGTAGCCAGCTTTGTCTCACCGAGTGTTTGCTCAGCCTGCCTTTGGGAAGATTGAAGAAGTACACATGCAAAAGACACAACGCACATAAAAGTAAGACATTCATATTGCTTATAGAATGACTGACTCCACTGAACCCAAGTCTGTGGCAGACTTAATTTGTAACACAAACATTCCTCTATGTCAGTGCAGTATTTTATTCAAATACCTAACAACTAACTACTATTCTTCATGTCCATATATGTTGAGTCGTTCATATATGTCCCAAGGCGTTATTTCAGGTGTTTACGCCCTTCCCTATCTCTGTAAACTCCTGCAGTCGTGCAATCCTCCATGATCTCTGCATTCCTCTGACTTTGGCCTCTAGTGCATCCCCCACCCCTTTGCCCTACCATTGGTGGCCGTGCCTTCAGCCATCTAGGCGCTAACCTCTAGAATTCACTCCCTAATACTTTCTGCCTCTCCTCCTCCCCTCCTTAAAATCCATCTCTTTGATCAAGCATTTAGTCGCCCCACTTAATATCTCCATCTTTGACTGGATGCCATCCAAGATGGCTTGACATCTATTTTTGCCTACTACACTTCAGTGAAGCACCTTGGAACGTTTTTCGACATGAAAGGCATTGTATAAATCCAAGTTGTTTTTATTCATGCCTTACCTTCAAGTTGAGGAACATCTCTGGCACCTCCCCTCGGGTCCTGGCTCACTGACATCATGTCCACACTTTCAGGTACATTCCCTCATCTCTGAATTTTTGAAGCTGCAACTATTCTCCTCACTCTTCTACATAATGGAGCTTACCAGTACCAGTTTACTGAGCAGTCCACTTAACAATATAAGCATGCGGCTATTGAACGCACAATCGTTGAGGGAAGTGGCTCAATGCCAATTGTGAAAAGCTCACTTCACTAACCAGGCCCAGACTGTGCACTCTACAGCTGGATTTTTATATCGTTAAGTGGAACCTTAGCTGCTTCAGCAACAGTAAAGGATCAGCTGCACGATGAGTGGCTGCTATTTTTCTTTTGCGACTGTTAACAAAATCACATTTCAGAAGTGTGCCATCTATGATTTCAGTAGTGCCATGGAACATGGTCATTCCTGCCTTTTTGTGATTGGAGGGACATATATGGCCTACTTCATTGGCTGTAAAGCACTTTGGGACGTCCTGAACTAGTGATAGGCGCTATCTAAATGCAAGTCTTCCTTTTAACTCTTTCACTAGGCTGACACTCCGATGCAGTGCTGAGGGGGAGTGCTGCACTGTCGGAGGTGCCGGCTTTCGGATGAGACGTTAAACCGAGGCCCCGTCTGCTCTCTCAGGTGGACGTGAAAGATCCCACGGCACTATTTCGAAGAAGAGCAGGGGAGTTCTCCCCGGTGTCCTGGGACCAATATTTATCCCTCAATCAACATAACAAATACAGATCATCTGGTCATTATCACTTTGCTGTTTGTGGGAGTTTGCTGTGTGCAAATTAGCTGCCGTGTTTCCCACATTGCAACAGGGACTACACTTCAAAAAGTGCTGTCATTGGCTGTAAAGCACTTTGGGACATTCGGTGGTCGTGAAAGGCGCTATAGAAATGCAAGTCTTTCTTTCTTGCACAAAGTCAGAACAAACAATTGCTCCAAGCCAGTTACCTCTTATGATGTCATTAAAACTTGCTGTTTAGTCAAAAAAATGTAAAGAGAAAAAGAAAAAACCAAATTGCCCTTGGCTATAGATTTTAGACTTTGTAAAAAATATTTTGCCTTCTCTTTAATTGGTTAACATTCTCTGGCCGAAAGGCATTGACTCCTTGCTGGGATGTGGGTCCACCTATCCTCCGCTGACTTGTCTGAGTATCCATTATTCATGGGGGAGCCCAGACAGGGAGTGTTGACAGGCTGTTTGACTGTGAGGGCCATCACAGACAAGCCTGATTCTGTCCCGATCCGATCGCCATACAGGCTCATTTCCATGTGATCCAGGGTTTTAGTTAACGATGGGATGTGGGTGTTGACTGGCTGTTCCTTTTTTGGTTAATCTACGTCTGGAACAGCATCTTGCCACTGTACTGAAACGGCTCTCATCAAAGTCACAAATGACATCCTTTGTGACTGTGACAAAGGTAAACTATCCCTCCTCGTCCTTCTCGACCCGTCTGCAGCCTTTGACACAGTTGACCACTCCATTCTCCTCCAACGCCTCTCCACCATTGCCCAGCTGGGTGGGACTGCACTCGCCTGGTTCCATTCTTATCCATCTAATCGTAGCCAGAAAATCATCTGCAATGGCTTCTCTTCCCACTCACGCATCGTTATCTCTGGGGTCCCCCAAGGATCTATCTTTGGCCCCCTCCTATTTCTCATTTATATGCTGTCCCTTGGCGACATCATCCGGCAGCGTCAGTTTTCACATGTACGCTGACGACACCCAGCTCTGCCTCACCACCACTTCTCTCGACCCCTCCACAGTCTCTAAATTGTCAGACTGCTTGTCCGACATACAGTTCTGGATGAGCAGAAATTTTCTCCGATTAAATATTGGGAAGACCGAAGCCATTGTTTTCAGTCCCCGCCACAAACTCCGTTCCCTAGCCACCGGCTCCATCCCTCTCACTAACATCTGTCTGAGGCTGAACCACACTGTTTGCAACCTTGGTGTCATATTTGACCCTGAAATGAGCTTCCGACCACATACCCGCGGCATAACAAAGACCGCCTACTTCCACCTCCGTAACATCGCCCGTCTCCACACTTGCCTCAGCTCATCCACTGCTGAAACCCTCATCCATGCCTTTGTTACCTCTAGACCTTGACTATTCCAACGCACTCCTGGCTGGCCTCCCACATTCCACCCTACGTAAACTTGAGGTCATCCAAAACTTGGCTGCCCATGTCCTAACTCGCACCAAGTCCCATTCACCCATCCCCCCTGTGCTTGCTGACCTACGTTGGCTCTCCCCAAAGCAACACCTCGATTTCAAAATTCTCATCCTTGTTTGCAAATCCCTCCATGGCCTCGGCCGCTCCCTATCTCTGTAATCTCCTTCAGCCCCACAACCCCCCGAGATATCTGCGCTCCTCAAATTCTGCCCTCTTGAACGTCCCTGATTATAATCGCTCAACCATCGGTGGCCGTGCCTTCAGCTGCCTGGGCCCTAAGCTCTGGAACTCCCTGCCTGAACCTCTCCGCCTCTCCACCTCTCTTTCCTCCTTTAAGATGCTCCTTAAAACCTACCTCTTTGACCAAGCTTTTGGTCATCTGCCCTAATTTCTTCAAATGTTTTTATCTGCTAATACTCCTGTGAAGCACTTTGGGCCGTTTTACTACATTAAAGGCACTATATAAATACAAGTTGTTGTTGTTGCTGTTGTTGGAAGTGAATGGGCTGGCTCGCTGTTTAAGATGTCACTGCCATTAAAGAAGGTCTCTGCAATTGGCTGACGGAAAAGCCCTTCCAGAACACTCCGCCACTCGTTCACGTGCTCCAGTGATCCAGAAGTCTGAATGAAAACTCGCACGATGAAGACAAACGAGCTTGAACAAGATTTGAAATATAAAGGTAAAAGGAGAAAGAAAACTGCGAGTTTTTGAATTAAGACCAGAAAATGCTGGAGATACATAAGAAGATAAGAATTAGGAGCAGGAGTCGGCCACACGGCCCCTCGAGCCTGCTCCGCCATTCAATAAGATCATGGCTGATCTTCGACCTCAGCTCCACTCTCCCGCCCTATCCTCATAGCCCTTGATTCCCTTAGTGTTCAAAGCAGAAGGTCCCTCGACATTTGAAAAGGTAAAAGACAGCTTCAGGCCCCACTCCAGAGACTCGAGCACATAGTCCAGGCTGAAACTTCGACGCGGTCTTTCGGATGAGATGTTAAAGCGAGGCCCCGCCTGCCCCCTCAGGCTGGAGGTCAAAGATCCCATGGCCACTATTTGGAAGAAGAACAGGGGAGCTCTCCCCGCTGCCCTTGTCAACAGTTATCCCTCGACGAAATCACTAAAACAGATGATCTGGTCGTGTCTGTGGGACCTTGCCATGCGCAAATTGGCTGCTGTCTTTCACAACAGTGACTGCACTTCAAAGGTACAGCACTTCATTGGCCATAAAGCGCTTTGGGACCTCCTGAGGTCATGAAAGGAGCTATATAGGAACATAGAAGATAGGAGCAGGAGTAGGCCATTCGGCCCCTCGAGCCCGTTCCGCCATTTAATGAGATCATGGCTGATCATTCAAATTCAGTACCCTGTCCCTGCTTTCTCCCCATATCCCTTGATCCCTTTAGCCTCAAGAAATATATCCAACTCCTTCTTGAATATATTTAATGAATTGGCCTCAACTGCCCTGTGTGGCAGAGAATTCCACAGGTTCACCACTCTCTGGGTGAAGAAATTCCTCCTCATCTCATATAAATGCAAGTCCTTTCCTTTTACCTTTAAAATGTGGCTGAGGGAGGGGGGTGCTGGTGGAGCAAGAGTCAAATTAGAGGGCAGGGCACTGATCTACTAATAGAGTTACTGAGGCACTGCATTCTGCACTCTTAGCCATGGGCATCTCGTTCTGCTTCCATCCCTAGTCTTAAGTGTAAAGGCTTACAACGGGCCTGACCTCCACTTTTCTTCAGGGAGAGTAGAGGAATGACAGTTATCCAGAGAAGCAAGTTACTACATCCCCAGCTGCTGTTGTGATGCAGATCGCGATGGGAGATACAGATCGGCCTAAGTGCTTTTGTGTCAGAAAACTACTCCCCGTGGCATATCCTGTATCAGGCTTGATATTCCGCTCTTGCTGTGGATTCCGAGGGCTGTGTGCGACGTCTTGCTGGATGACAGGGGCAGGTGGAGGAGAGGGTTGTGGGTGGGGGAGTAATTCTTGATCCTGCTGCAACCTAAGGGTTAACATCAGAAAATGCTGGAAAAACTCAGCAGGTCAGGCAACATCCGTGGAGAGAAATTTGAGTTGACGTTTCGGGTTTGACCCTTCTTCAAAACTGGAGAGAAAAGGAACTAGATCGAAGGCAGGGCTGCGATCGGACAAAAGAACAAAAGAACCAAAAGAAGTATAAGAGATTAGAAGCTAGACGAGATGGTAATAGGCTGGGATTAGGTGTAAAGTGTACTGGCAGGGCAAAAGATAGCTGCCAGGTGTGAGAGAGAAACAAAAGGAAAGGGTGGGGGAGGAAAGGAGTGGAAAAATATAAGTAAAAATGAAATAGGGGCCGAGGTTATGATCTGAAATTGTTGAACTCGATATTGAGACCGGAAGGCTGCAGACTGCCTAATCGGAAGATGAGGTGCTGTTCCTCGAGTTTACGTTGAGCTTCCGTGGAACAGTACAAGAGGCCAAGGACGGTGAGGTCCGAGTGGGAATGGAGCGGTGAATTGAAATGACAGGCGACCGGAAGCTCGGGGTCACCCTTACGGACTGAACGGAGGTGTTCCGCAAAGCGGTCACCCAATCTGCGTTTGGTCTCCCCAATGTTAACAGGGTTAACAGGGTTAACATGTTTGCCGGCTCTCTGCCTTGAATTTGCTGCTGGGTGTTCAGCCTCCCAAAAAACTCAAGAGAAAGGAGGCTGCAGATGCTGTAAGTCACCCAGAGGTGGCGGCAGGGAGCATTCCAACACAACTTTGTTCTGTAGGTTGGATTATGCAAACGTCTGTGGATTTCTAGCCACCTGACATGTTCTTCAGTGCAGCTTAGGGAACTGAGAGTCAGAAGCAGTGAGTGAATGAGTTGAGAGAGACAGAGAGAGAAACTCCCCTTTTCTTTCAAAGTCAAGATTTTGGCCACTTATCATTTGCATACCTGCGAAGCATTTTTAACAAGCACAAGGAAAGGGGTTGTGCTTCTGCTCATATAGAAAGTCTACCTGTGAGAGGTAGAGAGCTGCTTTGTCTTCAAGTGCAACCCTGTCACTGGAGCGTGTTTTTGGGGGATAAACTGAAGCTGAGAAGACTGTGAAGTGGAGTTATACTGGTGACATTTTCTGTCTGTTGCTGTTGTCACTGAGAAAAAAAAATTTTTAAAAATTTTTTTTGTTGCTGCCTGCCAGTGAAGGAGGGGAACTTTCCTCTGCACCGAGGCTACTGCAAAGTTAGCCTCGCACCGCTCTCTCTGACAAGCAACCGCAGTCACTGAAAGGTAACTCATTCAAACCTTGTCCTTTCTGTGTGTGTGTGTGTGTTGGTGAAGTACAATGCTGCAGATGAAACAAAGTGAAGGCTTTTTTTTAGGCTTTTGAATGTGGTGGGAGAGAAACTGATCTGAGTGGGATGGTCATTTGTTCTTCAAAGTCGGAGCGTGGTTGTATATTCTGTGACTGATGCAATTCCAGAGGGCGGTTTTATTCTCTTTTATTTGTGGTCTCGCTCTTTTTTTTATATTGTTGCTTTGCTAATAAATGGACTGTTGGAAGAAGTCTAACTCTGCATTACTGGGGGCACCGAGCTAGGGTGAGGGAGGAGTGCTGGACATCAGAGGTGAGCACAAACAGAGAGCTTGATTCTTGCATCTCTTTAAGACTGTTATACCATTTAGTGCAGAGGTTTCGTGCGCGTACTGATGCCGAGTCCTTGACTTGTCACGTTTTCTACACGGCAGGACTATTTGGCAGTCGGCTGGGGGAGATCGTGTGCTTTGAACCTTTGCGCACTTTTTTTGGGGGTCTCCCTCCCTCGCTCGTTCTTGTCAGCCTGCCTTTCGCCAGCCGTGCGTGCGCCGTTCCTCTCGGGTTTCCCGCGGGATATCTGCCCCTGCCCTCTTGTTTCCTCCTGGAGGGCTCGGGGATCGGAGCTGGATTCCAATGCCTTCTGCATGTCACGACAGCACCTGCTTGTGCTGTTACTGGTTAGACAGCAGGACGGCTCCCAGGGCTCTTCCAGCACTCGGGGTTATTTCAACGAGTGCGATCTTTCACTCACTCCTGACTCCATTACAGATCGTTTGGTTAAGCCTTTTAAAAAATAAAAAAAAATAGCGTGTAAATCTACCAAACGAGAACTCGGTGTTTAAGCTGAAGGGATTCGGGGCGTTAAATCGTATTGAAGGTATACAGTGCTCTCATTTTTGCTTTTCGACAGTAGATGAGATTTTAACTCCTGTTTGTTTGAAGTTATTTTTTAATCAAATCCTACCAAAATTCAGCTTTACATCAAACTGGTATTCTGTGATTAATAATTGCCCATTAAAAATACTTCTCCTCAAAAGCATTTCTGCAGTAATAACAATAGATGTGAAATGCTACAGGAGATGCTAATGATGTGCCTGTATAAAACAAAGCTCAATCCGAGGGCTTGAGACTAGAATTTGGGACAGTACAGCAGGAGAATGAAGTGCTTCGGTTCCCTAAGACCAGACTCCGATCATATATGAGACAGCCCCACTGTAAGCCCAAGTGTGTGTGTGTGTGTGTGTGTGTGTATGTGTGTGTATGTGCCCTGGTCAGTGATTCCCAGAGAGCTTGTTGTTTTATTTGTGCCTTTTCCCTTAAATTATCAGCAATAATTTGGAATCTTGACATTGGAATTTGCATTGAGTCAAAAATTAAAACTCCAAATAAAATTTGATTCACTATAAATCAGTTTGGGATTTCTACCCTGTCAATTTTATTTTATTCTAAATTTGTGCCAATGCCTGAACAATGAATACCCTTTGTAAAATCTAGGTCGACTATTAATTTGGAAACGAATGCCGGCTTGGCTTCGGTCTTTGGTCGGTGCTTGGAGTTGAACAGCAAACACAGATTCTCATTACCATGCTGGCTGTGTGTTTCTGCATGTGTGTGTTTCTGTGCATGTGTCAGTGTGTGTGTGTCGGTGTGTTTCTGTGTGTGTGTGTCAGTGTGTTTGTGCGAGTGTGTTTCTGTGTGTGTGTCGGTGTGTTTCTGTGTGTGTGTCGGTGTGTTTCTGTGTGTGTGTCAGTGTGTTTGTGCGAGTGTGTCAGTGTGTTTCTGTGAGTGTGTGTGCGTCGGTGTGTTTCTGAGAGTGCTTGTATGTGTGAGTGTGTCAGTGTGTTTGTGTGTGTGTCAGTGTGTTTCTGAGAGTATGGCGGTGTGCTTCTGTGAGTGTGTCTGTGTGTCGGTGTGTTTGAGTGTGTCAGTGCGTTTCTATGCGTGTGTCGGTGTGTTTCTGTGAGTGTGTCTGTGTGTCAGTGTGTTTCTATGCGTGTGTTTGTGTGTCAGTGCATTTCTGTGCATGTGTCTGTGTGTCGGTGTGTTTCTGTGCGTGTGTCGGTGTGTTTCTGTGCGTGTGTCGGTGTGTTTCTGTGCGTGTGTCGGTGTGTTTCTGTGCGTGTGTCGGTGTGTTTCTGTGCGTGTGCGTGTTGGTGTGTTTCAGTGCGTATGTCAGTGTGTTTCTGTGCGTGTGTCGGTGTGTTTCTGTGCGTGTGTCGGTGTGTTTCTGTGAGTGTGCGTGTTGGTGTGTTTCAGTGCGTATGTCAGTGTGTTTCTGTGTGTGTGTCGGTGTGTTTCTGTGAGTGTGCGTGTGTCGTGTGTTTCTGTGCGTGTGTTGGTGTGTTTCTGTGAGTGTGTGTGTTTGCACCGTAATTGAAGATCTTTTATAATTTCCTTGAAGTGCAAAACAATTTACTGTGTTGCCTTTTTTTTAATTACCTCGGTCGAGATTATTGTTCTATTTTCTTGACGGTCACAGTGGTGAATTGAATTTTCAGTCTTCACTGCACCTTCATGAATTTCTACTGAGTTCTATCAAAGAAACACTCAGCGGTCACCCGGAGTTACTGACACTCCCTGAGCAGAAATTAGCCTAGGTTTTATTTTCATCAGATTCCTTCACGCTGTGCTCTATATAAGTCACTATTTTCTCTTTGCTGTTTCAAGAGCTACTTTAGTGGGAATATTCCTGTAAGCAGGGCTAATAACAGCCCAGTTTCCCCACCCAACCACCCCTAGAACTAACGTCGTGGATTCAAATCCCCACTTAAATGAATCATTGGAGTTGGCATATCGGCTGCTCTGATCAGTACAAGTGAGAAAGCCTCAAAGCCTTTGACTCGTGAAAAATACCGGATATGTGGTTAAAAAGATAACACTCGGCAGGGTGAATTGGCACCTAATCATCAAGGGTCCCAACCAGTGTATCTGTCCCCTTCACAGCCGTTCCCATTGCCTCTCAGTGTCGCACCTTCAAAGGAGGTCAACATCTGCTATAAATATTATTTTTTTTTAAGTAGGAATTTACAGACTCACAAAACAGCTTTGTTTAGTGGAGAGCCCAGTGCTGGAATTAACAAAAAAAGGGAAAGGGAATCATTCAAAACAGTAATAAGTGTTTATTTTCATAGGGGAGTTGAAATCTGCTTAAAGTACTCAAAGGGATTATTTGAATTTGCTGGAGCTAATGTTTCAAACAATGATTAATTATTGCGTTGATAACTGTTTTCACGCTGTGTCCTGACTCCCTTGCAATGCCATTTTAATCAGTTTTCTGGGATGGAAGCTGTTCTTTAGTGATCAGCACCAGCTTGGCTTCCCTCCCCCCACCATCCCCCCCACCTCCCCCACCACCACACCTTCCTTATTTCCCCCTGCGCTGATATTAAAGTTAATATGGTATTCAGACTTCTCGCTCTCTCTCTCGTATCTACAAACCCACAAAAAGCTGGAATTAATCACTATTGAGCTGTTTGCCTAACCACTCAACTGATGAAGGATTATGTTTTTTTTTCTGTCCTTTGTACCTCAATCCTGATGCAGGTCCGAAGGCTCCTGTTTCTTTGTAATCGGCTGGCTCTGGTTGCCATGGACCGCCTTCTGCCCACCTGGTTCCTGGTCCTTTCCCTGTGGTGCTGCGCTGCCAGGGGTCATCAGCAGAATGCCCCACGGGTTTATCTGGGCTTCAAAGGTAAGCGATTGGGAGTGTTACGGTGAGGCAACTTGCCAACGATTTAAAGTAAGGTCATTATTACTTGCCAAGTTCACCCGGTGTCAGGAACTGGCAGGCAGAGGGAAATGATCAAGCTGAAGTGGAGCTCTTTTCAAAGGCAGCAAATGGAGGTAATAAGTAGCATCCTGTCAAAGTATAGGATGCTCTACTCTTGAAGCTGTAGTTGTGGTCCATCAATGATTTCAGCTGGAGAAAGATCGTTGACAAAATTAATAACATTTCATACTGTATCTGCGCCATGGAGGCATAGTCTTCCTTCCAGGACTTATTTCTATGGGCAAATTTTCAGGGATATGTCTCTGGAAGTTTACTTCCAGAGGTTGTGCCACCATGGTCATGTTCCCAATGGTCATTCCCAGGGGTATATTTATTAGGGTTTATTTCCAAGTAAAATCTGCCACAGGTTATTTACTGCAATGTATTGCCGGGGCCTATTCCGAGATTCATATTCTGGGGCATATTCTACGACGTGTATTCCAGGAGTTTGTTCCTGCAGTTTATTTATTCGGGATATATTTCCAAAGGTGCTTTCCCTGCGGTGTATTCCCAAGGATCTGTCGCCCCGTTGCCCGGGGCACTATGTGGGCCAAGATCAGAACCTTGTGTCAGAAAAGTGTGGGTTTGGACCTCCAAGAAACAGCGCCAGGCTGGCATGCCAACCTGCTTTGCCACTATGCCCACGCCCTTTCTAACACGTGAGCTGGGCTTGTGTTCGTGACGTGGAGAGAAAGAAGCCGGCACAAAGGACTGAATTAAACAGTTCTCGCTGCTAAATGTTTAATTGGTGAACGTTATTGTATTTGTGCTTTGGTGCCAGCCACTGATTTTCAAGCGACGTGTATCGCAGGTTGGTGACTTTAGCACGACAAGTTCAGGCCAACAGGTTCCTGGCGGCAATCACGTGCTGTCATCCGGTTGGCATTAAAGCAAGCAAAATCACTTCATAACTGGTCTGGTCTCTGAGATCGGGCTTCAACACTTAATGAACTTCAGGTATTTGTTACATTGAAGCACAGAGCAACGGTGTGTGGGTTGGGGGGCGGGGTTGGAGTGTTGTGCCTTCACTATAGGGAACCAAAGTGTCTCCAGTATGGAGATGTTGGAGTGTCAAGCCATCGCTATGGGGTTGGAGCTGGAATGTTGTATCATCGTTGTGGAGGGGGTTGGTGTGTTAGGATTTCACTATGTGGGTTGGGGGGGTGGGCGGAAGGGGGGAGGAGGGGTTTAGAATGTCGTATTTCACCGCGGGAGTCATCTCTTATCTCGGTTATGGTTTCCACAACGGTCATTCTGGCCGTCACAACTAGACTTTATTTGTAATTATTTCACTGCTTCTATTCTGTTTATTTTAGGGTTAGTTTTTGGTGGGGGTGGGTGGGAGATGAAATGTAACATGATGTGAGGTATTTATAGCTGGTTCTGTGGTGGTTTTCTTCTGTTTATGCTGACCTGGGGAGGGGGGTAATTGAGAGAATGGGGACCAACCTGATGCTTTGAGAGGAAACCACCATTTTGAAGACAGTGGCGCAATACCTTGTTTCTTCATTAAAGGTTACATATATACACCTAGTTTCTGCTAAGAACAGCGTAGCAACAGTTTGTAACACGATGGATCTTGTTAGTCTCAGAATCCAATCACAAGCCAATACCACTGGAAAAAGAAATGCTTTATGTGGCTGCTTCCTCTTAATTAAGTTGCCTTTTCTTGTCTATCCAATTTCTCAATTAGTATAAGCCCTTGAGGCGCAAACACTTGCTGTAGGACTGCATAATCCGTGGGTTTAATTACCTGCTACATTTGAACAGTTCTGTGTGTTTCCTGGTAGTTGGGTAATTGCAGTGTCACATTCCAGACTAGGGGAGTCACATTTGCAATCTCAGTCTCAACTAACACTTCCACTCGGGTTTCCCAGGGGTGGTAAGGAAAGCTTGCCCCGCAGTTTTCACCGCGTTACCTGAGGGACGAAGGGAAACATTGGGAAGAATCGAGCAGTTGGAAGATCCCTTCAATATATGCCTTAGGAACGGGGTTGGTGGTTCCTATAAATTCCATGGGGATGTCCATCTGTATTATTGCCCTGCTCATCCCCCCCCCCCCCCCCATTCTCCCATTACAGCTGAGGAAATCGGCAGGAATGCGATTTGGGAATAATGGTTGAGAGAAGTTGGCAGTAAAGGAAGCGCTATGGAAATAATGAGAGTGCGCAACCCTAGTGGGACAGCCAAGTGGGAGCAGAGTGAAGCTGGAAGTGATAGATCGGGCTGAGGTTTGGCTTATGCCTTTATTGCACTGACTCATTAGATTACTGAGCATCATGTGTGCATCCGATCAGCTTCACTGTGGTCGGAAACCTGTGGTTTGGAGTGAAGCAATACGCTTACTTTAAAGTGGTGCACAAAAACTATCCCGCTGTGGGTTGAAGCACCTGCTGGTTGCCTGATAGAGAGTCTGCTCACAGTGGTACGATTAAACCGTGGTGCACAATCCTGACTTTGCAATACCCGTGGAGAGTCTCTCCCTGGCTTATTGGAGGAATCAATACCATTAAGACTGTCCATGGAGACTGGAGCGCTCAAAAGAAATAGCATCCACTAGCGTATTCAGGTGAAGAGCATACATTTGTAAAATTATCCATTAGGTGTCCCCAGCATTTGGTAGTATGGAAACAAGGCAGCAGATCTTATGGGCTCTTTGATGTTTTTACACCATCCTTTAGTTATAAATCGCTTTCGGTTTCAGATTTAAGACCCATAGCTTGGAACAAACTGATTTTAATCGCTCCACCATTGGCGGCCGTGCCTTCAGCCACCTGGACCCTAAGCTCTGGAATTCCTTCCCTAAACCTCTCTACCTCTCTCTTTCCTCTTTTACGACACTCCTTAAAACCTACCCCTTTGACCAAGCTTTTGGTCACCTGTCCTAATATCTCCTTCTGTAGCTCGGCGTCAAGTTTTGTTAATGCTCCAGTGAAGCGCCTTGGGACATTTTACTACGTTCAAGGTTTTATATAAATCCAAGTTGTTGTGGTCGGTTGTTAGTGGTGTTGCAATCAGGGCTAAGGAAGGAACAAAAATCAGCCTGGCCTTCTCGCTCCTTATTGCTGTCGGGTGGTCTCAGTTGGAAAGTGCGTGGGTGTGGATGTCAGTGGAGGACAGTGTCGGGCTCGGCTGAGAGGCGAATTCTCCCCGTGGTTGTAATCTCTGCCTGGGCTCGCACACGGGAGAGCGGACACTCGGATAAGGCACTGGTGGGCAGCCAGCACCTGCACCACTGTACTTCAAAGACGATCAGCACCTGCTGGAGACGAAAGTATGAGAAATCTGAGGGGGGAATAAAGTAAGACTTTATTTAGAGTGTCAGCCGTGGCGCAGTGGGTAGCACTCTCTCAACTCTGAGTCAGAAGGTTGTGGGACTTGAGCACAATACCTAGGCCGGCAATCCAGTGCAGTGCCGAGGGAGTGCTGCACTGTCGGGAGGTGCCGTCTTTCAGATGAGACGTTAAACCGAGGCCCCGTCTACTCTCTCAGGTGGATGTAAAAGATCCCATGGCACTATTTCAAAGAAGAGCAAGGAAGTTCTTCCCGGTGTCCTGGCCCGTATTTATCCCTCAATCAACATCACTAAAATAGATTATCTGGTAATTATCACGTTGCTGTTTGTGGGAGCTTGCTGTGCGCAAATTGGTTGCCGCGTTTCCTACATTACAGCAGTGGCTACACTTCAAAAAAGTACTTTATTGGCTGTAAAGCGCTTTGGGAAGTCCGGTGGTTATGAAAGGTGCTATATAAATGCAAGTATTTCTTTCTTTATGACAAAACGTACATCTTGATGCATTTAACTGGAATGTTGGCCTGTCCGCCACACTGTGGAGATTTCAAATGAATAAACTGCAGACTCGAATCCAAACTGTGCCCTTGGCACGTCTATTGCCTTCATTCCCATGAACTGGATTGCATTAGCTATACTGTGCATTCCTGTAGAATGATGCATGCACACTCACTTCATATCTGTGATTCATGTGACGGCATTCTCCGAATAATTGTCGACAGCGAACCCACTTTTATTTCGCTTGCCCTGAAAAACAATTTATTAAAAGGCGCTTTGTCACGTCGGCCTGAAGGGGTTAACTGTCAGCCCATGATCGTTAGTGTTTGAAACTGAGCCTGTAAACAGAGTCGAGTGCTTGAGTGGTGGGCGCTCTAAGAATAGTCGTGTGCAACATGGCTGGCTGTTTGGTGACATGAGTCCCGGATTTGCTGCTGCGACGATCCACACAGATCTATATTTAACCAGAGGATTTTGCAGCTCTCCTCAATAGGTAGACTGCCTATGTCATTGAGCCTGTCTGGACAAATATAATATGACCCCCTCTTCCTACCCCCCTCTGTGCCTGACAAGAAAAAAACATCATTACTATGCTGTCCATTAAAGTACTATTTATGCCACCCAGTTGGCAAAGAAAATAAGGTCCCAGAATATCCCAACCTACCCCTTGGACAATTGGTAGCATATCTCTTGGACATCACTGCCCTGCACGCTGGAATCCTCTCCCTAAACCCTTCCCTCCACCTTGCTTCATTGCTCCTCACCTTCAGAAGCCTCCTCGAAACCTGCGTCTTCAGTCTTCCCTTCTCTCACCTCCTCCAACTCTTCCTCCAGTTCCTGCTTGGTTCCCTTGCCCTACACAATCCTTTAGGCACCATGACGGGACATTTTACTACATTAAAGGCATAGTGGTGTGATATTATCATATATATCCGGGCAGGGTCTTCATAACTAATAATAAGAAATTTAATTAATTATATAGAATGGAGCAGGTGATGTGTTACTGTTGCGAGATGTGGGAGCCGGTGAACCCCATTGAGGCTAACGGTGATTACATCTGCGACAAGTGTTTGCTGCTAGAGGAACTCAAGTTCCATGTTATGGAGCTTGAGACCGAGCTTCGGACACTGCGACACATCAGGGAGGGGGAGAAGTTCCTGGACTCTATGTTTCAGGAGATGGTCACACCTATGAAGTTAATTACTGCAGATGTAGTCCGTGGTCAGGGACAGGACGGTGTGACTACGAGTGAGGAAGGTACAGGGATCCAGGATGTAGTGTTGAAGGAGACGCAGCCCTTGTTCTTGTCCAGCAGGATCGAGGTTCTTACTCCCTGTGAGGGCGGGAGCGGGGACTGCAGGGAGGATGAGCAACCTGGCCACAGCACCGTGGTACAGGGGGCCATTCAAGTGGAGGGAGTAAAAAGAAATGTTGTAGTGGTAGGGGATAGTATCATTAGGGGGATAGATAGGGTTCTCTGCAGTCAAGAACGGGAGTCCCGAAGGCTGTGTTGCCTGCCTGGTGCCAGGGTTAAGGACATCTCTTCTGGGCTGGAAAGAAACTTGCAGTGGGAGGGGGAGGATCCAGTTGTCGTGGTCCATGTTGGTACAAACGACGTAGATAGGACAAGGAAGACGGTTCTGTTAAAGGAGTATGAGCAGCTAGGGGTCAAATTAAAAAACAGAACCTCAAGGGTAATAATCTCTGGGTTATTACCTGAGCCACGAGCGAATTTGGCTAGGATAAATAAAATTAAAGAGTTAAATGCGTGGCTCAAAGACTGGTGTGGGAGAAATGGGTTTTGCTTCTTGGGACACTGGCACCAGTACTGGGACAGGAGGGAGCTGTTCTGTTGGGACGGACTCCACTTGGCCAGTGCTGGGACTAGTGTTGTGTATGTAACCGTTTACCTTTAAGGGAACTATAGAATGTAACCGTTCGCCTTTAAGAGCACTACTTTAGGGTGGCACTATCTATTGGCTCATGTATACTGTAATACCGATAGTGACCACACCAGTATATAAGGGTTGTGATACGTTAACTAGGGCAGAATCGCCCGAGCCTCTGAATAGTAAAGACGTGTTTTATTTTGTTAACAGTGGAGTCTGTGATTATTTATAATACAACCCACAGACTTAACAACTAGAGTCCTGGCGAATCATATAACTAGGGCTGTAGAGAGGGCTTTAAACTAATTAGTGGGGGGGAGGTTTCTAGAGAGCAAATAATAGAAATGACAACAGAGAAGGTCATAGACTTAGGTAGCAGTGGGGGAATTAAAAAACAGAATGTGTCAGGAAGGGACAGAAGGTATGGAGTAAAAAGTAAAGTAATAAAAAGGGAAAAAACAGGAACTAAGTGTTACAAAACATATTTGAAAGTTCTTTATCTGAATGCACGTAGCATTCGTAACAAAATGAATGAGTTAACGGCACAAATAATGACATATGGGTATGATCTTGTGGCCATTACAGAAACATGGCTGCAGGGTGACCATGACTGGGAATTAAACATACCAGGTTATTTAACAATCAGGAAGGACAGGCAGGAAGGGAGAGGAGGTGGGGTGGCTATGTTAATAAAGGAAGGAATCACTATAATACAGAGAAATGATATTGGGTCAAAGGAGCAGGATAGTGAAACAGTTTGGGTGGAGGTAAGGAATAATAAGGGGAAAAAAACACTAGTGGGTGTAGTCTATAGGCCTCCGAACAGTTGCAACTCTGTTGGATGGAGTATTAATCAGGAAATAGTTGAGGCTTGTAATAAGGGAACAGCTATAATTATGGGGGATTTTAATTATCATATTAACTGGACAAATCAAATTGGGCAGAGCAGCCTTGAGGAAGAGTTCATTGAGTGTATTAGGGATGGGTTTCTTGAGCAGTATGTAACTGAACCAACCAGGGGGCAAGCAACCTTAGATCTGGTCCTGTGTAATGAGACGGGATTAATTAAAAATGTCCTAGTAAAGGATCCCCTTGGAATGAGTGACCATAACATGGTTGAATTCCATATTCAATTAGAGGGTGAGAAGGTTGGATCTCAAACAAGCGTGCTGAGCTTGAATAAAGGAGACTATGAAGGTATGAGAGCGGAATTAATTAGAGTGGACTGGGAAAATAGATTAAAGGGTAAGACGGTACATGACCAGTGGTGTACATTTAAGGAGTTATTTTACAACTTCCAAAAAAAATATATTCCACTGAGGAAAAAAGGGTGTAAAAGAAAAGATAGCCATCCGTGGCTAAGTAAAGTAATTAAGGATAGTATCCGACTAAAAACAAGGGCATATAAGGTAGCCAAATCTAGTGGGAGGATGGAAGATTGGGAAGTCTTTAAAAGACAGCAAAAAATAACAAAAAGATTGATTAAGAAAGGGAAGATAGATTATGAAAGTAAATTAGCAAAAAATATAAAAACAGACAGTAAAAGTTTCTATAGTTATATAAAAAGAAAAAGGGTGGCTAAAGTAAATGTTGGTCCCTTAGAGGATGAGACCGGGAAATTAATGGTGGGAAACATGGAGATGGCAAAAACACTGAACAATTATTTTGTATCAGTCTTTACAGTAGAGGACACTAAGAATATCCCAACACTGGACAAACAGGGGGCTCTAGGGGGGGAGGAACTAAATACAATTAAAATCACTAAGGAAGTGGTACTTGGTAAAATAATGGGACTCAAGGCGGATAAATCCCCTGGACCTGATGGCTTGCATCCTAGGGTCTTGAGGGAAGTAGCGGTAGGGATTGTGGATGCATTGGTAATAATTTTCCAAAACTCACTGGACTCAGCAAAGGTCCCGGCAGATTGGAAAACTGCTAATGTAACACCCTTATTTAAAAAGGGTAGTAGGCAGAAAGCTGGAAACTATAGACCTGTTAGCCTAACATCTGTGGTTGGTAAAATGTTAGAGTCCATTATTAAGGAGACAGTAACGGGACATTTGGATAAACATAATTTAATAGGGCAAACTCAGCATGGTTTCATGAAGGGGAAGTCATGTTTAACAAATTTGCTTGAGTTTTTTGAGGAAGTAACATACAGGGTGGATAAAGGGGAACCAGTGGACGTAGTGTATTTAGACTTCCAAAAGGCATTTGACAAGGTGCCACACAAAAGATTATTGCTCAAGATAAAAAATCACGGGATTGGGGGTAATATTCTGGCGTGGGTGGAGGATTGGCTCTCTAACAGAAAGCAGAGAGTTGGGATAAATGGTTCGTTCTCAGATTGGCAACCAGTAACTAGTGGTGTTCCGCAGGGGTCAGTGCTGGGTCCCCAACTCTTTACAATCTATATTAATGATTTGGAGGAGGGGACCGAGTGTAACATATCAAAGTTTGCAGATGATACAAAGATGGGACGGAAAGTAGTGAGTGAGGAGGACATAAAAAACCTGCAAAGGGACATAGACAGGCTAAGTAAGTGGGCAGAGATTTGGCAGATGGAATACAATACTGGAAAGTGTGAGGTTATGCACTTTGGCAGGAAAAATCATAGAGCAAGTTATTATCTTAATGGCAAGAAACTGGAAAGTACTGTAGTACAAAGGGATCTGGGGGTCCTGGTGCACGAAACTCAAAAAATTAGTATGCAGGTGCAGCAAGTGATTAAGAAGGCCAATGGAATGTTGGCTTTTATTGCTAGGGGGTTGGAATATAAAAACAGGGAGGTATTGCTGCAGTTGTACAAGGTATTGGTGAGGCCGCACCTGGAATACTGCATACAGTTTTGGTGTCCATACTTAAGAAAAGACATACTTGCTCTCGAGTCAGTACAAAGAAGGTTCACTCGGTTAATCCCGGGGATGAGGGGGTGGTCATATGAGGAGAGGTTGAGTAGATTGGGACTCTACTCATTGGAGTTCAGAAGAATGAGAGGCGATCTTATTGAAACATATAAGATTGTGAAGGGGCTTGATCGGGTGGATGCGGTGAGGATGTTCCCAATGATGGGTGAAACTAGAACTAGGGGGCATAATCTTAAAATAAGGGGCTGCTCATTCAAAACTGAGATGAGGAGAAACTTCTTCACTCAGAGGGTGGTAGGTTTGTGGAATTTGCTGCCCCAGAAAGCTGTGGAAGCTACATCATTAAATAAATTTAAAACAGAAATAGATAGTTTCCTAGAAGTAAAGGGAATTAAGGGTTACGGGGAGCGGGCAGGAAATTGGACATGAGTCTAGGTTCGGAATGGTCATGGCCCTGTGGGTAGTGGAGTGGGCCCAGGGGCCGTGTAGCCTTGTTCTGCTCCTACTGTGTTCTAATTCTGTTAGATTTCAGGAGATGGTTTTATTCCTGTTCCTGGCTGGGGTGGAGATCGCCTTTACAGAAGGTAAGTACTGTAGAAAATATAGGGACAGAGTGATCTCCTGGAAGAATTTCGATCGCCTAGATGGGTCGGAGAGGAATTTCCCAGATTTTTTTCTCCCAAATTGGCCATTGGGTCTTTATCTGGTTTTTCGCCTCTCCCGGGAGATCACATGGGTTCGGGTGGATGCAGAGTGATAGAAGATTTGAGGTTAGGATCAGATCAGCCATGATCTTATTGAATGGTGGAGCAGGCTCGAGGGGCCGATTGGCCTACTCCTGCTCCTATTTCTTATGTTCTTATGTTCTTATGACCATAGATAGCATAGGTTATTGTTGCAGCAAGTTGGTGAGCAAAATTGTTGTGCTAATTTCAGGATGTGTGGCCGCTCCCCTCTTCTATCTATCGTGCAAATGCCCCTACCAGAGTTGACATCTGCCCAGTTCTGAATTGGACAATCCCTCTGCTCCATTTTGAAAGGTGCAGTCTAATTTATAAATGAGGTGTCAAGTTCTCGAATGTAGTTTTTTAAAAATTCGTTCATGGGATGTGGGTGTCGCTGGCAATGCCAGCATTTATTGCCCATCCCTAGTTGCCCTTGAGAAGGTGGTGGTGAGCCGCCTTCTTGAACCGCTGCAGTCCGCGTGGTGAAGGTACTCCCACAGTGCTGTTAGGTAAGGAGTTCCAGGATTTTGACCCAGCGACGATGAAGAAACGGCCGATATACTTCTAAGTCAGGATGGTGTGTGACTTGGAGGGAAACTTGGAGGTGGTGGTGTTCCCATGCGCCTGCTGCCCTTGTCCTTCTAGGTGGAAGAGGTCACGGGTTTGGGAGGTGCTGCCGAAGAAGTCTTGGCGAGTTGCTGCAGCGCATCTTATTCTTAAAGTTTTCAGCGGATCTTGTCCTCGGGACTCCAGCCCCACTCCTGCTTCATTTTTTTGGGGACTGAGTAGATGATGCCAAGCCGAGTCCCAACAGGACGAGTTACACCCACACCTCTCAACTGGTGAGTGTTAATGACAACAACAACACCTTGCATTTATATACTGCCAATAAGGCAGTAAATCGTCCCGAGGCACTTCACAGGAGTGATTATCAGACAAAATTTGACACTGAGCCAGATAAAGAGATATTGGGACAAGTGACCAAAAGCTTGGTCAAAGGGTTAGGTTTTACGGAGGGACTTAAAGGAGGAGGGAGAGGCGGAGAGGTTTAGGGAGGGAATTCCAGGGGTTAGGGCCTAGACAGCTGAAGGCTCAGCTGCCAATGGTGGGATGAAGGTTAGAGGTCAGAATTGAACACCAATCAAGAACATCCCAATATTAAGCAGAGAACAACAGAACACAGGTCTTTGAAATTGGAAAAATCAGCTGATTTGCAGGTTCTATATATATTTTTTTTAAACCGCCACTGTCAGGCCTGAGAACTGACCCAAATGCCCTTTCAACTCACTTGGGGTTGGAGGTATGGTTTCAATGATATCCACATCATGCTGCAGAACAGGCTGAACGGAGGTGAAGGGATATTGGGAGGGTGTGCCAGCTCGTGCCGTGACCCGACTGACCCGGCTACCGAAAGCAGCTGTCACTTCTGAAGGTCATCCGTCCAGCTTAATTACCGGGGAAATGTTGGATGGTGAGAGAGGGGATTGGGCGGAGCAGGAGAATAATAATGCAGCACGGTGGAGTTTGAAGGGCGTTTTGGAAGCGGGCTATTTCTGTCTGTTCCAACAATTCACATTTATCAGTGAGCCTCCTCCGTATCATGGCCTCACCACACACCCCCTTTAACTGGCAGCAGCAACGAGCCGGCAACCAGTAAAAACTGTGAGCAAGAGGATGTTTGTTGTGAAGTGATTTTCCGTTACGATGAGTAACCTGCATTTCCTGACGATATCATTCATTCCCTGAAAGGATGTGAAAAGGCGGCAGATCCTTCCTGCCACAGCACAGGCACTACGTATAGGGCCAGGCCCTGAGATTTTCGATTAGGAAGGAGGAAGCCGTGGCAAATTGACTCGAGGAGATTAAAAATATACTTTGTGTGGTATGTGAGGGGAGAGGGTTAGTATTCCGTGTGACATGGGGGGGGATTTCCTTGTAACTAGCCCCGCTGCATAAACAAGCTTTTAATTGGATACACTTACAAAGCATGTTCGAGATGACATTGGACCCATTTGTGAGTGCCCACTGAGGCCTTCTCTGTAGCTGGCAAACCAACCCCGTCAGTAATGTTGTTGAAATATAATCCCAGCTGAATACCTCCCAAGCTGAGCACAGACATGTTGAGCAGCGTCTGATTCCGAAACATTTTTACAAGCTGCGCCTTAATGATATTTTTATTCAAAGTAATTTACACTCTTGCATTATCTGTGAACGCCGAGTGGGGCGGACGGAATAAAACTCTGGGTATCTGGAAGCACCTCGCCTTTAGCTCAGGAACTGGATTGTTTGACAGATATCTTGTTTAAGTGCTGGGGTTCATTCGGCATTTTCCATTTGGGTGCAGGCGATGCTGGGTTTTTCTGCTGGGGCTCAGTCACTGCTGGGTTTATCTTGCTGGAATTCAGTCACTGCTGGGTTTATCTTGCTGGAGTTCAGGAGCTGCTGGGTTTATCTTGCTGGAATTCAGTCACTGCTGGGCTTATCTTGCTGGAGTTCAGAAGCTGCTGGGTTTATCTTGCTGGAATTCAGTCACTGCTGGGCTCATCTTGCTGGAGTTCAGGAGCAGCTGGGTTTTTCTGCTTGGGGCACAGTAACTACTGGGTTTATCTGCTAGGGTCCAGTCACTTTTTTTCTGCTGGGGCTCAGTCACTGCTGGGTTTATCTGCTGGTGTTCAGGAGCTGCTGGGTTTATCTGCTGGGGAACAGTCACTGCTGTTTTTTTTCTGCTGGGGTTTAGTCACTGCTGGATTTATCTTGCTGGCGTTCAGGAGCTGCTGGGTTTATCTGCTGGAGTTCAGTTGCTGCTGGGTTTTTCTGCTGGGGTTCAGTCACTGCGTTTATCTTGCTGGAATTCAGTCACTGCTGGGCTTATCTTGCTGGCATTCAGGAGCTGCTGGGTTTATCTGCTGGAGGCCAATCATTGCTGGGTTTATTTACTGGGGTTCAGGAGTGGCTGGGTTCAGGAACTGCTGAGTACTTCTGGGCCTCAGGAGGTGCTGGGTTTAACTGCTGGAGATCGTGGCTGTTGAGATTATCCGCTTGGGTTCAGGAGCTGCTGGATTGATCTGATGGGGCTCGGGAGGTGCTGGTTTATCTGCTGGAATTCAGTGGCTGGTGAGTTTGTTTTCTGAGGGTTTGGGAGCTGCTGGAGTTCAGGAGCTGCTGGGTTTATCTGCTGGGCCTCGGGAACTGCTGAGGTTTGGGAGCTGCTGGGTTTAGTGGCTCAGTTCAGGAGTCAGTCACTTTCATGAGCCGCTTGGTTTAGGAGCTGCTTGGTATACTGACAATACCTTGTTTACACCTCAGCTGCTAATTTGGTTTTGTCTCACACTTTCAGCTTGTTAGGAATTAAGATGTACGGTATAAATCCTGCAAACTCGTTAACTGTGCTCTCAGTCCCCAGGAAAGAAGAATTGCTTACCTCATTCCGCGGCTCTTAGAGGGGCATTTTTTGTCAAAATTAAAATCCCATGAAAAAAGCCTTGCTGAATTAATGCGTGGTGCGTTAGTTGGATCCCAGTGTTCAAAGCGTGGCTGCATAGTCACTAAGAACAGCCCAAATTTTCCAATCAGAAGTAAATAATATTCCTGGGATCTGAGCTTCCAGTAACAAACAACTATAAAGCCTTCAACTTGGTGAGACATCCCATCCAGCTTCACAAAAGGTGGAGAGGGGGACAGAGGAAAGGACAGTAAGCAAGATCTGGGAGGAGGGGATCGAAAGGCAGAATTTGAGGGGGGGTGCTTTTAAAAGAGGGGAGTGATTGTAGCAGGGCAGAAGGAGTTCAGGAAGAGAATTCCAGAGTGTAAGGGCAGGATGGCTGAAAGCAAAACACAGCAGGAATAAAACTAGGAAAAATCCTCTGGGGTATCTCTCTCTGACTCGCCCCCCACCCCCAAGACAATTAAGCAAGTTCCAGAAGTTATAGCAATAACAACAGCCAACCCCCACCTACCCTCTATAACGTGTGATAACCTTGACTTTCGGGAACTTGCCCAGCTCCCTTCTGAAGGTCTGCAGTGGCTCTGTATTTACTGTAGGTTTTTGCTAATCTATTCCAGAGGTTAATGACTCCCTGTGAACATAAATACTTCCTGGCATCTAACCTAATTCTATGTTTGCATATTTTATACTGATGCCCCTTAGTTCTCTCATCCCTGTCAAATAACTCACCCATTCCAACAAACTCTATTCCCTTCATCATTTTAAAAACTTCAATATCACCTCAAAGTCTATGCCTCTCCAATTTAAAAAAAAAAGCCCCAGTTTCCTGAGCCTGTCGTGGTACCACAAGCCCTAAGAGTAGGTATCATTCAGGTGGCCCTCCTCAGGAATGTTTCCAGGGCCTTGATGTCCCCTGCCACATGGGGGAACCAAAACTGGACACAGTAATCTAGATACAGCTGTATAAGGTATCGTATTTCCAGTTTTATATTGAACTATGCTATAGCTCTACACTCTAACATTCCTATTTGTTTTCTCTATGGCCTTGTGACACGAGTTGTGGATCTTCAGTGTTTCATAGACTCCGACCCCCTGGTCCCTATCGTGACCTTAAGCCTGCCTCAACCCAGCTGCTGAAAACCTCATCCATGCCTTTGTTACCTTCAGACTTGACTATTCCAATGCTCTCCTGGCAGACCTTTCATCTACCATCCTACATAAACTTGAGCTCATCCAACCCGTATCCTAACACACACCAAATTCCACTCGCCCATCACCCCTGTGATTGCTGACCTACATTGGCTCCCGATCCTACAAAGCCTCAAATCCCTCCATGGCCTCGCCTCTCCTTAAATCTGCGTCCTCCAGTTATCGACCCTTCTGTCAGTGGAAGCCGTTTCTCCTTATTTACTCTCTAATTTTGAACACCTCTATTAAATCGCCCCTTAACCTTCTCTGCTCTAAGGAGAACAATCCTCCTGTAACCTCCTCCAGCCTTACAACCCTCTGAGATCTCTGCACTCCTCCAATTCTGGCTTCTTGCGCATCTCCGATTACCATCGCTCTACCATTGCTGGCCGTGCCTTCAGCTGCCAAGGCTCTAAGCTCTGGAATTCCCTTCCTAATCCTTCCACCTTCCCCCCCCTCTTTCAAATCGTTCCTTAAAACCTGCCTGTTGGACCAAGCTTTTGATCACCTGTCCTAATATTTCCTTTGCTCACCTGTCCTAATATCTCCTTTGCTCACCTGTCCTAATATCTCCTTTGCTCACCTGTCCTAATATCTCCTTTGCTCACCTGTCCTAATATCTCCTTTGCTCACCTGTCCTAATATCTCCTTTGCTCACCTGTCCTAATATCTCCTTTGCTCACCTGTCCTAATATCTCCTTTGCTCACCTGTCCTAATATCTCCTTTGCTCACCTGTCCTAATATCTCCTTTGGTCACCTGCCCTAATATCTCCTTTGCTCACCTGTCCTAATATCTCCTTTGGTCACCTGTCCTAATATCTCCTTTGGTCACCTGTCCTAATATCTCCTTTGCTCACCTGTCCTAATATCTCCTTTGCTCACCTGTCCTAATATCTCCTTTGGTCACCTGTCCTAACATCTCCTTTGGTCACCTGTCCTAATATCTCCTATGGGGCTTGGTGTCAAATTTTGTTTGATAATCGCTCCTGTGAAGCACCCTGGGACGTTTGACTATCTAAAAGGTGCTATATAAATGCAAGTTGTTGTTGATTGATGATTTGAAATTAGAAATCATTAATTTCTGTTTCATCCGAATGAAGAAAATGCAGAATAATGTTACGGAGCAATAGCTTCTCAAAATCTCCTCCCCCACCCCCCCCCCCCCACCCAAGTGAGTCATTCCTGTGTGAAGTAATTGTTGCATTTGCCAAAAAAAAGGGTCCACTGTCCAAGAATCAACTCAGGAGATGAAAATGTTAATTGAGCCGGAACTGAGTACTGTAATAGCGGGAGAATGTTGCACTTGGGGTTGGGTGGCAACGTGTTGGTACAGTGCCCTGTTAACTAACTCTGCACAGTACCACGAAGGGTGCGCCCAGGGCCGGAGAATCATACAGCACAGAAGGAGGCCATTTGGCCCATCGTGCCTGTGCCGGCTCTTTGAAATAGCTCTCCAATTATGACCCACTCGACTGCTCGTCACCTGCAAATCTTCACCTTTTCAAGTATCTATCCAATTCCCTTTTGAAAGTTACGATTGAACCTGCTTCCCCCGTCCTTTCAGGCAGTGAATTCCAGATCATAACTCGCTGCGTTTAAAACAAAATCTCATCCTCTCTCCTCTGGTTCTGTTGCCAATTATCTTAAATCTGTGCCCTCTGGTTATCGACCCTCCTGCCAGTGGAAACAGTTTCTCTTTATTTACTCTCTAATTTTGAACACCTCTATTAAATCTCCCCTTAACCTTCTCTGCTCTAAGGAGAACAATCCCAGCTTCTCTAGTCTCTCCACATCCTTGGTATCATTCTGGTAAATCTCCTCGGCACCCTCTCCAAGGAGCTTTGAACCCATCCCAGATTTTGGCCTTTAAGCCTGTTTAGGCATTGATGGGCTTTGATTTGCCTCCAATTACCTTTTGAAGAGAGTTTTTTTTTCAACGAAAGAAAAATTCCTCCAAATATTTCAACCCGCTCTACCCACAGTGATCTTGTCTTTGCCTGCACCAATGCTGGTCAATGTTATTTTTGATGTATGGTCGTGAATGGTCATGTGGTATGGCCATGCACTGCTATACAGATATATGCGGAAATAAAACAGGAAAATCAAGAAGCGAGCAGTTTAGCTATTGGGAGCCTGACTGGGAAAGACTACTGACAGACTGGGGTTCACATTCAAACACTGCTCATTATTCTCTTAACTCACTAAAGTTTTAATCATGTCTAAGACATACAAACCTCAGCAAGTTATTGCCGCATCTTCCACTCCCTGACACACACACACACACACACACACACACACACACACACACACACACTCATACACTCGTACACTCACACACATATACTCACACACACTCATACACTCACACACACACACACTCACACACACACTCACACACACACACTCACACATACATTCACATACACTCACATACACACATACACTCACACACACTCACACTCATACACACACACACTCATACACACACACACTCACGCTCACACTCATACACTCATACACACACACACTCATACACTCATACACTCACACACACTCACACTCGTACACTCGTACACTCGTACACACATACACTCACACTCGTACACTCACATACACTCGTACACTCACACACTCATAAACACACTCATACACTCACACACTCATACCTACACACACTCACACTCATACACTCATACATTCACATACACACACACTCACACACACTCTCTCACACACACACACTTTCATATATGTAAACACACGCAAACACTCACACACGTACACTCACTCACTCATGCACACACATTGTGACACACGCAGGTACACCAATGGTCCCGTTTGGCCGCGCGGCCACACAGCGATTTGCAGGTCCCCCGCAGCTGGGGCCGCGCACCCAAAAAAAATGACGGGGAGCATTGAGTTATACTCTCGCATGCTTGTACGTATACACATACTCACAAACAAACATTACACACACACACATTCTCACACACAGATACACTCACACACATGCATTCTCACACATACAGATACACTTACACACAAACAAATTCTCACACAAACAAATTCTCACACTCGCACACTCACACATTCACACTCACACACGCGCGCACACTCACACATACACTCGTGCGCACACACACACACACTCACACATACACTCACACACACAGACTCGCGCACACACATACACTCGCACACACACACACATACACTCGCACACACTCACTCTCACACACACAGACTCACACACACTCACGCGCGCACACACACACACACTCTCTCACACACGGGCGTGCAAGCCCCTCTCCCTGCAGTTCCTCTATGCGTTTCACCCAGGCGATTATTTAAGTGCAAGTACCTCTGCCAGGTGGTGCTTTTTTTGGCACGGTGATTCCCCGCTCGACTTGAATTGTCGGCCTCACATGCGCCAGTAGGGTGGGGTGGAGGGCAGGGCTTTTCTTCAGCGGGGGGTGGGGAACAGAAGCTCCCTCTCCACAGCCTGTCTTGTTCAGCTAGCAGGTGGTTACAGAACCACAGTGGCAGGAAGCAGCCTGGGAGCACGTTTGCTGTCCTGTCCTCTTAAGCCTGGGAAGAAAAGGACCTTTTTGTTGAAAGCTAGGATTATGTTGGCATCACCACCTGTGCCATGCAATGCTGAGACTTGGGCATCAAGCTACCCTCATGCTGTAAAAAGGCCATTGCATCACTTGTGGCATCATGTCTGACATATTAACAGTCTTGCGTGAAGCATGCACTTCCTGTAAGTATCATACTTACTTCCTGTCCTGCTTTCCCTGTCACTTTTTGTTGATAACACCCCTAATTGTTATAAAGTCACTCCGAGCAACACCATGGGAGATCCCCTTATTATCACAAAAATAACATGCAGCTCGTCTCGGCTCTTTCTCACTGCAACGATTTCCTCTTTTAAAAATCTCAGCGCATTTAACCACGTGCAATAATCCTGACAGAAGGCGCTCCAGTATGTGTCACTGTGACAGTCTCCACTGATGGTCGACTGAGACAGGCAGAGCGCGCTGTAGAACAGACTGACACTGTAACTCCGAGACTGTGGCTGCCACAAACTGGATTACAAAAAGAAAGACTTGCATTTATATAGTGCCTTTCACGACCACCAGATGTCCCAAAGCGCTTTTATAGCCAATGAAGTACTTTTGAAGTGTTGTCACTGTTGTAATGTAGGAAACACGGTAACCAATTTGCGCACAGCAAGCTCCCACAAACAGCAATGCGATCATGACCAGATAATCGTTTTTTAGTGATGTTGATTGAGGGATAAATATTGGCCAGGACACGGGGGAGAACTCCCCTACTCTTCTTCGAAATAGTGCCACAGGATCATTTACATCCATCTGAGAGGGCAGACGGGCCTCGGTTTAACCTCTCATCCTAAAGATGGCACCTCCGACAGTGCAGCACTCCCTCAGTATTGCGCTGGGAGTATCAGCCTAGATTTTTGTGCTCAAGTCTCTGGAGCGGGACTTGAACCCACAACCTTCTGATTCAGAGGCGAGGGTGCTACCAACTGAGCCACGGCTGATAGAAAGCCAAAGTGGCTGAATGGATCAGGCCTCTTTCCTGCTCTGTGCTGAGTCAGCTGTTCTCTGCTGGGGCAGCAATTTGACGTTTATAACTACGATAAAAGCGCTATCTAAATGCAAGTTGTTGTTGCTTCCAGTGTTCCTGGGTTAGGGAGGGGGATAACCATGTCAGGGTTCCCTCCCCGAGAGTTAGCTCTTGACTTTGTGTGATAATGTGCAAATGGGTGATAGCGAGTCGGCAGCCCGTTTTACATCTCTGCCCATTTTTATTTCCGCCACTTGTTTTACACTATCGCACAAATTCCTACACCCTATCTAAAGCCCCCCACACCCCCACTGCTGGAAACCGCATGAGCATTGATGCCAGGTGAGAACAGGGTTGGACTTGCTTGTGATGCCTTCCATGGTTGAAGATCTTGCCCAAGGCTCACACATGCAAGAATGGCCACTTTAGCAATTGGTATCGGACTACCCGTGGAGCTGTACCAACAAGAGTCATCCTTCTGGAGCTGACAATGGGAGAAAAGGGGAAAACAGTTTAAAACAAAATTGCATTTGACCCAAACATGTCTTCAACTCAATGAAGAAGTGAATATTTCAACCAGAACATGAACACAGAAAATTCAGGAAACACTCATCAGATCCGACGGCATCTGTGGGGAGAACAGACAAGCATTTTTACCACTTGTTCACTTTTATAGTATTATTTTCCAGTGTTCCAGAAATTAAAACTGTCCAACACTTCGACTCCCCCTAATGTCAGCCGTGGCTCTGTGAGCAGCACCCTCGCCTCTGAGTCAGAAGGTTGTGGGTTCAAGTCCCACTCCAGGGACTTGAGCACATAAATCTAGGCTGACACTCCAGTGCAGTGCTGAGGGAGTGCTGCACTGTCGGAGGTGCCGTCTTTCGGATGAGACGTTAAACCGAGGCCCCGTCTGCTCTCTCAGGTGGACGTAAAAGATCCCACTGGCACTATTTCGAAGAAGAGCAGGGGAGTTATCCCTGGTGTCCTGGCCAATATTTATCCCTCAATCAACATAACAAAAACAGATTATCTGGTCATTAATCACACTGCTGTTTGTGGGAACTTGCTGTGTGCAAATTGGCTGCCGCGTTTCCCTACATTACAACAGTGACTATACTCCAAAAGTACTTCATTGACTGTAAAGCGTTTTGAGACGTCCGGTGGTCGTGAAAGGCGCTATAGAAATGCAAGTCTTTCTTTTAAACAAAGTATAGGTTCCACCCCTTTCACTGAGTGGTATTCACTATAAATTCCATTTGGGTGAATCTTTTCTCTTTCCCCCCCCACCCCCCGCCCCCCCCCCACCCAGTCATCACTGTGTAAAATAGGTCACAACTTGTATTATTTCAATAACCTATCAAGTTACAGTTATGAATACTAACCACATGATACATTTTACAGTTCACACAATCTCCCATTCAGAATTGAAAGGGTGCGAAAAATTAGGTGAGAAATAAATCTCGCTCATATTTAAACTGTGAGTACTGCAGACAAATAGATTCAGTGTCGAGCATTGAGCATGAACTGACTGTATTACAGCACCTCAAATACCTGGAACAGCTGTCGAATTAATTATTGAAATAATTGGCAGAAGCCAGCAGGTTAGTTCAGGGAGCGCGAGTTGGGCCAATGCTGCCTTGTTAGGACAGGCACTGAAGTAAAAAGGAAATCGAAGATGCTGTAAATTTGAAGCACAACACAGAAAGTGCTGGAAACACTCCACACGTCAGGCAAGGCAGCTGTGGAGAGAAATGGCAAGTTAACGTTTCAGGCATAAGCCTTTATCAGAACTGAAGAAGAGAACATTTGGTTAAAAATTTATTTGAATTCATTGTGTTAAATCACAGAATCTTACAGCACAGAAGGAGGCCATTCGGCCCATTGTGCCTTTTCCGGCTATTTGAAAGAGCAGGTCAGTGGCAACAAGAACAGGTCAGAGGCTGGGTATTCTGCGGCGATTGTCTCACCTTCTGACTCCCCAAAGCCTTTCCACCATCTACAAGGCACAAGTAAGGAGTGTGATGGAATACTCTCCACTTGCCTGGATGAGTGCAGCTCCAACAACACTCAAGAAGCTCGACACCATCCAGGACAAAGCAGCCCGCTTGATTGGCACCCCATCCACCACCTTAAACATTCACTCCCTCCACCACTGGCGTACCGTGGCTGCAGTGTGTACCATCTACAAGATGCACTGCAGCAATTCACCAAGGCTCTTCGGCAGCACCTCCCAAACCCGCGACCTCTTCCACCTAGAAGGGCAAAGGCAGCAGGCGCATGGGAACACCACCACCTCCAAGTTCCCCTCCAAGTCACACACCATATTGACTTGGAAATATATCGCCGATCCTTCATCGTCGCTGGGTCAAAATCCTGGAACTCCCTCCCTAACAGCACTGTGGGAGTGCCTTCACCACACGGACTGCAGCAGTTCAAGAAGGCGGCTCACCACCACCTTCTCGAGGACAACTAAGGATGGGCAATAAATGTTGGCCTTGCCAGTGACGCCCACATCCCATAAACGAATTTTCTTTTAATCACTTCCACTCCCCTGCTTTTTCCCCCAAAGCCCTGCAAATGTTTCCTTTTCAACTAGTTATCCAATTCCCTTTTGAAGGTTACCCTTGAATCAGCTTTCACCGCCCTTTCAGGCAGCGCATTCCAGATCATAACAACTCCCTGCGTAAAAAAAAAAAAAAAAATTCTCCTAATCTCCCCTTTGATTCTTTTGCCAATTACCTTAAATCTGTGCCCTCTGGTTACCAACCTACCTGCCAGTGGAAACAGTATTTCCTGTCACCAGCAAAATCTAAAACCAAAATGATTTTTTTAATCTATCCATTTTACGAAAATAAACCCTTGATAATCATCAGCTATGGAATTTTACTGCTCTCCATTGCCAGACCTGCCATCTTGAAATGGAGCCAACAGAGTTGCGACTGTGACTTTCCACCTCCCGCCCATTTCATTAGCAATAGGCTGTACACAGAAATGAGCGTCCTATATCCATATCTCTGTCCTTGCATTAGTGTAGAGGGAACTATATTTGAGCGTGCAGTTAAAGGTTCCTTTAAAAAATACAGAAGAGATTGACTAGTAACTCTACACTGCCAAAATAACAAATGAATACTTGGGTTTATATTGCGCCATTATCGCTTTGCCAAAGTGTTTCAAAGTGCGTCAGATAATGAATTATTTTTAGAATGCGATGAATGTAATGTAAGCAAATAAGAGCTGATTTAGGTCAATAATACGCAGAACAGTAACTGAGCACTCTGCTCCAATTTCTAAGTATAAGTGGAGAATAGTTACCCCTCCATGTGAAATGTGAGTTTTATCTCCAGCACAAATGAAAATAAGACTTGCACTTCATGGGGGTAGGATTCAGTAGCACCGCCAACATCCTTACGTAGTAACAGTTTTAGGCAGGTGAAGACTTTCGGCCCATCTAGCCCACCTATCCCCAGTATTCCCTTGGTGCATTTCTAATAACCCTGAATCCTATTTGTTGACCAGAACTTGTCTAGTGCCCTCTTGAAACCCTTTAAGGTTCTTGGTTCCATCACCTGTGCCAGAAATCTGTTAGTATGAAACATACTAACCTCCCTTTTTCCTCCTGTATTTCTTATTTTCTTTTGTTATCCTTAATTTGTAAATATGACCCATGCGGGTAAATTCTGTACACGACAACAACAACTTGTATTTATATAGCGCCTGTAACATAATAAAACGTCCCAAGGCACTTCACAGGAGTGTTATAAGACAAAAAATTTGACACCAAGCCACATAAGGATAAATTAGGGCAGGTGACCAAAAGCTTGGTCAAAGAGGCAGGTTTTAAGGAGCGCCTTAAAGAAGGAAAGAGAGGTAGCGAGGTGGAGAGGTTTAGGCAGGGAATTCCAGAGCTTAGGGCCCAGGCAACAGAAGGCACGGCCACCAATGGTTGAACGATTATAATCAGGGATGCTCAAGAGTGCAGAATTAGAGGAGCGCAGATATCTCGGTGTGTGGGGGGGTGGAGGGGGGCGGTTGTGGGGCTGAAGGAGATTGCAGAGATAGGGAGGGGCGAGGCCACGGAGGGATTTGAAAACAAGGATGAGAATTTTGAAATTGAGGCGCTGCTTAACCGGGAGCCAATGTAGGTCAGCGAGCACAGGGGGGATGGGTGAACGGGACTTGGTGCGAGTTAGGACACGGGCAGCCGAGTTTTGGAAGACCTCAAGTTTACGTAGGGTGGAATGTGGGAGGCCAGCCAGGAGTGCATTGGAATAGTCAAATCTAGAGGTAACAAAGGCATGGATGAGGGTTTCAGCAGCAGATGAGCTGAGGCAGGGGCGGAGACAGGCGATGTTGCGGAGGTGGAAGTAGACGGCAGAAAAGCTCACTTGGATCTAGCTTGCAGTGAGTTTTCGCTAGAATGGTCTTTATTTAAGTTTAGTCAGTTATACTATCATAGACCATTGTGTGAGGTGACTAAACTCGTATGCTTGATGTTAGGGACATTCCCATTTTCTGCCTGAGGGAATACACTCTCAGTAATGCTGAGATACAATGACACCATGTGATATTTCATTATTAAACTGAAGTATGGTCTCGACACACGTACAGTGCAGGCTCTCCCTTTGGTGCCAATGTTACCTGGTACATTAATGGCTGCACGCTGCAATCCTGCTGGCACAGTTAGTTCACTGTATATTCACCTCTGGAACTTGGGATCTTATCCAGCCCATTACTGGTAGCATCCTCTCTTGGCTGGCATTAAGAATCCGAAGTGAAATGCGTTTGGAGCAGTCTCGAACCAGTTTCCAGTGAGCACAAACCCGTAATTCAGCATCAATTAGCACTAAATTAAGGTGCTCATTCAGAAATCCCTCCTCAATGACTTGTGTGTGAAGTGGAAATGCCAGGCTGCTGCAGTAGGGGGTGCTGTTCTGAGGCTTAATGCTGGAACATTAATAAATAATAGACTCTGTAGAATGATTCCAAGGCTATAATCTAATCTTGGGGTTCCAATAAAGCAAGGAGCTTTGTTCTCATGCCAAATGCTGTTCTGTGAATCACCAGATTAAGCTGCAGTTTTATACCTCACTCACAGGCACTATTATTTCATATGTGTGTGTGTGTGTGTGTGTGTATATATATAATGAACAGTGTGAACCCCTTGACTAGACAGCAGTCTGTACCTTGCTCACCGCAATCCATTATATACTGACCATTTGAACCTGTCCATTGCATTACTGCTTGCAACTCACTCCCACGTGTCCATCCTTCTGTTCAGAGCCCATCTCAATCAGATTACTGCCAGTAACTCAGTCCTGCGAGTGGATGTTTAACTGTTCCTAGTCAAAGGAGGGGGATATATATATATTTTTTAATTTGTTTATGGGATGTGGGCGTCGCTGGCAAGACTGGCATTTATTGCCCATCCCTAGTTGCCCTTGAGGAGGTGGTGGTGAGCCGCCGCCTTGAACCGCTGCAGTCCGTGTGGTGAAGGTACTCCCACAGTGCTGTCCCAGAGAGCTTCATCCAGGTAATGGATGTCTAGGCAGATTTACAAATTCATGCACAAGGGCACTGAGCTTTGTGCAATGGAAGCGCAGATCGGGATAGAGACCAGCGCATTCTGCACCATTCTCTGTCCATTAAATTCAGTTAATTAATTACGTGACAGTAGCCATTTGCTAAGCTATCCCGTAATATATTCGATTGTCAGCCAGGGTTTTCTTTTGCTATTGTATTTTAATCAGTTTCTTCACCAGACATGTGAAGGGATCAAGGGATATGGGGAGAAGGCAGGGACAGTGTACTGAATTTGGATGATCAGCCATGATCTCATTGAATGGCGGAGCAGGCTCGAGGGGCCGAATGGCCTACTCCTGCTCCTATCTTCTATGTTTCTATGAAAGCCCGTTTTGTCAAGTACTCTGATCCTGTAAGCGATCCGTTCCTTCTCACCTTGACTCGTTCTGCACGGTGCACACGAGTTGCCGCAATTGGAAGTCACAGTTTTCAAAATCCACCCCCCCACCCCGCCCCACCGTTCTGCTGCAAGCACTGATTCGGGCCAGGGCACAGCCGCACCGAGCACAAACCCACAGTTTGGTATTTCGTACAAGTGGCCATCCTGCATCTGTGAGCCTGGACGGTTAGCAGCGACTATTCAACCACAGGGAGCATCACAGCTCAACCCATTCCTAGCTTTGCCTGAAATCCACACACATGCCGTTTCCTTCAGTGATTACTGGACACTGATCAGGAATTTTAGTTTTCAAATCCCCCTCCCTAGCTCATGGGCACTGTCGTCAACTGTAAAGAAAGACTTGCATTTATATAGTGCCTTTCAAGACCCATGGACATCCCAAAAGGTTTTACATCCAATGAAGTGTAGTCACTGTTGTAATGTAGGAAACACGGCAGCTAATTTGCGCACAGCAAGCTCCCAGAAACAGCACTGTGATAATGACTGGATCATCCGATTTTTAGTGTTGCTTGTTGAGGGATAAATATTGGCCCCAGGACAACTACCTGCTCCTCTTCGCAATAGAGCCACGGTTTTAGCTCCACGAGAGAGAGCAGACGTAAAACGGTACAACGTCTCATCTGAAAGACGGCACGCTCCGACAGTGCAGCACTCCCTCAGCACTGCTCTGGGAGCGTCAGCCCTGGATTTTGTGCTGAAGTCTCTGGAGTGGGGTTTGAACCCACGACCTTCCTGACTGAAAGGTAAGAGTGCACCTCGCTGAGCCATTGGTGACGCTGGTTACCCTGTCGCACCTCCAACCGCTGCCCTGTCAGACGTCAGCTGATTTAAGCAAAGCGCCACATGACCTTCCTGGTTTATATAGCTCCGTTCCACACTGGGTGGTGAACTTCTCCGCATTGGGCGGGGGGGGGGGGGGGCCTCCATGAAGTTTTAATTCTGCCATTTGATACCATGATGTGTTGGACTAGTTTGGAGAGCGTGGAGAGAAGTAGATATCAATAACACTCCAAGGTTCTTGTGAACAATTCCACGACTGTTTAAAACTATAACTTGCATCATAAAGATGCTATAAAATAAGCAAGAATTTTCCTTGTTAAAAGTCACCCCGGGGGGAAATTTACTGTTGCCACGCAACAGAATGCACTGGCACCGTATGCTGAGAGTGAAATGGGCCTGGGCCTCATGGCTTGAGCTTCTGTGTCTTGCATCAATTTAATTTGCAACTTGTGGTCAGGCAGACGGAACGATTTAAAACATATCAGGTGTTGTTAGCCCAGTTCCTGAGTTGGAGACTCATGCAGCCTCCCCATTCGCTCCCTCCCCTCATGCCCCATCCTTCCTCCCTCCCTCCCCGTCCCCATCCTCCTCCCCCTCGTCCCCCTCCCCGTCCTCCCTCCCTCCCCCTCGATTCCATCCCCGTCCCCATCCTCCCTCCCTCCCCCTCGTCCCCTCCCTCCTCGACCCCATCCTCCCTCCCCTCCCTCCCTCTCCTCGTCCCCTCCCTCCTCGACTCCCTCCCCTCCCCTCGTCCCCTCCCTTCTCGACCCCATCCTCCATCCCCTCCCTCCCTCCCTCCCCCTCATCCCCATCCTCCCTCCCCCCTCCCCCTCCCACCTCGTCTCCATCCTCCTTCCCTCCCCCTCCACCCCATCCTCCCTCCCCTCCCCCATCCTCCATCCCCTCCCTCCCTCCCCCTCGACCCCTGCCTCCACGTCTCCATCCTCCCTCCCTCCCCCTCCACACCATCCTCCCTCCCCTCCCCCCTCCACCCCATCCTTCCTCCTCTCCCTCCCCTCCCCCGTCCACCCTATCCTCCCTCCTCTCCCCCCTTGTCTCCATCCTCCCTCCCTCCCCCTCCACACCATCCTCCCTCCCCTCCCCCCTCCACCCCATCCTTCCTCCTCTCCCTCCCCTCCCCCGTCCACCCTATCCTCCCTCCTCTCCCCCCTCGTCTCCATCCTCCCTCCCCTCCCCCTCCACCCCATCCTCCCTTCCCTCCCCCCTCGTCTCCATCCTCCCCCCCCCATTCCCATCCCCATACTCCCTCTCTCACCCCCCCCATTCCCATCTTCCCTCTCCCTCGTTCCCCCATCCCCCCTCATTCCCTGGGCTCCCCCATCCTCACTCCCTGATATTGAAACACTCACAAGCCAGACCAACACTTTCAGATGTGATCCAGCCTGTTCTAATCCAGAGGATATTAGTGCTAATGCACAGGGCCCAAGGGCATTTGCTGCTGTAATACAATTAAACCGGACGCTGCCGGGCTGTACGTCAGAGAGGAGAACTACCGGCTAAATGAAAGTCTATAAATGATGCAGCATAGGTCGCAGTAATTTCACATCCCCCCCCCCCCCTCCTGCCTCACATCCACACACACGCTGTAATGAACTCTCACGCACATTCGCGACACACTCTCTTCTGCGCCTGCCCCTAGGGAATGAATGTTGGCCTTGGAAGGCTGTAACAATATAGACATGGGGCCAGCCTTAGCATAACAATCCCCTCCCAGGCTCTGTAGTGGTATTGCAGCAGTGCAGTTAAACAAACACATTGGGAGCTACTACAGCGATAAATCATTATGGGATGTTTATATGTGGGAGCGTGAAAGACTGACCAGAATTAAATGTGCCTAATTTCGAGTTTACTATTTTTCCCTCCTGCTTGTTGCCATCTGAGAGGTTTTTTTGATAGGGAGCTGGTGGTATTTAAGTGCGTTAATGGTACCTGGGTGGAAGTTTCCCTAACACATCGTTGTATCATTTTTTTTTTGTTTAGGTGTCTACTTGGATCGCGCCCAAGAGCACCACAATACTCGCATTCTTTCACCGAAAGGCACATTAACCCTTGGCCCTCCCTTTAACGTGCTCGCTTAAGTTTTTTCTTGTCCCGCATTACAACAACAACTTGCATTTCGTAGAATCAAAGAATTGTAGAAGAGCACAGCACCGAAGGAGGCCATTCGGCCCATCGAGTCTGCGCTGGCTCTTTCGAAGAGCGATCCAGTTAGTCCCACTCCCCTGCTCTCTCCCCATATCCCTGACATTTTCTCTCCTTCAAGTATTTATCCAATTCCCTTTTGAAGGTTACTATTGAATCTGTATCCACCCCCCCTATCAGGCAGCGCATTCCAAATCCTCGTTGCGTAAAAAAGTATTTATATAATGCCTTCAATGTAGTAAAACATCCCAAGGTGCTTACTGCCTATCTTCTTTGCAGGACGTTCATATTGGACATAACTCCAACCGAGACAGCAGTTATATATGATTAACTGCTTGTCATGGTTTTTTTAACTGGATTTCATAAACTCCACGTCTATAAAGGGGGGATCCCAGATGCTCGGCCCATCTGGACCTCGCACGCTGTGCCTCACCATCACAGTGTTGAGAATTCTGTATTCTATATTTTTTCTCTTTGTGCTGACTTGCCACAACACTATTTTTCATGCTGTGCACTAAAAGGAAACGGGGTTTAGAGGGTTAAATTATGAGGACAGGTGGCAAAGACTAGGCTCCTGTTCCCTTCCGTAGAGAAGGCTGAGGGGTGATCTGATCGAGGTGTTTAAAATGTTCAGCGGATTTGATGGGGTAGAGAGAAACTACTTCCTCTGGTGGGGGCAATCAAGAACGAGGGGACATAATCGTAAAATTAGAGCTGGGCTTTTCAGGGGTGGAATCAGGGAAGGGTAGTAGGAATGCGGAACTCGCTTTTACCAAAAGGCTGTGGATGCTGGGACAATTGGAGCTTTCAAGACTGAGATAGATAGAATTTTGTTGGAAAAAGCTGGAGATGTAACAGATATTAAGCAGGTGCAGAGACGGTGGGGGGGGGGGGGGAGGTTAGGAGGGGAGGAAGGAATTGAAAGAACACCCTGTACTTTTGTAAGAGGCAGGAAACGTTAACTCTCTTTCTCTCTCCACGGATGCTGCCTGGCCTGCTGAGTATTTCCAGCATTTTCTGTTGTTATTTCAGATTTCCAGCATCCGCAGTATTTTGCTATTCTAGATAGAATTTTTGTTAGGTAAGGGTATCAAGGGGTGTGGAGCTGAGGTGGGTGACTGGGAGTTGAGGTACAGATCAGCCGTGATCTAATTGAATGGCAGAGCAGGCTCGAGGAGCTGAATGTCCTCCTCCTGTTCCTAATGCTCCTATTTCCTGCAGCGACAGCGCTGTTTTTCCTTTGGCCAGCTGACCCTGGCTTTTTGAAAGTTAGAATAGGATCCATCGGAAGTGTGTCTGTGTTTTCAGGAGGTCCCCGGGAGCGTGTTAGTATTTGCAGCGGGTCCCCGGGGGGGTATGCCAATGTTTGCAGGGGGTGGCTTGGGACTGTGCCACTATTTGCAGGAGGTTCTTGGGACTGTGCCAGTATTGGCAGGGGGTTGCCCTCGGGAGTGTGTCAATATTTACAAAGGGATGTTCTGCACAGGAAAGTTTAGAAACCGCTGCACTAAACAACAACAACTTACATTTCTATCCCACATCACGTGTGAGGAGAGAACATCTGAGCGCACTTAACAGGACCAAGGAAAACAATGTGGATGCTGAACAGGAGAGAAAAGGTGGTGGGGTGGGGGCGCAAGGCAAAAACCTAAAGAGAAATGGTAACAGCAGCAGTCACATTTGAAATGAATACGACTTGTAGAATAGACTCTCCTGGGTGTTGTTAGAAAGAACATTATCCTATCTGAGAAAAAATCCTCAATTAGTCACTTCTGAGTTAGTGCTATTTTTCTTGGCTGCTAAACCGGCAAACTCATTTTCTCTCATTTTAGTTTATATACAGCGAGCAGAGAGGAGAAAGGTTACTTGGTGAATCTTCCAGCTGTTCCTTCCCAAACTGGTCCCTTGCACAAGAGGCCCAGATGTCGCACTGGATTGATTCAGTCCACTGATGCACTTAGCGTAACTCCTGCAATTAATGCCGTTACAGGATGATGATAAATGCAACCACAAAAAAAAGGGACTGGGTATACAGGCTGCGTGATCTCTGTCACCGTTTAACATCTTGTCCTCTCGCCTGTCTAGACCTGTTTGTGCAAAGTTGAACGATGTGCCTTTAAGACAGCGTTTGCCTCAAAGTGAGGGTTGAGAAAAATCAGCCGAGTGTTCCTGCTCCACATCAGCGAACACCACCACCCCCCTCCCGCCCACCCTGCTGAAAAGTCTGTGTTTGTGGCTGTTACAGCGGCGAGGTCCTTCAAGGCTGAATAGCTCATTGCTTAGGCTCACGTCTGATGAATGACCGCTTGGGTGAGATGTTGGAGGGGCGGTGGTCCGGAGTCTGTGGAACCCAGCGCTGGAGAAAAAGAACATAGCTTGAGTTTGGACATGACATGCTTGGTGATGCCTCACCCTTTCACTTGCTCATGAACCTGCTCCTGGAGAACTTGAGTGGTGTGCCTTTTAAAGAAAATATTGAACCAAAGACACACGAGAGTTAATATTCCAGTAAATCACTCAAAATTCACCTGTCAGACTGCAGTCACAAAATCAATGTTCCCTGAATATTGAACTTCCGCAGCATATAATTGGCAGATCCCATTTATCCAGGCGCTCTGACCTGCGATTAACTTGTATGAAGAATATACGAACTTGCAAAAATGACCAATTTTTTTTGTGACTGTAATGGAAACCAGTAAAAGTTTTGATTTGTAATGTAAGTATATGCTATTGAGTGACTGACAGCAAGGTAATGCAAATACTCTGTTCCCCCTAATGGGCAGAGATTGCAGCATTTATATAAAGGGTGATTCTGCAATCCGATATTCATTCCCAGTGAGGAGCAGGGCTCGAAGGGAGCTCATGTCAGGAAGCTCCGGATGAACAACCTGTGGGTTTCTCGAGATGCACTCCCTGCCAGTGTCGCTCCCCTGGGAGCGTCGCATCACGGAATCACCCCAATAGAGTAATGGATATCCGGGAGTGGTTACATAGCTTTAACCTCAACAAGGAGTTCACACAACGTCTTACTCCAGTGGCTTTCAAACTTTCCTGTGTGCTGTGTGGAGGAGACCTCTTGCAGATACTGACACACTCCCATATATCCCCATGATGATGAATATTGACAGGCCTCTGGAGAACCTCCATTCCAACTTCGGAAAACAGTGTCAGCCAGACAGAAGAAAATGTGCTATCATTACAGTATGCAGCAACAGGAATAATGCTTTGGCCAGTCAACAAATACAGAATAAACCGCATGGAATACAGAATCTGTGAGATACTGGAGCTAAATTTCAACTTCTTCGGGGGTGTAAAACCTTTGCTATCGAGTCAGCCGCCTATTAGGCACCCTGCCCGATTTTTTTCCTTTCCAACGGGCAGGAACATTGGGCGGGGATTGTAACGGGTCTGATCCGATACTGCCGTTAAAGTTGAAAGGTCCCACCTCCCACACTCACAGCACGTTATATGCCTGGTCCCAAACGGACAGTAACCTGATAACCTCATGGGGGCCCCCCGGGGGCCCCCCCCCCTGGGATCCCTTCGCAAACCCACCAGGCTCAGCAAGTCCCAGTTTGAAAACCTACCACATAAACCAGGAGAGTGAAGTTTCAGCAGTTTCGAACCAACGCGAAATGCGATTGCTGCCTTGAAATCGCTTACACGTGTCTCTTATTTATGCATTATATATATCGAGTTAATTCTGTAGTTGCTATGTTTTTGTTTTACCGCTGGTGGCATCCATAGCAACCTCCAACAGCTAAGGAGCGCCATGTAGTTGACAGGCGAACACATCCTCGCTGAAGGATTAATGATTGTGTAAGGTCCATCGCAAATTTATCAATTACAAATCTACAGTTGATTACTAAGACATAACAGGCAGGTTCTCTACTGTTTAGGAGTTCACAATGTTAAAAATTTACGGCACCGAAGGAGGTCATTTGGCCCATCGCGGTCGAAAAAGAGCTCTCCAGCCTAATCCCACTTTCCAGCTCTTGGTCCGTAGCCTTGTAGGTTGCAGCCCTTCAAGAGTATATCCGAGTACTTTTTAAATGTGATGAGGGTCTCTGCCTCTTCCACCCTTTCAGGCAGCGAGTTCCAGACCCCCACCACCCTCTGGGTGAAAAGATTTCTCCTCCACTCCTCTCTAATCCTTCTGCCAATTACTTAATACATCTATGCTCCCTGGTTATTGACCTCTCTGCTAAGGGAAATAGGTCCTTCCTATCCACTCTATCTATCCCCCTCATAATTTTGTACACCTCAATTAAGTCTCTCCTCAGCCTCCTCTGTTCCAAAGAATACAACCCCAGCCTCTCCAGTCTTTCCTCACAGCTAAAATTCTCCAGTCCCGGCAACATCCTGGTAAATCTCCTCTGTACCCTCTCTAGTGCAATCACATCTTTCCTGTAATGTGGTGACCAGAACTGCACGCAGTACTCTAGCTGAGGCCTAACTAGTGTTTTATACAGTTCAAGCATAACCTCCCTGCTTTTATATTCTGTGCCTCAGCTAATAAAGGAAAGTATCGTAAGCCTTCTTAACCACCTTATCTACCCTTCCTACTACCTTCAGGGATCTGTGGACATGCACGCCAAGGTCCCTCTGTTCCTCTACATTTCTCAGTGTCTAACCATTTATTGTGTATTCCCTTGCCTTGTTAACCCTCCCCAAATGCATTACTTCTCTGGATTGAATTCCATGGCCACTGTTCTGCCCACCTGACCAGTCCATTGATATCTTCCTGCAGTCTGCAGCTTTCTTCTTCACTATCAACCACACGGCCAATTTTTGTATCATCTGCAAACTTCTTAATCATGCCTCCTACATTGAAGTCTAAATTATTGATGTATACCACAAAAAGCAAGGGACCTATTACTGAGTCCTGCAGAATCCCACTGGAAACAGCTTTCCAATCACAAAAACACCCGTCGACCATTACCCTTTGCTTCCTGCCACTGAGCCAATTTTGGATCCAACTTGCCACTTTCCCTTGGATTCCATGGGCTTTTACTTTTTTGACCAACCTACCATGTGGGACCTTGTCAAAGGCCTTGCTAAAATCCATGTAGACTACACCAAATGCACTACCCTCATCGACCCTCCTTGTTACCTCCTCAAAAAATTCAATCAAGTTAGTCAGATACGACCTTCCCTTAACAAATCCATGCCGACTGTCGTTGTGCCTCTCTAAATGACGATTAATACTGGCCCCTCAGAATTTTTTCCCAATAATTTTCCCACCATCGAGATTAGGCTGACTGGCCTGTAATTACTCGGTCTATCCCTTTCTCCCTTTTTAAACCACAGTACAACGTTAGCAGTCCTTCAGTCCTCTGCCACCATGCCTGTAGCCAGAGAGGATTGGAAAATGATGGCCAGAGCATCCGCTTTTTCCTCCCTTGCCTCTCTTAACAGCCTGGGATACATTTCATCCGGGCCTGGCGATTTATCTACTTTCAAAGATGCTCAACCTCTAAATATTTCCCCTCTCTCTCACCTCCAAAGACCTTCAACATATGCGTACACAGAGATGCTATTGGCAAACTTCCGGGTGAAACTTAATTGTGATGGATGGTGAAATGATCTGTGCATGTCTTTGTCGTGGGGAGGATTGGAGCTCTTGGATAAGCATGGGCAAAAGGTAAAACAAACCATTCGGATTTGAATTGTCCCTTCTCAACAGTTCACTGGCCAACTGTGAGGACAGAGAAGCTCTTTGAGTTCTGGTTGTAGAGCAGATTCTCTACAAATGTTAACCTTTGAGAACAACCTCTTGGACAGCTGTGCCCCATTCCTTCCCAATATGACTTGATGGTGTGAAGCTGGGAAAAATACAGTAACCTCCATTTAACATCAAATTCGGTTTTTCAAGGGACCTAAGGTGGTCTTAACTTGAGGTCATCTAAAACTCTGCTTCCCGTGCCCTAACTTGCACATCCCCCCTCCCTGTGCTGACTGACCTACATTGGTTCCCGCATAAGCAATGCCACAATTAAAAAATTTTCATCCTTGTTTTCAAATTGTTGCATGGTCTCACCCCTCCCTATCTCTGTAATCTCCTCCAGCCACACAACCCGCTGAGATATCTGTGCTCCTCAAATTCTGGCCTCTCTTGAGCATCCCTGATTTTAATTGCTCAACCATTGATGGCCGTGCCCTCGGCTGCCAAGGCCCTAAGCTCCGGAATTCCCTCGCTACCTCTCCTCCTTTAAGACGCACCTTCAAACCTACCTCTTTGATCAAGCTGCCCTAATTTCTCCTTGTGTAGCTCGGTGTCAAATGTTGTTTTATAACGCTTGTGTGAAGCGCCTTGGGATGTTTTACTACATTAAAGGCACGATATGAGAGAGATAGATTTCTAGACACAAAAGGCATCAAGGGGTATGGGGAGAGAGTGGGAATATGGTATTGAGATAGAGGATCAGCCATGATCATATTGAATGGCGGAGCAGGCTCGAAGGGCCGAATGGCCTACTCCTGCTCCTATGTTTCTATGTTTCTATATAAATACAAGTTGTTGTTGTTATTGCCTTATTCGCAATATTCAGACTGGACAACTTATCAATGCGGTGCAAGTAAAGGTTAGCACTTTGTTGATATTCTGCCACTAGCTGTCACTAGTATCAATGTGAGATTTCAAATAATATACTTCTGGAATGTCTTAACAAATTTACTTGCTTCACTGTAGCTATTTGATTTGAATTATCTACTTCACCAACTCTTCCTCCACTCTGAATTCTTAAGTCCAATATTACATTCCCAAAGGCTGGACGAGGTTAAGGTGATAATGATGTACTGTTGCGTTTTCACCGGCTCCCGGATCTAAACTGCGGTACCTGGGCAGCAAATCCTGCTACTTGTGATGAGCAGTAACTTGAGAGATTTGTCACAGGCTAACGTGCTGTTTCCGTGCCGTGGTGAGTCATTTGGCCTAGACGGGAAAGTCTGAATGGAGTGCTAATTTCAGATTTAACTGTGCTTCCACTCTCCCAGATGTCATGCGTTGCGATTATCATAAGAGGTGCAAGGGTGGGATGTGCGCCTAAGTGAGCAAGATCAGAATGGTGATGTGGAGTGAGCGACTTAACAGAGGTGGCAGCAGGAGCTTGCATTCACCCAAGAGCTGGCTAACTATGAGTTATAGAATGCATCCAGCAGGCACTTAGGATTCACTTCACTGATTCCCCCAACCTCTCTGAAAGAAACAGGGGGCAGATTCAACAGTATGGGCTCAATCAGTCGGCCAGGCAGAAGAGAATGTGCAGGGAGGGATTGGCCTCTTGGAAAAAGCAATTAAAAAGGAATAAACTGGGAGTTGCTCACTGAAAAAAATCAATGCATTCAGTCTGTAAATTGACTGGAGACTGACTGGTTCGCTGATGAGACAGGAGGGGCAGGGAGCCAAATTGACACCAGTACTTTCAAAAGGTTTAGAGTGTGTGGTCATCCAAAACAATAAATTTAATAAGTGCTTTTTCTAGGCATCTGTTTAAAAGTAACGCTGTAAAGGAGCGGCTTGCTGAAATCCAGGTTGAAATCCTGAAACTCCGTAAGCTTGAGCTCATCCAAAACTCTGTTGCCCGTATCCCAACTCCCACCAAGTCCCGTTCATCCATCACCCCTGTGCTCACCCACCAACATTCTTATCCTTCTTTTCCCATCCCTCCATCACCTCACCCTCCCTATCTTTGTAACCTCCTCCAGCCCTGCAGCCCTTCAAGAACTCTGCGTTCCTCCAATTCTGGCTTCTCGTGCATCCCCCGATTTCCTTCGCCCCCATCATTGTCGGCTGTGCCTTTAGCTGTCTAGGCCCTAAACACTGGAATTCCCTCCCTAAACCTCACCTCCTTTAAAATACTCCTTAAAATCTACCTCTCTGACCAAGCTTTTGATCACCTGTCCTAATATGGCTCGGTGTCAGATTTTCACAGAATCACAGAAACCCCACAGTGCAGATAGAGGCCATTTCGGCCCATCGAGCCTGCACTGACACATATCCCACCCGATCCCCGTAACCCCTACACCAACACATATCCCACCCTATCACCGTAACCCCACGTATTTAATCCCCCTAACACTAAGGGTCAATTTATCATAGCCAATCAACCTAACCCGCACATCTTTGGACTGTGGGAGGAAATCGGAGCACCCGGAGGAAACCCACGCAAACACGGGGAGAATGTGCAAACTCCACACAGACAGTCACCCGAGGCCGGATTCGAACCCGGGTCCCTGGCGCTGTGAGGCAACAGTGCTAACGTCTGATAACACTCCTGTGACGCACCATGGGACATTTTACTATGTTAAAGGCGCTATACAAATGTTGCTGAATCAGCACTCTATCAAGTGGCACTTACTCACCAATAACCTGCTCACCGATGCTCAGTTTGGGTTCCACCAGGACCACTCGGCTCCAGGTTTCATTACAGCCTTGGTCTAAACATGGACAAAAGAGCCGAATCCAGAGGTGAGGTTAGAGTGACTGCCCTTGACATCAAGGCAGCATTTGACCAAGCATGGCATCAGGGAGCTCTAGTAAAACTGAAGTCAATAGGAATCAGGGGAAAACGCTCCACTGGCTGGAGTCATACCGAGCACAAAGGAAGATGGTGTGGTGGTTGGAGGCCAATCATCTCAGCCCCAGGACATCGCTGCAGGAGTTCCTCAGGACAATGTCCTTGGCCCAACCATCTTCAGCTGCTTCATCAAAGATCTTCCCATCATCTTAAGGTCAAAAATGGGGATGTTCGCTGATGACTGCACAGTGTTCAGTTCCATTTGCAACTTCTCAGATAATGAAGCAGTCCATGCCCACATGCAGCAAGACCTGGACGACATTCAGGCTTGGGCTGATAAGTGGCAAGTAACATTTGCGCAACGCAAGTGCCATGCAATGACTATCTCCAACAAGAGAGTGTCTAACCACAGCCCTTGACATTCAACGGCATTACCATCACCGAATCCCCCACCATCAACATCCTGTAGGGTCACCATTGACCAGAAACTTAACTGGACCAGCCACAAAAACACTGTGGCTACAAGAGCAGGTCAGAGGCTGGGTATTCTGCGGCAAATGTCTCACCTCCTGACTCCCCAGAACCTTTCCACCATCTACAAGGCACAAGTCAGGAGTGTGATGGAATACTCTCCACTTGCCTAGAATACTCTCCACTTGCCTGGATGAGTGCAGCTTCAACAACACTCAAGAAGCTCGACGCCATCCAGGACAAAGCAGCGCACTTGTTCAGCACCCCATCCACCACCTTAATATTCACTCCCTCCACCTGCAGTGTGTACCATCTACAAGATGCACTGCAGCAACTCGCCAAGGCTTCTTCGACAGCACCTCCAAAACCCGTGACCTCTACCACCTAGAAGGACAAGGGCAGGAGGTGCATGGGAAGACCACCACCTCCAAGTTCGCCTCCAAGTCACACACCATCCAGACTTGGAAATATATCGTCGCTGGGTCAAAATCCTGGAACTCCCTACCTAGCAGCACTGTGGGAGTACCTTCACCACAAGGAATGCAGTGGTTCAAGAAGGCGGCTCACCACCTTCTCAAGGGCAATTAGGGATTGGCAATAAATGCCGGCCTTGCCAGCGACGCCCACATCCCAGGAATGAATTTTAAAAGAAACTCGAAGCTTGATCTTTTCCCGTACCCTTTAATATGTTTTTATTGGAAAAGAGCAGAGAACTGGGATTCGAGTAGATCGCTTCAATGTGGAGCTGGCACAGACACACACACTTTGGGCTGGATGGCTTTCTTCTGTATTGAAGTTTATGTGATTCTATGAACCAGTTCCTTGCTCCCTTGGCATCATTTATTGGGACTGCTAATCACTCAGTTTCAGTATTCAGTTGTAGTAATGGACTGTGTATTCTAATGACTCCACGTGATAGAAAATTCTTTTAACTCGCTGCTTGACGCTAACGTTAATCCTAAATTTGTGTTCCCTTGGCAATATGTCCGTAGGCTTGATCTCCCACATTGCTGAGATCCTGATCTCAGCTGCACTGTGCAGGCAGTAAAAAGGGGGCAGCACTGAACTGGGGCTGGGCGCATTTCAGACTGGTGTCATGTGCGTTTCAAGGCGGAGCAGGCCAGGGGGCTGTGGCCTCGGTCACTTTAACTGCACTGGAGGAACCAAGGAAACAGAGAGTGGAAAATGTCGAAGTTTTGGTAATCATGTACTGGGATAGTCTTGTTGTTTGTATTTCAGATTCCAAAATGGCGGCCAGGCAACATCAGAGAGAAAAGAAATTATTTAAAAGAAGTGTTGCATATGAAAAACTTTAATAGAGATGGCAAATTGTGATTTTAATTATGACACGTAGGCTGTGCTCTAAATGTAGCGCAAAGACATCGTGGTAAAATTTCAACTCACTGTCCGGATGTAAGACTGACATTGTCGATGGGCCGCCCACTATAGAATCCATTGGTTCCAGTGGAAATGAAAAATCGGATGGTTTCTATAAACAGCGGCTGATCCACAAGGCCAGTTTAACGACCTGTGGCAAGCTGAAAATCTACCCCCTCGCCCACTCCTTCCTTCCACCTGTTTATAAAAAGGGTGCAAAGACCAGTCTCCTTGACAGTGCCTCGTGATGTTTAGCATTACAGATTGCAGATATACCTTTTGGACTGAATCTGACAAGTCAGGTGCCAGACATCAGCCACTTTGATCACTCGCGTGTTTCATAACATTTAAGAAAAATGCACTTTGATTTTCTTCGGTATCTGTGAACCGTATAAAAAATAATTTGCTTCCTTGAAAGATATTTGTTGAGAAAACTCTGGCAAGCCCCCTACATAGCGGAGAATTTGAAGAATTCCAATATTAAAACTTCATCTGTTTTGCTTGATTTTGATGCAATCTCTTGCAATCGTATTACATTGCAAATTCCAATAATGTTCCACTTCGGTAGCTTAATTAACTTGAGTTTTTTTAACATGCAATATGGAGTGGGTCTCAAAATGTAAAGGTTCAGTCGAAACGGGGGAGGGGATCCTCTTGTTTTCAACATGACGCACCCTCCAAAAGCAGCAGAATATTTTCAAAATGGACTGGTATCAGAGCAGGTTAGTGTGTTGAAGATTTGCCCCCAAAGTGGCTGGGCAGTTGGACCGGCACATGATTCCCACACACAAGTTTTCGATATGTCACTAGAACACGTTCTGATACGTTGCACACCCCTCACTGTAACATTCCCTGACACACCCCTCACTGTAACATTCCCTGACACGCCCCTCACTGTAACACTCCCTGACACGCCCCTCACTGTAACATTCCCTGATACGCCCCTCACTGCAACACTCCCTGATACGCCCCTCACTGTACCATTCCCTGACACGCCCCTCACTGTAACATTCCCTGATACGCCCCTCACTGCAACACTCCCTGATACGCCCCTCACTGTACCATTCCCTGATACGCCCCTCACTGTAACATTCCCTGATACGCCCCTCACTGTAACATTCCCTGATACGCCCCTCACTGTAACATTCCCTGATACGCCCCTCACTGTAACATTCCCTGATACGCCCCTCACTGTAACACTCCCTGATACGCCCCTCACTGCAACACTCCCTGATACGCCCCTCACTGTACCATTCCCTGATACGCCCCTCACTGTAACATTCCCTGATACGCCCCTCACTGTAACATTCCCTGATACGCCCCTCACTGTAACATTCCCTGATACGCCCCTCACTGTAACATTCCCTGATATGCCCCTCACTGTAACACTCCCTGATACGCCCCTCACTGCAACACTCCCTGATACGCCCCTCACTGTACCATTCCCTGATACGCCCCTCACTGTAACATTCCCTGGTACCCCCTCACTGTAACACTCCCTGATACAACCCCTCACTGTAACACTCCCTGATACAACCCCTCACTGCAACACTCCCTGATACGCCCCTCACTGTAACATTCCCTGATACGCCCCTCACTGTAACATTCCCTGACACGCCCCTCACTGTAACATTCCCTGATACGCCCCTCACTGTAACATTCCCTGATACCCCCTCACTGTAACACTCCCTGATACGCCCCTCACTGTACCATTCCCTGATACGCCCCTCACTGTAACACTCCCTGATACGCCCCTCACTGTAACATTCCCTGATACCCCCCTCACTGTAACACTCCCTGATACGCCCCTCACTGTAACATTCCCTGATACCCCCTCACTGTACCATTCCCTGATACGCCCCTCACTGTAACACTCCCTGATACGCCCCTCACTGTAACATTCCCTGATACCCCCCTCACTGTAACACTCCCTGATACAACCCCTCACTGTAACATTCCCTGATACACCCCTCACTGTAACATTCCCTGATACGCCCCTCACTGTAACATTCCCTGATACCCCCCTCACTGTAACACTCCCTGATACCCCCCTCACTGTAACATTCCCTGATACCCCCTCACTGTAACATTCCCTGATACGCCCCTCATTGTAACATTCCCTGATACGCCCCTCATTGTAACATTCCCTGATACACCCCTCACTGTAACACTCCCTGATACACCCCTCACTGTAACACTCCCTGATACGCCCCTCACTGTAACACTCCCTGATACGCCCCTCACTGTAACACTCCCTGATACGCCCCCTCACTGTAACATTCCCTGATACCCCCCTCACTGTAACACTCCCTGATACGCCCCTCACTGTAACACTCCCTGATACGCCCCCTCACTGTAACATTCCCTGATACGCCCCTCACTGTAACACACCCTGATACGCCCCTCACTGTAACACACCCTGATACGCCCCTCACTGTAACACTCCCTGATACGCCCCTCACTGTAACACTCCCTGATACGCCCCTCACTGTAACATTCCCTGATACGCCCCTCACTGTAACATTCCCTGATACCCCCTCACTGTAACATTCCCTGATATGCCCCTCACTGTAACACACCCTGATATGCCCCTCACTGTAACACTCCCTGATACGCCCCTCACTGTAACACACCCTGATACGCCCCTCACTGTAACACACCCTGATACGCCCCTCACTGTAACACTCCCTGATACGCCCCTCACTGTAACACTCCCTGATACGCCCCTCGCTGTAACACACCCTGATACGCCCCTCACTGCAACACTCCCTGATACGCCCCTCACTGTAACACTCCGATACGCGCCTCACTGCAACACTCCGATACGCCCCTCACTGCAACACTCCCTGATACGCCCCTCGCTGTAACACACCCTGATACGCCCCTCACTGCAACACTCCCTGATACGCCCCTCACTGTAACACTCCGATACGCGCCTCACTGCAACACTCCCTGATACGCCCCTCACTGTAACACACCCTGATACGCCCCTCACTGCAACACTCCCTGATACGCCCCTCACTGTAACACTCCGATACGCGCCTCACTGCAACATTCCCTGATACGCCCCTCACTGTAACACACCCTGATACGCCCCTCACTGCAACACTCCCTGATACGCCCCTCACTGTAACACTCCCTGATACAACCCCTCACTGTAACACTCCCTGATACGCCCCTCACTGTAACACTCCGATACGCCGCTCACTGCAACACTCCCTGATACGCCCCTCACTGTAACACACCCTGATACGCCCCTCACTGTAACACACCCTGATACGCCCCTCACTGTAACACTCCCTGATACGCCCCTCACTGTAACACTCCGATACGCCCCTCACTGCAACACTCCCTGATACGCCCCTCACTGTAACACACCCTGATACGCCCCTCACTGCAACACTCCCTGATACGCCCCTCACTGTAACACTCCCTGATACAACCCCTCACTGTAACATTCCCTGATACGCCCCTCACTGTAACACACCCTGATACGCCCCTCACTGTAACACTCCCTGATACAACCCCTCACTGTAACATTCCCTGATACGCCCCTCACTGTAACACACCCTGATACGCCCCTCACTGTAACACTCCCTGATACAACCCCTCACTGTAACATTCCCTGATACCCCCCTCACTGTAACATTCCCTGATACGCCCCTCACTGTAACACTCCCTGATACAACCCCTCACTGCAACACTCCCTGATACAACCCCTCGCTGCAACACTCCCTGATACAACCCCTCACTGTAACATTCCCTGATACCCCCCTCACTGTAACACTCCCTGATACGCCCCTCACTGTAACACTCCCTGATACAACCCCTCACTGCAACACTCCCTGATACAACCCCTCGCTGCAACACTCCCTGATACACCCCTCACTGCAACACTCCCTGATACGCCCCTCACTGTAACACTCCCTGATACGCCCCTCACTGTAACACACCCTGATACGCCCCTCACTGTAACACTCCCTGATACGCCCCTCACTGTAACACTCCCTGATACGCCCCTCACTGTAACACTCCCTGATACAACCCCTCACTGTAACATTCCCTGATACCCCCCTCACTGTAACATTCCCTGATACCCCCCTCACTGTAACACTCCCTGATACACCCCTCACTGTAACACTCCCTGATACAACCCCTCACTGTAACATTCCCTGATACACCCCTCACTGTAACACTCCCTGATACGCCCCTCACTGTAACACTCCCTGATACAACCCCTCACTGCAACACTCCCTGATACAACCCCTTGCTGCAACACTCCCTGATACACCCCTCACTGCAACACTCCCTGATACGCCCCTCACTGTAACACTCCCTGATACGCCCCTCACTGTAACACACCCTGATACGCCCCTCACTGTAACACTCCCTGATACGCCCCTCACTGTAACACTCCCTGATACGCCCCCTCACTGCAACACTCCGATACGCCCCTCACTGTAACGCTCCCTGATACGCCCCCTCACTGCAACACTCCGATACGCCCCTCACAGTAACACTCCCTGATACGCCCCCTCACTGCAACACTCCCTGATACGCCCCTCACTAACACTCCCTGATACAACCCCTCACTGCAACACTCCCTGATACAACCCCTCACTGCAACACTCCCTGATACGCCCCTCACTGCAACACTCCCTGATACGCCCCTCACTGCAACACCCTGATACGCCCCTCACTGCAACACTCCCTGATACGCCCCTCACTGTAACACTCCCTGATACAACCCCTCACTGCAACACTCCCTGATACGCCCCTCACTGCAACACTCCCTGATACGCCCCTCACTGTAACACTCCCTGATACACACCTCACTGCAACATTTTCTAATACATCCTCTCCCTGTAATTCTCTCTCATACACCTTTACTGTAACACTCATACCCCTTTACTGTAACACTCTCTCATACACCTTTACTGTAACACACTCTCATACACCTTTACTGCAACACTCTCTCATACACCTTTACTGTAACACTCTCTCATACACCTTTACTGTAACACTCTCTCATACACCTTTACTGTAACACTCATACACCTTTACTGTAACACTCTCGCATACCCCTTTACTGTAACACTCTCATACACCTTTACTGTAACACTCTCATACAGCTTTACTGTAACACTCTCTCACACCCCTTTACTGTAACACTCTCTCATACCCCTTTACTGTAACACTCATACCCCTTTACTGAAACACTCTCTCATACACCTTTACTGTAACACTCTCTCATACCCCTTTACTGTAACACTCATACCCCTTTACTGTAACACTCTCTCATACCCCTTTACTGTAACACACTCTCATACACCTTTACTGTAACACTCTCTCATACACCTTTACTGTAACACTCTCTCATACCCCTTTACTGTAACACTCTCTCATACCCCTTTACTGTAACACTCTCTCATACACCTTTACTGCAACACTCTCTCATACACCTTTACTGTAACACTCTCTCATACACCTTTACTGTAAATTAAATCAAATCAAATCAATCAAATCAACTTTTATTATCATTGTTAGTGCACAAGTGCAGTACAACGAAATGTAGGCTTGCGGCTCCCGAGAGTGTACATTTAGATTAAGACATTTAAACATTCAACATACATTTGGCTTGTAATTCATTAACATAAACATAACCAGAATAAAGTGCATTGGCAGATGTGCAGGCTTTAGAGTTTATTTGTGGAGTTCAGTAGGATGACAGCCCTGGGAAAGAAGCTGTTCCTAAATCTGGTCTTACGGGTGCGAATGCACCTGTAGTGTTCTTATGTTCTTTAATAACTAGACATTCTTATTATGAACACAGCTAGCTTCTAGCTAGTCATTTATTCAGTACACGTTCTCTAGGTACAGTATCTGTAGAGATGCAGCATGTGTGCTCCTGTGTGCAGGCTGCCATCTTGACTGTTGCCTTGTGGGTAGCCGAGCCTCATGGGTAATGTAGTCTTAATATATATATAGCTGGGTAGTGTAGTCTTATACATACAGCTGTATACAGCTCTACGGCTCCACCTAGTGTCCACTATAGAATGACATGTTATTGATCATTACATCCCCCTTTCTTTGAGGTTTAACAAAATCAATATCAATCAACTTTCAAGAAAACAATAAAGATAATATCAGTAACACTTTTGTTAGTGCTCTATAAACATAAACATTTTCAAAACTGTCAACACATTTTCAAAGCTTTACATTGTACTCAAAGATTAAGTCTATCAGGTTTTTTTACTTCACGTGTGGATCTTCTCAACACGGGTAAGTCTCATGTGTCTTCATGAGATTGTTCTGGCGGTGAATGACAAGATGCAGTTGCGGCATTGTCATCAATCTGCTCTTGTATAGATCGAGGTCTCCTTGCGATCTTTGCTTGGAGAGGGTTTCAGTGTTTCCTTCACTCTTCATGCCATAACTCTCAATGTAGTCAATGCACTCTCGAAAAACTGCTGGCAGCTGGTTCACTTTATGTTCAGCATAGTCCTCTCAGCAGCCTCAGCTAATGGAACACCAAAGATTGGCCTGAGGGAAGAAGGAGTATCCATCGGAACTGCTTCCTGCTCTGGTGCAGGCTTCTTCTTTTTCTTTTTCTCTTTCCACTGCTTAACAACATCTGCTGCGGTTATATCTTTGGACTTTTTCTCCTTGTGTTTTTTCTCTTTGTGCTTAAAATCTTTTTCTTTCTTCTTGGAGAAACTAAGCTTTTTGAAGACATGGATACCCTTTGGCCTTTTCATCCTTGATGGGCTCTCTGTTTCATCACCTGAGTCATCTGGTCTGCTTATGGCACAGTTTATACGGTAGACTCTCTTGACCAGTTCTAAGTCTTCACAAGCTTTGTCACCTAGTATCGAATCAAGTCTTTCAGCCACAACAGAAAACATGAGATGATGCACTTTGTCTTTGACTGTCACTTTAAGTCTGCATACACCTAAGCTATCTATTTTCTGTCCATTATAGCTCTTCAGTAGTACTGACTTTTTCTGTATTTTGGGCTTTTCTTTCATATTGTTAATGTCACTCATACTGATTAAGTTTGCTTTTGCCCCAGTGTCTAGTTTCAAGGTAACTAATGCTCCATTTACCTGCAGTGGGATCATCCATTTGTCCTCTTTTACTGCATTAACTTTATGTTCAGCATTGTCCATTTCTGAGGGCTGCACATTTTCTGTATCCTTTTTGATATTGTCACATGACACCATTCCTACAAAAAATGTCTCACTTAAATCAGTGTCCTCAATTACATTAACTCGTTGCCCTTTCTTAGTTTTTACTTTTGAAAAGCATTGTTTGGCAAAGTGATTCTTTCCATTACACTTTGTGCACATTTTTCCAAATGCTGGGCATTGTCTTAACTGGTGTTTGTAACCACAGCGTTTACAATTAAAAATGTCATCCTCCGATTGCTTTTCATTTCTGTTCTGCCCACGTTTCTTCCCCTTGTAGGACACAGCACCGACAGCAGCATTATCACTCATTACAATCGCATCATTATTGATTTCATTCAAAGTCTTCGCGTGCTTTCGAGCTAGCTCGCTGGCTTGGCATATTTTCACCGCATTTTCCAAATTTAGTTTGGTTTCTCTCGACAGACGTTCCCTGACTTTTTTATCATGAATACCAAACACAATCTGGTCACGAAGCATGGATGCTTTGAGCTCAGAGAAATTACATGTCTGTGCTTTCAGTTTCAGATCAGTTATAAAGCTATCAAAAGTCTCATTTTGATGCTGTGTCCTTCAACAGAACATGGATCTTTCATACGTCTCATTCTTTTTGGGTGAGCAATGTGCATCAAATTTTTTTAGCACATCTTCTAATTTTTCTCTGTTCTCCGCTGGATTAAATACAAATGTATTAAATACCTCTATCGCCTGCGGGCCTGCAACCGTAAGCAGCAATGCTATCTTCCTTGCGTCTGGCTTCGTACCGAATCCAATGGCTGCAATGTAGAGTTCGAATTGCTGTTTAAAAGTCTGCCAATTGTAGTCGATTTTTTCTGTGAGTTTCAAACACTCTGGTGGCTTCAAATTCTCCATGTCGCTTTTCACAATTTTCAGCAGATCTTCACCATCCTGGTACCATCTTATGTTCATTAATAAATAGACATTCTTATTATGAACACAGCTAGCTTTTGCTAGTTACTTTATTGAGCACACGTTCTCTAGGTACAGTATCTGTAGAGATGCAGCATGTGTGCTCCTGTGTGCAGGCTGCCATCTTGACTGTTGCCTTGTGGGTAGCCGAGCCTCATGGGTAATGTAGTCTTAATATATATATATAGCTGGGTAGTGTAGTCTTATACATACAGCTATATACAGCTCTATGGCGCCACCTAGTGTCCACTATAGAATGACATGTTATTGATCATTACAGTACGGGTGCGAATGCATCTGTAGCATCTCCCAGATGGCAGGAGGGCGAACAGACTGTGGCTGGGGCGGGTAGGGCCTTTGATGATGGACCGTGACCTCCGTAAACAGCGTTTCTGGTATATGTGCTCTATGGTCGGTAGCCGGGTGCCGGTAATGCGTTGGGCAGTTTTGACTACCCGCTGCAGGGCTTTCCGGTCATAGTAGCTACAGCTGCCATACCATACTGTGATACAGTTCGTCAGGATGCTCTCTATTGTGCAGCGGTAAAAGTTAGAGAGGATCAGGGGTGACAGGTTACATCCCTTCAGCCTCCTTAGGAAATATAGGCGCTGCTGGGCCTTCTTCACCAGAGAGGAGGTATTGAGTGACCAGGAGAGGTCTTCCGTGATGTGGAATCCGAGGAACTTAAAGCTGTCCACCCTTTCCACCACAGCCCCATTGATGTGGATTGGGGTGTGACTTCCACCTTTAGACTTCCTGAAGTCCACAATGATTTCTTTGGTTTTCTTGATGTTAAGGGCCAGGTTGTTATCGGCGCACCACTACACGAGATGCTGGACCTCCTCCCTGTAGGCTGACTCATCATTGTTGGTGATCTGGCCTACTACCGTGGTATCATCCACAAACTTGATGATGGTGTTGGAACCATGAACAGCCACACAGTCGTGGGTGAAGAGGGAGTAGAGGAGGGGGCTCAGCACACATCCTTGTGGGGCCCCCGTGTTCAGGGTCAGGGGGGTGGGGAGGTGTGGTTACCTAATTTGACAGGCTGGGGTCTGTTTGTTAGGAAGTCCGGGGTCCAGTTGCAGAGGGAAGTGTTTAGGCCAAGAGTTTGGAGTTTGGTGGCCAGATTGTTGGGGACGATAGTGTTGAATGCTGAGCTGTAGTCTATGAACAGCATTCTGATGTAGGTCTCTTTACCATCTAAGTGATTCAGTGCCGAGTGTAGAGCAGTTGTGATTGCATCCTCCGTTGATCTGTTTGCACGATAGGCAAACTGGTGTTGGTCAAGAGAGGCGGGAACACTGGCTTTGATGTGAGCTAAGACCAGTCTCTCGAAACACTTCATTATGATGGGTGTGAGTGCGACAGGTCGATAGTCGCTCAGGCACGTCACAGCCGTTTGTTTTGGCACAGGAATAATGGTAGCGGTCTTGAAGCATGTAGGGACTACTGCCTGGGCCAGTGACAGATTGAAGATGTAACACTGTCTCATACACCTTTACTGTAACACTCTCTCACACACCTTTACTGTAACACTCTCTCATACCCCTTTACTGTAACATTCTCTCATACCCCTTTACTGTAACACCCTCTCATACACCTTTACTGTAACACTCTCTCATACCCCTTTACTGTAACACTCTCTCATACCCCTTTACTGTAACACTCTCTCATACCCCTTTACTTTAACGCTCTCTCATACACCTTTACTGTAACACTCTCTCATACACCTTTACTGTAACACTCTCTCATACACCTTTACTGTAACACTCTCTCATACCCCTTTACTGTAACACTCTCTCATACCCCTTTACTGTAACACTCTCTGATACACCTTTACTGTAACACTCATACACCTTTACTGTAAAACTGTCTCATACACCTTTACTGTAACACACTCTCATACCCCTTTACTGTAACACTCTCTCACACACCTTTACTGTAACACTCTCTCATACACCTTTACTGTAACACACTCTCATACCTCTTTACGGTAACACTCTCTCATACACCTTTACTGTAACACTCTCTCATACGCCTTTACTGTAACACTCTCTCATACACCTTTACTGTAACACTCTCTCATACACCTTTACTGTAACACTCTCTCATACACCTTTACTGTAACACTCTCTCATAAACCTTTACTGTAACACTCTCTCATACACCTTTACTGTAACACTCTCTCATACACCTTTACTGTACCACTCTCTCATACACCTTTACTGTAACACTCATACACCTTTACTGTAACACTCTCTCATACACCTTTACTGTAACACTCTCTCATACCCCTTTACTGTAACACTCTCTCATACACCTTTACTGTAACACTCTCTCATACCCCTTTACTGTAACACTCTCTCATACACCTTTACTGTAACACTCTCTCATACACCTTTACTGTAACACTCTCTCATACACCTTTACTGTAACACTCTCTCATACCCCTTTACTGTAACACTCTCTCATACACCTTTACTGTAACACTCTCTCATACACCTTTACTGTAACACTCTCTCATACCCCTTTACTGTAACACTCTCTCATACACCTTTACTGTAACACTCTCTCATACACCTTTACTGTAACACTCTCTCATACACCTTTACTGTAACACTCTCTCATACACCTTTACTGTAACACTCTCTCATACCCCTTTACTGTAACACTCTCTCATACACCTTTACTGTAACACTCTCTCATACACCTTTACTGTAACACTCTCTCATACACCTTTACTGTAACACTCTCTCATACACCTTTACTGTAACACTCTCTCATACACCTTTACTGTAACACTCTCTCATACCCCTTTACTGTAACACTCTCTCATACACCTTTACTGTAACACTCTCTCATACACCTTTACTGTAACACTCTCTCATACACCTTTACTGTAACACTCTCTCATACACCTTTACTGTAACACTCTCTCATACCCCTTTACTGTAACACTCTCTCATACACCTTTACTGTAACACTCTCTCATACCCCTTTACTGTAACACTCTCTCATACACCTTTACTGTAACACTCTCTCATACACCTTTACTGTAACACCCTCTCATACCCCTTTACTGTAACACCCTCTCATACCCCTTTACTGTAACACTCTCTCATACACCTTTACTGTAACACTCTCTCATACCCCTTTACTGTAACACTCTCTCATACCCCTTTACTGTAACACGCTCTCATACACCTTTACTGTAACACCCTCTCATACCCCTTTACTGTAACACGCTCTCATACACCTTTACTGTAACACCCTCTCATACCCCTTTACTGTAGCACGCTCTCATACACCTTTACTGTAACACTCTCTCATACCCCTTTACTGTAACACCCTCTCATACCCCTTTACTGTAACACTCTCTCACACACCTTTACTGTAACACTCTCTCACACACCTTTACTGTAACACCCTCTCATACACCTTTACTGTAACACTCTCTCATACCCCTTTACTGTAACACTCTCTCATACCCCTTTACTGTAACACTCTCTCATACACCTTTACTGTAACACTCTCTCATACACCTTTACTGTAACACTCTCTCATACACCTTTACTGTAACACTCTCTCATACACCATTACTGTAATACTCACACCTTTACTGTAACACTCTCTCATACACCTTTACTGTAACACTCTCTCATACACCTTTACTGTAACACTCTCTCATACACCTTTACTGTAACACTCTCTCATACACCTTTACTGTAACACTCTCTCATACACCTTTACTGTAACACCCTCTCATACCCCTTTACTGTAACACTCTCTCATACACCATTACTGTAACACTCTCTCATACACCTTTACTGTAACACTCTCTCATACACCTTTACTGTAACACTCTCTCATACACCTTTACTGTAACACTCTCTCATACTCCTTTACTGTAACACTCTCTCATACACCTTTACTGTAACACTCTCTCATACACCTTTACTGTAACACTCTCTCATACACCTTTACTGTAACACCCTCTCATACCCCTTTACTGTAACACTCTCTCATACACCTTTACTGTAACACTCTCTCATACACCTTTACTGTAACACTCTCTCATACACCTTTACTGTAACACTCTCTCATACACCTTTACTGTAACACTCTCTCATACACCTTTACTGTAACACTCTCTCACACACCTTTACTGTAACACCCTCTCATACACCTTTACTGTAACACTCTCTCATACCCCTTTACTGTAACACTCTCTCATACACCATTAATGTAACACTCTCTCATACACCTTTACTGTAACACTCTCTCATACACCTTTACTGTAACACTCTCTCACACACCTTTACTGTAACACTCTCATACACCTTTACTGTAACACCCTCTCACACACCTTTACTGTAACACTCTCTCACACACCTTTACTGTAACACTCTCTCATACACCTTTACTGTAACACTCTCTCATACACCTTTACTGTAACACTCTCTCACACACCTTTACTGTAACACCCTCTCATACCCCTTTACTGTAACACTCTCTCATACACCTTTACTGTAACACTCTCTCACACACCTTTACTGTAACACTCTCTCATACACCTTTACTGTAACACTCTCTCATACCCCTTTACTGTAACACCCTCTCACACACCTTTACTGTAACACTCTCTCACACACCTTTACTGTAACACTCTCTCATACACCTTTACTGTAACACTCTCTCATACACCTTTACTGTAACACTCTCTCACACACCTTTACTGTAACACCCTCTCATACCCCTTTACTGTAACACTCTCTCATACACCTTTACTGTAACACTCTCTCATACACCTTTACTGTAACACTCTCTCATACACCTTTACTGTAACACCCTCTCATACCCCTTTACTGTAACACTCTCTCATACACCTTTACTGTAACACTCTCTCATACACCTTTACTGTAACACTCTCTCATACACCTTTACTGTAACACCCTCTCATACACCTTTACTGTAACACTCTCTCATACACCTTTACTGTAACACTCTCTCATACCCCTTTACTGTAACACTCTCTCACACACCTTTACTGTAACACCCTCTCATACACCTTTACTGTAACACCCTCTCATACACCTTTACTGTAACACTCTCTCATACACCTTTACTGTAACACTCTCTCACACACCTTTACTGTAACACTCTCTCATACACCTTTACTGTAACACCCTCTCACACACCTTTACTGTAACACTCTCTCACACACCTTTACTGTAACACTCTCTCATACACCTTTACTGTAACACCCTCTCACACACCTTTACTGTAACACTCTCTCACACACCTTTACTGTAACACTCTCTCATACACCTTTACTGTAACACTCTCTCATACCCCTTTACTGTAACACCCTCTCACACACCTTTACTGTAACACTCTCTCACACACCTTTACTGTAACACTCTCTCATACACCTTTACTGTAACACTCTCTCATACACCTTTACTGTAACACTCTCTCATACCCCTTTACTGTAACACCCTCTCATACACCTTTACTGTAACACTCTCTCACACACCTTTACTGTAACACCCTCTCATACCCCTTTACTGTAACACTCTCTCATACACCTTTACTGTAACACTCTCTCACACACCTTTACTGTAACACCCTCTCATACACCTTTACTGTAACACCCTCTCACACACCTTTACTGTAACACTCTCTCACACACCTTTACTGTAACACTCTCTCATACACCTTTACTGTAACACTCTCTCACACACCTTTACTGTAACACCCTCTCATACCCCTTTACTGTAACACTCTCATACACCTTTACTGTAACACCCTCTCACACACCTTTACTGTAACACTCTCTCACACACCATTACTGTAACACTCTCTCATACACCTTTACTGTAACACTCTCTCATACACCATTACTGTAACACTCTCTCATACACCATTACTGTAACACTCTCTCATACACCTTTACTGTAACACTCTCTCATACACCTTTACTGTAACACTCTCTCACACACCTTTACTGTAACACCCTCTCATACCCCTTTACTGTAACACTCTCTCATACCCCTTTACTGTAACACTCTCTCATACCCCTTTACTGTAACACTCTCTCATACCCCTTTACTGTAACACTCTCTCATACCCCTTTACTGTAACACTCTCTCATACACCTTTACTGTAACACTCTCTCATACACCTTTACTGTAACACTCTCTCATACCCCTTTACTGTAACACTCTCTCATACCCCTTTACTGTAACACTCTCTCATACCCCTTTACTGTAACACCCTCTCATACCCCTTTACTGTAACACTCTCTCATACCCCTTTACTGTAACACTCTCTCATACCCCTTTACTGTAACACTCTCTCATACACCTTTACTGTAACACTCTCTCATACACCTTTACTGTAACACCCTCTCACACACCTTTACAGTAACACTCTCTCATACACCTTTACTGTAACACTCTCTCATACCCCTTTACTGTAACACTCTCTCATACACCTTTACTGTAACACTCTCTCATACACCTTTACTGTAACACTCTCTCATACCCCTTTACTGTAACACTCTCTCATACACCTTTACTGTAACACCCTCTCTCACACCTTTACTGTAACACTCTCTCACACACCTTTACTGTAACACTCTCTCACACACCTTTACTGTAACACCCTCTCATACACCTTTACTGTAACACTCTCTCATACACCTTTACTGTAACACTCTCTCATACACCTTTACTGTAACACCCTCTCACACACCTTTACTGTAACACTCTCTCATACACCTTTACTGTAACACTCTCTCATACACCTTTACTGTAACACTCTCTCATACCCCTTTACTGTAACACTCTCTCATACACCTTTACTGTAACACTCTCTCATACACCTTTACTGTAACACTCTCTCATACACCTTTACTGTAACACCCTCTCACACACCTTTACTGTAACACTCTCTCATACACCTTTACTGTAACACTCTCTCATACACCATTACTGTAACACTCTCTCATACACCATTACTGTAACACTCTCTCATACACCTTTACTGTAACACTCTCTCATACACCATTACTGTAACACTCTCTCATACACCTTTACTGTAACACCCTCTCACACACCTTTACTGTAACACTCTCTCATACACCTTTACTGTAACACTCTCTCATACACCATTACTGTAACACTCTCTCATACACCATTACTGTAACACTCTCTCATACACCTTTACTGTAACACTCTCTCATACACCTTTACTGTAACACCCTCTCACACACCTTTACTGTAACACTCTCTCATACACCTTTACTGTAACACTCTCTCATACACCATTACTGTAACACTCTCTCATACACCATTACTGTAACACTCTCTCATACACCTTTACTGTAACACTCTCTCATACACCTTTACTGTAACACTCTCTCATACACCATTACTGTAACACTCTCTCATACACCATTACTGTAACACTCTCTCATACACCATTACTGTAACACTCTCTCATACACCTTTACTGTAACACTCTCTCACACACCTTTACTGTAACACTCTCTCATACACCTTTACTGTAACACCCTCTCACACACCTTTACTGTAACACTCTCTCACACACCTTTACTGTAACACTCTCTCATACACCTTTACTGTAACACCCTCTCACACACCTTTACTGTAACACTCTCTCATACACCTTTACTGTAACACTCTCTCATACACCATTACTGTAACACTCTCTCATACACCTTTACTGTAACACCCTCTCACACACCTTTACTGTAACACTCTCTCATACACCTTTACTGTAACACTCTCTCATACACCTTTACTGTAACACTCTCTCATACACCATTACTGTAATACTCACACCTTTACTGTAACACACTCTCATACACCTTTACTGTAACACCCTCTCATACCCCTTTACTGTAACACTCTCTCATACCCCTTTACTGTAACACTCTCTCATACCCCTTTACTGTAACACTCTCTCATACCCCTTTACTGTAACACGCTCTCATACACCTTTACTGTAACACTCTCTCATACACCATTACTGTAATACTCACACCTTTACTGTAACACACTCTCATACACCTTTACTGTAACACCCTCTCATACCCCTTTACTGTAACACTCTCTCATACCCCTTTACTGTAACACTCTCTCATACCCCTTTACTGTAACACTCTCTCATACACCTTTACTGTAACACTCTCTCATACACCTTTACAGTAACACCCTCTCATACACCTTTACTGTAACACTCTCTCATACACCATTACTGTAATACTCACACCTTTACTGTAACACACTCTCATACACCTTTCAGTGCAACAATTTCTGATGCATGCCACTCCCTTCACTATATCACTCAAGTATATCCTCAAATAGACCTCTTTAATGCTCTCTGCCAGAATACCTATTGCCAATGATTTCCTCACTAATAGAGAAATCAAGTCACTCTCTACAACACTGTCCTCTTTATAGCATGCTTTTAATTGGTTCCCAAAGGGTGGGTCCTCTGTAGTATTCACACGGTTCCACACACTTTGGCCATAGCTCTATACTAGTTGAGCAGTAGTGGCCACATCAGTGCAAACTGAAACATTACAATAAACACATGTATGACAAGCATAAACTTGCCCAAAGGCATTTACTTTAGACGTTTAACATCCTCCAGTGAGAATTTTTCCATGTGTACTTGTAGAATTGAACCCTTTGAGTTGCAGTAATGTCTGTGTGCCACATCACATCAGAAACAAGCAAGCAGTAATGGACAAGCTTGTGTATGCAAATCATTGTCAAACTAAAGGCTGGAGGATTGAAGAAAGACACTGAAATCTGAGCCCATGGATCCTCCAGACTACCCTCAGGATAGCAATGCACATCTGTTGCTGGTCCTCAGCCACATCGCCAACAGATTTATGTTTCGTTCCATATTTGTTAGCGTTTGAAATATCTTTGGAGGCAGAATAATTATTTGTGCTTGTGAGGCCGACAGCACTGGAAAATGGAACACTTTCTTTGATTTGGGCATCTACGGTCAGCATCAAGCACTCGCAGTTCAGGTGGAGCATGACTAGATACAGAGTAAGGTCCCTCCAGAGTCTCTCATCTATGAGCTTTAACCCCAAACATAGAAATATGCTCCCCGCGACAAAAGTTGTGACTTTACATAGAAATTACAACACGCAAACAGGCTGTTCAGCCCAACCAGTCCATGTTGGAGATTATCCTCCACACGAGCAGTAATCCCACTCTCTGCCCGAATTGTTCCCATATCCCGTTATTCCCCCTTTGTACTCAACATTTAAGAATAGGTTAGATATAATCGGTCGGGGTGTAAAACGGTCAGCTGACCCGATCAAGTCAGCTTCCTGCCAGGTGGGGTAGGTTGAAATTAGCACCATGGCCTCTAGGTCCGCATTATAGCCTCTCCTATATAATAGAACTTTGAGGAATCCGCCATGCTACATAATCCAGCAAATACATCATCACTGTAGAGAGGGCTCTCTCCAAATGGCCATTGAGGCATTTTCATTAATAATCTACTCTCCCTTTAGATTAAATTGGACCTTCCTCTCTTCATCTGTCGCACCACCTGCCCCCCGCCCCAAACTCTCATCCTGCATCCCTTCATTCATTCACTCAGCAACTGTAACCCCGTTTCAGCTTGCTAACCAATGCATGGCCATATGCTCCCATAGCATCCATGTGGCTCGCTCTCCAGTCTCCCAGTCTGGCTCTATCTCTCGCTAACTCTTCCCAGGACTTACTCATTCTTCCCTCCCAGCCCACTCCTACTCTGATCCTCTTTCTCATCACCCTATCTCATTCCTCTCTCTTCAGTCTGTCTGTCTTCTCAGAGCCTTCTGAATTGCTTGGTAACGGTGCTCATTGCCGATATATCAAAAGGACACTCCATCAATATTATCATCATCTTCTGTAGCTCCCTGTGCCATGAAGCTTCCCCAGCCAAAAGGGTGGGTTCATTGGTAGAGTTGTAGCAGTAGGTGAATACTGTTTTGTGCGGTCGATCAGTCACCAGGCATCATAGGCCCTAAGCTCTGGGATTCCCTCCCTAAACCTCTCCACCTCCCTACCGCTCTCTCCTCCTTTAAGAGGCTCCTTAAATCCTACCTCTTTGACCAAGCTTTTGGTCACCCGTGCTAATATCTCCTTATGTGGCTCGGTGTCAAATTTTGTTTGCTAACGCTCCTGTGAGGCACCTTGGGACGTTTTACTATGTTGAAAATGCTATATAAATGCGAGTTATTGTTGTGCTTGCCCTTGTAATTCCCCGTTCCTTGCTCCCTGTGTGCAGTGTCTGATCTTCACTCTACACCTCCCCACAACACCATGCTTAAGGTCAGTAGCGCATCAAGTGAACCATGAACACAAATCCTACACATTCACTGTGTCACCCCAGCCGAGTGGATTCTCGGCATGTCTGAACAGTAAGAATGTCAAATTGCAACTTTAAGTCTGATAGACTGTCAAGGATGTAAAGATTTATAAACACAGACTGGAACAAGAAGGAATGACAGCTCTATTTGGTATGGAATGGTGCCAATCTGCACATGTCAAAAAGCTGCCCGCCAGCCCTCGAAACAGAAGAAACACCATAAAATAACTTTTCAGCTAAGATTTTTTCATAGGCGTCACCCATGGTTCAGTGGTAGCACCCTCGCCTCTGACTCACAAGTTTGTGGGTTCAAGTCCCACTCCAGAGACTTGAGCACATAATCCAGGCTGACACTCCAGTGCAGTGCTGAGGGAGCGCTGCATTGACGGAGGTGCTGTCGTTCAGATGAGACGTTAAAGCATGGCCCCGCCTGCTCTCTCAGGTGGGCGTAAAGGATCCCATGGCACTGTTTCGAAGAAAAGCAGGGGAATTTTCCCCGGCGTCCTGGACAATATTTATCCCTCAACCAACATCATTAAAAGAATTGACGATCCAGTCATTATCTCATAGGAGCTTGCTGTGCATAAATTGGCTGCCGTATTTCCTACATTACAACAGTAACCACACTTCTAAAAGTATTTTATTGGCTGTAAAGTGCTTTGGGACATCCTGATGTCATGAAAGACGCTATATAAATGCAAGTCTTTCTTTTACTTGTGCTCTTTGCTAGGCAAAGCCGTGCAGGCAGGTTGGCTGTGATGTGTCTTTATTGCTACTTCAATCAGTTTTCACCTTGATTATTTCAACTGACCACTGGGATAGGTAAGAACTGAGTGAAGGAAAGTAAAAATGGTTGTGCAGCCTGGAAATCCCAAAACGAATCAATTCTGTTGAAGGTAGACCCTACTCCCAATTTCTTGTTTTGTTGCTTAGGTTTAGGATTCAGGCCTTGCTTATTAAAGGGATATCTTGCAAGAAAATAAAAGGCCTCATATGTACTCATGGGTGTACCGTATGTGTTCAGGACTTTGCATGGCTCAGGGGGAGTGTGTCTGAGACAATAATGTGAGAGCTAGTACCTCTAGATCAGTCTGGGAGTCTTTTAGTGGAACCTGTAATTGTGAAAATAGTGAGAGAGTCACAACATCTAGAGCAGGACTGTGAGGGTCTAACAATGATCTCTCTCTCTCTCTTTCTCCTTTAACGGCCCAATATATAGTGTATTCAGTACCTACATAGTTAAGATCTGGTATTAAGACGAATCACGTTGCCCATATTCTTTTGTCCCGATTCTACTTTGCACAAATCCTGAAGGTATGGAAAGTGGAATCATATTCTTCTCTTCTTAGGCAGTCCCTCGGAACCGACTAAAAATGAGTTCTCAGGTGACTGATGAGTCCAATGCGGGACCTACAGTCTCTGTCACAGGTGGGGCAGATGGTGGTTGAAGGGGCGGGTGGGTGGGGTGCTTGGGTTGACGTGCGCTCCTTCTGCTGTTTGTGCTTGGCTTCCGCTTGCTCCCGGCGAAGAGACTCGAGGTGTTCGGCGCCTTCCCGGATGCTCCTCCTCCACTTTGTGCGGTCTTGGGCCGGGGATTCCCAGGTGTCGGTGGGGATGTTGCACTTTTTCAAGGAGGCTTTGAGGGTGTCCTTGAAGCGTTTCCTCTGCCCACCTGGGGCTCTCTTGCCGCGTCGGAGCTCCGAGTAGTGCGCTTGTTTTGGGAGTCTCGTATCGGGCATGCGGACAGTGTGGCCTGTCCCCATATATTATCAATGTCCCCAATCAGTTCTGACTGATTCCAGGGGTTTGACATTGTCAGCACTGAACACTCCATCCATTTAAGGCTCGCAATTCTGTTACAATTTCGATCCACGAATACATTACGTCAGGGGATTTGGTTGAAATGCCTGATGCTTGTTTAAGAAGTGGATGTGGGGGGTGGGGGGCATCAACATAAACCATAACATACTAATGGTAAAGATAGCATTGACAGGCCTGTCAGCTAATCACTCCATGTGAAGATTGTGTTTGTTGGCGAAAGTATCATGTGATTCCCAATGGGACCCTTCACACTGAATGGCATGACAGCTCAAACAGCCAGCACAAGACTGAGTAAGTGTACTAATGGAATTCACACCGACACAAAAGTGCCCCTGACTTTAATATTAAAGGCAATAGGTATATCAGGGCTTTCCCTCTTTAGGTCATGTTGTAATTGATGTACACTCAGTCCCTGTTCCATCTCCGAACCTTTTATTTTTACTGAGGGAATCCAGGGATATGGGACTAGGGCAGGAAAGTGGAGTTACGGTAAAAGATCGGCCATGATCTTACTGAATGGCGGGGCAGGCTTGAGGAACTGTATGGTCTACTCCTGCCCCTATTTCTTATGTTCTAAATTCTATTCATTACACAGAAATTTTATGTGGCTTTATTTTTTTTTCTGGCACTTTTAATTTGTACAGAAGACATTGAGGAGCTTTGATGGATGTTGTGCAGTTGTTACTTTTAACTCACTGTATTCTGTAGATTGCCAAATGACTCAAGACGTGCAATTTGCCAAACGTGCACTGATCACATCCAAACTGGGCTGGAATCAATAAAATGTATAACCTGGGCAAGAGGAAAATCCATCCACTTAAAAGAGCTTCCAGCCCTGATGGTCAGTTGACAGCAATAAAGGCTAGGATTGGGATTTGGTTTTGGCTTGAAATTTTGATTTCTATTCTTGCGACAAAAGTTCTTTTTGAACTTTGGCCTGACTGTGATCATGGCGATTTTGAAACCATTTCAAAGAATCCCTCCAGTGCTGTTCTTCAGACCTGCTCAAAGGCACTGCTAGTCCATGGTCTTAATATCTCCTACCATGTTGGTCACCCGCCCACCCTCCCCACCCCCCCCCCCGCCTTAATTATAGTCGCATTAACAATCATTTTTTTTGTTTTGTATGGAGGAAAACTTGACTCTTGCTATTCATTGATTGCAATCTCCCTTGGTGCATCATTTTCTGCCTCTCATGATTGACGGGTAGCTTGGAAAGGAAGCTTTGCTCACTTCAGTGCATCCCTCTACCAGAGTGATGTTGGATCAGATTCTGTTTTGGCACATCCGCTGCATCGATGTACATTTAAACTGAAAGGGAAAAGCTGATTGATATTAAACTTGATCTTGGAAATACCAAGGCTCAGCTTATCTCCGCATCGGTCTGAAGCTGAGACATCCAAGCAATGCCGTTGTAGGATGAGATACCAGGCGTACCTCCACTGACTATAAACCAAATCTCTTTGTGCTCCTGGGATGCACCCCGTCTCCTCCCCCCACCCATCTCCCGCCCCCAGCCTTAGAACTATGGCCTTGTTTGGGGAGGGCAGAGACTTCATCTCCACAAGACCATCCAGATACTTAAGCACTAGGTCAGGACCTAGTGCATCCAGGTCCTGGCCTAGTTTCCAGCAGTTCTAACTAACTCCTACTGAATTTATGGTGGGAGCATGTTGGAACAGCCGTGGATTGGCAGGGCCCTTATGTTTTAACATTGCAGCTAAGCAAAATACATGTATCTGTGGTGAAAGTAAGGCACTGAAAGGCAAAACCAGTAGTCTGGATATCTCCCTTCTCTTAGGCAGTCCCTCGGAACCAAGGATGACTTGCTTCCACATTAAAAATGAGTTCTCGGGTGACTGATGAGTCCAATGTGGGACCTACAGTCTCTGTCACAGGTGGGGCAGACGGTGGTTGAAGGGGCGGGTGGGTGGGGTGCTTCGGTTGACGTGCGCTCCTTGCGCTGCCTGCGCTTGGCTTCTGCTTGCTCCTGGTGAAGAGACTTGAAGTGTTCGGCGCCTTCCCGGATGCTTATCCTCCACTTTGTGCGGTCTTGGGCCAGGGATTCCCAGGTATCGGTGGGGATGTTACACTTTTTCAAGGAGGATTTGAGGGTGTCTTTGAAGCATTTCCTCTGCCCACCTGGGGCTCTCTTGTCATGCCGGAGCTCCGAGTAGAGCGCTTGTTTTGGGAGTCTCATATCGGGCATGCGGACAATGTGACCCGTCCATTGGAGCTGATCGAGCGTGGTCAAAGCTTCGATGCTGGGGATGTTGGCCTGAGCGAGAACACTGACGTTGGTGCGCCTATCCTGCCAATGGATTTGCAGGATCTTGCGGAGGCAGCGTTGGTGGTACCTTTCCAGTGCTTTGAGGTGCCTGCTGTACATGGTCCATGTCTCTGAGGCATACAGCAGGGCGGGTATCACTGCTGCTCTGTAGACCATGAGCTTAGTGCCGGGTTTGAGGTCCTGGTCTTCAAACCCTCTCTTCCTTAGACAACCGAAGGCTGCACTGGCACACTGAAGGCGGTGTTGGACTTCGTCGTCGACGTCTGCCCTTGTTGACAGTAGGCTCCCGAGGTATGGAAAGTGGTCCACGTTGTCCAAGGCCTTGTCATGGATTTTGATAATCGGGGGGGGGCCAGTACTGTGTGGTGGGGGCAAGTTGGTAGAGGACCTTTGTCTTACGGATGTTTAGTGTAAGGCCCATGCTCTCGTACGCTTCGGTGAAGGTGTTGACAATGGTTTGGAGTTCGACCTCCGAGTGAGTGCAGACGCAAGCATCATCTGCATACTGTAATTCGACAACAGAGGATGGAATGACCTTGGATCTGAACTGGAGGCGACGGAGGTTGAACAGTTTCCTGTTTGTTCTGTAAATTAGCTCCACTCCAGTGGGGAGCTTACTGAGGGTGAGATGGAGCATTGCAGCAAGGAAGATCTAGAAGAACGTTGGTGCGATGACACAGCCTTGCTTGACCCCGATTTGTACGTGAATTGGGTCTGTGGTGGAACCGTTGGTCAGGATCACAGCTTGCATGTCGTCGTGAAGCACGTGGAGGATGGTGACAAACTTTTGAGGGCAGCCGAATTTGAGGAGGACACTCCATAATCCCTCACGGTTGACAGTGTCGAAGGCCTTTGTGAGATCAAAGAAGGCCACGTACAGCGGTTGGTGCTGTTCCCTGCATTTCTCTTGTAATTGGCACGCGGTGAAGATCATGTCCATTGTGCCCCTTAGTGGGCGGAATCCACATTGCGACTCTGGGAGGAGCTCTTCAGCCACTGGGAGAAGGCGATTGAGGAGGATTCTTTCGATGACTTTTGCTGTGGCAGACAGCAGGGAAACTCCTCTAATTACCGCAATAGGACTTGTCACCTTTCTTGAAGATGGTCACAATTACGGCGTCTCTGAGATCTCCTGGCATGCTCTCCTCCTTCCAGATAAAAGAAATGAGTTCATGAATTTGCGCCAGTCGTGCTTCTCCACCATGCTTTAGTGCCTCGGCGGGGATTCCATCTGCTCCTGAGGCCTTGTTGTTCTTCAGTTGTCGGATGGTCTTTTCAACGCTGGGGTTGTGCTGAGACGGTGGCGGGTAGTCTGGATATGCCCACTTAACAGCGGGACAAGCCCCATTTGACTTGTGGTTTATTTATAGAAAAGGCAAGCATGCTGCATTCTGGAGACATCAAATGAGGAACAATGTCTTGTTTTTAAGCTATTTATAATAGCTACTGTGGCCTGGGAGAACTAGTGGAGGGCCACTGCTCTGTGCAATAAATACCCACCTAAATAAGCTTGGTCAGAAATCTCTCTAAGCCTGAGAGAAAATGTGCAAAATGATTTTGGACGCAAAGACGTGTACTAGAGCTCTGGCACAACAGCCGTGCAGAGGACTCGTAAAAATCAACATTTCATTGTGCAATACACACGTCTGTTGCATATATGACAAATAAAATTGAATTGAATTGAATTGGCACCTATTTGGGGATGGATTTCATGTAGTAAGTCTTTACAATTTGTTTGTAACTAGAAATGGTTATTTTATTTAGGCAGTAGGGAGATGAGGCGATTATGTGGTGATGGGGTAGGTAAATGATTTAAGTGGCCGCACCGTACCTGGATGGGGCAGGCTTGACGATCGTTTCTCTTCCTGCTTTTCAGATGTTTGTGTGTCATTCCTTGAAAGAAGCAGAGAGTTCCAAAGGATTATTCAATTGAACATTTTAAAAAAAAGAAAGCCTTGCATTTATATAGCACCTCAGGCGTCCCAAAGTGCTTTACAGCCAATGAAGTACTTTTTGAAGTGCAGTCACTGTTGTAATGTAGGAAACGCGGCAGCTAATTTGCGCACAGCAAGCTCCCACAAATAGCAAGGTCCCACAAACAGCAATGTGCTGATGACCAAATAATCTGTTTTTGTGGTGTTGGGTTGAGGGATAAATATTGGCCAGGACACCCGAGATAACTCCCCTGCTCCTCTTTGCAATAGTGCCATGGGATCTTTTACGTCCGCCTGAGAGGGCGGACAGGACCTCAGTTAATGTCTCATCTGAAAGACGGCACCCCTGACAGTGCAGCGCTCCCTCAGTACTGCACTGAAATGTGAACCTAGATTTTTGTGCTGAAGTCTCTGGAGTGGGAGTTAAACTCACGACCTTCTGACTCAGAAATGAGATTGCTACCCTCTGAACCACAGCTAACACCATAAAAGTGCCAAAGTAGTGCAGTTATGAGTTATAAGAATGCAATTTAGTGTCTTATTCCAAACTTGGGGGTTTTAATCTCCTTTGTTGGGTCACTTCTAAACATCTTTGTGTCAAATTCCTTGGTGTACTCTATTAGCACGTTTGTTAACCCATTTAAAATAAACGAGTTAACAACTAACTTAAAATAACACCCATGAGAATTTTACCCAAGCATGTTAGGCCATGCATGACCAGAGTAAATTAGCAGTCATTTTGTGCCATTGACCATTCTCAGCCACAGCTGTTGCAGCTGGGGTGAAAGATGAATGGGGAGATATAGAGGGCGCCTTACCCTTGAATAAAAACATACTTTGGGTGGCATTGGGTGTATTATAGCCAGGATATTAATTCAAAACAATCTTAGCCAAAGACAGCGAAACACGGATATCGGATCAGTTTATATACGGTTCACTTTTACTTCCACACATTTGCACCCTGTACTTGCTGATGTACATTGGCTCCCAGTCCGACAACACCTCGATTTTAAAACTCTCATCGTTATGTTCAAGTCCCTGCATGGCCTAGACCCTCCCTATCTCTGTAACCTCCTCCAGCCATAACCCTCCGAGATCTCGGCTCTCCTTAATTTCTGGGCTCTTGTGCGTCCCCAATTTCCTTCGCTCCACCATTGGTGGCCGTGCCGTCAACTGTCTAGGCCCTAAGCTCTGGAATTCCCTCCCTAAACCTTCACCTCTCTCTCCTCCTCTAAGTCGCACCTTAAAACCTACCTCTTTGACCAAGCTTTTGGTCACTTATCGTAATGTCTCTTTTTTAGTGGTTCGGTGTCACATTTTTCTGATGATGCCACTGTGAAGTGCCTTGGGACGTTTTACTATGTTAAAGGCGATATATAGAGGCAAGTAGTTGTTGTTGTTGTGTAGCTGTCTGGTTTCCTGAAAGATCAGCTGATGTTGGGGATTGAACAGGAGCTCACTCCCAATACAGTTCTTACCACATCACCCGGCAATAAGCTTGGCTGTGATTTGAAGTCCAAACTTTTTCTGTTGCAGTGATATGTTGGTGAAACCACAGGACAGTAAAATGGTCGAGACAGCCACAGAACAGGACACTGCACGGTGCTGGTGACGTACTCAAAACGTCAGCAGGCGACTTCACCCTGCCGGCTGTGAGGGTCCTACATGAGCATTTTCAAGACGGTGGCTGTGAGTCTTCAGTGCCAAACTGCTCATGGTTTGGGGCAAACTGCGACTAAATTGCCAATCTCGCTTGGAAAGGCCACAGTAGCGGCTGCTGTAAGATACAGAGTCATTAAAAAAAGGAGATATGTCAAAAAAAAGCAATGTCAAAAGTGACAGAGTTCATCACATGCTGTGACAGAACGACGAGTGCTAATGACAGTGTCAGCCGTGACTCAGTCGCCTCTGAGTCAGAAGGTTGTGGGTTCAAGTCTCACTCCAGAGACTTGAGCACAAAAATCTAGGCTGACGCTCCAGTGCAGTGCTGAGGGAGTGCTGCACTGTCGGAGGTGCCGTCTTTCGGATGAGACGTTAAACCGAGGCCCTGTCTGCTCTCTCAGGTGGATGTAAAAGATCCCATGGCATCATTTCGAAGAAGAGCAGGGGAGTTACCCCTCAGTGTCCGGGCCAATATTTATCCCTCAATCAACATCACTAAAACAGATTAACTGGTCATGATCATATTGCTGTTGGTGGGAGCTTGCTGTGTGCAAATTGGCTGCTGCATTTCCTACATTACAACAGCGACTACACTTCAAAAAGTACTTCATTGGCTGTAAAGTGCTTTGGAATGTCCGGTGGTCATGAAAGACGCTATAGAAATGCAAGTCTTCTCTCTTTCTTTCTTTCTGTGAGGACTGTATACCATCAAAACCAAGGCCTACAAAAAGGGGGCGGAATCATATCTCTTCGTTCTGCTTTCCTACACACGCAGGATAATAGTGCATTCAGTGTCTGATGAAATCCACCTGACAGTGTCGGTGGGGGGCGGGGGGGAAAGAAACCCGAAATTAAACGACTCAACAAAAAAAAAGCAACATTTGTGAAGAAGCTTGACAGCAGGTTCCCACTGCCAGAGGGCCCTGAGCATTCTTGACACAGGTCAAATGTCACCTGGTAGGATGGCCCACATGTCTGTCATCTTAAAGGGGTTAAGTACAATTAACTATAATAGATGGAGAGATAATGCGCAGCGGATGAAAGAGGAGGGGAGGAGTAAGTGTCACTCAAGAGAACTGGCTCTTTTGCCAGGATGCAATAGTCATCAGTTTTTTTTTTAATGCCGATTTTCTAATTAGGAAGGCCCATCCGTCCATCTGATCACTGAAGCGAGCAACTCGGACTAGATGGTTGGTTTAACAGGGTGAATTCAAACTGCCCACTCCCGACTGAATGGGAGAACAATCCTGCAGTGCTGCAAACCCGCCATTCAAGCAGCTTGTTTCCAAAATATACTTGTTACAATGCACTGTGCTGTGCAGCAACTAGTCTGTGCTTTTTAGCAGCTGTAATTTGGGTCACTGAGGGAGTAACTGAGCTGTACACTCACTCGCCTGCTAGCATACACACACACACCCACCTGCTCCCTCGCACACACACACCCACCTGCTCCCTCGCACACACACACCCACCTGCTCCCTCGCACACACACACCCGCCTGCTCCCTCGCACACACACCCACCTGCTCACTCGCACACACACACACCCACCTGCTCCCTCGCGCACACACACCCACCTGCTCCCTCGCACACACACACCCACCTGCTCCCTCACACACACACCCGCCTGCTCCCTCACACACACACCCGCCTGCTCCCTCGCACACACACCCGCCTGCTCCCTCGCGCACACACACCCACCTGCTCCCTCACACACACACCCGCCTGCTCCCTCACACACACACCCACCTGCTCCCTCGCACACACACACCCGCCTGCTCCCTCGCACACACACCCACCTGCTCACTCGCACACACACACGCCCACCTGCTCCCTCGCGCACACACACCCACCTGCTCCCTCGCACACACACACCCACCTGCTCCCTCGCGCACACACACCCGCCTGCTCCCTCGCACACACACCCACCTGCTCCCTCGCGCACACGCACCCACCTGCTCCCTCGCACACACACACCTGCCTGCTCCCACACACACACACCCGCCTGCTCCCTCGCACACACACCCGCCTGCTCCCTCGCACACACACACCCACCTGCTCCTTCGCACACACACGCACCCATCAGCTTGCTCGAACACACGCACACAATTACTTGCTCACTTGCGCGCACACACACCAAGACTAATTTGTCTTAAACTTGGCCGAACTGCTTCTGTGTCCTGTTCTCTGCACACACATGAATGCGAGTGTGGTCGAATTGTCTCCATTCACCTTTGCTAGCGATAAAACAGTTTTCCCAGCCCCATTGACACAAACTAAACAAGGCAATTTCCTTGGCGGGATTAAACCAATCAATAAATATGAAAATGACCAGTGTCCCAAGAGCCTGACACATGCTTGACACTTTTGTTGACCAGTTCTTGTTGACCTGAGAGGCCGACTTTTGGAATTCTCAACATCTGGTGGATACACGAAGCCTGGGAACCAGATGACGAACATCTGACCCAAGCAAAACCCTCAACCTGTTATAAAATAAACAGGTTAAAGCCTCCATTAAAATAGTGGACAGAGGGATTTCATATTAAGGATTTATTGGCACAGCGTCATTTCAAAGGCCTTGTTCTTTTTCACTCCTGTCAAAAGGATTTTGATCTCACTTTGAGACATCAATGGTCGACACATTTTATTCAGAAAAAGCCTCCAAATAAGATTAGTATTGTAAATTTTGTGTAACATAATCATTAGCGATAAGACTTTAACAGCAAAATAATGGAATCAGAAATCCCCAGAGCTGACTTGATGGGCCAAATGGCCTGTTTCTGTGCTGTAATGTCTGTGACTCATTCCATGCAAAGGTGGGGCATTAACACGGCCAAAGTGTCGAGAGAGTTGCTCGAGACTCGGATGCTTTCTCCGCGTCTGATTTTTGCCAAGCTCGAAGCAGGTGTTTCCAGAAGACCGCAGAACGAACCTGTAAAATAAATAACTCCATCAGCCACAAATCGGGGGGGAAAAAATCCCCAAAGCTTTTGAAATTCCCACAAAAACCTGCTGACCCACAGTAAGTCTGAGCACAGAACTTGGCGTGTTGCGTGGGTGCATGTGTACCTATCTGCCCGTCCAACCCTGACTAACGTGTGGGGGTGGTGAGGTGCTACTGTGATCACTGAATGACTGACCTCGTAGGCACTACCTCCCAGACCTCTAAACCCCGGTCGAAAAGACTCACATAGGGCAATGAGGTGGGGAGGGGAGGACAGACACTGCTAAGGGGAGGATGGGATTTAGCAAGTGTGAACTCCTAACGTATGGAGTAATATAATACAGAGAGGCAATTGTGATACAGCTCCTTGAAAAATAAGATTTGAACCAAAATGCGAGAATATTGGGTTCATTCTTATTCCTGCCTTGTCATTACCAGCTCATCCCCATTTTATCATTTGCTTTCTTTCATCTTCTTAGATGCATTTAAGGGGAAGCTAGCTAAGTACACGAGGGAAGAAGGAATAGAAACATATGCTGATAGGGTGGGAGGAGGTTTGTGTGGAACATAAATGCCAGCATAGACCAGTTGGGCCGAATGGCCTGTTTCTGTGCTGTAAACTCTATGTAAGTCTATGCCCGCCATACAAGATCCTGACAAAAGGGACCGACTGATGATGTGTTTCCAAGTCAAAAGTGGCATGAATCGATCCTCCCTTTAATTTTTATTTGCCTTCTCTCTCTCTCTCTCTCTCTCGCCCTCACTCCCAGACCTCTTGAGAAACATCTCATCTACCTTTCACCATTGTCCACTCTCCGTGAGGCAGAGGATCCATCGTTGTGGTAAATTACCGGCAAAGCGGAGGGGCACGCATGCAACCCACCAGGGCGCAAACGCACTCCGCTGCCAAACCCAAGTCAGCGCGCTGGGCGCATTTCTTTTTTTAAAATTAAATGCTAGTTGGGTTTATCGAATGCTGGATGTGGGCACGCAACACTGATCACTTGGGAGCTGTGTCCATCCCAGGCTCCAAGGCGCTTCACCAGGCTGCGCTGGTATTCAGTGTGTTAAACATTTTGACCCCTTCTGACCTACTTGAACCGTTTCATTGGGAACAATGGCCATTGAGCAGCAATGCACTTGACAGGCATGTTTGTCTTTTTATGAAAGCACTAATCAATGATTGAATAAACAGACTGGCCAATTTCTGATGTTGAAATAAAAGGAGCCTGTTAACTATCTTTCTCTCTCTCTGTCACTGGCCTGTTAGACGGATAAAGGAGAGACACAGATAGACTGGTGGAGGGAATCGGATGGATTTCACACTCAACTGCAAAAGGGAAGATTTGGTCCTTATGACGAAGTCAATAGAGAAATAGAAAGTAAAGTAGCTTCTTTTAGTGTTGTGTGGGTCCTCTCTTTTTATCCTTATGAAGGTGAGGGATGTTTAGTGCTGGGCAATAGACAAAGAAAAAAGAAAGACATGCATTTCTATAGCTCCTTTCACGCCCTCAGAACATTCCAAAGTGCTTTACAGCCAATTAAGTACTTTTGGAGTGCAGTCACTGTTGTAATGTGGGAAACGCAGCAGCCATTTGCGCACAGCAAGCTCCCACAAACAGCAATGTGATAATGACCAGATAATCTGTTTTAGTGATGTTGATTGAGGGATAAATATTGACCAGGGCACCGGGGAGAACTCCCCTGCTCTTCTTCGAAATAGTGCCATGGAATCTATTACATCCAACTGAGAGAGTGGACAGGGCCTCGGTTTAATGGTTCATCTGTAAGACGGCACCTCTTGCCAGTGCAGCACTCCCTCAGTACAGCATTGGGGTGTCAGCCGGGATTCGTGCTCAAGTCTACATTTTCCATTTCAGGCGCCCAGTGTCAGCATCAAGCACGAGGTCAGATCTGGTAATATGCTGTTTGTGGGAGCTTGCTGTGCACGAGTTGGCTGCCGCATTTCCTACATTACAACAGTGACTACGCTTCAAAAGTACTTCATTGGCTGTAACGTGCTTTGGGACGTCCTTGGGTTGTGAAAGGCGCTATAGAAATGCAAATGCTTTGTTTTTTCTCCCTAATCTGCCTCAACAATGGGCCGGATATTCCCATCCCTACGGGTGGGTACGCGCTGTGTACACACCGTAGGGACATCGGAAATGCCGGTTTTAGACATGCACTGCGCATGCGCTGGAAACTGGCATTTCCGATCTGTCAAGAATGCTCTTGACAGATCCTCCGGCTGCCCCGGAGAAGGGCCTCTGCGGGCGGAGAGTTCCGCTTTTTGGAGACCCTCCACCCGCAGAAAACCCTTACAATTCTTGCGCCTGGTAAAAGCAGACTTAAGGTCTGCTTTTACCAGGATAAGAGTTGAAAAAAGTTTTTTAAAAATTTCACAAAGCTAAGTTTATTTTTAGCCCCGTAAAAAAATGAATGTTTTTTTTCAAAAATTAAAATTTTTGTTTAAAATAGTTCATTTATTGTAATTTCAAGTCATTTTAAAAATGTGATTTTTTAAAATTTATTTGAAGTTTTACTATGTTTTTTCATTGATCTCCATTCATATATTTGACAGGTCTTCCTGTCAAATGTATGAAGGGAGATTCCCTTCTGTGATTGGCTCCCCATGGCCCACGTGATCCCAGGGACGCTGCGAACTACAGGTACCTGCACCTCTGGGATACCTGGGCCCTGCGCACTGGCAGTTTGGAGAGGCCCAGCATCGGAATTGTGCGCCTCCCGGGAGCCCTCCGGTAAGGGCGCAGATTTTTCCAGATCGCAGTCCTCCGCCCGCGGGAGGCCTGCGATCGGAATATCTGGGCCAATGTGTCTTCACCCTAAACTCAGAAGAACACCCCTACAACTCCAACGTGATAGTTTTATTTCCATTTCCCATACCCACCATCCTTGAGCCTGTTAGTGAAATTATCAATTTGAAGTAGTTTGTGCTGCAGGCCTATGCTCATCAGAAACTGGATCAATGCTGCACCAGCTCAGATTAAATACAATAGTTACAGCCAGCAGACAGAGGCTCATCCCATCAATCTTGGCTGGCCTTGAGCCCAGGTCACAGAGGTAAAAAACCTGCCTCTAACCCACTGCACCCATCCATTTCTCTCCCCGGATACTTTAACATGGGATGACACATTTTGATGATGTATTGACGTAATGCAGATAAGGTCTACATAAGAACATAAGAAATAGGAGCAGGAGTCGGCCAATCGGCCCCTCGCGCCTGCTCCGCCATTCAATAAGTTCATGGCTAATCCAATCTTGGCCTCAACATCACTTTCCCGCTCTCTCCCCAAACCCCTCGACTCCCTTGTAATTCAAATGTCTGTCAGTCTCCGCCTTGAATATATTCAATGACTCCGCCTCCACAGCTCTCGGGGTAGAGAATTCCAAAGATTAGTCTGCTGCTACTAATTAGTATTTCGGTTGGTATTTTTTTTAAAGTAAAAATGTTTTCATAAAATTGTAAGTGATCCCACTGGAGCCGGAATGATGTCACCATTTGCAGGAGCCAATGGGACAGTCCAAACAGCCAAAGGGGACAGTTCCTGGCCACTCTGTAACCTTAACTGGCCTCTTAAGATTCTCAGAAAATGAAATGAAGTTTACATCAGGCTGTTTCTGGGATGTCATCACATTCAGGACTATTTGATTTCAGTCTAGTGCCTGACATCAGTGGGAAGGAGAGAGAGGTGAACATCCCAGACAGGACCTGCCCAGCAGTGAGCAGGCTCCAAACATACGGCCCCCCTCTGGGAAAACACTGATAAAATGGCTGCTGAGAGACACACAGAACAAAGATTCCCATACAATGGAGAGTGATAATAGACACCACTGGAATATATTAATTATTTATTTATGTGATGTAAGTACCTGTAATTTATTCAAATTGCGCACTGTGAAGAGCCAAACATTTTCACAGGAGCTTAAGTAAGATCATTGTTAATTATTGGGTTTGGAAGGGAGAAGAGTTGCGAGGAACTGATTGATCTGTTTGTGCGAGATGATCTGATTTAGGACAACATCTGAATCTCTGATAGGACCGGTGAGGGAATGGCATCTAACAATGGCTTAGGGAAGGAATATCACCAATGAACTCATTAAAATTAAAGAGAGAGAGAGAGAGAGAGAGAGAGAGGTCCAGGGACTAATCTCGATCATTTATGGTAAACCTGACACAAAAGCTTTTAAATTGCATAAGACCGTGTTGACTATTTTCCTTTGGGTTAGAGAAATTAGGTATGAAAATACATTGGGTAAAAGATAAAACTTTTAGAGCAAGGAGTTCTCCTGATGTATTGATCAATATTTCTCCCCAAAAACAGACTAACAGGTCACGCATCCCATTTTCTGTTTGTGGGATCTTCCTATGCAAAAAATAGCTGATATGCTTGCCTGCGTAATAACTGTGACTGCACTTTAAAAGTAATTCATTGGATGGAACATCCTGATAAGTCAAAGTAAAGACAAGTTTGTTCTTTTGTTCTTTCTTTCAGCTGTGGCTCAGTGGGCAGCACACTCGCCTCTGAGTCAGAAGGTTGTGGGTTCAAGTCCCACTCCAGGGAGGTGAGCACAAAAATCTAGGCTGACACTCCAGTGCAGTGCTGAGGGAGTGCTGCACTGTCGGAGGTGTCGTCTTTCAGAGGAGACGTTAAACCGAGGCCCCGTCTGCTCTCTCAGGTGGACGTAAAAGATCCCAGGGCACTATTTCGAAGAAGAGCAGGGGAGTTCTCCCCGGGTGTCCTGGCCAATATTTATCCCTCAATCAACATAACAAAAACAGATTATCTGGTCATTATCACTTTGCTGTTTGTGGGAGCTTGCTATGCACAAATTGGCTGCCGCGTTTTCCACATTACGGCAGTAACTACACTCCAAAAGTACTTCATTGGCTGTAAAGTGCTTTGAGACATCCGGTGGTCGTGAAAGGCGCTATATCAATGCAAGTCTTTCATTCTTTCTTTCGTTCTTTCCTTCCTTCCTTCCTGTAACTTGCCTCTCCGCATCAGTGGCTGAGCGTGTACAGGACACACTGCTACTGAATGGATTCTGTGTCCAGCTCAGCGACCACCGCTCTGCATGTGAGTTGGATAAACTCGACACCCAGCATATCAGTGGAGCCAATATTTGAGAACAGCGCACAGGTTAGTGAAGCGGGAGCTGGTGTTCATTTGCCCAGCATCTCAGAGAGCTGCAGAAGCTGTGCAAATGCAAAAGCCTCACGGACAAACAATGTACAACTCCTTTACAAAGTGAGGCACAGCCAGCAACACAAATGTCATGCACGTGTACATACCGACAATCTAATGGGTAACACTATTTTAATATGGTTTCTGACAGGTAGCAGAAATAATCAGCCATATCACTAGGCTTATTTAGCAGATCGGTACTAATAATCTACAGGAAAAATCACACCGGACCCAATAACTTTAATACAAAAAGCAAAATACGGCAGATACTGTAAATCTGAAATAAAAACAGAAAATGTTGGAAGTTCAATCGATGACCTTTCGTCAGGGGTCATGGACCTGAAGCGTTGACCCTACCTTCCTCTCTCCACAGATGCTGCTTGACCTGCTGAGTGTTCCTAGCATTCTTTTAATTTTTCTTCCAATAACTTGAATATTGTGATCATACCCTTCTTGGGTGATGCTGTCTTCTCCCCTCCCCTCCTCTCTGAAAGCATTGACTCCTTGCTGAGGTACAGGCTCGATGGGCATCAGTTGGCCTCTTCTACCTAGTACCTTGCCCAAGTGGCCATTATTCATGTGCGAGCCTTGACGGTGAGTGTTAGCAGGTTATTCAGTCATGGGGAGCATCGCAGTCAAGTCGCATCTGTCTTCACCCAACACTCACATGTGCTCACTTCCAGTAGGGGTCACTGGGAAGTGAACGGGAACTGGCGGGAGGGGCGATTTTCCCCTCCGTTACCAAGCAGCATTGAGGCCAGTAGTACCCTTACTGCAGTCTGGGCTGAGTTCTACAGACCAGAGATTAAACCTTCAACCTTCCTGGCCTATGGTTCATCTACTCGCTGGGCAAACTCCGTGAGCTATCAGGCATGAGTTTGTTCCCCTGATTACAGAGTCTGTGGTTGTGTCAAACAGGGGACGGTTTTAACCCTACTCGCTCAGCAGAAACCTGGCGGGTGGGCAGTTAAAATCGCCCTGGCTCTTAGCTGTCCGAAAGCCACCATGATAGCAACATCTCTCCTGAGCAGGCAACAAGGACACGCTCCCGGAGCCAACAGGGTCCTTCTTTACATGTGCATGTTGCGGCCCGATGACATCATTGAGACCCGACTGTAATTTTAACTCTGGCCTGAGCAGGGAATCCACCTGGAGTTAAAATCGGGGCTATCCGAGTCCAGGCTATCTGTACTCCGTAGACTTTTGAAAACCCTGATACGGTCTCCCCGCTCTTTTTCTTTGTGTAAGCTTTCCCAGCTTTCCTTAGTCTCGGGTGCCTAATTCTTGGTATTGGTTTAGTTCCTCCTCTCCAAAGCTGGGATGCCTCGAGTGTAGTAGTGACCAGAATTGTACATCGTACTGTAGGTCGACCTGAACCAGTGTTCTACTCAAGCTCACTATTGGACCTTAAGTTCTATCCCTCTCACTGCCCGACGATGTTGTTTGTGCTGTTGCACACTAGCTGATGTTTAGTAAGCTATTCACAGTACCCTACGATGCACAGTGCTCTCCGACCCCTACTCTGTGTTATACTTTATCACATTGCTGGGTGTTCTTCATAGTTTTATTGGACTTGCATACTAGAGTTTCACATACCCACCATTATGCTTTACTGAAATCCTAGTGACAACATAGACTAGCAGAACGGATGAACTGCTTTCCCCCTACAGTATAATGTATTTATTTTATTGACATCTACTTCTGGTTGGGTAGTCTCAATTCCCTTCTCTCTCAGACACATCACACACCTGATCTTTTTTGGCTTCCCCTCCCTCAGGCAGTAACAATAAATTTCCACTTCTTCAAACACATTTATTTTTTAAATTATTTTTTTAATGTGTGCCAATCCCACAGAGGCATTGACCGGCTATTTCCATCCCCAAGGTATTGAGCCACATTGCATGGACGCTCCTTTGAATTCAATTCTTTCTTCTCAGTGATATAATGCACTCATTGCACGGCCTGATGGAGGGACAAAAGCAAAGTAGAGGGGAGGAGAAGGAATGTTATTCAACTAGGCTTCCTCTGAACTTCCCTCTGTGGACATGGAAAGAAAGATCGGATTAAACATCTTGTGTGTCCTACGTTGCCAAAAAAAAAGACCAGCTCAGTTAAATTTAGTGTCAGGTTAAATGCGTTGTGCCTTTTTTGGGGGTTTCAACCAAAATGAAAGCTTGTGGCTTTAAGAGATGAGGCTTCCCTTAAAGCTCTTAAACAATATTCAATTGCATTGGGGCAGGAAAGAGACTCGAGTCTTTGTCTCCTGCCCAGCTGTCCCAGCGGAGGAAATAAAAGGCTTGCGAGTGGAAGTTCCCTTTTACAGAGAGAGAAAGGTCTGAGCTCCATATTCAGCTGAGCTACGCGTGATGATGGACTGTCGGGATGGTGTTAATAGGTCAATCTGCCTTAACACTCGGGTTAATCTCGATAAACCCTCCATACGTGGGTGTCAAACATTGATCGCATAGATGGGATTTCTACCGTTTCTCCATGGGCTCCCCAGGGATGCCCATTATGAGTGTTCACTCATTCTGTGATCAGAACCATCAGTTTGGAAATAAATTAGCCCTCTGTGTTTTTTGCCGCGCTCTCTTTAAGTGTCCCTTTTCCTCCTGCTGCTCCCGCCTGCCCCTCTTACTGCTGTTCGCCAGGACTAGTAGCGGAAAAGCCCTGAAGGATGGAGGGCGAGTGCTCCCCCCCCCACCCCCCCTCAAATTTCACCCCAAACACCTACCTTAGTAGGCCTCGATTGTGCCTGAGACCTAAAGAAGCTGCTTCTTCACGGCACATCTACCCCTTTAAGCAACCTCCTGCCTCTTCAGCTGTGGTAGCAACGGTGCTTCAGCATCATCAGGATTTGCCTGACTTGGAGTGATGGGTTTCCTCTGTGTAGTGGAGTCCTCTGCAAGTCCACCGTCAAATCAGCCACAAGGCATTTTGAGCCAGCTACAGAAATGCTTTGCCTCTAATTCTGCCTTCCCACCCCGGCCCCTACCAACCCCCAACCCCCAGCCCCTACCAACCCCCCCCCCCCCCCCCAAGCCCCTGTTGGTCAAGGGAGGTTTGTTGGCTAGGAAGTGGGAAAACTCCCTGTTCATCTTCAAATAATGCCACGGGATCTTTTATATCCATCTAAAGCACTAGACCAGGCAGGAGGGGCCTTCAACATCTCATCCAAAGGATGGCACCTTTGACAATGCAGCACTCGCTCAGTATTGCACTGAAGTGTCAGCCTGGTGTGGGCCTTGAATAATAGCCTACAAAATGGAAAACAAATCGCAAAAGTTGGCATTGGAGCAGATCTAGTGAATGCTGCAACATAAATTTGATTTTTTTTACCTCCCCTCCATTGCTGAAGACAATGACTCACGCTGGCAGAGCAGTTCAGTGGGCACACCTCACCTATGTTGGTATTCCACTGAGCCAAGTGGCCGAACTTAATGTAAATACTGATAGTAACTGTTGGGAGGCGACTCGATTGGGGACGGGAGTGGGAACCCTATCCTGTTTTGTCTGCACTTTCCAGCAAGGCTATTAGGAAGGTGCTCAGCAGCTGGGATCCTGGCTGATTTCCCTGCTCAATAACTGGGAGCTGCTGAGGCCAACTGTGGTGTCCTCACCACTGCCAGAGCTTGAGATCAGCAAACTGAACACAGGCCAGGATCAAACCTGGGAGATTCATGGTCTGTTTGGTTCAATGCCACACCAGGCAGTGCATTATACCCAGTGAGTGAACAACACTGGTAGCCAACCTAGGACACCTAGGGGTTGATTTTCAATGTGCCGTGAGGCGGGCTTTTAGGCGTGCGGGGGGCTAAAATCCCGAATTCGGGGGTCCCGACACCATCCCGCCCAAAACCCGCCTCCATGTAAGTTTCAAAGGAGGCGGGTACCCGCCCCACACTGGGACCCGCCGACCCGAGGCAGGAAGGGATTAGTGCCAATTAACTGCCTGTTAACAGGTAGTTAACAGGCAGTTTTTAGCCTAATCCTTATTTTGAAGGTTGTCGTGTGGGATTCCCGACGGCTCCAAACCACGCCAAGTTAGAGTTGTCGGGCCGTCGGGTTGAAGGACTTGGAGGGGTCGAGATGTCGGTATTCAGGTGAGTGATGGGTGCATGAGTGCAAAGGTAAGTGTGTTTGGTGTGTGTAAAGAAGTTTAAATTACCTGTACTTACCTTTACAGCCTTCCTTCCTCTATGTTTCGGGAGTCCATCATTCAGCCGACACAGAAAGCAGAATGGCCGCGAGCTGTCAAAAGTGACAGCCTGCAGCTTTCAGTGCCGGTGAGATTTCTGTGTAGAAGGACTCATGTTAGAAGTAAGACTGTCAGTGTTTGACAGCTTCAAACAGCTGTGAAACACTGATATTTCATCTGTCAACACGTCTTGACAGATGAAATTTCAGTCTGTGACGTCACCTGTTGCCGGGTGGCCCTTAATTGGCCTGTTGAACCCGCTGGGCGGGCTCAACAAGGTCAATCAAGTGAAAATCGCGTGGATTGGCCACAACTCGATGGAGGCGGGACTACAACCCGAAAGTTGTAGTCCCGCCTCCTTCCCGACTTATGAATGAAAATCCAGCCCCTAGTGTGGCTTTTCCAGGAGTTGGCCCTGTCATAAGAACATAAGAAATTTTAGCAGGAGTAGGCCATTTAGCCCTTCGAGCCTATTCCGCCATTCAATAAGATCATGGCTGATCTTCTACCTCATCTCCATCTTCCCACCCTATTCCCATATCCCTTGATTCCCTTAATAGCCAAAAATCAACTGATTTCTGTCTTGAATATACTCAACGACTGAGCCTCCACAGCCCTCTGGCGTAGAGAATTCCAAAGATTCACCACCCTTTGAGTGAAGAAATTTCCCCTCATCTCAGTCCTAAATGCCCGACCCCTTATTCTGAGAGTGTGACCCCTCGTTCTAGACTCCCCAGACAGGGGAAACATCCTCCCAGCACCTACCATGTCAAGCCTTGTAAGAATTTTATATGTTTCAATTAGATCACCTCTCATTCTTCTAAACTCTAGGGAATATAGGCCGAGTCTACTCAATCTTTCCTCATAGGACAATCCCCCCCTGTCTGAAAGCACTGCAATATCAGGATAACCAAATATGTACTCAACTTATTGTAATAAATGCGATTTGTTTTACAGATGTCTTTTAGATGTGGTGTGGTGGTGGGGGGGGGCGGTGGGGAGGAGGAATTATAATGACGTTGCTGCTAATCACAGATACGGGAACAAGTTGTGCACTATAGTGCTCGACCCTGTTTGTAAATGCATTTCTCGATTTAATCTCTGCTACGAGAAATGCTCTAAAAGCAAAACTATTAAAATCAGGTGAAGGGCAGGTAAGGTCAAGCACGTTGGTACTCTAATGGACTGTGAGCTAGCATGCAAGACCATGCTTGCAGTTTGCTGAGCTCCTGATTGTGAGCCAGCCCAATACTTGGAGGAAATGGAAGATTGGGGGTGGGGGAGGTAAGCCTGCCTCTGTTGCCAATCTTGCGCAGTGTCTAGCAGCTGATGTCACTGACAGAGGTGTGGCCACAGGTCCCAACATGATGAGGCTCTCTACAAATGCAATGATTTATTTTTCTTACCGCTCTGCTGATAAGTTAGGATGTGGAACTCGCTACTACAAGAAAGAAAAAAGAAAGACTTGCATTTCTATAGCGCCTTTCACAACCACCGGATGTCTCAAAGTGCTTTACAGCCAATTAAGTACTTTTGAAGTGGAGTCACTGTTGCAATGTGGGAAGCCAATTTGCGCACAGCAAGCTCCCACAAACAGCAATGTGATAATGACCAGATAATCTGTTTTTGTGATGTTGGTTGAGGGATAAATATTGGCCCAGGACACCGGGGAGAACTCCCCTGCCCTTCTTCGAAATAGTGCCAGGGGAGCTTTTACGTCCACCTGAGAGAGCAGACGGGGCCTCGGTTTAACGTCTCATCCGAAACACGGCGCCTCCGACAGTGCAGCGCTCCCTCGGCACTGCACTGGAGTGTCAGCCTAGATTTTTGTGCTCAAGTCCCTGGAGTGTGCTACCCACTGAGTCACAGCTGACAATCAAAGAGTAGTTGAGGTGAATAGCATCGGTGCATTTAAGGGAAACTAGATAAACACATGAGGGAGCAGGGAATAGAAGTTTATGCTGATAGGGTGAGATGGAGAGGAGTGGGAGGAGGCTCGTGTGGAGCATGGACCAGTTGGGTCGAATGGCCTGTTTCTGTGCTGTACATTCTATGTAATAATGGGGTGGAGTGAAAGGAAGGGACGGGAACCCCCTCCCCCTCCCCCTCCCACAAAAATCTTAAACCTATTTGCAGTACACTATTTGGTCAAAACTGATCTCGTATTACTTAATGTTCAAAAGCTTCATTTTGGGGCTCTGTGCCTTTAAGCGTAATTGTCAAACTCCTCGCTGACACTCTCTGGTTGTGTGACAAGTCTGCTGATCGTTTTAGTGATAATGTAAAATGGGTGATATCGAATTGTGTAAGGTTATAGCTAACAATGTACTTTAAAAGCTGATTAACGGTTGCCTCACGAGGTGAGGGGGGTGGGGGAGAGCGGGGAGATGTTGAGTTTTTACTGTCATCTGTTTTCGTCTTTGTCCCTGCGTTTAAACAAATTAAAACCCTCCCGGGAGATTATTCAGAAGCTGCTGTGCATAAAGCAGGAACTGGAGGAGATTTTTGAGGAGGTGAGAGCCATGTAATGGACTGAAAGTAAATGATTTGGCAAATATAACAAGCACCACACACACACACACAAAGCCTGTTAATGTGCACGGTATTATTCAAGATGCTTTACTGATCAAGTGGTGGGTACCTGACTGGAAAACTCAAACTGAGACCGCCCAGTCTTAACTCCCATTTGTACTTGGGCAACCTTGAGTTGTCATGTTAAAAAAAGAGACCATTGTAAACAGCCATTCGTCTCATTGTGGAATAGGGTTGCCAACTCTGGTTAGACGTATTCCAGGAGGTTTTATCACATGACCTCCCACCTCCAACCACCCCACCCCCATTGGTTACCCAACATGTCCATCATCACGGCGCACAGTCTTCCGAGACCAATCGGCAAGCGATTTTTTTTAAAATTAGTTTTTATGGGATGTGGGCATCGCTGGCAAAGCCAGCATTTATTGCCCATCCCTAGTTGCCCTTGAGAAGGTGGTGCTGAGCTGCCTTCTTGAACTGCTGCAGTCCGTGTGGTGAAGGTACTCCCACAGTGCTGTTAGGGAGGGAGTTCCAGGATTTTGACCCAGCGACGATGAAGGATCGGCGATATATTTCCAAGTCAGGATGGTGTGTCACTTGGAGGGGAACTTGGAGGTGGTGGTGTTCCCATGCGCCTGCTGCCCTTGTCCTTCAAGGTGGAAGAGGTCGCGGGTTTGGGAGGTGCTGCCGAAGAAGCCTTGGCGAGTTGCTGCAGTGCATCTTGTAGAGGGTACACACTGCAGCCACGGTACGCCGGTGGTGGAGGGAGTGAATGTTTAAGGTGCTGGATGGGGTGCCAACCAAGCAGGCTGCTTTTTCCTGGATGGTGTTGAGCTTCTTGAGTGTTGTTGGAGCTGCATTCATCCAGGCAAGTGGAGAGTATTCCATCACACTCCTGACTTGTGCCTTGTAGATGGTGGAAAGGCTTTGGGGAGTCAGGAGGTGAGACACTCGCCACAGAATACCCAGCCTCTGACCTGCTCTTGTTACCCAATTCGACGATTCTTGATTGTCAGTCAAACAGCCTTTATTCTCATCTCCAATATTTTGGTAACTAATAAACAAATGTGTTTAAAGAAATTTTTTTTTAAAACATTTATTTTACTGCCCCAATGAATTTCATCCTGAGCAGTGTACTGAGGATTAATCTTTAAATCCTGGAGACGCCAGGACATTCCTGGATGGTTGACAACCCTATTGTGGGAGGTTACTGGTGCAAAATGGCTGTCACAATTGTCTGCATAGCAATGGTCATTGTATTTTAGATGAATTCGCTGTGTTGAATGTCTGGGACATTTTGACCCGAGAAGGTGGCATATAAATGGAAGTACAGGAAACTCTCTTAACCGGCACCTAAATATCCGGAAATCTCTCTTAACCGGCAAAATTCAAGAGTACGTTCAGGTAAGTTTTACTATTTATTAGTGGCCATGTAACCGGGGTTCCTGGATCTGTGGCCATGTAACTGGGGTTTCTGCACCTGTGGCCGTGCAACAGGGACTCCTGGATCTGTGGCCATGCAACAGGGACTCCTGGATCTGTGGCCGTGCAACAGGGACTCCTGGATCTGTGGCCGTGCAACAGGGACTCCTGGATCTGTGGCCGTGCAACAGGGACTCCTGGATCTGTGGCCGTGCAACAGGGACTCCTGGATCTGTGGCCGTGCAACAGGGACTCCTGGATCTGTGGCCGTGCAACAGGGACTCCTGGATCTGTTGCCGTGCAACCGGGACTCCTGCACAAGTGGCGTGTAACCGGGGCACCTGTGGCCGTGTACGGGGCTCTCATACCTCTCTGTAATCCGGACTTTTTGATCAACCGGCACCACGCCGGTCCCGTCGGTGCCGGGTAAAAAAGAGTTTCCTGTACTGCATTATTATAATTCTCCGCATCCCCACTTCCACTTAAGTAATAGAGTTATTGTCACATACAATTTCTCTCAGTGCCATTAGGATCAGGGAGAGGAAAAGTTGGCCAGGGTTCCCACTGTCCAGTGACATCTTCTGAAAATTGCACATGTGGGCACCAGATAAGGGCAGGATTAGTCTCAAATGCGAGCTATTCCCCCATAGCGGAGTAACACCCATGAAAAATGGCCACTTGGGTGAGGTACTGCCGGTGTCTCTGGAAGCACACCTCAGTAAGAGTCAGCGCTTGCAGGTGAAGAGTGGGCAGAATTCGGGGCCATGTTGTCGTTGCACTAGGGAAGAAGTGGAAAACACTATAGTTTATGCATGATTCTGAGTAGAAAAAGATGGCATGGAAATAAAAGGCGTGGGAGAACAAAGTGCTTGAATAACTAGCTAAGAAATATACATTGTAATTAAATGGAGAGAAGGGTGAGTGATGTAATGAAAGGAATGACTTCACCGCTGGGGTTTAGTTGCTGTACTATATTTGTTTAAGCATTACGCAATTAACAAGTTTTTCACTGCCTGAATGTAGGAAATGCCAAAACTATTGCTGCGTATTACTGACAGGTCATGAACATTCAGTAGTGGTTGTGTAGAGGTCCTTGGAGGGTGCAGGAGAGACATTACGACATCCTTTGTGTGAAAGAAAACCGGGATCCAAATATAAATCCCTCTGCAGGTCACACGGGTTACCTGGGCTTTGGAAAGGTGCCCTTTGAATTAACAGGTCTTTGAATAGAACTCATTTCCCCTCTTTCCTCACACAAAGAGCTGCAGCAGTTATGACCAAAATGCCACTAAGGAATCTTTGTGCTCTGCTGACTTGTAAAAGCTATATTTGAAAATATTACAGCAAAGTGTACAGGATATATTAGTATTAGATTGGGGGCATATCAAGGAATGTTATACTGAGGGATGTTGGGTATATCGAAGTGTGTTATACTGAGGGATGTTGGGTATATCGGAGTGTGTTATACTGAGGGATGTTGGGCATATCGGAGTGTGTTATACTGAGGGATGTTGGGCATATCGGAGTGTGTTATACTGAGGGATGTTGGGCATATCGGAGTGTGTTATACTGAGGGATGTTGGGTATATCGGAGTGTGTTATACTGAGGGATGTTGGGTATATCGGAGTGTGTTATACTAAGGGATTTTGGGCATATCGGAATGTGTTATACTGAGGGATGTTGGGCATATCGGAGTGTGTTATACTGAGGGATGTTGGGCATATCGGAGTGTGTTATACTGAGGGATGTTGGTTATATCTGAATGTGTTATACTGAGGGATGTTGGGCATATCGGAGTGTGTTATACTGAGGGATGTTGGGTATATCGGAGTGTGTTATACTGAGGGATGTTGGGTATATCGGAGTGTGTTATACTGAGGGATGTTGGTTATATCTGAATGTGTTATACTGAGGGATGTTGGGCATATCGGAGTGTGTTATACTGAGGGATGTTGGGTATATCGGAGTGTGTTATACTGAGGGATGTTGGGTATATCGGAGTGTGTTATACTGAGGGATGTTGGTTATATCTGAATGTGTTATACTGAGGGATGTTGGGCATATCGGAGTGTGTTATACTGAGGGATGTTGGGTATATCGGAGTGTGTTATACTGAGGGATGTTGGGCATATCGGAGTGTGTTATACTGAGGGATGTTGGGTATATCGGAGTGTGTTATACTGAGGGATGTTGGGTATATCGGAGTGTGTTATAATAAGGGATTTTGGGCATATCGGAATGTGTTATACTGAGGGATGTTGGGCATATTGGAGTGTGTTACAAAGTGTGTTATACCGAGGGGTGTTTGGTATATCAGAGTGAGTTACACTGATGGATGGTTTGTATATCGAGTGTATTGTACTGACTGGTGTTGGGTATATTTTAAGATGTCCTTACATTACAACAGTGACTACACTTCAAAAGTACTTCATTGGCTGTAAAGCGCTTTGGGGCGTGCTGAGGTGGTGAAAGGCGCTATATAAATACAAGTTCTTTCTTTCTATATCAGAGTCTCTCCAATGACCAACCTGACATTACATCAGCACATTTCTCCAAATCTCCAGGATTAGACCGTCACAACTGGGTTTTTAGTGGTTAGAATGATTGTTACTACTTTAACTGTGTAATTACAAAGTTACTAACATATAACTAATGACAGTCATGTGATAGTCTGTAATAACAATGGAATTATTGTACTTCAATTTAAATTTCAATCAGCTGGTTGGACCCAGTAATAAACTGTTGGAAGACATAATAACAACAGACATAAACTTGAGGAGTGAGAAGGAATAAAAGACTTGCATTTATATAGCGCCTTCCATGACCACCGGACATCCCAAAGCGCTTTACAGCCAATTAAATACTTTTGAAGTGTACTCACTGTTGTTATCACAGAATCACAGAAACCCCACAGTGCAGATAGAGGCCATTTCGGCCCATCGAGCCTGCACCGACACATATCCCACCCGATCCCCGTAACCCCTACACCAACACATATCCCACCCGATCCCCGTAACCCCACGTATTTAATCGCCCTAACACTAAGGGTCAATTTATCATAGCCAATCAACCTAACCCGCACATCTTTGGACTGTGGGAGGAAACCGGAGCACCCGGAGAAAACCCACGCAAACACGGGGAGAATGTGCAAACTCCACACAGACAGTCACCCGAGGCCGGATTCGAACCCGGGTCTCTGGCGCTGTGAGGCAACAGTGCTAACCACTATGCCACCGTGCTGTAGGAAACGTGGCAGCTAATTTGCACACAGCAAGCTCCCACAAACAGCAATGTGATAATGACCAGATAATCTGTTTCAGTGATGTTGATTGAGGGATAAATATTGGCCAGGACACTGGGGAGAACTCCCCTGCTCTTCTTCAAATACAGGAAACTTTCTGGTATCCGGCACTGACGGGACCGAGTTGGTGCCGTCCCATCAAAACTGCCGTATAAACCAGCGCTAATGTTAAAACATACGGAGCTTCTCGGCTCCTATGAAACAACAAACCCTCAACAGCTTCAAAACAGTCGGCCGCAGCTTAAAAGCGTCTCTGTAGCTAAGCAACAGCTTCAGCTAGACTCTTGGGAGCCACGACTGGGGAAAAAAAAAAGCAACGAGAAGTAAAAAAACTTATAGGAAACGGCTCCTGAATTTTGCCGGTAGATAGAGCTTTCCGGACATTTAACCTCCGGTTAAATGAAAGTTTCCTGTAGTGCCATGGAATCTTTTACGTCCACCCGAGAGAGCAGACAGGGCCTCGGTTTAACATCTCATCCAAGAGGCGGCACCTCCAACAGTGCAGCACTCCCTTGGCACTGCACTGGAGTGTCAGCCTAGATTTTGTGCTCAAGTCTCTAGAGTGGGGCTTGAACCCACAACCTCCTGACTGAGAGGCGAGTGTGCTACCCACTGAGCCACGGTGACACTTGTTTGCAGCGTCATTGGTTAGAACACTGGCCTTTTGCTTGTGGGATCTGAGTTGAAATTCAGCCCAGGGTGATGTGGGATGAATGCCTGCTGTCTACCATGGCTATTAGGGCACAGAGTAAAATGAATCCCAGCTGCAAAAGGCCATTGCACAAGTAATGTGGTATCTGTTGGCAATGTTTTGAAACCTCGCTCTTGATCATTTTGATCCTAGGCCTTGTGTGCCACATTTAGGCTCAACAGTTTGAAAATCGTAATGCACCGCAGGTAAATGAAAAATAGCAATTGATGGTCAAGGGCGGGGTGGGATGGACTAGTCTTGTGTCAGCTTCAGCCTAACAGCAGAAGCCAACATGAAACCTGAGCCCAGTGCACATCATAAGCTAACGCCAAGTACGAGAGTGTCAGGTCACCAAGCCGGGACAATTCAGTGCCAGTTGGGTGCACAGGTACACAGTACCAACCTGTTGTGTATATCCAGCTTTTCCTGTTCTTAACACAGCAGTACTTGGCTAGGGCAGAATTTCCCCAACCAGGGCCAGACGGGTTATCGATCCATGAGATCTCTCTTGGAGCCAATCTCTGAAATCCCTGAATCTTTAATGACACAGACAGAAGGGGAATTTCCTAAGGACATGAGAACGTGTGAAGTGAAAAAAGGCCCTTTTGAGCCACTCGGCTCATCAAGCCCACTTCACCTGCAGTCCATTTATGATTATTGCCACCACCACAACTTATTGGTCATTTATTGTAAGGAACATTAGGAGGTAAAAATTGGGTAGCACCCCGAAAAAGTTAGCGCCCCCGCGGCCGATTTTCCCAGGTAGCGCCCCGAGAGGGAGGAGGGGCGCTACTGGAAGCGCCCCGTGTCCCTCTTGGGGCGCTGCAAGCCAATATCGCGGCATTACGTACCGCAGCACCACACGTCTTAAAACATATCTCTTTGACCAAGCTTTTGGTCACCTGTCCTAATATCCCCTTATGTGGCTCGGTGTCAAATTTTGTTTGATAACGCTCCTGTGAAGCGCCTTGGGATGTTTTACTACCTTAAAGGCGCTGTATAAATGCAAGTTGTTGTTTCAAGTCGGACTCTGTTTGCGATTCCCTGTGTTAGGCGGAGTGAAAAACCATTGACTCTGCCACAGCAGGTGAGCTTACTGAGGCTCCCAAGTGGAGGATCAGAGCTTCCGCACTCAATGATCGAGCGGAGGAGCGTTTACTTATGAAGAATGCGACCGAGGCCAAGACTCCACAGAGAATACCGCAGTGTGGGGAGGATGGCTTTGGAGAGGAATTGTGAAGGATGAGCTGCCAGAACAGACCTAATTAAATCACACGGACCCCAGCGACTTGCTGGAGCATCTGCTGAAAAGTTTTAACACAATTTTTATTCAACCGTTTCTGCAACTCTCCCGATCTGATTACAATCCAAGTCAAGTAACAGAAAGCTTTAAAACAGACCCTCTCCAGAGAAAAGCAATAGTTTGTAACGGAGTCACCAAAAGTGCTTTTAAGTATCAAATCACTGCAAGAAAATTCCTTTGCTGTTATTGTTGTATTTCCCTCCCTTCCTAAGGTGACCGTCTGCTCTTTCTCCTGTAGTAGCTGATCTTTTTTGATGAATAGGTTTAGGGAATCGCATGAAATTTTGGTCGGTATCACACCTTATTAGCTGTGGCCTTGTTAACCATTCAACACAATGGGACTTGTCAGTGATATAAGGCCCTCACCTTAATCCTGGTAAATGTTAAGAAAAGTTCCGCACGGTCCAGGATTTCTACATAAAGAGTATAAAATCTTCAGTTTTGTAAATCATTCAGTGACTCAACGCAAACAGCAGAAAACACTGAATAAAAACATAAATTTAACACCAAAGTGACACAAATTTAACATTTCTAAACTGCGCTGCTTTTTGCCTCTGGGTGTAATAGCATTTGTGTTGTACGTTGAGCTGAGCTTTAAAAATGGAATCGTTGGGAGCCTTTTACACTTGGAATTGCTTTCTTTTACAATTTATTGTTAAATGCTTGTGCTTGAAGCAGGAGCTCTGTTTAACAGTAATGAATGGTTCACGGTTTGGTGCCCTGGAATTCTACACTTGGACCAGGCCTGCCTTTGTCTGGAGGTGAAAGGCAAAAAAACAGTTCCACAGTGGAAACCAAAAGCTCACAATGCTCTGGATGTTTTGGAACAATCCTTTCTGCAATGAACGCACTCTCGTTGAAATGTTGTCATTATAAAGTGATAGGATCCCATTCTGTGGCATTCACTTCCTTCATAATTGTGCCTGAAGTGCTTGGCCAATCACTTTCCCTCACACCTCCTAATATCAAGCTCAGGGGTTGAGGCCTTGGAGCGAGAAGGAGCTGGATGGCGGGGGTTAAAATAGGGGCAGCGTACCTACCTCGCTGTCAGCGCTGCACTCTCACTGGCCCCTAGTTTAGCTCTCGGGTTTCCAAAAGGCGAGCGAGGCCCTCACCACAGACAGGCGGTAGCCTCAATAATATTCAAAAGTCGGGTCCGATGACGCCCTTCTGACCCAAACGTAATTTTAACCCCCAGGCTGTGTGACTCTCGCTGGGTGCCGAACGCGCCAGTGAAAACCGGTGGCAGGAGCGCTCCTGTGAGCCCCACAAGGAAGCCTTGGGCCTCCCCTGTCGGAGCCTTCCTCCCCCCCCACCGCCCCCAAACTCAATGAATTACCTTAATGGTGTCCCAGGCAGTTGTCTCCACTCGCCTGACAGATTCCTTGTCATTCCTGCCGGGTTCAGGCGGGAGTCAGTCCTGGAATATGGTGATGAGACCCAGGGGGTTAAAATGGGCCTGGGCCGGGAGCTGACCCCGGCACCGCTGTGTGCGCGATTGTCACCCTCCCCCCCCCCCCCCCCTCCCTCCCCATCACCCCCGCGCCATCTTCCAAACTTTCGGCAGCAATGTTTCTGGTGTTGCTGTGAGAGTTTCGGCTGTGATTATTTTTTTTGTGTGTCTACTTCAGTAGGTGGTTGTTAACGAGTTAAATCTGTAAAATAACATTTAAAAAAATTCGGGCAGTCACTACTGAAGCTGGATTGACTTAAATTCAGAAGTGCAAACTGTTTGAAGGAAATTGTGAGGTTTTTCATTGAATTTGTACAACACATTATTTTTCTGTCTTGTGGTGCGTATTCAGTGATGATGTTGCTCTGGCAGAGACTCCGGCTGCACTTATGTACTGTTAAAGGCGCCTGGTCATAAAAGCTGAAAGAATTTTTATTGGGATCCATTTGCACAAAGTCTCGGAGGATCGATTGATATAATGTCAGCGGGTTCATCGGAACATTTTTTTTGGATTCACCTGGTAGAATGAAAAAGAGATGTGACAAAAGAGGGTGTTTATCCCCCATTTAATCCTCGACGGTGATTTTGTGAACAGATTTCCAGATCTGCTCAATAAATGAATAATTAGATTGCAAAACGTAAATGCACTTTACGTGGATTTGATAAGTTCTGGAAGCTCGTTGCCGAGCCAACCAACAAACTTTGATAGATATTTGCTGATAGGTTTTTGGGTTTTGCAGCCACACGCTTGATAAACAGCCCAAACAACCAACTTATCTGATTGTGTTGGACAGATTCAAAGTAGACAATATTGTAATTAGTAAGGATGCTTTTGTGTGTAAGCTGCCTCCTAGTGTCCTTATTACGGAGCTGTTCTGATAACAGGTCAGACGTTCATTATTATCTCCTCCAATGGAAAAAGAAAGGACTTGGGATAGAAATTCGGGGAATTTGGGGAGAGGAACGAATCAGGGGCGTGCGATTCTGGGGGGGTGCGAGGGGGGGAGCTGCAATTTGGGGCAATTAGCCCCTCTTAATAACAACAGAAAATGCTGGAAAAACTCAGCAGGTCAGGCAACATCCGTGGAGAGAAATTTGAGTTGACGTTTCGGGTCGAACCCTTCTTTAAAACTGGAAAGAAAAGAAATTAGATCGAAGGCAGGGCTGCGATCGGACAAAAGAAGTGAAAGAAACAAAAGAGCTAGACGAGATGGTATCACAGCCCCTCTTAATGCCTTAGACAAATTGTTTAACGGTGGTGGGTGTGGCAGGGGGATGGGCACCTCTTAGAAACGCACCCATCATTTTGCACGGGCACTACGAGGACATTACATTACATCGGATATACGGCACAGAAACAGGCCATTCGGCCCAACCAGTCCATGCCGGCGTTTATGCTCCACTGGAGCCTCCTCCTGTCTTTCCTCATCTAACTCTATCAGCATAACCCTCTATTCCCTTCTCCCTCACATGCTTGTCTAGCCTGCCCTTAAATGCATCTATACATAGAAACATAGAGATAGGAACAGGAGTAGGCCATTCGGCCCTTCGAGCCTGCTCCGCCATTCAATGAGATCATGGCTGATCTTCGTCTGAGATCATAGCTGATCTTACCAGTTCAGTACCCCGTCCCCGCCTTTTCTCCATAACCCTTAATCCCCTTAGCCTTCAGAAATATATCCAATTCTCTCTTGAAAATATTTATTGAATTAGCCTTCACAGCCCTCTGTGGCAGGGAATTCCACAGGCTCACCACTCTTTGAGTGAAGAAATTCTTCCTCATCTCTGTTTTAAATGATTTGCCCGCTATTTTTAGACTGTGGCCCCTGGTTCTGTGCTCCCCGGCCATTGGAAATATTCTCTCTGAATTCAGCCTGTCCAGGCCTGCCATAATTTTATATGTTTCGATGAGATCCCCTCTCAATCTTCTAAACTCCAGTGAGTACAAGCCCAAACTATTTAATCTCTCTTCGTAGGTCATTCCCGCCATTCCAGGTATCAGCCTGGTGAATCGCCGTTGCACTCTTTCCATGGCAAGAACATCCTTCCGCAGATGGGGCGACCAAAACTGTACACAATACTCCAGATTCGGTCTCACCAGCACCTTGTACAGCTGTAGTAAGGTATCCCTATTCCTATACTCGAACCCCCTTGATATGAAGGCCAACATACCATTTGCCTTCTTAATCGCCTGTTGCACCTGCATGCTCTCCTTCAGTGACTGGTGCACAAGAACACCCAGGTCCCTCTGCACTTCCCCATCTCCCAATCTATTGCCATTTAGATAATAATCTACCCTCCTGTTTTTACCCCCAAAGTGGATAACCTCGCATTTATCCACATTATAGTGCATCTGCCACGTATCCGCCCATTCCCCCAACCTGTCCAAATCGCACTGTAGCCTCCTGACATCCTCATCAGAGCCCACCCCTCCTCCTAGTTTAGTGTCGTCAGCGAATTTGGAAATATTGCATCCAATTCCCTGATCCAGATCATTTATATATATTGTGAACAGCTGGGGTCCCAGGACAGATCCTTGCGGCACCCCGCTGGTCACTGCCTGCCACTCCGAAAACGAGCCGTTTATTCCAACTCTCTGTTTTCTATCCGCCAGCCAGTTCTCTATCCACGTTAATACTTTGCCCCCAATTCCATGAGCCTTAATTTTGCATGATAATCTTTTGTGTGGAACCTTATCGAAGGCTTTCTGGAAGTCAAGGTACACCACATCCACTGGCTCTCCCCCATCTATTTTACCAGTTACTTCCTCAAAAAATTCCAGCAGATTAGTCAAACACGATTTACCCTTTGTAAATCCATGTTGACTCTGTCCGATCCTTTCCCCATTTGTCAAGTGCTCCGCTATTTTATCCTTAATAATGGACTCTAGCATTTTGCCCACAACCGATGTAAGGCTTGCTGGTCTATAATTCCCTGCTTTCTCTCTACCCCCCTTTTTAAATATTGGGGTAACATTAGCTACCCTCCAATCCACGGGTACTGTTCCCGAGTCAATGGAGTTCCGGAAGATGATCCTTAGAGCATCTGCTATCTCCAGGGCCACCTCCTTAAGTACCCTAGGATGTAGTTTATCAGGCCCCGGGGATTTGTCGGCCTTCAGTCCCCTCAAATTACCCAACACCATATCCCTAGAGATACTAATTTCTGTCAGCTCCTCCCTCTCATTAGTCCCTATGTTTGCCGATATTCCTGGGAGGTTATTTGTGTCCTCCTTTGTGAATACAGAACCAAAGTATGAGTTTAATTGGTCTGCCATTTCCTTATTCTCCATTATATATTCTCCCGAATCGGACTGCAAGGGACCGACTTGGGATTTTACCAGTCTTTTCCTCCTGATATACCGATAAAAGCTTTTGCAGTCTGTCTTTATGTTTGCTGCAAGTTTACTTTCGTATTCTATTTTCCCCTTCCTGATTAATCCCTTTGTCCTCTTTTGCTGTATCCTGTACTGCCCCCAATCTTCCGGTCTGGTGCTTTTTTTTGCCAGTTGATATGCCCTTTTTTTTTATTTTATGCTGTCCCTAATTTCCCTCGTTATCCACGGTTGAGTCACCTTTTTAGGTTTATTTTTATGCCAAACCGGTATAAACATGTTCTGGAATTCTTCCATTCTATCTTTGAATGCTTGCCATTGTCTATCCACTGTCAATCCCCCCAGAAACACCACCCAATCAATCTTACCCAATTCCCGTCTCATACCCTCGTAATTCCCTTTATTTAAGTTCTGGACCTTAGTCTCTGATTCAATTTCCTCACTCTCCATCTCGACTGAGAGCTCGATCATATTATGATCGCTCTGACCCAAGGGGCCTCGTACAAGAAGATTGCTGATAAGTCCCTTCTCATTGCACAATACCCAGTCTAAAATGGCCTGATCTCGAGTCGGCTCCTCGACATATTGGTCCAGATAACCGTCCCGAAAACATTCCAGGAATTCCTCCTCCTCAGAATTTTTACTAATTTGGGTAGTCCAATCAATATGTAAATTAAAGTCACCCATGATGACAGCTGTGCTCTTATCGCACGCTTCTCTAATTTCCCTTTTTATGCCTTCCCTCACCTCCATATTACTATTTGGAGGCCTATATATCACACCCACTAACGTTTTCCTCCCCTTGCTATTTCTCATTTCTACCCATACAGATTCCGTTTCATCCGAGTTAATATCCTTCCTTTCCATTGCATTAATCCCCTCCTTTACCAGCAATGCTACCCCACCTCCCCTACCTTTTTGCCGATCCTTCCTAAATATTGTATATCCCTGGATGTTAAGTTCCCAGCCTTGCCCACCCTGCAGCCACGTTTCTGTAATCCCAATCAAATCATACTTGTTTACCTCTATTTCCACAACTAATTCATCCACCTTGTTCCTAATGCTTCTAGCATTAAGATACAAAGCCTTCAGGCTTGCTTTTTTCACACTCTCATTATGAATTAGTTTGGCCCTTTGTGTTTCTCTCCTTTGCTTATTGCTTCTCACCTTTCTACCATCTATTTCTGACTTCATATGACTTCCCTCTTTTCCACTACCTAGGTTCCCATCCCCCTGCCAAATTAGTTTAAATCCTCCCGAACCGCCCTAGAAAATATTACCCCGAGGACATCGGCTCCCTCACAGTTCAGGTGTAGACCGTCCCCTTGGTACAGGTCACTCCTCCCCAAGAACTGGTTCCAATGCCTCAAGAATTTAAATCCCTCTCCCTTGCACCACTGCTCAAGCCACGTATTTAGCTTATCTATCTTACTCTCTCTAAACTTATTAGCTCGTGGCACTGGTAGCAATCCAGAGATTACTACCTTTGAGGTCCTACTTTTCAATTTAGCTCCTAACTCCCTAAATTCAGCTTGTAGGACCTCCTCCCTCTTTTTACCTACATCGTTGGTACCTACATGTACCACGACAACTGGCTGATCCCCCTCCCCCTTCAGAATGCTCTGCACCCGCTCCGAGACATCCTTGACCCTTGCACCAGGGAGGCAACATACCATCTTGGAGTCTCGGTCTCGGCCACAGAAACTCCTATCTATCCCCCTTACAATTGAATCCCCTATCACTATAGCCCTATCCCTCTTTTTCCCGCCCTTCTGTGCAGCAGAGCCAGTCATGGTGCCCTGAACCTGGCTGCTGGTGCCTTCCCCTGATAAGTCATCTCCCCCAACAGTACCCAAAACGGTAAACCTGTTTTGGAGGGAGATGACCGCAGGTGACTCCTGCACTACCTTCCTGCCTTTACCCTGCCTTTTGGTCACCCATTTACTGTCTGAGCTAGCCTTTACCTGCAGTGTGACCAACTCACTGAATGTGCTATCCACAACATCCTCAGCATCGCGTATGCTCCAACTATTCGCTTCAACCACTCCCTGTGGCAGCGAGTTCCACATTCTCACCACTCTCTGGGTAAAGAAGTTTCTTCTGAATTCCCTATTGGATTTCTTGGTGACTATCTTATATTGATGGCCTCTAGTTATGCTCTTCCCCACAAGTGGAAACATTTTCTCTGTATCCACTCTATCAAAACCTTTCATAATTTTGAAGACCTCTATTAGGTCACCCCTCAGCCTTTTTTCAAGAGAAAAGAGACCCAGCCTGTTCATCCTTTCCTGATAGGTATACCCTCGCATTTCTGGTATCATCCTTGTAAATCTTCTCTGCATCCTGTCCAGTGCCTCTATATCCTTTTTATAATATGGCGACCAGAACTGTGCGCAGTACTCCAGGTGTGGTCTAACCAAGGTTCGATACAGGTTTAGCATAACTTCCCTACTCTTCAATTCTATACCTCTAGAAATAAACCCTAGTGCTTGGTTTGCTTTTTTTTATGGCCTTGCTAACCTGTGTCGCAACTTTTAGTGATTTGTGTATTTGTACTCCGAGATCCCTTTGTTCCTCTACCCCACCTAGACTCGCACCTTCCAAGTGATAAGTGACATCCCTATTTTTCCTACCAAAATGTAATACCTCACATTTATCTGTGTTGAACTTCATTTGCCAATTATATGCCCATTCTGCAAGTTTATTAATGTCCTCCTGTGGTGGAGCCACTAAGGGACTCCGATCAATTGTATATAATTCCCTTGAATAATATGTTAGCTACAGCTTGAGTCTGTATCTTTGTTTTCACTGTTTACATGTACAGAGCGCGATCACTTTAATAGCGTGGGTAAACGCGATGACGTCACGCCGTTCATCACGTGATCCCCCACTGGCGGGAAAACGTCATGACGTCAGCCACGGGACCGTCCCAGCAGTCCTCGTGGAGCCTCCGAACTGACTAGACCTATATTCGATGTTCTCCTGTAATTATTCATTAAACTCTGTTAGCTTTCATTAAACCTCGTTTATTTGATCGCCTGAGTGGACCTGTCTTTTGATAGGAACTAGACATTCCTACACTCCTGTAATTTGTTGCAGTCCTCCGCAGTATTGACTATCCCCCCCCAATTTGGTGTCTTCCACAAATTTAGAAATTGTGTTTTTGATTCCAAAGTCTAAATCGTTAATATAAATTGTGAACAACAGTGGTCCCAGCACTGATCCTTGTGGAACACCACTACCCACCTTCTGCCACTGTGAATAGCTAGCTTTTACCCCTACTCTCTGCTTTCTGTCTTGAAGCCAGCCAGCAATCCATTCTGCTACTTGTCCCCTGACTCCGCATTCTCTGACCTTGTTCATCAGTCTATTATGGGGTACTTTATCGAATGCCTTTTTTTAAATATATACTCTCTGGAGTTTAGAAGAATGAGAGGTGATCTCATTGAAACATATAAGATTCTGAAGGGGGTTGACAGGGTAGATGCTGAGAGGTTGTTTCCCCTGGCTGGAGAGTCTAGAACTAGGAGGCATAGTCTTAGAATGAGGGGTCGGCCAATTAGAAACATAGAAAAATAGGAGCAGGAGTAGGCCATTCGGCCCTTCGAGCCTGCTCTGCCATTCAATATGATCATGGCTGATCCTCTATCTCAATACCATATTCCCCCTCTCTCCCCATACCCCCTGATGCCTTTTGTGTCTAGAAATCTATCTATCTCCTTAAATATATTCAGTGACTTGGCCTCCACAGCCTTCTGTGGTAGAATTCCAGAGGTTCACCACCCTCTGAGTGAAGAAATTTCTCCTCATCTCTGTCCTAAATGTCCTACCCTGTATCCTGAGACTGTGACCCCTTGTTCTAGACCCCCCAGCCAGGGGAAACATCATCCCTGCATCCAGTCTGTCTAGCCCTGTCAGAATTTTATACGTTTCAATGAGATCCCCTCTCATTCTTCTAAACGCTAGTGAATACAGGCCTAGTCAACCCAATCTCTCCTCATACGACAGTCCTGCCATCCCAGGAATCAGTCTGGTGAACCTTCGCTGCACTCCCTCTATGGCAAGTATATCCTTTCTTCGGTATAGAGGACTGAGATGAGAAATGTCTTCACTCGGAGGGTTGTGAATCATTGGAATTATCTACCCCAAAGGGCTGTGGATGCTGAGTTGTTGAGTATATTCAAGGCTGAGATTGGTAGATTTTTGGACTCTAGGGGAATCGAGGGATATGGGGATCGGGCGGGAAAGTGGAGTTGAGGTCAAAGATCAGCCATGATCTTATTGAATGGCGGAGCAGGCTCGAGGGGCCAAATGGCCTACTGCTGCTCCTAATTCTTATCGTATGTTTCTTATAGTCACTGTTATGGTAACCTGCTCAAATGATACTCTCCACTTGACAATGCAAAGAGCTTCTGCATTTAGAATACTATGTTTTAAAGACACGCATGATGATCTCCCAGAGAGCAAGAGAACGATGGGTGGATTAACACCACCCAGTTGGTTAGGGCATCTATATTTGGAGCTAGACCATGTGAAGGTAGCCTGCCCGACCTGAATCAGCCTGGCTAAACTCACATCAGCTTTCTCCATTCTACCTCCCTCAGGAGTTGGAGACCAGGATGGAATTACAGGACTGACTTCCATCCGCAGAGCAAAAAAGCAAGCCACGTCGCCTAGCCTCAGTATACTTTCATCGCTAACACAGCAAACTGGAAAGTGGCTGCTCAATAAAGGCTGAGGTTGGAGACAGAGGAATGGAGAGATCTGGGAGGGCAGGCGGAGGAACGGAGGGGTCTAAACGCAAGGATGAGAACTTTATCACATTTGTATAGAAACATAGAAACATAGAAACATAGAAACATAGAAGATAGGAGCAGGAGTAGGCCATTCGGCCCCTCGAGCCTGCTCTGCCATTCAATGCGATCATGGCTGATCATCCAAACTCAGTACCCTGTCCCTGCCTTCTCCCCATATCCCTTGATCCCTTTAGCCTTAAGAAATATATCTAACTCCTTCTTGAATATATTTAATGAATTGGCCTCAACTGCCCTGTGTGGTAGAGAATTCCACAGGTTCACCACGCTCTGGGTGAAGAAATTCCTCCTCATCTCTGTCCTAAATGGCTTACCCCTTATCCTTAGAATGTGACTCCTGGTTCTGGACTCCCCCGCCATCAGGAACATCCTTCCTGCATCTAGTCTGTCTAGTCCTGTTAGAATTTTATAAGTTTCAATGAGATCCCCCCTCTGCTTTTTTTTTGAAGTGACATTAAGACACTTATTTTAAAGAGGACATTACGGCGTATGATAAAGTGGGGGCTAAAATGATTTCAGCAGTATGGCTTGCAGGCAAGCAGGTTCCAAATGAACAGAAGTTGATTATTTCACACTGATTATAGGACTGAAAATTCTTTCCTTATTACGTCGGTAGTTGCAACAATATAGGCTATTTTCCATAATTTAAGTACATAGACCCTCGAGACCCAATTGTTGAGGTGGACACTCTAAGGCCAGCTGTGGCCACATAGAATTTGCTCTGTGCTGCAGTCCTCCAAGGGTTAAATCCATATTCACCATGAAGTCATTCTCACACAGGTTCACAGATGATGTCCATGACCTCCCCGCACCCCCCTCCCTCCCTCCTTTCCTTATTGTACTGTGCACCTCTCCTGCAGTCTGAGTGTTGGGGAGTGAAGGCAGGTCTCCACGACCTGCGGGGCACTTCTCACATCAGATTCATTACCACTTAAGAGAGAGCTTTATCTCCCGTGCTGCTTCTTGATGGTGTGCAGACCAAAGCGGCAGAGAGATGAAGAGAACGAAGATTTTTAAAAAAAAGAAGCGAGGCCGAGACGACTTTGACTCCCAGACAGCTCCCTGTCATTCTGACATTGACATTCCTGTAAGGTGAATGGAGGGAAGGTCACCATGGGGACGAACTGGGCCATGATGTCTCGCTTAATCTCTCTTTGACAAATCTTCATACAGACAGCCCTCTGGGGGGGTGGTGGCGGGGAAGCTTGCTGCAGATAAAACTGACAGCAATACTGGCCATTATGGGTGTGGGGGTCGGAGAGAGAGTGAGAAGGAGAATGATTGTAAATCTGAGTGGTAGAAAAGCAGGTGGAATGCAAAGAGCAGATAACGCAGAATCCTGATTGAAACTACTTTTTTGATTATTGGGACATATTCCCCCAATGATTCAACGATGAGATTCTCCCTTTTTTACCAGGGCCTCAGCACTTCTCAGTCTTTCTCTGGAGCTTGAGTAATGAAATAGCGTCAGGGAGCGCAACCTTAAAAAGTGAGTCTCGCCATCAGGTCCCCCTTTTTAAACCCTGAGCAGTTCCAGTCAATTGTGATCTACTGGCTCCATTTTAAAATTTTTCCTGTGTGGGTTTTTTTCACTGATTTTCAACCCTCCCATGAAAGTGATGGTGCTGGGTGGTGGTGGCGGCGGGCGGGGGGATTTGAGAGTGGTGGGGGGAGGTGCATTGCTACAGCCCCCCTGCCCAAGTCACCATTCTTTAACTGTGAGCCAAGGAAGTGTGAGCTGGTTGCATACTCGAGCATTCCAGCCCAATCCTGTCCCCACCCCAAAGTCCGCACACGTGCAGGCAGAGCCTGGACAGCAGTCGGGAGCAGAAGTCCTGGCGGCTTTTAGACGAAGGGCGCGGAGGCCAATTTTAATGCCCCTATTACTGCACCAGCTCAGATGGGCTAATTCATCACAGGCCTGGGGCTCTGCTGGCCTGTATGGCTACAGTACAAACTACAGTAGGTGAAACATTTAGCCAGCAATCTTGCCAGTGATTTTTTTTTTGTGCGAAAAGTATTTTTGTTTAAATAGTGAGTGCCAATGACATCACCAGGGGTATTGGCCTGAAAGCTTTACTGAGTTGGTGCTGTGAGGGAGACACACTCGCCCATAGATCTGAAATGGCTGGGGCTCTAAAGCGTTAATAATTTCCTATTGTTTTTGATATTCATTCATCTTCTTTGCACTGTCTTAATATTCTTCCAATCCAGTTCCCCTGATGATATCATCACCACTGACCTGTCACACGGAGGCAGGACAGCTGGGCTTTAATGACATCGTGCGCAAGTGATGAGGTGAATTTAATGCCTCGGGATCAGCCTAGCAAGAGAGAAATACTTGCATTTATATAGCGCCTTTCACGGCCACTGACTGCCCCAAAGCACTTTACAGCCAATGAAATACTTTTTGAAGTGTAGTCACTGTTGTAATGTAGGAAACGCGGCAGCCCATCTGCGCACAGCAAGCTCCGGAAACAGCAATGTGATAATGAGCAGATAATCCGTTTTAGTGATGTTGATTGAGGGATAAATATTGGCCGCAGGACACCGGGGATAACTCCCCTGCTTTTCTTCAAAATAGAGCCATGGGATCTTTTACATCCATCTGAGAGGGCAGACGGCGCCTCAGTTTAACGTCTCACCTGAAAGACGGCACCTCTGACAGTGCAGCACTCCCTCAGCACTGCACTGGAGTGTCGGCCTAGATTTTTGTGCTCAAGCCTCTGGAGTGGGACTTGAACCCACAACCTTCTGACTGAGAAGTGAGGGTGCTACCCACTGAGCCACCGCTGACACTCCCAGAAAAACACTACTGTTAAACAAAAAGATATTTTCAAAAATGGGAGGACATTAAAATGAATAAAAAAACAGCTGGTAAGTGATATTTTTTTTTAAAATGTATATGAAGTGCTATTGACCCTGAAACACGCTCTTTAACTATAACTGCTTCTTAGCTGCTGGCAGTATGTTTCATGGCTTACAACACGGAGCAGTAACCCTGGAACCAAAGCAATTGATTAATGCATTACAGCGCAAGGACTCTGCTGAGATGGGCTATATTCTGTTGTATAAGCTGAAGCCAGGCTTGATTTATGACAGGCAGATATGATGGAAAAGGATGTTGGTTAACTTAGAAACACATTACCTCTGAATTCTAAAGCCGTCAGCAGGGAAAAGAACAGGTAGTCTTCTTCAAGGGGACTAGGTCCAGGGGAAGCGACTCACAATTTATCAACACCGTGTACTATCTGGGGAGATTTGAAATAAGCCACGTAACTAATTATATTGTGATGAGCTGGATTTGTCAGGTTGTTGAGATAATGGAGGATAATGCTGATGCCACTGGCATTGGGGTTGGCATGGGGACCAGAGTACGATTCCTATTGTGCAGTGTGGCTTCTCCATGAGTGGATGTGGGCACAACATCATTTTACAGAAGGGTCACGTAAGGTTTGCCTGGTAAAGTGTCTTGGGAGAACTGAGATTGAAAGCACCCTGGAATGACTGCTGATACCATGTTAACAGTTCTATTGAAGGGAGGATGTTGTGTCTGTCAAGGGCAGAGGTCAGGGCTGAACAATGAAGCTGTGGAAGTCATAAATATTCCAGAGATTTTGATAGGTTTCCTTAGGGGATGGGGATTTTTTTTTTCCTCGGGAGATTAATTAAGTGAAGTAGAGTCCGTGATATGGTAGACTTCACTTGGTCCATGAAAGGAGCATATTTGATGGGATGAATAGCCTTGTCTCATCTTTTGTTTCTTGTATATAAAGCGGGCCATGAGGGCATTGGGAGCGCCATTTGGTTAGACACCAGCCTTTCATCTGTGGGACCTTGGGCAAATCCAACTCGAACTGACGGGGTGAAACTCTCCTCTGTCTACTGCCTGTAAAGATCTTCCTTGAAATGAGTTTAGGGAGTCTCAGTCTGGTTCTAGTACGATAGCAAAATACTGCAGATGTTGGAAATCTGAAATAACAACAGAAAAAGCTGGAAAAACTCAGCAGGTCAGGCAACATCCGTGGAGAGAAATTTGAGTTGACGTTTCGGGTTGGACCCTTCTTCAAAACTGGAAAGAAAAGAAACTAGATCGAAGGCAGGGCTGCGATCGGACAAAAGAATAAAAGAAACAAAAGAAGTAAAAGAGATTAGAAGCTAGACGAGATGGTAATAGGCTGGGATTAGGTGTAAAGTGTACTGGCAGGGCAAAAGATAGCTGCCAGGTGTGAGAGAGAAACAAAAGGAAAGGGGGGGGGGAAAAGGAGTGGAACAAATACAAGAGAAAATGAAATGGGGGCCCAGCTTATGATCTGAAATTGTTGAACTCGATATTGAGTCCGGAAGGCTGCAGACTGCCTAATCGGAAGATGAGGTGCTGTTCCTCGAGTTTACGTTGAGCTTCCGTGGAACAATACAAGAGGCCAAGGACGGTGAGGTCCGAGTGGGAATGGAGCGGTGAATTAAAATGACAGGCGACCGGAAGCTCGGGGTCAGCCTTACGGACTGAACGGAGGTGTTCCGCAAAGCGGTCACCTAATCTGGGTTTGGTCTCCCCAATGTAGAGGAGACCACATCGTGAGCAGCGAATACAGTATAATAGATTGCGAGAAGTACAAGTAAATCGCTGTTTCACCTGGAAGGGGTGCTTGGGGCCCTGGACAGTGGGAAGGGGGGAGGTATAGGGGCGGGTGTTACATCTCCTCCGCTTGCACGGGAAGGTGCCAGGTGAAGAGGAAGGGCTGTTTGGGGTGATAGAGGAGTGGACTAGGGTGTCTCGGAGGGAGCGGTCCCTGCGGAATGCTGAAAGGGGAGGGGAGGGGAAGATACGTTTGGTGGTGGGATCACTTTGGAGGTAGCGGAAATGCCGGAGGATGATCCGTTGAATGTGGAGGCTGGTGGGGTGAAAGGTGAGGACAAGGGGAACCCTATCGTGGTTCCGGAAGGGAGGGGCAGGGGTGAGGGCAGCTTCTAATCTCTTTTACTTCTTTTGTTTCTTTTATTCTTTTGTCCGATCGCAGCCCTGCCTTCGATCTAGTTTCTTTTCTTTCCAGTTTTGAAGAAGGGTCCAACCCGAAACGTCAACTCAAATTTCTCTCCACGGATGTTGCCTGACCTGCTGAGTTTTTCCAGCTTTTTCTGTTGTTATTTCAGTCTGGTTCTAGTTGGTTATGGGCCTGCGCAGAGGCAGACCGGCCCACATTGAACAGGCGCGGCGTTCTTTGGGATTCTCACGGAAAATGGGTAACTGATAATACAGTGCTGTGGAACCATTCGCGGGGCCACTGGGGAAACCTCTTGATTTCCCATATGGCCAGTCCGCCCCAGGGCACGCAGCACAAAATGGTCCATAATTCAGAAATCTCACAAAACAAGAGAATGTCAAAACGTGACACTAGGGATACTCTTCTGAGGTGATGGACTGAGACACACTTAGCTCGAACAGAGTAGAGGGAGTTTTCTCTGCATCTAGTTGTGATATACCTGATCTACCTGACCAGCGCTGAAAGGGTTAAATTATGAGGACAGGTTGCACAGACTAGACTAGTACAGGAAACTTTCTGCTATCCGACACCGACGGGACCGAGCTGGTGCCGGTCGATCAAAACTGCCGTAGAAACCAGTGCTAATGTTAAAACATATGGAGCTCAGAGCTCCGTGTGAAGCAACAAACCCTGTTGCTTAGCAACAGCTTCAAAACAGTCGGCGCAGCTTGCAAGCGTCTAGCTGAAGCTGTTGCTTAGCTACAGAGACGCTTGCAGAGCCAGGACTGGAGAAAAGAAGCAACAAAAAGAAAAAAAATTATCTGAACCGACTCCTGAATTTTGCCGGTAGATAGAGCTTTCCGGACATTTAACCTCCGGATAAACTAAAGTTTCCTGTATTCCCTTGAGTATAGAAGATTAAGGAGTGAGCTATTTGAGGTGTTTAAATGATTAAAGGAGTTGATAGGGTAGATAGAGAAAAACTATTTCCTCTGTTGGGGGAAGTCCAGAACAAGAGGACTTGGGGGAAAAATTCAGTTGTTTGCGCCTCCCGTTAGCGCCTTAAGAGGGCGCCAATTGGGGTACAAAGCAACTAGTGCCCGGGCGCGGCGATGTTTGCACCGCTCACGAAATTAACTAGACATTTTGCGGCGGTGCTAAACACTTCCGCCACAATCTCCTGCGCCGGCAGATCGTGACGTCAGTCAAGTGTGCAACGCCCCGTTAGCGCCCTGGACCGGAAATTGAGTGGCGCCCCCTGCCTTACCACCTGCCGCTAGAAATGACAGGTTGAGGGGAGCGTTATGCTGTCAGAAAGGGACTAGGGGAGCGCTATTTAAAGGCGACCACTTCCTGCCTTTTTTTGTCGGTGACACTTTTGCACCACGAGAGAGAGAGACTTCTGGAGAGATTCAACGCTGTGTGAAGGAGTTTTGGGTACTGAGCAGCACTTTGCAGGTTGGTTTTGATTTGCCCTTCCTTGTATCGATTTAGAAAAGACTGTGGGGTCTGCACTCTGAGCTCTTCCTCTGGTTCTCTCCATTGTTCTTTCCAGCAGATTTGATGTACAGGTCTCTCCAGGCCGAGATTCAAGGCTGCAATGAGCAGGATGTGGATGGAGAGCAAGATCAACCCTCCCCTTTAAGATAAAAACAGAAAATGCAGGAGAAACTCAGCAGGTCAAGCAGCATCTGTGAAGAGAGAAACAGATTTAATGTTTCTTCAGGTCGATGACCATTCGTCAGAACTCCCCTTTAAGAATTGGCCGGCGCCAGTGTGTCTGTGTTCCATTGTTGACTGAAATCACATGAGCTTCGCCAGCGCTCTGAGGTAGCGCCTCGCTCCTCGGCCTTAGCGCCTTAAGAGAGGTGTGTAGCGCCTGATTTAGCGCTCCAATCACCTTCAGGGGGCGATAGAAGCCAAATTTGCTGTCAGAGGCGATAATTAGCACCAGGCGCTAAACTTTCCGCTCCCCCAGTAATAGTGCCCCAAACGGGGCGATACCGAATTGTTCCCCCATAACTTTTAAAATTAGAGCCAGGCCATTCAGGGCTGATGTCAGGGAACAGGGTGGTAGAAATTTGGAACTCTCCCTCAAGAAGCTGTTGAGGCTGGGGGTCAATTGAAAATGTTAAAAATTGATAGATTTTTGTTATGGAACCAAGGCAGGTAGATGGAGTTAAGATCCATGATCACATTGAACAACGGAACAGGCTCGAGGGGCTGAATGTCCTACTCCTGTTCCTGTCTTGGAGCGTTTGCTGCTCACACCGGATGCTCGAAATGGAGAGATTCCAATTCCCAAGTACGAACATCTGGCACCTTTAACGAAGAGGTTAAAAGTTTTAATCACAGGGTAAGCAATCCGTACAGTTCCCGTTCACTTGAAAGAAAGAAAGAAGAAAGACTTGCATTTATATAGCACCTTTCACGACCACCGGATGTCTCAAAGCACTTTACAGTCAATGAAGTACTTTTGAAGTGTAGTCACTGTTGTAATGTAGGAAACGCGGCAGCCAATTTGCGCACAGCAAGCTCCCACTAACAGCAATGTGATAATGACCAGATAATCTGTTTTTGTTATGTTGATTGAGGGATAAATATTGGCCCAGGACACCGGGGAGAACTCCCCTGCTCTTCTTCGAAATAGTGTCATGGGATCTTTTACGTCCACCTGAGAGGGCAGACAGGGCCTCGGTTTAACGTCTCATCTGAAAGACGGCACCTCCGACAGTGCAGCACTCCCTCAGCACTGCACTGGAGTATCAACCTAGCTTCATGTGCTCAAGTCCTTGGAGTGGGACTATGAACCCACAACCTTCTGACTCAGAGGCTGAACATCACCATGTTGAGGAGAAGCTTGGAAATATTTAGTAATGGGAAAGAGGGAGATTCAGTGATACAGTTCCTCAGCATCTGCAGTCCTTTTGTGAGTACCGGCTGGTGATGGATGCTTGGTGTAGTGTTCAACGACGCCTGGCACTTCCTCTCCCTCCCCTTGCTGCTTTCCTGTTCCTCTCATCCGTGTTTTTGATGGGGGGAAATCAGTGTTCTGACATCAAAGGTTTTACTGGCTTTGATTTCAGTTGACTCGCTGGAACTACATCACTCTGCGGGCCGACCTAGCATGCCGATTCTTGTCGCTTTCGGAGTTTGAGGAGTTATTATTGGACCCGCTATTGTACTGCGCCGGAGAGGTACAGGAAAATGGGATGTAATCCTTTCCAGACAGGATTTTTCTTTTAACCCAGGACAAATCCAGCATCAATCAACTTGCCTGGTCGCTCATGGGAAAATTAATGTCATAAAATTGAGATCAAAGAAACCCTGGAATCTTAAATTAAAACCCCCAAAATTTAGGAAATGCCCTGTGGATCCATCTTTTTCTGAGAAGATTGACTGCAGGTCCTTTGCTCTTTACAGATTCTGTTGAACCTGCTGTCTATTTTCGGCACTTGTTGTTTTAATATTAAGTTAATCGTTGAAAGCTGTGGCCTCAGGCCCTGGTTCTGTTCTGTTCTGGATTGAGCCTGGTGCATGCACCATTTTAACCACACAGTGCATCGTCATGGCTGAAAGTGCCCTCAGCCGGCACCACCTTTGGAAGCCAATCTCTATTTCTCAATTAATTCAAATTTTATGTTGTTGGGGTACTTCAGAGTAAAGGAGGGGGAACAGATAGGGTGAGGGACTGAAACACTGGAGAGTAAAGGAGTGGGAACAGATAGGGCGAGGGACTGAAACACTGGGTACTGGAGAGTAAAGGAGTGGGAACAGATAGGGCGAGGGACTGAAACACTGGGTACTGGAGAGTAAAGGAGTGGGAACAGATAGGGTGAGGGACTGAAGCACTGGAGAGTAAAGGAGGGGGAACAGATAGGGTGAGGGACTGAAACACTGGGTACTGGAGAGTAAAGGAGGGGGAACAGATAGGGCGAGGGACTGAAACATTGGGTACTGGAGAGTAAAGGAGGGGGAACAGATAGGGTGAGGGACTGAAACACTGGGCACTGGAGAGTAAAGGAGGGGGAACAGAGAGGGTGAGGGACTGAAACACTGGGCACTGGAGAGTAAAGGAGGGGGAGGTTGAAGCTAAATTATTCCAGCCAGCACCCAGAGACAATAAAACACAGTAACGCAGTTGGGTCCGTGCGGTAATGAAACAGTTGCCACTCTACCAAGTGCCACTTAATGAGAAATGGGGTACGAGCCTGTGGCCACAATTATCCATCGCACAAGTCCTGAGTTTGGGGTTACATATTGCAGCAAAAAAACAGCATGCTACACCCCATTAAACTGTTCAGTCAGTAGCACGGTCAAAGGACGAATCAAAAATAAACCTGAACAGAACACATTAAACTCGAGGAGCTTTCATTTCCTCTGGTACTGCACTGCTTAATGCGTTTGGGTAAAGTTCTGATGTGTGCTATTTCAACACAGTTGTTAACCTGTCTAAAGTAAAGAGGATAAGCCTGCGTTAAAGCGCTACTCTGAGGAGCTTTGTTCAGTGCGCTACCAGAGAAAAGACAACCCCAAAAGGGATTCGACTCCTGAAATGTGCTGCTGTGAACAGGGTGGACTGATTATCTAAGCATCTAAAAACAGGATAATCCGGGAATCATTTATGTTGGAATTGAGAATTCTATACAATGGAAGTAAATGGGAAGTAGTTTAGCCCACTGGGACACTCTGTACAGTGCTTAAGGAGGAAGTGGTTCAAGCTATTTGAGAAAACAAAATAAAATCAACAAAAGGTTAAAAATACACCATCAGAACAAGAGAGAAGAAGGCATTTGCGCTGCGACAATGACCAGTTAATCTATTTTTAGGTATTGGTTGAGGGATAAGCATTGTCCAGGACACTGCAGAGAAACTCCCCTGCTGTTCTTTGAAGTAGAGATTTTCTATGTCCATCTGAGAGGGCAGACAGGCCCTCGGTTTAACGTCTCACCCGAATGACGGCACCTCTGACACTGCAGCACTCCCCCAGTATTGTACTGGAGTGTCACCTTAGGTTTGTGCTCAATTCTCGGGAGTGGGCCTTGAATGCAACAGCACAGTAACCACAAGAGAAGTGATCATGTGACTGATAGGCAACAGAACCTTGCTGCTAACTGCTGAGATATTTTCCGCAGACAGTCTCTATTTTCACCTACTGAGTCCTCATTTCACAATGTTGTACCCCAATTTCTGGGAAACAAAATGTAAGGAATTATTTATATATTTAAAAAAAGATGCATCATCGTGCAAGAAATGCTACCTCAACTCAGTTATCACTGTGACATTGATTGCTCTTCTCCAGTCTCTTCAACATACCTCCCTCCCACCCTGTTGTGATCCTGGGCAATTTTCTTTCTCCCTGTACTGACCCTGTCCCGTCTTCTGTCTCTGCCCCTGCCAACCGGGTCACTTTCCTTTTCACTTCCCCCCCGCCCCCGCCCCCCCCCCCGGGACCCTCAACCTTTACTTTCTGTAGCAGTTATTTGGATGACACGGCTTTCTTTATGTGTCAATCCAGCATTTTGTTTGGGCTGACTTGGTGCTAGGAACACGTAGGGGGGGAGGCGGGATGGGGGGGTCAGGGAGCAGAGGACCCAGGTAATTCTCTGAAACCAGGGATCTTCAGAAAGCCCCCGTCCTTCACGATTGTGACTGGGCTGCTGATTGTGGGTGAAGCTGCCGCAATCATGTTGAGCACGGAAAGCTTCCGACAATAAAACAACTGACAATGCCGAGAGGGAGGGGGGCTGCATTTCATTGTATTTGATCCCTATGCAGCTGAATGCTGCCATCTGCCCGTGTGCACAGGACCATCTGACAGCACTTGTCAAGCCTCTCTTTGCAACGTTGGATTGTATTCTTCACGGTAGAATTCAGTTCTGATAAATGTCGAAAGAGCCTGCCAAAAAGCACTGTGACTGGGACGCAAGGTTTGGGTCTGCAGCGGAACGGAGACGACAAAAACACGATGAAAGCTTATGGTTGATCAGAAATAAATGGGTCAGGTAGTCCGACGTGGCATGTTCTGCACAATGCCACAACTCCCGCAAGCCTCCCTAGTCCTGCTGTGGTGGGGTGGGTGGGTGGGTGGGTGGGGGAGATTGCAGAGCAGAGGCTATGGACTTCATAGTTGAATGGGGCTGAGGGAAATTAGGAGGGCATGAGCAACGTTCCCTGTAAGATGCACGGCCGCGCAATCGCGCAACTCTCAAATCAATCAAATCAAATCAACTTTTATTGTCATTGTTAGTGCACAAGTGCAGTACAACGAAATGTAGGCTTACGGCTCCCGAGAGTGTACATTTGGATTAAGACATTTAAACATTCAACATACATTTGGCTTGTAGTATATTAACATAAATATGACCATAATAAAGTGCATTGGCAGATGTGCAGGCTTTAGAGTTTATTTGTGGAGTTCAGTAGGATGACAGCCCTGGGAAAGAAGCTGTTCCTAAATCTGGTCGTACGGGTGCGAATGCATCTGTAGCGTCTCCCAGATGGTAGGAGGGCGAACAGACTGTGGCTGGGGTGGGTAGGGTCTTTGATGATGGACCGTGACCTCCGTAGACAGCCTTTACAGCCCGGGACCGGCTTTTACAATGTTAAAGGGAAACTGTGAATGGGCCGCGCAGCCCCTTAAAGGGGCCGCGCACCCAAAAATAATGACGGGGAACATTGGTCATGAGTTATACTAGAACGGTACTTAGAAAATGGCAGCAAAAGTCATGAAAACAAAATTTGGGGAGGGGGGGAGAATCACTCAAAGATTATCTAACCTGAGCTGTATCACATTTGGTTTAAAGTTATTGAAAGTCTCTGAAGACAGGCACTGATAAATCCTGACTTGCCCCAGCATATTTGTACCTGCCTGGGACATCTGGGCAGGCATTCCCTGCCATCTCGCTGTCTCAGCCCTCTCTGTCTTCTCTCCTCTCCCTCCCCCAGCAATCTATGATTGAATAAAAATAGTTGATTTTTTTTTTTAATGACGTTGTTAAATTAACCCTTTCTAGGGTCACTCCTGCTCATGCAGGGGCGTTTGTAACACAGCAAGGTTGAGTTGAATTTCTGTCTGTTAATTATGTTCGTCCCCACCCGCTCCCCACTTTGCTGAAATTCTTCTGGAATTACATTCCTCTGATTCGCACAGTGTCACCCAAACGTGAAATGTTTTTGCTTCATCAAAACAAAATGAATCTCACCGTGCAAAAAGAGATATTAATCAATGGTATCTCATTAAATCTATATGCACTGGTGTAAGGGTTATGCTCTGGGGAGGGGAGGATGCATCAGGTGCTGGTGAAGAGGGAGCAGGATGGGAAACGTTAAGGATTCCATCACTGTCATACCAAAGCATTTACTAACAGCGATTTGTCAGGTATTATGGCAGAGATGGATTGGCCCTCAGTAACCAGAGCGAGTACAGACACAGCTCAGTAGTGTGTAGCGAAGAGGCTTTTATACACAGGTGATTCCTCTTAAAGGAGCAATGCCGAATCGTAGAATCATATAACACAGAAGGTGGCCATTCGGCCCATCGTGCCTGCGCTGGCTTGCTGAAAGAGCTATCCAATTAGTCCCACTCCCCTGCTCTTTCCCCATATCCCTGCAAAAATGTTCCTCTTTAAGCATTTATCCAATTCCATTTTAAAAGTTACTGTTGAATCTGCTTCCACCACCCTTTCAGGCAGTGCATTCCAGGTCATAACAACAAGAATTTCTCCTCATTTCCCCTCTGGCTTTTTTGCCAATTACATTAAGTCTGTGTCCTCTGGTTACCAACCCTCCCGGCAGTGGAAGCACTTTCTCCCTGTCTACTCTATCGAAACCCCTCATAATTTAAAAAAAGATATACTTTTTTAATTAAAAGTTAGCAAATCCGGCCAGGAAAGTCTCCATTTGATCCCCAGTCTGTGATGAGCTAGCTGATCATAGCCAGGCAGCTGCAAATGGCCACAACAGCCCTGGGTTAGGGAGGATAAACATGAAGATGGTTCCTACTCCTAATCTGAACACTTGCTGGGGGGGGTGGGGGGTGTGTGTGTGTGTCACGTGAGGCCAGGATTAGCCTTTCACCACCTCTGGAATTAAAGGAAAGAAATGAGACAAATGTGTGCAATCTTAATGGAGTTCCTGCTGGGCTTGAGTTCACCGATTGGAATTAAATAGCTAATCTCAATTGGAAAGACCATACGGATGATTGATGCGGGGAATTGAAGTGCCATACTGGCCCAGTAGAAGGTGCTGCCCTGAGGTAGGGCACAGCAGAGGGAGTCGCTTTGCACCTGGCCATGCGCATCTCCACTTACCTGCAAGTACTTGACGCTGATACAAGGTGCAAGAAAGTAACTCCCTTCATATTAATGAGCACCAAACTCATTCACCTCACCTATTCTGGGCTTCGGTGAACACCTCTCCGTGCATTTCAGTGTGGTTTTTGGTACAGCGGGGGGGGGCGGGGGACATCACCGTTTCCTGGCAACCTCATTGTAAGCTCATCAGCTTTGAAGCAGACTGACTTGCTTTTACTTGAGGTGCCTGTAAGCAAAATACCATCTTCAGCAAACTTTAAATCCCTTTATTTTTTTCTTTTAAAAAATACTACGGGTCGTTGCCACTTACAATTCAATAATTTTTTTATTATGCTGTGCACTTACATGTTAGAGCAGAATCGTACAACAGATGTTGGGCTGCATGTACATGAGTGTTTCTTGACTGAATATGCACTGCCTTTGTGTGTTATAAAAAGAAAAGAAAGACTTGCATTTATATAGTGTCTTTCACAACCTCAGGACGTCCCAAAGCTCTTCACAGCCAATGAAGTTCTTTTGAAGTGTGGTCACTGTTGTAATGTGCAGCAGCCAATTTGCGCACAGCAAGCTCCCACACACAGCAATGTGATGATGACCAGACGATCAGTTTTCGTGATGTTGATTGAGGGATAAATATTGGCCCCAGGACACCGGGGAGAACTCCCCTGCTCTTCTTCGAAGCAGTGCCGCGGGATCTTTTACGTCCACCCGAGAGATCAGGCGGAGCCTCGGTTCAACGTCTCATCTGAAAGACGGCACCTCCGACAGTGCAGCACTGGAGTGTCAGCCTAGATGTTTGTGCTCAAGTCTCTGGAGTGGGACTTGAACCCACAGCCTGCTAGCGGGGAGCCTTGCCCTCCAGCAGCAGCACATATCGGAAATGCAGGCACGCACTGGGTGGATTTTTTTCGACTGTTAATTTTAAACAGTTCAGAAAAAATTAGGCACCGGGCATTCTCAAATGACCCAACTAGAAGATGAGAAAACGGAAATTCCGTCTCCGCTCTCCTGAAACATGGACTTGTTGTTTGAAAGGCTTCCTGCTCTCTCATCTCTAATTCCAAAAGTGCTGTGCACTGTGCCAGTAAAGTGATATTGAGATATTTTGCCAGAGATTTGAGCCCAGAAAGCTAGCACTGTACTTGACCTTAAGTATCATTTTCCACATTTGTGCCAAATGACTTAAAACCAATACTTTTTCAATCCCTCTTGCATTTCAGTGACTTGCCAACATTTGTGAATGGTAACCACCCCGCCAAATCATATTTTTGTTCGACCCTAATAAAATAACGTTCATTTTGGCATGTTTATCACATAATCCCGATTCCAAAAATAGCATTAAACACCTGCTTTGATTTTTTTTAAAGGAGGTGGAAATCCTGACAAGATTCAGTTCTTTGAACGGACAGGGCCAGCCAGATCGAAAAAGTCCACTTCAAAGTTGCCATTGGGATTGAGATATTCATGTCAATCTTTATGTTTTCGGTGAAGAATCAGTGTCTTTGTTCTTTATTAGTTTATTTTTCTTCCCCTCTCCATTGCCTGTGACATCCCAGTCCAAAGGGCAGCTGGATGGTCGGCTCCCAGATCCCAGCCATTGTTGCTCTGCCTTTAGGAGATTGAATTTAATTCATTCTCGGGATGTGGGCGTCGCTGGCAAGGCCGGCATTTATTGCCCATCCCCAATAGCCCTTGAGAAGGTGGTGGTGAGCCGCCTTCTTGAACCTCTGCAGTCCGAGTGGTGAAGGTACTCCCACAGTGCTGTTAGGGAGGGAGCCCCAGGATTTTGACCCAGCGACGATGAAGGATCGGCGATATACTTCCAAGTCAGGATAGTGGGGAAATATACGTTCAAGTCGGGATGGTGTGTGTGATTTGGAGGGGAACTTGAAGGTGATGGTGTTCCCATGCACCTGCGGCCCTTGTCCTAGGTGGCGGAGGTCGCGGGTTTGGGAGATGCATGGGGCAGTTCTTCCTCTCGTTCCCCTGCCTCAGGGAGCTGTCTAGATCCTACTGATCAGCTGCCAACTAAGGCCACACTGTGATTGGTAACTCAGCAACTATCTGACCCGTGTTCTACCATTGCACAGTGCCACACCCTGTACTCCAGCTTGCCCCTTACATAGCAACAGTCACTGTTCTTGAAAGTGATTCCTTGTATGTGCAGCACTTTGAGGTGAACATTTTCAGCTTGCAGAGTCGGGTGTGAGCTGACTTCATTGCATTGCTTCTGCATCGAAAACCCCATAAAGTGACACGCAAGTCACTTTAGCGGGGCAATGATGGCCCTTTAGACCCATCCTTGAGTCCCAACATGGCAGAGTTAAAGGGAGACTCCAGACCCTGCCATCATATTTCAGTTTCCACGACTTACCAGTAACACAATCTGGCAAACCACTCCGAAGTGGCTGGGGAATGATTGGGAGGTGTTGTCCTCATCTATTGGACATTTTTGAAGGTTATAATTTGGGTTGAGACAAATATCAAGACCATGCACGCTGTAAACCAAGAGTGCTCCACCTTAGATTTTTTTTTTGTAATGTAACTGGGAATTAAACATACGGCTGGACTTGGCAGGGATTTTAAGTCACTACTAAGTTCTGTTTACTCAAGTTCTTGATGGTGCTGTATGGACTATTCCTTTAATCATTCATTTCGGCAGCACCTCGAGTCCCAACAAAATACAATGTTAGAAGCCAAGTTTCAAAGAAAGCTGGAGTTAAGCCACACATGGAGTGTCGGAGGGGGTGAGTGGTGGAGCATTCCCAGGCGCCAGCAGTGATTCAGGAACATGAATTAACTTGGTACCTTTCTCCGCCACCAAATCGAGGCCTGTAACAATGTGATTGGGCGTTGTAACGGAATTGTGGCGTGCAGGATAATGAATTGCCCGGGGTGATTTACAGGCACCCCTTCAACCAACCCGAGCTGGTCTCCACAAACCCGTGTCGCCAAGAGGTAACTAGAACCAAGAAGGAGGCTCCTGATCAGGCACGACTTGAGATTGGCTCCACTATTTTGACCAGCTGAAAGCTGCATGGAATATACGGCACAGAAACAGGCTATTCGGCCCAACCAGTTCACGCCGGCATTTATGCTCCACTCGAGCCTGAGCTGAAAGCTGCATGTTGCTACTCGGTTAAGGAGAGTCCGGTCCTGATTTAAGGGCACCCTCAAGAGACCCTCTAACCAGTGGCAGACTGTCAGGCCGTCCCCCAGAGACTTTCCCCGCTATTGTTCCGAGGCAGAAAAGCAAGCAGAGACTCGAGTATGAGCAGCAATTATGATTGAGAGTACGATTGAAAAATAATAAGGGAAATTCTGCCTGCACCGTTTCGTGGAATTGAAACTGGCGGCCGGATTTAATGATTCAGCTTGTGGTATCGTCCTTGAGAACGGCATACCGACATTCCATCTCCTGCCACATTAGCAGCCAGCGTCTGCAATTACTTAACGAGGTACCTTGTTTTCTGTGTTTCTGTCATGAAAATGTCTGCAGTCGCGTTAGTCGGAGTTAACTTGACGTTCCTTAAATGGCATGTCACCTTAAATTGCAGTAGGGAATGGGCCGGGGTTCCTAATAAAATCTGAGCTTTCAGCACTGAGTGAGATTTATAATCAAAAAAAGGGATAAGCAAACATCCAATTTGTGAATGGAACAGACGTGATTTACTAAGAAATTCAGCAAACAGATTCTCTGACTAAAGAGGCGATCGTCACTTCTTTGTGAAAGGACAGATGTTGGAAGAACTCTTGTCACTTTCACCATTCTTATCCTTCAGTTCAAATCCCTCCATGCTCTTGCTCCTCCCTATCCCCGTAACCTCCTCCTTCTCCACAACCTTCCGAGAACTCTGTGCTCCTCCAGCTCTGGCCTCTTGTGCATCCCCGATTTCCTTTATTCTACCATTGGCGGCCGTGCCTTCAGCTGTCTAAGCCCTAAGCTCTGGAATTCCCTCCCTGAACCTCTCCACCTCTCTACCTGCCTCTCTTTCTTTAAGATGGTTCTTAAAACCGACCTCTTTGACCAAGCTTTTGGGCACCTGCCCTAATATCTCCTTATGTGGCTCGGTGTCAAATGTTGTCTCCTGTGAAGCACCTTGGGACCTTTTTACTACATTAAAGGCGCTATATAAATGCAAGATGCTATTGTTGGTGGCCACTTGCAACGACACTGTCGTGATGCGGCACCGCAGCAACTGTTCCTCGTGTACAGGAAGACATTTCGGAACACTTTGCAATAATGGGCGGAAAATGCAGTGGCCACCAGCGAGGAGGGCAAAAAGGGAAGGCAGAGTGGGCTAAGGTGTGGGGGAGGGGGAAGGGAGGCACGGTTGAAGCAAAAGGTCTTCAGGAGCTTTTTGAAAGCAGGAAGAGAGGTGACAAAGGCAGAGGAAACTAGGAAGCGAGTACCAGAGGGCGGGAGAGTAGCGGATGAATGAGGAGTCACCAATGGTGGAGTAGACGGGGACAAGGAGAGGCAGAAGATGCGTGCAGGGACCTGAGCTTGGAGAAGATCACTCGGGTGGGGCGGGGCAGGGCAGGGCGACAAAGGGACTTGAAGGCGAGTAGCAGCATTTTGATGTAAAGTCAGACGGGGAATGAGGTGATGGGGAGATTGAAGAGGACTGGGGATGATGGGATTGCAGAACAAATGATATCATTGCATCTAATGTTGCTGCAAGGTTGGTAAGCTGGACCAGTAACATTCCAACAGTGGCATGCTCCCTTTTTCTCCTCAAGGGACTGACTCTTGCTGTGGCGCACTGGCAGGACCTTGCCTGAGGGGGCAGTTTTCACTTGTGAGCCGAGACAGTGGGCTGGATTTTCATTGAGGAGGCAGGTAGGAGGCGGGACTACAACTTTTGGGGTTGTAGTCCCGCCTCCATCGAGTTCTAGCCAACCCACGCAATTTAGACTTGATTGACCTTGTTGAGCCTGCCCAGGCCAATTAAGGGCCACCCAGCAACAGGTGATGTCACAGGTTGAAATGTAATCTGTCAAGACCTTTTGACAGATGAAATATCAGCACTCGACAGCTGTTTGAAGCTGTCAAACACTGACAGTCTGTACTCCAGGTTAATTCCTTCCTCTCAGGATGATTTATAGATTTCCCCGGAACAGAAAGCAGAGGCTACAGAGTTTGACAGATCGCGGCCATTCTGCTTTCTGTGCCGGTGAGATGAGGGACTCCCGAGACCTGAAGGAAGGAAGGCTGTAAAGGTAAGTAAAGGTTAGTAGAACTTCTTTAAACACTTTACGCAGACCAAACACACTTGCTTCTGCACTCATGTACCCATCACTCACCTGAACACTGGACATCTCAAACCCTCCAAGCCCTTCATCCCGACGGCCCGCCTCGCTAACTTGGTGTGGTTTGGAGCCATCGGGAATCCCACATTTCAACAATGAAAATAGGGATTAGGCTAAAAACTGCCTTAACAGGCAGTTAATTGGCATTAATCCCCTTCCCGCCTCAGGGAGGCGGGTCCCAGTGCGGGGCGGGTACCGGCCTCATTTGAAACTGGCATGGAGGCGGGTTGGGTGCGGGATGGGGTCGGGACCCCAGATTTCGGGATTTTAAACCCCCACACGCCTCCAATCCCGACTCCACGGCCCAATGAAAATCCAGCCCAGTGCGTCTATTTGACTACAGCGGGCATCACAACTGAGCCCAGTCCTGTCCTCACCCGATATCCACATACGCACGCCAAACCTTCCAGTAGGGGTCAAGGGTGGGAACCTTGACCGATTCTCTTTCTCTTGTCAACCCCAAGGGCACAACATTCAGCTAGAACTTTAAGGTAATTACAGCTCCGAGCTATGGTGAGCAGCTATGTGACAAAGTGGTAAAAGAGTTAAATCAAGATTTTGTCTGTGCTCCCATTGTGTAGGAGCCACTGCAGATGTGAGACCCTCAATTATTCAAATCTCGATGTGCTGCCCCAATTTGTAATTGTGATTTGGTAATAAATATCTTACAGTAAATATTATCCAGCAAAATAATCAAATTGTCCTCTCAGCACAGTAACAAGGATTTGCATGTTTACTTTATTTTACCAACTGCAGACACTGAGTCTGTAGTAATTCGATGAGCTGCAGTTCCGATTTAACCCCTTGAAGGACTCATTTGTTCTTCTTCTTCCAGTGGAGTTTTCACACAAAATGGAACCCACATCTCGCCTCTCGTGGGCACACAGCACTGAGAAACAACCTGCTGAGGCATTGTGCTACCCACTTGATGCGAGGTACCCAGAGTTTCATTCTCTATGGCTCTGATGTAACTTTGCCCGTGGAAAGCCAAGTCAAGACCAATTGGTGAGGTATCGGTATGGGGATTTGGAGCTTGCCGAGCACCATCTAGTGGCACAAGGGTGTAGCTGCAGGCGTGCGCGTGTGTCACCAAATGGTGACCCCCAAGTAAGGGTTGCGTGATGTACATAGCAACTTTAGTACGTTATACAATTCAAAATACTGCGGATGCTGGAAATCCAAAATAACAACGGAAAACGCTGGAAAAACTCAGCAGGCCAGGCAACATCCGTGGAGAGAGAAACAGAGTTAACGTTTCAGGTCGAAGCCCTTCATTTCCTGCTTTTTTCTCAGTTCTAAAGAAGGGTTTCGACCTGAAACGTTAACTCTGTTTCTCTCTCCACGGATGTTGCCTGGCCTGCTGAGTTTTTCCAGTGTTTTCTGTTGTTATTTCGTGTATTATAGATAGATTTTATGAAACGCTCGGGCATCATTTACTTATACTTTTTCCTCAGCTATTTCCAGCCAGACCTTTCTATTGGTGCTACTATAAAAAGAAAGACTGATTTGCATTTATATAGCACCTTTCACGACCACCATTACAGCCAATGACGCACTATTTGAAGTGTAGTCACTATTGTAATGTGGGCAAGCTCCCACAAACAGCAATGTGATAATGACCAGATAATCTGTTTTTGTTATGTTGGTTGAGGGATAAATATTGGTCAGGACACCGGGGATAACTCCCCTGCTCTTCTTCAAAATAATGCCGTGGGATCTTTTACGTCCTCCTGAGAGGGCAGACGGGGCCTCGGTTTAACGTCTCATCCGAAAGACGGCACCTCCAACAGTGCAGCGCTCCCTCAATACTGCACTGGAATGTCAGCCTAGCTTTATGAGCTCAAGTCTCTGGAGTGGGGCTCTGAACCCACAACCTTCTGACTCAGAGGTGAGAGCGCTACCCGCTGAGCCACAGCTGACACTGTGGTGTATGTAACCTGTTCCACCTTAAGAGATGTACTACTTTCTCTGGCTGCTGTATACGTAATACCACCGGCACTGTGTAGTAAGATGTATTTCAGATAGTCCTGACCTCCAACCAGTAAAAACCTGTTGAACTTTAATCTTGTAGCCTGTGTGTTATTAATTACAACTAGAACACACAGACTTTACAGTGGCGACGAGTCAGATTCTTACCCTGCAGCAGTTATATCCACGGCGGCTTCGTCCACTGAACGGACGTCGAAGAGAGGTTTCCACCCTCATCACCCTGCTGGAAGACACGTCGCGCGGCAGACATCAAGAAACCAGAGTGCAGAAGACACCCTGAACTCGAAGCCTCCATCAGCGGCTGTCAGCTATCTTCTTTCTACCTCGGTAGTGGGTAAGCCGGGCAGCGACGCGACCAGAAAATCGGCCACGTTGGCTGTACAGACGGGGAGGGAAGACGGAGGAATAAGGGCGGTGAGATCAATCGCGACCGGAGATAAGGGCCGGGCCGCATTCGGGCTGAAAGGCGCAGCGTCTGGGGGCAACTGAAGGCGCGAGAGCCGCGGTGAAGCGGAGACAGCGTCGGGGGGAAGGGTGAAGACCGCCAAGCGCGGGAAAACCGCCATTTTGTAGGCGGAGGACGAAGAAAAGAGCGCGGAAGCCGCCATCTTGGATAAAAAGAAAAAGAAATTAAATTGCAACGATGCCTTTGATAGCGACATCGAAGATTGGGCTATGTATGTAGAACGCATACAAAATTATTGTAAAGCAAATAAAATCCCAGATGCAGAGAAAGCACTAACATTATTAAACTTAATGGGTGCGAAGACATACGGGCAATTGAAACACCTTGTATCACCAGATGAACCGGCGGATAAGACGTTCGAGGAGATTGTTACTGTCCTGAAAAATCACCTAAACCCCACGCCGCTGATGCTAGCGGAACGATTTAAATTTTACAGCAGAAGGCAGCTGAAGGATGAAAGCAATGCTGAATATTTAATGGAATTGCGTAAGCTAGCAAAGTACTGTCAATTCGGAACGAGATTGACAGAGGCGCTACGAGATAAATTTGTGTGTGGTTTATTAAAAGAAGATACACAAAAGCGATTGCTCGAGGAGAATGAGCTGACGCTTGAGAAAGCGGTCACTATGGCAGCAGCACACGAAGCCACAGCGAGAGGCACGGCAGTAATGCAGCTACGGTCACCGGAACTCAGTACAAATAAATTGGGTTTGAGTACTGTAAAATGTTATCGTTGCGGAAAGACAACGCACGATCAGAACCAGTGTTGGTTTAAAAACCAAGAATGCAGAACGTGTGGCAGGCTTGGCCACATAGCTAAAGTATGCCGGTCAGGAAAGAAGACCAGCACCAAAAAGTCACCGCAAGGAAAATACATAAAGGTACACAAGGTGACAAAGAACAGTTCGACTGAACAGAAGTCAGATTCAGATGCTAGCAGTAATGAACTGGGTAGCTTAAGAGTACACAACGTTGGTAAGGATGCAGATCTCCAGACAATTTGGGTCACCCTTCAGATAGCAGGAGTCCAAGTAAAGATGGAATTGGACACTGGATCGGCATTGACGGTCATGAATAAGAAAGATTACAAAAGGTTATTCCAACATATTCCCCTACGGGATACGGAGATTATATTGAAAACCTACACGGGGCAAAGAGTGTACCCCGTCGGAAAGATAGAGGTAAAAGTGGTCCACAAGGGCGAAGAAAGCCAAGTAATGGACTTATATGTGCTACCTGAAGGAGGTCCACCACTACTGGGACGGGAGTGGATTAGGAAAATGAATATGGACTGGCACTCCTTGAAGGCACTAACGGTAGATTCTGGGGAAACAGATGTCAAACCTAAACGATTGTCCAGAATATTGGATGATGCTAAAGAGGTGTTCCAGCAGGGACTGGGAACACTGAGAGGAATTACGGCAAACATCAAGATTGATGAACATGCACAACCAAAATTTTTTAAAGCCAGACCTGTACCCTATGCAATACGACCTACTGTAGAAGCGGAACTGGAAGCGCTAGAACGTTCAGGTGTACTGTCTAAGGTAGATTGGAGTGAGTGGGCTACGCCCATTGTTCCCGTTATGAAACGTCCTTCGAGCAACAAGCCAGGAGAACCAGGGAAGGTTTGCATCTGTGGAGATTTCAAAATCACCGTTAATCCGGTGCTTCACACGGTGCAGTATCCGCTTCCGCGGATTGAGGATATTTTTGCTTCGTTGTCTGGAGGGAAACACTTCACCAAGATAGACCTGGCGCAGGCGTACTTGCAGATGAATGTTGAAGAAGAGTCACGCCAATACCTCACGATCAACACGCATCGAGGTTTGTACTGGTACAATAGACTGGTTTTTGGAGTGGCATCGGCTCCAGCAATTTGGCAGAGGGCCATGGAGCAGGTATTACAGGGAATTCCAGGCACACAATGTTACCTGGACGATATTCTGATTACAGGTGATGGTGATGAAGAACACCTCGCAAACTTGGAACTGGTGCTCAACAGACTGAAAGAGTATGGACTTAGAGTTAATCGGCAGAAATGCGAGTTCTTCCAGAAGCGGATCTCGTACTGTGGTCATGTCATTGACCGGGAGGGGCTTCATAAGTCTCCTGACAAGATAGAGGCAGTTGTAAAGGCTCCCGCTCCGGATAATGTCTCTCAGTTGAGGTCGTTGCTAGGATTGATTAACTATTACCATAAATTTCTACCAAATCTATCCACGGTACTGCACCCGCTAAATGCTCTTTTACAGAAGGGGGTACCATGGGAATGGAGCGAAAACTGTAAGAAGGCATTTCGCAAAAGCAAAGAATTGATCACCTCAGAGGAAGTGTTGGCTCACTTCAACCCGACACTGCCTATTCGGTTGGCTTGTGATGCTTCTCCATATGGTATCGGGGCAGTACTCTCACACAAGTTGCCAAATGGCACGGAAAGGCCAGTCGCGTTTGCATCCAGATCATTGACCTCCGCTGAGCGCAACTATGCGCAGATCGATAGGGAGGCTCTCAGCCTTGTATGGGGAGTGAAGAAGTTTAATCATTACCTGCAGGGCCAAAAATTCACACTTCTGACAGACCATCAGCCGTTGGTATCCATTTTTAACCCTAAGAAGGGTGTTTCAGTGATGACAGCACAGCGTCTCCAGAGATGGTCCCTTTTCCTAGGGGCACATCAATATCAAATAGAATTCAAAGGTACGAAGCAGCATGGCAATGCTGATGGGCTGTCGCGCCTGCCACTACCTGAAGAAGAAGAAACGACGAAAGTTGACCCTGTTGAGTTATTTCATTCGACCATCATCGAGTGTTTACCAGTCACCAATGCAAGTATTGAAAGAGAAACCAGGAACGACCCGACACTGTCCAGAGTCTACGAGGTGACAGTGAAAGGATGGCCAACACGTGGTGATCCTCTGTTACCGGCATTCTCGGCAAGGCGAGACCAGCTGTCCGTCTGCCATGGTACTTTGATGTACGGGACAAGAGTGATTATTCCTCCCAAGTTAAGGGAAAGAGTTCTAAAAGAACTGCATGAAGGTCATCTGGGGGGAGTTAAGATGAAAAGTCTTGCTAGGGCTTATGTATGGTGGCCGGGTATTGACCAACAGATAGAGGAGTTGACGAAAAGCTGCGCTGGGTGCCAAAAAAGTGCAAAATGCACCTCCGATCGCACCACTACACCCATGGGAATGGCCTTCAGCCCCATGGCAACGCGTACATATTGACTTTGCTGGTCCATTCATGGACTCCATGTTCCTAATTGCGGTGGACGCACATTCCAAATGGCCAGAAGTGATCAAGATGAATACCACTACTTCAGAAAAGACAATTGCGGTGTTAAGAACAATATTCGCAAGGAACAGATTGCCAGAACAGATCTGTTCGGACAACGGACCACAGTTCGTGTCGGAAGAATTCCAAAAATTCTTAAAGAAGAATGGGGTGAAACATTATACCTCTGCCCCATATCATCCGGCGACAAACGGGTTGGCCGAGAGATTTGTCCAAACATTCAAAAAGGCAATAAAGGCCATGAACGATGATCAGATTCCGCTACAGCACAAGGTGGACAATTTCCTAATGGCGTATCGAAACGCCGCTCATGCAGTGACTAACCAAAGTCCTGCCATGATGTTTTATAACAGGAGGTTGCGGTCCAGGTTGGACTTGTTAAAACCAAATGTGTGGAGGGAAGTGGAAAACAAACAGTTCCGGCATATTAATAACAAGTCCACTTGAAGTTTCGAAGTAGGTCAACCAGTGTTGGCAAGGGGCTATGGAAACGAAAAATGGCAGCCCGGAACAATTCGGGCCAGACAAGGACCTCTGATGTACACAGTAGATATTGGTAACAATGTGATAAGGCGTCATGCAGATCAACTGGTAGAATCAAGAGCAAGAGTCGAACCCATGGTTGCGACAGAGACAACTGTGGAAGACGTTAATGAACCTGAAGCATCTACCTCGGCAGGGACTGTACCTGATGATGACGTCCAATACATAGGGAACCAACAAGCAGAGTCACCTCAGCAACAAGAATCAGAGACCACTGAAAGGCGTTATCCAGGCCGAATCAGAAGGCCTCCTGAGAGACTGAACCTTTGAACTGTTTATACCTGAAGTTATATATGTATATATGTTATGATGTTATGTTAAATGGGGATATGACTATTAAGCTAAAAAGGGAGGATTGTGGTGTATGTAACCTGTTCCACCTTAAGAGATGTACTACTTTCTCTGGCTGCTGTATACGTAATACCGGTGGTGACCACCGGTATATAAGCACTGTGTAGTAAGATGTATTTCAGATAGTCCTGACCTCCAACCAGTAAAGACCTGTTGAACTTTAACCTTGTAGCCTGTGTGTTATTAATTACAACTAGAACACACAGACGTTACAGACACCACAATATAACATCACAGTAGAACAATCGATGGGGAGGGGAGAGAGGGAGTTGATTGTAATTCTACTTCTCTGCTTGGGAAAAGCAATTGGTGTCTGTTCCAACACTGCACTGCCAGTAACATGACTGATATCAGACACTCGGCACACAATGGGCTAAAAATTGAGTAGTGCCCCAAGAGAGAAGCGGGGCACTACTGGAAGCACCCCGCTTCCCTCTTAGGGCACTGCAAGTCAGGCGCTGCGGCACGTCGCGCTGCGGTATTGCAGGCCTTCTTAAAGGGGAGGGCCTTGCGTAGCACGACCCAGGGCCCAGCTCTTGGAGCACAGCCAGCACTCCGCGGGGGTGGGGTGGGGGGGGGGGGGCGTTCAGGAGGCAGGGGACAGCAGCGGAGGCAGGTGCTGGCAGGCGACCAGCAACAAAAATGTACGCTCTGCACCTCGCCTTTAAATTGTGCCTCCCCGGCCGCAGGGTAGGCCCCCCTGACCCCATCCGACATAGCGTCCGGCGGTAAGTCGGGGTGCTCCCGAAGATCGCGGCCAGGGCGCTACGCACGGTGATGATGTCAGCGCCGCGGGGCACTACCGGTTAGCGCCACCGCTAACCTCCCGCTGAATTTCGCGGGAGGCGTGGGTGGCGTCGCGACCGGGCACTAGTTGCTTTACGGGAGGCGCAAAGCAACCCAATTTTCCCCTTTAACTATTGTGGACATGAGCCCTTCTGATACAACAACAACTTGCATTTAGAAAGCACCTTTAACATAGTAAAACGTTCCCAAGGTGCGTTATCAGACAAAAATTGACACCGAGCCAAAAGAGGAGACATGAGGACAGGTGACCAAAACATTTGGTCAAAGAGGTAGTGACATGAATCTGTCATTCATGTGGAAATGATTTATGTAATAATACTGGGCGGCCTGCTGGTGGCGATGTCCAGGGAGAGTATAAATACTCGGGCATGGGCCCAGCTTGCTCAGGACATTCTTTAACAGGAACTAGTGAAGGACACAACTAGATCTCCATGTTGTAAAACAGTTGATTAAAGCTTTGTTTAACGCTTAGACCAAGTGGCTAGTAGTTTTCTTACATCAGGTAGGTCTTAAAGGAAGAGAGAGAAGTGGAGAGGTTTAGGGAGGGAATTCCAGAGCTTGGAGCCGAGACAGCTGAAGGCACGGCCACCAATGGTGGGGCGGAGGAAATGGGGGATGAGTAAGAGGCCTGAATTGGAGCAACTCTCTGAGTAAAAACTCATGTCAGGCTGTCCCATTCCCATTTTTCTCATCATAAAATGTTCACAGTTTTCAATCTGGGAATCAGTACCTGTTCTGAGGATGATGCTGGCTGTACCCGCCCAGAACTGGGAGATAATTAAATAAAGGTAAAAGAGAAGCAGAGATTCTCTCTAACATTTTTACTGTCGAAAGACATCCTGTTCAATTTAAATAAAAGACCCTCCAAATATCATCGGCTTTCAGATTATCGGCAACTTATTATCAAGGACTTCTAAATACATTTGCAGATTTGAGATAGCTCTCGGCCAGTTAATGCTAAGAACTGTCATGAAATATGAATGAACTGCCAAGAAAGCAGAAACAGAGACTTACCTTGGACACATTATTAAGGAGTTTGCCAAGGTCTCTGCTGTGTGGGATTATGTCAGTTCACGTGTCAGCATGCCAAGACTACAGGGCTGCCTGGTCTCTCTCTCTCTCACACACACACACACACACACACAGACACACACACAGACACAGACACAGACACACACACACACACTACACAGAAGTGCCAGAAAATGAGTTGTGCCTCAGGTTAAAGTCTCTAGAAAATACAAGTAACCACATTAGCCCTTGGCCAGTCACCACCGGTGCTGGAAAGTCCCGAAAGGAACAGTTGGCGTCAGAAAGTAATCCCGTTGAAGGCCAGATTAACTCGATCGGACTGCTATGTCAGTTTTTCACACGTTTCTGGCTGCACAAGTAGAATATTTTTTTTAAAGTGTGTTTAATCCCCGTTTGCTCCCCTTAATGACCCCATTCTGAACTTCTGAATGACAGGATTGGCAGGTTTCACAGGACATCTCTCAGCAGCGTCTGCCAATGTTGTTCCATGGCCAGCTCGGAGGGAGGTAGGGGGAAACCGGGCACAGAAGTGTGACTCCAGGAGGAATTCCTGCTAACTTTTCTTTTTAAACTGCTCCCTTTTGTTGCCAAATAATCCTGCTCTGCATTAGGACCTCATCATCTGGGGAAAGGCCGAGTACAAAGATAACAAAAGAAATTACAAAGTATTGGAAATAAAAGAGTAGCATTTGACATAAGAAAACTCACTAAGCACTTGGTTGAGTATAAAACAAGGCTTTAATCAACTGCTTCACAACCATGAGATTCTAGTTACATCACTAGTTCCTGGTTACCAAAACGTCCTGGGCAAGCTGGGCCCACGCCCGAGTATTTATACTCCTTGGACAGCGCCACCAGCTGGCCGCCCAGTGTTATTTCATGAGTCATTTCTTCATGAATGATAAGATTCATGACAGCATTTATATATTTTTTATTAATTTATGGGATGTGGGCGTCGCTGGCAAGGCCAGCATTTATTGCCCATCCCTAATAGCCCTTGAGAAGGTGGTGGTGAGCCGCCGCCTTGAACCGCTGCAGTCCATGTGGTGAGGGTACTCCCACAGTGCCGATAGGCAGGGAGTTCCAGGATTTTGACCAGATCATCTGTTTTAGTGATGTTGCTTGAGAAAGAAATATTGTGCCAGGACACCGGGGATAACTCCCCTGCTCTTCTTCAAAAGGGCAGTCGGGGCCTTGGCTTAACATCTCATCGGAAAGATGGCACCTCCGACAGTGCAGCGTTCCCTGCGCTGGAGTGTTAGCCTAGATTGTGCTCAAGTGTCTGGGCCAGGACTTAAACCCGCAACCTTATGACTCAAGAGATGAGAGTGCTACCCACTGAGCCACAGCTGACACGATATGCTACATAATACTGCATTGTACGTGAGACTCCAATATGCACAATAAAGTTCCGTCCACAGCAATTAGTCAGGGTGAGGATTGCCATGTGACTCTCCACTATGGTAATGGCTGAGATGTCATTATGAAATGATTTCACTTGTTAACAATGTCAATCCATTACAGGAGACAAGTCACGCTCCAGTCACTCGGGCAGAGATTGTCTCTGCTGAATTACAGAAACAAATTGTTTAAAGTGTCTGGGTCTCTCAAAACATTTCAATGGCGCTACAACTTTCTTCTATAATTTGTCCGTCATCTGTTATTTGGTTTCCTTTGCCAATATTCCTCAAACAACAAATAACTAAAAGGGTATGTGCTGTCTGAGTATTTAGTTAGCACTGCACAAATTCGGTCACAGTGTCTGGGTCTGGGTGAGAGTGAGAGTGTGGGGGTGAGAGTGATAGTGTGGGGGTGAGAGTGATAGTGTGGGGGTGAGAGTGATAGTGTGGGGGTGAGAGTGATAGTGTGGGGGTGAGAGTGATAGTGTGGGGGTGAGAGTGAGAGTGTGGGGGTGAGAGTGAGAGTGTGGGGGTGAGAGTGAGAGTGTGGGGGCGAGGGAGTGATTGTGGGGGCGAGGGAGTGATTGTGGGGGCGAGGGAGTGATTGTGGGGGCGAGGGAGTGATTGTGGGGGCGAGGGAGTGAGTGTGGGGGCGAGGGAGTGAGTGTGGGGGCGAGGGAGTGAGTGTGGGGGCGAGGGAGTGAGTGTGGGGGCGAGGGAGTGAGTGTGGGGGCGAGGGAGTGAGTGTGGGGGCGAGGGAGTGAGTGTGGGGGCGAGGGAGTGAGTGTGGGGGCGAGGGAGTGAGTGTGGGGGCGAGGGAGTGAGTGTGGGGGCGAGGGAGTGAGTGTGGGGGCGAGGGAGTGAGTGTGGGGGCGAGGGAGTGAGTGTGGGGGCGAGGGAGTGAGTGTGGGGGCGAGGGAGTGAGTGTGGGGGCGAGGGAGTGAGTGTGGGGGCGAGGGAGTGAGTGTGGGGGCGAGGGAGTGAGTGTGGGGGCGAGGGAGTGAGTGTGGGGGCGAGGGAGTGAGTGTGGGGGCGAGGGAGTGAGTGTGGGGGCGAGGGAGTGAGTGTGGGGGCGAGGGAGTGAGTGTGGGGGCGAGGGAGTGAGTGTGGGGGCGAGGGAGTGAGTGTGGGGGCGAGGGAGTGAGTGTGGGGGCGAGGGAGTGAGTGTGGGGGCGAGGGAGTGAGTGTGGGGGCGAGGGAGTGAGTGTGGGGGCGAGGGAGTGAGTGTGGGGGCGAGGGAGTGAGTGTGGGGGCGAGGGAGTGAGTGTGGGGGCGAGGGAGTGAGTGTGGGGTCGAGGGAGTGAGTGTGGGGTCGAGGGAGTGAGTGTGGGGGCGAGGGAGTGAGTGTGGGGGCGAGGGAGTGAGTGTGGGGGCGAGGGAGTGAGTGTGGGGGCGAGGGAGTGAGTGTGGGGGCGAGGGAGTGAGTGTGGGGGCGAGGGAGTGAGTGTGGGGGCGAGGGAGTGAGTGTGGGGGCGAGGGAGTGAGTGTGGGGGCGAGGGAGTGAGTGTGGGGGCGAGGGAGTGAGTGTGGGGGCGAGGGAGTGAGTGTGGGGGCGAGGGAGTGAGTGTGGGGGCGAGGGAGTGAGTGTGGGGGCGAGGGAGTGAGTGTGGGGGCGAGGGAGTGAGTGTGGGGGCGAGGGAGTGAGTGTGGGGGCGAGGGAGTGAGTGTGGGGGCGAGGGAGTGAGTGTGGGGGCGAGGGAGTGAGTGTGGGGGCGAGGGAGTGAGTGTGGGGGCGAGGGAGTGAGTGTGGGGGCGAGGGAGTGAGTGTGGGGGCGAGGGAGTGAGTGTGGGGGCGAGGGAGTGAGTGTGGGGGCGAGGGAGTGAGTGTGGGGGCGAGGGAGTGAGTGTGGGGGCGAGGGAGTGAGTGTGGGGGCGAGGGAGTGAGTGTGGGGGCGAGGGAGTGAGTGTGGGGGCGAGGGAGTGAGTGTGGGGGCGAGGGAGTGAGTGTGGGGGCGAGGGAGTGAGTGTGGGGGCGAGGGAGTGAGTGTGGGGCGAGGGAGTGAGTGTGGGGGCGAGGGAGTGAGTGTGGGGGCGAGGGAGTGAGCGTGTGGGCGAGGGAGTGGGCGTGGGGGCGAGGGAGTGGGCGTGGGGGCGAGGGAGTGGGCGTGGGGGCGAGGAATGGGCGCGGGGGCGAGGGAGTGGGCGCGGGGGCGAGGGAGTGGGCGCGGGGGCGAGGGAGTGGGCGCGGGGGCGAGGGAGTGGGCGCGGGGGCGAGGGAGCGGGGGCGAGGGCGAGGGAGCGGGGGCGTGGGGGCGAGGGAGAGGGCGTGGGGGCGAGGGAGAGGGCGTGGGGGCGAGGGAGAGGGCGTGGGGGCGAGGGTGGGGGCGAGGGAGCGAGCGTGGGGGCGAGGGAGCGAGCGTGGGGGCGAGGGAGCGAGCGTGGGGGCGAGGGTGAGTGCGTGGGGGCGAGGGTGAGTGCGTGGGGGCGAGGGTGAGTGCGTGGGGGCGAGGGAGTGGGGGCGAGGGAGTGGGGGCGAGGGAGTGAGCGTGGGGGCGAGGGTGAGAGCGTGGGGGCGAGGGTGAGGGCGAGGGTGAGAGCGTGGGGGCGAGGGAGTGAGCGTGGGGGCGAGGGAGTGAGCGTGGGGGCGAGGGAGTGAGCGTGGGGGCGAGGGTGAGAGCGTGGGGGCGAGGGTGAGAGCGTGGGGGCGAGGGAGAGAGTGGGGGCGAGGGAGTGAGTGTGTGGGGGCGAGGGTGAGAGCGAGGGGGCGAGGGTGAGTGCGTGGGGGCGAGGGAGTGAGCGTGGGGGCGAGGGTGAGAGCGTGGGGGCGAGGGTGAGAGCGTGGGGGCGAGGGTGAGTGCGTGGGGGCGAGGGTGAGTGCGTGGGGGCGAGGGAGTGAGCGTGGGGGCGAGGGAGTGAGCGTGGGGGCGAGGGAGTGAGCGTGGGGGCGAGGGAGTGAGCGTGGGGGCGAGGGAGTGAGCGTGGGGGCGAGGGAGTGAGCGTGGGGGCGAGGGAGAGAGCGTGGGGGCGAGGGAGAGAGCGTGGGGGCGAGGGAGAGAGCGTGGGGGCGAGGGAGTGAGCGTGGGGGCGAGGGAGTGAGCGTGGGGGCGAGGGTGAGAGCGTGGGGGCGAGGGTGAGAGCGTGGGGGCGAGGGTGAGTGCGTGTGGGGGCGAGGGAGTGAGTGTGGGGGCGAGGGAGTGAGTGTGGGGGCGAGGGAGTGAGTGTGGGGGCGAGGGAGTGAGTGTGGGGGCGAGGGAGTGAGTGTGGGGGCGAGGGAGTGAGTGTGGGGGCGAGGGAGTGAGTGTGGGGGCGAGGGAGTGAGTGTGGGGGCGAGGGAGTGAGTGTGGGGGCGAGGGAGTGAGTGTGGGGGCGAGGGAGTGAGTGTGGGGGCGAGGGAGTGAGTGTGGGGGCGAGGGTGAGAGTGTGGGGGCGAGGGTGAGAGTGTGGGGGCGAGGGTGAGAGTGTGGGGGCAAGGGTGAGAGTGGGGGCGAGGGAGTGAGCGTGTGGGGGCGAGGGAGTGAGCGTGGGGGCGAGGGAGTGAGCGTGGGGGCGAGGGTGAGAGCGTGGGGGCGAGGGTGAGAGCGTGGGGGCGAGGGTGAGAGCGTGGGGGCGAGGGTGAGTGCGGGGGCGAGGGTGAGTGCGTCGGGGCGAGGGAGTGAGCGCGGGGGCGAGGGAGTGAGCGCGGGGGCGAGGGTGAGTGCGCGGGGGCGAGGGTGAGAGCGCGGGGGCGAGGGTGAGAGCGCGGGGGCGAGGGAGTGAGCGCGGGGGCGAGGGTGAGTGCGCGGGGGCGAGGGAGTGAGCGCGGGGGCGAGGGTGAGAGCGTGGGGGCGAGGGTGAGAGCGTGGGGGCGAGGGTGAGTGCGTGGGGGCGAGGGTGAGTGCGGGGGCGAGGGTGAGTGCGTCGGGGCGAGGGAGTGAGCGCGGGGGCGAGGGAGTGAGCGCGGGGGCGAGGGTGAGTGCGCGGGGGCGAGGGTGAGAGCGCGGGGGCGAGGGAGTGAGCGCGGGGGCGAGGGAGTGAGCGCGGGGGCGAGGGAGGGAGCGAGGGGGCGAGGGTGAGAGCGAGGGGGCGAGGGTGTAAAATTAAAGTGGAGCAATGATCTAGTTACAGACTTGATACTTTCTTTTCGCAATTCCTGCTTCTTGCTGGAAGCATCTGTTTTATGGCATCATGTTTCCTTCTATTTGATGCTTTCCATCTGATAGAGGGAGTGCCTAGCCCTTGCCCTAACCGGAACGCCGGTGAAAAGATGAATAAGGAAAATAGTGTGACTTAGGCCCACAGTCTCACCTCCTTCATCATCATGCGCTATTTATTATCAGAAGGATAAACGATTGGCCGATTTTCCAACTTCTTTGCCAGGGAGCCTCAGCCACCGGCTCATATCAGGAAATCACGGACACAAAGCTCCGGATTCTCCATCCATTATGGGTTCCGTCCAGCATTGTGAAACCGTGAGTTTGTGCAGCGCACTCAATCATTCCCTGTGTGTGGAGTTTGCAAGCGAGGCAGTATGAACTTTAAAAATGACCCCTTGGTCTACGCTGGAGAGTGTACATTGCTAGTGAATCTCCCATGGCCGCAGCTCACTAAGTCAGAGGGTGCGCTGTTTTATGAGGAGGGAACATTATACTATTCAAGATATAAATCGCTCTGCGTTCTCAAACATGAATTGCTTGGATCAATTACAAGCCAGGCTGTAGATTGGATCCGTCAGTTGTTTGTGAGAAGGCCAATTAAGAAGAAGCTGCATATATTCTGGCTCTGGTATTAAATGTGGTGCTATAATTTGCAACGGTCAGAATCTAACATCTGGATTGTGATATATTAGCTTTAATGTATTCTAGATATAATATACTACACATTAAATATACATTACACTATATAATGTGATACACATAGTATACTATATACAATATTTTCTGCACTATATAATAGGCAACATTTTATACCACATACAATATGCATTATATGCATTATGCATATTATTTGAAAGTAGTAAAGGTATCCTTCACAAGTGCAATAAACAATCTCACATGCAAGCATTCTGTTTATTAGATGAATGTGCGGCCAGAGTTAATAACTAAACTCAACACTCATCTGTTGGGACCTGTTGGCTGTGGTATTGTAGTTTTTTGCACAGTGTTCAGCATTATATGGTAATACAACAGGATTATGTGTCTGCGCACTTGCTCGCACTGCTGCCTAATAAGGAGGAAAGAGTGTTGGCTTGGAATTAGTTAGAAGGATGTAGGAATTTCTGTAAGTTTGCAGCACAGAGAATTAAAGGGAGAGTGTCAGTGTTGAATTACATTGCAAAATAACAGAGTGAACAGATCAATTAGACTGTTGGAATTTTGATGTATTGTATTGAAAAGATGTAAAAAAAATATATATATCCAGATGAACTTGTACAACGTGCAAAACTAAATATGGACTATCAGGGCTACACCGTTTAGTAAACACAATTATTTTATTGCGAAAAGCACCTTTTTGCAGTCGCAGTGACACCCAGAATGCCTATGGGCAGTTATCAGGAGAGTTGCCATGGTTATAGCTCGCACTCACTGATGGTGAGAGTGAGTGCGCAGCTGTTGGATTTAATCTCTTTTAAAACTGTGGGTGCCTTGTAGGAAAGTAGCTCCAAGCGACTGTTGTTTTACATATGTGGGATAAATTCTATATACTGCACGTGTGAATTAAAAACAAAAACAGCCACTTATCGAATGATACCACGAGCCATGTGTATCAGAGAGCAGGTTTCCCAAGTCCTGGCCTGTGGTAACGCACCTCACCCGCTGCCAGTGCGTATTGGAAAATTGTGAGTGTGTTGCTTGGGACTTTTTGATGCAGGTTGCTGGGTGTGAGTTACCTTGTTACAGACAAAGACTGGGCGTATCTCCTCTTGTATATAGGTCAGTACAGTACTGTGAGATCCAGAATGGTGGAACCAAGACTTCATCCAGATTCTATTTTGGGTTCAAGGAATCAGAGTGGACAAAGTGTTGATGCAACGATGAAGTTTTGGATGCTTTGTGTACACGGTTACTAAATGTGCTAGTGACATCTACCAGCAGAATATATGCAGCTTCTTCTCCATCCTTATTGCTTTTTTGTTATGACAGTCTCTCTGGTTTGGATGCATTAGATTCCCTCATCAGCGTCCAACTGAATGGTTGAACCTTCATTAAACAAATAACCCGATCTAGCCAAAACTTGTAAGAGCAGTATCAGTGTCAGAGTTGTCATTGACTATCACTGCATTGTAGAATACCTGGTACATTTACTCATAATGTTGATCTTTGGGTTGTAATTGTGTCCTGTGCAAAATGTTGTTGGTGCAACTAGCTGACATTGTAATTGGAAACACCATTTGACATCTGTTCTGCATTATGTTATTAAATTACGTGAAACAAACACCAGTCTCTGTTCAACACAGGACCACATGGCAGTAATGAGCTCCTAGGTGTGGGTAATCAGAATTTTGCCACACCTATGTCTGTTTCAACCCTCGCTTGACTTAATGCTAAAATAATGACTGGCCCCACTTTGTGTTCTATTGTGGAGAAATCTAGGTGAATGGCCAGGACCCAAAGTGCAGGGCACCACCAGATCTAGGTGAAAGGCCATAGTGCAAGACATCACCAGATCTAGGTGAAGGGCCATAGTGCAAGACACCACCAGGTCTAGGTGAAGGGCCATAGTGCAAGACACCACCAGATCTAGGTGAAAGGCCATAGTGCAGGGCACCACCAGATCTAGGTAAAAGGCCAAAGTGCAAGACACCACCAGATCCAGGTGAAAGGCCATAGTGCAAGACACCACCAGATCGAGGTGAAAGGCCAAAGTGCACGACACCACCAGATCTAGGTGAAAGGCCATCGTGCACGACACCACCAGATCTAGGTGAAAGGCCATAGTGCACGACACCACCAGACCTAGGTGAAGGGCCATAGTGCACGACACCACCAGATCTAGGTGAAAGGCCAAAGTGCAAGACACGACCAGATCTAGGTGAAAGGCCATAGTGCAAGACACCACCAGATCTAGGTGAAAGGCCATAGTGCAAGACACCACCAGATCTAGGTGAAAGGACATAGTGCAAGACACCACCAGATCTAGGTGAAAGGCCATAGTGCACGACACCACCAGATCTAGGTGAAATGCCATAGTGCACGACACCACCAGATCTAGGTGAAAGGCCATAGTGCACGACACCACCAGATCTAGGTGAAAGGCCATAGTGCAAGACACCACCAGATCTAGGTGAAAGGCCAAAGTGCAAGACACCACCAGATCTAGGTGAAAGGTCATAGTGCAAGACACCACCAGATCGAGGTGAAAGGCCATAGTGCACGACACCACCAGATCTAGGTGAAAGGCCATAGTGCAAGACACCACCAGATCTAGGTGAAAGGCCGTAGTGCAAGACACCACCAGGTCTAGGTGAAAGGCCGTAGTGCAAGACACCACCAGATCTAGGTGAAAGGCCATAGTGCAAGACACCACTAGATCTAGGTGAAAGGCCATAGTGCAAGACACCACCAGATCTAGGTGAAAGGCCATAGTGCACGACACCACCAGATCTAGGTGAAAGGCCAAAGTGCAAGACACCACCAGATCTAGGTGAAAGGCCATAGTGCAAGACACCACCAGGTCTAGGTGAAAGGCCAAAGTGCAAGACACCACCAGGTCCAGGTGAAAGGCCAAAGTGCAAGACACCACCAGATCTAGGTGAAAGGCCATAGTGCACGACACCACCAGATCTAGGTGAAAGGCCATAGTGCAAGACACCACCAGGTCTAGGTGAAAGGCCAAAGTGCAAGACACCACCAGATCTAGGTGAAAGGCCATAGTGCAAGGCACCACCAGATCTGGGTGAAAGGCCAAAGTGCAAGACACCACCAGATCTAGGCGAAAGGCCATAGTGCAAGACACCACCAGGTCTAGGTGAAAGGCCAAAGTGCAAGAAACCACCAGGTCTAGGTGAAAGGCCAAAGTGCAAGACACCACCAGATCTAGGTGAAAGGCCAAAGTGCATGACACCACCAGATCTAGGTGAACGGACATGGTGCACAACACCACCAGATCTAGGTGAAAGGCCATAGTGCAAGACACCACCAGATCTAGGTGAAAAGCCATAGTGCAAGACACCACCAGATCTAGGTGAAAGGCCATAGTGCACGACACCACCAGATCTAGGTGAAAGGCCATAGTTCAAGACACCACCAGATCTAAGTGAAGGGCCGTAGTGCAAGACACCACCAGATCTAGGTGAAAGGCCATAGTGCAAGACACCACCAGGTCTAGGTGAAAGGCCATAGTGCAAGACACCACCAGATCTAGGTGAAAGGCCATAGTGCAAGACACCACCAGATCTAGGTGAAAGGCCATAGTGCACGACACCACCAGATCTAGGTGAAAGGCCAAAGTGCAAGACACCAGCAGATCTAGGTGAACGGCCATAGTGCACGACACCACCAGACCTAGGTGAAAGGCCATCGTGCACGACACCACCAGATCTAGGTGAAAGGCCATAGTGCACGACACCACCAGATCTAGGTGAAAGGCCAAAGTGCAAGACACCACCAGATCTAGGTGAACGGCCATAGTGCACGACACCACCAGATCTAGGTGAAAGGCCAAAGTGCATGACACCACCAGATCTAGGTGAAAGGCCATCATGCACGACACCACCAGATCTAGGTGAAAGGCCATCGTGCACGACACCACCAGATCTAGGTGAAAGGCCAAAGTGCAAGACACCACCAGATCCAGGTGAACGGCCATAGTGCACGACACCACCAGGTCTAGGTGAAAGGCCACAGTGCAAGACACCACCAGATCTAGGTGAAAGGCCATAGTGCAAGACACCACCAGATCTAGGTGAAAGGCCATAGTGCAGGACACCACCAGATCTAGGTGAAAGGCCAAAGTACAAGACACCACCAGGTCTAGGTGAAAGGCCAAAGTGCACGACACCACCAGATCTAGGTGAAAGGCCAAAGTGCAAGACACGACCAGATCTAGGTGAAAGGCCATAGTGCAAGACACCACCAGATCTAGGTGAAAGGCCATAGTGCAAGACACCACCAGATCTAGGTGAAAGGCCATAGTGCAAGACACCACCAGATCTACGTGAAAGGCCAAACTGCAAGACACCACCAGATCTAGGTGAAAGGTCATAGTGCAAGACACCACCAGATCTAGGTGAAAGGCCATAGTGCACGACACCACCAGATCTAGGTGAAAGGCCATAGTGCAAGACACCACCAGATCTAGGTGAACGGCCATAGTGCAAGACACCACCAGATCTAGGTGAAAGGCCATAGTGCAAGACACCACCAGGTCTAGGTGAAAGGCCATAGTGCAAGACACCACCAGATCTAGGTGAAAGGCCATAGTGCAAGACACCACCAGATCTAGGTGAAAGGCCATAGTGCAAGACACCACCAGATCTAGGTGAAAGGCCATAGTGCACGACACCACCAGATCTAGGTGAAAGGCCAAAGTGCAAGACACCAGCAGATCTAGGTGAACGGCCATAGTGCACGACACCACCAGATCTAGGTGAAAGGCCATCGTGCACGACACCACCAGATCTAGGTGAAAGGCCATAGTGCAAGACACCACCAGGTCTAGGTGAAAGGCCAAAGTGCAAGACACCACCAGATCTAGGTGAAAGGCCATAGTGCAAGGCACCACCAGATCTAGGTGAAAGGCCAAAGTGCATGACACCACCAGATCTAGGTGAAAGGCCATAGTGCAAGACACCACCAGATCTAGGTGAAAGGCCATAGTGCAAGACACCACCAGATCTAGGTGAAAGGCCACAGTGCACGACACCACCAGATCTAGGTGAAATGCCATAGTGCACGACACCACCAGATCTAGGTGAAAGGCCATAGTGCAAGACACCACCAGGTCTAGGTGAAAGGCCACAGTGCAAGACACCACCAGATCTAGGTGAAAAGCCATAGTGCAAGACACCACCAGATCTAGGTGAAAGGCCATAGTGCAAGACACCACCAGATCTAGGTGAAAGGCCAAAGTGCAAGACACCACCAGGTCTAGGTGAAAGGCCAAAGTGCACGACACCACCAGATCTAGGTGAAAGGCCAAAGTGCAAGGTCAAGGGTGGGACCAACAAGCAAAGGGAACCTTGGATGACAAGGGATATACAAAAATGCATTAGAAATAAAAGGGGGGCTTTTGGCAGTTACAAAAGACTAAAGACAGAAGAAGCCCTAGAGGAGTATAAAAAGTGCAGGGGCATACTTAAAAAAGAAATTAGGAGGGCGAGGAGGGGCCATGAAATAACACTGGCGAGCAAAATAAAGGAAAATCCTAAGATGTTTTATAAGTATATTAAGGGCAAGAGGATAACCAGCGAAAGGGTAGGGCCCATTAGTGACCAAAGTGGCAATCTGTGTGTAGAGCCAGAGGATGTAGGCGGGGTTTTAAATGAATTTTTTGCATCTGTGTTCACTATGGAGAAAGACGATGCAGACATAGAAATCGGGCAAGGGGACTGTGACATACTTGAACATATTAGCATCGAGAGGGAGGAGGTGCTAGCGGTTTTAGCGGGCCAAAAAGTGGATAAATCCCCAGGCCCGGACGAGATGTATCCCAGGCTGCTGTGGGAGGCAAGGGAGGAAATTGCAGGGGCTCTGACACTAATTTTCAGAACCTCTCTGGCCACAGGGGATGTACCAGAGGACTGGAGAACAGCTAACGTAGTACCATTATTCAAGAAGGGTAGCAGGGATAAACCAGGGAATTACAGGCCAGTGAGTCTAACATCTGTGGTGGGGAAATTATTGGAAAAAATTCTGAGGGACAAAATTAATCTCCACTTGGAGAGGCAAGGATTAATCGGGGATAGTCAGCATGGCTTTGTCAAGGGTAAATCATGTCTAACAAATCTGATCGAATTTTTCGAGGGGGTGACTAGTGGGGTGGATGAGGGAAATGCTGTGGATGTGGTTTACATGGACTTCAGTAAAGCTTTTGACAAAGTGCCGCATAGGGGACTGGTCAAGAAGGTAAGAGCCCATGGGATCCAGGGTGCCTTGGCGCGTTGGATCCTAAACTGGCTGAGTGGCAGGAGGCAGAGGGTGATGGTCGAAGGTTGCTTTTGTGACTGGAAGCCTGTGTCCAGTGGGGTACCTCAGGGATCGGTGCTGGGTCCCTTATTGTTTGTGATCTACATAAATGATTTGGATGAAAATGTAAAAGGTATGATCAGTAAGTTCGCAGATGACACGAAAATTGGTGGGGTGGTAAATTGCGAGGAGGAAAGCCTCCGGCTACAGGACGATATAAACGGGTTGGTCAGATGGGCGGAAAAGTGGCAAATGGAATTTAACCCTGAAAAGTGCGAGGTGATGCATTTTGGACGGACAAATAAGGCAAGGGAATACACAATGAGTGGTAGGACCCTAGGAAGTACAGAGGGTCAGAGGGACCTTGGTGTACATGTACATAGATCCCTGAAGGCAGCGGAGCAGGTAGATAAGGTGGTTAAAAAGGCATATGGGATACTTGCCTTCATTAGCCGAGGCATAGAATATAAGAGCAGGGAGGTTATGATGGAGCTGTACAAAACGCTGGTGAGGCCACAGCTGGAGTACTGTGTGCAGTTCTGGTCGCCTCACTATAGGAAGGATGTGATTGCTTTGGAGAGGGTGCAGAGAAGATTCACCAGGATGTTACCTGGGATGGAGCGCCTCAGCTATGAAGAGAGGCTGGACAGGCTGGAGTTGTTTTCCTTGGAGCAGAGAAGGCTGAGGGGGGACCTGATTCAGGTGTACAAAATAATGAGGGGCATAGATAGGGTAGATAAAGAGGAACTTTTCCCCTTAGTGGGGGGGTCAATAACAAGGGGGCATAGATTCAGGGTAAGGGGCAGGAGATTTAGAGGGGATTTGAGGAGGAACTTTTTCACCCAGAGGGTGGTTGGAATGTGGAACTCAATGCCTGAAAGGGTGGTGGAGGCAGGAACCCTCACAACATTCAAGAAGCATTTGGATGAGCACTTGAAATGCCATTGCATACAAGGCTATGGACCAAATGCTGGAAAATGGGATTAGACTGGACAGGGATGGATGGGCGGCGCAGACACGATGGGCCGAAGGGCCTCTTTCTGTGCTGTAAAACTCTATGACTCTATGACGACCAGATCTAGGGGAAAGGCCATAGTGCAAGACACCACCAGATCTAGGTGAAAGGCCATAGTGCAAGACACCACCAGATCTAGGTGAAAGGCCATAGTGCAAGACACCACCAGATCTAGGTGAAAGGCCATAGTGCAAGACACCACCAGATCTACGTGAAAGGCCAAACTGCAAGACACCACCAGATCTAGGTGAAAGGTCATAGTGCAAGACACCATCAGATCTAGGTGAAAGGCCATAGTGCACGACACCACCAGATCTAGGTGAAAGGCCATAGTGCAAGACACCACCAGATCTAGGTGAACGGCCATAGTGCAAGACACCACCAGATCTAAGTGAAGGGCCGTAGTGCAAGACACCACCAGATCTAGGTGAAAGGCCATAGTGCAAGACACCACCAGGTCTAGGTGAAAGGCCATAGTGCAAGACACCACCAGATCTAGGTGAAAGGCCATAGTGCAAGACACCACCAGATCTAGGTGAAAGGCCATAGTGCAAGACACCACCAGATCTAGGTGAAAGGCCATAGTGCACGACACCACCAGATCTAGGTGAAAGGCCAAAGTGCAAGACACCACCAGATCTAGGTGAAAGGCCATAGTGCAAGGCACCACCAGATCTAGGTGAAAGGCCAAAGTGCATGACACCACCAGATCTAGGTGAAAGGCCATAGTGCAAGACACCACCAGATCTAGGTGAAAGGCCATAGTGCAAGACACCACCAGATCTAGGTGAAAGGCCACAGTGCACGACACCACCAGATCTAGGTGAAATGCCATAGTGCACGACACCACCAGATCTAGGTGAAAGGCCATAGTGCACGACACCACCAGATCTAGGTGAAAGGCCATAGTGCAAGACACCACCAGATCTAGGTGAAAGGCCGAAGTGCAAGACACCACCAGATCTAGGTGAAAGGCCAAAGTGCAAGACACCACCAGATCTAGGTGAAAGGCCATCGTGCACGACACCACCAGATCTCGGTGAAATGCCATAGTGCACTACACCACCAGGTCTAGGTGAAAGGCCACAGTGCAAGACACCACAAGATCTAGGTGAAAGGCCATAGTGCAAGACACCACCAGATCTAGGTGAAAGGCCATAGTGCACGACACCACCAGATCTAGGTGAAAGGCCAAAGTGCATGACACCACCAGATCTAGGTGAAAGGCCATCGTGCACGACACCACCAGATCTAGGTGAAAGGCCATCGTGCACGACACCACCAGATCTAGGTGAAAGGCCAAAGTGCAAGACACCACCAGATCTAGGTGAACGGCCATAGTGCACGACACCACCAGGTCTAGGTGAAAGGCCACAGTGCAAGACACCACCAGATCTAGGTGAAAGGCCAAAGTGCATGACACCACCAGATCTAGGTGAAAGGCCATCGTGCACGACACCACCAGATCTAGGTGAAAGGCCATAATGCAAGACACCACCAGATCTAGGTGAAAGGTCATAGTGCAAGACACCACCAGGTCTAGGTGAAAGGCCAAATTGCAAGACACCACCAGATCTAGGTGAAAGGCCATAGTGCACGACACCACCAGATCTAGGTGAAAGGCCATAGTGCAAGACACCACCAGGTCTAGGTGAAAGGCCAAAGTGCAAGACACCACCAGATCTAGGTGAAAGGCCACAGTGCAAGGCACCACCAGATCTAGGTGAAAGGCCAAAGTGCAAGACACCACCAGATCTAGGTGAAAGGCCATAGTGCAAGACACCACCAGGTCTAGGTTAAAGGCCAAAGTGCAAGACACCACCATATCTAGGTGAAAGGCCAAAGTGCAAGACACCACCAGATCTACGTGAAAGGCCATAGTGCAAGACACCACCAGGTCTAGGTGAAAGGCCAAAGTGCAAGACACCACCAGATCTAGGTGAAAGGCCATAGTGCAAGACACCACCAGATCTAGGTGAAAGGCCAAAGTGCAAGACACCACCAGATCTAGGTGAAAGGCCATCGTGCACGACACCACCAGATCTAGGTGAAAGGCCAAAGTGCAAGACACCACCAGATCTAGGTGAAAGGCCATAGTGCAAGACACCACCAGATCTAAGTGAAGGGCTGTATTGCAAGACACCACCAGATCTAGGTGAAAGGCCATAGTGCAAGACACCACCAGGTCTAGGTGAAAGGCCACAGTGCAAGACACCACCAGGTCTAGGTGAAAGGCCACAGTGCAAGACACCACCAGATCTAGGTGAAAGGCCATAGTGCAAGACACCACCAGATATAGGTGAAAGGCCATAGTGCACGACACCACCAGATCTAGGTGAAAGGCCAAAGTGCAAGACACCACCAGATCTAGGTGAACGGCCATAGTGCACGACACCACCAGGTCTAGGTGAAAGGCCATCGTGCACGACACCACCAGATCTAGGTGAAAGGCCATAGTGCAAGACACCACCAGATCTAGGTGAAAGGCCAAAGTGCAAGACACCACCAGATCTTGGTGAAAGGCCATCGTGCAAGACACCACCAGGTCTAGGTGAAAGGCCAAATTGCAAGACACCACCAGATCTAGGTGAAAGGCCAAAGTGCAAGACACCACCAGGTCTAGGTGAAAGGCCAAATTGCAAGACACCACCAGATCTAGGTGAAAGGCCAAAGTGCAAGACACCACCAGATCTAGGTGAAAGGCCATCGTGCACGACACCACCAGATCTAGGTGAAAGGCCAAAGTGCAAGACACCACCAGGTCTAGGTGAAAGGCCATAGTGCAAGACACCACCAGATCTAGGTGAAGGGCCGTAGTGCAAGACACCACCAGATCTAGGTGAAAGGCCATAATGCACGACACCACCAGATCTAGGTGAAAGGCCATAGTGCACGACACCACCAGATGTAGGTGAAAGGCCATAGTGCAAGACACCACCAGATCTAGGTGAAAGGCCAAAGTGCAAGACACCACCAGGTCTAGGTGAAAGGCCAAAGTGCACGACACCACCAGATCTAGGTGAAAGGCCAAAGTGCAAGACACCACCAGATCTAGGTGAAAGGCCATCGTGCACGACACCACCAGATCTAGGTGAAAGGCCATCGTGCACGACACCACCAGATCTAGGTGAAAGGCCAAAGTGCAAGACACCACCAGATCTAGGTGAAAGGCCATAGTGCAAGACACCACCAGGTCTAGGTGAAAGGCCAAATTGCAAGACACCACCAGATCTAGGTGAAAGGCCAAAGTGCAAGACACCACCAGATCTAGGTGAAAGGCCAAAGTGCAAGACACCACCAGATCTAGGTGAAAGGCCATCGTGCACGACACCACCAGATCTAGGTGAAAGGCCAAAGTGCAAGACACCACCAGATCTAGGTGAAAGGCCATAGTGCAAGACACCACCAGATCTAGGTGAAAGGCCATAGTGCAAGACACCACCAGATCTAGGTGAAAGGCCAAAGTGCAAGACACCACCAGATCTAGGTGAAAGGCCAAAGTGCAAGACACCACCAGATCTGGGTGCAAGGCCATAGTGCAAGACACCACCAGATCTAGGTGAAAGGTCATAGTGCAAGACACCACCAGGTCTAGGTGAAAGGCCATCGTGCAAGACACCACCAGATCTCGGTGAAGGGGAATGATGGAGGATACCTCCCGATGTAGGTGAAGGGCCATAGGTTGAAAAGAACAGAAGACCAAATAAATAAAGAGTAAGCGACATCAAATTGGCATTAAAAGCCTGTAGATTGTAAGAGGAAGGTTGAGGAAATGTATCAAGTACCATAGTTTTGAGATATTGGAAAAGAATGTTATAATATGGGATGAGTTTTGATTTGAGTGGATGCGGGGAGGAGAAAGATTCTATCAGGTGGCATATTTAATAGGAATAACAGGGGAAGTTCTTCAGAGCAATGAGCATTTTAGTATCAATAACGTAAGGATGAGAGAGAGGTTGAAGTTTAGTGCTAGTCTTATGTTATAATTTCTTATATATTAATTCATTATTGTCGCATTAGACAGGTCAGGTGTGTCCCATGGGACTTTTCCAAAGGACATAACATCAATTTTCCTGCAGTTATGTGGGAACCTATATCTGTGTTCCAGTTGATGCAATGATAGGTTACTAACCCCTCCTCCTTCAGCACTTCTTCTGCTTTAAACTTGCTACGCCACCATCAAAATCCCTCAGCAGTGAACAGTTACAAAGAATTTTTTACGTTTGTATTTTCCTTTCAATTTCCATCGACTTAATAAATAATTTTGTTTGAGCAGTGAGCGTTGGCTGACGGAATCATCAGGAGAAGTGATCCAGAGCAGCTGGTGGTGAACTTGGTTTATGAAAAGGATAATTGGGCGGGATGTAAAGCAGGCTGACGATTCGCTATTTCCCATTTCGCGTTACCACCCAGGACCAATTTCACGCGGTCTGAAGGTGTTCAAATTCCTTAACGACAGATTTTCAAAATGAATACTGATGGTGAGACTCCTCCTGTAAATTCAGTTGAATTTTCACAAGATCCTATTTGTAGCTACAGGAGATATCTGTTTATTTACTCATCCCTTTCAGTCATTACTCTGGTTTCCCTGTTTAATGATTTAGAACTGTAGGGCAGCCATTTTAACTGAAAGCAGCCATTTTGTGTAATGTCCTCTCCTCCATGGCTATAGGAAGCACTCTTCACTTACGGTTATTCTGCGGTTCTACAGTGCATCGGTCGAACCTTATTTGGAGTGTTATATTCGGTTCTGGTCACTGGAGAGAGTGCTGAGAGGAATAAGGCTGTAAAAGGGATGAGCTATGAAGGAAGAAATAACTTGCATTAATAGATTGGACAAGTATAAGCCCCACAGGCAAGCAAGAAGGAAATTAAGGGAGGGAACTTCATTGATGGATACAACGTATTAAAGAGTACAGATACAGTAAACCATGAATATTACTTCAAAGTAAGCCAGGAAAGCAGGTTCGGAGGTCATAAACTTATATTGGTGAAAAATACTTTTAGATCAGATATTAGGAAGGAATTCTTGACTTAATGAGTGATAAATGGTATTTGGGGCGAAGCTGGGAATTTTGAAAAGGAGTTAGACGCTACAATGGGAGAGTTAGTGTACCAGAGGGATGAGCATTGCCCGGTAGAATGGACTGTTCTTAACCTTGACGTTTCTTTCGCTCTTTGTTTGTCGCTAGTGGCGAAAGCTATGGTGCCACCACAGGGAGGAGAAACATCACAAAATAGCAGCTCACACATACTGCGTCTCATTGGCTAACTTAAAGCTTAAAAAAACAGAGACGGGCAATCCTATCAGGTATCCTTCGTTTCCAGTGACCAATATTGTTTTCCAAGGAGAGGGGGAGAATGACCTCTTTCTGGGTGTCCCACATTATTCCAGTTTGATTCTTTGCCATGTGTTTTCAATGAATGTCTCTGTTCTTCTTGGAAAACGTCATTATTCCCGTGCTCGGACTTTAGGAAGACTAAACGGAAGGCATAACTAAAGTGCACCCATGAGCAGATTCATTCCTCTGCCTGTTTAGTAGGACTGTCCGGCAGCTCGGACAAGTGCAGTTCCCCTCTAAAAGACCGGCATTGTCGATCCCTAAATACAGATCCTGAAGGGGACTGTTTCTGGGAGAAAAAGCTTCACTTTTTCCCCCCCCCCCCCCCCAATTTATACAGCTTGTTTTATTGTTGTAGCGAGCCTGAAGTGTATATATTTTTTGAAAATAAGGAAATGTATAATTGGCTGTTTGCTTATAAACAGTGTCTGACTTTGTTTCTCTAGTGCTGGGTGATTGCCAGAATCGAACCTGGTTTAGATCACTGCCTCCTGTCACAGTCCCACTCAGATCACATCCACTCACACCACATGTGTCTCAGTGAGTTATTACTGTTATAAAGCTCTGAGAGTAGATTACAACCTACAGCTGCTTTGCTAGTACCTTGAACCTCTCCCACCCCCGTTCTCCCAGTCTTATTTCTTTCTAAAGCATTTTTAAGTAAGTTATTAGCACTTCCGTGCCTCTCTACCCCACACACAACTCCTCCAGACAAGAAGGAGCTGTAGTCAGTCTCTGTCAGAGTTAATCTGGAGCTGTGCAAGTGTGGGACCGTATCACCGACCTAATTCTTTTTCGCCCCAACCCACCCCCCGCCCTCCCCCACCACGGCACCCTGCCAACCTCTTGCTACAAGGCATGGGCAGGAAATACTATTCACAATAATGGGAATGTGCCTTAAACCCAATCAGAGAAGAGCCCACACCAACCCAACCCCGTGCTCTTGAGCATCCCCAATTTTAATCCCTTCACCATTGGCGGCCGTGCCTTCAGCCGCCAAGGCCCTAAACTCTGGAATAACCACAGAAAACGCTGGAAAAACTCAGCAGGCCAGGGCAGCATCCGTGGAGAGAGAAACAGTTAATGTTAACTCTGTTTCTCTCTCCACGGATGCTGCCTGGCCTGCTGAGTTTTTCCAGCGTTTTCTGTCGTTTCGGATTTCCAGCATCCGCAGTATCTTGCTATCCTAAACTCTGGAGTTCTCTCCCTAAACCTCTCTCCTCCTTTAAGATGCTCCTTAAGAACATAAGAACATAAGAAATAGGAGCAGGAGTAGGCCAATCGGCCCCTCGAGCCTGCTCCACCACTTAATAAGATCATGGCTGATTTGATCCTAACCTCAAATCTTCTATCACTCTCCATCCCACCCGAACCCATGTGATCTCCCGGGAGAGGCGAAAAACCAGATAAAAAACCCAATGGCCAATTTGGGAGAAAAAATCTGGGAAATTCCTCTCCGACCCATCTAGGCGATCGAAACTCTTCCAGGAGATCACTCTGTCCCTATATTTTCTACAGTACTTACCTTCTGTAAAGATGATCTCCATCCCAGCCAGGAACAGGAATAAAACCATCTCCTGAAATCTAACACAGAATTAGAACACAAGAAGTAGGAGCAGAACCAGGCTACATGGCCCCTGGGCCCGCTCCACTACCCACAGGGCCATGACCATTCCGAACCTAGACTCGTGTCCAATTTCCTGCCCGCTCCCCATAACCCTTAATTCCCTTTACTTCTAGGAAACTATCTATTTCTGTTTTAAATTTATTTAATGATGTAGCTTCCACAGCTTTCTGGGGCAGCAAATTCCACAAACCTACCACCCTCTGAGTGAAGAAGTTTCTCCTCATCTCAGTTTTGAAAGAACAGCCCCTTATTTTAAGATTATGCCCCCTAGTTCTAGTTTCACCCATCATTGGGAACATCCTCACCGCATCCACCCGATCAAGCCCCTTCACAATCTTATATGTTTCAATAAGATCGCCTCTCATTCTTCTGAACTCCAATGAGTAGAGTCCCAATCTACTCAACCTCTCCTCATATGACCACCCCCTCATCCCCGGGATTAACCGAGTGAACCTTCTTTGTACTGACTCGAGACCAAGTATGCCTTTTCTTAAGTATGGACACCAAAACTGTATGCAGTATTCCAGGTGCGGTCTCACCAATACCTTGTATAACTGCAGCAATACCTCCCTGTTTTTATATTCTTAAACCTATTTCGTTGACCAACCTGCCCTAATATCTCCTTACGTGGCTCGGTGTCAAATTTTGTTTGATAATGCCCCGGTGAATCACCTTGGGAAGTTTTAAGGCGCTATATAAATGCAAGTTGTTGTTTATCAGATTGCTAATGGTGCCATTTTCTAACAAATTAAAGGAAATTTGTGTTCTGGTCCCATGTGTTTGAAATTTGATTGGGAATGCCCGAAAGTCACTTAGGATGCAACTGAGGCAAGGGAGTAGACTCTGATCACATCAGTCTTCATTCAAATCGACGTGACAAAGCTGAAGCGAGAGCATGTTAACTCATTGCATATCCAATGCTTGTTATGTTTTGTTAGTCTTCTATGTGTGAACACACGTGTGTGCACGTGTGTGCCTGTGTGTGTTCACGTGTTAGTTATATTGGGACTGAGACTCAGTACTAGAGTTGCCAACCCGCCAGGATTGTCCAGGAGTCTCCAGGAACTAGAGAGTTAATCTCCTGGACTCTGCAGCGAGTAACCTGGGAGAAAAATCAGAAGGCGTTAAAAAGATTACATTTTTTTTTTCCATTTCTTTTGTTTATTGGTTATAAAAATATTGGAGGTGGAAAAACGTCTGTTTGATCGGTTGGGAGGTCATGGGCTGGAACCTCCAGGAATACGTCCATCAAGAGTTGGCAGCCCTACTCAGGACTGTTATTCCAATCTCTTAACATTTTCTATCGCTGGGTAGAGTTTGAGGTAAACTTCAAGCAATTATTGGCTTCATAGAAAAATAGACTATACAGAATTGCAAACAATTCTGACAATGGTAACAGCTTTAAAAGGTCTTGGATCTGTTTTTCTTGCCCTGGTTTCCTGGATTTCAGGGAAAAGGGGGCCTTTCTAACCAGTTCCGAGGGATCAAAATCAACTAATTTCATGGAGCTAAACAGCAAAATGGTCTGTCTGGCTCCCTCACTCCTATGCTGTTCCTTATAAGGGATAGTCAGTTAAAAAGAAAGACTTGCATTTATTTAACCCCTTTCACTACCTCAGGACGTCCCAAGGAAATTTACAGCCAATGAAGTACTTTTGCAGTGTAGTCACTGTTGTAATGTAGGAAACGAGCTGCCAATTTGTGCACAGCAAGCTCCCACGAACAGTAATGTGATAATGACCAGATGATCTGTTTTTTAGTGATGTTGATTGAAGGATAAATATTGGCCAGGACACCGGGGAGAACTCCCCTGCTCCTCTTCAAAATAGTGCCACGGGATCTATTGCGTCCACCTGAGAGAGCAGACGGTTTAACATCTCATCCGAAAGACATTGCTGAACTGGTGTGTTATGTAACAGAGATTTCCTTGTTCCGTCAGAGGAAGAGAAAGGAGATACAGACTCTCTCTAATCTGTGTAATTAAATTAGTGCCACTTATCAGAAGGACCTGCAATATGATTCCCTTCTCTCAGTACTCAGCATCTCTTACTCATTGATCCAAAAGAAGGTACAATGTGACGCCTTCAGTTGATATAACTAAATGCCTCTGGATAGATTACTCTTCCAATTTTGACTTTGATTCAACAATCAGAAGAGATAGAACATGACTCCATTCAGCCTGTGTAACTAAGTAACTCTTACCTATCAAATGGAGGAGGGGAGATGGGACTCCATGTAGTCCGTGTAGATAAATTGAATGATGTTGAGTGGCTATTAAGAGGGGAAAGTGTATATTGTAGCATAGTTCGTATTTAGGCTTGGGTCTTCAGTGATTAGTTCAAAGTTTATTTACTTACGCCGTGATTTGTATCCTACAAACCAGGATATTCAGTCAATTGGGATTACAGTGAAACCAGCCTTAATACCACACACACGCACAGAAAGGTTGATCATTCACTACAGGATGCTTTTGAGTCAACCCTTATTTATTCTCTGTTTAACATATTACTCACTCGGGATAGTAAAGTTTAAACAAACTAGAGGCCGAGCTGAATTGATGTTTTTGAGATGCATTTTTTCCCCCCAATTCTTCAATCAATGCTCTTTTAAGTTTAAATTCGGAAAATTCCAGCAAAGCTTAACATCACAAAAAACATTAGCATTCCTTGTCACAGCTTCTGTTGTGAATTATTCACGCCCAAGGAAAGCCGCTCATTTTTCCAACTTACTTGTTTGTTCTTTGTAAAGAAAGGATCTCTCTTACAAGGTTGACGTGCCTACAATAGTCTGTAAATTGCTCTCTCTCTCTGTTGCAAAGTACGATGAAAGAATGCGTGTTGTATAAGGCAGGGCAGATTAGCGTTGGCCTATGGTGCCCCACCTGGCTACGTTCAAAGAGAATTGAAGGTATTTTATGTCTGCGCCAATGATTCTATTTGAGGCCCTTTAGATTCTATTGCAGCGACGCGCTCCAAACCAGATTACCATAACCTGACCAGTGCACCAGTCCACGAAATGTCTGCAGACTCCTTCCAGCAGCTGTGTGCTTTTTGTTTATAAAGACCCAAAAATGTAAAAGCTTCCTATACACGAAAAACATATTACCCATTGTCTGCAATATTCTGTAATATGGCATACTATAATATGGTATACAGCTGCCTAGGCCCTAAGCTCTGGAATTCCCTCTCTAAACCTCTCGGCCTCGCTACCTCTCTTTCCTCCTTTTAAGACGCTCCTTAAAACCTACCTCTTTGACCAAGCTTTTGGTCACCTGTCCTAATATTGGCTTATGTGGCTCGGTGTCAAATTTTGATTGATAACGCTCTTGTGAAGCGCCTTGGGACGTTTTATTACGTTAAAGGCGCTATATAAATGCAAGTTGTTGTTATACACAACCTGGTACAGTACATACCATATAATGTGCTAGAGACTATGCACTATAAGGTCAATTCACTGGTCGCATGCTCCAAGCAAGGAGCCTGGTGTTGCAGCCCTATCTCCAATCCAAGCTCCCTTTGAGCATATCCCCTGTTGGGAATGTGGGAGTTATGAACTTGTATCTTATCCAAGGCATATACGAGGAAGATATATAAGAGGAAGTCTGCAGCATGGTATCAGATAGTAACAATACCAGATCCGCAAGGACTAATTTGAGATAGCTGCAATCATTTTGTATTGACTTAGTATTAGCGGTGAGGAGAGACTGCACCAAGTGTGTGTCCTTTACTTTTATACAAGAGATTCAGAGAAGCAGCACGAAGATGATTCTGGGTTTTAGATCTTCAAGCTATGATGAGAAGGAGAGGAAGGAGCCAAATCTGTTCTCAATGGTTTAAAGAATGACTATGGGGTACATAATTCATTGTACAATAGTTTCTGAACCCTTTTAAAACATGTTTTAATGGAATCAGGAAAATGTACATGTTTTCTTGGGTCACAATATGTGGCACTTGGGGACCTCACATAGATCTGAATCCTTAACACTACTTATTGGAGTCGATGGAACCGGGGTCATTCTATGGTGGGGAGGAGTGAACAAAGAGAGTATTCAATAAGATGGATTTGGGACCTCAAGATATGAGAATATAGCACATGATTAAAGCTAAGGAATCCATGAACTAAACATAATTTAAGGAATAATTTATTCACATTTTGAGCTATTAACTTATGCAATGGAGTGCTGCTTAGTACAGTGAGTGTGGGTTTGGTTAAAAGATTCAAAATGGAATCGGACAGATTTCTGATTCAGCAGGGAGATGGAATGGACTTGGATTTGTGGTAGGTGATATAAAATGACCAGTGTGTGCACCACTGACCTGGATGGTTGGATGAGCTAAATGACCCTCCTCTTTTCGAAATTCCCGTTTTCTTATGTAGTCGGAGCAGGGATCTCATTCTGGGAAGAAAGAGTCGAAATTGCCATTGAGGATGCTATTGTGGAGGAGACCAAAACTGGGGGCCATAAATATAAGATAAATCCAGTAGGGAATTCGGAAGAAATTTCTTTACCCAGAGAGTGGTGAGAATGTGGAACTCGAGTAGTTGTAGTGAATAGCATAGATGCGAAAATAAGAAAATTAAGATTTGAATCAAAATGAGAGAATATTGGGTTCATTCTAATTCCTGCCTTGTCATTACCAGCTCATCCCCATTTTATCATTTGCTTTCTTTCATTTTCTGAAGTGTATTTAAGGGGAAACTAGGTGAGTACATGAGGGATAAAGGAATAGAAGGATATGCAGATAGGGTTAGATGAAGAGGGGTGGGAGGAGACTCGTGTGGAGCATAAACACCAGCATGGACCAGTTGGGCCTGTTTCTATGCTGTAGATTCTATGTACAATCACTTAATGTGCCCGTATTAAATTTCTCTCCGTTACGTTAACTGGGGCATTATCCTGATTATTTCATACAAGATTTTGCCTTCATTAAAATTGCATAGAAAGGAATTTAATGCAAATGTATTAAAGGGTTCTCCAAAAACATCACCGACAGTCATTTCTACCCTAAACCACATATGGGCCAGTGAGGGTTAATGTCCAGTGTACCAAGTGGATACCACCAATAGACAAAGGTGACCTTATCTTAAGTACACAGCCACAACCTTTACAACTGGCAAGAAGGTGGTAAATCATGTCCGACTCCACCTTTGTGAATAACTAGCACTGGTGAAAGGTTGTATTCCTTTCAACGTCAGCAGCTGTTCCCAGGGTCTGTTACCTCACTTGACCGCAGCGCTCCCATCACTGGGAAGGCATATTGTTATTTTCATGAGAATAAATTCTTTTAAGCTGAGACGGGACCATTTTTTTCTCCCTCTCTGTGACTCGCCGATCTTCCAGCCACATGTTTTAGCCACACTCTTCTTTCTGTTCTTGCCTTTTTTTTTTAACCGCTCAACTATTTTTCGGGCAGGAGAAGCTAAAGAACAGGAGGGAGTGAGGGAAGACCTCTCAATAACCTCTTTGTGTAGAACCTATTTCTCATTAATCTCAAAGGGAGAGGCGCAGCAATGGTGTGGAAGAAAATGATCAATGGACTGTGTACTTAATTAAATATATACCGGGGAAACATTGTAAGGATCTACATAAGAACAGTCATCCACCACCCTCAAAAAAGGAATTCATTGCATTGAGAGGCTTTGATGTGATCGAGCACTATATAACTGCAAGGACCTTAACCTTTATTTAGTCATAATCCCATTTTGTTCAGGTAGAATGTCTTTCCTGACAGTTTTTGGAATGGATCCAGAATTCGGAAATTAATTGCACTTTGAAGAAGCCCAGAAGGTATCCCCAATGAATTTAATTATTTTAAGCCGCTTTGATGCCACCTTGGCTGTTTTCTTTTAAATTAGAGATTAATTTTGGCCCAATTCCGCTTCTCAGAATTCTCTGAACCACTTCTTACAGTGACTCAGTGAGAACTCGCCAAGTGCTTAATAAAAATGTCCTTTTTAAAAAAAATAAAAAAAAAATTATTACATCTAGTCTTCTCCCATCTCCTCCTGCAGGCTCTGCTGAGCTGGTGTGCAGTTCCATGGCTGCTTACGGCACTTCAGTAGCTCACCCATGGATGAGTCTGCATAATGAATATTGGGAAGTGAGCCAACCTCAGGAGAATCTTAGACTCATACAGCACAGAAGGAGGCCATTTGGCCCATCCTGCCTGTGCCGGCTCTCTGAAAGAGCTACCAATTAGTCCCACTCCCCTGCTCTTTCCCCATAGCCCTGCAATGTTTTCATTTTTAAGTATATATCCAATTCCCTTTTGAAAGTTACTGTTGAATCTGCTTCCACCGCCCTTTCAGGCAGCGCATTCCAGATCATAACAATTCGCTGCGTAAAAGAATTTCTCCTCAACTTCCCCCTGGCTTTTTTGCCAATTATCTTAAATCTGTGTCCTCTGGTTACTGACCCTCCTGCCAGTGGAAACCGTTTCTCCCTATCTACTGTGATGCCCTATCTACAGTGCAATACTAAGAGCGTGCTGTATTGTCAGAGATGCTGTCTTTTGGATGAGATTTTAAATGGACTGCCTGTTTTGATGGATGTAAAAGATGCACTGTTTGAAGTAGAGCGTGGGAGTTCTCCTGGTGTTCTGGCCAATATTCCTCCGCAAACAACAACAAAACTCATTAACTGGTCACTTGTCTCATTACTGATTGTAGGACCCTGTTGTGCACAAATTGGCTGCCTCATTTACCCACAGAAAATACATTGGCTAGACTTCAAAAGTCATTCAATGGCTGTGAAGCAATTTGGAACGTCATGAAAGACACTATATAAATGCAAACAACATGCAATTAAACGGCACCTTTAGTGTAGAAATACACCCCAAGGCCCTTCACAGAAACATGATGACAAAAATTGACACAAAGCCAAAGATGATGATTTTAGGAGATCTAATCCCATCAATTTCCCACTGGACAGGTTAACTTACAATTATCCCCCAAATTTTTACAGATTTTTTTCTTGATGGAATTTAAGAAGTAAAGAGTCTTTGTCCCAATTGGTATAATATTAGTCTCACGTGACTGGTAAAACCTATTGCCATTTGTGTCGGTGCCCCCTGGAAAATGGGATACCAGGCAGGCGAAAGGTTGCCTACCATTGGGGAAAAAGCACCTGGATCTGATCCCAGCCACAGGGCAATCCAAGTATTAGTGGCTTCCAGTTATTTCCTGCTGTCTATTTTCACACACGAGGGTGCACGGGAAAACCTTGTGGAAAACTGATAGCAAATATCTAATCATGGCCTGGAACCTTATAAGGAATAGAGCAAGAATCAGCTACACAGGTAAAGCATCACGGCTACTGTCCAGGACCTTAAGTAATGTAACTGATGGTCATCTGGTACCTTGCTGGCAGATTGGGTAGGATCAAGTATAATCTACTGAAATTTTGTTCTAAAAAAGAATTGTTGAATTATCTGATAATTTGGTTTAAGCAATGTAACTAACACAGCCAAGTGGGAATTCTGCACTCAAAACATCTGAATGTTCAGATCAACAACAACAACAACTTGTATTTATATAGCGCCTTTAATGTAGTAAAACGTCCCAAGGCGCTGCACAGGAGTATTTTAAGACAAAATATTTGACACCGAGCCACATAAGGATAAATTAGGGCAGGTGACCAAAAGCTTGGTCAAAGAGGTAGGTTTTAAGGAGCGTCTTAAAATGGAAAGAGAGGCGGAGAGGTTTAGGCAGGGAATTCCAGCGCTTAGGGCCCAGGCAACAGGAGGCACGGCCACCAATGGTTGAGTGATTATAATCAGGGATGCTCAAGAGGGCAGAATTAGAGGCGCGCAGATATCTCGATGGGGAGGTTGTGGGGCTGAAGGAGATTAGAGAGATAGGAAGGGGCGAGGCCATGCAGGAATTTGAAAACAAGGATGAGAATTTTGAAATCGAGATCATTTAAATGAAGCAATTTTGAATTAAGAAAAGCAGACTGTGTTGGGAAAGGTGGAGGGGGGGAGTTGGTGTATGAAAGAAGGACTGTTCCTCTCCAGAAACATTTTTTTTTCTCTTCGCTTTCATGAGAGGAATTCCAAAATCCCATTTTATTAACTTGTTCGTTCTGGGTTATTGTCAGGATCCTTGTAGAAGTTCCCCCAACAGTGACAGTAATGTAACGTTTCAGAAGTGATTGAATCCAGGTGGGTAGTGAGCATGTAAGTGCCTCATTAAGTGTGTTGATTATTGCGCTATAAATCACAGCGTTAGCTGTCTGGTACGTCCCTGCCCCTGTACCAACAGCACAGAGCATTTATTCAGCATCTGGCACTAAGCAGTCTAGCCAAGAAATCTATCACTGGTCTTAGCTAGAAAGAGTTTACAAGTAAGTTTTGATGAAATGGGTCTGTCAGTTTTTATAATTAACTTTTTTTTTACTGCATTTCATTAATAGTTGCACTGCAGCTAAGCATGCAATTACATGCAGGGCAATTCCTATCTCCATCACCCACCATGTCCCCACCTCCAGGCAAAATAGCATGCTGTTGAATTACCCAGCAAGGCTGCATTCAGTATTTAAAATTATTATTATTATTTCTCCCCACCTCCCCCCGCCCCCCCACCCCCATCTATTAGCTATTTTTCTTCCCTCTCGTATCTTCCGGTTATTTCTCCTCCTGCTGACTTTCGCAGCCATTCCTCAATCAGGACGCTGGGTAGACATCTTGTTCTTCTGTAAACTATCTAACAGCAGGTATATGGCAGCAGAAGTGCAAACACACACAGAGAGTTGGGCGGGGGGGGGGGGTGGAATATACGAGGCAATACCGAGGGGGCAATTTTGCCAGCCCTGGGGAGGTGGGTTTGGAGGCGGGACTGGCGGGAAAATGGCAGAATTTGTTGGCGGGTGCCCATCTCTCCCCCAACTCACCTCCATGCCATCTTCCCAGGAGGCAGGTACCCGACTCGCGCCAGGTCCCGTCTCCTCGAGGCGGGAAGGGGATTGGTGCCAATTAACAGGCAGTTTTTTTGATAATCCCTATTTTGAGCCCTGAAGTGTGGGCTTCCCGACGGTTCCGAACCTCACCAGGGTCAGCAAGGCGGGCCGTGGGTCTGTGGGGGTCGGAGGGGCCGAGATGAGTGCAGGTGAGTGATGAGTGCAAGCGTGGAGAGGTGAGTGTGTGAGGTGTGTGTGAAGTGTTTTAATAAGTTTTACTGACCTTTACTTCTTCCTGCAGGCTTCCTTCCTTCAGGTCTCGGGAGTCCCTCAGCTCACCGGCACAGAAAGCAGAATGGCCGCTGAACTGTCAAAAGCTGCAGCCTTTTGCTTTCTGCTCAGGAGAGATCTCTAACTGAGCCTGAGTGGAAGGAGTCAACTTAGAGGACAGATTGTCAGTGTTTGACAGCTTCACGGAGCCGTCAAACGCTGGCATTTCATCTGTCAAAAACTCTTGACAGATGAAACGTCACTCGCTGACATCACCTGTAACCGGCTTTCCCTTAATTGGCCTGCTTAGTCCGCTGGGCGGGCTCAACACGGTCAATCAAGGGAAAATAGCGTGGATTGGCCACAAGTCGATGGAGGCAGGGCTAAAACCCGACAAGTGGGAGTCCCGCCTCCAAAAGCTCCCCATTGAAAAAATCCAGCCCCGAGGTTTGGAGGCGAGTGGCGCGAGGGAAGGTGCACCCAAGCCTGAAGAAAATGCCCAATGGGTGCCCCTGTGCGTGACAGCAACCTCAGTTGCCATGGTTTCTCCAGCTTCCTCCGAGGAAGCAACTCTTGCACCTCTCCACTTGTTGAAAGTATCTTCCCAGAGGGTGGTAACATGTTCTCCCAATTGGTCAGGGATACCACTGTAGGCCTGAAAGCCAATGGCACTATTCAGTTTAACTCTTGTATGGTCACCAATTTTGTGGGGGTTTTTTTTCATTTATTCGTTCTTGGGATATGGGCGTCGCTGGCGAGGTCAACATTTATTGCCCATCCCTAGTTGCCCTTTGAGAAGGTGGTTGTGAGCTGCCGCCTTGAACCGCTGCAGTCCGTGTGATGAAGGTACTCCCACAGTGCTGTTAGGGAGGGAGTTCCAGGATTTTGACCCAGCAACGATTAAGGAATGGCGATTATATTTCAAAGTCAGGATGGTGTATGACTTGGAGGGCAACTTGTAGGTGATGGTGTTCCCATTCGCCTGCTGTCCTGTCCTTCTAGGTGGTAGAGGTCACGGGTTTGGGAGGTGCTGTCCAAGAAGCCTTGGCGAGTTGCTGCAGTGCATCTTGTAGATGGTACACACTGCAGCCACGGTACACCGGTGGTGGAGGGTGTGAATGTTTAAGGTGGTGGATGGGGTGCCAATCAAGGTGTTGATGCACTTCATATCATATTTGGAATTCCCGAGGTGTAATATCTGGCAACAGCTTCTGGCCTAGTCCTCTCTGCTCCTCAGGGTATAGGGGTGAAGTTATTTCATTGATGTTCAGGGTGGACATAGTGCCTGAGGTTCAAACCCATTCGCTGAGCCAGCATTTTTCCGCTGTAGTAGTCTTCAGCTTATACAAATCTTGAAGTATGACTAGAATTCAAAACTTACAGCACTAGTGTGTGCCCCTTACGAGGTGTGATGTACTTTCACAGAATAAGTGGGACAAAATACGAAGGTAGGCAAAACAATTGGGGATGAAATCTAATGCAAACAAGTGTAAAGTGCTACACATAGGAAGGAAAAATAGATGAGGTGTGCACTTCATGAATGGTGTTGCTGACTGGGAGGAGGGGAGCTGGGCATGGCGGCCAGAGGTCGGATCGTGAGCGGGAGAAGCAGGCCACCACACATGGAGCCGGCAACAGTGAGGAGGTTACCGTGGTGACGAGGAGGACGGAGCGGCTGAGGGACATCGTGCTCCCACTGCCACTGGATGCCATTGAACTGACTTTCTGAACACGGCGCTGTATGAATAGCTGACGTGTCCCGACGGGGAGTAAGCATTCCATTGTACGTGTACTAGTACTAGTTACATATGGCGAATAAAATTGAATTGAATTGAATTGAATTGAAATAGCGGAGAGAGACCTAGGAGTCTTAGACTCAACGTGAAACATATTCAGTAGAAAAAGAAGGTAGTCATCAAACTTTATCGTGCTCTGGTCAGACTACACGGTGTTCAGATTTGATCACCAAGAAAAAGAAGGGACTTTCAAATCTTTGAGGCAGTGCAGAGAAGTAGCCACAAGGCTGATCCCGCGTCTTCGGGGTCTGAGTTATGAGGAAGGACTGGAGAAACCTGGGTCATACCTGAATCGGGAGGCGATCCCAGTGCTGTGCACGCTGCACGCGCACGTTGAGGGCCTTGCACGGCCACGGGTAATTGGTCCGTCCGCCAGCCTCATTTATTTCTGGCCCTTGTTGCGGTCAGCCTCGAACGAATTTTGAAAAGGGGGCCCTCAAACAGGCGTTGGGCCCCTCCCTAATTGCATATGCAAAGGACCACGACGCCTGTTTCATCTGCGGGCCCAGGACGCCTATGCAGATGCCTTTACCAATTTGGTGGGCGGCGCACTTCCGGCACGGAATAAATGCACACACGACGCCTGCCATATTCGACACAAAGGAGCCCATTTTACACCTGTAAAATGGGCATGGAGCGATCCAATTTCTAGGCCCGATGAGCTTTTCTGCTTCGAAAGGAAGCAAACGAGAGGTGATCTTCGAGTGGTATACAAGTTTGTCATGAGTATAGAAAAAGGTTAAACTAGAATATTACATTAAATTAAACTGCAGGAATAGAACTAAAGGACACAGCTGCAAACTAGTAAAAGGTAATTTTCGGACTGCTATCAGGAAAAGAGTGATCAACGTGTGGAGTAAACCTCCAGATAGAACAGCACCGGCAAAAATCCTGGAACCATTTAAGAAACAATTGGATGCTACAGTGGGGCGGATGTTAGGAGATCTCTGGATGGATGAAATATGATGGACCGAATGGCCTTTCTTGTCCGTAATTATCTGGTGATCTTGTGAGCAATTTATGTTGGGTGATTTGGACCATGGTTGACGTTGCTTGTCCTGAGCAAGGGCCACTGAGGTATGCACCATTGTGCAATCGGGCCTTTAAGATACTTTGTGCTACTGTTCAGCCGAAGATTGTTTTTGCAGATAAGGCCTGTGAATGTTTGGGACGTGATGAAAACCTTCGTCTGATTTCTGATTTCAGTGAGACACCGCCGTTGACAAATGTTGCTTTGTGAATGAACGCTGAGTCTTGAAGAATATTTTTGCAAATTGTAAAGATGAAATAGTTCTGTCTAGAAAGTGAACAATGACCAGGTAATGAGAAAATGGACAGCAAAGGGCATTGCGATAAAGATCGGGGCGATAGAATTCCTTATGAATGTGTTACAACGTTAAAACTTTGCGATTTATGTTTTTAAACTTATTTTCTTGCCATGCTGATTAAATAGGAGTTCTATGTCTTGCACACAGGATTGTTCTGAATCTCAGCATTCGGAATAATTGGGTATCTCAATGGCCTTCGACTGAAACAAATTCTGACAACCAGGCAGAGTCTGTAGTGGCCGGTTCATAAGAACATAAGAAGTAGGAGCAGGAGTAGGCCATACGGCCCCTCGGGCCTGCTCCGCCATTCAATAGGATCATGGCTGATCCGAAACTAGACTCACGGCCACTTCCCCGCCCGCTCCCCGTAACCCCTAATTCCCTTATCAGCTAGGAAACTGTCTATCTCCGTTTTAAATTTATTTAATGTCGCAGCTTCCACAGCTCTCTGAGGTAGCAAATTCCATAGATTTACTACCCTGAGTGAAGAAGTTTCTCCTCATCTCAGTTTTGAAAGGGCAGCCCCTTATTCTAAGATTATGCCCCCTAGTTCTGGTCTCACCCATCAGTGGAAACATCCTCCCCACATCCACCCGATCAAGCCCCCTCACAATCTTATATGTTTCGATAAGATCGCCTCTCATTCTTCTGAATTCCAAGGAGTAGAGGCCCAACCTACTCAACCTTTCCTCATAAGTCAACCCCCTCATCTCCGGAATCAACCGAGTGAACCTTCTCTGAACTGCCTCGAGAGCAAGTATATCTTTTCTTAAATATGGAAACCAAAACTGTATGCAGTATTCCAGGTGTGGCCTCACCAGTACCCTGTATAACTGCAGCAAGACTTCCCTGCTTTTATACTCCATCCCCCTTGCAATAAAAGCCAAGATTCCATTGGCCTTCCTGATCACCTGCTGTACCTGCATACTAACCTTCTGTGTTTCATGCACCAGGACCCCCAGATCCCTTTGTACTGTAGCACTTTGCAGTTTCTCTCCATTTAGATAATAACTTGCTCTTTGATTTCAATTGAAGTAAAGTTGTTGAAGGAGTGACCTCCTATGAATCTGATATAAAGGTTGTAAGTGAACAGATCTGCAAAGCTGGAACGGGTAGATCCTCTTAATGCTGGCCACCAAATCATGTCTACTATTCCAATGCTTTTTTGGATAGCCTCCTATCTTTCACCTCTCATAAACTTGGGTTCATCCAGAACCCTGCTGCCCGTATCCTAATCCACACCAAATTCAGCTCACTCCTCACCCCTGTGCTCACTGGTCTACAGTGACTCCTGGTCCACCAACGCCTCGATTTAAAAAAAAATCTCATCCTCGTGTACAAATCCCCTCCCGATCTCTGTAACCTCTTCCAGCCCTATAACCATCCAAGAGCTCTGCGTTCATCCAACTCTGGCTTCTTTTGCATCCTGCACTCTAACTGGGGGCTGTGTCTTCAGCCATCTAGGCCCTAAGCTCCGGAATTCCCTCTCTACCTCTCTCTCCTTCTTTAAGAACCTTTTAGTCACCTGTCCTGACTTCCTAATACTTCCTTCTTTGACTCAGTGTCAATTTTTTGACTGTATACACTCATGTGAAGCTCCTTGGGACATTTTACTCTGTGTCAGCTGTGGCTCAGTGGGTAGCACACTCACCTCTGAGTCAGAAGGTTGTGGGTTCAAGTCCCACTCCAGGGACTTGCGCACATAAATCTAGGCTAAGGGAGTGCTGCACTGTCGGAGGTGCTGTCTTTCAGATGAGATGTTAAACCAAGGCCCTGTCTGCCCTCTCAGGTGGACGTGAATGATCCTACAGGCACTATTTCAAATAAGTGCAGGGGAGTTATCCCCGGTGTCCTGCCCAATATTTATCCCTCAACCAACGTAACAGATTATCTGGTCATTATCACATTGCTGTTTGTGGGAGCTTGCGGTTTGCAAATTGGCTGCTGCGTTTCCTACATTACAACAGTGACTACACTTCAAAATAGTACTTCATTGGTTGTAAAGTGCTTTGAGATGTCCAGTGGTTGTGAAAGGCGCTATACAAATGCAAGTTGTTTTTGTTGTATTGAGACCATGTCAACAGCTTGGAATTTCAAGTGCTGTGGTCCCCAATTTATATTAACATAGATGTCATTAGTATCTTACCAATGTATTCTGCTGTGTATTTTGGTGGCTTCTGGTATATTTTGGTAAGTTAAGCTGGTGTATTTTGATGAGGTCTACTGGTGTATTTCGGTGAGTTTTCTGCCGTATTTTGGTATCTTTGGGCCACTTTGGTGAGTTATGCTGGAGCGATAAGTTTAACAGTTCATTACTGTGTGTCTGCTCGTGTGTTCGATGAGTTACGTTGGCGAATTTGAATAGACTTGGTGTATTTTGGGATTAGTCGGGGTGAGTTATGCTGGCGTACTTTGGTGTGATTGCTGATGCCGACAATTTATAAACCTGTGACTAGCGGTACTTTTTCTTGTAATGATTCTAAACACTTTTTGGCAATTATTTCCTGTTAAACTCAACAGCTTGATGCAAAACTGCTCCTTAAACCTCGGATTACTGCCAAGAGCGGTTACATTTTTTCTTCACGACAGTATTTCCATCTGGCCTTTTTATCTTTTCCTCCTCCCCTCCCCCCCGCCACCCACCCCCCCCCAACCAAAAAAACCCATCTTGTACCATATTTGGAACAGGTGCTGAGATCTCAAAAGTAATGAAATGAGCACACTTGTAACGGCATTGAGAGCATTGCCATTGGCAGTCAGTGCAGTGTTGACTGGAGAAGCACAGCCTCGATCCTTTAGTCAACTAGACAGTCACGCCGCTGGAAACATAAACCCCAGTATTAAACATTGCACGCACATACACACGTACAGAAAGATGTGGGGGCGATTTCAACCCTACTCGCTGAGCAAAAACCTGGCGGATCGGGCAGTTCACATCGCCCCGGCTCTTGCCTGTCCAAAAAGCTGCCATGATCGCAACATCTGCAATTCTAACCCGCTCTCCCGAGCGGGCGGCAAGGACAGGCGCCCGGAGCCGACAGAGGGGTCCTTCTGCACGTATGCATGTTGCGGCCCGATGACATCATTGAGACCCGACTGTAATTTTAACTCCGGCCCGAGCGGGGGGTGGTAATCCACCTGGAGTTAAAATCGGGGCCACGTGACACAACACACACAAATGCAGACACAGGCAAGCACTGGCTTAGGCACAAAATGTGCACAGGTACACATACATCAACATAAACAGACACGGGGCCAAACGCACACACATGTTCATACATATAGCCACAGATACAGACACACATCCACACATTGATACATGTAAAGATACACAAGCATATACACAATACCATGCACAAACACACCGACACAATCATAGGCAGATATATACAGACACATGCAGACATGTATAGGAAGTTGTACACACACATACATAAACACGCATGCACACACTAATGCAAATACAGACAGGGAGGCATATAGGCTACACGCAAGCACACATGAAGGCATCCACAAGAACATACAGAGCTCACTAACATTAACACACAGACATTTCCAGACAATAGAACAAATGTACAGACAGACATGATCGACAAACACATGCACACACACCAGACACCCACATATACAGGACATCAACACAGAGACACCGAAGGTAACTTTAGCTTTTGGCGATAGTGTAAAACAAGCACCAACAGATCGACCGCCCGTTATACATCCCGCCTGATTTTCCTTTCTGTTGAAGTCAGTGTAAAGCAAAATCGGAAGAGGGGTATAATAGGCGGTCGATCTGAAATCGTCTGTTTTACACTGTCGACAATAGTTAAAATGACCTCCATTGACACACAAACACACACACAAGCCCTACCAGTACAAGTGTTTGAACGTTTATCCCCATTCCCCTCCACACCCTCAGGAGTCTTTACGAAGGACAGAGGGTATTCAGCAAGCCCTGAGATTCACATTCCTATTCTTCACAATTTACCTGCCTGATTTCAATGGCATTGATGACTGACTTATGTGGACGGACACACTGAAAGTTGCTGGGCTTTGTGAGGAATGGAGGAGTTGTTGCAGAGAGAGCACTCTCTTCACACATTGTCAGGAAAAAGACACCTGCTGCCTTCATCTGAAAACCTCTTGAAGGCCGTGAAAGGAAATGAACCATTTGGTGTAGTTTGATGATGTGAAAACAGCACTGACAACAACAACAAGTGAACGAACAGAAAAGGGAAGAGTTTAACGGGGGATAAAGAGGGTGGCACCATGTGTGTCTAAAAAGTGACACTTTTCGAGTGAATAATGAGGTTGTAATTGGAAAATAAAGCTGCCTCATGCTCTGATAATTGTAGCGAAGCCTAGTTAATCTCTGCCTTGCAACAGATGGAGAACCCACCAAGAGGAGTTTGCACAGCATCTTATCTCAGCACAGCCCTCCGGCCTATCCAACACTGCTCCAACAGGGCCAAACCTCTCGCCTTATCTCGACTACTTGGGGGCCACTCTGGGGGCTAAAGTGCACCTGTTTGTACCTGCAGATAGGAGCAATTATTAGGCCATTAACTAGAGCATGACAGATCTCTCATTGTTGACTTACAGGAGATTGGCTGCATCAGAATTACCGATGATAAGTGCCAAAACGTCATCGTGCTGTGAAATGGTAACGTGGAGGTTTCCATGTCCAGTCTTTCCCCTGTGGCGATGACCTTATCAGCAGAGTTCCTGATCTGTTTCCACATGCACTCTGGGGGAAGGGATCAAAGGAATAGGTTTGTTATAACAACAACAACTACTTGTATTTATATAGCGCCTTTAATGTAGTAAAACGTCCCAAGGCGCTTCACAGGAGTGTTAGCAAATAAAATTTGACACTGAGCCATATAAGGAGATATTAGAGCAGAAGAGGTAGATTTTAAGGAGCGTCTTCAAGGAGATAGAGAGACAGAGAGGTTTAGGGAGGGAATTCCAGAGCTTAGGGCCTTGGCAGCTGAAAGCACGGCCGCCAGTGGTGGAGCGATTAAAATCGGGGTGCTCAAGGGGCCAGAATTGGAGGAGCGCAGATATCTCGGAGAGTTGTAGGGCTGGAGGAGATTACAGAGATAGGGAGGGGTGAGGCCGTGGAGGGATTTGAAAACAAGGATGAGAATTTTAAAATCGAGGCGTTTCTTAACTGGGAGCCAATGTAGGACAGCGAGCACAGGGGTGATGGGTGAACAGGACTTGGTGCGAGTTAGGACACGGGCAGCAGAGTTTTGGATGACCTCAAGTTTACATAGGGTAGAAAGTGGGAGGCTGGCCAAGAGTACCTGGGAATAGTCAAGTCTAGAGGTAACAAAGGCATGGATGAGGGTTTCAGCAGCAGGTGAGCTGAGGCAGGGACGGAGTCGGGTGATGTTACGGAATTATGCGTGGATATGTGGTTGGAAGCTCATCTCCAGGCCAACGATGCCACCAATGTTGCGGACAGTCTGGTTCAGCCTCAGACAGTTGCCAGTGAGAGGGATGGAGTCAGTGGCTTGGGGACCGAAGACAATGACATCGGTCTTCCCAATATTTAGTTGGGAGAATATTAAGGAGGGAGAATAAATTGAGAGTGGAAATCACTCGGGACTGAGCCTTTATATGTTGTCCAGACCCAATGTTCGAGTAGGGCAGTGCAGAGGCCTGAGAGCGGACTGTCTGCCTGTCCTCCTGGACAGGGGGAATAAAGCGTGAAATGGAGAGGGAGCAAAGTAAATTTAAAACGGGACATGGAGGGATGGCAAAGTGAATTTTAAAATTTGGGTTGGAAAACTATGACAAAAGAGATAGTTGCGAGCTTGATGAAGTTGGATTTGAAACATCCTGGTTTTCTAGTTTGGAGCATCCTGGTTTCATTAACTTCAGAATCCCAAATAAATCTGTCTGTTTATTGCTACCAATTCTCATTTCATGTTGCAATCTTACTGACCTCATCGACCACCATCTGTGGAACATCCTTTTATCCGTCTGATTAAATTAGTCACCAACCTTTCGCATCGCTGGGCTTTAATGGCTTGCAGGGCCTTTCCGAAGCCGTCTCTGTTATTGACCAGTGCTGGAGAGAGAGGCTGAAAGCACCAATTGGCACCTCTGTCCAATTAGATTAACGCTAATGACAACAAGAGGCCTCAGAACCACACACAAGTGTCGCCACACCGTGTCTGGTGACGAGGGGACGTGCCTGGGGAATAGGAGTGGGCCTAGGTGACCCTGGTGTCTCATTGAATTGGTCGACTATCTGTATATGAATTATGTACAAGAGGCACACAAATAAACACACACTGACTGACAGATGCACACACACACACCCACCCACACACACAGACAGTGATGAACCACTGCCATCAGAAACTATTGATTTGCACTTTCCAGCCCCTCTGGCAGCTCTGCTACTGATACTTGTTCTGTTAATGTGTGTGTTGATTAAAGACGTTCATATCTAAATTACTTTCCAACTAATCATGCAGCTTACTATCAAATAGCAAAGTGGTGCTTAACTACTGATAAGAAGTAAACACATTTATCTATTATTTTTCTAATTTAGTTTTATTTTCTCCTCCCGCTCCCCCAACATGTCGACTTCCTGCTGGAGTCCTCTGGTATTTTGCCCAGGTGTCCATGATTTATGTGTGAACTTTGCTTTTTTTTAAAAAAGATTACATTTAACTCTTTAAGAACCCAGCAGTATTGTGACTACACTTCAAAAGGTACTTCATTGGTTGTAAAGCGCTTTGGGATGTCCTGAGGCCGTGAAAGGCGCTCTATAAATGCAAGTCTTTCTTTCTTTGTGTCTTATTATAAATCAATCTCCCCCACCCCCCTTTCCGTTTTGTATTTATTAATTCCCGAACCTCTTGGATTCCTCGTGCCACACCCCATTCTTGGTTGGGCTAGCATCCTGGTGCTAAACCTTTGCCGTGGGAAATCACCATGGGCTAATCGTGCACCTTCTAAAGGGCAGCTTGTTTCAGAGAATTAATGGCGGAGCCCTGAGGGGGGGGGTGGGGGGGAGGTCTTGGGTGGGAATGATGCCAACATGGGGAGACACAACGGAGAGGGGAAAAAGTAATCCAAAAAGCGAAAGTCGTGAACTTTACAAAACAAACCCGAGATTCTCATGGTCCCCACCTCTGAAGGTTGACATGTCTCCTCCTCTCCACGTTGATTACGTAGCTGTGTGACACCCATCACGGTCCTGCATGCTAAAACAAAAGAGATAATTGATTGTAGTTCTGTTCTTGATTACATCCTTAGAAAATAAATAAAAGAAAAAAAGACTTGCATTTAAATAGCGCCTTTCACAACCTCAGGACATCCAACGCAATTTACAGCCAATGAAGTACTTTTGACGTGTAGTCACTGTTGTAATGTAGGAAATGCGGCAACCAATTTGAGCACAGCAAGCTCCCACAAACAGCAATGTGATAATGACCAGATAATTTGTTTTAGTGATGTTGGTTGAGGGATAAATATTATTTATCCCCAATTATCAAAATCCATGACAAGGCCTTGGACAACGTGGACCACTTTCCATACCTCGGGGGCCTACTGTCAACAAGGGCAGACGTCAACGACGAAGTCCAACACCGCTTTCAGTGTGCCAGTGCAGCCTTCGGTTGCCTGAGGAAGAGAGTGTTTGAAGATCAGGACCTCAAATCCGGCACTAAGCTCATGGTCTACAGAGCAGCAGTGATACCTGCCCTGCTGTATGCCTCAGAGACATGGACCATGTACAGCAGGCACCTCAAAGCACTGGAGAGGTACCACCAATGCTGCCTCCGCAAGATCCTGCAAATCCATTGGCAGGATAGGCGCACCAACGTCAGTGTTCTTGCTCAGGCCAACATCCCCAGCATCGAAGCTTTGACCACGCTCAATCAGCTCCGATGGACGTGTCACATTGTCCGCATGCCCGATATGAGGCCCCCAAAACAAGCGCTCTACTCGGAGCTCCGGCACGGCAAAAGAGCCCCAGGTGGGCAGAGGAAACGCTTCAAGGACACCCTCAAAGCTTCCTTGAAAAAGTGTAACATCCCCATCGACACCTGGGATTCCTTGGCCCAAGACCACACAAAGTGGAGGAGAAGCATCCGGGAAGGCGCCGAACACCTCGAGTCTCTTCGCCGGGAGCAAGCGGAAGCCAAGCGCAGGCAGCGCAAGGAGCGCACGTCAACCCAAGCACCCCACCCACCCGCCCCTTCAACCACCGTCTGCCCCACCTGTGACAGAGACTGTAGGTCCCACATTGGACTCATCAGTCACCTGCGAACTCATTTTTAATGTGGAAGCAAGTCATCCTCGGTTCCGAGGGACTGCCTAAGGAGAAGACGAAATATTGGCCAGGACACCGGGGATAACTCCCCTGCTCTTCTTTGAAACAGTGCCATGAAATCTTTTACGTCCACCTGAGAGGGCAAACGGGGCCTCAGTTTAACATCTCATCCGAAAGACGACACCTCCGACAGTGCAGCACCCCCTCAGCACTACACTGGAGGGTCAGCCTGGGTTTTATGCTCAAGTCTCTGGCGTGCTTGTGGAATTGAGAATTCAAGTCACTGCTGCGCTCAGAAAGCTTGGTGAGACCAACATTTTGTCCCTACTCACTGAAAATGGCAGTTTTTTCAACTGTAACACAAATACCCATCCCATCCACAAACACACAGGCTCTGGCATAAACTTGTAATACTTTTGCCTCATAAAAGCTGGTAGCCCATCTAAACACTTTGGGGGAGAAATTCGGTTGATAGCGCCACCGATTAATGCCTAAAGAGGCCGAGAAGTGGGGCGCTAGCCAATTTCCGGGCGGGCGCAAGGCGCCTAGCGCCTCGCCCCATATTGAGCATGCATTTAACGCCGGCGCTAAATCTTAGCGCCCGCTCATGGGCGCAGGCTGATTATGACGTCATTTGAGTGTGCAACGCCTTTTGGGCGCCCCGGACCGGAAATTCAGTGGCGCCCCCCTCCGTAGCGCCTGGCGCTAATAGTGACAGCTTACCTGGGCCTTACCAAGTCACTCTCGGGCTGGAGGAGCGTTATTTAAAGGGGACTGGTGTGGTTTAAAAGCGGCAGCCATTTTTGGATCACAACTTCCTCGGGAGCTACAACGAGTTGCTGAGCTGCACACAGAGAGCCATTTGACCACTGAGCCAGCGCAGGCAGACGATCTTCAGCCTTCTGACCATCACCTTGCTGTTGGTGAGCCTTGACAATGGGGAACCTTCCTGTGGGCACTTATTATGGGGGCTGCATTGGAGGGGAACGTCCTGCTGCTGAATCATCTGGAAAGGGCACTGAGACGCAGGGAGAGGGGGGCGGGCATGGCCAGACGGAGGAGGGCCAACAGACGTCGCCACAGCAGACCTTACGCTGGCGGGGTCATCCGACAGCAGTTTTCCTACATGAACATGCCGGAGGAGCAGTGTGTCAGAAGGCTGTGATTTGGAAAGAGGTGGTGACTGAGCTGTGCCAGCTGCTTCAGCCAGATCTGCAGCCTCAGATAAGGTGCAGGACATCTCTGTCGACGGCTGAGAAGATGGCTGCTGGCCTGAACTTCTACGCGAGCGGCTCTTCTCAGGCTGCGCGTCAGAGGCTGATCAGAAGTAGCTTCTAGGCCCCTCTCACGGAATGCTTGCTGCCATTCCAAGAACAGGAATGGAACCGGTCTGATACCCCCAAGCCTGTGAAGGGCAAGATGCATGTAAATAGCAGGCATAGCCATTGTAAATGAAGAAAGTGTTTCATTACACAAAATGTGGTTCCTTCAAACATGAGAAAGCTATGGCAACAGAAAGCAAAACTAATACACTGACACATAACTGGCTGTCACACCCGGGAGACTGTCCAAAACATAAATCACATTCCGACCATCTTCCTTGGCCTTGATTCCACTGCGCCAACCAAAGCATCCAATGCCCCATCAGTGAGGCGTTCCACCCTCTGCCTCACCCTTTCCATGTCTTGCTAGGCTGGTGCACCACAGGTAGGCTCCCACCGCTTTGAAGGCCTACAAGGCAGTGAGTGTGTCTGGTGATGCCAATTGACCTGCCCCTTTAAGAGCTGGCCGGCGCCACTGTGTCTCAGGGAAAGTGATTATTGACAGCACCCTCGCTGCGCCCCGCCGCCGCGAAATTGGGTTGCGCCGCCGGGCTAGCGCCTTAAGAGTAGCGTGCAGCGCCTGATTTAGCGCCGCAATCACCTTTAGGGGCACTGCAACCCAATATCGCGCTAGGTGGCGCTAAATTGTGCCTGGCGCTAAACTTTGCGCATCGCCAGGACTAGCGCCCCAAACGCAGCTATACCGAATTTCTAGGCCTTTGTATCCCGAGTCCCAAGACCACAAGCAAGCCCAATCGGTCCTGTTTTGAGTTTCTGCTCTTCATAAAGATCGCCCCATTCATGAGGAAACATGTTGCATTGCAAGAACGGTGAAGAATGCCTGATTGGGATGGACGGGAAGGGTTGCAGCTCTGAAGCCTGGGTTTGAATCCAGCCCTAGCTGATGGGATGAAAGCCTCCTGTCTCGTGTCTGGAAGGCACTTGCATGATACCAGTTACAACACAATCCCTGGTGGGCATGACTCTTGCCTACAACAACAAACCTTCCCATAATTTGGTACTAATTGGCATTAAATTGCCAGTCTCCCTGTCACAGGTCATTGGACTGGCTGGCATGAATAGTGGAGCAAAGCACACTGGTTGCAATAGAGTTAAAGTAGAGATAGAGCAATGGTAACTTTATTCTGTATCTAATCTAAAAGTCTTGCTGCAAAGCAGTGGGTGCAAGAACATGAGTCAGTGTTCCTTTCCCCAGAACTGACAACCTGCATCTCGATGACATTTCATTTCCCCCAGTAGTAAATGTATTTAGAGAGGAAAATAAAGCTCAAGTCCTGATTGAGTGAAGCTTACGCTTTGTTAAACGGCGACTTCTCCAACTCCCTCTTCCCCGTCTTTACCTGGAAGTAATTGGAGGTCGAAATCTTACGGAGCTGTAAGTGTGTAATAAATCTGTGCCTGATAGCTTAAGAAACGTGATCGCCTTAACGTGCTCTTGTGGGCAGTGGGTCTCACTCTGGCCAGCCCTGCACCAATTACCTAATGCTGTTGGCTGTTGAAACTCAGTGTCATATATTTTGACTGTAAAATTCAGTGTGCTTTGGTGTAACTGCTGACCCATGAACAGTAAAAATTCCTTTTGTAAGCCATAAAGAGAATGCGATTCAGACTGACTTAATACAAAATGCAGGGAGCTACATAAAACACTTCTGTTTGACTGGAACATTTCTTAAAGGGACATTCCCACCTCATAGTGATGAAGTAAAGGCCTTTTTTTTCTCCCAACTGTTTTGCCCTCTTCACCAAAGGCACTGGGGCACGGATAGGGAATGAATCTTCCCTCTCGTAGGGCAATCCAGAACAAGAAGGCGTCATCTGAGAATTCGAGCCAAGCTAGTTAAAAGTGAGCCCAGGAAGACCACTGCACGCAAAAGCTTGTACGATAAGGAACACACTGCCACAGAAGACTATAGATGCAATGTCAATTGAGATGTTTAAAAGATTTAAGTGATACCAGGAAAGTAAGGACAGTAAGGGCTATAAAGAAAAGAAAGACTTGCATTTATATAGCGCCTTTCATGACCACCGGACGTCTCAAAGCGCTTTACAGCCAATGAAGTACTTTTTTGAAGTGTAGTCACTGTTGTAATGTAGGAAACGCGGCAGTCAATTTGCACACAGCAAGCTCCCACAAACAACAATGTGATAATGACCAGATAATCTGATTTTAATGGTGTTGATTGAGGGATACATATTGACCAGGGCGCCGGGGATAACTCCCCTGCTCTTCTTCGAAATAGTGCCGCGGGATCTTTTACATCCACCTGAGAGGGCAGACGGGGCCTCGGTTTAACGTCTCATCTGAAAGACCATGGTAGAAAAGGCAGGGAATTGAGATTAAAAAGATAGAGTTGCCACGGTTTACAAGATGGGGCTGAATGGCCTACTTTTGTTCTGTGAGTGTGGCAGCCCTCCAGGCCCAAGTGAGTCTAGCGAGCGAGTGTTGTTGGTAGTTTGTTCAACTGTAGTCTGTACAGCCAACCCAGATTGTATCCTCGGCTGTGTCCAAACATTTTCTCAAGAGGAGTTACTGGATAGTGATCAGGAGCACGGCAAATTTTTGCTGCACCCTAATCCAGGGGCATCTGCGAACTCACCACAGGCCTGAGATCAAACTTGGGGCCTTCTGGTTTGCGTGCCACACCAAACAGGGCAGTTACCTAATGAGCCATGGGGAGTGGGCTGAGCGGCGGGGGGGGGGCGGTGGAGGGGAATGGGGAGGGGAGAGCCACATGTAAAGAAGAACCTGCAACCATGCAGTGCCCTTCTTTACTTGTCCACCAGAAAGGGTGGGGGTTACTCACACTCTGACTGTATTCCCCCTTCAAATGGGTGCCACAGTGCCACCCCAATAAAGCATTAAACGGTGCAGCCATTATTGAGTACATGCTGATCTAACTGTGGCACTGGACTGTACGGATTTGGACATTTCTGAAGTAAAATCCACTCAAGAAACCTTCGCATTGGAGCAAATGATCCCACAAATGTTCTTCCCTCCCCTCCTGTGGAAACAGATTGTCTGAAGGAGTGAGTTAGGGGATAAGGGCCTAAGTGTAAATGGACTCTTGAGCGTTCTCACTGTAGATTCTGGCAAACGCCAGTCCATAAAACATAAAACAGGCCCTGGTACGGTTGACTCCATTTATATGTCTGTTAAATGCTTACTGACTTGTGCAAGAACTGACCTCTATATGACTGAGTGACCTTAAGTGTCTACATTAAGCAAATGGCTATTAACAGCAGAACCCGGGGCGAGAGAGGGATTTGCAGCACCCAGCTCAATCAGCAATTGTACTCGACTTCTTCCCTCTCATTTTGTTGGCGTATTTATCGTGGATTTTTTTTCCTTCTGTTTTAGATCCTCCCTTGCCCTTATGCTAGTCACCCACCTTCAACTGAGGGGACTGGCCCAGCAGCCCGCCCCTGAGCCTTGCTGGCGCTCCCTGTGCAGCCAGGCAATGGCGGATTGTGCGGGAGCACCTTGAAACTTGTCCTCTTCACCTTGGAAGAGCCTTCCTTTTGCTCTTCGCCTTTGCCACAGCCTGACAGCTGCACTAGCTGAAATGAGCCATTCTGTATGCATGTATGTATGTATATGTCTGCATGCATGCATGTATGTGTGTCTGTGTGTGCAGGCACATGTACACGTGTCTCTGTGTGTAAAACAGAAAGTACCATGTATCTAAACTCCCAACCGCCATTTTCTTTTCACCCATGCTCTGGGGAAAAGTCTCTGCTGAAAAAACTTGATTGAAGCATATAAGATCCTGAGGGGATAGCAAAATACTGCAGATGCTGGAAATCCGAAATAACAACAGAAAATGCTGGAAAAACTCAGCAGGCCAGGCAACATCCGTGGAGAGAGAATAGAGTCAACATTTCGGGTCAAACCCTTTGTCAAGATCCTGAGGGGTCTGGACAGGGTGGCTGTGGAGAGGATGTTTCCTCTTGTGGGAGAATCTAGAACTATGGGTCACTGTTTGAAAATAAGGGGTCGCCCATTTAAAAAGAGATGAGGAGAAATTTTTTCTCACAGAGGGTCGTGAGTCTTTGGAACTCTCTTCCTCAGAGGGCAGTGGAAGCAGAGTCTTTGAATATTTTTAAGGCAGAGGTAGATAGATTCTTGGTAAGCAATGGGGTGAAAGGTTATCGGGGGTAGGCGGGAATGTGGAGTAATCGGATCAGCCATGATCTCAATGAATGGTGGAGCAGGCGCAAAGGGCCGAGTGGCCTACTCCTGCTCCTAATTTTGTATGTTCGTAAAAAAACAACTCCCTTGCTAACCTCGCAGCTACCAAAGTAGAACTACCCAATGGAAATAGCCAGAACCATGACAGCATCTTTATTTGCTGCTTTGAGAAGATGTCACATGATATTATAATATCACTGTGGGGTAGGAATTGCTCTGGTTGCTTTATGTAAGTGACATTGGAAGTGCATTCGTGGACTTTTCCAGCCAAATCATAAACGCCCTTCGAACGCATGTGATTTCACTAAGGAAATCTGCACAAACACATTCATGACGTCGCTACATAAAATGACCAAAGCTACACATCAGAGGGGATTCTGCAATCCAGCTCCCCTGGGGCTTCCCAGGATACAGGCCCTGCAAGCACCAGATCACTGAATCATCTCCGTACTGACCAGAGGAACTTTCCCCCTTGTGTTCTGCACCTTTTAAATCCGCTGTACGTTCCCCTCACATTTATTCCCAGTTCCTGACCTACTCTATGCTGTTGATTGTATTCTTCTTTCTGTTTCCACCTGTAGTACACAGGAAGTTTGCACTGGGGACCCAGAAAGTCATGCGAGCGCTGTTTGGTTAGAACTGCTCATTAGATAAATAACCTGTCGAGGGGGTCCGTCAATGTGCACCCTCTACTTCTGCAACACGTTCGATTCACGCCGCGATTGTGATCTTTTTTTCCTGTACAGCTGTGAACAGCTGGAATAATGACACCAGCTGTGGGAGAAAAGACCCCACAAAAAGGTTGCCTCAGTTACTATCATCAAATAAAAATGTGTTCCTTTTTATCTGACATTATTTCTCCCCCTCCCCCCACCCCCTCAAAACTTGGCCGCATCAATATCTTTGGGAATCCACATTATCGCCAACAATGGCCGTTAGATGGAAATTAGAGTATTTATCAGCAGCAAGCGATAAGCAGTGTCAGTTTATTCCCCCACCTAAGGTCCTGTGTGAGGCATCTCATCCAGAGGACAATTTAAGAACCGCTTCGAAATGGACTCTCCTTAAAGGGCAGATCCAACATACCACCCATCATTTGTATGTTGAGAATCATTCATCCCTGCAAACCGGCTTTCTGTTTCCCCCCCACCACCCCGCAGCACCCCCCAACTTTAACTCCTTAAAGGGGCACGGTCTTTAAATGTTTGGCACATTTTATATTGTTCAGGGAAAAGAAAGAACCAGAATATCCCTGCGCCCTTTCCACCGTAGAGACACTGTGCGTAGTTTTGACTCTGGGCGATAGTGTAAAACGGTGGGAAATGGAAATGAAAATCGGGAGAGATTTTCTAGGCCCTAAGCTCTGGAATTCCCTGCCTAAACCTCTCCCCTTCTCCGCCTCTCTCTCCTCCTTTAAGACGCTCCTTAAAACCTCCCTCTTTGACCAAGCTGTAAATCACCCGTCCTAATATCTCTTTATGTGGCTGTGTGTCACTTTTTGTCTGATAATCGCTCCTGTGAAGCGCCTTGGGACATTTTCACTACATTAAAGGCACTATATAAATGCAAATTGTTGTTGCTGAGATGTTAAGTGGGCTACTGATTCGCTATCGCTCATTTCACAATATCGTCCAGAGACAAAATGACCCCCACTTTGCGCAGGTGGTGTGATGATGAGTGTTAACACAATTTACTCTCTTGTATCGTGTAGTGGTTTTTTTTTAAAAAGGTGTTGCCAAACACTTTGTCACGAAGACAGTGCCCCTTTAAATTGCAACAGTTTTTTTTCTCCCTAATCCATACATTATGCGTGGAAGTGTATTCCAATGCGTTACCGTGTTGGAAAGCTCAGCATGCCCTTGTCTGTGCTCGCATTTAGTTCTGTCCTGTTGAACCCGGACTTGGTCAAGTGTCGGATGTCACAAAGGAGTTAACCAGAAAAATTGCTGTTGCACTTTACTGGGTGGTGGAGAGCACTAGAATATTACCCTTTCACCCCTGGCACCTGGGTTCAAATTCAGGCCAGAGTGAGGGACAAAGGCCTCCTCTCTCTGATGGGGAAACTGGGTGGCACAGGGGGTTAGAACGGAGTATTGGGTTTCACCTCTGGAAAGTGAGATCAGTTTCCACCACGTAGAGGGGAATGAAAGTCTCTTTCTTCTCTCTATATCTGACACAGATTTCTGTGAAGTGATGTGCTCAAAGCACAGTCCTTGCACCTGAAAGACTTTGGATTCTGAAGGTAGCCCAGATGGGAGAAACGATCGTCTTGTCTCCGCCGTTCCCGTTCAGGGGTTTTGTTGGGTCGTAAGTTAAGTGAGATGGTAATCTCAGCCCAGTTCCCAGTGAACATGAGCTGCCCTGCACAAACAAACCTCTCATTTCTACACTAATTGTCACAGGGATCCTCTTACATCAGCGCACGTGTGGGATGTAAATGACAATTAAAGACTGTGACCCCCGGCAGCTTCCTGTGCCTATTTCCTCTTGTGCTCCTAACTGTTTCATACAGAATAGCTTTGTTCCCCTCCCCTCACCTCCCCCCCCACCCCCGAGATAGCGTGTGCCATCTGTGCTTGGTGGTGTGCACAACGTCAATCTCGCGATCAACACCGAGGCAGCCAAGGCCGCTATTGGGCGTGTGAGCATAACCCCCCGTACAGGTGGCGCTACCCTTTCAGGAAGGATTTGTCCTGCTGCCAGTGGGAATTGTGGTTTCATGGAGATTAAAGGGCTCAGTGAATGGATTTACAGATTCTGCCAAGCGTCCACACCTGTGCCCAGAGCTAGGATTTCACCAGCTGTGCCGCACCACCCAAGGTTCGGATTAGGGCTCCAGGAAATTGGAATAGCAGACCCTCTCTTAGGAGTCTCTAGACCCGAGAAACAAAGCCAGTTTGCGCTCGTGGCTTTCTGTTCTTTGTAAATTAGTTAAATTTACACGGCTCCCTCAACCCATTGCGCTCTTTGTGTTCCCGGCACATCGTGTCATGATAGAGAACTGGCCGTGGAGATTTCTGGGCACAAGCACTCGTCCTATAACTGTGACAATGTATAGGGCTGGCGGCATAGCTGAACAGCCAATGTCACCACAAGGAACCATTTTAATGGGGGATCTTTGTAGCATCAGAACCCCTTTTTGGAGAGGGATGCTCACCATCAATGCCAAATTTTAAAGAGGAACACTCACCATACGGACCCCTTTTTAAAGAGGAGCATTCATCATCAGGGCCTATTGTAAAGAGAAACTTTCACCATTAGAGCCCCTTTTAAAGAGGGATGTTCGCCATCAGGACCCCCTTTAATGAGGAACACTCACCAACAGGGCCTTTTTTTAAAAAGAGGAAGGCACCTTCACTACCCCTTTAAAAAAAACTAAACGGTTGTAAATAAAAGACCTTTATTTATTTCTGTTGATTTTTGAAGTGATTATTTTTTGAAGTGAATGTGATGATTTGAATAAAGGCCCTGGTTTGGAGGAGTTTTAGAGATGACGGTATCAGACAGCTGAGTTCGCACACACATGTTGAAGCTGGTCCATCTCTTTAAGAACGTAAGAATTAGGAGCAGGAGTAGGCCATACGGCCCCTCAAGCCTGCTCCGCCATTCAGTAAGATCATTTCGTAAGCGACTCCATCCTTTGCTGAGGTAAAATCAGTTTCCTCGTAGTATCAACTTAGCTGAAGATATTTTTTAAAAATGAATTCAAAGGTAAAAGTGTCTCTTCAGACCTCACGCTTCACCAGTGCAAAAGTGTAAAGAATTAAAAACTGCTCGTTTTCCTGACAGAAATGGTTCTTTGTGTAGCATGAATCCAAACCAATCAATACCACCACCGGGGTGTTCAGATAGTAAAAGTATTCCTTGATCTATGCCCAGGGAAAGTTATCCACCTATCGGACAGAGGTCAGCCAGTGGGGCCGGGTCACCGGGAGGACATTTGGGTCAGGTGCTATGATTGTCACATATATGTTTGTACATGGAATGTGTTCACTTTGCTGCATCTACGTCAGTGTTTGTTGCCTGTATGTGGATGTGTTCAGGATTCATTCCTAGCATGTGGAGTACATTCAGGGATCTTGTACCTGGAGTACTATTGGGGAGACCGTTTTAGAGTGTATTTTGAGAAACTATACATACCTGGAGTGCATTCAGGAGATTGTACGTGGAGTATATCTGGGGGAGCTTGTGCCTGGAGTACACGCAGGGATAGTATAGGTGGAGTATATTCAGAAATGGGGAGCCTGAATCTGGAGAGCAATGTTGGGCATGTGTAAGTGGAGTAAATTTAGATGTGGATTCAGGGAGTGTGTATGTGGAACATGTTAACTTGGCAAAGTTTCAGGGAATGGGGTCTTTGCTTCGGTTCCTCTGCCGACTGTGCAAAGCTCCAAAGCTGAGCAGCAGCGCAGCAGAAAGAGGGAGGTCGCCACCCCGATGTTTAACAGGTCAATGGTGCATCTCCTTGGTGGGTGCTTCTCAATCTGACACTATACTTTTAACAGACTTTATTCAAACAAATTAATATAAAAGTGCACTGACAATAAAGGGAGCTGGAGGCCCGCCTGGAATTTATGGTGTGCTTGCTATCTTTCTCATTCAGTGAGAGGCATTGTGTTTTGACAGTAATTGTAGCCGCAATGACCCCTGCTAAGAGGGAGCATATTTCTGCTTTTGTCGGAGAAATTAAAAAAAATTGTGATTGTATGTTATAAACAAGCACATGAAATGTAGGACAATCAACCAGATAAGTGTTCAGCAAATAATTACATGAGGCAACTTCAGGCTGGAGATGTCTATAATGTTTTATGCTGGTTTTCACCTGAATAGCCTTCAGTTTACATTCCCCTCTCTCTTACTCAATACACTTGATTAGAGCTGAAAAGGGTAATAAAGGAGGTCGGAGAGTGAGGAAAGACACCTCCCCTCCCCTCCCCACTGCTGTCGCTAAACTGTGAAAATAAATACAAAGCCACCAAAGAATACACTGGATGCCAAGGTTCGCCTTAAACAAATTTGTTTTGTATTAGGAGACCAGAGCCAATTCTCAGCTGTAAAAATAAAGGCACTGGGTGACACAATGTATTAAAACACTCACCTTTCACCTCTACGGCTTGGGTTTGAATCTAACCCAGACAGAATGGATGAAAGTCGACTCTATTTCTCTCTCTCTCTCTGTCCCTCTCCCTGGTGGGTGACTGACTGGTACAGTGTGCTAGAATGCTGCCCTTTCACCTCTGGGATTTGAGTCTGAGTATGGCCCAGTATTAAGGATGAAGTATCCCTTGCGTGCTCTCTCTCTCTCTCTCTCTCAATTCAATTCAATTCAAATCGCTTTATTGGCATGACAAGGTACATCTTATGTTGCCAAAGCATCGAAAAACATTTATGGTTGAACACATAAACGCAGATCTATCCATACAGTGTATAAACAGATATATCCCTGAGTGTATAAATATACATTCATATAATTTGTATATACTCTTTTCTTAGATTTAATGGTTGTCCCTCTGTTTATGGCAAGCTGTAACATAGTTGTGTTGCAGAACTGGGTGGTGTAAATGCATCAGAAAGTTGTCCTTTTACATCTGAGGTCTGAGCACGAGCCTGAGGAGAACATTGTTCAAAATGAAAGAGCGGAAGGAGGTTTCATGACTGTGTAACACAATTGGCCTCGCAGTTGTTACTAAATTTAATACAGAGTTTTATACAATGCGCAGAGCAGAAATGAGGTCAGATTGGGAAGAAGTGACATTCTCCACAAGCTGTCAGGAACTTGGATACAAACTCTAAGCCAGAATGACATTCATGCCTGCAGGAGACTTTCTAAATATAGCTTGACTTTGTAAAAAAGGCAGAATTTCTGCTCCGATAAGTTTTAATGTTTATCATATATTGAAAATGCCAAGTCTGCACGTTCTAGATTCCTATGTCCATATTTGTCGTGTAAACTTATCACACCGTGATTGCACACTCCTACCAGCGGAGGTGCTACAGCACCGGCAAAGGGCAGCGTTACAGCGTGACAACTTTACATAGGCAGTTTCCATTTCAAATGTGGACGTAGATATTTAATAATGGAGAGATAAAAATAAGGACAGAGTGTGCGACTTTAAAATGGGGACCTTGATCCCTCCGTCTTTGCAAACTACCGCCCCATCTCCAACCTCCCTTTCCTCTCCAAAGTCCTTGAATGTGTTGTTGCCTCCAAAACCGTGCCCATTATTCCCACAATTTCATGTTTGAATCCCCCCAATCAGGTTTCCACCCTTGCCACTGTACTGAAACAGCTCTCATCAAAGTCACAAATGACATCCTTTGTGACTGACAAAGGTAAACTATCCTTCCTCGTCCTTCTTGACTTGTCTGCAGCCTTTGACACGATTGGCCACTCCATCCTTCTCCAATGCCTCTCCACTGTCGTCCAGCTGGGTGGGACTGCACTCACCTGGTTCCATTCTTATCTATCTAATCGTAACCAGAGAATCGCCTGCAATGGCTTCTCTTCCTGCTCCCGCATCGTTACCTCTGGTGTCCCCCAAGGATCTATCCTTGGCCCCCCTCCTATTTCTCATCTACATGTTGCCCCTTGGTGACATCATTCGAAAACACAGCGTCAGTTTCCACATGTACGCTGACGACACCCAGTTTTACTCACCACCACTTCTCTCGACCCCTCCACGGTGTCTAAACTGTCAGACTGCTTGTCCGACATACGGTTCTGGATGAGCAAAAATGTTCTCCAATTAATTATTGGGAAGACCGAAGCCATTGTTTTCAGTCCCCGCCACAAACTCCGTTCCCTAGTCACTGACTCCATCCCTCTCCCTAACATCTGTCTGAGGCTGAACCACACTGTTCACAACCTTGGTGTCATATTTGACCCTGAAATGAGCTCCGACCACATATCCACAGCATAATAAAGACTGCCTACTTCCACCTCAGTAACATTGCCCGTCTCTGTCCTTGCCTCAGCTCATCCGCTGCTGAAATCCTCATCCATGCCTTTGTTACCTCTAGACTTGACTATTCCAACGCACTCCTGGCTGGCCTCCCACATTCCACCCTACGTAAACTTGAGGTCATCCAAAACTCGGTTGCCCGTGTCCTAACTCGGACCAAGTCCCGTTCGCCCATAACCCCTGTGCTCACTGACCTACATTGACTCCTGGTTAAGCAGCGCCTCGATTTCAAAATTCTCATCCTTGTTTTCAAATCCCTCCATGGCCTCACCCCTCCCTATCTCTGTAATCTCCTTCAGCTCCACAACTCCCCCAGATATCTGCGCTCCTCTAATTCTGCCCTCTTGAGCATCCCCGATTATAATCGCTCGACCTCTGGTGGCCGTACCTTCTGTTGCCTAGGCCCTAAGCTCTGGAATTCCCTCCCTAAACCTCTCCGCCTCGCTACCTCTCTTTCCTCTTTTAAGACACTCCTTAAAACCTACCTCTTTGACCAAGCTTTTGGTCACAGGCCCTAATTTAGCCTTATGTGGATCGGTGTCAAATTTTTTGACTTAAAATACTCCTGTGCAGCGCCTTGGGACGTTTTACTACATTAAAGGCGCTATATAAATACAAGTTGTTGTTGTTGTTGTTGAATTACATCTGTGCACCCTGGAGTAATTGTCCCCCGGCGTAAAACCCTGCTTCATTTGGTCTCTGCCATGTGTGACGTCGGGGAGATTGGCAAGTGCAAAACTAGATATTTTTTAATGATTACGGGTCCATGCAGTTTCAAAATGTTAAAATACTGTAAATGACAAGCGACCCCATTTTAATCAATTTAGCAAGTACGCAGCGCAAGATGTTGTAGTAGATTTTATTCTCTGCTCTGTATAAGGGAGGAATGACCACTCAGCCTAGCTATCTGTATATCTCGAACTGATGCGGAATAACCCCAGAACAGCTTCATGGAGCCTTACACTCTTTCACAGACAAACATATAAGCTTGCTCGAGGGGTTATTCTTGGTTGTAGACATTGGGAAGATTTTTTTAAAAAATTATTTTGTTTCCAAATGTCTTCTGTCTTCTCCTGAAGGTGCTCACACTCAGTGGGCTATGTTTCCACAGATGTCGACGACACTGTTCGACTTTGCCCAAATGACCATTCTTCACATGTAAGCCCAGATAGTCAGTGTCCTGGGCTTCATAAGTAGAGGTATAGAGTGCAAAAGCAAGGAAGTTATGATGAATTTTTATAAAACACTGGTTCGGCCTCAACTGGAGTATTGTGTCCAATTCCGGGCAATTTAGGAAGGATGTGAAGGCCTTAGAGAGGGTGCAGAAAAGATTTACAAAAATGATTCCAGGGATGAGGGATTTCAGTTACGTGGATAGACTGGAGAAGCTGGGGTTGTTCTCCTTAGAGCAGAGACGGTTAAGGGGAGATTGACCAGAATGGTACCAGGGATGAGGGACTTCAGTGATGTGGAGAGACTGGAGAAGCTGGGGTTGTTCTCCTTAGAGCAGAGAAGGTTGAGAGGGGATTTGATAGAGGTGTTCAAAATCATGAGGGGTCCAGACAGAGTAGATAGAGAGAAACTGTTCCCATTGGCGGAAGGGTCAAGAACCAGAGGACACAGATTTAAGGTGACTGGCAAAAAAAACAAAGGCAACGTGAGGAAAATCTTTTTTATGCAGCGAGTGGTTAGACTCTGGAATGCACTGCCTGAGAGGGCGGTGGAGGCAGATTCAATCGTGGCTTTCAAAAGGGAGTTGGCTAAGTATCTGAAGGAAAAAAATTTGCAGGGCTACAGGGAAAGGGCAGGGGAGTGGGATGAGCTGAAGTGCTCTTGCAGAGAGCTGGCACGGGCTCAACGGGCCGAATGGCCCCCTTGTGTGCTGTAACCATTCTATGATTCTATGACTGTGGAGGACAGCTGGAGTCACTGGTCGGGTTGCCAACTCTGGTTGGACATAGTCCGGGAGGTTTTATCACATGAACCCCTGCCTCTAGCCGCCCCGCCCCCCCACTCTCGCCATTGGTCGCCCGACATGTCTATCCTCGCGGCGCACCAGTTTTTTTTTTGCAATGACCCGAGGATTTTTTTTTTTCTGGGGTTTGCTTGGAGATTCATCTTTAATTCCTGGAAACTCCAGGACAATCCTGGAGGGTTGGCACCCTCTGGATAGCCATAGAAACATAGAAGATAGGAGCAAGAGTAGGCCATTCGGCCCCTCGAGCCTGCTCCGCCATTCAATGCGATCATGGCTGATCATCCAAATTCAGTACCCGGTCCCTGTTTTCTCCCCATACCCCTTGATCCCTTTTGCCTTAAGAAATATATCCAACTCCTTCTTGAATATATTTAATGAATTGGCCTCTACTGCCTTCTGTGGTAGAGAATTCCACAGGTTCACCACTCTCTGGGTGAAGAAATTCCTCCTCATCTCAGTCCTAAATGGCTTACCCCTTATCCTTAGACTGTGACCCCTGGTTCTGGACTCCCCGACCATCGGGAACATCCTTCCTGCATCTAGTCTGTCTAGTCCTGTTAGAATTTTATAAGTTTCAATGAGATCCCCTCTCATTCTTCTAAACTCCAGCGAGTACAAGCCCAGTCGAGCCAATCTCTCCTCATACGTCATTCCTGCCCATCAGGAGCCGGTGGGTTTTTTTTTTTCGTTTTGCCCGCTCCCTAGCCCACGGGTACCGCGACCCAATTGTAGCCGCGACAGCTGCCAACTCAACCAGGGATCGGGCCCAGTCTGTGTGGCTGAGTACCGCACCACGTGCCGCAGTTACCAGCTAAAACCATCAGAGGAGCCAGGCCTGTGGTTTTTGTGAGTGTCGGAGCTTCATTTTGTCTGAGTGAAATATGTTGTTTATGTTTCAAACATGACCTAAATGGCAGGGTTAAAAATCCCGGTTTGTTGAATTAAAAACCGACGCTACAAAGCTCCCATTCATGTCTGCAGCTGACGCAGGCCGCCTTACAACATTTAGTAGTCCTCTGGTTCCCCTGTAATGAGTTCTTTGCTGAAAGTATGATGGATGTAATGCAAGTAATAATAATTATTATGATCATCACTATTAACTGCCCTGCAAGGTATGTTTATGCAACTGAAACTTCCTGGCCCTGAACCTGCAGGGTATTTACAACTGAGCGTCCACTTTAAAGAGTGAGTCAGACAACTTATAGACACGAAACAGGTGAAAAGAATTCTAATTAACTTTTCGAGAGGAAGACCCACTGTCTGGGCCTCTTTGAAAGGGAGACTGACCATCAGAACCTGGTTTAAACAGGAAGACTCGCCGTCAGGAATCTCTTTCAGAGGGAGGGGCGACTGGGGGGGCAGACTCGCCATTTGGGTCTGACTGGCCCCCACAGTAACATACAGCCCCCATTACTGTGTGACTTGACTGACCTCAAGTAACGCAGAGCTCTTTAAATGTGACTGACAACTGACCCCACAGTAACACACAGACACATTGCAAAGTGATTGACTGACCCCACACAATACTAGGCGACTGACTGACCCCCGCGGAAACATTGGCCTATTGTTTTGTGATTGACAGACCCCACAGACACACACACAGTAGCCTGGATTTTAACCTAGCCCGACCAACAGGAACGGGATGGGTAAGTGATGAAAGAGTACTTACCACTGTGTTCCCAACGCGCATTTTTTGGAGGCGGCCAAGGTAGCTGCCTCAGGCAGGCGGAGGCCTCATGAAATAGATTAAAAACGGGGTCCTATGAGGCACTCAGGACCCCAACGCCATTTTAACTAAAAAAATCGCGGCAGTCCCGCTCAGTGCCGGTCCCGCCAGTAGAACCAGGCGGCAAATGGATGCGTGGCGAGAAGAGATCCAGAAAATTAATCCATTTTTAATCTGGTTTTTGTTTCCTCGTGGGCGAGGAGGAGAAGGATTGCTCCTTCTGGCCTGACAGGGACACCTTGGGGCTACCCTGCCTCGAGCTTCCCTGCCCCTCCCCTAACCATGATGCCCTCCCAACACCACCCCCCCTCTCCCCCCCCCCCCCAAGCACTCACCTGACTGCCGAGGGCTGTTCCTTTGGGACCCCAGCTAACGCTTCCCGTCGGGTTCAGGCGGGAGAGTAATGGCCTCCATGATAATTCTAAATTCCTATGTGCACATTTATAATGGAAGCAGCCTATGTAAACTTGTCACGCTGTAATTACACTGCCCTGCCAGTGGTGGCACTGTAGCACCTTAGCTCTGTGCCTCCCGGCTCCTCAGCCCGTACTGCAGAGAAACTCTTCTGCTCCCACCAACTCCACTTCTCTACTTCCCGAATTGCTGTAATTTTTACTATTCAACTATATCAAATTGAAGTATTATATCAAAATAAAGACGGAACGTATGACTTTATATGGGAATTGAATTACATCTGCTTGACATGGTCCAATTAATTCCCCCCGAACCCCCACTTTTCATTAGAAAAAAACTATACTCGGCCTTAAATTCTGTGTAGAACGCCACAGGACATCAACTCCTAACTGTATATTGCTCTCCGATGCTGATTGGACTGATGTGCCTGTCAGTGCTAAGAGTTAGAGACAATGGAAATCTATAAACCTACTTTCCTGTAAGATTGCTCCAGGCTCCAATAGTATCAGCTCGACTTTATTACACAGTTTCCCTGCCCTCCGAGATAGGTCAAGGATGTTTCATTTTAATGCCTGTTGTTGCAGCCATTGTAAAAATAGATTGCTGTCAGATGCTTGTAAGTACATAAAAAATAAAAAGGTTTGTTTGATGGAGAGGAAACCATTGCTTTTCCTTAATTAGCTGCAGGTCAAGTCTACCTCTCGGCAGAAGCTGCGACCGCGCTGCAGTTGCACGGTGGGATTGGTTTATCAGTTTGCCTCCTTTTTCTGACTATATCTGTACCTCGTCTCGCCCGACAGAGCTGCAGCATTCGAACACGGCACGCCACTACACCCTCCTGCAGAACACCACCGACTACCGCATCCTGCTGATGGACGAAGATCACGACCGCATGTACGTGGGCACCAAGGACTATATTGTCTCGCTGGACCTGCACAACATCAACCGGGAGCCCTTATTAGTAAGAGAATGCCGTAAATCTTTTTGCTGCAAACTGCGCTCCTTAAACTCCTACAAAAAGCATAGTTTCTGCAAAAAAGCTCAAGGTAGACCAGCACCTCGCAACACCATCTTTTATTGTAACAACACGCCCCATCCCCCGCACTGCCCATGCACAATAGGCTGTTCTCATCGTTGCTGTAATCACACTGGCTCCGCATCCTCTGGAGGATGCACAGGTCAGAGAGATGAGAGTGGTTGGGAGTGCAAGCTGCTGTCTCCTTGGGCTGGGCACAGAGGAGATGTGGCTTTGATCCCGCTGCTTGCTTTGCGGAGGTGAAGATAATGTGGGCTGAAGATGGTGTGCGCCGTCCCGCAAGGAAAGAGAGAGAAGCCAAGGTGGAGGAGGGGAGTTAGAGTTACTGGGGGTAATTTTCAATCACCGCCTGGGCAGTAGCCTGGCGAGCTGGTGGAGCAAATCGCCCACCCTTTATAGAAACCTCTCTCCCATGCAAAGATTTTTCTTGCACTGAAATCAATGGGATGAAAATCTACAATAGGCGGCCGATCCACTCCGCCAGATTACTGCCCAGGCAGTGAAGTCGAAAATGACCCCCTCTTTCTCCCAGTGAGCGTTAACGCGACTGTGTTCTGGGGGTGTAAGGACCACCAGGGGGGTAAAGTTTCTCTCCGGGTTCCCGGGATTTCCACCGCCATTTTGACGGATGATAAGCGGGAACAATTTTCCCGCAGTTTCTCTAGGGTTTGCGTCAATCTTCCACCGAAGCTAGGGCGGGTGAACCCGCGCGGGAATTTAACAGCGCTGTGACCCGGGGGGGAAGAGGACGAGGGAAATAAAGATAGGCCTCAGAGACAACCATGCTCCTTAGGGAGAGGATTAAATAAAAACACTTGCATTCATATAACGCCTCAGCACATCTCTGAGAAATTCTCAAAGCACTTCACACAAATTGCTTTTTGAAACGCAGTCACTGTTATGCAAGGGGAAGGATCAAGTCGAGGAATTGCAGGTTTAGATTAGTGTACGACACAAAGGAGAGGTGGGGAGGATGTGAATGAGAGCTTACTGTGTTTCCAGTGAATGATTGTTTAAAGTTATCAGATGCCCAGGACCCATACAGAAGATAAATTATTGCAGTAGTTTTACTGTAAAGAAAAAAGCCATTCTGAGCTCTCCAAACCTCTTCAATCCTGCACTCTTGACCCACTTAGCTAGGACAGGCTGGTTCTTTGTGTAATATGGCTCCAGTTCTCCTTCAACATGTGATTCACAGGAGCTATAATAAGGGAATCCCTTTGTTGTTCCAGGACAGAATTACAGGGTAGTTGAGCATCTAATATATTATTATTTAGGGGGAATATAAACATTGCCCTTATGCATGTTGCAAGGAAAGTGTCCAGTACATGGTTATATAAGAAGAGCTAATGTGTGCAGTTTGGAGCACCCCATTATAAGAAGGATATTCGAGCCACGGTAAGGGTTCAACGTATATTCACTTAAACAATACCAAGGATATGGGGAAATAGCGGCGAAGAAATGCTCAAAAATTGGTTTTTTTTGGTCACTTGAACAGCAAAAGTTAAGGGCGGAGGGAAATAGAGGTTTTAAAATGATAATTTTGAGAGGCTTTATAGTAAAAAGGGATGAATTTCCACAGGGATTCTCCCGCTCAACCCCCACAACTTCAGCGGGAGAGTTGTGGGAATTCGCCCTCATTATCTCCACTGGTTGGCAACTTGATAGCAAAGGGGCACATTGTGAGAATTATCACACGTTGTGAGCATTATCACACGTTGTGAGAATTATCACACGTTGTGAGCATTATCACACGTTGTGAGAATTATCACACGTTGTGAGAATTATCACACGTGAGCATTATCACACGTTGTGAGCATTATCACACGTTGTGAGCATTATCACACGTTGTGAGAATTATCACACGTTGTGAGCATTATCACACGTGAGAATTATCACACGTTGTGAGCATTATCACACGTGAGCATTATCACACGTGAGAATTATCACACGTTGTGAGCATTATCACACGTTGTGAGCATTATCACACGTGAGAATTATCACACGTTGTGAGAATTATCACACGTTGTGAGAATTATCACACGTTGTGAGAATTATCACACGTGAGAATTATCACACGTTGTGAGAATTATCACACGTTGTGAGAATTATCACACGTGAGCATTATCACACGTTGTGAGAATTATCACACGTTGTGAGAATTATCACACGTGAGCATTATCACACGTTGTGAGCATTATCACACGTGAGAATTATCACACGTTGTGAGAATTATCACACGTTGTGAGAATTATCACACGTTGTGAGAATTATCACACGTTGTGAGAATTATCACACGTGAGCATTATCACACGTTGTGAGCATTATCACACGTTGTGAGCATTATCACACGTGAGCATTATCACACGTGAGAATTATCACACGTTGTGAGCATTATCACACGTGAGCATTATCACACGTGAGAATTATCACACGTTGTGAGCATTATCACACGTTGTGAGCATTATCACACGTTGTGAGAATTATCACACGTGAGCATATCACACGTGAGAATTATCACACGACGTGAGAATTATCACACGTTGTGAGCATTATCACACGTTGTGAGCTTTATCACACGTGAGAATTATCACACGTTGTGAGCATTATCACACGTTGTGAGAATTATCACACGTGAGCATTATCACACGTGAGAATTATCACACGTTGTGAGCATTATCACACGTGAGAATTATCACACGTTGTGAGCATTATCACACGTGAGCATTATCACACGACGTGAGAATTATCACACGTTGTGAGAATTATCACACGTGAGCATTATCACACGTTGTGAGAATTATCACACGTTGTGAGCATTATCACACGTGAGCATTATCACACGTTGTGAGCATTATCACACGTGAGCATTATCACACGTTGTGAGCATTATCACACGTTGTGAGCATTATCACACGTGAGAATTATCACACGTGAGAATTATCACACGTGAGAATTATCACACGATGTGAGCATTATCACACGTTGTGAGCATTATCACACGTTGTGAGAATTATCACACGTGAGCATTATCACACGTTGTGAGAATTATCACACGTTGTGAGCATTATCACACGTTGTGAGAATTATCACACGTGAGCATTATCACACGTTGTGAGCATTATCACACGTTGTGAGCATTATCACACGTTGTGAGAATTATCACACGTGAGAATTATCACACGTTGTGAGAATTATCACACGTGAGAATTATCACACGTTGTGAGCATTATCACACGTGAGCATTATCACACGTTGTGAGCATTATCACACATTGTGAGCATTATCACACGTTGTGAGAATTATCACACGTTGTGAGCATTATCACACATTGTGAGCATTATCACACGTGAGAATTATCACACGTTGTGAGAATTATCACACGTTGTGAGCATTATCACACATTGTGAGCATTATCACACGTGAGAATTATCACACGTGAGCATTATCACACGTTGTGAGAATTATCACACGTTGTGAGAATTATCACACGTTGTGAGCATTATCACACATTGTGAGAATTATCACACGATGTGAGCATTATCACACGTGAGCATTATCACACGTTGTGAGAATTATCACACGTTGTGAGCATTATCACACGTGAGAATTATCACACGTGAGCATTATCACACGATGTGAGAATTATCACACGTTGTGAGCATTATCACACGTGAGCATTATCACACGTTGTGAGCATTATCACACGTTGTGAGAATTATCACACGTTGTGAGCTTTATCACACGTTGTGAGAATTATCACACATTGTGAGCATTATCACACGATGTGAGAATTATCACACGTTGTGAGCATTATCACACGTTGTGAGAATTACCACACGTTGTGAGCATTATCACACGTTGTGAGCATTATCACACGATGTGAGAATTATCACACGTTGTGAGCATTATCACACGTTGTGAGAATTATCACACGTTGTGAGCATTATCACACGTTGTGAGAATTATCACACGTTGTGAGCATTCTCACACGTGAGAATTATCACACGTTGTGAGCTTTATCACACGATGTGAGAATTATCACACGTTGTGAGCATTATCACACGTTGTGAGAATTACCACACGTTGTGAGCATTATCACACGTTGTGAGAATTATCACACGTTGTGAGCATTCTCACACGTGAGAATTATCACACGTTGTGAGCATTATCACACGATGTGAGAATTATCACACGTTGTGAGCATTATCACACGTTGTGAGAATTACCACACGTTGTGAGCATTATCACACATTGTGAGCATTATCACACGATGTGAGAATTATCACACGTTGTGAGCATTATCACACGTTGTGAGAATTATCACACGTTGTGAGCATTATCACACGTTGTGAGAATTATCACACGTTGTGAGCATTATCACACGTTGTGAGAATTATCACACGTTGTGAGCATTCTCACACGTGAGAATTATCACACGTTGTGAGCTTTATCACACGATGTGAGAATTATCACACGTGAGCTTTATCACACGTTGTGAGAATTATCACACGTTGTGAGCTTTATCACACGTTGTGAGAATTATCACACGTTGTGAGCATTATCACACGTTGTGAGAATTATCACACGTTGTGAGCATTATCACACGTTGTGAGCATTATCACACGTTGTGAGAATTATCACACGTGAGCATTATCACACGTTGTGAGAATTATCACACGTGAGCATTATCACACGTTGTGAGCTTTATCACATGTGAGAATTATCACACGTGAGCATTATCACACGATGTGAGAATTATCACACGTTGTGAGCATTATCACACGTGAGCATTATCACACGTGAGCATTATCACACGTGAGAATTATCACACGTTGTGAGCATTATCACACGTTGTGAGAATTATCACACGTGAGCATTATCACACGTTGTGAGCATTATCACACGATGTGAGAATTATCACACATTGTGAGCATTATCACACGATGTGAGAATTATCACACGTTGTGAGCATTATCACACGTGAGAATTATCACACGTGAGCTTTATCACACGATGTGAGAATTATCACACGTTGTGAGCTTTATCACACGTTGTGAGAATTATCACACGTTGTGAGCTTTATCACACGATGTGAGAATTATCACACATTGTGAGCATTATCACACGTTGTGAGAATTATCACACGTTGTGAGCATTATCACACGATGTGAGAATTATCACACGTTGTGAGCATTATCACACGTTGTGAGCATTATCACACGATGTGAGAATTATCACACGTTGTGAGCATTATCACACGATGTGAGCATTATCACACGATGTGAGAATTATCACACGTTGTGAGCATTATCACATGTTGAGAATTATCACACATTGTGAGCTTTATCACACGATGTGAGAATTATCACACGTTGTGAGAATTATCACACGTGAGAATTATCACACGTGAGCATTATCACACGTTGTGAGAATTATCACACATTGTGAGCATTATCACACGTGAGCATTATCACACGTTGTGAGCATTATCACACGTTGTGAGAATTATCACACGATGTGAGCATTATCACACGATGTGAGAATTATCACACGTTGTGAGAATTATCACACGATGTGAGCATTATCACACGATGTGAGCATTATCACACGTTGTGAGCTTTATCACACGATGTGAGAATTATCACACGTTGTCAGCATTATCACACGTTGTGAGAATTATCACACATTGTGAGAATTATCACACGTTGTGAGCATTATCACACGTTGTGAGAATTATCACACGTTGTGAGCATTATCACACGTTGTGAGCATTATCACACGTTGTGAGCATTATCACACGTTGTGAGCATTATCACAAGAAGAATGAAGGGAGAAGCTAGAAGATTGTGTTTTGTCACATCTAGGGTTATTAGAACATGGAAAGTTTTACCACAAGTGGCCATTGAAGCAGGGACTATAGCTTCATTGGAAAGGAAATTTGATGCAAGTATTTAAAAAGGAAGACTGTAAAATGGGGAAAAGGCAGGGAAATGGGACTAGCGTAGATAGCTCCAGGTGAGGAGTGAGCATCGACCGGCACAGGCACGCTGGGCTTTGTAGTCTGTAATTTCCACAATTCTTTCTATGAAGGCCAATGTTGCATTTTGTTTCTTTCAGATTCACTGGTCCGTCAGTCAGCAAAGGCGAGACGAGTGTGTTCTTTCCGGTAAAGATCAGAATGTAAGTGACTATCTGACTTGTCTCCCTTTCATTGACTAAAGTGCCACAACTATGGAAAGAATGTTTTCCATTCACACAGTTACAAAAGGATTAGCATTTATACAGGCTTTATCACATCCTCAGGAGGTCCCAACCAATAAATTACTTTTCAAGTACACTCTCTGTTGTTACACAAGGTAAAGACGGTGACCAATTTGTACACAGGTAAGGTGCCACGACAGCAAAGGTCGATCTGTTTTTGTTGGAGAACTGCTGGCCAGGTCATCCGATTTCCCTCCTCATCGGAAAAAGTGCCATGGGATTTTTTTTGTTGCCCCCTCCCTGTCAGCTGAACAAACAGACTCAGTTTAACATCTCATCTCAAAGACAGCACCTTCAACGCACGCACACACAGCACTGCACTGAGGTGCCAGCCTCGCTAATGGGTACATGTCCTAGAGTCGAGCTTTGAACCCACGACATTTTTGACTCGGAAGCGAGAGTGGTACCAACAGCACCAGACTGGCTTTAAGCATTGCACAGCGGATCTAGAGCACAGTCATGTTTTTTATTGCTCTTTTACCCATTGTGTTGCTCTGTGTCATGCGCATAAAAGGGTACAACGCTAGTTTTAACCAAGTGATATTGTTTCAATAAACTGCAACGAGCAACAGCAAAATTCCTGAGGTAATAATTAGAACTGGTGCCACAAGCTTCATTTCTAGGATCTCACAAGGATTACTTGCTGACTTACCCCCTATAAACACTGATGGTCATCTACTGACCCCTATTTTATAGGCTTTCTAACTGAGGTCCCCAGACATGTGAGCGACTCCTCAGGGTTATCAAATTTCTGTCCAACTGTCATTGGATTTATGAATGTCTCTGGATTTACTGGCATTGTTTCTGCTGCTTGCGTATGAATAAAAACTTCTCTACAATAACGAGCACCGTCTTTCACGAATTAGGACAGGGGATATTAAGGAATGTAGTAATACTTGTTGGTATGTCCACGCACAGACAAGTTTGAAAAGCCATGACCTATTAAACCCACCGCCAGCCATCTATATGTAACCCACTATCGGGCATCTCCCTTAAACCATACTGCCTGCCCCCAACCAGCCTCGCCTCACAACAACAACTTGCATTTACATAGCGCCTTTAACCTAGTAAAATGTCCCAAGGTGCTTCACAGGAGCATAATCAGACATAAATTGACACCAAGCCAAAGAAGGAAACCAAAAGCTTAGACAAAGAAGTAGGTTTTAAAGAGCGTCCTAAAGGAGGAGAGAGAGGTGGCGAGGCGGAGAGATATAGGAAGGGAATTCCAGAGTTCACTTTACTTTTTCTGTTGTTCCTGGTAAGGCAACATTTATTGCCCCTCCCTCATTCCCCTGACAGTTATTAAGAGTCAACCACACAGTCGGAGACAGGAGTCATAGGTGGGCCAGGCCAGGTAGGGCTGGCAAGCTCACTTCCCGAAAGGACATTAGTTGGATCTTTATGAGAATCCAGCAGCTTTAATGGCCATTATTTTCTGGCGTGAAAAACAAGAGGAAAATTGGAATTTTGTCATATTTTTGACACTGATGCTACTGCGATTCTTAAAGGGCATTTTATAAAAAGAGCCTTGAAAGATGACAGGCAGCATGTTTGTCCCACTCAAATTACTTGAAGATGCTACCATCACAGGAGAGGAAAATGGCAGTATCTGGTGGGTTTTAGGTTAGGTGCCTTCATCGTTGCTCATTTCTCCTGAATGGTTTGGGAGTTGCTGACTTTTCTCTGCTGGTGGAAGCCATGTACATAGCAGCCCTACAACAAATAAGAAAGAAAGAAATAACTTGCATTTCTATAGCGCCTTTCACGACTTTAGGACGTCCCAAAGCGCTTTACAGCCAATGAAGTACTTTTTGAAGTGTAGCCACTGTTGTAATGTAGGGAACGCGGCAGCCAATCTGCCCACAGCAAGGTCCCACAAACAGCAATGTGATAACGACCAGATAATCTGTTTTAGTAATATTAATTGAGGGATAAATATTGACCAGGACACCAGGGAGAACTCCCCTGCTCTTCTTCAAAATAGTGTCATGGGATCGACGTTCCCTCTAAGCTGCGCGCTGTGCAGCTGTCTGCCAGTCCTGCGCAGCCCGGGACCGGTTTTTCCCTCCATGTTAAATTTCGTGCATGCGCGAAACTGTGAAGGAGCTGCGAACCCCCCCAAAAGAATGAGGGGGAATATTGCATGAGATTCTTTACGTCCACCTGAGAGGATGGACAGGGCCTCGGTTTAATGTCTCATCTGAAAGACGACACCTCCGACCGTGCAGCACTCCTTCCGGAGTGTTAGCCTAGGTTTATGTGCTCAAGTCCCTGTAGAACGACTTGAACCCATGACCTGCTGACTGAGAAGTGCGAGTGCTACCCAGTGAGCTACAGCTGACATTTAAACGGCCATTAGAAACATAGAAGATAGTAGCAGGAGTAGGCCGTTCGGCCCCTCGAGCCTGCTCCGCCATTCAATGCGATCATGGCTGATCATCCAAATACAGTACCCTGTCCCTGCTTTCTCCCCATATCCCTTGATCCCTTTAGCCTTAAGAAATATATCCAACTCCTTCTTGAATATATTTAATGAATTGGCCTCTACTGCCTTCTGTGGTAGAGAATTCCACAGGTTCACCATTCTCTGGGTGAAGAAATTCCTCCTAATTTCTGTCCTAAATGGCTTACCCCTTATCCTTAGACTGTGACCCCTGGTTCTGGACTCCCCGACCACCGGGAACATCTAGTCTGTCCAGTCCTGTCAGAATTTTATAAGTTTCAAGTTTCATTAGAAACCACGTTCACTTGCAAGCACAAGAAGCAACCTCAATTCATGGGGAAAAGAAATATAGGAAACGTTGACCAGTGTTTGTTCTTCTGGGACCAAGGGGGGGGGGGAATGCAAGCAGTTTGCCGGTTCCTGAAGTTTTTGCGTCCATCGCTGGAACTGATCCGTCATTTTAGACAATAACGAGGATGGAATAATTGAAGGTCAGCGACGTGGAAAAAAGCCAGCTGTCTGTGGTTGTGAGAATCAGGCTCTCTGGGGCCCTGGCAGTCCACCTCGCTCTTCTCCTTCTCGCTCTTGTTCAAGGTGACACGCTGCTCCTTTTCAAATAACACACCTCTCTCTCTCTCTCTCTCTGCCTGATTCAGCAACAGGGAGAGCAGAGGTGCAAAAACAAAGACGCCTTTAAACCATCAAAGCCCGATCCCTTTTTCGCTCCTGCCTCCTCTTGGTTCACTCATCCCTCAAAAGTAACACAGCTGACAGCCAGCTCGCAGGAAAAATAACCGAGCCTGTAACCCGAGCCTCTGAGAAAGTCCCAAAATCAGACATTTACATCCTGACTGACTTTTTGTTATTAATATTTAGCGTTGTTACAAATGACAGAGATACAATGTATTACCTGCTTAATCACTTTAAATATGCTTTTTGAACATTTGATATGTTTTTTGTGGTGTAATTGTTCCTGTCAAAATGAAGGATGATATTTGCAGAGGAAATAAATGTTTCCCCTATTTTTTTTTTCACAATCCTGACTGTGTAAAGTACAGCACGGGTTCAAGTATGATATTGAGATAATATACCATGTGCATAAAACATGGCCTCAGCAGACTGGACCCTACGCCATCAGTGTCACTTTTCGGTTTTCCATGCTGCGGACTCTAGTGCTCTTGTCCCAAACACTGTGCTGCAGCATTAGGTCCTCATCCATGCCTTTGTTACCTCTAGACTTGACTATTCCAATACTCGCCTGGCTGGCCTCCAGCCTTGCTTCCTATGTATACAGGAGCTCATCCAAAACTCTGCTGCCCGTGTCCTAACTCGCACCAAGTCCCATTCACCCATCACCCTTGTGCTCGCTGACCTACTTTGGCTTCCAGTCCAGCAATGCCTCGATTTTAAAATTCTCCTCCCTTGTTTTCAAATCCCTCCATGGCCTCGCCCCTCCCTATCTCTGTAATCTCCTCCAGCCCCACAACCCTATGAGATCACTGCGCTCCTCCAATTCTGGCCTCTTGAGCATCCTTGATTATAATCACTCCACCATTGGCAGCCATGCCTTCAGCTGTCTAGGCTCCAAGCTCTGAAATTCCCTCCCTAAATCTCTCCGCCTCTCTCTCTTCCTTTAAGTCACTCCTTAAAACCTACCTCGGTGACCTCACCTGCCCTAATATCTCCTTAAGTGGCTCAGTGTCAAATTTTTGTTTGATTATGCTCCTACGATGCGCCTTGGGATGTTTTACTACATTAAAGGCGGTATATAAATGCAAGTTGTTGTTGTGGCCACTACAGGCTGGGCTAGGAAACCTGACTGAGCACGTTTGCATTGGTGCTTGTTTAGTTCGGATAATGAGAGCGCACCATCTGCGCGCTGACTCCCGCCGTTTACCTTGCTAAATCTGGCTCTCTCATCCCAGTGGCAGAATCGTGGAGCTACAGTTTTGCCGGCAGGGTGAGCGAGCTGGATGAGCGCAGGCAGCTGGCGGATGGACGGGTCCTCCTACAATCCGAACTACACGAGTGCCAACGTACACGTGCCAATGTGTGTCTCTTGAGATCCTCAATGGGTACAAGAGCAGGAAAATTCTACCCTTTAGGTTCCAGCAGTAACAAGCCAGTCTTGCGAGCAAACAGTCCCCCGTCCACATACGACAGAGGTTTACTTTATTCGTTCCTGGAATGTGGGCATCACTGGCAAGACCAGCATTTATTGCCCATCCCTAGTTGCCCTTTGAGAAGGTGGTGGTGAGCCACCTTCTTGAACCGCTGCAGTCCGTGTGGTGAAGGTACTTCCACAGTGCTGTTAGGTAGGGAGCTCCAGGATTTTGACGCAGCGATGATGAAGGATCGGCAATATACTTCTAATTCAGGATATTGTGTGACTTGGAGGGGAACTTGGAGGTAGTGGTGTTCCCTTGCGCCTGCTGCCCTTGTCCTTCTAGGTGGAAGAGGCCGCGGGTTTGGGAGTTGCTGCCGAAGAAGCCTTGGCGAGTTGCTGCAGTGCATCTTGTAGATGATACACACTGCAGCCACGGTACGCCGGTGGTGGAGGGAGTGAATGTTTAAGGTGGTGGATGGGGTGCCAATCAAGTGGGCTGCTTTGTCCTGGATGATGTTGAGCTTCTTGAATGTTGTTGAAGCTGCACTCATCCAGGCAAGTGGAGAGTATTCCATCACACTCCTTACTTGTGCCTTGAAGATGGTGGAAAGGCTTTGGCGAGTCAGGGGGTGAGACACCTTCATCCCATCAGAGCGATAAGAGTCTTCTGAAAGCTGTGCCCTTCATCCTCTCTCTCAATGCCAGCTTATTGAAACATATAAGATAATATAAAATTTTAAGGGGGATTAACAGGTTAGATACTGAGAGATTGTTTCCCGTGGCTGGAGAGTCTAGAACTAGGGGGCATAGTCTCAGGATAATGGGCCAGTCTTTTAAGACTGAGAAGAGGAGGAATTTCTTCACTCAGGGTTGTGAATCTTTGGAATTCTCTTCTCCAAAGTGCTGTGGATGCTCAGTCGTTGAGTATATTCAAGAAACATAGAACATAGAAAAATAGGAGCAGGAGTAGGCCATTCGGCCCTTCGAGCCTGCTCTGCCATTCAATATGATCATGGCTGATCCTCTATCTCAATACCATATTCCCGCTCTCTCCCCATACCTCTTGATGCCTTTTGTGTCTAGAAATCTATCTATCTCCTTCTTAAATATATTCAGTGACTTGGCCTCCACAGCCTTCTGTGGTAGAGAATTCCACAGTTTCACCACCCTCTGAGTGAAGAAATTTCTCCTCATCTCAGTCCTAAATGTCCTACCCCATATCCTGAGACTGTGACCCCTCGTTCTAGACCCCCCAGCCAGGGGAAACATCCTCCCTGCATCCAGTCTGTCTAGCCCTGTCAGAATTTTATACATTTCAATGAGATCCCCTCTTATTCTTCTAAACTCTAGTGAATACAGGCCTGGTCAATCCAATCTCTCCTCATACGACAGTCCTGCCAACCCAGGATTATATTACATATTACATTTGGTTCCCATATTCAAGGCTGAGATAGATAGATTTTTGGACTCCAGACGATTCAAGGGATATGGGGATAGGGCAGGAAAGTGGAGTTGAGGTCGAAGATCAGCCATGATCTTATTGAATGGCGGAGCAGGCTCGAGGGGCTGTATGGCCTACTCCTGCTCCTAATTCTTATGTATAACCCAGGTTCTAGAACTTTGAACTTGCAGACATTGCTACTTTAACGAAATACCCAGATGCTCCCCAAGAGTTTAGCCAGGAGCGTTCAGCTGCTACTCTAACAAGCGCCATCAACACCACAGAAATTAGTTCTAAACGATTGTTCATGAAATGATAATAGTTTCCTTTTGTTTTAATTCTGTCAGGGCGAGTGTGCAAATTTCATCTGCCTTATTGAGCCTTGGAACCGGACGCACCTGTACGTCTGTGGGACTGGAGCTTATCATCCTGTCTGCACATATGTGAACAGAGGACGCAAGGCAGAGGTAAGCGGCTACCGACAAAGCAACACATTGCTCCCTCACCACCTTAGATTGGCTGCTTGACATAGGAATTGCTAGACATAAAAGGTCCATCTAGTTCGCCTTCTACCAACCTGGTAGTCACACAATACACCGATAATGAAGCTATTGACTAATTCTAACTATCAGCTCGACTACAGCAGACCCAGACATGAGGTGAGAAAAAGCCTCAGTGGTGGAGAACTTTGGGAACCATAGGACCAAATTCACCTCTTCTTCCCAGGCACGCTACACTCACCACGTGTCACATCTCAAATTACTCACATACTGGCTCCTAAAATATTATTTTCTGAAAAGAACCTATCCAATTTACATTCGAATGAATCAACACTAACTGCTTCCACCGTCTCCCTAGGGAGTCTGTTCCACAGATTGACCACTTGCTCACTGAAATAATGTTCCTGCAGATTCGTTTTTGAATTTACCCCCCCTTCAAGCGCAGGCCCTGTCCTCTCGTTCTACTGATCTGGACAAAGTGAAACAGCTGGTCTACATTATCTGGTCCTTTAAGAATCCTAAAGATATTAATCATATCACCTTTCAACCTTCTCTTTTCCACTGAGAACATGCCCAATTTAAATAATCCAATCCCTCCATCGCCTCAATCATTCTGGTTGCTCTCTTCTGTACTATCAATGGCTGCAATATCCTTTCGGTACTGCGGGGACCAGAACTGTATCTACACAGTGTTCTAAGTGCGGTCGCACCAATGATTTATAAAGTGGCAGAATTACCTCACTATTTGGGCTCAATATTGACCTTTTACTACATCCCAACATCTGATTTGCTTTACTCATTGCCAGCGAGCATTGTTGCGATAGCTTGAATTTATTGAGCCCCCAGATCTCTCTCATTTTCCGTACACATTAGTTTCTTTCCATTTAAATAATCGTCCCTTCTTGGATTTTTTTGTCCTCATTTTGCATTTCTCTACATTGAATTTGTCTCCCCAATTCCCAAGTATATTCAAATCTCCGTACCACTATCCTCTGGGTTCTGTCAGCCAACTAATTGTCTATCCACTGTAAAATATTTGCACTGATTCCTGCTTTCTTTATTTTCAGTACCAGCCTTGATAGAGGAACTGTATCAAAGACCTTAATGAAATCCAAGTACACCACCTCCACTGCCTTACCTCTATTGAGCTCCTTTGTCAAACCCTTAAAGAAAGCCAGTAAATTCGATTGGCAATACCTCCCCTTTATGAACCCATATTGATTTGATTTCTATCCAGACGCTCCATGATCTTATCTTTAAAAAGGGGTTTCCGTAACTTTGCACAAAATGTACTGTGTCATTATATCAGATCTGTCATCTATCCAGATTTTCTTCTTTTTGAAATGTATTTTGTATTTTCTCCCTTTTCTTTTCTTTTAGATTTTCCTGCAGTATCCCCTGTTCACTGGACGGCAGGTAACCTGCTCACAAGCCTCCCCTGTCTGTTATTGGCTGCACAGAGATTTGTGAGACTATCCATTCTCTGCCCGAGTGACTCTTGTGCCACTTAACCCATCCTTCTATGGTGGAGCAGCACCTGGCCTTTGGATGAAGTCAGGCCTGCGCTCAATACTTGGGCACGCGCTTGGAGCCTGGACTCTGCTCTTCACCCAGGCCTCTGCTTTGTGGCTGCTCACTGTTTAGTGCCTGGCCTCCACTCAGGGCTCCCCTTGATAGCATGGCTGAGCTTGGCAGCTCACTCCTTGTTGGGGTCGATTCTCAAAAGTAAATTGTTGCTATTATGCCAGACGTACATATGAACTTATTCCTTGTAACATCTAGTGCGTAAGCAGCACCTTCATACTTGCAGAGGTAGAGGGGCCAATTTTCATGGCCTTCCATTTCCCCCCCACCCCTTCTGAGTGCTGGACAGGTGCCGCATGCCCACAGTACACTGCACCTGTCCAGGCCCAAATGCAGCCTAAACTGGCCAGTTGGACCATTAACGTGGTCCTGTCACACCCGCTAGCGCAGCTCACTCCTTTTCGGGGCCTGACGTTGGGAAATGGAATGGAAGCAGGAGCATAGCCCTCGACCTCTCGCACCTCTCGCTGCAGGCCCCGGGCCCTTCAGGCTGCTGTCGGAGAGCAGCAACCAGAAAGCCTCTGGGCTAAAAATAAATCGACATGGTGCTTGGGAAAAAAACTAAACAAGCCCACCTACCTTTCGGCCTATCTTCGCCATGCGTCCTGGTCTCCTCAGACCCTCCAATCTGAGGGATTCTGCAGAGAAAGCCCACTGCCAGCATCTTAGGAGGACACTGAAATGGGCTACAGGCACAGGATATTAAGGCGGAAGAGGGGCATGAACATCTCACCCACACCTCATTACCTTGGCGAAACAGGGTCTGCTCCGTCCCTCTGGAGATGCCATGGAAATTCAGGTGCAACATAAGCGGGTGTGGAGAACCGGTGTAACAGATTTCCTTCCCCTTTTTCCTGACCTTCGCGCCGGGGGATTGGACGCTCCTGGGGGCAAAGGTCAGGAAAATTGGCCCGTGAAAGTTTACAACATTGGCGGCTGTGAGATTGAACGGTTCACAAGGCCGCATGGACAGAACCGCTGTATAGAACAGATTCCTCTTGGGCAACAACAGCTGCCATTTCAACACAGTACAAGGTTGGAATGAACCGACAACCTTTACCCGCTGTGTGCTATACATGTGCAAGTGTTGACGGAGATGCAAATGAACATAAGAACATAAGAAATAGGAGCAGGAATAGGCCACTTGGCCCCTCGAGCCTGCTCCGCCATTCAACAAGATCATGGCTGATCTTGGGCTCAAAGCCACTTCCCTGCCCGCTCCCCATGAGCTGTAAAGTACCAGCCAGGAGGGAGTTGTCGGTTCTTTACCCAGTGTGTACTCTATATGTGCAAGAGTCGACTGAGAAAAGCATGAGCTGTACAGAGCACCAGACTTGAGTGAATTGCCAGCTTTAACCAGCGTGTGATGTAGATCTTTTGGGGGCGATTTTAACCCTTCTCGCTCAGCAGAAACCCGGCGGGCGGGCAGTTAAAATCACCCTGGCTCTTACCCGCCCAAAAGCCGCCAGGATCGCAACATCTGCAATTTTAACCTGCAATCCTGAGCCAGCTGCAAGGGACACGCGCCCGGAGCCAACAGGGTCCTTCGTTACATATGCATGTTGTGGCCCGATGACATCATTGAGGCCCGACTGTAATTATAACTCGGGGGGGCCTGAGCGGGGAATCCACCTGGAGTTAAAATCGGGGCCAAAATCAGTGCATCAGCTAAACTGTTTGGACTTTCTCGTTGGCCAACAACATACCAACTCATTTCCACCTCCAGCCAGGAGAGGAGTGAAATAATGTTTTTTTATGGGCTATATTTTTTTTTCAAACCGTATCCTTTCCTACAGTCTCATTTGACATCTCACAGGTGTTTTTAGAGCAGACCCGTTGTATTCCCACAGAAATCGACCTTTCATGTAGGTCCTGCAGAATTTAAAACCTTTTGCCCACTAATCGAAAGTGGGGCTGGTTGTTTCCACACACTTATCACTAATGTATCTGGAAATCCTACATCACTGACACTTTCAGCAAGCTTGTGTTTTTTTTGTTGCAATTGTTACCACTCAGACCGTGCCACCGGAACACTCCCATCTGCTGAGTGTTGCCAGCACCTCGCGTGCAATAGTCGGAATTAACAGGCTGGAAGGTCTGGTTAAGAAGTAAATCAAGATTGGCTTTTATTCCGGTGCACAGCACCCCTGCCTGCTGAAGCTTTGCACTCTTGCCAAGTACCTACTTGAGGAAGGATGGCGAGTACGCTGTGGTCCAGACGTTGCTCTTTGACTGCGGAGATTTACGCGAACCTTTGGAGGACATTGAGAGAGGTCGCTGGGAGGGGAGTGGAAACCCCGCTTCTCCCAGTAGTGCTACTGCGGCTAGTGGCAGAAGGGAAGCAGCGTCTTTTCCGGGGGCACCGCTGGGAATTGCTGTCAATTTTTTCTCTCTCGCCTGTTTGAGAATTTTTGAAACTGGATAGCTAGAAACAATATGTGGGATGTCAGAAGTGCTGCGAATATTACCCGAGGGGGTCTGGGCCGAGGTAGGCCTGCTTATATCTGACAAGCTGTCTGATTGCTGAGACAGGTGCACCATCGCCTGAGAGGAGCACTGCTTTGGGGGAAAAAAAAAGAATCATTATCAGATGATAAATGGCACACGAGCGTTGGAGGAAAACCTCAGGAACACAAGCAAACCAATACCTCCCCCCACCGCCCACCCTTTATGCTCCACGTTATGTTTATGTCAGTGTGGATCATGTCTGACCTTGAGAGTGAACTATTTAGTGTAACCTCATCCCATTCCCCCACACCACCAGAGTCCCATTAGAACAGATACATTAGCCAAAATATGTGAGTATTTGCAAGTCTAAAGCGAGACAGGTGAGTGAACACAGATACAGTCTTTACACTAACACCAAACCATCAGGGAACACACATACACTTCTTATGACATATACACCTCATCGAACTGAAGCGTTAACTCTGTTTCTCTCTCCACATATATACACTCCTTACACTTCTACTAAACCATCAGAGAAAAACCATCAGAGAAAAGCCATCAGGGAACACAGATACACTCCTTACACTTGAACTAAATTATTAGGGAGCCCAGATCCAATCCACACTCTCCTACTAAACCACTGGAGAGCTCTGATCCAATCCACACTCTCCTACTAAACCACTGGAGAGCCCAGATCCAATCCGCACTCTCCTACTAAACCACTGGAGAGCTCTGATCCAATCCACACTCTCCTACTAAACCACTGGAGAGCTCTGATCCAATCCACACTCTCCTACTAAACCACTGGAGAGCCCAGATCCAATCCACACTCTCCTACTAAACCACTGGAGAGCTCTGATCCAATCCACACTCTCCTACTAAACCACTGGAGAGCCCACATCCAATCCACACTCTCCTACTAAACCATTGGAGAGCTCTGATCCAATCCACACTCTCCTACTAAACCAATGGAGAGCCCACATCCAATCCACACTCTCCTACTAAACCAATGGAGAGCTCTGATCCAATCCACACTCTCCTACTAAACCACTGGAGAGCTCTGATCCAATCCACACTCTCCTACTAAACCAATGGAGAGCCCAGATCCAATCCACACTCTCCTACTAAACCATTGGAGAGCCCAGATCCAATCCACACTCTCCTACTAAACCACTGGAGAGCTCTGATCCAATCCACACTCTCCTACTAAACCATTGGAGAGCCCAGATCCAATCCACACTCTCCTACTAAACCAATGGAGAGCCCAGATCCAATCCACACTCTCCTACTAAACCACTGGAGAGCTCTGATCCAATCCACACTCTCCTACTAAACCACTGGAGAGCTCTGATCCAATCCACACTCTCCTACTAAACCAATGGAGAGCTCAGATCCAATCCGCACTCTCCTACTAAACCAATGGAGAGCCCAGATCCAATCCCTGCAGCCCTACTAAACTCAGGCAATACAGATGCAATACTCACTCTACTAAACCTCCTCTACTTGCCCTGCATCCCTATTGGCTTGAGCCGGTGATCCCTGGCAATCTTTTCAAAGCCCCCTGGAGCCACACGGTTATTGGGGATATGGAATACATTCCTATGGACAGCACCAGACCACGAGGACTCTACCACGTACATTCTGTATATAGGTTGAATTTAGTTTGAAGCTCATTTTGTGCAGGGCCCGGCAGAGGGGGAAAGACTGTTGTTCCTCAAGTGCAGGCTGGATTCCAGGGATGAAAGAGGCTATCTAGTCCCTCAAACAGAGCAGAGTTTATTTCAAACGCTGGAAATCTTTTACTGTTCTGGGCAGGGTATAGCCTGGGCTTTGTCATATCGGAGTAATGGTCTCTCTTCTCTGACGTCTCTCTCTGGAGGCAATTGTGCTCTGACGTCAAATAGTGGCCGAATTTGAAATGAAATTCTCTGTAGATAGCCATGTGTAGGTTAAAGATAGAGGGGGGAAAATTCAGTATCGCCCCGTTTGGGGTGCCATTATCGGCCGTGCGCAAAGTTTAGCGCCTGGTGCTAATTATCGCCTCCGATGGCAAGCTTGGCTTTTATCGCCCCTGGCGGTGATTGGAGCGCTAAATCAGGCGCTTCACACCTGTCTTAAGGTGCAAAGGCCGAGGAGCGAGGCGCTACCGCAGAGCGCTGGCGAAGCAAGGAAGGGCAAATCAAAATGAACCTGCAAAGTGCTGCTCAGTACCCAAAACTCCTTCACACAGCGTTGAATCTCTCCAGAAGTCTCTCTCTCTCTCTCTCAGAATGCGTGGTGCAAAAATGTCACCGACAAAAAAAGGCAGGAACTGGTCGCCTTTAAATAGCGCTCCCCCAGTCCTTTTCTGACAGCATAACGCTCCCCTCAACCTGTCGTTGCTAGCGGCAGGCGGTAAGGCAGGGGGCGCCACTCAATATCCGGTCCGGGGCGCTAACGGGGCGTTGCGCACTCGACTGACGTCACATCCTGCCGGCACAGGAGATCGTGGTGGTAGTGTTTAGCGCCGTCACAAAATGTCCAGTTAATTTCGCGAGCGGTGCAAACATCGCCACGCCCGGGCGCTAGTTGCTTTGCGTCCCAATTAACACCCTCTTAAGCTGCTAACAGGAGGTGCAAACAACTGAATTTTTCCCCCATAAAGTATATAGCTCCCCGACTGATAACATGGTCTTTGGGAGCTTTATTGAAAGCACATTAGAAATTGTTTGTGGGCAACGTATTCTAAATGGATGTTTTACATTTTCTGTATTAGTGATGAAGCTATGAATGACATGTGTTATACCGTTTAATGAGGGTTCAGCTATACAGAGTGTATTGGGATTCTCTATGAATACTAGAGGTTGTAGTCTGTCAGTTTGAGGTGCGTTATAGAAAGAGCGTGTTACTGCAATAAAGTAACGGCACCTGTTTTACAGCTTAGTGTTTCCCGGAGCAAGGGTGTGCACAATGGTCGCACATAGTGAGAATCCAGGCACAGAGGTCAGCACGCCCCGGGCGCTGCCTGCACCATTTGTCATCCAGTTAATGGATAGAAAGTTGTGCGGCAGCGAATCAGGAGCGTTGACCCGTGCGCTTGAATTTCCGGCGCGTGTTCCTGATGCGTGAAGCTGCATGTCCGGAATACTAAATCGTAACGTCTATTGAGAGGAGTAAGTGCGGTGCTATTAAAAGGGTATTGGTACGACTTGCCTTTTTGTGCAGCGTCCATAGACAGTGTGCTATATTGCGGCATATTTTATAGAGGGTTGTATGGTAGAGAAGGTAGCGTTATCAAGAAGGTGTATTATATCGTTTCTCTATTACAGGGGGAACAGTAACCAACCTGTGCTATCCCACATCTTCTCTATAAAAGGTGTATTTATTAGCTCTCAGTTCTGGCCTAGCCTGCATTATAGCTCAATATTACCCTTGCTGTGTAATCGATTCTGCAGTAACAGAGACCATAAATGGATAGAGAGTCTCCTGCAGGGCATAAAGGCATCCATTGTTTGTCTCGTGCCGGTATAAGGAAGTGTTTAACAAGTTGTTTTTTTTCTCCCCCCCCCCCCCCCCTCCTTTCCTCGCTCTCTTTCTATCTCTGTCTCTTTCACTTTCTCAGGATTACATCTTCCATCTGGAACCAGGAAAAGTCGAATCAGGCAAGGGCAAGTGTTCCTATGACCCCAAGCTTGACAGCGTGTCATCATTAATTAGTGAGTGTTTCACTACTCTTCCTCAACTCTGCTGGCTATATTGACAGGTCCGGAACAGAAAAGGAAGGGGAGAAGTTAAAGGGGGGTGGGTGGGCGTGTATGTTCTCCTGCTGTATATAGCTGGTCCCAATGGAATAGTTAAAGTAACTTTCAACACGAGTGACTGTCAATGTACAGACTGAAGGCACTCGTACTGGTATGTCAGTGGCCACAATGTTGTTGTGATTGTGTTTGCTCGAGCGATTCTGGGTGCACTAACTCAGCTAATATCATTGTCCATGATTAAGGCCCACTCGCCAATGAACACCTGGAATGCAGACTGGAATTTGCATTGAAAGAAGATTGCCTTTCCAGATGTGTGCCCTGGCTAGTGTTTTAAATTCTTTTAACTTGTCTTCCCACCCTCCCCCCTCCCTTGTCAAAGAACTTTTCATGTCTAACATTGACGGGGAAAAAAAATAGAATTTGCTCCTCGTCCTTCGCTGAAGGCTTTGAATCATGTTGGGGTTACGCTTTTAAGGGTCCTTGCTGCCTTCTAATAAGTACCTCACCAAAGTGGCCATTATTCTGCCATAGCCTGAGTGTTGTACGTTCGTTCAGCCCCGAGGCCTAGTCCGACCGTACCCACACTCTACGCCCATATGTACACACAGATTCCAGCAAGGGTCACTGGATAGCATTCAGGAGCAATGATCTTTGCTGATTCCTCCCCCCCTGTCCCCCCGCCCTTTCCTAGTTATGGGGACGGCGGGTAATTGTAACAGCCCCAACTGAGATCAGTCAAATCAGAACAGACGGGATCAAACCTGCAGCCTTTCTGGTGCCTGTAGCTTAGTTCAACACTGGGTGGTGCAATAACCTACCGAGCGCTCTGGGAAGCTTCCTCAAGGCTGACTCGCTGACCTCTGGAAAATTCCAATCTCAGGTATCCCTGATTAATGTCCCCTTCAGTGTAAGTTCCTTGTTTTGAATTGTGTAGTCATTTGATCATTTGCCTGTTGTCCTCGGGCGTTCTGTGAATATCCTTTTCTCATTCCACGCTTTGTTATGTTCTTAACTGAGTAAAAGTTACACCTCAGGTATGTCGGTATCTGAAAAGAGGAAAGACCAGGTTAACATTTTGGGTGTTTAGACCTTTTGTCAGGACTCTTGATGAAGATGTCCACACCCAAAGACATTAACCAATCTTTTCAAATGCTAACTGACCTGCTGCATATTTACAGTGTTATGCAGTTTCTATAAATTAGTTTTATATAAACTGTGTGTCTCTGCACGCTCTGTAACTCACTTTTGATTTGGTCATTCGTGAGTTAATCAGTTTGAGATGTCCGTGCTGGGGAACTGCCCCACTTTTTTTTAATTTGCATCCAGTCAAGCCTTTCCTACTGGAACTACCGTGGACTTTTCCACGTCCCAGACTCGCCAGGCTTCAGCGCTGTCTGAGCGAGATCATCTCTTCAGCATCATTTGGTGGAACATGACGGGTAGTTTTGTTCTGTTCCGCAAACGTTGCATCCAGAAGGAACTGGGTCGAGACTGCCCAAATTCATTTCACTCCGAGCCAGCGCATAGACGAGACTTCGATCCACACCAGCCCGGACTGGATTAAGACCAGGCTCCCGGAGGTGGGACAACCCACTTCGCCACCCCAGTCCCCGGTGTTTCTTTTAAGCATGGATGTCAAAGTCATTGTGATTTTTCTTGGAAGCCGTGCTAATGTGATATCATGTTCCCAGATTGCAGTTTAGTTCAATCTGTTGGGCGCAATCAGAGAGACAAAGAAACAGGCAGATACTGAAAACCAATAGTGAGGAAGCGAGAGGCTATTCATTTTTACACTTAACTGTGCATTTATTAAGGAGATTGCTTTAGGGTTGTATGTAATTGTATCCACAGCCACTTGTTCTTCAAGTACCTCCACTTGAACATTACTGTTACATTCAGGTTGTGGAGGTTAGCTTACTGTAATAGATCAATTTAATCCCTCCCCCCCCCCATCCCCCCACACACCCCACCCCATCATGCCTCTCCATCCTCAGTCGGATATTCTTTTACTTCTCGGCAGACGGTGAGCTCTACGCAGGCGTCTACATCGACTTCATGGGAACGGACGCGGCCATCTTTCGCACCATGGGCAAGCAAACCGCCATGAGGACCGACCAGTACAATTCCCGTTGGCTGAATGGTGAGTGGCCGAGGCAAGCGATTGCGCTTTCCGCGGCGCCAGAATTGTACCAAAGAACAAAAATGGGCATCAGCGACCCCGATTGCAGCCCGCCCTTTGCCGTGACTCTCTGATCTCAGCCTTGTGGCATTGAGTGGGCACTGCAGCTCCCTCACAGATCTATCATCACCGAGGACCGAGCCAGGGATCGAAAAACTGGAGGAGAGTGGCAATCGTGTGGAGATAAATACAAGAAATAGTGTAAACACTTTTGGGGGGAAAAAAACTTGAAGGCGGAGAGGGAGCTAACACTTTCCTAGTTATATTTTATAAACTAACAAAGACAAAATCTGTTTTTAAGTTCTGAAAGTGTTAAATTAATTCTTATAATACTTAATCCTTAAATTACCAGGCATAGCAATTGCTGCATAACTGTACACAGTTTGTTCAGAGGCTATTCAAGATATATATATTAGTTCCACTTTATTCAGCAGGGTAAGGATTACTTACTGTGTAACTATGTATAGTTCCACTTTATTCAGCAGGGCAAGGATTAGTCAATATATAACTATGTGTAGTTCCTTCTTATTCAGCAGGGAAAGGGTTACTCATTGTGCAACTGCCCAGAGGCCCTGTGATTTTTACCGGCAGGTTATTATTCATTAATTTGTAATTTCGGTCGGTAGCTTCACAAGTTTTGGGATCTCATCACTAACAATTGGCTTCATGAAAAGGAATATTTCCCTCAGTGACAGAGTTGCACTCTTGCTGTTCCATCAGGGTGCAATTGTGGATGGGTTGAGGAACTGCGACTCTGCATGAAGTCTCCTCCCTGCAGGCTGGGGCCATATCCCAGGCAGCGTGTGGTATAGTGACGAGATGTGACAGGTAGACTGTCTTGCATCTTTCACTGTATCAGCCACAATAAATGGTAAAGGGAGGCAGAACAGCTAGATTAAGTAATTGATTTCCTAACTCCCTTGTTGAGATAGCTGTTAATGCAGGATTAACATCCCAGGCATGTTGAAGGGACAGCTCAGCCCCACTCTCCCTATTTTCTTTGTAAAATAACAGTTGACTATTACTTCCGTACTGTAATGGGCTCAAAGATGTTATTAGTCTGTTGGAGGAAGGAAGCATTTTTCCAGGCTATGGGCTGTGGAGGGGTGTTAACACTGCCACTCACCCTGCACAGGGTATGATTACAGTGCCTCTCTCAGGGAACAGAAGTCTACCTTCCACAAGTTCTCATGCATGTGGAATGTGCAGGAGAGTGTCACGATTACAAGAGACAAAGGGAAATCTGCAGATGCTCGAAATTCAAAAAAATGCTGAAAATGCACGGCAAGTTGGCTAGCATCTGAACAAGTAAAAAAGGCTAAGATTTCACCTGGAACAACATTGCAAGCATTGAACAATGCACTTAAATACTGTACTCTAGCGCAACAGCATTGTACATATAAGAAAATAGAATATAATGTATGGTTATTATAATAGTGGGCAGTACATTATAATATACATGGTGCACAATGTTTAAAATACATAGTATGTTTTGCTAGATTCTACTAATCACCTGCTATTAGTCAGCTGTGGCTCAGTGGGTAGCACTCTCGCCTGTGAGTCAGAAGGTTGTGGGTTCAAGTCCCACTCCAGAGACTTGGGCACATAAATCTAGGCTGACACTCCCAGTGCAGTGCTGAGGGAGTGCTGCACTGTTGGAGGTGCCGTCTTTCGGATGAGACGTTAAACCGAGGCCCTGTCTGCCCTCACAGGTGGACGTAAAAGATCCCATGACACTACCTTCAAAGAAGAGCAGGGGAGTTATCCCTGGTATCCTGGCCAAGATTTATCCCATAACCAACTGGTCATTATCACATTGCTGTTTGTGGGACCTTGCCGTGTGAAAATTGGCTGCCGCGTTTCCCACATTACAACAGTGACTCCACTTCAAAAAGTACTTCATTGGCTGTAAAGCGCTTTGAGACGTCCGGTGGTCGTGAAAGTCACTATATAAATGCAAGTCTTTCTTTTTATTACTGCAGTACCTGCCTCGGGATGCTGCTTAAACATCCATGTTACCTTAATCACTTTTTTTTGCCTATCCTTTTGAAAGCAACCTCTGTGCCTATTAAGGTGAGGGAATTCAGAACTGGGTAATTTCCATCTCTGATGCAGAGAAGGGCTGTGAGGCTGATTCATAGAAACATAGAAGATAGGAGCAGGAGTAGGCCATTCGGCCCCTCGAGCCTGCTCCGCCATTTAATGAGATCATGGCTGATCATCCAAACTCAGTACCCTGTCCCTGCCTTCTCCCCATATCCCTTGATCCCTTTAGCCTTAAGAAATATATCCAACTCCTTCTTGAATATATTTAATGAATTGGCCATAACTGCCTTCTGTGGTAAAGAATTCCACAGGTTCACCACTCTTTGGGTGAAGAAATTCCTCCTCATCTCTGTCCTAAATGGCTTACCCCTTATCTTTAGACTGTGACCCCTGGTTCTGGACTCCCCCACTATCAGGAACATCCTTTCTGCATCTAGTCTGTCTAGTCCTGTTAGAATTTTATAAGTTTCAATGAGATCCCCTCTCATTCTTCTAAACTCCAGCGAGTATAAGCCCAATCGACCCAATCTCTCCTCATACGTCATTCCTGCCATCCCAGGTATCAGTCTGGTGAATCTTCGCTGCACTCCCTCCATGGCAAGAACATCCTTCCTCAGATAAGGCGACCAAAACTGCACACAATACTCAAGGTGCGGGCTCACCAAGGCCCTGTACAGCTGCAGCAAGACATCCTTGTTCCTGTACTCGAATCCTCTCGCTACGAAGGGCAACATACCAACATTCCTAGTGTCAGCGGACTGAATTATGAGACGAGGCTAAAATCAAATTCAGACTCTTCAAGAAGCAAAGAAGAAGAAAAAAACAGTCAATTAAACATCTTTGAAGTGTAGTCGCTGTTGTAATGTAGGAATAAGTGATTGTGAGGAACCTCTCAGGTAACATTTTGGAGTAATTTTCCCCTTCGCCACTTGAATGGTAAACCAGTGGGGCCGATCGCCAGTCCTTCTAGAACAATGGAAGTGAACAGTGGGCGGGTTCACTAACTGGCGGGCGATCCACCCGGCAGGTTTACTGCCCAAGCCGTGAGGTTGAAAATTACTCCCATTGAGTAGAATAGCAAAGGTTAATCTGGAGCAATATTAAGCCATGACATCGGCACAAACTGATAAAAGGCAAGCTCAAGACTAATATCAGGAAGCTCTTCCTCAAAGAAAGACTGATTAATACCGGGATTAACCTTCGGGGTCGGGTAGTGGAGGCAAAAGAAAACCTGGAATCATTCATTGCCTGCTGTGATAGTGGGACGTAGGTTGCTACACAAGGATGAGGTAGATGGGCCAAATGGCCTCAATCATCTGTACTTTGCTGTATGATTTTTGTGATCTCTGTGAGGCCCAGGGGGTAGTTTTAAGCTAGCCCCACCTAGCGGATAAACTGACGGGATTGAATCGGCCGCCTGTTTGACACCTCGCCCAATTTTAACCTAACCCTGGCTGGGTTAGGTTAAAATTACCCCCAGTGTTAGCTCCAGGAGCTTTTGCATCTGATATGTTACAAGTTAGTTGTAAAGTGAAGGTCCCTTTGCTCTGCGATAACGCTGTGATTCTACACAGAGACTTGAGCACAAAAGTACTGAGGGAGTGCAGCACTGTTGGAGGTGCCGTCTTTCGGATGAGACGTTAAACCGAGGCCCCGTCTGCCCCCTCAGGTGGATGTAAAAGATCCCATGGCACTATTTTGAAGAAGAGCAGGGGAGCTATCCCTGGGCCAATATTTATCCCTCAATCAACATAATAAAAACAGATGATCTGGTCATTATCACATTGCTGTTTGTGGGAGCTTGCTGTGCGCAAATTGGCTGCCGCGTTTCCTACATCACAACAGTGACCGCACTTCAACAAAAAAGTACTGTCATTGGCTGAAAAGCGCTTTGGGACGTCCGGTGGTCGTGAAAGGCGCTATATAAATGCAAGTATTTCTTTTACTTCAACCTCGGAAAGGGCACCCATTGCTGACATCGTCCCTTCATTGTGTCCTTCAAGTAATTTTCTGCAGTAAGTGGTCCCAACCCCCTCGCAACTGCCCGGATGCCTTGGCTCACTCTGCTCCGTTTAGTTGCAACGTCGGAGCGGGATCCAGCAGCTGGACTCAACTGCCATGATATACCAGCCTCGAGCAGCTGTGCAAATAGACACCGCTCTAGGGTTACTGGTGTCAGTTTAAAGCTATGCTCACGTCGACAGGACTGAGTTATACATTGTTAGCCGTTAAAAGTGAAAATATTTCAAGTATTTAAGCAGTCCCTGTAATGTATCAAAAATACATCTGGTCTTCTCTGGTTTAACTGGTCCCCCGCTTAATTCTGGAAGGACCATTATCATCCGGTAAAGTATCTCATTAAAAACAAGAATTAAGAAGTCAATCTCCGTTATCTCTGTGTTTATGTACTGTTATTGAAGAGAAAGGCTTGTAGTATATTAAGAGCATAAAAGAGGCAGGATCGAGAGAAGTCATCCAGTCTATCTATCTCACCACAGGGCAGAATTGCTCCTGTAACTATATGGAGTGACTTTTGGGAATATGTTCGCGAATACTTCCTCTGAAAATGCAGGGGATACAATGCCTGCCACAGCAGAATTGTTCCTGGTTCTCTTCCTCTTCCCTCGGCAGCTAACAATTCTTACCACAGATTGTTCCAGAAATCAAACCTAGTGGAAAAAGATGACACCATCCCTTTTCTTTATAAGTTTGGCTTTTTATTTGCTCTATTCTTTACCAGCTGTCACACAGCCTTGGAAAAGTAAAGCAGGTTCACATGCTGTGAATCACAAAGGAAATCCAGTCCCCAGGAGGAGCAAAAGCGAGAGGCAGATTCCAAACTATCTCCCATCAATCCGGGTGCTAAATTCTTCCCCAGGTGGGGACTCGAGCGTCTAGTGACAGAATGGCCTCTCCTCTCCTGCTGTAACGCATTGTACTTTTAACTGTGACTGTACACAGACTTACTCATGTGCACAAAAGAAGCATAATCGTAGCTTTGTCTGGAGTAGTATTTTTCTCCGTCTTCTTTGTTCACACACCGGAGGCTAATTATCTGTTCACTCTCGACCAGATTGCCTGCAATACCTCATGATGCAAGGCAGACAGATTAATGAGGTGCGAGAGCCACTGCTGTCAGGTGCATCAAGCAGAAAACATTTTCTCTTGCGAGCTCTACCCGCCCATCCACCTTTGTCTATCATTTTCTCTGCTCTTCCATTTCTACCTGTCTCCATCACTTCTGTCTTTGTTTCTCCATTTTTTTCACTTCTCTCTTATTTTTTCCCTCTTTCTGTCTGTCCATTCCTCCCTCTATTTCTCTATCTCTGTCTCCCTACCTTTCTATCTTTCTGCTTCTATGTCTTGTGTCTCTATCTGGGCCCCATTACTCTATTAATCTCTCTCTTTCTATCTTGTCCTCCCTCGGTTTATTCCTCGCTTTCTTCCTTCCTCATCGATTTCCTCCCTACGTCTGTTTCCTGTCTCCTCCTCCTGTTCCGTCTCTCTTTTTCTGACTAAAGTTAAATTTAAAGGAACAGATCAGACATCCAATAAAAGGCGAATGAAGGGCACCGCCAAATAACTTGAAGCCGTGAGGCCTGTAACAAACTGAACTTAATTCTTTCGGCTTTTTATTTCCTTTTCTTAGCAGCTTTCGCCCCTCAAAAATCTAGGCTGACACTGCAGTGCAGTGCTGCACTGCCGGAGGTGCCGTCTTTCAGATGAGACGTTAAACCGAGGCCCCGTTTGCTCTCTCAGGTGGACATAAAAGATCCCATGGCACTATTTCGAAGAAGAGCAGGGGAGTTAACCCCGGTGTCTTGGGCCAATATTGATCCCTCAATCAAAACAGATGATCTGGTCATTATCACAGTGTTATTTGTGGGAGCTTGCTATGCACAAATTGGCTGCCGCATTTCCCACATTACAACAGTGACTACACTTCAAAAAGTACTTCATTGGCTGTAAAGCACTTTGGGACGTCCTGAGGTCGTAAAAGGCGCTATATAAATGCAATTATTATTTTTTCATCCTGAAGCGGTTGACTCCTCGCTAGAGACAGTTCAGCAAGCGACTGGCACCCTAGGCACCTGACCACAGGTTATTCATACGTAAGTCTCGACAGTGAGTGCCGGCAGGCTATTCAACTGCAGAGGTTTCACAACCGAGTCTAATCCTGAGCCACGCATGCATTTCCAGTAGGGGTCGCCGGCGAGCAGTCAGAAACAGGAACTCTTGAGTGCTTGTTCCTTCCTTAACCCAGGGTGCTGAAACAAAACGCCGTGCTCCATCTCCCACCCCTCCTGCGACCACCATAACTCCCCATAGACCGGGATTCAACCTGGATCCTTTCTGATTTGTGAGACTCAGCTACTTACTGAATAAACTTGCTGAGTTATTAGGCAAGCGCTGATTTACTTTTGTTGACGCCAGATCGTTTTCCGTACACACGAGGGCAAGAGGAGAGTTGGGGGGACGGGGAAACGATCAGGAGGGATGGGGGGGGGGGGCAAGTGAGGGTGAGCACTGCAGTGGAGCTTGGAGGGAGTACACTTGCTCCTCCTGGCTCCATATTAAGCTAAGTATCTTTTTAGTGGCAGCCTCCCTTTAAGGACCGCTGGTTAGGCCGGATGTAGAACACATTTTCCTGAACGCAGCTGGCCCGGCACCGGTTACAGTCAGGGCAGCTCAAGTTTGCAGAGGGGGCCTCAAACAGACTCTAGGCCCATTATTTGCCGATGCAAAGGGCCTAACACCTGTTTCAGGCGCGGGCCCTGGACGCCTCTTTTTCTGCCTTTACCACTATGGCAGGCGGCCCCACTCCTGGCGCGTAATGATCGCGTGCACCCGCCCACCATATTGGATGCTTAGACGCCCGTTTTGTGCCTGAAAAACGGGCGTGGCACCATCGGATTTTTAGGCCAGCATCCCTTGCTAGAGCACTCACCGCAATATAACACGCAATCTGCCTCGCTCCCAAGTGATACGTTACAGTGAGGATCTGGTGTATTGGGGGAAAATACAAAGAAGAAAGGAATTTGTTTAATAGGTCTTCTTACTCTTGGGAGGTAGGCTACTAGTATTACTGAATGGCCTGACCCCTTTCAAAGCTGCACGGCTATATGAAGTTCAGAGCCCATGTGTCTAATAACTCTGCTCTGATTCTAGATAAACAAGCAGGAAGTGACTGTCTGCAGTAACTCCCATTCAGTCAGCACCATTAACATGTCCAAATAGGTGCACACATACTTGATTCGAGCACAATCCTGGTCCATCGCAATTCCAATGGACCTTTGCCTTTGAGTCTCATTATACAGGAATTCTGATACAGGCATAAAACATCTGGGAAATATCCTTAAAACAATACTCCTTTACTTAGATTTATTTTTAATTAATTATATTGCTAGTATTTCCCCCCCCCGTCTCTGCACTCACCTCACACTGGCTGGGGGAGAAGGGGGAGGGCTAGATGGCCTACTCGTCAGGCCTCTGCCAACCCTGCCTTGCAACCTGCTCCTGGGAGGTGGGCGAGAATGGTGCTCTGAAGCCCCTTTTATACAAGCTGTTGCCTTAATTGAATTCTGTGGCTGAGGTGGGGGTTGGGTGTCTGCGTCTGTCAACCGGCTCCCAGCATTGACGCAGCTAAATCTGGCTGCCTTATCTCAGTGGCAGACTCGTAAACCCGGTTTATCGTGGGAGAAGGGAGCCAGATTTAGCAGCGTGAGCGCTCGCTTTGGCTCTCGGAGTCTCCCGGAATGCTGACCAAAACAGCAACAAGTTCCAAATTGTGTTCAGGTAGGCTTCAGATCGCCGAACTGCTGGACAGGGCCTCTCACACAAGAACCTATGTCGTGCCAGTCAGTGGCACAGAGGCTGACCTACACAGACCCCTCTGTAATCACACTTATCTGATGCACACACAAAAAAAACCCAGTTCACAATCGCGGGTCACGCTTACAGATTCCGGGGCGGATTCTCCAGTGTGCGCAATAGACTCTTACAGCACAACAGCAGGCCATTCAGCCCGTCATGCCTGTGCCAGCTCTGATCCCACTGCCACGCTCTTCCCAATAGCACTGGTCATTATCAGGATTGCAGTGTACGACTCGGCTTAAACCTCATGCTTTGCATTAGCGGAGTTGGTTCTGTACATTTTCACCCATTTTCAGCTGTCGTTTCCATTTTGCGGCCTGTTTGGTGGTTTTAACTGGTATGGAATATGGCCAAGTTGCTGCATACGCCATCAGATTGTGCCAATGGTAGAGTTTGTACAGTGAAGCAAACCGAAAGGTGTGGGGTTCAAAGCAGAGAGCAAGTGTTATTTAGGTGGCAGGACGATACTGGAGCATTGTGGTCCTCTAGAACCTGGCCAGCATTTTTATCCCGTCATTCTCTTAATATCAGTTTAAATCCTTCCAGTGTCCCGTCTGTTTCTGAAATTTTGCAGATTTTGTTTGTGGGACACATTTCAGAGTCTGGTGGCTTTTAACATGAGTTAAATAGTTAGCAGCTCAAATCAACTCCATGATATGGAGAAAGAAAGACTTGCATTTCTATAGCACCTTTCATGACTTCGGGACATCCCAAAATGCTTTACAGCCAATGAAGTACTTTTGGAGTGTAGTCACTGTTGCAATGTAGGAAATGCGGCAGCCAATTTGCGCACAGCAAGCTCCCGCAAACAGCAATATGATAATGAGCACAATGTTATTTTTAGCGATGTTGGTTGAGGGATAAATATTGAGGGAGAACTCCCCCCTGCTCCTCTTCGAAATAGTGCCATGGGATCTTTTACGTCCAGCCGAGAGGTCGGACGGAGCCTCGGTTTATCGTCTCACCCGAAAGGCGACACCTCCGACAGTGCAGCGCTCTGCTGATTGGCAGCCTAGACTTTGTGCTCAAGTCTCTGGAGTGGGACAACCTTCTGACTCAGAGGCAAGCGTTCCGCCCACTGAGCCGCCGCCGACACCGGGGGATGGATTGTGTGTTGCTGTGAAGTGAAATGCGTTTGTGAATGCATATTCACTGTGTGTCTCCCTTCTGTGTGTTTCAGATCCAGCGTTTGTCCATGCTCAGTTAATCCCGGACAGCGGTGAAAGAAACGACGACAAGCTTTACTTTTTTTTCCGGGAGAAATCGAGCGACAGCGGCAGCTCAGCGATCCACTCGAGGATAGGAAGGATCTGCCTGGTACGTGCGCCGTCGCTCTGCTGGTGTGCGATCGGAGACTCTGCAACATTCTCAGTAGCAGTATCAAATATTCTGAAAAAATCTAAGGCCATATATACACGTAGATATATAACTGAATTTGAATTATGTTATAAAAATGAACACAAATGAAACGCAACTTTGCTTCATTAACCCCTTAAAAAAAAAACTATTTATAAATCCATTTTTTGTTTTCTTCTAAATCTATTGAGACAGCTGGCAAAAAATGTGCTGATTGTAACAGGAAATAAAATGAAGTACTTAAATTTATATAGCCCTCTTCAGGATGTCCCAAAGCCCTTCACAATCAATTCATCACTTTTTAAAGTGCAGGCATCATTGTATTGTAGGCAATATTGCAGGCAAATGCAGCCGTACATTTGCACACAAGGTCACACAAACAGCAATGAGATAAATAACCAGATAATCTGTTTTGGTGAGGTGGTTCAGGGATAAATGTTGGCCAGAACACCAGGAGAATTGCTCCTCTTCGACTGATGCCTTGAGACCTGAAAGGGCAGATGAGGTCTTGGTTTAATGTTTCATCTGACGGATAGTGGCCTCGATTTTAACTAGTACATAATAACATATAAAGTTGGTTGCAATGGTAATGAAATTATGACCGGGTCAGTTTCTGACCAGTGATTGATACTATACCAATGTGGCAAGGGATTGTGTTTAACTGATGGGGTTAAGTTAAAGCCCTGGGCTATCGGTGTGATTTCTTAATTGGGTCACATGTTGGCATTCAAAATCCTGCAACCTACACTTTACTTTTTTTTAATGACATCGCTTCGGCCTTTTAATCCTCTGGTGGGATGATGAGCAGCAGACCTGGTGAAATCACTCTGCTTTCGAATCTAGCACAGGCAGCAGAGTGGTTTGAAGTCTCACTAATGGAGGAACCAGCAACATAAACTTTCAGCTCAGCAGCCCGAGTTTAAATTTAACCCAGATAGAGTCTCTGTCTAACTGAAATGTTACAGTTGGTCAGAAACCTGGCCTTTCACTTCTGTGACCCGAGTTTCAATCCATTCCGGATGAGGGTCTGATCTCTCTGTTGGAGGGATGGGTGGCCTCGTTCAGCGGAACCGTGCTCAGTTTTGAGTAAGTAAATTGAAAGCATGTTCCATGCTGAAGGACTGCCTAACCCAGCTAGTGTGAGTAGTTTGAGACATGACATGTGGTCAGTGGGGCGTGCTTGGGAGCAACAGGAGACTTTGGACCTATGGGTCCCAAAGTGCTCCACCACTGCGATTTCCCTCGCCTCATGTCTGGGTCATGTTGTAGACTAATTGATCGAGATTGATTACCACGATCAGTCAATAACTGCTAGAAGGCGAACTCGATGGACTGTGGTCTTTTCTTCCTCTATCAATTCCTACGTTACTATTTAAACACATTTCTCTTGCAGAATGATGATGGTGGTCACTGTTGCCTTGTCAATAAATGGAGCACCTTCCTGAAAGCTCGCCTCATCTGCTCAGTCCCAGGTCCTGATGGAATCGAGACACACTTTGACGAACTCCGTAAGTAATTCCAATTATTAGTTAATGATTAGGGGACGCCTTGGGACGTTTTACTACGTTAAAGGCACTATACAAATGCAAGTTGTTGTTGATACTATCAACACTTATTTCAGCAGTGCCTAGTGGGAGTAGAGGTAGCATGATGGGATGATATACCGGGAATTAAATGCTCTGAGCCTCTTCATACTGGCGATTCTACATGTGGGGGAGGACATCCCCCTGTGTAGTAAAATCATAAGCCCATTCTTTACAAAACCGGTTTATGATTTTTCTACAGAAAGAACATAGAGGTAATCTCATATTAAGCTTTTAATCACAGACAGACCATCAGAGGGAAGTGCCAAGTAGAAGTTAAGCACTTATCCATACGGAGAGAGAGGAGATCAGAGTATCCAAGCCCACTGCCCTTCATGCTGCCCTAATGGGCTTTAACTAGCGCAAGTGGCTTGGGATAGCCCACGGTCCATGGGGAACTCCTGTCAATTTCTACACTTCCTGTGCACAGCCTGATCTGCTGCCCAAGGAAACCCACAACTTTGTCCAAAAATGCCCCGGGGCAGTGGAAATGCTAGTTTCTAAGCAGATCTGATAAATAAAAATGACATGCCTTACCCAGAACAGAGCAGCATTTGTAGAGGCTCAGTTGAGGGGGAACGTTAAGTGATGTGAGGAGATCTAAAGAGAGGAAAGGAAGATGTAAACTAACTTGCATGAAATCCCTGCTGGGATTGTTCACTCTGTCAATCTGGCCAAGATCTGGAAGTTTTTATGCAGCGAAACAGTGGCACAGAACCACCACCAGCAATTCCGTGGTGTGTTAGGTGCCATGGCACAGTATGCACCATGGTTCAGTACATACCATGGCACATAAACCGTGCCATGGTAAATATCAAGCCATGGTACATACTGTGGCAGGTATATGCAGGTACAGCAAGTAATTAGGAAGGCAAATGGAATGTTGGCCTTTATTGTTAGGGGGATGGAGTATAAAAGTAGGGAAGTTTTGCTATAACTATACAGGGCGTTGGTGAGACCACACCTGGAGTACTACGTGCAGTTTTGGTCACCTTATTTAAGGAGGGATATACTTGCATTGGAGGTTGTTCAGAGAAGATTCACTAGGCTGATTCCTGGGATGAAAGGGTTGTCCAATGAGAAAAGGTTGTGCAGGTTGGGCCTATACTCATTGGAGTTTGGAAGAATGAGAGGTGATCTTATTGAAACATATAAGATTCTGAGGGGGCTTGACAGGGTAGATGCTGAGAGGATGTTTCCCCTCGTGGGGGAATCTAGAACTAGGGGCATAGTTTCAGGATAAGGGGTCGCCCATTTAAGACGGAGATGAGGAGGAATTTCATCTCTGAGGGTCGTGAATCTTTGGAATATTCTACTCCAGAGAACTGTGGAGGCTGAGTCACTGAATATATTCAAGGCAGAGATAGACAGATATTTGAGCTACAGGGGAGTCAATGGTTATGGGGAACAGGCAGGAAAGTGGAGTTGAGGCCAAGATCAGATCAGCGATGATCTTATTGAATGGCAGAGCAGGCTCGAGGAGCTGAATGGCCGACTCCTGCTCCTATTTCTTATGTTCTTGTGTACCATGGCTCGCTTTGTATCACGGCTCGCTTTGTACCATGGCTCGCTATGTTCCATGGCTCGCTATGTTCCATGGCTCGCTATGTTCCATGGCTCGCTATGTTCCAGGGCTCGCTATGTACCATGGCTCGCTATGTTCCATGGCTCGCTATGTACCATGACTCACTATGTACCATGACTCACTATGTACCATGGCTAGCTATGTACCATGACTCGCTTTGTACCATGGCTCGCTATCTTCCATGACTCGGTATGCTCCATGGCTCGCTATGCTCCATGGCTCGCTATGTTCAATGACTCGCTATGTACCATGGCTCGCTATGTACCAAGTCTGTATATGTAGGTATACCAACAAGATCTGCTGAGGGGCTGTCTGGTTATTTTTGATTTCTTTGTGATATCGAACTACTTCGATCAGATTATATTGAAAGACACATGTGAAAGAGTCAACAGCACCTTACCCAATTGTGCTTCTATTTTATGAAACTTGGCACCAATAAAATCATTTGTACTCAAGTTACATAACAGAATATATCTTGAAGGATGGAAAAACTGGGCAACAATGAAAGCATTGAGAGTTGTCTGGAGACGTGTACTTTACAGTTTCGGAGTCTATTAATATTTATTAAACTAGGGATAAATTTATTCAGCATGTCCATGATAAGCACCCGTAGCATGTTTTACGTGGTTACGTCTGTGTGGTTGTGTTTCAAATCTGGATTTGATCGTCTGCGCAAAGAGCCAGTAACACAGCCAGATTGTAACAGTGAATGCTGACTGCTTGACTAGGTTGTTTAATCAGCCAAACTGAGAGCTTTCACTTTACAATAAATGGAACATGTCAGGAACTTGGGCTGGTGTGCCAGGCGATGTTGCTGTAAGACACTCTGCCAGTTTAAAGACGCAAAGCATTGTATGGGAGATGTTGGCAAAGGTGGCTGCTCTGTTCGGTTTATACTGGGAAGAGCGTTCCAACAAGATAGTGTGGTTAACACTGTATGGCTGTGCTCCTATACTGTGACCCCTGTGGAATAGCTAGCTGCGCTCACCAAGCGGATGGTCAGCTTTCCAGCTACGTAGCCGTAGCTCAGTGGGTAGCAGTCTCACCTCAGAAGGTCATGGGTTCAAGTCCCACTCCAGAGACCTGAGCGCAAAATCTAGGCCGCACTGACGGAGCGCCGCACTGAGGCAGGTGCCATCTTTCGGATGAGCCGTTAAGCCGAGGTCCTGTCTGCCCTCTCAGATGGAGATAAAAGATCCCACGGCACTATTCGAGGATGAGCAGGGGAGTTCTCCCAGGTGTGGGCAGCACGGTGGCATAGTGGTTAGCACGGTTGCCTCACAGCGCCAGAGACCCGGGTTCGAATCCGGCCTCGGGTGACTGTCTGTGTGGAGTTTGCACATTCTCCCCGTGTTTGCGTGGGTTTCCTCCGGGTGCTCCGGTTTCCTCCCACAGTCCAAAGATGTGCGGGTTAGGTTGATTGGCTATGATAAATTGACCCTTAGTGTTAGGGGGATTAAATACGTGGGGTTACGGGGATAGGGTGGGATATGTGTCGGTGCAGGCTCGATGGGCTGAAATGGCCTCTATCTGCACTGTGGGGTTTCTGTGATTCTGTGATTCTGTGTCCTGGCCAAATATTTATCCCTCAATCAACATCACTCTTCTTAGGCAGTCCCTCGGAACCGAGGATGACTTGCTTCCACATTAAAAATGAGTTTGCAGGTGACTGATTAATCCAATGTGGGACCAACAGTCTCTGTCACAGGTGGGGCAGACGGTGGTTGAAGGGGCGAGTGGGTGGGGTGCTTGGGTTGACGAGCGCTCCTTCTGCTGTTTGCGCTTGGCTTCCGCTTGCTCCCGGCGAAGAGACTCGAGGTGGTCGGCGCCTTCCCGGATGCTTCTCCTCCACTTTGTGCGGCCTTGGGCCAGGGATTCCCAGGTGTCGGTGGGGATGTTACACTTTTTCAAGGAGGCTTTGAGGGTGTCCTTGAAGCGTTTCCTCTGCCCACCTGGGGCTCTCTTGCCGTGCCGGAGCTCCGAGTAGAGCGCTTGTTTTGGGAGTCTCGTATCGGGCATGCGGGTGATGTGGCCCGTCCATCGGAGCTGATTGAGCGTGGTAATAACAGATTATCTGGTCATTATCACATTGTGCAAATTGGCTGCCGCGTTTCCTACATTACAACAATGACAACACTTCAAAAGTACTTAACTGGGTGTAACAGTGCTTTGGAACGTCCGGAGGTCGTTGAAGGCGCTATAGAAATAGTTCTTTCTGTCTTTCATGTGTTTGTAAACAACTAAAAAAAGAGACTGGCAAATAGTTTTCTTGGAAGGTTACGCCCCTTTTAAAATTGGGTGATAACTTCCCCTTGGGGTAAGCAGAGCTGAAGTCAATCCTGTTCCCTGGCGGTCGGGGAAGGTTGAGGGATGGCGTCACAGAGCGGTACCGATTGTGTCGTTCGAAGCCATCTGCAACTCAACAGAATTAATGACATCAAAATGTCAGTGGGAGGGAAAGAAAGAATGTGCTGCCGTAATGAGGAGAAAGTCACCTCGACCTCCTGGCAACTATCAAAAGACCCCTTTCTACCACCCCCCCCCCCCCACCCCCTAAGGAACACTAAAACCTTTTTAATAAATCCGATTGCAAACCATTTCAAAACAGTTGATGATTTATCAGCAACTAAAACAAAATTGTATGAAATCAGCATGCTTCCTTTCTTTACCCCAAAACAGTATGTGGCCTTACCCTGAGGAGCATTTAGTGACCGGATACTACTCTTGGTATGCTGCTTGCTTGTTTTAAAAAAAAATCATTACTTTGTCTGGGCTTGGTGCCAAACTCTGAGGGGTCGAGGAGTGATGCGTATGCTGGGCTTGCGATGTCATGGCTTCAAGGGGCCTCCTGATCGCTCTCAATGATTCCACGTTAGTTTGCATTTCCCAACCGGAGCCCCTCTAATGAAGAATCTCATTAGCCATCCTGCTGACAGGAAGCATTTGATTTTATTGATGTAGTGCGGGCAGGTCAGCTGGGCCCGTGTTTTGTCTGCGGGTCTCAGTCTCACGGTTTCGACAGGTTCTTCTCTCCGCCACCCCCTACCCGCTCTCCCCTACCCCCTCCCCAACCCTTTGTCCAGCCGGGTCACCCAGCCTAGCAGACTGCTTGCAGCATTTGGGGAGGAATGACTGGTAATTAAAAAGCCCTGTGGCACTTGGTACTAAACAGGAGCATACTCTGTTAATGGGCATGTGGTCGAATAAAGATTGTATTGTATTGACAAAACAAAATGTTATTTCTACCTGGCTGTAATGAATTTCCCTATGGCATACTTAATGTATTAAAAATTGGGGGGAAATAATAGCAAGAATTGTGTTCATCCAATGCATGTAATGGCATGAGTAAAATATTGGCAATTCATTCGGCATTCCAGGTGGCAATTCTGTTTTTTTTGTTGCTGTCATCGCCCATAAAACTAATGATAATATTTAGTTTCGGAGAATAATGCACAGCACGGTGCCACTGGAGATGTAGGGTGCAGGAACATGCCTCTGATTTTTCACACACTGACCTCTCGATCTCCACTGTGCTATTCCCTGTGGAGATTTCTTTGTAACGAGTAAGCCAGAAAAAATGTATTCAGTTAGTCCAACTGCAGTAGCCCTCAGTGTTTAGAATGAATTCCAGCGGGGCCTGCATCTGGAGTAACCTTCGATTTGCCTCGCTAGCACAGAGTGAGTCTCCTTGGATTGTGGTATTCAGGCTGAGTTGCTTACATACTCCATGTGACTTCCTGCAGCTTCTGGTGTCAGAGTGAAGTCCTGTCGGACTCCAGTAGAGAGAGCGAAGTCCTGTCGGACTCCAGTAGAGAGAGTGAAGCCCTGTCGGACTCCAGTAGAGAGAGTGAAGTCCTGTCGGACTCCAGTAGAGAGAGCGAAGTCCTGTCGGACTCCAGTAGAGAGAGCGAAGTCCTGTCGGACTCCAGTAGAGAAAGCGAAGTCCTGTCGGACTCCAGTAGAGAGAGCGAAGTCCTGTCGGACTCCAGTAGGGAGAGCGAAGTCCTGTCGGACTCCAGTAGGGAGAGCGAAGTCCTGTCGGACTCCAGTAGGGAGAGCGAAGTCCTGTCGGACTCCAGTAGAGAGAGCGAAGTCCTGTCGGACTCCAGTAGAGAGAGCGAAGTCCTGTCGGACTCCAGTAGAGAGAGCGAAGTCCTGTCGGACCCCAGTAGGGAGAGCGAAGCCCTGTCGAACTCCAGTAGGGAGAGCGAAGTCCTGTCGGACTCCAGTAGAGAGAGCGAAGTCCTGTCGGACTCCAGTAGGGAGAGCGAAGTCCTGTCGGACTCCAGTAGAGAGAGCGAAGTCCTGTCGGACTCCAGTAGAGAGAGCGAAGTCCTGTCGGACTCCAGTAGAGAGAGCGAAGTCCTGTCGGACTCCAGTAGAGAGAGCGAAGTCCTGTCGGACTCCAGTAGGGAGAGCGAAGTCCTGTCGGACTCCAGTAGAGAGAGCGAAGTCCTGTCGGACTCCAGTAGAGAGAGCGAAGTCCTGTCGGACTCCAGTAGGGAGAGCGAAGTCCTGTCGGACTCCAGTAGAGAGAGCGAAGTCCTGTCGGACTCCAGTAGGGAGAGCGCAGCCCTGTCGGACTCCAGTAGGGAGAGCGAAGTCCTGTCGGACTCCAGTAGAGAGAGCGAAGTCCTGTCGGACTCCAGTAGAGAGAGCGAAGTCCTGTCGGACTCCAGTAGGGAGAGCGAAGTCCTGTCGGACTCCAGTAGGGAGAGCGAAGTCCTGTCGGACTCCAGTAGAGAGAGCGAAGTCCTGTCGGACTCCAGTAGGGAGAGCGCAGCCCTGTCGGACTCCAGTAGAGAGAGCGAAGTCCTGTCGGACTCCAGTAGGGAGAGCGAAGTCCTGTCGGACTCCAGTAGGGAGAGCGAAGTCCTGTCGGACTCCAGTAGGGAGAGCGAAGCCCTGTCGGACTCCAGTAGGGAGAGCGAAGTCCTGTCGGACTCCAGTAGAGAGAGCGAAGTCCTGTCGGACTCCAGTAGAGAGAGCGAAGTCCTGTCGGACTCCAGTAGGGAGAGCGAAGTCCTGTCGGACTCCAGTAGGGAGAGCGAAGTCCTGTCGGACTCCAGTAGGGAGAGCGAAGTCCTGTCGGACTCCAGTAGGGAGAGCGAAGTCCTGTTGGACTCCAGTAGGGAGAGCGAAGCCCTGTCGAACTCCAGTAGAGAGAGTGAAGCCCTGTCGGACTCCAGTAGAGAGAGCGAAGTCCTGTCCAGCAGCTTATTGAATCGGTCACACATGTGTCTGCAGCTGACCAGAGTAGGTCGGTGTGGAATCCAGTGACCAGAGTAGGTCGGTGTGGAATCCAGTGACCAGAGTAGGTCGGTGTGGAATCCAGTGACCAGAGTAGGTCGGTGTGGAATCCAGTGACCAGAGTAGGTCGGTGTGGAATCCAGTGACCAGAGTAGGTCGGTGTGGAATCCAGTGACCAGAGTAGGTCGGTGTGGAATCCAGTGACCAGAGTAGGTCGATGTGGAATCCAGGGACCAGAGTAGGTCAGTGTGGAATCCAGTGACCAGAGTAGGTCGATGTGGAATCCAGGGACCAGAGTAGGTCGGTGTGGAATCCAGTGACCAGAGTAGGTCGGTGTGGAATCCAGTGACCAGAGTAGGTCGGTGTGGAATCCAGTGACCAGAGTAGGTCGGTGTGGAATCCAGTGACCAGAGTAGGTCGGTGTGGAATCCAGTGACCAGAGTAGGTCGGTGTGGAATCCAGTGACCAGAGTAGGTCGGTGTGGAATCCAGTGACCAGAGTAGGTCGGTGTGGAATCCAGTGACTAGAGTAGGTCGGTGTGGAATCCAGTGACCAGAGTAGGTCGGTGTGGAATCCAGTGACCAGAGTAGGTCGGTGTGGAATCCAGTGACCAGAGTAGGTCGGTGTGGAATCCAGTGACCAGAGTAGGTCGATGTGGAATCCAGTGACCAGAGTAGGTCGGTGTGGAATCCAGTGACCAGAGTAGGTCGATGTGGAATCCAGTGACCAGAGTAGGTCGATGTGGAATCCAGTGACCAGAGTAGGTCGATGTGGAATCCAGTGACCAGAGTAGGTCGATGTGGAATCCAGGGACCAGAGTAGGTCGATGTGGAATCCAGGGACCAGAGTAGGTCGATGTGGAATCCAGTGACCAGAGTAGGTCGCTGTACATTCCAGTGACCAGAGTAAGTCCCAGAAGCCTCACACCATGCACTAGTCTAGCCAAACGCAAGTGTGAATATGTTGGTACTAAGAGAAAAGCCATTTAATGTACCACTACAGTGCTCCCAGATCACAGTCAGCGTTATTCCCATTTTATCTCCTATTTCATTCATGATTTTCCTGTTTTTTCCCTCTGTGCCCACAAGAGTGAAAATATTGTAATTTCTTGAAATATTGGAACTGCGACCTTGAGTTACCATCCAGGATTGAAAGTTTTGATTGCAGAGGTTAATTTGAGCAATGTGTGTTTTGTATTGTGGCACTGCGCGCTGCTGTTGACCCTGTGGGTTCAGCTCATTGACAGAATTGTGATGCTAGCATTTAACAGGTCAAAAGACTAAGACCAACTCTCCTTTTTGTTTTTTTTTGTTCGGTAAACATATTGTCAAATCTGCTTGACATTCTGTGCTACAATGTGCAATTGAAAGACCTTAGGGACTCGTCGACAAAGTCAATACCAAACAGAGGAAATCTTCATGAATGCATTCATAAAGTTGCCACGCATGCAAACAAATGAATTCTTCTGTATTACCAACAATCTTCCCTGTAAGCTGCACTTTGTTCTGCACGGCCTGTTTCTTTTAGTGCACGGTATTTACAATGGAGAAGCCATGAGCTGCCTGCACGGGGACCTTTCCCATTGCAGCGTGGCTGTCGAGGGAACATTGATTGCCAATTGTACTCGGTAATGGCATAGAAATTGGTGATGCCACATACATACCATGATGGCAGTGGACACACTTCAGACTGTGGTTAAGACCTACACCCAACCTGCCGGACCACAGAGTACTCAACATTGGCTTTGGGTCCAACAAATGGGAAGCTGTTCCAGACATTTCCTCACTCTGATGGATTGCATGTGAAGGATTTTCCATTTAGTGGCAGCTGTCCCACTCTTTAGTTCTCAAAAACCAGGATGTAGAAGGTGTATATATCAAGGATAAGATACAGGAAACTCTCGATTTACCAGCACCTAAATAACCGGAAATCTCTGTTAACTGGCAAAATTCAGGAGTAGGTTCAGGTAAGTTTTACTTCATATTAGTGGCCGTTCCTGGATCTGTGGCTGTGTAACCGGGGTTCCTGCACTTGTTGCTAAGCAACAGGGATGCTTGGTCTGTGGCCGGGGTTCCTGTACCTGTTGCTAAGCAACAGGGAAGCCTGGATTTGTGGCTGTGTACGGAGCTCTCGTACCTTTTACTATACCTCTGTAATCCGGACTATTTGATAAACCGGCACCACGCCGGTCCCGTCGGTGCCGGATAAAAAAGAGTTTCCTGTAATCTTCTGTAATATCTTCTGTACATTGAGAAAGCTGGAAAAAGATGAACCAAAGCTGCACCTCATAAGACTTTAACGATTGGGCACAAATTCATCAGAAACGCTTAAACTGTTGCTGTGATATAAGTGTCTGAAAACAAGTTGTTCTCGCCCACTACTGATTGAAAATACTTTGGGCTGTATTGGTTTGAAGTCATGCTGTGCAATATTAGTATTGAATGCACGGCTGTGAAATCCCACTGCCCGTTATTTTAACAACCGCATTAATCCTATTGAAATAAACACTTTCGTGACTATCACACAGTGCGATTACAAGCCTTGTGTCAGGAGCGTGTTGCAGTCTGGCTCGAGCGGAATCAGCTGCTCGTCCCCAGTTTTAAGTGACAACGATGTTAGTTCCGATGCTCGGCAGTCGTGAGAGGGCCCAGCCAATGTTGAAAACCCCACTCCAAAATCCAGAAGCACTTGTTCTTTTCAGGCTGCTGGAATGAGCAGGTGCTGCATGTTCAAACAATGAAGCAACTCCCCATCCCAGTACTCCGATTGGCATTCCTCCCTGGCAGGCACACAGGGAGGCACTGACTTAAAAGCTAAAATAATCTGCAGCCCGTGAATGTTTTTGCATCTACTCTGTGCAGCTATTGATAGTCACCATCTTTCCCTACATCACAACAGCGACTACACTTCAAAAGGTATTTCATTGGCTGTAAAGCGCTTTGAGACATCTGGTGATCGTGAAAGGCGCTATAGAAATGCAAGTCTTTCTTTCTGAGAAATCTCTTGTTACAACAAATCCAAACTTTGAAAGGGGTTGGGGGGAGGGTGTCCTGGCCAATATGAATCCTTCAACCAACACCGTTAAATCATATTATCTGGTCATTCTCAAATTGCTGTTTGTGGGATCTTAAAGTGCGCAAATTGGCTGCCTCAGTTCCTACGTTACAACAAGGACTGCACTTTGAAAGTACTTCATTGGCTGTAAAGTGCTTTGGGGATGTCCTGAGGTCCGTCCTGAAAGGCGCTATATAAATGCAGGTCTTTCTTGTTTCTTTAATTGGGCTTTAACTTTCTATATGAGCTGGTGAGTAGATGAAGTGCGGAGCATTCCCTCTGGGGTCAGGGACGTTGAGGCTGATCAGTTTCATCCTTCCTTGCTGTGATCTGGGATGGCTGCCAGATTATTCTTATTACTGAGGCAACTTGCCGGGACTGGCACTCCCCGAAAGCCTAATTGCACACTTTTCAACAGGCCCTCATTGTGACATGAAAAAATAAGCTTGTGGAAAAAAACATTCTTTCAAGCTGTAAGCTCTGACATATTCTGTTCTTTCTATTATAATAGTTAGACACTTTGAATAAGTACTGTTTAAACTCAGTGACGGGAGATATTCAGATAAAGAACTAATCACTGTGTCGCTTTTCTTTAAACATCATTGAATAAAATGATTCTCTACTGTGTGTAGTTGGGGATTTTGACTTCTCAATTTACACGTTGCGTCTCTACATGTTATTCAGTCATGCCAAAGGTGAGTTCCTGATTTATTACTGCAAAATAAGCACGCACTTATTATATTGTTGGGTCCTGGTAAGCGCATGGCTGCTTTGCCAAGAAATGTTCTGCTTGGATCAGGATTTGTACATACTGCAGATAAAAATGAACCAATTTGCAGATCTTTGTTCCACAGCTCATTTAATCGCTCATTCAGTTGCAGAGACTAAACAAAAAATAGTAGAAACACTCAACAAAGCCTGCACCAATGATTAGACTCCTAATCTATGTCAAAACTAACGGTTGACAGTGGATTGACTGCAATTACTATGCTCCACCTTCAAAGTGCCATAATTGGGGAATATTTTATGTTTGACACAGAATTTTATATTTAAATGCCAGGCTTGAGGTTTGGAATACCATGCAGTGGCAGTGAATGAGAGGAAGTTAGGGTGCAGAAAGGGAAGGGGTGACCAACAGACAGAGTAGTAGGCGCAGGCAGGTAGTGCAGGTGTCCCCTGTGGACATCCCCCTCTCAAACAGATACACCACTTTGAGTACTGTTGGGGGGGATGGCTTATCAGAGGAAGGCATCAGCAGCCAACTTCCTGGCACCAGGGGTGGCTCTGCTGCACAGGACGGGAGGAAAAAGAGGGGTAGAGCTATAGTAATAGGGGATTCTATTGTAAGGGGAATAGATGGGCGTTTCTGCGGCCACAAATGAGACTCCAGGATGGTGTGTTGCCTCCCTGGTGCAAGGGTCAAGGATGTCTCAGAGCAGCTGCAGAACATTTTGGAAGGGGAGGGTGAACAGCCAGTTGTCGTGGTGCATATAGGTACCAACGATATAGGTAAAAACCAGGATGAGGTCCTAAAAGCTGAATATAGGGAGTTAGGAGGTAAATTAAAAAATAGGACCTCAAAGGTAGTAATCTCAGGATTGCTACCAGTGCCACGTGCTAGTCAGAGTAGAAACAGAAGGATATTTCAGATGAATACGTGGCTAGAGGAATGGTGCGAGGGGGAGGGATTCAAATTCCTGAGACATTGGAACCGGTTCTGGGGTAGGTGGGACCAGTTCAAACCGGACGGTTTGCACCTGGGCAGGGCCAGGACCGATGTCCTAGGGGGAGTGTTTGCTAGTGTTCTGGGGGAGGGTTTAAACTAAAATGGCAGGGGGTTGGGAACCTGAGCAGGGGGACAGAGGAAAGGGAAACAAGGATAAAAGCAAAAGATAGGAAGGAGAAAAACAAAAGTGTCAGTCAGAGAAATCAACGGTTTAAATCAAACATGGCCACAGTAAATAATAATTCTAATAGGTCTAAGAGCGTTAAAAAAAAAGCCTGAAGATTTTGTGTCTTAATGCGAGGAGCATTCATAATAAGGTGGATGAATTAGCTGCGCAAATAGAGGTAAACGAATATGATTTGATTGGGATTACAGAAACATGGCTCCAGGGTGGCCAAGGCTGGGAACTCAACATCCAGGGGTATTCAATATTCAGGAAAGATAGGCAAAAAGGAAAGGGAGGTGGGGTAGCATTGCTGGTTAAAGAAGGGATTAACACAATTGTAAGGAAGGATATTAGCTCTGATGATGTGGAATCTGTATGGGTAGAACTGAGAAATACCATGGGGCAGAAAACGTTAGTGGGAGTGGTATATAGACCTCCAAACAGTAGTGCGGAGGTTGGGGAGGCATTAAAATGGAAATGAGAGAAGCGTGCAATAAGGGCACAGCAGTCATCATGGGTGACTTTAATCTACATATAGATTGGGCTAACCAAATTAGTAACAATACTGTGGAGGAGGAATTCCTTGAGTGTTTACGGGATGGTTTCCTGGACCAATATGTCGAGGAACCAACTAGAGATCAGGCCATCTTAGACTGGGTATTATGTAACGAGAAAGGATTAATTAGCAATCTTGTTGTACGAGGCCCCTTGGGTCGGAGCGATCATAATATGATCGAATTCTTCATTAAGATGGGGAATGAAGTACTTGACTCAGAGACTAGGGTCCTGAATTTAAATAAAGGAAACTACGATGGTCTGAGGCATGAGTTGGGTAGGATTGATTGGGGAATGTCACTCAAAGGGTTGACGGTGGATAGGCAATGGCAAACATTCAAAGACTGCATGGATGAACTACAGAATTTGTTCATCCCAGTTTGGTATAAAAATAAAACAAAAAAGGTGACTCAACCGTGGCTAACAAGGGAAATTAGGGATAGCATAAGATCCAAGGAGAGGACATATAAATTGGCCAGAAAAAGCAGTAAACCTGAGGATTGGGAGCAGTTTAGGATTCAACAAAGGAGGACAAAGGGATTAATTAAGAAGGGGAAAATAGAATATGAGAGTAAGCTTGCAGGGAACATAAAAACTGACTGTAAAAGCTTTTATAGATATGTGAAGAGAAAAAGATTGGTGAAGTCAAGCGTAGGCCCCTTGCAGTCAGAATCAGGGGAATTTATAATGGGGAACAAAGAAATGGCAGACCAATTAAATACATATTTTGGTTCTGTCTTCACAAAGGAGGACACAAATAACCTCCCAGGGATGTCGGAGAACATAGGGTCTGATGAAAGGGAGGAACTGAAAGAAATCAGTATTGTTAGGAAAATTGATGGGATTGAAGGCCGATAAATCCCCAGGGCCTGATAATCTACATCCTAGGGTACTTAAGGAAGTGGCCCTAGAAATAGTAGATGCATTGCTGATCATCTTCCAACATTCGATGGAATCTGGAACAGTACCCATGGATTGGAGGGTAGCTAATGTTACCCCACTATTCAAAAAAGGTGGTAGAGAGAAAACGGGGAATTACAGACATCGGTAGTGGGGAAAATGCTAGAGTCCATTATAAAAGATGTAATAGCAGAGCACTTGGAAAACAGTGACAGGATCAGACAAAGTCAACATGGATTTACAAAAGGTAAATCGTGCTTGACTAATCTACTGGAATTTTTTGAGGATGTAACTGGTAAAATAGATAAGGGAGAACCAGTGGATGTGGTGTATTTGGACTTTCAGAAGGCTTTCAATAAGGTCCCGCATAAGAGATTAGCATGTAAAGTTAAGGCACATGGGATTGGGGGCAAGGTATTGACTTGGATAGAGAACTGGTTGGCAGACAGAAAGCAAAGAGTTGGAATAAACGGGTCTTTTTCCGAGTGGCAGGCAGTGACTAGTGGGGTACCGCAGGGATCAGTCCTTGGACCCCAGCTATTCACAATATATATTAATGATCTAGACAAGGGAACTAGATGTAATATCTCCAAATTTGCAGATGACACAAAGCTGGGTGGGCGTGTGTGCTGTGAGGAGGATGCCGAGAAACTCCATGATGATTTGGACAGGTTGGGTGATTGGGCAGAAGCATGGCAGATGCAATATAACGTGGATAAATGTGAGGTTATCCACTTTGGTGGCAAAAACAGGAAGGCAGATTATTATCTGAATGGCAATAGATTGGGAGAAGGGGAAGTGCAACGAGACCTGGGTGTCCTTGTGCACCAGTCGCTGAAGGTAAGCGTGCAGGTGCAGCAGGTGGTTAAGAAGGCAAATGGTATGTTGGCCTTCGTAGCGAGAGGGTTTGAGTACAGGAACAAGGATGTCTTGCTGCAGTTGTACAGGGCCTTGGTGAGACCACATCTTGAGTACTGTGTGCAGTTTTGGTCACCTTATCTGAGGAAGGATGTTCTTGTCATGGAAGGAGTGCAGCGAAGATTCACCAGGCTGATACCTGAGATGGCAGGAATGACGTATGAGGAGAGATTGGGTTGATTGGGCTTTTACTCGCTGGAGTTTAGAAGAATGAGAGGGGATCTCATTGAAACTTATAAAATTCTGACAGGACTGGACAGACTAGATGCAGGAAGGATGTTCCCGATGGTCGGGGAGTCCAGAACCAGGGGTCACAGTCTAAGGATAAGGGGTAAGTCATTTAGGACAGAAATGAGGAGGAATTTCTTCACCCAGAGAGTGGTGAACCTGTGGAATTCTCTACCACAGAAGGCAGTAGAGGCCAATTCATTAAATATATTCAAGAAGGAGTTGGATACATTTCTTAAGGCTAAAGGGATCAAGGGATATGGGGAGAAGGCAGGGACAGAGTACTGAATTTGGATGATCAGCCATGATCGCATTGAATGGCGGAGCAGGCTCGAGGGGCCGAATGGCCTACTCCTGCTCCTATCTCCTATGTTTCTATGAGCAATCTATACAATGGCATTGAATGAGAAAAGATTCGGGTCCATTGGAACTATAGAAAGAAGAAAGAAAGACTTGCATTTATATAGCGCCTTTCACAACCTCAGGACGTCCCAACGTGCTTTACGGCCAATGAAGCTCTTTTGAAGTGTAGTCACTGTTGTAATGTGGGAAACGCAGCAGCCAATTTGCGCACAGCAAAATCCCATAATCTGTTTTAGTGATGTTGGTGGAGGGCTAATTATTGGCCAGGACACCGGGGATAACTCCCCTGCTCTTCTTCAAAATAGTTACATGGAATCTTTTACATCCACCGGAGAGAGCAGACGGGGCCTCGTTTAACCTTTCATCCGAAAGACGGCACCTCTGACAGTGCGGCGCTCCCTCAGCACTGCACTGGAGTGTCGGCCTAGATTTTTGTGCTCAAGTCTCTGGAGTGGAACTGTGAACTCTCGACCTTCTGACTCCGAGGCGAGGGTGCTACCCACTGAGCCACAGCTGACACCTAACCTAACTGTTGGAATTCTGTGTGTGGATTTGTTTACCTGGAGTACTGCTCTTCTACTGTGAAAGCCACTTGTTTAGGAGGAGCATTGTCAAAGCCCTGGCAGCATCAGCCTGGACACACTCTTGACACCGGGGAATGGTGCATGGTATGGGAGACCTAAGCAAAGGCAAGAGAATATTAAAATCAAGTTTTATTAGAAAATGGGAGGGAAAAGATTTATATTGTTTATGAGGCTGGCCCTTCAAGGGGAAATGTGATTTTCATCCTAATGTTTATTCATTGCGGCATCCAAAAAACTGTAATTTTTATAGTCATGTTCCAGTCATAACGTTGATGATTATCTGGGCAGGGGGAGGGGGAGGGTAAAGATCATGGGAAATGGGCCGACGTACATTCATAACAGCACCTGTAAAAATATCACTCAAGCACAGAGTTAAAAACAAACCTTGCTTTTGAGTATAAATCAACCCCGTAGTGATTGTGCCGGGCCACAGTGCCATGACAAAATCATGACTAGAAAATAATTTTGTTTATGTCAGTTGTAATGGTTCCAAACCCAGACGAGGAAAAAACCCCAAAAAGGATGGTTTATTTAGAAAATGATGTCAATTTAGAAATTGTTTTGTCATTTGAGACAGCCCAGTGCATTATGCTGTGGTCAGATTGCTGGCTGGAGTGTTCTACTCTGCATTGGCTTCCCAATCTCAACTGGGTTGCTGAAGGGGGAAGAGACCAGGCACGTCCTTCAAGGAAAACTCAAGCTATTGCACTTCCATAGTGTTGGCCCTGAGAGTAGCACTGAAGTGGCCACCAGTCAAGAAGCCTATGAGGTACTGGAGAGAAAACAGTAACCTATACTAGACTGATTCCTGGGATGGAGGGATTGTCCTTTGAGGAGAGATTGAGTAGACTAGGCCTATATTCTCTAGAGTTTAGTAGAATGAGAGGTGATCTTATTGAAACAGATAAAATTCTTAAGGGGCTTGACAGGGTAGATGCAGGATGTTTCCCCTGGCTGGGGAGTCTAGAGCCAGGGGTCACAGTCCCAGGATAAGGGGTTGGCCATTTAGGGCTGAGATGAGGAGAAATTTCTTCACTCAAAGGGTTGTGGAGGCTCAGTCATTGAGTACATTCAAGGCAGAGATCGATAGATTTTTAGATATTAAGGGATATGGGGATAGTGCGGGAAGGTGGAGTTGAGGTCGAAGATCAGCCATGATCTTGCGGAATGGCGGAGCAGGCTGGAAGGGCCGAATGGACTACGCCTGCTCCTATGTCTAATGTTCTTATGTACACAACAAAAGGATAAAAAGAAAAGCCATGAATGTTGTAAGTACATAGCAGGCTTTAAAAAAAGAAATAACTTGCATTTATATAGCGCCTTTTACAACCTCAGGATGTCGCAAAGTGTTTTACACCCAATGAAGTACGTTTGGAGTGTAGTCACTGTTGTAGGAAAAGCAGCAGCCAATTTGCACACAGCAAGCTCCCACAAACAGCAATGTGATAATGACCAGATAATCTGTTTTAGTGATGGTGGTTGAGGGATAAATATTGGCCCCAGGAGACCGGGGAATAACTCCCCTGCTCTTCTTCGATATAGTGTCGTGGGCTCTTTTGCGTCCATCTGAGAGGGCAGACGGGGCTCAAGTCTCATGAAGCGGGACTTGAACCCACGGCTTTTTGACTCCCGAGGCGAAAGTGCTGCCAACTGAGCCACTCACTCAGTATCTTCATGGAAAAGCGTAATGTTTTGGGTGAAAAAACCCTGCACCAGTTTTTAAAACATTAAACTTCTCTTACAAATGCTGACTAAGCTGCTGTATGTTTCCAGCATGTTCTGTTTTAACAAAATAAAAGGGACAGTTTGGGGTGAGGGGACTGGAGTGTTGTGGGCTGTAATACTTCCTGTCCCTTTTGAAACCCCAGTGTTAACATCCAGCACTGCCCATACCACACAGATTAGATTGATACCAGTGCTGCTGCTGCTCTGTCCAATGCGCCTCGAGCTCAGGAAGGCATTCAATGTGAAGTTTTCCACTTCCCACACCAGCCGTCCTCTGAGGGAGCCTGCCAACCTAGTGCCAATTGATGCAGAATTACCGCCAATATTGTGCAGTGGACGTGTGCCCATTAGGAATTGGGTGGAAGCTGCCCAAGTCAATTTCTGTTAGGGTTGTTACGGCCAGAAGAGAGAGGAGAATTTCAGAACATTCGTACGGGCTAGCTTTGAGCCTAGGTCCCAGAGGATAATGTTTCAACATATAAGAGCCCCAAAGTGGTGCCGTTTTGAACGTTTATATAATTATACTTTATAACATCACATTTAAAAAGTACTTGGATATGCACTTGAAGTGCCATAACCTACAAGGCTATGGACCAAGTGCTGGAAAGTGGGATTAGGGTGGATAGCTCCTTTTCGGCCGGCACGGACAAGATGGGCCGAATGGCCTCCTTCTGTGCTGTACATTTCTATGATTCTATGATCACTTCAAGATCGCAGACTTCATAGCATTCATCAAATCCTTTTTTCATTTTCTAAGTGTATATATATATATGTATACACACGTGTATTAATGTACTTCTAAAATGTAAACAGCCTTTTGTTATCCCAGTATTGACATACTCAGTTATATATTTATGATAAGACAAAGTGCTGTATCCCAGTATTATAATATACACAAGGGATGTATATCAGTTTTATATTAGGTGCCAGATACTGTATCCCTAGTTCTATGCATAAAAATAGCTCAGGGTGAGTCACCCGATTTTGCCTCCATTCTGATGCCTGGTTGAGATCAGGAATCCAACCCTGGCAGAAATCACAGACACGATCCAGGGTCCCACGCAGCACCATGACTAAAGCAGCTTTTTAATAAATACTGTGAAGGTCATTCATCAGAGTTAACGGCGTCTGCAAAACTTGTCCAAAATCTGCTTTCAAAATAACGGCATTTGTCACATGCATTGCCTTAATTGGAAAAGTGAAAACATTTGAACTGTGCAACGCAGTCAACCATTGAGATTTGCAAACTTCATTTTTCCTTTGTGGATGCTTGAAAAGCATTTCCAGTTTCTCAGTGGGTAGCGGTATCCCACAAGTTCCTGGTCTGGGACCGCTTCTGTTCACTGTGTACCTCAATGATTTGGATATAGGGCTAGAGGGAGGGGTGTTCAAATTTGCAGACAATACTAAAATAGGAGGCAGAGTAACTTATACTGAGGACCAAAGGAAGTTGCAAGGGGACACTGCTAAGATGGTAGAAAGGACAAAAAAAGTAATAGCAGATGGAATTCAATGTAAGTAAGTGTGAGGTGGTACATTTTAGTAAAAGAAATTCATATTTATACTTTGAATATATTTAAAGTGGAGATAGACAGATTTTTGAACGATAACGGAGTCAAGGATTATGGGGAGCGGGCAGGGAAGTGGAGTTGAGGCCAAGATCAGATCAGCCATGATCTTATTGGGCCAGAAATTCGCGGCCAGAAGCGTGAGTACGGTCGGCTTACTCACGCTTCTGGCCGTTGGAAATGCCGGCGTTCAGCATGAACAGCGCATGCGGGGAACGCCGGCATTTCCAGACCTCGAGCGCGTGTGACTGCACAGGCAGCGCTTGCGCAGTGAACTTCGTGGATTTCATTCATGAAATCCGTGAGGTTAAGTCCTTAGAAGTAACACTGAAAAAAAGCAAGTGTAAAGTGGTTCATTGGCTGCGGAGGAAGATATATTTTATCGTGGAGCTTTTGAAATGCAATATTTTTGTTTGGGAAAGGGAGGGAAGTTATTTTAAGAAATTTTAAGTAAGTTTTAAAGTTAAAATTTTTTTTTTTTTTTTAAAGGGTTTTCAGAACGGTAGGTAGAAGGAGCAATTGTGGCTGTGTGAATGGAATGTGAGAATGAGTTATGTATGTATGTCCACATATATTCCTTTACGTATATGTATGTATGTTTTATATTCCTTTACTATGAATGTATGTTTTTAATTATGATTTTCAAATAAGTTACTTTCTCTGAAAGTCATAATTAAATAATACATTCATACACATAAGTAAAGGAATATATACATAACACGCAAAGGAATATATACAGACATACATACTTTCAGAAGCTCCACGATAAGAAATATCTTCCTCCGCAGCCTCTGTAGCAACTGTACCCATGCTTTTTTCATGTGTAAGTTGTAATGACTGGACCTCACTGAAAGCATTAATGAAAGCGGCGAATTATACTGCGCACGCGCTGCATGTGCAGTCGCACGCGTTCTGCCTCTGAACCCCTTCGTTCAGAGGACAGGAAATGCCGGTTTTCCCCACATGCACTGTGCATGCTGAAAACTGGCATTTCATCCGGCCAGATGCGTAAGTACCCCGACCGTACTAGCGCATTTGGAAGGGAATTATTGGGCCAACATTTTACATGTCAATAAAATAAAAAATTTAACACTTGCACGACTTGCCCCCTCGCATCTGCGACTGAGGGTCCGAGGAGGTGCATTGCGCAAGAGGTCATCATCGGACGTATCCTCACACTGTTCCCTTTGGGGAACTGTATGAAGTGGTGGAAGGATTTATGGCCGTGATTAACGCTCATTCCGTGACCGTAACCATCTTTGAACCAGCCATTAAGGTGGTTAGTCCTATGGCGGGAGGGTTTTACGGGCTCCCACAACCCATCTGAGGGGGGGGGGGCCACCAACACCCGCGGACGCAAGTATCCCGCTGGATGTCCACCCAGAATTTAAAGTTGGAGCTCCGACTCCACTTGCCGGGACTGTCTGGAGTGGGGTTCAAAACCCTACTCCTTCTGGCCCAGCAGCGGGGATGCTTACTGCTACGCAAAAGGCCCACTCCGCACAAAAGGTGACACCCATACGTTTCCTGCGCCTTTTCCCTCCCCGTGACTGGAGCCCTATGCTGCCATTTCACGTTGCTAATCGGATTGGGCGTTTGTCATAGCGGTAGGATCCCCGCCGCTGGGCCAGATCAGGGTAGGGTTTCGAACCCCGCTCCAGACAGTCCCGGCAAGTGGAGTCGGAGCTCCGGCTCTAAATTCTGGGTTGACATCCAGTGGGATATTTGCGTCCGTGGGTGTGGGTGGCCCCCCCTCCTTGTATAGCTTGTGGGAGCCCGTAAAACCCTCCCGCCATAGGACTAACCGCCCTAATGGCTGGTTCAAAGATGGTTACGGTCACGGAATGAACGTTAATCACGGCCATAAATCCTTCCACCACTTCATACAGTTCCCCAAAGGGAACAGTGTGAAGACACGTATGACGACGACATTGCTAAATAAATAAATGGAATTAAAAAAATTCTTTTAGGGCTTTTAAAAGTCTTTAAATTGCTTTAATTCTCTTTAAAACTACTTCAGATTACTCAAAATAATGTAAACATTTCAAAAAGTTTATAAAAGTTACCAAAATCTTCAAAAAACTTCCAAAAACCTATTTAAACTGCTGCTTTGCATGTAAAAAAGCAAAGCAGCTTGACAGAAACATTGGGGGCGTGTCCAGTGAAACTGAGACCTCAAGGGGCGTGTCTCACTTACACTGCACGCTCCTGGGTCCGCGCTGGCTGCACTCCTGGGCGGCGTGACGTCATACGCTGCCCGGGAATGTGCTTTCTATTTCTCCAAGTTCAGGCGTCCCAGAAGCTGATCGGCAGGAACGCGGGGTAAGTGCAAATACGGGGCTTGCACGCGCTGCAAGCCCCGTTCTGGAATTTCTGGCCCATTGAATGGCGGAGCAGGCTCGAGGGGCCGAATGGCCGACTCCTGCTCCTATGTCTTATGTTCTTATGTTGAATGGGGTGATGTGGAAAAGCAGAGGGATTTGGTGGTTCAGGCTCACATTAAATACAGCACCTCAAGTAGCTGTGGCCATAAGAAGGTAATGGAATACTTTGTATTACGGCACGATGTATAGAATATATACAAGTTGAGGTGTAACCGTGAATCTGTATAAAACTGTAGTAAGACCACAGTTGAAGTCTTGCGTGCAGTTTTGGGCTCCACGCTATAGGAAGGATGTTGAGGCAATAGACTTCAGCACAGATTCATTAGGATGCTGCCTGTAATAAGGAAATACAAATATGTAGACAGACTTGAAAAATTGGAGCTGTTTTTAGAACTGAGGAGATTATGGGGCCATTTGATCGAATTATTTAAAATTATGAAGGGATGGGACAGAGTAGATAGAAACAAATTGCTTCTAGTGGTTGGGGAGGGTTGGTCTAGAACAAGGGGACATAGATATAGGAATAAATGTAAGGGATATAGGACAGAGAATAAGAGATACTTTTTCACAGAGGGTTGTGAGGTTATGGAATGCACTAGTGATTGAAGCAGAGACCGTGTTAGCATTTCAGAATAGGCTGACCTGCATCGGCTCCTGGTTAAGCAACACCTCGATTTTTAAAATTCTCATCCTTGTTTTCAAATTCCTCCATGGCCTCACCCCTCCCTATCTCTGTAACCTCCTCCAGCCCCACAACCTCCCCGAGATATCTGGGCTCCTCTAATTCTGGGCTCTTGAGCATCCCTGATTTTAATCGCTCCACCATTGGCGGCCGTGCCTTCAGCTGAGTCCCTGTGCTCTGGAATTCCCTCCCTAAACCTCTCCGCCCCCCTCTACCTCTCTTTTCTCCTTTAAGATGCTCCTTAAAACCTGCCTCTTTGACCAAGCTTTTGGTCACCTGTCCTAATATCCCCTTATGTAGCTCGGTGTCAAATTTTGTTTTGCCCTGTGAAGCACCTTGAGACGATTTACTACGTTAAATGCACTATATGCATACAAGTTGTTGTTGTTAGATAGATGGTCGAAGGGGATGTAGGGATAGGGGAACAGGGGATTAGGACTACTGCTCGAGTGGCGGATAAACACCAACCAAGATTGGTTGGGCCAAAGGGGTTGTTTCCGTGTTGTAATTTCGATGTAGTTTTACACTCTGTGGGCTTCTGGCTGGCTCTGTAATATCTACATTCCTGATTAGCTCTGTACTCTCTTCAGGTTCATGGCAAGCTCCTTCAGGATTCCTGGCTCGTTCTGTACTCCTGACTCATTAACTCTGTGTTTCAGAATTATAGGTAGTTCAAACAGAGAATTGTTGTGTAAAATCTATAAACCTATCAGCAACTTTTTCCTGACTTTTTTGATTAGTTTATAGGACTCCGGAGACCTGATAACCATTTAGGAGACATTTATTTCAACATAATGGCCTGTCTTTGACCAGTAAAAACGTTGAGAGAGCATTCTCTCTTCCCTTCATTATGCTCCAGTCTGCCTCACTGCTGATGCGCAGCCATGGAGCATTGCAAACTCATTAGGCCCAAAGATAAGCAGTCTAGATGATGAGATACAGACTTGGGGCAATAAAGTGGAAGAAGAGTAAGCTTCTAATTTAAGATGCTTGGGCCGCAGTAATCAGGTTTGAGTGTCGACATCTTCTTTGAACTCCCCTTGTCGGAGCTTCTGTCATTGCACACACTTTACTACCAGTCTCTAACCGTGCTGACACTACCACCACCGCTACCCGAACCAATATAATTGAATGCTACCGGCCCGACCCACACCTACTGCCAACCCCTCCGGTCCCATCTAGTTCTGTCTGAATGGCTGACATTAAAGAGGATGCAGGCTGTTTCACTCTGAGGGTCTGAGATTCGGGACAGATTATGGGATGCCCTGAGCTCCTCTCCATGTTCCTAATTCAGAAGGTGTGGCACTGATACTTTTAGTACCTGTACTGTCTATCCTTTACATAGAAAGTAGGTTTTTCTTTGACTCGTTCTACGATGGCACGGTGGCATAGTGGTTAGCACTGTTGCCTCACAGCGCCAGGGACCCGGGTTCGAATCCGGCCTCGGGTGACTGTCTGTGTGGAGTTTGCACATTCTCCCCGTGTTTGCGTGGGTTTTCTCCGGGTGCTCCGGTTTCCTCCCACAGTCCAAAGATGTGCGGGGTTAGGTTGATTGGCTATGATAAAAATTGACCCTTAGTGTTAGGGGGATTAAATACGTGGGGATAGGGTGGGATATGTGTAGGGGTTACGGGGATCGGGTGGGATATGTGTCGGTGCAGGCTTGATGGGCCGAAATGGCCTCTATCTGTACTGTGAGGTTTCTGTGATTTCTGTGATATCAACTCAATCTGTATAAATTGGAAGGAGTTATTTTTTGTTTTGTTTCAGAGTCTTTATTGAAAGTAGCAAAGGCGGGACATATAATTACTCCTGCATTTTTTCAATGGATTCTTCCTTATATTTTGACTGTGAGGGGAGTCGGTTAATGTACACACATTGTTTTCCAATGGGGGAGCCACTGAGCAACGTCGCTTTTTGCAATTCACTCTTGTCTCCGAGATCGCGGTGGTTAATGCACCAAGTTGATGGTCAAAGTCCTGCTCATTTTGGCCAAAGATTTGTGGAGAATATCCATGGAAAAAGCAGCGGAGCACTTTGCAATACTGCAGCAGCGGCTTTCTGCCACTAGGGGAGCCAATAGTATTAAACATAAATAAAAACAGAAAACGCTGGAGACACTCAGCAGGTCAGGCAGCATCTGTGAAGAGAGAAACAAGAGTTAACGTTTCAGGTCGATGACCTTTCGTCAGAACTGGAAAAAAGCAGGAAATGGAACAGATTTTTAAGCACGTGTAGGGGCTGGGAAAGTGGGGAGGGGATGAAAGAACAAAAAGGGAAGGTCTGTGATAGGATGGAAGGCAGGAGAGATTAAGAGACATTAAGAGATATTCAAGGCAAAAGGAGATGGTAATGGGACAGGTTAAGAAACAAAGGATGGCTTGAGATGAAGTGTAAATTGCGCTGGCAGAATGAAAGACAGCTGCCATGTGGGGGAGAAGAAAAGAAAACACAAACAAAAAGTGTGGATAAAAAATATATATATGATAGGGGCTGAGGTTATAGTCTGAAATTGTTGAACTCTATGTTGAGTCCAGAAGGCTGTAAAGTGCCTAATCGGAAGAGTTAAATATAACTCGCGGAAGGCCGCGCCTGGCGGGACCCGAACATCAACAACAACAACAACTTGCATTTGTATAGCGCCTTTAACGTGGTAGAATGTCCCAAGGCGCTTCACAGTACTGGCAGGACACTGACTGGCTACGCCCCGGAATAAAAGACAATGGGGAGGCGAGAGGTAACAGACTTTTGTGACTCCTTACCTGGCAGGGAATTAGACATGAGGAAGGGGGGGGAAAAAAACAGACGGTGAGTCTCCTTGGGCCTCTCCTGCACAATCACCCGCGTTAACAATGATCTTGAGGATAAGTTAATTCCTTACCGTCTCCCCTGGGGAATTGTGCACAGAGTACTAAACGTGATGAGAAAATTACCTTTATAGATTGCGGAGAGAGATATTTTTTTCTCATTCTCATTGAATTTTGATGAAGTACAGCTGCTATTATAGCAAAATATCCTTCACTTCAGAAAATAAGGTTCGAAACTGTTGAGTTTAAGCTTGCACCAGGGGGCAGGGTTAATATTTAATGTTGACCAACAGATTGTTTTCATTATCTAGTTGAATATCTCATAAATTTTTATAAAATATACCGAGTCCAGCTTATGCCCATTGCTGAGAGCCAACTAACAGCTTTTTTTCCTGTCTCTCCAGAGGACATATTTGTTCAGCAGACACAAGATGCAAAGAATCCGATCATCTACGCCGTGTTCTCCGCCTCAGGGTAGGTACAGTGGTCCGGGATTGGGGGGGGGAGAAAACAATGCCCATATGGCAAGGAGGGAAATGAACAGATTTGTTCTTCAAACATGACCTTCCTCTGTAATCGCGTACATCCTGAAGAAATTATTCACCAACACTCTGCATTCCCCTGTGTTCAATGAAAGTGTCAGACTGAAGAAAGACTGCCTGGGTTTAGCAATCTTAATGGATGTACTTCAGGAACGAGTTGGTTGGAACAATGCTCCCTCAGGAGTCCCTCTGGGACTCGAGTCTGAATCCGTCCCATTTCTGCTGGGATGAAAAGCGTCCCTCTCTGCCAATGTTCAAAGTGGTGAGCTTGGACTCATTCTTAACCAAGTTGATACCAGGCTACAATTCAGCAACTATTGGCAGTGAACTGACAGTCCTATGCTGCTGTTGGCAGACAGTCCTGCCCTGTCAGCCAGCAGCTCCATTTACAGCGGCAGCACTATAAGGTAAATGAGACAGGGCCATTGCCTCTGGTGGCACACACAGAGAGAGCCACCTGGAGGGATTATATTTTTAACCCTCCCACTGCCCGAATCCAGAGCACAGTCGTTCAATCTGAGGGATTCCGGGTTCAACCACACCGACTAGAGCAGAGCCACTTGACGTGATCACCCTCAGGAGTCCCTGATGTGATCTCGCTGACCAGAGCAGAGCCAATGGGGGTCACTTCAGCCTCACCTGCCCAGCGGGTATGTAGCAGGTTCAGGTCGGACGCCCGTTTTATATACCGCCCGATTTTAACCTTCATTGACTTCAGACCCAAACCGACCCATTCCCGCCGGCCGGGTTAGGTTAAAATCCCACCCCCCCTCCCGATATGTGCAATCGCCCTCAGCAATTCCTGCCTCAGTCACACTGACCTTTTGGCATCACTGGCAGTTTTGACAACACTGACCGGTGAAGCCATTTTGTAGCGGGTGGGGAAAGTAAGTAAACTCGAGCTATATTCCCATAAGAACATAAGATTTAGGAGCAGGAGTGGGCCATATGGCCCCTCGAGCCTGCTCCGCCATTCAATAAGATCATGGCTGACCTTCTACCTCAACTCCACTTTCCCGCCCGATCTCCATATCCCTTGACTCCTATAGAGTCCAAAAATCTATCGATCTCTGTCTTGAATATACTCGACGACTGAGCATCCACAGCCCTCTGGGGTAGAGAATTCCACAGATTCACAACCCTCTGAGTAAAGAAATTGAATAAACATCAAATGAATAAACAACATAGTTGATGAAGTCTCAGAGACTTTAGTAAGTAGGGACTCTGGATGCTAGGAGAATGGAGGGAGAGGTTAGGCGGAATTTGTTTAGGCAGAGGGTTGTTGGAGCGTGAAATGCTTTGCCCCGGGGTGTGACTCAGACACAAGTGCATCTTTTACAGGAAAATTAGATCAATATTTGAAGCAGAGGGCTGTGGGGAGAGAGCAGGGCATAGGATTACTATTGGATGACTCGAGCAAGAAGCCAGCCAAATGGCCTCCTTCTGTACTGCAAGCGCCTATAGTTCTCCATTGTACTGTCATTGCAGGGACAGAAAGTGAAAGAAATTTTACTGGTACAGTTAGCTCCTCGGGGAGGACTTGTCGGGCAGGGAGAGCGCCTGTTAAAGGCTGCTCCTGAATCCTACCGCTGTGCCACCTCATGCCAGTGGCAGTCACATCAGTAGGCATGACATCTGGTACAACGGGATCTCCCACAGCGCACGATCTCAAACTCTGATCTAATCGAAATTAAAAAGCAAAACGAGAAATGGAAAACACTTTGTTCAAAAGAATTGAGCACAGTGAACAGAAGAAGACTGTAGAGAAAAATAACAGGGCTCTGAGTTATATTTAACGTGACTAGCAGATCAAAAATCACGGAGAGCTGTATCTCCCTTGGGTGATACCCATGTGAATTGAAGTCCTATTTATTCTGAAGGCTTTGCCTTTGAAATTGCACTGCACAGCATTAGCGTACCGATGCATTCATATGAAATTCCTTTCTTCACTGTTATAGCAGAGGCGTTAACCCTACAGGTTTCCCAGTGTCATTTCATGGTCATTACTTCTGTTTTAGAAGCTTGGAATCATTCTGCTTTCTGACGGGAGATATTGTGGATTTTTTTGTGTTGACAGATCGGTCTTTAAAGGATCCGCTGTGTGTGTCTATTCGATGACCGACATCCGTACTGTCTTCAACGGGCCCTTCGCGCACAAAGAGGGGCCAAATTACCAGTGGATGCCTTACACAGGAAAGATACCGTACCCCAGGCCTGGCACTGTGAGTAACTTTCTACACGAGCAAGACAAATCTTTCTCTTTTTGCTGGTTCAGCCGTGGCTCAGTGGGTAGCACTCGCGCCTCTGAGGCAGGAGGTTGTGGGTTCAAGTCCCACTCCAGAGACTTGAGCACAAAAATCTAGGCTGACACTCCAGTGCAGTGCTGAGGGAGTGCTACACTGTCAGAGGTGCCGTCTTTCAGATGAGACGTTAAACCGAAGCCCCGTCTGCTCTCTCAGATGGTCGTAAAAGATCCCACGGCACTATTTCGAAGAAGAGCAGGGGAGTTCTCCCCGGTGTCCTGGCCAATATTTATCCCTCAATCAACATCACTGAAACTGATTATCTGGTCATTATCACATTGCTGTTTGTGGGAGCTTGCTGTGCACAAATTAGCTGCCGTGTTTCCCACATTACAACAGTGACTACACTCCAAAAAGTACTTTGTTGGCTGTAAAGCACTTTGGGATGTCCGGTGGTCGAGAAAGGCGCTGTATAAATGCAAGTCTTTCTTTTTCTTCAGCACCAGGGTGCAAGAGGTTGGTGGGCTGGATCTCCAAATCTGGCACAAAATACTCATGGTTTTTCATCCATTAAAGTTTGTGATACGGGCTCCACCTCCCAGCACTCAGGACGATGACTCTAAACGCCCCAGGGCCACAGCATCACTTCCGCAACATATTCATTCAGAAGGCCGCTCGTTCGCAAGTTAAAAACTTCCCCCACTTTCATTTCCATGAAATATATAGATTTGATTTTATTTCATTCTCCCCTTTGGGCTGCCATGTGCCATTCGTGGGCAGAGTGAGCAGGCATTGGCAGTATCACTTGAAGCAGCCAGGGCTAACTAGCAGTCATTACCTTCCCCTCCTTGGGAAGGGTTTGGCCTGCACTTCCCTCTGACCCACTCCTGTCCTGAACTCTTGCACAGTTATTATAGGCAGCAATCAGGTCATCTGAGCTTCAAAGGCAACTCCATTGCTGGGCGCAGTACCTTGAAGAACACTTTTCAAAGATGATTGGGTTGGATAGCCATTCACGTCACACACTCGGTGGCCGTGTTTTCCCAGGATAGGGCGGCTCCAGATCGGTGCCTCGGCCAAACTATTGCAGTTAATGAGACCATTCCGGAACATCCAGGGCTCCTCCCTATCAATGATATCATGGGAACAGCCAGGCTGTCTCTGTTGAGGTAAAAAAAAATGACATATTAAAAAAAGTGACTGAATATTTGTAGAAATCTATATATTTGTGAACAGACAACGGGAGAGTAATGTTCTGCCAATGTTAAGGATCCTAAGAGAAATGAGTTTAAACAGTCACAACCCAGGCCCCCGTGGATGTGAGTCTGCAGTTCAAAATGAGTTGTAATGTCAAACCGCTAGAGTACTCGTTTTGAGGCTGGGGTTCAGGCTATATGTCTGGGGAGCTTCATTCTTCATTTATCTACTGCCATACTTGACCTGGAAGTGCTTGATGTTGTTAACGAGGGCAAAGTAATAGTGCAAAGGTGCGTCTCCAGCAGTGTCACTAACCCCCCTCCCACCCCCATCGTATTAGCAGCGTAACAGATGTTAAAGAAAGACTTGCATTTATATAGCGCCCTACACGACCACCGGCCGTCTCAAAGCGCTTTACAGCCAATGAAGTACTTTTTGAAGTGGAGTCACTGTTGTAATGTGGGAAACGTGGCAGCCAATTTGTGCACAGCAAGCTCCCACAAACAACAATGTGAAAATGACCAGAAGATCTGTTTTAGTGATGTTGGTTGAGGGATAAATATTGGCCAGGACGCCGGGGGGGGGAGAACTATTCATCCGAAAGACGGCACCTCCGACAGTGCAGCACTCCCTCAGTACTGCACTGGGAATGTCAGCCTAGATTTTGTGCTGGAGTCTCTGGCGCGGGACTTGAGCCCACAAGCTCTGAGGCGAAAGTGCTACCCACTAAGCCACCGCTGACCGTTAAATAATATAAGAGTACACCTTTCAAAACTGAAACATTGCTGTGGATGGAACTGAGGAGATTTCCCTTTCAAATATCTCTTGCAGTGTCCCGGCGGCACCTTTACCCCTTCGATGAAATCCACGAAAGATTACCCGGACGAAGTGATCAACTTCATGAGGAACCATCCCACCATGTACAATGCCATCTACCCAGTGCACAAGCGCCCTCTGGTGGTCAGGACCAACGTAGATTATGAATTCACCACCATCACAGTGGACCAGGTGGATGCAGCGGATGGACGGTATGAGGTGCTATTCCTAGGAACAGGTAAAGGATATTAGAAAATTAACTCTTTCTCGCCCAGACAGAGTGGGGAGGGTGGGAGGGAAGGCACTGCAGCAAAACAGCCACGATGAAAATTGAAATAAATACAGAAACTTTGATAGGGTAGATCGAGGGGGGGAGTCCAGAACAAGGCGGCATGATCTTAAAATTAGAGCCAGGTTGTTAAGGGGTGATGTCTTCACATAAAGGGTAGTTGAAATCTGGAACTATCTCCCCCCCAAAAAAAGCTGTTGAGGCTGGGGGGTCGATTGACAAGAACAGCAGGGCAGGGTGAGGTGAAGGGTGAAAGGTGACCGCGGTTTTTCATTTCCCGTTGAATTTCTTTCATTTGTTCTTGGGCTTGTGAGCAACGTTGGCAAGGACACATTTATTGCCCATCCCTAGTTTCCCTGGTCAAGGTGGCGCTAGGCCTCTCTCCTTGAACTTTGTGCTGATGGTGCTCTTGTGGTGGTGTTAGGTAAGGAATTCCAGAATATCGACTCAGTGACAATGAAGCAACAGTGATGTATGTCCAAGTGAGGATGGTGTTGGTCTTGGAGGTGATGGTGTTCCCATGAGCATTAAAATACATTCCTTGTTAAATCACAGAAAATGTATGTTTTCTTAAATTCATTCTTGGTGACATGAATCAGTCATTCATGAAAGAAAGACTTATGAAATAATACTGGGTGGCGCTGTCCAGGGAGAGTATAAATACTCGGACATGGGCCCAGCTTGCGCAGGACATTCTTAACAGGAACTAGTGAAGGACACAACTAGACCTCCATGTTGTAAAACAGTTGATTAAAGCTTTGTTTAACGCTTAGACCAAGTGCTTAGTAGTTTTCTTACGTCAATTGGGATCTGGGCGTCGCTGGCAAGGCTACGTTCACTGCCCATCCCTAGCTGCCCTCGAGATGGTGGTGGTGAGCCATCTTCTTGAACCACTGCAATCCGTGAAGGTGCTACCGCATTGCTGTTAGGGAGGGAGTTCCAGGATTTAAGCTGCTTGTATAATGACAGCAGCAGCCGGATGACCTGCGATCCACCCGACTTATCTCATCAAAACCACATTTTACATTAAACCTAAAGTCTGTGTTTTACGTTCTGCTGCAAATTCCATCTGACTGAATCTCCACAACAGGCCCCGAGGTCTGCAGTCTGGCTACAGTGTAAATAATGTCCCAAGAGTTTTTACAGGAAAAGGTGAAATCCCACATTTCAGCTCATCAGTCTCCTTCCTGCCTTTTCATTCAGATCGGGGAACGGTGCAGAAAGTGATCGTGTTACCCAAGGATGACATGGAGACTGAGGAACTTATTCTTGAAGAAGTCGAGGTTTTCAAGGTCATTGTTAACTTACTTAACCTGGTTAACTAACTGTAAAGTTGCTGTAATTTAGAAGTGACAAAAAGATATTTGCAGATATTGATCTTTTAAGTTTGTTACTCTGTTGAGACTTTGAAATCAATGTAAAATAGCAGAACCCTAGAAATTTGCAGTACAGAAGAGACCATTCAGCCCATCCTTCTCTTCTTAGGCAGTACCTCGGAACCGAGGATGACTTGCTTCCACATTAAAAATGAGTTCACAGGTGACTGATGAGTCCAATGCGGGACCTACAGTCTCTGTCACAGGTGGGGCAGACGGTGGTTGAAGGGGCGGGTGGGTGGGGTGCTTGGGTTGACGTGCACTCCTTGCGCTTGGCTTCCGCTTGCTCCCGGCGAAGAGACTCGAGGTGTTCGGCGCCTTCCCGGATGCTTCTCCTCCACTTTGTGCAGTCTTGGGCCAGGGATTCCCAGGTGTCGGTGGGGATGTTACACTTTTTCAAGGAGGCTTTGAGGGTGTCCTTGAAGCGTTTCCTCTGCCCACCTGGGGCTCTCTTGCCGTGCCGGAGCTCCGAGTAGACCGCTTGTTTTGGGAGTCTCGTATCGGGCATGCGGACAATGTGACCCGTCCATCGGAGCTGATCGAGCGTGGTCAAAGCTTCGATGCTGGGGATGTTGGCCTGAGCGAGAACACTGACATTGGTGCGCCTATCCTGCCAGTGGATTTGCAGAAGAGACCATTCAGCCCATCGCGTCTCTGCTGGCTCTTCCCTAAAGCAATCCAAAACTAAACCCATGCTGTCTCCACATTGGCTTGCACCTTCCTCTGCTTCAAATATTTATCTACTTTTCCCTTAAAAGATGCAATGATCTCTGCTGCAACTCTTCTCTGTGGCAAAGCATTCCATAATCTACGTTCAGACATTTCCCCATAACCTGGTATTTAATGCTTTATGATATTAAACCAGACACAGATCAACGCTAGACCTCTCCAAAACATTAGTCCTTTTTAAATACCAAATGCTAACTCTTTAGTGACAGGAATCATTTTTAAAAGAGAAGATTTGACAACCTTTCTCGACCCTGGAAGAACATAGATTCTCTTAGCTACTTTCCCTCACTTTGTTTTAAGCCACTTGTCATATTACAGTACTGGTTTTCAGAGAGTTGGGCTATGTCAGCCTCCAAAGGCACCTTTCCTCCCTCTTCCACTTCCACCCGGTGCCATTCCCCCGTCAGGGGCCTGGCAGAAGCAGAATGGACCAGCCGCAGCAGCTCAGAAGACCCATGGAAAAGTGGGTCACCACTGCTGCAGGAACCAGATAAGTTAGGCTGCTTGCCTTTCTAACTACAACAGGCAAGGAGAGACTCACACCAGTTTTTAATTGTAAAAAGACCTTTAATGTACTAATACGCTTGTACAATCCTTTGTGAGTCTACTGTGTGTTGATAAATTGAAACAATTAATTTTTCAGATGCCGACCCAAGTAAAGACAATGAAGATCTCCTCCAAAAGGGTAAGAATCGCTCAGCCCCTTGACTGATTCCTAAATCTTCCAATTGTAGTAGGGTTTAGGTTTAAAAAGAAAAAAAATCCAATTAGTTCCATTGTTCAAACTGTGGAATGAAAACTCAAAGCATTCTCTAATAAAACTCGCATTTTGAAGATTTGAATTTATGTTGCTTCCCCCACCTCCCCAGGACTGTTCCACTTCTGATTTCAAGGGTTGAATTTCTTCCTGTCTAATAGTTTAGTTCCCTACCATCCCCTTCCACCAGCATGTTGAACATATCTACCAGGCTGAGTGAGTGAGAAAACAACCTGCTCACAGGCCTGTCCCAGCGTCACTGTGTATTTGTGAATACAATCCACTCTCTAGTCAATCCTAGTGTAGATAATTCCTGAGCAGTAGTCCCCAGTTTACACACTCAAGTACATGATATAAAGTCAAGTGTGTGCCAAATGTTGGCTACAAGCAGCAGCATATTTTACAAGTTTGACTACATTTACATGTGTTAAATTTATGTTTGCGTTCGGTGCCTTCTGCTGTGGTTTAGGATGAATGATTTAATGGGCTGTGAAAAGAAGATTTACAAACTGACTCTCTTACTTGCTCCAATCCTAAACCCTATTCAGAGATGGCGACTGACCTAAATCCCCAGTCATAACATTTGTCTTTTTATTTCCTTATAGCAACAGCTGTACGTTGGCTCTACCTTGGGCATCACCCAAGTTGCCCTTCACCGTTGTGACGTTTATGGGGAGGCCTGTGCCGATTGCTGTCTCGCCAGAGATCCATACTGTGCTTGGGATGGCAAGGCTTGCTCCAGATATTTAGCAACATCCAAAAGGTAAATGATCGGCCGACGCAATGCACACACGTGGCTAAAGGTGAACCATTCGCTCACCTGCTGCGTCGCTCACGGGCGTCTCAGTGTCCGCTTCTGCGCATGAAATACAAACCGGCTCAAAGGGAACAATTCGCCTGCACCTGGTTCTGCACGGGTTGTGTACATCCCTGTGCCAATTCCCGTATGTGTAACAGATCTGCTTAGATATCTCGGGTGAGCACAGCCATCACCTCTCACAGATGCTGCCAAGGATGTCTCGGTGGTCCTGAAATGGTCACCCACACATTATATCATATTTCCTCATACTTCAGAATTCACAGAAATCACAGAAACCCCACAGTGCAGATAGAGGCCATTTCGGCCCATCGAGCCTGCACCGACACATATCCCACCCGATCCCCGTCACCAACACATATCCCACCCTATCCCCGTGTATTTAATCCCCCTAACACTAATGGTCAATTTATCATAGCCAATCAACCTAACCCGCACATCTTTGGACTGTGGGAGGAAACCGGAGCACCCGGAGGAAACCCACGCAAACACGGGGAGAATGTGCAAACTTCACACAGACAGTCGCCCGAGGCCAGATTCGAACCCGGGTCCCTGGCGCTGTGAGGCAACAGTGCTAACCACTATGCCACCGTGCTGCCCGAATTATAGTCACTCCCTTGAACTTTACAATTTAAAAGCTTTTGAAACTCAAACTTGACGCCTAATACTCTTAAGAAAGAAGGACTTGCATTTATATAGCACCTTTCACAACCACTGGACGTCCAACCCGCCCCCAACCTGCCTCTGTGCCATCTTAACAGGCAGAAAATAGGCTTATCACCATTTTGCCCACACAAGTGCGGGCTTCCCAAAGGCTCCGAACCCCGCCGGGTCAGCGAGGCGAGTAGCGGATCTACGGGGGTCGGAGGGGTCCAAAAGTGTGCTGTGGAGGTGAGTGATGGGTGCAAGTGTGGAGAGGAGGGAGAGCAAGGGCAAGGGAGGCGGTTTGTGCATTTACACTAACAATGCCTGGTGCACTAACATGGACATAATCGATAGATCCTGTTCGGTTGATTTGGAATTCCTCATGGTAAGGTGCAGACCCTTCTACCTGCCTCGGGAATTCACGGCTGTTATCATCACTGCGGTCTACATCCCACCACACGCTAATGCCAAACTAGCACTGAAGGACCTCTACAGGGCCATCAGCGAACAACAAACTGCGCACCCAGACGGAGCTTTTATCGTCGCGGGGGACTTCAATCACATAAGCCTAAAATCTGTACTCCCGAAATTCCACCAGAATGTTTCCTGCCCCACAAGAGGGGAGAACACACTGGATCAAGTCTACACGAGCATTGTAGATGCTTATAAGGCCATTCCCTGCCCCCACCTTGGGAAGTCTGACCACCTCTCCCTGTTTCTAGCCCCGGCATACAAACCGCTCATCAAAAGAGTGAGAACATCAGTGAGATCAGTGAAAGTATGGCCAGAGGGGGCAGCCTCGGAGCTTCAGGATTGCTTCGAACGCATTGATTGGAGCATGTTTGCCCATAATGACATCGAGGAATACGCATCCACAGTGCTATTCTACATCAACAGTTGTGTCGAGGTCGTCACGACCCATAAAAATATCAGGACATGCCCCAACCAGAAACCCTGGATGAACGGGGAGGTTTGCTTGCTGTTGAAAGCACGCGACGCAGCATTTAAATCTGGCGACGCGGCGGCTTACAGTGCAGCTAGGACCAACCTAAAAAAGGGTATCAGGACTGCCAAAAGGAAACAGACACTACGGATTGAGGATCATTTCCACAACAACTCGGACCCCCGGCACATGTGGCAAGGCATCCAGTCCATCACTGACTACAAGAGTAAAAACACCAGCCCCCCGGTTAGCGATGCCTCCCTTCCGGAGGAGCTTAACAACTTCTACGCTCGCTTTGACAGGGACAACAGGGAGCCGGCTACCAAAGCCTTGCCACCCCCGGAAGACCAGGCGCTCACTCTGTCGACCTCTGACGTACGGGGTGTTCTACGCGGAGTGAACACACGTAAGGCTGCTGGACTGGATAGCATCCCTGGACGGGTACTCAAGGAATGTGCTGATCAGCTGGCTGATGTCTTCACCGCCATCTTCAATCTGTCATTGGCCCAGGCAGTAGTCCCTACATGCTTCAAGACCGCCACCATTATTCCTGTGCCAAAACAAACGGCTGTGACGTGTCTGAACGACTATCGACCTGTCGCACTCATACCCACCATAATGAAGTGTTTCGAGAGACTGGTCCTGGCTCACATCAAAGCCAGTGTTCCCGCCTCTCTTGACCAACACCAGTTTGCCTATCGCGCAAACAGATCAACGGAGGATGCAATCACAACTGCTCTACATTCTGCATTGAATCACTTAGACGGTAAAGAGACCTACATCAGAATGCTGTTCATAGACTACAGCTCAGCATTCAACACTATCGTCCCCAACAAGCTGGCCACCAAACTCCACACTCTTGGCCTGAACACTTCCCTCTGCAACTGGACCCTGGACTTCCTAACAAACAGACCCCAGTCTGTCAAATTAGGTAACCACACCTCCCCCCCCCCCCCCCCCACTGACCCTGAACACGGGGGCCCCACAAGGTTGTGTGCTGAGCCCCCTCCTCTACTCCCTCTTCACCCACGACTGTGTGGCTGTTCATGGTTCCAACACCATCATCAAGTTTGCGGATGATACCACGGTAGTAGGCCAGATCACCAACAATGATGAGTCAGCCTACAGGGAGGAGGTCCAGCATCTCGTGAAGTGGTGCGCCGATAACAACCTGGCCCTTAACATCAAGAAAACCAAGGAAATCATTGTGGACTTCAGGAAGTCTAAAGGCGGAAGTCACACCCCCATCCACATCCATGGGGCTGTGGTGGAAAGGGTGGACAGCTTTAAGTTCCTCGGAGTCCACATCACGGAAGACCTCTCCTGGTCCCTCAATACCTCCTCTTTGGTGAAGAAGGCCCAGCAGCGCCTATATTTCCTAAGGAGGCTGAAGGGGTGTAACCTGTCACCCCTGATCCTCTCTAACTTTTACCGCTGCACAATAGAGAGCTTCCTGACGAACTGTATCACAGTGTAGTATGGCAGCTGTAGCTCCTATGACCGGAAAGCCCTGCAGCGGGTAGTCAAAACTGCCCAACACATTACCGGCACCCGGCTACCGACCATAGAGAACATCTACCAGAAACGCTGTTTACGGAGGTCACTGACCATCATCAAAGACCCTACCCACCCCAGCCACAGTTTGTTCGCCCCCCTGCCATCTGGGAGACGCTACAGATGCATTCGCACCCGAACGACCAGATTTAGGAACAGCTTCTTTCCCAGGGCTGTCATCCTACTGAACTCTACAAATAAACTCTAAAGCCTGCACATCTGCCAATGCACTTTATTATGTTTATGTTTATGTATTACAAGCCAAATGAATGTTGAATGTTAAATGTCTTAATCAAAATGTACACTCGCGGGAGCCGCAAGCCTACATTTCGTTGTACTGCACTTGTGCACTAACAATGACAATAAAGTTGATTATTATTATTATTATATTATTAGGTGAGTATCTCAGGTAAGTGCAAAGTGTTAGAAAAAGTGTACTTACCTTTGTTTCTTCCTGCAGGCTTCAGCCGGTGTGTATGCGGAGAGTCTCACACCTCCGCGGTAGAGATGACAGATGGCCGCTGCATTCTCCAATGCAACAACCATCTCACTTCTGCAAAAGAAAGAGGTTTGATGGGGTCTTGAATTCAAGACCTCATCAAACTACAGAGAATGTCAGTGTTTGACAACTTCACAGAGCTGTCAGACGATGACAATTCATCTGTCAAAAAGAAACGTCATACGTTGATGTTCTCTGCAACCGGCTTTCCCTTAATTGGCCTGCTAAGCCCGCTGGGCAGGCTCAACAAGATCAATCAAGGGTAAATAGCGTGGATTGGCCAGAAGTTGATGGAGGCGGGACTGAAACCCGACAAGTGGGAGTCCCGCCGACAATTGGCAAAATTACCCCCGTAGTTACTGTTGTAATGTAGGAAATGTGGCAGCCAAGTTGCGCACAGCAAGCTCCTACAAACAGCAATGTGATAATGACCAGATAATCTGTTTTTTCAGTGATGTTGATTGAAGGATAAATATTGGACACGACATTGGGGATAACTCCCCTGCTCTTCTATCGAAATAGTGCCGTGGGATCTTTTACGTCCACCTGAGAGGGCAGACGGGGCCTCGGTTTAACGTCCCATCTGAAAGGTGGCACCTCCCAACAGTGCAGCACTCCCCTGCAGTGTCAGCCTAGATTTTTGTGCTCGAGTCTCTGGAGTGGGACTTGAACCCACAACCTTCTGACTCGGAGGCGAGGGTGCTGCCCACTGAGCCACGGCTGACACATAACCGCTATGAGGCTGAAATTTGTGGGAGTTCTGCTGGTCTGGCGCTGGAGTTAGCAGTGTAATCCCCCCTCAGCACTGCAATGGAATGCCGGCCTGGTTTATGTGCTCAAGTCTCTGGAGTGGGACTTGAACCCACAACCTTCTGACTCAGGAGGCGAGGGTGCTACCCACTGAGCTACAACCAAAACCAGCCGGTGCATATCGGATCATCATGAGTGCACTGCCAGTGATTTTCCATCCATTGATTTTAATTGGTGGAAAATCACAGGCAGCGCACCTGCGAGTTTCGGATATGTGCGAGATTCCTGAGAGGCCCCCCCACCAGCAGTGCAAGTTAATGCATAATTTACATTCAGAAGGAATTTCTTTAGCACAGAGAATTAGATATAGATAAAAGACTCCCAGCAAATGCAGTTAGTTCTGCGTCGATTGCTTAATAAAAGCATTGGACAGATACCTAAAAATGGGATTGAAGTTTATAGGGACAATCCTGGTTCCTGCGCCACTGGGACCATGCAAATGTAACCCATGGAAAGCAACTTGCTCGAGTTTACTTACAATGAAATATCGTAGCACTTGTCTTTAAATAACGTCTTTCACATTGAGATGGGGAATTTCTTCACTCAGACGGTTGTGAATCTTTGGAATTCTCTGCCCCAGAGGGCTGTGGATGCTCAGTCGTTGAGTATATTCAAGGCTGAGATCGAGAGATTTTTGGACTCGAGGGGAATCGAGGGATTTGGGGATCGGGCGAGAAAGTGGAGTTGAGGTCGAATATCAGCCATGATATTGAATGGCGGAGCAGGCTCGAAAGGCCATATGGCCTACTCCTGCTCCTAATTCTAATGTTCTTATGCGATGTCTTGCACGTGAATTTCCTTTTGAAATGCCACGGCTGTTATTAGGTAGACATTCTGCATCAGCAACGCCCCACAAACATTGATGAGATGCACAGTCGGTCTGTTTTAGTTTTAATGACAGAGGTTGCAAGCTTAGGCAGATATTCTGGAGCTCTGCTTTGGGGGATTACGGAGAAATTCTGCAGAGTTTTGCCTCAGGAGATTAGTAAATTGGGAGGGGTACGTGACTGGAGCAGAGCACATCTGGGCTCTGGAAGGAAGCAGTCGATGTTTTGTTTCTCTCTTGTCCCATGCTTTCTTATTATCTGGTAATAGACCATTAACGAGACACCAATAACACCAGCTATAAATAAATCTATTTATATTTATAATTCTCTGTGGAAATAAAAATCGGATTCTATTAGTTTGCCACCGCAGGGGCACACGTCATCACCAGGCAGCTTCAACTGATTTTCTTGGCCTTGCAAACAACTATGAAAGTATTCATTAAGATTCATCCATAAGTACTATCAATAGGATGTGTCATAGCCAGCAGTCAGATATAATGCAAATCTCACTCGTCAGTCTGCCTATATAACAGATTCATGAGGGGTTTTGATAGAATTAATAGGGAGAAATTGGTTCCATTGTCGGTAAGCAGAGGATGCAAATGTTAGGAAGGCAAATGGTATGTTGGCCTTCATTGCAAGAGGATTTGCGTACAGGAGCAAGGATGTCTTACTACAGTTGTACAGGGCCTTGGTGAGACCACACCTGGAGTACTGTGTGCAGTTTTGGTCTCCTTACCTAAGAGAGGATATACTTGCCATAGAGGGAGTGCAGCGAAGGTTCACCAGACTGATTCCTGGAATGGCAGGACTGTCGTATGAGGAGAGATTGGGTCAACTAGGCCTGTATTCACTAGAGTTTAGAAGAATGAGAAGGGATCTCATTGAAACGTATAAAATTCTGACAGGGCTAGACAGACTGGATGCAGGGAGGATGTTTCCCCTGGCTGGGGGGTCTAGAACGAGGGGTCACAGTCTCAGGATACGGGGTAGGGCATTTAGGACTGAGATGAGGAGAAATTTCTTCACTCAGAGGTTGGCGAACCTGTGGAATTCTCTACCACAGAAGGCTGTGGCGGCCAAGTCACTGAATATGTTTAAGAAGGAGATAGATAGATTTCTAGACACAAAAGGCATCAAGGGGTTTGGGGAGAGAGCGGGAATATGGTACTGAGATAGAGGATCAGCCATGATCATACTGAATGGCGGAGCAGGCTTGAAGGGCCGAATGGCCTACTCCTGCTCCTATTTTTCTATGTTTCTATGACGCAGATTTAAGGTAATTGGCAAAAGAACCAAAGGGGAGATGAGGAGAATTTGTGCAGCGAGTGATGATCTGGAAAGCACTGCCTGAAAGGGCGGGAGAAGCAGATTCAATAATAGCTTTCAAAGAAAGAAAGACTTGCATTTATGTAGCGCCTTTCGCGACCACCGGACGTCTCAAAGCCCTTTACAGTCAATGAAGTACTTTTGGAATGTGGGAAACGCGGCAGCCAATTTGCGCACAGCAAGCTCCCACAAACAGCAATGTGATAATGGCCAGATAATCTGTTTTTGCTATGTGGGTTGAGGGATCAATATTGGCCCAGGACACCGGGGATAACTCCCCTGCTCTTCTTCGAAATAGTGCCGTGGGATCTTTTGCGTCCACCAAAAGGGAATTGGATGTATACTTGAAGGGGAAAATTTTGCAGAGCTGTGGGGGAAAAAGCAGGGAGAGTGGGACTAATTGGATCGCTCTTTCAAAGAGCCGGCACAGACACGATGGGCCGAATGGCCTCCTTCTGTGCTGTAGGTTTCTATGATTCTGTGACTTTAGTCCTGTCACTGGCTGCTATCTCATGGTTAACTGCAATGTGTTTTGCATTTATGTTGAAAAGCTCCTTGAAATTTGCACAAGGTGGATTCGGTGCTCATTATATTTTTCACTGCATTTGTGTCACTTCATTTATCATGGCTGCTGTCACATGTAGCGGAAAATCATTTTTCTTAATAATGAATTCATGCAGGGAAGCATCTCTTGGCTATAGTGAGCCTGTCACTCATTTTATTCTCAAGACTTTTAACTTCGGTTAGCCCAAATACAATTATATATGAATTCAGTATTTTAATTGAGCACCGAATCTGATAGAAATTACTGTAAAAAAGAAAATAATTATTATTGTTCTGAGCGAATGTGACAGAGCGTCAGATAAATGCAAGTCTTTTGTTTCATTGTTGTAGTTTCTCTCTCTCTCTCTTTCTTTCACCCGAGTCACAAAGTTGTGGATTCAAATCCCACTCCAGGAGTTTGGGCACATAATCGAGGCTGGCACTGCTAGTGCCGCACCAAGAGAGTGCTGCATTGTCAGAGGTACCTTTTGGCGATGGAAATGTGAATGTCGCCCTGTTCATGTGGAAATAAAAGATCCCACGGCCTTCTTTGAAGAATAGAAGGGAAATGTCATTGAACCTTACAGCACAGGAGGAGGCCATTCGGCCCATCACGCCTGTGTTGAACTTGGCTTGGCCAACTTTCCACTCATTTGCTGTTTGTAGGACTTACTGTACATAAATGCAAGTTCTTTTAATCTTCTTCTTTACTAGATAATAAACCAAAGTTAAAATCTAGGGGCAAAAATAGTTCTGCTTGCTATAGATGGTGATGATGCGAACACGTTCATGAAGATTTCCGTTAGGTGCAGTGCCACCAAACTGATATCTGTAAGAGGTCATTTTCTTTTGTTTTGTAGCTTTGGATTTTTAGATACAGGACTAAGGTTCAGAAAGCTTTCTGATAGGTAGAAAAAAAGCAATGAAAAGACCACTTTGTTGGAAACCGACCAATGAGAGAACACTCTTTCCATTGCCTTTTTCTACCAATCAGAAAGTGTTTTTCAATCTTCCAGCCCGGTATTTTTTTAAATTCGTTCCTGGGATGTGGGCGTCGCTGGCAAGGCCAGCATTTATTGCCCATCCCTAACTACCCTCGAGAAGGTGGTGGTGAGCCGCCGCCTTAAACCGCTGCAGTCCGAATGGTGAAGGTACTCCCACAGTGCTGTTAGGAAGGGAGTTCCAGGATTTTGACCCAGTGACGATGAAGGAACGGCGATATCTTTCCAAGTCAGGATGGTGTGTAACTTGGAGGGGAACTTGAAGGTGATGGTATTCCCATGCGCCTGCTGCCCTTGTCCTTCTAGGTGGTTAAAGTCGCGGGTTTGGGAGCTGCTGCCGAAGAAGCCTTGGCGAGTTGCTGCAGTGCATCTTGTCGATGGTACACACTGCAGCCACGGTGCGCCGGTGGTGGAGGGAGTGAATGTTTAAGGTGGTGGATGGGGTGCCAATCAAGCGGGCTACTTTGTCCTGGATGCTGTCGAGCTTCTCGAGTGTTGTTGGAGCTACACTCATCCAGGCAAGTGGAGATTATTCCATCACACTCCTGACTTGTGCCTTGTAGATGGTGGAAAGGCTTTGAGGAGTCAGGAGGTGAGACACTCGCAGCAGAATACCCAGCCTCTGACCTGCTCTTGTAGCCACAGTATTTATGTGGCTGGTCCAGTTCAGCTTCTGGTCAATGGTGACCCCCAGAATGTTGATGGTGGGGGATTTGGCGATGGTAATGCTGTTGAATGTCATGAGGTGATGGTTAGACTCTCGCTTGTTGGAGATAGTCATTGCCTGGCACGAATGTTACCTGCCGCTTATCAGCCCCAAGCCTGAATGTCATCCAGGTCTTGCTGCATTTAAAAATCAAAAGCTGTAGTTGCCAAAATAGTGGGACTGAGGAACTGGGGCCTTGTGAGCAGTTAATCCAAACTCGTGGGCTGGATGACAGGCTGTAGTTCGTGGGCACCATTGATGTATACAAAAGCTAGGAGGAAAACCAAATCGGAGAAAAAGGCCTAGAAATTCGGGCACACCCATTTTTGGTACTTTACCTAACCTGAGTGCTTGATGTTGACTTTGGGTACATAGTGGGAAGTATTTCCTATTTTCCACATGAAGATAAAGTTCACTTGGAATAAAAATCAGTTAAGAATTCCAAACTGTGTTTGATGGTTCACCAGAACTTGTTTCCTTGTGTTTTTCCCACAGGCGAAGCCGAAGGCAAGACGTACGGCATGGCAACCCAATCAGACAGTGCCGAGGCTACAACTCCAATGGTGAGTATGGAGACATTTCCATGTTGTGTGGGAGGCAGCCATCATTTTAATCCCAACGATAGGCAGTTAGTGAGTAACTTGCAGAGAGGCCAGGGTGAGTTAGAGGTATGTACATGGTCTGGAAAAGTTATAGGGGTGCACATGGACAGGTTGATTTAGAGCTATGTACACAGCCAGGAGAGTTAGAGAGGTGTACACGGTCTGGAGAGTTAGAGAGGTGTACACAGTCAGGATAGCTAGAGAGGTGTACACGGTCTGGAGAGTTAGAGAGGTGTACACAGTCAGGATAGCTAGAGAGGTGTACACGGTCTGGAGAGTTAGAGAGGTGTACACAGTCAGGATAGCTAGAGAGGTGTACACGGTCTGGAGAGTTAGAGAGGTGTACACAGTCAGGATAGCTAGAGAGGTGTACACGGTCTGGAGAGTTAGAGAGGTGTACACAGCCAGGATAGCTAGAGAGGTGTACACAGCCAGGATAGTTAGAGAGGTGTACACAGCCAGGATAGCTAGAGAGGTGTACACGGTCTGGAGAGTTATAGGGGTGCACATGCACAGGTTGATTTAGAGCAATGTACACAGTCAGGGGAGTTAGAAAGGTGTATATAGCCACAGGAGTTAGAAAGATGTACCTGGTCAAGAGGTTCATGTGTCCCCTGAGTTGGGTTTGGACAGCCATATACACCAATACTGAAGCCTCAAGTGCAAACAGAGGCTTACAACTCTTCACACATCTATAAGCTGATCATATTTATATAAAATCTAGCACAGAAAGTTACACTTGGGACCTATTTCTATGTCCTCCAACTAAAGGATGTAAAGAATACATAAGTATCACTTAACATGCTACCTTTTTATTAAAGTGGCACGTGTAAAATATGGGAGTGACTGTACATAATGGCATAACTTATAGAGGAGATTTTAAGGTGTGTAACTGAGCAATAGAGAGCAGGAAGCTCCGAGGTTTGATCTCCGCTAGAACTATGGCAGGGGATCTGCAAATTGGACCCAGTGACCCTGGATTAGAGGGGGTTAAAATTAACCCGGGTCCCTGCTCCTGGTCCCCATGTAGTGACTACTGGAAAGTAAATGTATATAGATAAACAGAAAAAAAACTGCAATTGCTGAAAATCTGAAATGAAAACCGAAAATGTACAGCAGGTCATCTATCAGGAGGAAAGGCAGGTGACGATGTTTTGGGTGTGTATCCTATCACTATAACCTCTCTTTTCCCTTTACAATTGACTGACCTGCTGTATTTTCTGCATGGAGAGAGATGTTCAGCGGGGATTGGATCAGGCTCAACTATGATGCCCCTCCTATGAGTTGAATAGCTTGCTGACACGTGTGAGCTCTTACGTGAATATTGGCCACTTGTGGGGGGCGGGGGGGGGGTGGCAGCACCTGTGGAATCTTCGCCAACAAGAGTCAGTGCATTCAGAACAAGAGGGCAGACAATTGTAATATTTTGAGAAGCTAACCAGAAGTTAATTATATATTTTTTTAACCAGTTTGCAATGCATTGCATATTCATCATTTGGCCAGCTTGTCAAAATTAGGGAGAAGATAACTGGGCTTCGTGCAAAGTAAATTGACACGAAGGCATGGAGTTCCTCTAAGAGTGTTGTACATTGCCTGTGTTTACCTCACTGAAGAGCCTCCTTGTGTTTTCTAACGGAATGGATGGTATCACATTGAGTCCTAACCCTCTGTTGATACATTGACAGCTAATAGGAAAACAGCAGAGACGGAGCAGTATGGAGTGGAAGGCAGCAGCACGTTCCTCGAGTGCCAGCCCAAGTCCCCTCAGGCCAGCATCAAATGGGTGCTCCAGCGACATGGCAGTGACCGGAAGAAAGAGGTAAATCTATATCTGGCATTTATAATCTCCAACTCACCACTGATTAAAGTGATTAAACTGATTTGATCGGATAGATGGAGATAAACTATCTCCTCTGGTTGGGGGGGGGGGGGGCGGTGGGGTCCAGACAAAGAGGGTCCAGACAAAGAGGCATAACCTTAAAGTTAGAGCCAGGCTGTTCAGGGGTGATGTCAGGAAACACTTCTTCACACAAAGGGTAGTGGAAATCTAAATCTCCCTCACGCAAAAAGCTGTTGAGGCCAAGTCAATTGAAAATGTCAAAACTGAGGTTGATAGATGTTTGTTAGGCAAGGGTATTAAGGGTTACGGAACCAAGGCGGGTAGATGGAGCTAAGATACAGATCAGCCATGATCTAATTGAATGGCGGAACAGGCTCGAGGGGCTGAATGGCCTCCTCCTGTTCCTGTGCTTCTAATTCACGTCACAAGTCTAGAATGGAAATAAATTGCCAATCCATCAAAAATGGCTCTTTAAACTAATGACATTTCCCGGTTCCAAGGCATGCTAATGAGTTGACTCCGGAAATTCATGCGGTTTCAGCACACTGCCCGACTTACACTGCGGTGGGCCGGTGGACATCAGCCTTGTTGTCTTTCGGAGAGAAGAATGAGGAAAAATTGGAAAAATAGATTCTTCATTGTGACTTTAAAGATTATAATAACTGCAGCAGTTCAGTTGTTAATGTAAAACCTTGGTGTCAGCCTTGACTCAGGGGTAGACACGAGGCCCTCTCAGGTGGACGTACACAATCCCACGGCACTATTACAAAGAAGAGCAGGGCGTTCTCCCCGGTGTCCTGGCCAAAATCTATCCCTCAACCAACATCACTAAAGCAGATTATCTCATTGCTGTTTGTGGGACCTTGCTATGTGCAAATGGGCTACCGCATCTCCTACATTGCAGCAGTGGCTACACTTCAAAATACATAATTGGCTGTAAAGCGCTTTGGGGGCGTTCTGAGGTTGTGAAAGGCGCTATATAGATGCAAGTTCTTTCTGTATTACCGCAAGCCATAATGATGACTGATGTCAAATATCAAATGACCACACCGCTGCAGTTTTGGGCTGTTCTTTCGTGGTTGGGCCGAGGCACCTTTTGAGGCAGTGTCGGAAACACTTGCCTGCATCTAACCCATGCGATACCTGACCTAGACTTGCCTTATGTTGCCACCAGGTTAAGAAATTTCGATGAATGTCCATCCCTCACTTTAATTGCTACCACATTGCCCCGCCCCCTCCAAAGACACAGCAGAACAGAAACTCCACCTATCAGCCATCACCCATGCCAGGAAGCAGGACCTCCCCAGCTGACGCAGGCCTCCTGTGCTGACATATAAACTTCTCAAGCCAAGCAGTCCGCTTTTGGCCCAACAAGCAATCGCCCCTCCGCTGCTGGGAAGTGAGTCACCTCAACGGTGGGGCTGGGAACACTTCCTTTCTCATGAAAAGGGTGGTGCTTATCCTTCATTGTCAACGAAAGCCAACGTCAAGGACAGGGTCGTATTACACAACAGTGCAGGAAGGATCTTGGTTAAATGAGAAGGCTTTAACATTTTTTTTGTTTGTTTTTGGTTCCTAGATTTTGTAGTGTTCACTGCACAAAGCTTAACTTGTTCACAGCAAGACACCATTGTGTGTAACTTCTCCCAACATACTGCTAACATCATCGGGGCATCTTCGCTGTTGTCTGTTGTGGAAGTGGCATGCTATAGTGGTTCATTATAAATGCACAAGTTAAAGGTGCATTATCCTTTTGTAGATAGCAGAAGCTCGCACCCTGCCCCAGAGAACAATTGCAAGCACATGTCTGCACGGCACACCCCCTCCCCCCACCATCCTAAGCAACAAATGAGTGATTGCGCTGCTAACTGAGGGGGTACTAAAGCTGGAAATGACACCATCTGAAGCAGCACTATAACTGGGAGTGGTGCTACCTGAAGGGGCATTATAACTGGGAATGCTACTATCTGAAGGGGCACTAGAGTACAAAGTGGTGCTGTCTGAAGGAGTACTATAATTGGGAGTGTTGCTATCTGAAGCGGCACTATAATTGAGAGTGGTGCTATCTGAAGGGGTACTATTATTAGACTGATGCTATCTCAAGAGGCACTAGAGCTCAAAGTGGTGCTAGCTGTAGGGGAACTACAATTGGGAGTGGCCAACTTGCAGGCCAACAGCTCTTGACCCTCCTGGGTCCCTAATGAACAGTATTTCACAGGTTTGCAGAGCTGTACATTATGACTTGATCAATGGCTCAGTGGATATGTCGCACATCCTGCCTGCCACCCAAACCTGGACTCATAACCAAGGAACACAATTCTGTAGCGCTTCAGATGTCTTGTCCATTTTAGCACAATCTTAGCCCCAGGGGATCAACATGCAGGTTTTCACCAGAGATTTTGGATCAGGCTGTTTTTTTAGCTGCTGTTAGAAGTGAGTCAGACCCAGAAACACTCCCTGATGCAGAGGCAATGGGGATTGTTAACATCACCATAGCGCAATTGGCCTGCTCTCTTGCCTGGGAGATTGAGTCATGCTGGTCTGTGTGCTGTTGTCTTGACATATGCAGTGTTATGTTTAGCACTGACAAGACGATGGTATGTGCCGGTGGGTCAATCTCTGTCTACGAAGCTGACCGGACGATGGCATGGGCCAGTGAACGCAACCTCTAGCCATTGCTGATATAAAAACAACCCAATACCTCTGCGTCAAAGAATAGGCTTACTATGGCATCTGTTACCTTACCTGACCCAGAGACTGGGTGCAGAGAGATAGACCTCATAGGGAATGTGCCACCGCAACCATTTAATAACCAGTGTTCCCAACTAGGATGGGGCCACATTAAGCTTCAATTCTATGTGTTTTTCAATAAAGCATTCGTGGTGTGGTGAGAACAGAGTTAGATACGGAGGCGAAATAAACCATCATTAATGCTGTGGTTTCTTCCTCCCACCCCGGCCTGTTTGCTAGATTAAAGCAGACGAGCGGATCCTCAAGACAGACCAAGGTCTTCTCCTTCGATCCCTCCAGATGACGGACGCCGGGACGTATCAGTGCACCTCCACGGAGAACAACTTCAAGCACGCGCTGGCACGGGTGCACCTCCGGGTCCTGAACAACGAGACAGTCAACGTGGTGCTCGCGCAAGGGGGCCTCTCGCCGGGCGTGGCCAACTTGCAGGTCGGCAGCCCGGGCACCTCCAAGGCCCCAAACCCAGAGTACAAGGACCTGCTCCAGCTGCTGAGCCAACCGGAAATGGGGCTCATCAACCAGTACTGTGAGGACTACTGGCAGCGCCCGGCCAACGTTCAGAAGGAAAACCTGAACAAGCAGCTCAAAGTGAAGCCCGTCAGAGAACAGAAAAAGCCACGAAACCGCAGAAATCACCACACATCCCCTCTCCAGCAGACATGAAGCTCTGAGATCATAGAATTTCTTTAATATAAAGTATAACTTCCCTTACAACAGACAGTATTTATTGTAGGCTGTACATAGTATGATAATTCAACTTCCTTGTACTTACAACAAAGTCCCCATGACATTATGTATGATATATAGGTACTTAAAGGGGAGCAGTATTCCCCTGAATTGCTGCATAACCTTAAGGGGTTGTAAAGTACGGTGGTTGTACGCTTAGCACTGTGTCTCTCAGTTAATGTTTCTTCCTGTGGTTCAAGACAATTGGATAGAGGCAATCCGGGAACGGATATTTTGGAGCTAAATGTCCATGGCTCAAGTAAGTACTGGGATGGGCCTGTCTGTGACCTCAGAGGGGTCAGTGGAAGTCACATAATGTAAATGTGATGGGTGGGTGTCCCTAAGGTCACATCTTGGGTACCTACTTGTCTCAGACTGTACCAGTACCATGGTATGAACCCACCCTCCCCCTCCCCCTCCCCCCATCAGCTTCCTTTGTAAAGAGGGGAGGGGGGTAAAAAAAAAGAATCTGTACCTTGTAAAAAAAAACTTCAGTTGTCCAGGCCATGGACCCCCAAGGTAGGCCCCACATCTGTCTTTCAGGCAGACCCGTTACACCTGGTCCCACTCAGTGTACCAGCCTGCAGCTCTTCCATCAGGCCGGGATCATGGGATCTCCAGGTCTGGGAGACCTCACTGGCCATGCCCACATGTCCATTCCTAGGTCACTGCCTTGTTGGGGGCAGACAGAGGCTCCACCCTTGCAAGATCCCGCAAAAACTCCCTGAGAATTTGCAGCCCTTCTTGCTCCGCTCCCATCAGAGTGCCATGGGTGTATGGAGCTAAACCCACTGTCTCCAGTGACTGAGTGAATGGGAGAGGCAGGGGCCATAGGCAGAACTTCCACAAGACTATTGCAAAATATTTGCTGCCAGCTGCCTCCCATAGTGAATAAAAGGCACAATTCTTTTTAGAACACTTCAGATATACTGTGCATGATGCACTATGTTTCTCAGCCATGTTTCTGAATGACACCCTTCTCTGATCACCTTCCTGGCTCCATCATCTAGTTGACAACATCCTTCACAAATCACAGAATGTAATGATAATGGAAGAGGGGCTTCTAACCAACCATTTAAAAGCATTGTCACAGGGGATGACTGAGGGACAGCACCAGCAAGTGTACCGGTTTTATAGCATTAAGTATTATGCCTCAATTCAGGTGAATAGGGGATTTCCTTTAACAATTATTCAGTCTCATCTGTAGATTTTTTTTTTAAACTTGCATTGTATTTTATATTAGAATGCATTAATAGTTAATGATGGTCTACACCTCAGACTGCTCTTTGTTTTTACTTTTTATTGTTCTAAATTAAATAGCTTTGGAAGAAAAGGTTGTATAATTTGTTAAAGTCGTGGTTTTTTTTTAAAAAGACTTTTCGTTGTTGTTGCTGTTACATTTATTGAAAGAATATTAAAAAAAACTAAATTGTGTGCTGGGAAAATGCCCAAAAAATTCCTTCCCATGGTGCATTTCTCCAGTAATGGTATATAATATATTCTGTGATGTCACTTAACTTGGCTTCTAATTTTTGTTGTTTTTTTTAAAGGAAGCAAGTTTATTTTTAATAACTTTATTAAACTTGGCTCAAATGTCAGTGAACATATATTCTGTTATATGTAAATAATTGTAAATCTAAGAAAGAAAAGTTCTTGAGTGTATTTGTCATTCATGTTTCGTGCACCTGACACAACACAAATACAGTTACTGGAGTGAAAGAACACAGTGTTTCTGTGGATGAAATCAAACCAAAATAAACACTGGCTCATCTCTTTAATGTACATTGTGTTTGAGGACTCCAATTATTTTTTTTGAACAGGTGAGTGAGCCGGATCTCAACTCTATGGATCGCCAGTGTTTTCTTCCCAAAATGTCCAGTAGAGTTAGTGACTTCTCTCCCCTCCAAACCTTATCAGCAATTCCTACTGAAATACAGGTTCACAGGTGCTAGGCCCCCCCATCTGTTAACCATCACCCAAGTAGCCATTTGTCACATGCGCGAGGCTAGACAGTGAGTGGTAGCAAGCTTTATAACCTTGGGCGGAATCACAGCCCGGGGAAATGTCCTTACCGCCTGATGTTAGCTCACGCCTGTACCAGGAGGAAAGCCGATTGAGTTTTCTTTCACTCTCGCTAGTCCAAGGACTCTGAGGCCATTGCAACCTCCAACTACCACTTTGGCTGCAACTTCTAACATTGCACTCTTTCTCATGTATACGCTTACACAATCACCTTTCGGAGGGAATAGAGACAATGCACAAGTTATAACAGTGTTGAGGCCAATTGAAGCCCCCCTCCCCAGAACTCCCTAAGATCAGATGATTCGGCACATTTATCAGGATCGAACCCGAGAACATCCTGGTCTGTTGTGTACCACACCCCACCATATAGTTACGAGCTGGGCCAATGGGGAGCTCCATAAGAATACTTTAAACTCATATGCTATACAGATCGCAACAAATGGAACATCACAGCACACAAAATAAAATCATCAAACCTTAAATAAAGCAATAATCAGGTTGGCAATATAATCTCAGATTAAATAGATTTTACTTCAGAAGACCTGAAATGCCTATTGTTTAAAGAAACACAAGCCCTCCAACAAGTAGCACAATTGACCCAGGAACCGCAAGTTCCAGAGAGGACATTCCCTAAAACGTACCACCCAGCACACAAGGCAAAGCCTACAGGACACTCAAAACCAGCAAATCAATTCTACACAGCATTACCGACACAAAGTCAAACAGATACGAGGCTGTACATGGCCCCATTCACTGGATCTAAACATCTGGAGCAGTGAGAGGCAAGTTCATGCTCATGACTCCCCAAAGTGCGGAGGCCAAGTTCTTTCTCACAAGGGGTGAGGGAGAGACATCCCCCAGTTGCTCCCACACACCTAGCAGTCAATTTCTGAGCTGGCCTGGTAAAGGACTGAGAGTGGATCACCTTTCCATCTTTTTGCCCATTGCTTGGTGAGACAGACTGGATGCAGGGAGGATGTTTCCCCTGGCTGGGGGGTCACAGTCTCAGGATACGGGGTAGGATATTTAGGACTGAGATGAGGAGAAATTTCTTCACTCAGAGGGTGGTAAATCTGTGGAATTCTCCACCACAGAAGGCTGTGGAGGACAAGTCACTGAATATATTTAAGGAGATAGACAGATTTCTAGACACAAAAGGCATCAAGGGGTATGGGGAGAGAGCGGGAATATGGTATTGAGATAGAGGATCAGCCATGATCATACCGAATGGCGGAGCAGGCTCGAAGGGCCGAATGGCCTACTCCTGCTCCTATTTTTCTACCCAAATCAGAAAATGGGAGAAAATGAATTGGGATCGCACAAGACAACTTGATGAGGGCTTCAGGTTCATAATGAAACCGTCCCCCAAAAATACCAGCATGGTATCCATCCATATTCCAATATGTAACAGATGACTGCATAAGTAGGGCTGTTTCAAAATAATGTAAAACAAAAGTGTGCAGCGTCAACGGAACAATTTCTAATTGAACAGCGAGATAATTCAATACCTGTGGAACGCATTCCACTTCAATTACTCATTCTATATTATACCTCGTACGCTGCATTTGAAGCCAGATGGTCTTGAATATGAGCCTTCATTATGTTCTGAAATGGCACAGGGCATTGAAAGATATTTGAGACTACAGTCTCGCATGTGGAATATCAATGGATGTGGAATTTGCAACCAAAAAAAAATGCAATGACATGTTTTGACAGCAGAAAAAAAGTAAACTATTTCAGAAAGGCACTAAACCGCACGCTGCCAAAAAACTGACAGACAGTATCAGAGAACAAGCATACCAAACGACAACTCAGCCCCTGCTCCCAGTGTTAATACGTTCATTGTGGTTCATTGCTGTGCTACAATTCAGTACGCGTGACATAGGACAACATCATCTGAAGTGAGGAGACAAACAATAAATAAACTAGCCAACTAATGTCAGGCTAGAAAATGAGAATAAGACAAAGGGCAATAGAGATAATCTATATCATGTCAAAATTTCACTGGAGACCCTCCGCTAGTTTTTTTCGAACTCAGAAAACTAGTTGAAGAGCCAAGTGCAGAACACTACCGAGAATGAAAGGTGTAGGAGAGAAAATGAGGTAAATCAAGAAGTCGTGATTAAGAGAGTGTTCATCATCCCCATCCTCGCTCCTGGTCCCCCAATAATTCTTATTCTTATCTTTAACTCCTTCTATAGCATAGCCACCTCTTACTATCTCCATAACCTCCTCCAACACTACAACCCCTCCCAAACTGTCCAGTCCTCTGACTCTGGCCTTTTTTGCATTCCCCATCTTTCTTTGTACATCATTACTGTTTCCTACATTACAACAGTGACCACACTTCAAAAGTACTTCATTAGCTGTAAAGCACTTTGGGACGACCCGAGGGCATGAAAGGCGCTATATAAATGCAAGTCTTTCTTTTTTCTTTTATCATTGGCAGCCATGCCTTCATCTACCTACAGCTATTTTCTGGATTTCCCTTCCTAAACCTCTCAACGTCTGCACCTCCTTTAGGACCCTTCTGAAAATCCACCTCCTCAACTAGGCTTTGTTCAACCCCGCCCTAAACTCTCCTTCTTTGGCTTGGCGTGCATTTTTCCTCAGGCCTCTGTGAAGTGCCTTGGGACGTTTTTCTATGTTTTTTTTTACATAAATGGAAGTTGTTGTTTTGATCCTAAGCTTATGTTTCAGACTGTAGAGGGTAGGGAAGTGTGAAGGTTGGTAGGAATATTAGGAACTGGAGTTGGCCATTCAGCCACTCGGGTCTGCTCCGCCATTCATTCAATCAGATCATGGCTAATCTGCACCTCAACTTCACTTTCCCGTCTTTACTCCATATCCCTCGATACCCTCACCTAACAAAAATCTATCGATCTGCTTCTTGCAAGCTCCAATTGTCCAAACATCTACAGCCTTTTAGGGCAAAGAGAGTTCCAAATTTCCACTACCCTTTGTGTGAAAAAGAGCTTCCTGATTTCCCTCCTGAACGGCCTAGCTCTAATTTTAAGATTATGCCCCTTGTTCTTGAAAATATATCTTAAATAAATGCATTTAAAAATTGGTCAACAAGTAGCATAAACACGATACATCAAAGTAGATTTAGGGTGCATTTACACTTTAACAGCAGCGAGACTACCCCCTGGAGTTGTGGAAGTACAACACAAACAACAGATCACCAATAATAACGGACTGAGCCACACTAATCTACCTCAGAAAAAAAGACCAAGAGCCTGTGCCAAGCTCAACATAGGGAAAGGAACTAAATTGAAAACATATTTAAAAAAATTCCCAACACTCCACAGATAACACATGCCAAATGACTAACTGTTGAAACAGAAAACATATGATTCAAAATTAAATGACAAGTCACACGATGCAATTATCAGTACACAAAAATATCCTCAATATCAACACCTATAGCAGCTTCCAGCTACATCAAAGGCAGAACATAGCAAACACACTCAGCAGCATGTCCAACCCAATCCTTCCACAGCCAAGATTAAACCCCACCAAAATGGCAAGAAGAAACCTAAAACACATGCGATGCGCCACACAACTCTATGTGACAATCCACGCATTACAAGGGAGCATAAGTATATGAATAGCTTATTCACTAGGGTATAGAAGATGAAGGGGGGATCTAATTGAGGTGTTTAAGATGATTAAATGATTTGATAGTGTGGATAGAGAGAAACTATTTCCTCTGGTGGGGGGAGTCCAGAACAAGGGGGAATAACCTTAAAGTTAGAGCTAGGTCATTCAGGGGTGATGTCAGGAAGCATTTCTTCACACAAAGGATAGTGGAAATCTGAAACTCTCGCCCTTAGAAAGCTGTTGAGACTAGGTCAATTACAAATTTCAAACCTGAGATTGATAAATTTTTGTTCGGCAAGGGTATTAAGGGTTACGGAACCAAGGTACCATCGCCAAATCCCCCACCATCAACATCCTGGGGGTCACCATTGACCAGAAACTTAACTGGACCAGCCACATAAATACTGTGGCAACAAGAGCAGGTCAGAGGCTAGGTATTCTGCAGCGAGTGTCTCACCTCCTGTCTCCCCAAAGCCTTTACACCATCTACAAGGCACAAGTCAGGAGTGTGATGGAATACTCTCTACTTGTCTGGATGAGTGCAGCTCCAACAACACTCAAGAAGCTCAATACCATCCAAGACAAAGCCGCCCGCTTGATTGACACCCCATCCACCACCTTAAACATTCACTCCCTCCACCACCAGCGTACCGTGGCTGCAGTGTGTACCATCTACAAGATGCACTGCAGCAACTCGCCAAGGCTTCTTTGGCAGCACCTCCCAAACCCACAACCTCTACCACCTAGAAGGACAAGGGCAGCAGGCGCATGGGAACACCACCACTTCCAAGTTCCCCTCCAAGTTACACACCATCCTGGCTTGGAAGTATATCGCCGTTCCTTCATCGTCGCGGGGCCAAAATCCTGGAACTCCCTGCCTATCGGCACTGTGGGAGTACCCTCACAACACGGACTGCAGCGGTTCAAGAAGGCAGCTCACCACCACCTTTTCAAGGACAATTAGGGATGGGCAATAAATGCTGGCCTTGCCAGCGACGCCCACATCCCATGAACAAATTTTTAAAAAGGTGGTTAGGTGGAGTTAAGCTAGAGAGCAGCCATGATCTAATTGAATGGTGGAACAGGCTCGAGGGGCTGATTGGCCTACTCCTGTTCCTATGTATCACTCCTCACCCACACGTCACACAAACTTCGCTATAACAGTTAAACCTGTTCAACTGTTTACTATTTTCTACATGTTGCAATATTTCATCTTTGCTGCAATGTCCATTTCTTACTGTTATTACAATTAAAAAAGGACGGCAGAGTTTTGGTACCACTCTATAATATGTCTACCAGCCCACCTCCACACAGAGCTCACCTGCTGCCACCTAACCCATGCTGTGGTGAAACAATGTGCAGCAGCCTTTCACAAGGGCAAGTCATGACCGAAGAAAGCAAGCATGCTGTCTCTGTTTTAAAATATATCATAAATAAACCCATTAACAATTAGTCAACACAGCTTAAACATAATACACAAAAAAGTAGGGTATGTTTACACTATGGCCCGGATTTGACGGTCAGTGGCGAAGGAACAGCGCTCACTGTTCACTAGACTTACAGCTGCCACAGACTTTTCGTGGGCTTTTGAGCAGCAACTTGCGGTATTTAGAGATTCTTTTCAGCATGGCGCCCTCTACAGTGGATCTGTGGCGTGAATGAGCAGGACAAGCAATAGTGTGTCTCTGCAACCAATCAGATTGAAGAATCCTCACTGGGACACACACAGAGTCTCAACCAGGAAGTATAAATTAGAATATTTAATTCAATGTAAAATCATGGACAGAAAGCAAAATAAAGTGAAGGAAAGAAAGATGGGATTGAGAGATAATAGAGACAGAAAGAAAAAGTAAAGAAAAAATTATTTTCATGTTTTTTTACATCTCCAACAATAATAAAAATCTGAAGCAAATGAGACTCCACACTTATAAAAGTACATTTTCAGGACCACAGAGGCTGTTTGCCAGTAAGACTTACCACGCCGTTAAAAATTCACTTACACTTAAATGGACAAGCCCTCACTTTTTCTGGCATGTTTAGTGGGCAACTAGTGGGTAAGTACTGCAACTTCACACCCTTCATGTAATTTAATGCTGAGTCTCTCAGCTAGGTACCGGTGTAGCAAAGCTTGTGGAGGACCATGGCAAATCGGACAGCAACTTCTGGATTTCCACTGATGGCCTCACCGTTATTCTTAATGCAAATCCAAAGCATATAACTTTAGCAGCAGTGAGACTAGCCCCTGGAGTTGTTTTTTTTAAAATTCGCTTATGGGATGTGGGCGTCGCTGGCAAGGCCAGCATTTTTTGCCCATTCCTAGTTGCCCTTGAGAAGGTGGTGGTGAGCCACCTTCTTGAACCACTGCAGTCCGAGTGGTGAAGGTATTCCCACAGTGCTGTTAGTAGGGAGTTCCAGGATTTTGACCCAGCGACGATGTAGGATCAGCGATATACTTTTAAGTCAGGATGGTGTGTGACTTGGAGGGGAACTTGGAGGTGGTGGTGTTCCCATGCGCCTGCTGCACTTGTCCTTCTAGGTGGAAGAGGTCGCGGGTTTGGGAGGTGCTGTCAAAGAAGCCTTGGCGAGCTGCTGCAGTGCATCTTGTAGATGGTACACACTGCAGCCACGGTACGCCGGTGGTGGAGGGAGTGAATGTTTAAGGTGGTGGATGGGGTGCCAATCAAACGGGCTGCTTTGTCTTGGATGGTGTTGAGCTTCTTGAGTGTTGTTGCAGCTGCACTCATCCAGGCAAGTGGAGAGTATTCCATCACACTCCTTACTTGTGCCTTGTAGATGGTGGAAGGGCTTTGGGGAGTCAGGAGGTGAGACACTCGCCACAGAATACCTAGCCTCTGACCTGTTCTTGTTGCCACAGTATTTATATGGCTGGTCCAGTTAAGTTTCTGGTCAATGGTGACCCCCTAGGATGTTGATGGTGGGGGATTCGGCAATGGTAATGCCGTTGAATGTCAAGGGGAGGTGGTTAGACTCTCGCTTGTTGGAGATAGTCATTGCCTGGCACTTCTGTGGTGCGAATGTTACCTGCCACTTATCAGCCCAAGCCTGAAGGTTGTCCAGGTCTTGTTCCATGCAGGCATGGACTGCTTCATTATCTGAGGAGTTGTGAATGGCGCTGAACATTGTTCAGACATCAGCGAACATCCCCATTTCTGACCTTATGTTGGAGGGAAGGTCATTGATGAAGCAAGTGAAGATGGTTGGGCCTAGGACACTGCCCTGAGGAGCTCCTGCAGCGATGTCCTGGGGCTGTGATGATTGACCTTAAATCACCACAACCATCTTCCTTTGTGCTAGGTATGATTCCAGCCAGTGGAGCGTTTTCCCCCTGATTCCCATTGACTTCAGTTTTACTGGGGCTCCTTGATGCCACACTTGGTCAAATGCTGCCTTGATGTCAAGGGCAGTCACTCTCACCTCACCTCTGGAATTCAGCTCCTTCGTCCATGTTTGGACCAAGGCTGTAGTCTTGCATCGCTTCTGTTTGACACTGCATGAAGTGACAGTTAGATATGAGGACATCTCAGCCGCAGCCAATCCTGTCCTCATTTGACATTCGTGCACATCCACTTTCTGGCACAGTTCACTGGATACCAAGGAGGAGCTGGAGACCTGGGTGACTTTTCCTTCTCAAGCCCAAATGTGTCACATTTAATTTTTGTCCCACTCCTGCCACCCCAGTTACAATCAGCTGAATCAGAACAGCGCCAGAGATTGCAACACCTACAGCGACTTTTCTTGAAAAGCAAAACTGCAATAACATTATTGCTTATTTCTAAACTATTTATTTGGCTCGATTTTTAGGTTTTTGCCAATTACTCCCCTCCGCAGTGATCATTAACCAGTCAAGGCCTCAACTCAGCTTTCTTTCCTTTGATGGGATTGAGGTCAATCAGGCTTGACAAGTTGTCTTGCAAAACCCGTAATCATATCAGAAGGTTTTAAACACTACTAAGCTGTGAACATAACCATGAAATCTCTTCGGATAAGAGAGTGAGTTTGATACTGACCTGCTCTATCAGAAAGAAAGAAGGAAAACAAAGGCTACTGGCTATTAGCTCATTTCGAAATAGTGAGCAATTGGACAATAAAAGGATGAGATTACACCGAGCTTGTCAGAATCTAGAAGGAAGTAAAATTGGAATGTTAATTAGGAAAAAACCTGTTCTAGACTGAAAACAGCATTGTATCTTATATGTCCAAAATGGTGCTTTCCAACCTCCACAATCATCATCATATAATAATATAGTAGTGGAATCTGATTTCAACGTGAACGTAGTTTTTCATACTAATTCCAGTTTACAATTAAAGAGAAATATCCCTCCTGTATTAAATGACCACCCCCCCCCCCCCCCACGCACAGACATACACACAGACACACACACACACATAGCTACACTTGGATATAATTCAGCCCCGGTCCAGATCTATTTCTGTCTGTAGCAACAGCATGAAGATTTAAGGATTTATCTTCGAATTGGACCACAGCTTCAGCTGACCCCAGCAAGTCATTAATTCTGTTTTACCCACCTTTTTCCGTTCTCTCCTTGTCCTTGCTCCTGATTGGAATACAGGTCTCACATGGCATGCCCCAACTCCCAATTCCTTCTAAGACCTGCTTGAATGCCAGATTTGGAGGTTAGTGAGAGCACGCAGTTGATGTCCATGCAGCTCCGGTGACAGGATCCCTTCTTACCCTTGCCGGGAGCGCTGTTCCTGGCAACAGAGACAAGACCCGGGAAAGACTCGCACAAGGTGAGAAGAACGAGTCTGAGCGTAGAGTCTTCTGAACAGGAGCAGTGGTTCCAAAACTCCGTCACCATGGGAGCAGGAGCCAGCGCGGAAGAGAAACACTCAAGGGACCTGGAAAAGAAGCTGAAGGAAGATGCTGAGAAAGATGCAAGAACAGTCAAACTCTTACTGCTGGGTAAATAACTCTTAAATCATTGAGAAAATGGAGGCATTGCAGTGATTAAACTTTCTGACAACTAAAGGGTGCGTTTGGCTTCGTAGCCAGACTTTAAGCTTGCCTCACCATTATGGATAGATGTAGATGCACCTGTTAAATCTTTGAGCTTATATACCTGTCTAACCAGCTGCTAATAAGTTACTGCCTTTCCACACATGTGGGGACTTTGCTATGGAAGTTGAGTAGAAAATGGTGGTAACTGCACCGAGGCAGGAATCTTTTACGTTACATTGAAGGATTCCTTTTAGCCATTGTAAAGGTTTAAACAAAAGAACAGCAACTTAAAAGGAAAGCATAGTTAGAACTATTCTTTATAAAGTGTGTTCCTTTCAGTCACTAAGTGTTACTTAATTGCACCTTTCATGAGGTTTGACTATTGAATTTGCCACTTTTCATACACCACCCCATAATAAGCTTTCAATAGCTAGAACGCTTTCTCTCCATTTCATAATGGGAGAATGAGAAGTGCCCTTTACAAAGAATTTCTTCAGGAATCAAAATTCTCCTAAAATATTCAAGAAACTGCTAACTCAAAACTCAACTGAAGTTACTGCGATCTGAACCTAGTTGAAGAATGACTGTTCATTAAAAACAATATATGTAATATTAATATACGAGAGTTAGGCTGTGCGCTCATCATTTTTCCATGTCCACTGAATATTGTTGAGGCGAGGTCACTGTAGGACAATTTGAACAGTTGTCCCAGGGCTTTCGTGAGGTCCATCTTTGTCCAGAAAAGTGTTCAGAAATAAGGTTGTTTAACAAAATGCCTTGACATAAGAATACTAAAATAAAACAGTGTAAGAAAAGGCCATTCGACCCAATGAAGCCCAACCCTGTACCACCCCAACTCTCCCATCGTAGCATCCAGCTGTACTTTGAATGCCCTGAAGGTTTTTGCCCCCGTTAGCCTGCGTGGCAGATTTTCCAAACATTTACCAATGCTGAGAATGAGCCTGTGAAGAAGAAGCTCCATCAATTTGCGCACAATACAGGTTAGTGCTTAAGGTGATTGACAACAATAAGCTTATTCACAGACAAGGCAATCAGATTATACCCTGTAGTATTAGGATATACATATCTAGAATTACCTTTTGACTATTGTTCACGCTAATCCTAATACCTGTTCCAAATTTATTTTGTAACCACTTTATTCAGAGTACTGGTTTCAATTCACCACACCACACAAAAAAAACACATCAGTGTCCTATTTTCCCACCCTCCAGATATACCTTAAAGTAATATTCTGGGTTTATCTTGTCTATTCTCCCCAATGTCTTGGCCAATATTTATCCCTCAACCAACATCACTAAAACAGATTACAGGAAACTCTTTTTTATCCGGCACCGACGGGACCGGCGTGCTGCCGGTTGATCAAAAAGTCCGGATTAGAGAGAGGTATACTTACCAAGATATGAGAGCCCCGTACACGGCCACAGGTGCAGGAGCCCCGGTTACATGGCACTTGTGCAGGAGTCCCGGTTACACGGCCACAAATCCAGGAACCCCGGTTACACGGCCACAGATCCAGGAACCCCGGTTACACGGCCACTAATATATAGTAAAACTTACCTGAACCTACTCCTGAATTTTGCTGGCTAAGAGAGATTTCCGGATATTTAGGTGCCGGTTAAAAGAGAGTTTCCTGCATTTGGTCATTGCTGTTTGTGGGAGCTTGCTGTGCGCAAATTGGCTGCCTCGTTTCCTTCCTTACAACAGTGACCACACTTCAAAAGTACTTTATTGATTGTAAAGCACTTTGGGAAGTCCCGAGGTTGTGAAATGTGCTATATAAATGCAAGTCTTTCTTTTTTTATTCTGTGTATTATTTTATTTACCTCGCTGAGGTCTTCCCTGAACCACCCTCTCTAGAGCTTGAGTTTCTCTAACATTTCCTCTAAGCTTACCTTTAAACTGAAGTACATGTTCAATGAGATGTGGTGAATTGAATACAAGACTCCAATTAAGGCCTAACGATAGCGGAACTTTGAACTCATACACTGCTGAAAATGAAACTGTTTTAACTTGGGGAAATGTTCACTGCACTTTGCGATTCCTGAGGGATGGAGGTGGGAGAAAGAGGGAAATGAGAAAAGATTAAGGGGGAGAAATTCAGTATCGCCCCATTTGGGGCGCAATTATCGGCCGGGTGCAAAGTTTAGCGCCCGACGCTAATTATCGCCTCTGACAGCAAACTTGGCTTTCATCGCCCCTGGAGGTGATTGGAGTGCTAAATCAGGCGCTACACACCTGTCTTAAGGTGCAAAGGCCGAGGAGCGAGGCGCTACCTCAGAGCGCTGGCGAAGCTCATGTGATGTCAGTCAGCAATGGAACACAGACACACTGGCGCTGGCCAGTTCTTAAAGGGGAGGGTTGATCTTGCTCTCCATCCACATCCTGCTCATTGCAGCCTTGAATCTCGGCCTGGAGAGACATCAAATCTGTTGGAAAGAACAATGGAGAGGCCCAGGGAAAGAGCTCAGAGTGCAGCCCCATATTCTCTTCTAAATCGATGCAAGGAAGATCAAATCAGAAAGAACCTGTAAAGTGCTGCTCAGTACCCAAAACTCCTCAACACAGCTTTGAGTATCTCCTGCAGTCTCTCTCTCTCACTCAGAATACGTGGTGCAAAAAGTTCGCCGACATAAAAAGGCAGGAAGCGGTTGCCTTTAAATAGCGCTCCCCCAGTCCCTTCCCGACTGCAAAATGCTCCCCTCAACCTGTCGTTGCTTGCGGCAGGCGGTAAGACAGGAGGCACCACTCAATATCCGGTCCGGGGCGCTACTGGGGCGTTGCACACTCGACTGACGTCACAATCTGCGGGCGCAGGAGATCATGGTGGTAGTGTTTAGCACTGCCGCAAAATGTCTAGTTAATTTTGTGAGCGGCACGGGTGCTAGTTGCTTTGCGCCCCATTAGCGCCCTCTTAAGGCGCTAACGGGAGGCGCAAACCAACCGAATTTTTCCCCCTAAGTGTTTTCTCAAAAAGTTGCCTCTCTCTGTTAAAGTGTTCATTCCAATACAAAGTAAAGCCGATAATTTACTTGTATCTGGCTAGTGTCAGCTGTGGCTCAGTGGGCAGCACACTTGCCTTCTGACGTCACAAAGGTTGTGGGTTCAAGCCCCACTCCAGGGACTTGAGCACAAAAATCTAGGCTGACACTCCAGTGCAGTACTGAGCGAGTGCTGCACTGTCAGAGGTGCTGTCTTTCGGATGAGGTGTTGAACCGAGGCCCCGTCTGCTTGCTCAGGCGGACGTAAAAGATCCCATGACACTATTTTGAAGAAGAGCAGGGGAGTTAGCCCCGGTATTCTGGCCAATAGTCATCACTAAAACAGATTATCTGGTCATTATCACATTGCATGTTTGTGGGAGCTTGCTGTGCGCAAATTGGCTGCCGTGTTTCCTGCATTACAACAGTGACTACACTCCAAAAGTACTTCATTGGCAGTAAAGCGCTTTGAGACGTCTGGTGGTTGTGAAAGGTGCTATATAAATGCAAGTCTTTCTTAGTGCACTCTATGGAAACTATTGTAGGCAATCCTATCATACTAACACTTAACATGCTTCCATCAAACTCAACAACAACTTGCTCTGTCTGCTATTTTAAAACCTGTTAAAAGAGAGGAGGAGTTTGATACAAGTGCATTAAGCGTTCATGCAGTAACATTGCTAACATCAATGTCTTCCTTTATGTCTTAGTATCGACGCCTATCCATGCGCACTAAAAAGAAAAAAGAAAAGTAAGACTTCAATTTATATAGTGCCTTTCACAACCTCAGGACATCCCAAGGTGCATTGCAGCACCTTGAAGGTGGAAGTACTTTTGAAATGCCGTCCCTGTTATAATGTAGGAAATGCGGCAGCCATCCTATAGCACAGCAAGATCCCACAAACAGCAGTGTGATAAGGACCAGGTAATCTGTTTTAGTGATGTTGGTTGAGGAATAAATATTGGCCAGGACACCGGGGAGAACTCCTCTGTTCTTCCACTCACATCCGAGACTATATTTATGGAGTAAACTGGATAATCTACCAAAACAGTGGCTTTGATATCTGAAAACAGGACACACTTGGTTGGTCACAGAGGAGGTAGTTATTCATTGTTTACACACAGTACAGCAGCAAATAAAATAAAATAACATCTGTGTCTTAATAAAGGTTATACTGTGTACTAGTGCCAGCCTTTACATAGTACATACGGCAAGATAGACACACACTTGGATAACTGTTGCAGCATGAGCAATAGTCAAAAGGTAATTCTAGATATCTACATCTTAATGCCACAGGATATAAACTGATAGCTCTGTTCAGGATTAAGCTCATTGTTGTCAATCACTTTGGCACTTCCACTAACCTGTATTGTGCACAAATTCATAGATCCTCTTCTTCACAGGATTATTCTCAATTTGACAGAATATATATATAGATAAACATACCGAAAATCAGTGCATTGTAGTCAGAGCGTGGACGGTGGGCGCTTGGGAGGACAGGTCTCCCAATAAAACTCATTGGGGTAGATCGAGACTCTGCAATAGTGTAAAATGGGTGATAGCGAGTTGGCAGCTCGTTTTACATCCATTCCATTGACTTCAATCAGGAGAGACGTAAAACGGGCTGCCGACTCGCTACCACCCAGTCTACACTATCGCACAAAGTCAAGATCTGCCCCATTTTCTTTCCTTGTCAATTTTTTCTTCTTCCCTCAAGATCATTGACTTCTTGCTGGGATACAATTCCACAGCACCACCTCAGCCTCAGTACTTCACCCAAGCGGCCATTATAATTCATGTGTGACTCCTGACACTGATGTGTCGGTGGGCTGTTGAACATCAGTGGATATCACGGGCATCACTTGCTCCTGTCCCATCAGCAGGAGTTGCTGGACAGCAATCAGGAGTAGAGACCCTGGGCAATTCTCTTCTCCCTAATCTACAGGCACCGAGGTCAATTGTATCATCCCTTATCACTTCCTTGGCTTAGAATAGTTGACACAAACTTGGGAGTTTCTTGAATATAGCTTAGCTGTTTTTTTAATTCATTTTTATGGGATGTGGGCATTGCTGGCAAGGCCGGCATTTATTGCCCATCTCTGGTTGCCCTTGAGAAGGCGGTGGTGAGCCACCTTCTTGATCCGCTGCAGTCCGTGTGGTGAAGGTACTCCCAACAGTGCTGTTAGGGAGGGAGTTCCAGGATTCTGAACCAGCGATGATAAAGGAACGGCGATATATTTCCAAGTCAGGAGGGTATGTGACTTGGAGGGGAACTTGGAGGTGGTGGTGGTGTTCCCATGTGCCTGCTGCCCTTGTCCTTCTAGGCAGTAGAGGTCGCGGGTTTGGGAGGTGCTGCCGAAGTTCACTAAATAAACTCTCTGGCCTCGATCTTACCTGAGGAGGCATGTTGAGGGTGGGACTGCTGGTTTTTGGGTTTCAGTCCCGCCCCCAGCGACGTCTGACCAACCCACACTATTTTTCCTTGATTGGCCTTGTTAAGCCCCGGCCAATTAAGGGAAAGCTGGTGACAGATGACGTCAGCGTATGACGCTTCATCTGTCGAAAAATTTTTGACACATGAATTGTCAGCGTTTAGCAGCTTTGAGAAGTTGTCAAACATGGACAATCTCTGTTCTAAAGGTGAGCCCTTGCCCAGAAGGCTCACCAAGACCTCTCGCCTCAGCAGAAAGCAGATGGCTGCTACGTCTGAGAATGCAGCAGCCATTCTGTCATCTCTGCCGTCGAGATGAGGCACCTTCGGATCCTCAAAGGTAGAAGCCTGCAGAAAGAAGCAAAGGTAAGGAAACTTTTTCCAACACTTTACACTCACCTCTCATACTTACCTCTCCACACTTGCACCCATCACTCACCTCTACAGCTGACATTTCAACTCCTCTCACCCCCGCAGACCCACTGCTCGCCTCGTTGACCCTGGCGGGGTTCGCAGCCGTCGGGAAGCCCGAACTTGAGTGGGTAAAATGGGGAAAATCCTCTTATCTGCCTGTTAACTACCTGTTAACAGGCAGGTAAGTGGCACTAATCCCCTTCCCGCTTCCAAGGAGACGGGACCCGGCGCGGGTCGGCTACCCGCCTCCTGGCAAGATGGCACGGAGGCGAGTTGGGGGCGGGTTGGGCACCCGCCCCCAGATTCTGCCATTTTCCCAGCAGTCCCGCCTCCATACCCGCCTCCCCAGGGCTGGCAAGATCGCGCCCTATACTTCTGTACACCTTGGAGATGGGAGGGAACTACAGAAAATTGGGGAATAAGCGAGATGGGTTTTAAAATGAGAAGATTGTTATTGATTAAATTATTTTTTTAAATGGGGACTTTGTTGTGGGGTTGTAGGTTTGCAGCAGTAATCCTCCATGTTGAAAAAGAAGAAAAGAAAGACTTGCATTTATATAGCGCCTTTCACAACCTCCATTACAGCCAACGAAGTACATATTTTTGAAGTGTAGTCACTGTTGTAATGTAGGAAATACAGCAGCCAATTTGCACACAGCAAGCTCCCACAAACAGTAGTGTGATAATGAACAGATAATCTATTTTAGTGATGTTGATTGAGGGATAAATATTGGCCAGGACACCAGGGATAACTCTCCTGCTCATCTGTGAAATAGTGCCCATAGGATCTTTTACATCCACCTGAGAGAGCAGACGGGGCCTCGGTTTAACGTCTCATCCTAAAGACGGCTCCTTCCGACAGTGCAGCACTCCCTCAGCACTGCACTGGAGTGTCAGCCTAGATTTTGTGCTCAAGCCTCTGGAGTGGGACTTGAACCCACAACCTTCTGATTCAGAGGTGAGGGTGCTGCCCACTGAGCCACGGCAGACACCAGAGCTTCAGGGCTCAGTCATGCAGCTGTGGGGAGGCACCAAGCAGAGTCCAGATACTTCCATGGAAGGAGGAAGGACCTTTCCTGGGCACCTCTCACACTCCTCCTTTTGGTTGATTTTAGAGTTGCAACGGTGAAAGTCTGCGAGCATGAAGACCAAGAAAGGGATGGGGAGAAAAACTACCTGCAAAACAGGGAGCTTCCAGCTGAAGTAAAATAATTACATAGGAAAATCACAGTAAGAAACCTAAAAACTATGAAATTAATGAGATCACAACTATAATGCTACAGCTCTGCATACTTGTACTTATGGCTCCAATTTTTTAAAATCTGTATGTTGACCATCAAATGATGCAGGCTTATTATAGAATAATGCCTCTGTACTGAAATTTCACAAAAAGGAATCTCTGTATTTGGGTATGTGTTCCGACTGGCGTTATTCTGTCGGTAGTAGGAAAGATAATGGAATCCTCACTCAAAGACGTAATAGAAAAGCATCTAGAAACTGAAAATATAATAAAGAGTAGTCAACACGGATTTCAAAAGGGAAGGTCATGCTTGACCAACCTTATTGAATTCTTTGAGGAAGTAACAGAAAGGGCAGACAAGGGTAAAGCAGGAGACATCGGGCACGAAATTCGGTTACGCCCCGCTTGGGGGCGGCAACCGAGTTAAGGCTGGACATTTAGTGCCCGGCGCAGAAATACCGCCCCGGCCGCTAAATTCGGCTTACCGCCCCGCACAAGAGGTGGAGCGCAATGGCAGACGCTCCACTTCCTGGTGGGGCGGTAACCGAGGCGATGTCGGGGCACAATCGGCATTTAAGGGGAAGCTAGATAAACGCATGAGAGAGAAAGGAATAGAAAGATATGTTGATGGGGTTAGATGAAGAAGGGTTGGGGGGGGGGGCGGGGGGAGGCTCGACTGGAGCATAAACACCGGCATGGATCTGTTGGACTGAATGGCCTATGCTGTAAATACTATGTAATACTGTGTAACTAGGTATGCATTCCCATATGGGCGGGTAACGCGACTGTACTAAACCCCTTTCTAACACAGGCACTGAGCATTCGTACAGGGACAGCATGCTGGAAAATACACACTTCTTGCAAAACCACAAATACCTGATCAAATATTCCCTTTAAATGGGCACATCTGTTAACCAGTCTCTGTTGTATTGCATAAGGATCCAGCAAGAAAGAAAGAACTTGCATTTATATAGCACCTTTCACAACATCCCAGTGTGCTTTTTAGCCAATTAAGTACTTTTTTGAAGTGCAGTCACCGTTGTAATGTAAAAAAACACAACAGTAAATTTGCGCACAGCAAGCTCCCACAGCCATGAGATAAATGGCCAGATAATCTGATTTAATGAGGCTGGTTGAGGGATAAATCTTGACCAGGACACCAAGACAACTCCCCTGCTCTTCTTAGAATAGTGCCATGGGATCTTTTACACCGACCTGAGAGAGCCTCACTTTAACATCTCATCTGAAAGATAGAACCTCTAGCAGTGTAGCACTCCCTCAGTATTGCACTAAAGTGTCAACCTAGATGATATGCTCAAGTCTCTGGACTGGGTTTGAACGCACAACCTTCTGACTCAAAGGTGAATGTGAACCAAAGTAGCTATATCCCTTTAGAAGAGCAGCAATCAATGGTCATTTTATCGGACATCCATACCAGTATAGTTACCATGTGACTGACTGATCAGAAATACCTAGATTTAGACAGACATAGGAACCAAGACACTACAAAATGGTTTCTCCAACCAACTGAAAATAAAATCCATGTGGGAATTATAATTGTGATTTGTGTATAGCCCACGGAAACTATTTTTAACAAATGGCTATTCAGTCTGCCATGTTTTAGTCCAAGACGCAATTGTAATATAGTTTTGGTCGCCTTATTTGAGGAAGGATGTTCTTGCCATGGAGGGAGTTCAGCGAAGATTCACCAGGCTGATACCTGGAATGGCAGGAATGACGTATGAGGAGAGATTGGGTCGATTGGGCTTGTACTTGCTGGAGTTTAGAAGAATGAGAGGGGATCTCATTGAAACTTATAAAATTCTGACAGGACTGGACAGACTAGATGCAGGAAGGATGTTCCCGATGGTCGGGGAGCCCAGAACCAGGAGTCACAGTCTAAGGATAAGGGATAAGCCATTTAGGACAGAAATGAGGAGGAATTTCTTCACCCAGAGAGTGGTGAACCTGTGGAATTCTCTACCACAGAAGGCAGTAGAGGCCAATTCATTAAATATATTCAAGAAGGAGTTGGATATATTTCTTAAGGCTAAAGGGATTAAGGGATATGGGGAGAAGGCAGGGACAGGGTACTGAATTTGGATGATCAGCCATGATCACATTGAATGGCGGAGCAGACTCGAAGGGCCGAATGGCCTACTCCTGCTCCTATCTTCTATGAAGTCTTGATACTTTGAGCTTCAGTACATCTCAGTAAAAGAAAGACTTGCATTTATATAGCAGCTTTCCCGACGTTAGGACATCCCAAAGTGCTTTACAGCCAATGAAGTGCTTTTTTTTTTAAAGTGTACTCACTGTTGTAATGTAGGAAAGGTGGCAGCCAATTTGCACACAGCAAGGTCCCACAAACAGCAATGTGCTACTGACCAGATAATTGTTATTTTTAAGCGATGTTGGTTAAGGGATAAACATTGGCCAGGACACCAGGGGGCACCCCCCTGCCCTTCTTCAAAATAATGCAATGGAATCTTTCACGTCCACCTAAGAGAGCAGATGGGGTCTCGGTTTAACATCTCATCCAAAAGATGGCAGCTTCAACAGTGCAGAATTCTCAGGGTACTGCACTGGGACTGTCAGCCTAGAGTCTGTGCTCAAGTCTCTGGAGTGAGACTTGAACCCACAACCTTCTGACTCAAAGTATATCAAAGTTCTGGCCTACTCCAGTCCCCTGTATAAAATGGTGTTCAATTTCATTTTGATACATGAAAAATCTCTTGTGGGCTCTGCTCAGATGTTGACCAGGATACCAAGGCAACTCCCCTGTTCTTCTTCGAATAGTGCCATGGGATCTTTTACATCCACCCGAGAGGGCAGGCATAGGCCTACACATCACAGTGCTTAGAATTAGCTAAACCAACTTCATTGTTTCCAGTTCATATCCTTTGATTTCAACCTCATCACGTGCGCTCTGCTCCCTGCTACTCTGTTATTCTGTGCGTATACTAGACGGACCACAGATTTTTCATATCGTCTGAGGTAGGGACTTCCTGCCATTTTTCTCATTCTGCACAAGCCTGTGAGCATCAAACAAGTGATAATCCTTCAGAAGTCATTAATTGCTCACCTGCTGTCACAAGGAAAATCCATCAGAGAGAAAGTCTTTGGTCCTCATAAACAGGTTAACGAATGGGTTAAAATAACAGAGGTAGGATATTAACATGAATCCATTAACCAGCACACTAAATATATTGCAGAAGAAATTAAACCCATAAGTAATGAAACTTACAGAGATTTATACATCGTCTAACTGAAGTTAAAAGCACCAAGTGTGTCTGGGCACAGAATGAGGCCATTCAACCCATCGTTCCTGTGCCGTCTCTCTGAAAGAGCTATCCAATTAGTCCCACTCCCCCGCTCTTTCCCCATAGCCCTGCATATTTTTCCTTTTTCCTTGCTTGCTTGAAGGAAAAATAGAATATGAGAAAGGCTAGAAAACATCAGTCTCTGCCTTCACAATGAGACATTATGAAGCAAAGATCGTTAACAAGGTGGACAATAGTTGTTTGGTGTTGACTGGCCAGGAACTGAGAACAACAGTGAGAATTGGAAGCTTTGTGGTATTGTTACATACTTAGTTACTGTAGACAACATTTTCAACCCTACATGGTGGATATTACTCTTGATGTGTATTAGCAGGCTAATCTTCAACCATTAGACGTTTTCCATAAATGCTTTTCTTGTATATGTGATCTGGTTTAAATCCAACTCTGCTCTCCCTGATGATTGTAAGGGTCCTGGGATAAATTAATTTGGAGAAGCCTCATCCCAGTTCCCAGTACGATGGAGTCAGCAGCATAAAAACTACCTGCAATGTAACATTATCTCGCAGTTCCACTCAAACCTGACATGGAGAATTGAAATCTCACTGTATTTGAGTCGTTTTTGGTGCTCCCTCAGTACTGCACTGGAGTGTCAGCCTAGATGTTTCTGGAGTGGGACTTGAACCCACAACCTTCTGACTCAAGAGCAGAGAGTGAATCACTGAGCCAGGGCTGCCACTTTTACAAAGTGGGCACATGAGCCTACAGACACACTGTACCTACAGACAAAATTAATGGATAGATATAGTTGTAGGGAATGGTATTGTTGTACACAATTCATTGTTTCGTGACAGATAATGCAGCTGATTCTCTAATGCACACACATATATCTGCCAGGAAGTGAACTGCAAGGAACATAAACTTCTTCTTCTTCTTCTTAGGCAGTCCCTCGGAACCGAGGATCACTTGCTTCCACATTAAAACTGAGTTCTCAGGTGACTGATGAGTCCAATGCGGGACCTACAGTCTCCGTCACAGGTGGGGCAGACGGTGGTTGAAGGGGCGGGTGGGTGGGGTGTACGGTGTTCCGGTCTGTCACTGTTGGGTTTTCCATGCGGGTCCTGACGTTCCAGGTCCTGAACTTCATTTTAAAGGGTGGAAGATGCCTGTGCGTGAATTCTTTTAACGTGGGGTGGCTGTTGCACACCAGCTACCACACGGGCTTGACAGAGCAAGGTCTTGGTCCAATGGCAAGGGGATCCAAGATGATTGGAGACCAAGCTCTGCTACATCGGCCTAGCACACACACACAAACATACTCCTACTGTCCTCCTCCCTCCTTCCTGCAGGTCCTCTTTGCCTGGGTTCCGTAGGATGCATTGTGGTAGTCTTGACGGCAGAGAGGTCTAGAAATTTGGGAGCTAAGTTTAAGTGAAGAGCCAGTGCTCACTGATGGAGAAAAAGGGAGCGTCAGCCTAGACTTCCGTGCTCAAATCCGTGGAGTGGGACTATGAACCCACAACCCTTCGACCCAGAGGTGAGAGCGCCACCCACCGAGCCACGGGCCAACAGTACAGCCAATGAAGTACGGTTGAAGTGCAGCTTAATGGAATAAAGGGGGCCATATGATGTTTTTAATGACTTTCTGCTAAGTTTGAGTGCCAGTCTTGATCCGACTGCCAGCCATTTAATATTGATGAACAGTTTAGTGATCTTTTCTGCCTCAGCAAGTCTTTGCACAATAATTTATAGGATAGACCGGCTAGGATTGAATCACAGAGGCAGCACAACATAGCTGAAAGGGTAATAAAGTCCACAGTGATGTAGGTCTCCCTGGTACATGTCAACACAACAACAACTTGCATTTATAGAGCACCTTTAACATAGTAAAACATCTCAAGGCGCTGCACAGGAGCATTATCAAACAAGATTTTGACACCGAGCCACATAAGGAGATATTAGGACAGGTGACCAAAAGCTTAGTCAAAGAGGTAGGTTTTAAGGAATGACTTAGAGGAGAGAGAGGCGGAGTGATGGAGAAGGTTTAGGGAGGGACTGGAAGAGCTTAGGGCCTGGGCAGCAGAAGACACGGCCGGCAAAGCTGGAGCAATGAAAATCGGGGCTGTGCAAGAGGCCAGAATTGGAAGAGCTGGACTATTACCGAGCTCCAGCAGTGAATCACTGATAAATCAATGATTTTACATACATTATATTCCAATGCAGTCTGGCACTATCTCAGTATAGGCTGGCCCAAAGTGCAGCAAGGCAATCTCTGACTTGTTCTGTTGCAGGCTAATCAGTACAGCAAATGTCGAGTTGAAAGCAGACTATACAAACATATTAAAAACCACAAAAAGAATCATTCCAGGGACTGGATGGCACAGTGTGTTTGCACATTGTCCTTTCACCTCTGGAACCCAGGGTCAAATATTAGTCCAGGCTTTAAATGAAAGTCTCCATCTTCTGCCTGCTGTAAGAATCCTTAGAGAAATGAATATCCAACAGTTTTAATTTAGTGCGTGAGAATGAATTACGGCAAAAATAAACTGCCCACAATTCGACACCAATTAGCACTGTCACTCAGAGAGGCTGATGTGGGAGATGGAAATGTCACGCTGGTAATGTGGACACTGACCTTCTGAAATTGGAGCAAAGATACATCATTGGGTTAAGAGCAGAAAGGGCACTACTCTGCACTCGGCCTATGCTATATCAGAGCTAGGAGTGCTTAATGCTGACACTGGGTGAAAAATGTAGGGATAAAAAGCAATGGCCCATATTTTCCGAGGCCTACGGCTGTGTACACACCCGTAGGGACATCGAAAATGCTGGTTTCAGGCATGCGAAACGCATGCACTGAAAATCGGCATTTCCGATCTCTTGACAGATCGGACGCCTGCCCAGGAGAAGGGCCTCTGCGGGGGGAGAGTTCCGCTTTCTGCAGAACCTCCGCCCGCTGAAAACCCTTAGAAATCTTACGCCTGGTAAAGCGCCTGCTTTTACCAGCATAAGAGTTAAAAAAAAAATTTCACTCATTTATAATTTAAAAATACTTTTAAAAAAGGTAAGTTTATTTTCAGCCCCGTAAAAAACTTTAATTATTTTTTTCAAAAAATTAAATTTGTTTAAAATATTTCATTTAATGTAATTTTAACTCATTTTAAAAACATGATTTTTTTTTTAATGTATTTAATGTTTTAGTGTCTTTTTGGGGTGATCTCCATTCATATTTTTGATGGGTCTATCTGTCAAAAGTATGAAGGGAGGTTCCCTTCTCCTATGCGTCCCTGGGATACGTGGGCCCTGCGCATTTCGACTGTGGAGAGGCCCAGCATCGGAAGTGTCCGGACCTCGGGAGCCCTCAGGTAAGAGCGTAGATTTTTATCCGATTGGAGGCCTCCGCACGCAGGAAGCCTCCTATCGGAAATTACGGGCCAATGTTTTTCAGTAGGTGAGGGGTGGGCGGCATGTCAATAAAACAATATGCAGGGGAGCTTGCTTCAAATAAGTTCATGAATTCACACTGAAATTGGGGAATGCTAGACTTGCCAGATACATTTAATCGGATAGATGCCGAAGGAGAATGGGAAATATATACATTGTGTGAACTGCTTTAAGAGAACCTCTTTAAAATTGGAGTTGGTTGTCTGAAGTGTCAACACCTGCCAATGATAGGAAACTGGATCCTCCTCGCAACTCCCAACATGGGAATACGCACTGACCTAGGGGGAGCCAGGGAGCAGCTGCTCGCCCAGTGATTCTTTTGGAGGGAAGAATGTAACCTCAACCTGCGACAAGAGCAGATAAAATGCTGGAAACGCACGGCAGGTTAGCTCGCCTCTGCAAAGATAAAAAAGACAGGTTATGATATTTTGGGCATGTACGTTCCTGCAGGCTGAGAGATCCGAAGGTCTATTGCCAGGGTGCAAATGGTTGTCTTGGGCTCATTGCCAGTCTCCAGAGTTAGGGCAAGCAAATGTGATCATTGTGTGTTGAATCATAAAACTCGAAAAACCCCGAGTGCCTCAGCCCTTTCAATGACCTTCTGTGCTTGAATAATTGATGCAATCAGTGATCTGCGGGTTTACCACAGTGCGCAATAGAATGATTGAACCGTCGTGCCTGAGTGACAGTAAAATTTTAATGTACAACAATAGGGGTCCAGGAATCATCAACAGATCACTAAATCTCGAAACAGAGTTACACTGCCCGCTTCAGGAAGAGTTAACACGCACGTGCACGGGACAAGAAGGGGACTCGGTCATGGGCAAGGTGGGGTCCATGAAGAAACTGGTGTAATGTAACCCTTGCCTTAAGGTGAGACTAGATATGAGGAAAGAGTAGAGGGGAGTCTCTTCTTAGGCAGAGACTCCCCTCTACTCTTAGTAGGTGCACCAACGTCAGTGTTATTGCTCAGGCCAACATCCCCAGCATCGAAGCTTTGACCACGCTCAATCAACTCCGATGGATGGATCACATTGTCCGCATGCCCGATACGAGACTCCCAAAACAAGCACTCTACTCAGAACTCCGACATGGCAAGAGAGCCCCAGGTGGGCAGAGGAAACGCTTCAAGGACACCCTCAAAGCCTCCTTGAAAAAGTGTAACATCCCCATCGACACCTGGGAATCCCTGGCCCAAGACCGCACAAAGTGGAGGAGAAGCATCCGGGAAGGCGCCGAACACCTCGAGTCTCTTCGCCGGGAGCAAGCGGAAGCCAAGCACAGGCAGCGCACGTCAACCCAAACACCCCACCCACCCGCCCCTTCAACCACCGTCTGCCCCACCTGTGACAGAGACTGTAGGTCCCGCATTGGACTCATCAGTCACCTGAGATCTCATTTTTAATGTGGAAGCAAGTCGTCCTCGGTTCCGAGAGACTGCCTAAGAAGAGTAGAGGGGAGGGGGACTAATTGGACAACTCTTTGCATAGGCACGATGGGCCGAATGGCCTCCTTCTGTGCTGTAAGAGTCTATGATATTATTGTTATTTAGTCTGCTCTGCAGTGGAAATCCTGTACTACTGACTAAAAAAACCTTGAGAAGTGATCTTACAGAAGCATACAAGATAGTTAAGAGTATGGAAAAAGTAAATCCAGAATATTTCTTTAAATTAAATTTCAAAAGTAGCACAAGTAGATGCAGGATCAAACTAATACAAGGCAAATTTACAACAGATATCAGGAAATTCTTCTTCATGTAAAGTGTGAGCAACATGTGGAACAGACTTCCAGATAGAGTAGTGGAGGCAAAAACTCAGAATGATGAGATGCTTGAATGACAGGAATGTAGAATAGATGAACTAAGATGTGTTGAGTGACCTTGAATGGAATATTGCAACAGGAGTAGGCCATTCTGCCCCTCAAACATGTTCCGCCATTCTATTAGATCATAGAAATCTATAGCACAGAGGAGGCCATTCGGCCCATCGTGTCTGTGCCGGCCGAAAAAGAGCTGATTTGTATTTTAACTCCATTTACCCGCCTTTGATCATTATTCCTTGATACTCTCTTACTTAATAAAACTCAGTCAATCTCATTCTTCAAAATATCAATTCACCCAGCATCCATTGCCTTTCGGGAGAAGAGAGTTTCATATTCTCACTACGTTTTTGTGCGAAAGTGCTCTTCCTGATTTCACTCCTAAATGGCCAACGCTAACTTAAAGGTTATGCCCCCATGTTCTAGATTTTCCCATCAGAGGAAATATCTTCTCCGTATCTACCCTATTGAATCCTTTAATCATTTTTACCAACACATGAATTAATTCAAACTGAGCTTTCTAAACTCAAGAGAATACAACACAAGTTTATGCAACCTGTCCTCATAATTTAACCTTATAAGCCCTGATAATAGATTCCATTAACTGACTTAAAACTTATTAAATAATGGTGACATTTGCAATTTTAGAATCCAAAGGTACAATTCCTAAATCTAGGGTGCTTTGTAAAATTATGACTAACACATTTGCAATTTCCTCACTTTTGTTTTTAATACCCTGGTGTGGAAATCATCAGGTTCTGGTGGCTTGTCTATCTTAAGTCCCATTATTTTCTCCATTACCATTTTTTCAAACTTATATTAAATCCAATAAGTTCCTCCCCTTGACATTTTTAAGTTCCCTCATATCTCTGGTATTTTGTCCTCATCTCTCCCCAACCCTTCCATGCTTCTCCCCTCCCCCCCCATCCCCACCCTGCCATATTGCACACTAGTCATCACCTTCGCAAGAAAGGAGGAGGCCAGCATCTCCTCTCAAAAAGCAAGGTTCAATGAGTCTGTGCTCTCTAGTGGACTGACTCACGGTCAGCTAAAATCAGCAGAGATGGGGGTTTAACAGCAAAGAGTGTTAGCTCTTGCAGTGTCTAATACATTTCCAATTGGCCTTTCTTTTGTGCTGTTGCTCTGTGCATTTATTCATCACGACTGCATGCCAAAGGTGTGTACAGTGCTGGCATCGAGAATATCAATGAGTTTGAATGGCCCATGGCATAACATGGCCCTTACAAGCCTTGCCAGCACTAAAATAATAAGAAAGGTAAACAATATTCCATCAAGGGTTGATCTGATAAGAGTTTCCAAAATGGTTTGTAATAAGAGACTATTTGAAAGCATTTTTATCAGTCGGTCCTTATCTGGCCTAATTTCAAAAGTGCTAAGGACGACTTGTGCTTGACCCTGTCATTTTGTACACAGGTGTCAGCGAGTTAATGCCGAGGTTACCTAGCAACCATTATTCTCTTTGAAGTGAACTAATCCTGAGGATTATTTGGAGTAAGGGAATGACTGTACTTTAAAAGATTGTTTCTATCTGTGTTTAGCTTGATGTATAGGTCACTGAGCATAGGTCCTGACCCTTTTAAAATAGATAGCTATCTTATCCTTTTAAAATGGATACATCTATCTTAAATTTAAGACCACATGAAACAGCGTCGGCCTCAGTTATGGTTAAACACTGATAGAATTACCAGTCTCATTTTCAGTCTCTCTCTATTCTGACTGTCTGCTCATTAATTCAACTTGTTTCACTATTAACCCAGAATGCATTTTATGTAAAATACTAAATCCTTCTACAGTCAGAGGGAGTCCTCTCAAATTCAAGACATTGACTATGGTCACATAACTTTCTCACATCTATAGAACTGCAGAATTCCCAACTGCCTATGATTTACTGGGATTCTCCCTGTATTGCTCTAATAGTCCTGGCATCTCAGACAGGTCACGCTTAATTGCCAATTGAAGCTGACCGTGATACAAAATAAAAGAAAGAACTTGCATTTATATAGCACCTTTCACGACCTCAGGACACCCCAAAGCGTTTTACAGCCAAGGAAGTACTTTCTTTTTGAAGTGCAGTCACTGTTGTAATGTAGGAAACGTGTCAGCCAAATTGCGCACAGCAAGCTCCCACAATGAGCAATGTGATAATGACCAGATAATCTGTTTTAGTGATGTTGAATAAGGGATAAATATTGTCCAGGACACCAAAGAGAACTCCCCTGATTTGCCTTGAAATAGCGCCATGGGATCTTTTACGTCCTCCTGAGAGAGCAGATGGGGGTTTCGGTTTAATGCCTCAAACGAAAGACGGCACCTCTGACAGTGCAGCACTCCCTCAGCACTGCAGCAGAGTGTGAACCTAGATTTTGTGCTCAAGTCCCTGGAGTGGGACTCAAACCCACAACCTCCTGACTCAGAGGCAAGAGTGCTACCCACTGAGCCAGGGCTGCCACTTCAAAATGTAACCGCCTAGGCACAAAAACATTCTGTACCTGGTTCAACCTTGATGTTAAAAAAAATACTCAGTGAATGCAGGCAATCACATCTTGAACAAATACTTGTCTGTAAGGATTTGTACAGTAGCAGTAGCATGAAGACTTGGCTTCTGATGATATGTCTTTGAAAGAAGGAGGTTGAATATCGGGAATGTCATTGAATCGTGAAGGATGTCTGAGCACTTCTGCAAAAAGGCATGTGTTGGAGGAGAAGTTATACTTGAAGTTTCCTTTTAGATTGTTTTTTTTAAAAACCAGCCACTGCAAGAGTGAGCCTTCAGGCTATAGTAAGTTTCATCTGCAGACGGCGTAAAGTTCATCAAAGCTGAAACTGTTTTCAATTTGCATAACAGCTGTCACCTTTACCGACAGAGAATGCACCACGAACTTCAACAGCAGTGTATTGTGTGAAGCGCTTTGAAATGTTTCAGTGTAATAAGGCGTGATATGACTGCAACTATTTCATATTATCCCATATGAATCTCCCTATAGTGACAGGTAAAACGCATTTTCTCCTTCCTCCCACTTGACCACAAAGGCGCTTAGATGGACACTCACATCAGGGATTAGAATCAGTTTCTTCCCCCCTCCCCACCCAGTAACATTTCCATCACTTCCTAGGGAGATGGAATACATGCCTGTCCGTTTGTTATACAGGAAACTCTCGATTTACCGGCACCCAAACAACCGGAAATCTCGGTTAGCCGGCAAAATTCAGGAGTAGGTTCAGTTAAGTTTTTCTTCATATTAGTGGCCGTTTCTTGATTCTTGGCTGTGTAATCGGGGGTTTCTGCACTTGTTGCTAAGCAACAGGGATGCTTGGTCTGTGGCTGGGGTTCCTGCAGCACAGGGAAGCCTGGATTTGTTGCTGTGTACGGAGCTCTCGTACCTTTTAACTATAACTCTCTGTAATACGGACTTTTTGATAAACCGGCACCACGCCGGTCCCGTCGGTGCCGGATAAAAAAGAGTTTCCTGTATACTGTACCCTTACAATCCTGCACCTCTGTGTATACACTGTTCCCTTACATCGGTGTACCTCTCCACATACACTTTGCCCTTGTATCCCAGGACATATGGGCCTAGAAATTCAACCGTGCAGCACCCGCTTTTTGGGTGTTAAACGGCCTCCAATATGAGGTGGGGGTAGGGGGTGGGTGGAGGATGAAGCACACACTCATTAGGTGTCAGTAGTGCACCACCTGCCATATTGGTCTAGCCAAAAGAAAATGCCATCCAGGATCCATACCTGAAACAGGCGTTAAAACCTTTGCCTATTCAAATAAGGGGCCTAACGCCTATTTGAAGGCCCAGTGCTGCTCCTCCCAGCTCCACATCTAGGTAAGTATATATTAAGCACTTATCTTGTTGGTTGCAGCCTGCAGCAGTCCCTTTAAGGACAACCTGTTAGGCTGCATGTAGACCTGGTTTTCTTGAATGCAGCCGGCCTGATTTATCTCAACTTCTCCCCTGTTCGTTCAGCCTTCATGGTGGCCTGCACTACAGGCTTAGACCTTTTGTCTAGATTTCTCAAATTAAAAAGTACATTGGCCCAGAATTTGCTGGTGTGGGGCATCTTTTGGCGTGACCCGTTAGTTACATTTTTTCCTCATTCTTCAGCTCGAAATTTTTTTGCTGGGCAAGTTGCTGGAAGTGCGAGCTAGAAGCGGCGCAGCGAGGGCAACGGGGCATCGGAGACCTCAATGAACGACAGGACCAACAGTGTATCTCCATAACCAGTGAGAGTTAAGGACTGAGAAAGAAACAGACGAATGACAGAGAAGGAGGGTGAAAGACAGTCAAATCAGGTACAGAATGAGAAATAAAGCGAGGGAAGAAAGATTGGATTAAGAGAGAGAGAAAAGAGACTGAAAGAAAAAGTAAGACTTTTTTTAAAATTTAAATTAAAATTTTAAAAATCTCTAACAACAATTTACTACTTGTTGGGATGAGACTCCATGGTTTAAACTGTTCCCTTTCTGGGCTGAAGAGGATGTTTGGCATTGCAGGAACATAAATCTCATTAAAAACGTACCTACACTGTTAATTACCAGCCCTAAATTTCTGCTGCGAGTTTATTGGGCAATTAATGCACAAATGCACAGGGCCATTGAGGCCGAGCTGCCGTTTCCACGAAGCTAACGGCGGAGCAGAGCAAATCGTTCAGCAACTTGTGGCGATTCGCAAATCATGAGGTAGCCCTTGCTCGCCACAAGTTGCGGGACGATTTACACATCAATAACGGCGAGCGCCATTAAACTCGCCATTAATTTGGCAGCAAAATCTGGGCCATTGTTTTTTCTCCCCCCCAAGAACTGGGAATGAATTCTGGAAGGAATAAGTCTTCATTCTTCCCAGTGTTGGAATACACTTTTCAATTCATAATTTCTCTGAGTCTTATCAGAGATAACAGAGACCAGTTATCACATTATCTAAACAAACTTTACATTTCTCTATTGCCCACCTTGCTGCTTAAATAAATTAATCATTTCTTTCAAGCAGAGTGCATCTGTAATGTAATTTCCCTTCTCTACAGGTAGGAATCTTTATTAAAGACCAATCATGCCATTAAAATAATAATTACCGGGCAATTATGGAGGTTGGCAGCCTTCAAGAGAGTCTCAATGCGCACTCAATGCAAATATTTGAAGGGGGCTCATTTTCTTCTGTTAGTTTACCTCATCAATATGCTCCGCATTTATTCCTCACACAGTCTACCTCCCACGGCTTTCTAAGAAAAGAACCAATTATATCAAATGCTACAAGTAATCTCTTCCACATGAAGTGAAGCAGTTCAATATTCAGCCAGCCTCTGCCTGTAACTCTTTCAGGTGTTTCTGAAGGTGAAAATAACTCTATTAGCCGCTATTTTCCACACTTGATATACTTCAACAAAACGCATGATATTATTTGGATTTTTCAATGGTTAGGGCAAGTGATTGCACGGAGCAACAGGCCAGGAATTACCACACTCCCACGTGCACTGCGATTTGCTGCCACAGGTTTGTGTGGAATAGGCAGTGGAGATGTCGGGTTTCTGAGCAGACCTGATTGATGATAAATCACTCGTCATAAATCAATGGGCATAAAAACCAACCTTGGCAACCCTTCTTTACCAACTTTTCAAAACGTTTTCACAAGGGGCAGTGAATCCTTTGGTCAAATGAAGGCCTGGTTAATGGCCGGTGTGCAGCAAAATTCACGACTTTTACTTACCTGATGTTACAGTGGCCAAGTTGTCACGAAGAGAGTCAAAAGCACTTCCATCATCTAGACATTCTGCTTTTCCCCGTGGAGATCAGCTTTAGTGTGCTCCTCTCAGCGCCCTCTCTTGTCCACATCTCCCATCGAGCTGTTGCAAGTCCTTGTGACTTGCTTATAATATGCTGCAGGAGATGTGCTGCTTTTACCCTTGACATCGCTAGCTCACCCCCAGAATATTAATACTGTGCAGGACACATGCAGTAGCACTAGAACCGAGATGGGGCATAACATCCTTAAATGCAGCTGTACTTAATAACTTGATGTTCAAACTACAGGAAAGCTGATGTAAGGCAGTTATTTTAAAACTGACTGAATAAGTTAGGGAACAATGACATTGTATTATTCTCTTTTAATGAAATACCTTTCTAATAAAATCTTTCTAATACCTGAATCTGCTACAACATCATTGTCAGCTCCTGATACAGGTGAATCTCCTATTACAATGAACTCTCTTATATAGTGAAATGTCTCCAATGTTCTTATGATGAAATTACTTGCCAACAAACAGGACATTGTTGATTGATAATTCCCCGGGGACAACACAGGAACAGAAGGCCATTCAGCCCCTCGAGCCTGTTTCACCATTCAATTAGATCATGACTGATCTGTACCTTATGCTCCATCTACCAACTTTGGTTCCGTAACCTTTAATACCCTTGCCTAACAATCATCTATCAATCTCAGTTTTGACATTTTCAATTGACCCCCAGCCTCAACAGCTTTTTGGGGGGGGGCGAGAGTTCCAGATTCCCACTACCCTTTGTGTGAAGAAGTGCTTCCTGACGTCACCCCTGAACGGCCTGGCTCTAATTTGGATGAAAACCGAAAATGCTGGAAATACTCAGCAGGTCAGGCAGCGCCTGTGGAGAGAGAAACAAAGTTAACGTTTCAGGTCGATGGCCCTTCGTCAGAACTGGAAAAAGCTGGAGATGGAACAGGTTTTTAAGCAAGTGTAGGGGCAGGGAGAGGGGGGAGGAGAGGAAAGAACAAAAGGGGAGGTCTGTGATAGGGTGGAAGGCAGGAGAGATTAAGAGACAAAAGGGATGATGGTGCGCGGCAAAAGGCAAGGCTAATTTGAATGTTACGACCCCTTGTTCTGGCCTCCCCCACCAGTGGAAATAGTTTCTCTCTCTCTACCCTATCAACTCCTTTAATCATGGACTAGGGACAGGGTCACTGGCAAGGCTTGGAAGCTAAGCCAGAGCCAGGCCTGGTTAGTACCTAGAGGGGTGACCATCAGGGAAGACCAGGTGCAGAAGGTCACGGAAGGAGCCCCGAGGAGGGGCGGTTGGTGAGAAGGTCACGGAAGGAGCCCCGCGAGGGGCGGCTGGTGAGCAGGCCCAGGCGTTGGGCTGAAGATTGTCGGACAGGAGGAATGGTGGAAATGGAATGGCGGCGCGCACAGACACAGCGGCTTTGCTTCTCCCAGGACGGTGCTATTTACGTTTAATGTTAATGTTATTTGTACTGGACTCATGGGAGCTTGCAAGATCACATTTCGTTGTACAATGACAATAAAGTTGAATTATTATTATTAAACACATCAATTGGATCACCCCTTAATTTTCTATACTCAAGGGAATATAAACCTGTCCTTATAATTTAACCCTTTTAGCCCTGGTATCTTTCTGGTGAATCTGCGCTGCACCCCCTCTAAGGTCAATATACATGAAAAACTGGGTTCCATTTTGTTTGTACCGAATATTACTGTCCTTCGCTAAATTGAGCTGAGAAGACGTTTGAGTGTTATTCTGACAGATCTTTTCAGATGTCGGCCCAATCGGTTGGTATGGTGGCAGAGAGAAGGAGGGGGGAAATTACGGCAGACTATAGTGAAGTTATTGTACATGAAACAAAGCTTCAGTGTGTTAGGTGGAACTCATTGCCAAGTCATGACAGCAATAACCAAGCATCTTGTTGCTGTACACCCTTTGTATCTGGTTATCAAGTTGTAGAATGGGACGAATATCCACAATATTTGATTACAGATTTAATCATTAGTTGTTCTCAAACAGTGCTTACACATTGTTCACAATTTATTAAGGTAGTGACTTCATCAAAAAGTGCTTGGAAACAGGAAAAAGTGGAGTTAGTCACATTTAAGCACATTGTCATACATTAGCGCATTGTAAAAAGGAACTTGCATTTATATAGTGCTTTTCACAACCTCAGGATGCCCCAACACACTTTACAGCCTATGAAGCACTTTTGATTAAGTCACTGTTGTGATGTGGGAAATGCGGCAGCCAATTTGTGCACAGCAAGGTCCCACAAATAGCAATGAAGTGGACAACCAGATCATCTGTTTTAGGTTGATAGCAAAATACTGCAGATGCTGGAAATCCGAAATAACAACAGAAGCTCAACGTAAACTCGAGGAACAGCACCCCATCTTCCGATTAGGCACTTTGCAGCCTTCCGGACTCAATATCGAGTTCAACAATTTCAGATCATAACCTCGGCCCCTATTACATTTTTACTTATATATATATTTTTTTCTCCCCCCCCCTTCCTCTTTTTTTTTACATGGTTGTCTCTCATTCTGCCAGTACATTTCACACCTAATCTGAGCTGTCTTTTGTCTCCACTTGTCCTATCACCATCTCGTCTCGTTTTGAATACCTCTTAATGTCTATTCACTTCTTTTGTTCCCTCCCCAGCCCTCCTTTCGATCTATTTCATTTCCTTTCCAGTTTTGAAAAAGGGTTTCGCCCCGAAACGTCGACTCTAATTTCGCTCCACGGATGTTGCCTGGCCTGCTGAGTTTTTCCAGCATTTTCTGTTGTTACATCTGTTTTAGGTATTGGTTGAAGGATAAATATAGGCCAGGACACTGGGGATAACTCCCCTGTTCTTCTTCAAAATAGTGCCATGGGATCTTCTACATCCACCTGAGAGAGCAGACGGGGCCTCAGTTTAACGTCTCATCTGAAAGACGGCTCCTTCCGACAGTGCAGCGCTCCCTCAGTACTGCACTGAAGTGCCAGTTTGGATTATGTGCTCAAGTCCCTGGACCTTCCGACTCAGAGGCGACAATGCTAACAACTGAACTGCGGCTGACACTTAATGGTGATAATGGCATCATGATTAAATAAAAATCTTCACCCCCTAAACTGTTCTTGTGCATTTTATTCTGTGCACACTGTTCTATCACGATAGCTATGCAGTCCAGGTGCTATTTTGTGGAGTGTTCCACAATACCTCCTATTTTATCCCATTATTATCAATGAATATCCCACTGTATCTCCTCAGTCAATTTAAGAATGGGGCCATTTCCAGTTTATCATAGAATCTTACATCACAGGAGGCCATTCGGCCCATCGTGCCTGTGCCGGCTCTTTGAAAGAGCGATCCAATTAGTCCCATTCCCCTGCTCTTTCCCCATAGCCCTGCAAATTTTTCCTTTTCAAGTATACATCCAATTTCCCTTCTGAAAGTTACTACTGAATCTGCTTCTACCACCCTTTTCAAACAAGAAAAAGAAAGACTTGCATTTCTATAGCGCCTTTCACGACCACCGGACCTCTCAAAGCACTTTACAGCCAATGAAGTACTTTTGGAGTGTAGTCACTGTTCTCTCACTTAGGCAGTCCCTCGGAACTGAGGATGACTTGCTTCCACATTAAAAATGAGTTTGCAGGTGACTGATGAGTCCAATGCGGGACCTACAGTCTCTGTCACAGGTGGGGCAGACGGTGGTTGAAGGGGCGGGTGGGTGATGTGCTTGGGTTGATGTGCGCTCCTTGCACTGTCTGCGTTTGGCTTCCGCTTGATCCTGGCGAAGGGACTCGAGGAGTTCGGCGCCTTCCCAGATGCTTCTCCTCCACTTTGTGCGGTCTTGGGCCAGGGATTCCCAGGTGTCGGTGGGGATGTTACACTTTTTCAAGGAGGCTTTGAGGGTGTCCTTGAAGCGTTTCCTCTGCCCACCTGGGGCTCTCTTGCCGTGTCGGAGTTCCGAGTAGAGCGCTTGTTTTGGGGGTCTCGTATCGGGCATGCGGACACAATGTGACCCGTCCGACTGTTGTAATGCATTGTAATGTCAGGTAGTGCATTTATAGCTAATGGAATAAGGATTTAACTCCAAAACCTTCATTTACAACAATAATTTTTAGGGGAAAGGGGGCACATAAAATGTGTGCCACATTTATTGCTCAGGCACTACACGTGAGACCTTTAAGGGTCTGAAGTATGCAAAGTGTCCCTTTAATAAAGCAAATGTCTTTCTCCAATTGCTTGTAATTGTTTCTAGTTCTTTTGTGCACATCTGGAAGTGTTCCGAGAGAGGAGAATGATATTCACAAGGACTGTTATTTAACAGCAAGCCCCAACAAAGGAGCTGACTATCTGCTCACAGAAGAGCTAACTGCGTGAAATTCAAACCGTCTGGCTGTGTTGTCGCAGGCATTCCGCTGTGTGTATTCCAATTCCAGTGCATGCCCTCTCCTTTAACAGGATCATTGTCAATTTCAGGTCAATTCTGTAACTTCCAAATCAATTCAATTAATCTGTGTCCCCAACCCCCTGACTCTCAAAGCAAGTAATTCGATTTAATTTTAATAAAATCAATGGTGTTTTTGTTGGTTCTGATGAAAAGGGGACACTACATATGGAAATGTTCAGCCTAAAGTTAATTCTTTTCAGAATAAAGGGTTGGCTCAAGTAATAGGCTGCAAACGAGCTCGTTTTTGAATACTGGCTGGCTTTTTCTCTATTTCCCCCCTCCACCTCTATTGAAGCCATTGACTGCTGCTGGGGTACGTTGGCAAGGGAACTAGCACAGACCAATACCGTGCCATTTTTCAGGTGTGAACCTGCACATTAGAGAGAAAAAAATAACTTGCATTTATATAGCACCTTTCATGACCTCAGGAGACCCAAGTGCTTTACAGCCTTTGGAGTGTAGTCACTGTCGTAATGTAAGAAACGCAGCAGCCAATTTGCACACAGCAAGCACCCACAAACAGCAATGTGGTAATGACTAGATAATCTGCTTTAGTGATGTTGGTTGAGAAATATATATTGGCCAGGACACCGGGGATAACTCCCCTGCTCTTCTTCAAAATAGTGCCAGGGGATCTTTTACGTCCACCTGAGAGGGCAGACGGGGCCTCGGTTTAACATCTCATCTGAAAGACGGCACCTCCGACAGTGCAGCATTCCCTCAGCACCGCACTGGGAGCGTCAGCCTAGATTTATGTGCTCAAGTCCCTGGAGTGGGACTTGAACCCACAACCCACAGCTACTGCTGAGCCACGGCGAACACCATTTGTAGCGGTGTACGTCGTTCTTCTGGGGCTTCTACGCATCTCTTGCTGGAGAACCCCCTCTGAAATTCCAGGCATTGGGTTGGAGAAGAAGGAAATCTGATGTTGTCCATCTAACCCTGCTGATGGTTAGAGCCCAGAGTACCTGATACCTCCTAGCTGGACGAGGGCTTATGCAAAGGTGGCCTGTAAGAGCACATCAAGTAAGAGCACATCAACCCTGTAAAAATAGTATTTGAGCCATCAGGGAAAGGAGAATTTTCCTGGGATTTCTGTTGTAATCCATCCGAGATCTAGAGGAAATGAAGTTCCTCTCACTGTGTATAAGCATTTGGAACATTGCCCTTTTACCTTTGAGCTCTAGTTCAAATCCACCTCAACTTAAGGGAATGAAGGTCTTCTTTGTCTAATGGGTGGCATTGGAACATTGTGCTTTACCTCATATCACCCATCTCCAGAGAGAGAGGAGACCATCATCTCCACAACTCCAACTGTCCCAGATGTGTTTCCTACCTTTCCTGTGGTGAGCACATCACAACCACCGGCAAGGTAACTTCCCCTCTCACGGTAGAGCAACAATGTGCCTCATCCCCAACCTCAATAAAGCATGCACTGTGCACCGCAGTGTGACATTTCCTTTTCCCATACCAGTCATTCCTGTGGTCTCTCGGAGATTGCCAGTTTAGTGATACCAGTGCCAAATTACAGGTAGTTTTTGCGCTTTGGGTCCATGCCCACTCGGAACCGAGTTGAGGTTGGCCACATTCATTTCACATAGCACCCAAAAGAACGAGACAGAGAAAGAGACAAAGAGAGACACAAAGAGAGAAAGAATACACCTGCATGCCATCAGTCTGGAGCTTGATTTAAATGCAGGTCCTGGCAGTGAACAGACAACCTGTCAACTCAATGTGCCACACATTTCACCCACTCCTCTGATAAAATACCAGGGGCGGGGGGGGGGAATAAATCGGAATTCTCCTAATTAAAAACTGTGACTGTCTGGCAACTTTAGCTTCCCCTTGTATGCAGCTAGCATTGTGACATTATCATATGGGGACAATGAGCTGAAAGGTTCCCATGAGCTCTCACTATAATGATTACATTGACAAGCCTCGGTGAAAATTGTGACGACAGTGAGTGGCCCATTCTCGCTTTTTCATTCACTAATCAGGTATTCACTTAAGTGGAATCGGCTGCAGTAAATGAATCGGAAACCATACACCTTCAACTGTAATTTAGTCTGCTTTCCTTTCCTGAAATAGCTACAGCAGTCTGATCAGGGTAATGATGGAAAATCAGATTAACTGATTGTACCCTGCTTAGGATTGTTCCTGTCCTAATTTGGGTGCCGATTAAGGCCAATCACAGGTGGGAACCGCAGGAGGTTGAAGCAAGGTCCTGTTGACGTTGGAGTTGAATTGATTAGCTTGCACAAACATGTAGGATTGGTCTGGTATTAGTAAATGGGATTACAGTGCTCCGCTCAGGGATCACTCTGTCTTTAGCAATGTCAACATTCTGCAGTGCTGTCCCCCTAAACAGAGAAAACAAGGGGTTTGCTTCAGGCAAAAGTCACGTTGCAAAAGGTCAGGGTTTAACATATTATATTGGGAGACTTCTTCCAAAGTTAAAATGCTGACATTCCCCAACAAGAGCTTGCTGTCTGCTTATTGTGTATGGGTTGGGGGGAATGTGGGGGGGGGGTTGCTTGGTGGGGAGGGGTTTGGTGGGGAGGGGGTGGAGGGTGTTTGGTGAGGAGGGGTTGGGCGGTGTTTGGTGGGGGGGTTGTTTGGGGGGTTTGGTGGGGAGGGGGTGGGGAGTTGTTTGGTGGGGAGGGGATGGGTGTGTTTGGTGGGGAGGATTTGGTGGGGAGGGTTTGATGGGGAGGGGGTGGGTGTGTTTGGTGGGGAGGGGGTGGGGGGGGTTTGGTGGGGAGGGGGTGGGGGGGGTTTGATTGGGGGTTGTTTAGTGGGGCGGTGTTTGGTGGGGGGGATGGGGAGTTTGGTGGGTGGTGTTTGGTGGGGTGGGGTGGGTGGTGTTTGGTGGGGTGGGGTGGGGGTGTTTGGTGGGGTGGGGTGGGAGCAGCAGGTGATATAAATAGAAGTGCAACAGCCAAATACCTGTTTTGTGTAACTCTGGATTTGCAGCCTGGCGTGGTGTGACGCTGCTTCAGGGAAAGGTTCCCACACCGCCCTAACAATTCTTTTTTTTTTTTTTTTTTTACAATTCAAATCGCTTTATTGGCATGATAAGTTACATCTTATGTTGCCAAAGCATCAAAATACATTTATGGTTGAGCACATAAACGCAGTTCTATTCATACAGTGTATAAACAGGTATATCCCCGAGTGTATAAATATACATTCGCATTGTTTATATATATTCTTTTCTTAGTTTACTGGTTGTCCCTCTGTTCATGGCAAGCTGTAACATAGTGTGCCGCCAGTGTTACACAGCTTCTCTCCTCTCCCAGTAGGAATGGGAGTTTTTGGTTGTCATTCAGATTTCTGAATTCAGGGCATATTTGTGAGAATTTTTGGTAGAAATTCTCCCTGATGTCCTGATATTTTCCACAGGCTGTGAGGAAGTGCATCTCTGTCTCCACTACTCCCTGACTGCAGTGAGAGCATATCCTGTCTTCTCTTGGCAGCCTGGTCTGCCTGTGTCTGCCTTTTTCGATCGCTAGGCTATGTTCGCTAAGTCTGTACCTTGTCAAGGTTCTTCTCAGCCCTAACACAAGAGACAGCAGAGAGCAGTCAAGAGAAGGCAGGGGAGGGGGGCAAAGGGAAAGTTCCTGAAATGGAGTGGTCACAGTATAGAGCAGCTGCACCCTTAATAATAACAGAACTCTGATCCTGTGAGGCTCGGGTGACAGGAGCTCCCACAATCAATGTTTACCAAAGGTGTTTCTCTTCAGGAAGTAACCAGGGGCAATTAGGAAGAGCCATAGAAAACACTGTAAAAATTAAATTATCTCTTCATTGTGTTGGAATGAGAACAATGCCAATTCCTAACACGAGTTCCAACAAAAATGTAGCAGTTAACTGTTTCAGGAGTATGTGGGCAGAAATGAAAATATAATTTGCCTGGTACAGGCAGAATTCAAGGACAATGATTTGTTGTAACCAATTGTGGCAGTCTCGAGATTAGCAGAGAGTCCCTGGAGACCCCCCAGGTTATTAATAATGTCTTTTTTTTATACTGCAAGCAACTTAATATATCAGACATCCCGGTCAGAATGAGATGTTTAGCAAAGGTGTTTCTCTTCAGAATGAGAGGGGTTCTTTAATAAAGTACAGGGGAAATAAATTGCAAAGAAATGAAGTGTAATAGAACAAGGCAATTACTAACCCAAGATCACATCATCTCCACCTCTCCCCTTAGTCATGGATACTTATTTACACAAATGTTTCATTATTCTGCACCCATGCCTCTGTCAGTGCCACCCGAACCAGGCCACGGGGAAGTTCTCAGACAGCAGCACTAGGTACATCACCTTCTCAATTCCACTATTCCCCTGTGGGGGGAAGCACCCTGTAACTCCAATTCACCCTCACGAAGGGCGCAGCCTAGATTAGTAACTCAATCTGTGGGAAACTGTGCAGCACCATCCATTTGATTACTTACAATTACAAGGTGCGTTTCAGCATGAAAATAAGCAGCACTAATGTGCCGTTTACCACTGAAGCCCTTAACCGATGGCACCAGGACTGAAGTTGACCCCCCTCTATAAACGGCAAAATGGTTGAATCCCAGCAGACATATTTAATCACTGAATGGGTCCGGCAGCAGTAGATCAAAACAAATTCACAACAGTGCCACTTGGGCTTTGCTTGTTCAGAAATGTCCTATCTTTTTGTCCATAATGGGAAGGCTGCCCGCGGCTCGGACATCAGGTTTACTTCAGGACAGTTCCCCTCAGCGCTGGAGCGAAAGGAATCTTCGGCTGTGTCCCAGTGTCATCAAACATCATCCCTGATACGCTACAGCTGAAAAATTAAACACATCGACGTAAGTTTTTACACTGGGAGGTACTGAGGGACGTTTCACAAAGATGGTTTTTAATGAACTCCCCTGGAGTATTCCTTGCAATCCCAGCCTAACCGCCTCAGAGGCTGCAAATGGAGGATAGAATTTCATTCCACCAGTCTGAGCTGGATTCAAACCCAGGTGAGAGACAACCTTCTGACCCAGTGCCTCTAACTGCACATCTAACCTTCTGATTACTGTCTAGTCAGCAGATTCCAGCTTAAGTGGATTCTGTCAGCAGAAAAGGGGTCAAACCCGATCTCATTTTTCCAACACCGGACACACGCAACGGTCATGCAGTCAGAGCCTATGTGGCAGAGCCACTGAATGACTCTGGCTAACTGTATATAATTCTCTTTAACGAGGTTCTAACACCAGCCTAAACCTGTATCATTGTGTTAGGCATTACTGTGTTTTGTATATAGAGTTTGCATGTACGGGGCGTGGCCCCTTTAAGAGCGCGGGAAAACACGCGGACGTCACGTCGCAAACCACGGGACTGCCCAGGCGGTCCTCGTGGCATCTCCGTTGAGTAAAGACCTGTTTGATTGTTCTCTGGTGTCGATCTCAGTTATTCGTAGGAATTCGGTAATTCCTACACCTATACCGATACCGAAAGCAGCCAACCACAGCAAACCAGATACAACCTGGAAATTTTCTCTTTCAAGCATTTTTATTGCCTGCCAGCAATTTGGTCCCAGACGCCTTGGTTTTAAGAAAGTGACAGCAGGGGAAGAGGCTCCCAATGTAGAAAGCTGGACATGGAGTAAATCCTCTTCCAGTGATGTCCTGTCATTTCTATGACAACTTGCCACTATATTAGGAGATGCAGTGTCTCTTGACCTGACTGGAAAGTGTCACTGGCTGGCAGATGGATGAGATGAATAAAACAGCAAGGTCAATTCCAACCCACATAATCCTCTGAAGGAACAATGCTTCATGGCTAGCTTTACTCCAGGACACCGTGTCTCCTCCCAGGCTTCTTTCTGCCAAAGACGTTCTTGAGGTGGGCAATGCGCCACCTGTTAAGTATGTGTATTGTATTGAACAATTAACACAAAGACTTAAACGTATAACTCAAACAGGTCTTTACTGGTTGGAGGTAGGGACTGCACGTAGGTCTTTACTTCATGCCCACAGGCGGGAACTGAGGGGAGATCAGTACCCACAGTACTATTTATACCCCTATGGCCAGGAGTGGTACTGCGTATCACTACGCCCTACAAGTAGTGCAGTCCTGTCCATAGGTTCAAAGTAGCACACATATTACATACACAACATTCCTCCCTTCTTAGCTTTACAGTCATCTCCCCATTTAACATAACGTAATAACATATATACATATATAACTTCAGGTTTACATAACAGAATAACATAGATACATAGATAACTTCATGTCAAAACAGATCACAGATTCAGTCTCTGCGGAAAACAGTTCACAGATTCAATCTCTGTGGTGTAGTCGGTTCACGTTGCTGGAGTGACTCATTCAATAGTCCTTCCATGGATTTAACAGTTTGAACTTCCGAACTGAATTGGCTCCGTTCGGAGGGACCACGTGTGTGATCTGGTAGAGGTAATAATGGTTCAGATGGGTCATCTTCTGTTTCGACTTTTCCTTTTCTGCTTCTTGGAGACTCTCTGGGCTCCACTGTCAGCTGCCAGCTGCATGCGCAGTTCCTCCTTCTCTTCCTCCTTTTTCCGTAGTAGAGCCACCTTCTCCCGATGTTCCGTAGACTTTCGGTGCTCCTCCATGATTTCTGTATGGTGGGAGTCGAAGTTACAAGTTGGGCAGGACAGGACATAGTAATATTCGGTGTCGTCCTGATCTAGGCCAGCGAGAGGGTCTTCTATTTCCTCCATACCCAGCTGGGCGTTAGCCAGCTTTTGTTCCAAGTCCAGACATCTTTCCTGAAGAGACTTCTTCATGCGTACCTCTTCATCCAGCTTTTTCTGGGCTTTCAGCAAGTCGTTTACTAATGACCTCATTTGAGATTTTACTACTTCAACTTCTTTTGGAGATTGATTGATCGGACTATGCAATCCCTCTACCGGAGCAGCTGTTTCAGCGGTCTGTTGTTCTACGTTGACGTGAGTCAGCGTACTTTTGGCATCCAAGGGCTGCTCTGTTGCAGTCATCTCAGTCTGTGTTGCCAGCTCAGCTCTTCCAATAACCTTTGAGAGCTCCGAACCCCTTTCGTTTGAATATTGAAGTTCGTGTTCAAGTTGTTCCCATTTCAGAGTCCTGTCCTTCAGCATATGCAGGAGTTGGCTGACCGTTAACTCCTCTGACATCAGACGTTTTGTGTGCTCCTGCTCCATTTTCTGCATCAGCTGCTTCTGTTGTCTTTCCAGATTCTCCAACTCTATATCAAAGAACTCTTTCGTTGCATTCAACTCTTGCTCAAAACGGCAAAGCATTTGTTCTAATTGCTGTTGTAGTTTGAAATGGAGTTGAGTTCGAGCCCGGTGTCCCTCAGAAATGGGCACATCAGTAGACTTGCCAGACTCAGAATCCACAGTTAAACTATGTTGTTGTTGCTCAGTGGAATTCTGTGCTGAAACTTTGTCTTTTGCACCTGAGTTGGGCTTACCATCATCCGTTCCAGAGTCTGGGCCGACTATCTTCACCGAGTTCTCACTCGTTATTGTTTGTAGGAAATGCCAGTCCATATTCATTTTCCTAATCCACTCCCGTCCTAGTAGTGGAGGACCTCCTTCAGATATCACATATAAGTCCATTATTTGACTGTCTTCGCCCTTGTGGACCACTGCAACCTCTATTTTCCCGATGGGGTACACTCTTTGCCCCGTGTATGTTTTCAATATAATCCCCGTATCCTGTAGGGGAATATGTTGGAATAACTTTCCGTAATCTTTCTTATTTATGACCGTCAATGCCGATCCAGTGTCCAATTCCAGTTTTACTTGGACTCCTTCTATCTGAAGAGTGACCCAAATTGTCTGGAGGTCTGCACCCTTACCAGCGTTGAGTACTCTTAAGCTAGCCAGTTCATTACAGCTTAAGCTAGCCAGTTCATTACTGCTAGCATCTGAATCGGACTCCTGTTCGGTCACCTTGTGTACCTTTGCGTATTTTCCTTGCGGTGACTTCTTGTTGCTGGTCTTCTTCCCTGACCTGCATACTCTAGCTATATGTCCAAGCCTACCACAAGTTCTACATTCTTGGTTTTTAAACCAACACTGGTTCTGATCATGCGTTGTCTTTCCACAACGATAACATTTAACAGAACTCACACCCAATTTGTGTGCACTGAGCTCCGGTGACCGTAGCTGCATTACTGCCGTGCCTCTCGCTGCGGCTTCGTGTGCTGCTGCCATAGTGACCGCCTTCTCAAGCGTCAGCTCATTCTCCTCGAGCAGTCGCTTTTGTGTATCCTGTTTAAATAAACCACACACAAATTTGTCTCGTAGTGCATCTGTCAGTCCCGTTCCAAACTGGCAATATTTCGCTAAGTTACGCAATTCCAGCAAATATTCAGCATTGCTTTCATGCTGTAGCTGCCTTCTGTCGTAAAATTTAAATCGTTCCGCTAGCATCAGCGGCGTGGGGTTTAGATGATCTTTCAGGACAGTAACAATCTCGTCGAACGTCTTATCCGCCGGTTCATCTCGTGATAACAGGTGTTTCAATTGCCCGTATGTCTTCGCACCCATTAAATTTAATAATGTTAGAGCTTTATCTTGGTCACTAATTTTATTGGCCTTACAATAATTTTTTACTCTTTCAACATATATGGCCCAATCTTCGAGGTCACTATCAAAGGTGCTAATATTCCCGTGTTTAGGCATTGTAGATTTGCAATTTCTCAGATTTTATTTTGTTTACTTGTTATCAAAGATGGCGGCTTCCCGCTCTTGCCGTCGTCCTCCGCCCACAAAATGGCGGTTTTCCCGCGCTTGGCGGTCTTCACCCGTCCCCCGACGCCGTCTCCCTTCAGCCCCGAGTGCGGCCCTTATCTCCGCCGCGATCGATGGCCCGCGCTTTTCACCGCGGCTCTCGCGCCTTCAGTGTCTGCCGACGCTGCGCCTTTCAGCCCGAGTGCGGCCCTTATCGGTGGTTGCGCTCGATGGCCCGGCTGCGCCCCTCACTTCAAAGCGGCCCGGCCCTTATCTGCCGATCGCTATCGCCCTGTACCTGTCTTCCCCCAGCCCTGTCTTCTTCTCCGGTTCACAAGCTGATGGAGGCTTCAGGGTCCTAATGCCTGTCGCTTCCAGTGGGGTGGTGCGGTTTGAAACCTCTCTTCAACCGCCGTGGAATAACTGCCGCAGGGTAAGAACCTGACTCGTCGCCAGTGTTAAGTATGTGTATTGTATTGAACAATTAACACAAAGACTTAAACGTATAACTCAAACAGGTCTTTACTGGTTGGAGGTAGGGACTGCACGTAGGTCTTTACTTCATGCCCACAGGCGGGAACTGAGGGGAGATCAGTACCCACAGTACTATTTATACCCCTATGGCCAGGAGTGGTACTGCGTATCACTACGCCCTACAAGTAGTGCAGTCCTGTCCATAGGTTCAAAGTAGCACACATATTACATACACAACACCACCAATGTGATTTTCCGTTCCTGGTCTCCTCAGGGTACCTGTTGCAGGTGGCCGAACTGAGAACAGGAGCTCACTGTGTGGTGCGTCGTGAGCTAGAGTGTGGCAGAGCAGACTGGCACTCTGAACGAAAGATTTGCATTTATATAGCGCCTTTCACCACCACCAGATGTCCCAAAGCTCTTTACAGCCAATGAAGTACAGTCACTGTTGTAATGTTGGAAATGCGGCAGCCAATATACGCACAGCAAGCTCCCACAAACAGCAATGTGATAATGACCAGACCATCTGTCTTAGTGATGTTGATTAAGGGATAAATATTGACCAGGACACCGGGGATAACTCCCCTGCTCTTCTTCGAAATAATGCCATAGGGTCTTTTACGTCCATCTGAAAGATGCAGATGGGGCCTCGGTTTAACGTCTCATCCGAAAGACGGCACCTCCAACAGTGCAGTACTCCCTCAGCACTGCACTGGAGTGTTACCCTAGATTTTTGTGCTCAAGTCTCTGGAGTGGGACTCGAACCCACAACCTTCTGACTCAGAGGCGAGGGTGCTACCCACTGAGCCGCAGCTGACACTGCCACCCTGCACTGCCTTTAAGCACACCAGCAATTTTCAGTGACCCTCCAATTAAAGGGTCAGGATCTTGCATGTTGCCGAGACAATGGCCAACGTGCCACAGATTCACGGCAGCAATTCCCTGGCAGCAAGTTCCAGATCCTGGGCATGATGTCAAGGGCTGGGGAAGGGGCAGTAAGATGCAAAACAATTAAAAGATGGAAATTCATTGGCATCCATCCCATGCACCTTCTAGGAAGAGGGAACGGAGCAACTCACTATTCCACTTGAATAGACTATGATGCTTAACACGTGGAACTTGAAGCTTAGAAAAAATACATTCAAATGTATCGCAGCAGACACCATTGGTGATGGCCCACCACTTTGCCTTGCAGCATTGGTTACCAGGGCAACAAGAATTCTTCAAAATGTGTCAGAATAAAATTAATGGAGCCAGATGTGTGTCAATTTTTAATGTACGGCTTCCTCTCAACACAAAAACGACATCTTTTTGATCATTTATTTTTCTCTTCCCTTGGAGCTCCTCACACTAGGGAGGTCAATCTACTGCCTACCCTTGGCCAATGTCATAGAGTCATAGAGTAATACAGCACGGATAGAGGCCCTTCGGCCCATCGTGTCCGCGCCGGCCATCAAGCCCTGTCTAATCTAATCCCATATTCCAGCATTTGGCCCGTAGCCTTGTATGCTATGGCATTTCAAGTGCACATCCAAATGCTTCTTAAATGTTGTGAGGGTTTCTGCCTCCACAACCCTTTCAGGCAGTGAGTTCTAGACTCCAACCACCCTCTGGGTGAAAAAGTTCTTTCTCAAATCCCCTCTAAACCTCCCGCCCTTTACCTTGAATCTATGCCCCCTAGTTATCGACCCCTCTACTAAGGGAAAAAGCTCCTCAGCATCCATCCTATCTATGCCCCTCATAATTTTGTACACCTCAATCATGTCCCCCCTCAGCCTCCTCAGCTCCAAGGAAAACAAACCCAACCTGCCCAGTCTCTCTTCATAGCTGAAGCGCTCCAGCCCTGGTAACATCCTGGTGAACCTCCTCTGCACCCTCTCTAACGCGATCACATCCTTCCTGTAGTGTGGCGACCAGAACTGCACACAATATTCCAGCTGTGGCCTAACCAGTGTTTTATACAGCTCCATCATAACCTCCTTGCTCTTATATTCAATGCCTCGGCTAATGAAGGCAAGTATCCCATATGCCTTTTTTACCACCTTATCCACCTGTTCCGCCGCCTTCAGGGATCTGTGTACTTGCACACCCAGATCCCTCTGACCCTCCGTCTTGCCTAGGGTCTTTCCATTCATTGTGTATTCCTTTGCCTTGTTAGTCCCCCCAAAGTGCATCACCTCGCACTTTTCTGGGTTAAATTCCATTTGCCACTGTTCCGCCCATCTGACCAACCCATCTATATCGTCCTGCAGACTGAGGCTACCCTCCTCGCTATTTACCACCCTACCAATTTTTGTATCATCCGCGAACTTACTGATCATACCCTTTACATTCATATCCAAGTCATTAATGTAGACCACAAACAGCAAGGGACCCAGCACCGATCCCTGTGGTACCCCACTGGCCACAGGCTTCCAGTCACAAAAACAACCTTCGACCATCACCCTCTGCCTTCTGCCACTAAGCCAGTTTTGTATCCAATGTGCCAAGGCACCCTGGATTCCATGGGCTCTTACCTTCTTGACCAGTCTCCTGTGCGGGACTTTATCGAAGGCCTTACTGAAATCCATGTATACCACATCCACTGCGTTACCCTCATCCACACACCTAGTCACCCCCTCAAAAAATTCAATCAAATTAGTCAGACATGATCTTCCCTTGACAAAGCCATGTTGACTATCCCTGATTAATCCTTGCCTCTCCAAGTGGAGACAAATTTTGTCCCTCAGGATTTTTTCCAATAATCTTCCTACCACTGATGTTAGGCTCACTGGCCTGTAGTTCCCCGGTTTTTCCCTACTACCCTTCTTGAATAATGGTACTACATTAGCGGTTCTCCAGTCCTCTGGCACATCCCCTGTGGCCAGAGAGGTCCTGAATATATGTGTTAGAGCCCCCGCAATCTCCTCCTTTGCCTCACACAGCAGCCTGGGATACATTTCATCCGGGCCTGGGGATTTATCCATTTTTAGGCCAACTAAAACCGCCAATACCTCCCCCCGCTCGATGTTAATATGTTCGAGCATATCACAGTCCCCCCGCCCTATTTCTATGTCTACATCGTCCTTCTCCATAGTGAAAACAGACGCAAAAAATTCATTCAGAACCCCTCCTACATCTTCCGGCTCCACACACAGATTGCCACTTTTGTCCCTAATGGGCCCTATTTTTTCCCTAGTTATCCTCTTACCCTTAATATACTTATAAAACATCTTCGGATTTTCCTTTATTTTGCTTGCCAGTGTTATTTCATGGCCCCTCCTTGATCTCCTAATTTCTTTTTTAAGTATCCCCCTGCACTTTTTGTACTCCTCTAGGGCTTCCTCCGTCTTTAGCCTTTTGTATCCACCAAAAGCCCTCCTTTTTTTCCTAATCCATTCCCGTATATCCCCTGACATCCAAGGTTCCCTGTGGTTTTTGGAACCACCCTTGACCTTTACGGGAACATGTTGCCATTGTATGATCTCAATCTCCCTTCTGAAAGCCTCCCATTGCTCCGATGCGGATTTTCCTACAAGTAGCTGATCCCAGTCCATTTTGGCCAGATCCTGCCTTATCCTATTAAAATCGGCCTTCCCCCAATTTAGAACCTTTATTTCCGGTCAACGGGCCTTCAGTGCATGCCCGGCCCAGGCACCACTTTAGTCTTAGAAATAATTTACTTTTAGCTTCATCTCCCCATCTCAAATTTTAGCCTGATTTTAATTATAATCTTCATTTTAATTTTAAATAGAAACAGCAAATGCTGGAAATATGCAGCCGGTCAATCAGCATCTGTAAAGAGAAAGGACAGGCTGTGACATTTTGTGTGTGTACCCTTCATCAGATGTAGTTTCAGCTTCCCAGCGTATGCGCTTCTTTAATCTCTTTTACTTCTAATTTGAAACTTCTTGACAAAAAAACACACAATTTGGTCAACGAGTCAGCTAAATCACTGACTACAAGGGCAAAAACACCAGCCCCCCGGTTAGCGATGCCTCCCTTCCGGAGGAGCTTAACAACTTCTACGCTCGCTTCGACAGGGACAACAGGGAGCCGGCTACCAAAGCCTTGCCACCCCCGGAAGACCAGGTGCTCACTCTGTCGACCTCCGACGTAAGGGGTGTTCTACGCGGAGTGAACACACGAAAGGCTGCTGGACCGGATAGCATCCCTGGACGGGTACTCAAGGAATGTGATCAGCTGGCTGATGTCTTCACCGCCATCTTCAATCTATCATTGGCCCAGGCAGTAGTCCCTACATGCTTCAAGACCGCTACCATTATTCCTGTGCCAAAACAAACGGCTGTGACGTGCCTGAACGACTATCGACCTGTCGCACTCACACCCATCATAATGAAGTGTTTCGAGAGACTGGTCTTAGCTCACATCAAAGCCAGTGTTCCCGCCTCTCTTGACCAACACCAGTTTGCCTATCGTGCAAACAGATCAACGGAGGATGCAATCACAACTGCTCTACACTCAGCACTGAATCACTTAGATGGTAAGGAGACCTACATCAGAATGCTGTTCATAGACTACAGCTCAGCATTCAACACTATCGTCCCCAACAAGCTGGCCACCAAACTCCAAACTCTTGGCCTGAACACTTCCCTCTGCAACTGGACCCTGGACTTCCTAACAAACAGACCCCAGTCTGTCAAATTAGGTAACCACACCTCCCCCCCCGACCCTGCACACGGGGGCCCCACAAGGATGTGTGCTGAGCCCCCTCCTCTACTCCCTCTTCACCCACGACTGTGTGGCTGTTCATGGTTCCAACACCATCATCAAGTTTGCGGATGATACCACGGTAGTAGGCCAGATCACCAACAACGATTAGTCAGCCTACAGGGAGGAGGTCCAGCATCTCGTGAAGTGGTGCGCCGATAACAACCTGGCCCTTAACATCAAGAAAACCAAAGAAATCATTGTGGACTTCAGGAAGTCTAAAGGTGGAAGTCACACCCCCATCCACATCAATGGGGCTGTGGTGGAAAGGGTGGACAGCTTTAAGTTCCTCGGAGTCTACATCACGGAAGACCTCTCCTGGTCCCTCAATACCTCCTCTCTGGTGAAGAAGGCCCAGCAGCGCCTATATTTCCTAAGGAGGCTGAAGGGATGTAACCTGTCACCCCTGATCCTCTCTAACTTTTACCGCTGCACAATAGAGAGCATCCTGACAAACTGTATCACAGTCTGGTATGGCAGCTGTAGCTACTATGACCGGAAAGCCCTGCAGCGGGTAGTCAAAACTGCCCAACGCATTACCGGCACCCGGCTACCGACCATAGAGCACATATACCAGAAACGCTGTCTACGGAGGTCACGGTCCATCATCAAAGACCCTACCCACCCCAGCCACAGTCTGTTCGCCCTCCTGCCATCTGGGAGACGCTACAGATGCATTCGCACCCGTACGACCAGATTTAGGAACAGCTTCTTTCCCAGGGCTGTCATCCTACTGAACTCCACAAATAAACTCTAAAGCCTGCACATCTGCCAATGCACTTTATTATGGTTATGTTTATGTTAATGTATTACAAGCCAAATGTATGTTGAATGTTTAAATGTCTTAATCTAAATGTACACTCTCGGGAGCCGCAAGCCTACATTTCGTTGTACTGCACTTGTGCACTAACAATGACAATAAAAGTTGATTTGATTTGATTTGATTGAAACTCTCTGTTTTTGAGTTTTTTGAGGTTGTAATTAGCAGAATAGATAAGGGGGAACCAGTGGATGTGGTGTACTTGGATTTTCAGAAGGCATTCGATAAGGTGCCACACAAGAGGTTATTAAACAAAATTAAGGCTCATGGGATTGGGGGTGATATACTAGCATGGATTGAGGATTGGTTAACGGACAGAAAACAGAGAGTAGGAATAAACAGGTCATTTTCGGGTTGGCAGGCTGTAACTAGTGGGGTACCGCAAGGATCAGTGCTTGGGCCTCAGCTATTCACAATCTATATCAATGATTTGGATGAGGGCCAAATGTAGTATATCCAAGTTTGCTGATGGTACAAAGCTGGGTGGGAATGTAAGTTGTGAGGAGGATGCAAAGAGGCTTCAAGGGGATATAGACGGACTAAGTGAGTGGGCAAGAACATGGCAAATGGAATATAATGTGGAGAAATGTGAAGTTATCCACTTTGGTAGGAAAAATAGAAAAGCAGAGTATTTTTTAAATGGTGAGAGATTGGGAAATGTTGGTGTTCAGAGGGACCTGGGTGTCCTTGTACACTAATCACTGAAAGTTAACATGCAGGTACAGCAAGCAATTAGGAAAGCAAATGTTATGTTGGCCTTTATTACAAGAGGATTTGAGTATAAAAGTAAAGACGTCTTACTGCAATTATATAGGGCCCTGGTGAGACCACACCTGGAGTATTGTGTACAGTTTTGGTCTCCTTACCTAAGGAAGGATATACTTGCCATAGAGGGAATGCAACGAAGGTTCGCCAGACTGATTCCTGGGATGGGGGGATTGTCCAAAGAGGAACGATTGAGTAGACTAGGCCTGTATTCTCTAGAGTTTAGAAGAATGAGAGGTGATCTCATTGAAACATTCCTACAGGGCTTGACAGGGTAGATGCAGGGAGGATGTTTCCCCTGGCTGGGGAGTCTAGAACCAGGGGGCACAGTCTCAGAATTATGGGCCGACCATTTAGGACTGAGATGAGGAGAAATTTCTTCACGCGGAAGGTGGTGAATCTTTGGAATTCTCTACGCCAGAGGTCGATGGAGGCTCAGTCGTTGAGTATATTCAAGACAGAGATCAATAGATTTTTGGATATTAAGGGAATCAAGGGATATGGGGATAGTGCAGGAAAGTGGAGATGAGGTAGAAGATCAGCCATGATCTTACTGAATGGTGGAGCAGGCTCCTGCTCCTATTTCTTATGTAATTCAGCACAGATGGGGATTGAACCCAGGATTGATCCCCAGTCAATTTTTTGGGGGCGCGCAGTCCCTTTAATGGGCTGCTCGGCCCATTCAAAATTGCGCGCCTGCGCAAAATCTCACATTGAAAAGCAGGTGACTGGCCTGCGCGGGACCTCCAGGCAGCTGCGCGGCCACGCAGCTGCGGGAACATTGTCCTCAGTCTGCATCGAATTCGTTGATTTCAGTCAGGCTGGTGGTAGGAACACTTCAATTGCCCTCAATGGCCCTGGGCTAAGGAAGGGAAAATGAACAAGGGTTTCATCTCCTGATGGCTAGCCAGTGGATGTGGGGTGAGAACAGCATCCGGCTCGGCTATGATATCCTCCAGAGGCAAGTACCTTGTGACGTAAGAAAACTACTAAGCACTTGATTTGAGTATAAAACAAGGCTTTAATCAACTGTTATACAACCATGAGATTCTAGTTACATCACTAATTCCTTGTTACAAAAACGTCCTGGGCAAGCTGGGCCCACGTCCAAGTATTTATACTCCTTGGACGGTGCCACCAGCTGGCCGCCCAGTGTTATTTCATGTGTCATTTCTTCACGAATGATAAGATTCATGACACCTTGCCCACACTCACTGTCAAGACTCATATGAATAATGGTCATTTGGACAAAGTATCAGAGGATGTCTGGCAGCCGCTGATTTATATCTCCTTGAGGGAGCCATCACCTTCAGGAGAGGACAGGACCCATCACCCTCAGAAAAGGAAGGGAGCCATCTCTCTCAGGAAAGGAGCGAGTCATCACCCTCAGGAGAGGACAGGACCCATCACCCTCAGGCGAGGAGGGAGCCATCATTCTTACAAAAGGATGGGAACCAACACCTTCAAGAGAGGAGAGGAAAAAGCTGGGGAGGAAATTGGAAAAAAAAATCCTGTAGCCAGGAGTATTTCTCCCTCAATTATCTGTCCGAGAAGAGGAGGGAAGATTTTCACCTGTGTACAGGTGTAGTGAAGTAGAGAACCCAATCTTTATAAATAGGTTTATGATTACACTACAACCACTGCATAGAGGAGATGCCAGGTTAGGAAATTAATGGCATTCATGTGACACCTTTCTACAGTAGCACGGTTGAGACTGGTAAATCAGGATGTAGGGCATCTCGGGCCCTAATATCGTACAAATCCGCGTCGGGGTGATAAGATGTGCTCAAGCATTGCCTCAAAAAGAAGTAATCACTGAATTGTGCCAGTTCACCTCGGTTGGTAGCACACTTACCTGTGTTTTGTGTCCCAAACCAGAAATTTGAGCTCATAATATAAGGACTGCTGCATGATTGGAGGTACCATCCCATGAATAAGACCCTTAGCTCAGGCCTTGTTTGTCTGTTCTGGTAATTCAGGTGATTGACCTATTTGTGGAACAGTCGAGAGCTCTCCTGGTGCCCTGGACAACATCCTCTCAACCAATACCAGCAAAAACAGATGAACTAGTCTTGCATCTCATTACCACTTGTGGGATCTTGCTCAGCATAAAATGGCTGCTGCATAGCAATAGATACTGCATTTCAAAGTAATTCATTGTATATGAAGCGCTTTGAGATGTTTCTGAAATGCAATAAGATGCTATATAAATGAAAGTCTTCCCAGCCCAATACTTAATCCAACCTAATGCTGCTGTGCCACTTAGTGGAAGAACTCTGCTACAATATTGACCCCCGAGCTTGCAACTTTTATCATTTACATAAACGTGACACTTACACACGCAAACATACTTTGTGAATGTGCTCTTGGAACTATCGGGCCTGGTTTTCCTGTCTCCGGACACTCCATGTGCTAGAAGCATTCAACAAAAAGGTGAGACCAGATCAGTCTCTCGCCACAGGTGGCTTCATCTGCCCCAAAAGTCTCAACGTTAACTTAGAAAACTACCCAAAGCACTCAAGCAGACTGGGCCACTTGGCATGTCGCAGCCAGTGCGCCACAGGGCAATGCAACAGGCATTTTGTGCCATCAATGAGATGGCGTAGTGTCCTATTGGGTGGAGATAGCCTACATAAAAATAATCTTTGCACTCCAAAATGTAATTCATTGTGTAAGGCGCTTAAGACTTCTCAACATAATAAGGCACCACATAAATTTAAAATGATTTATTATTATAGCATGTGACACAGGGAGAGAGAGAGAGGCTGGTCCAGAGAAAATCAAATATTAAAAAAAAAAAAATCCAAATTCTTTGTAATAGTTGATGGTAATGGGACAAGCGAAGAAAGGGGAGACCAAACGTAGATTGGGTGACCACTTTGTGGATCACCCCCGTTCAGTCCGTAAGCGTGACCCCGAACATCCGGTCGCCTGTCACTTTAATTCTCCGCTTCACTCCCACTCAGACCTCTCTGTCCTCGGCCTCTTACACTGTTCCAACGAAGCTCAACGTGAGCTCGAGGAACAGCACCTCATCTTTTGATTAGGCACTTTACAGTCTTCTGGACTCGACATCGAGTTCAACAATTTTTGACTGTAACCTCTGCTCCTATTTTTTCTAGACACATCTTTTGTTTCTTTACTTGTCCCATTACCAGCTCCTTTTGCCTTGCACCATCATCTCTTTTGTCATTTAATCGCTCCTGCCTTCCACCTTATCACAGACCGTCCCTTTGGTTCTTTCCTCCCCTCCCCCTTTCCCTGCGCCTGCTTAAAACTGGCCACATCTCTAACTTTTTCCAGTTCTGACGCAGGGTCACAGACCTGAAACGCTGACTCTGTTTCTCTCTCCACAGATGCTGCCTGACCTGCTGAGTGCTTCCAGCATTTTCAGTTTCTATTTCAGGTTTCCAGCATCTGCAGTATTTTGCTTTTGTCTTTGTAATAGTTTGTGTTTTGATATATAAATTGTTATATTACATGAACATGGGGGAGTTTGGAACAAATGCCTGACAGAAAATAAATCTTTGAGAGATAATTTGCCACAATATTGGTGGGTGTGTCTGATGTTGTTTCCAAAGGGAGGTGAAAGGCAGAATGTCTCAATACAGCAGCCAACAAGTCTGAAAATAGTATTTACAAGCAAGGTTTCTTCTGTAAGTTCTATCATTTTCTCCACTATTGCCGCAGTTTTTCCCTTTGTTGCGCGTGTTTTCTAGTGTAGCGGGTGGGCAGGCAGCCAGGCAACAGGACCCCAGCTCTTTGCCAACAATGACTGGCTGCCAGAAGATGTGCAAGAGTGGCCAGGGGTTGGCGGTGGGATGACTTTGCCTCTCTGTGCGGAATTTGAAGTCCTGAATTGAGCTACATTGTTCAGCTGCCCAGTCAATAATCACACTGTAACAAGAGTGGCAACAAAGCCTGGTGACAACATAAAACCGTCTCACTGTTGAGGCTGTGTCACTAGAGGTCATTGTCACATTCAGTACATGTGCCATTTTGGTTCTACAAAGCTATGATGAAATAACTCTGTGTTCTGGCATTTGTATTGTCTGTTGTTGTACTTGCTAATGTCTGGAATGTTCTACAGATGTAACCACTAATGCTCCTCCCTAGCCCCGCCCCTCTGGATCCTTCGGATTGGTGTGAGTCTTACTCATAAGGGCTGGGTCGGTGATGAATGATGGCTGCCTTGTCTTAACGCGATGCCATGTTCTTACTTAATAAAAGCCTTTAGTTTTAAGCTTTAACCTCTTGGATTCAGGCAGTTATTTGGCACATCAAAAGCACACTGAAGCCACATAGGGACAGGATGTAGTTACTGCACCATTTATTGCGCCCCCAACCTCCACCCCCCCCCCACCCCCCCCCACAACCCCAGTCATCGTTCAGTTGAAATCAACTGAGCAATATCAATAATAGACATGATGCGCTGGTGCTGATACCTTTTTCAACATGGCGGAGAGAAATTTGCTACAAACTAATTAGTGCATTCAATATTAATACCGCTCAGCTCATTTTCAACCCATTTGACCCTGAGTCCAGCAATGGGCTCCTGATATAAACACAGAAAATGCTGGAAATACTCAGCAGGTCAGGCAGCACCTGTGGAGAGAGGAACAGAGTTAATGTTTCGGATCAGTGACCTTGCATCTGAGCTGAGTATTTCCAGCATTTTCTGTTTTTATTTCAGATTTCCAGCATCCGCAGTATTTTGCTTTTGTATTAATGGACTCCTGATGTTCGGACACAGGAGACTGAATATTTCTGCTTTCTGAATCTGGATCCAACACTGCTATGAGTTATACCGAGAAACTCCAGGATGATTTGGACAGGTTGGGTGATTGGGCAGAAGCGTGGCAGATGCAATATAACGTGGATAAATGCGAGGTTATCCACTTTGGTGTCAAAAACAGAAAGGCAGACTATTATCTGAATGGCAATAGATTGGGAGAAGGGGAAGTGCAACGAGACCTGGGTGTCCTTGTGCACCAGTCGCTGAAGGTAAGCATGCAGGTGCAGCAGGCGGTGAAGAAGGCAAATGGTATGTTGGCCTTCGTAGCGAGAGGGTTTGAGTACAGGAACAAGGATGTCCTGCTGCAGTTGTACAGGGCCTTGGTGAGACCACACCTTGAGTACTGTGTGCAGTTTTGGTCGCCTTATCTGAGGAAGGATGTTCTTGCCATGGAAGGAGTTCAGCGAAGATTCACAAGGCTGATCCCTGGGATGGCAGGAATGATGTATGAGGAGAGATTGGGTCGATTGGGCTTGTACTCGCTGGAGTTTAGAAGAATGAGAGGGGATCTCATCGAAACTTATAAAATTCTGACAGGTCTGGACAAACTAGATGCAGATAGAATGTTCCCGATGGTCGGAGAGTCCAGAACCAGGGGTCATAGTCTAAGGATAAGGGGTAAGCCATTTAGGACAGAGATGAGGAAGAATTTCTTCACCCAGAGAGTGGTGAACCTGTGGAATTCTCTACCACAGAAGGCGGTTGAGGCCAAGTCTTTAAATATATTCAAGAAGGAGTTAGATATATTTCTTAGAACTAAAGGTATCAAGGGATATGGGGAGAAGGCAGGTACGGGGTACTGAGTTTGGATGATCAGCCATGATCACATCGAATGGCGGAGCAGGCTCGAGGGGCCGAATGGCCTACTCCTGCTCCTATCTTCTATGTATACATAGAAATGCATAAAGGTTACAATGGGGCAACAGGCCATTCAGCCCAACAGGTCTGTGCCAGCTTTTGACCTCTGGACAAGCAAATATTCTTAATCACATTTACCCACCCTGTTTCCATATTCCTTCATCCCCTTTTCCTTTATCCATCTACTCAAACTAATCTTGAATGTTGACATAATTTCCGCCTCAACCATTAACTCTGGAAGTGAAGACCACAGTGTCTCAATTCTCGATACTCTCTGCACTCTGTTCTAATGTTCTTACAATTAATCTTGTGTTTATGGTCCCTGATTCTAGACCCCTCAACTGCTGGAAAACAGTCTACTTCCATCTACACTATCCCATCCTTTCAGAGTTTACAAACACTTCTATCACCCCCTAATCCCCAGTGTCGTTATTATGAAAAAAGCTTCAAGACTGAATTCAAAGACCTTCCTAATTACATGTCCTCTCTTCCAGGTGCTGGAGAATCTGGCAAGAGCACCATTGTCAAGCAGATGAAGTAGGTTGTTGTTTATTTTCCTTGGAAGAATTTCATGTTTAGACTGGTGACGGATAAAGGTCACTCTTGGCATAATGGTGCCCAGTGTCCAGTTGCCAGTTAGAATGTAAATGCTGGGAGGCAGAGGGGAAGAGAATGGGCACTTTAACTTTTCGATTCCGATCAGGCCAGTTCTAATGAGTGTTTTTGTAACAAATCGCAATGTTCTTTACCTTTATTACCCTCCTTCCACGACGACCACTTTCTCTATCTGAGAGGTACAGAGTATAATGTACAATTGAATTTGCCACTGAAGTCAGTTCATTGCGTTAATCTCACAACAAGAGCCAATGATAACAGGCCCTTTCTCAGTAAATCAACGGTGACATGGATAAAAGAATCTGCTTTCAAATTCTTTCCATGTTTCACAGGTACAGAGTATAACATTGTGAACAAAATTAATAAAAATTACAATACATTTCAGAAAGAGAATGATGGAACTCAAACTAACATACATAAATTGAACAAAAATGATCCAATCAGGTTAGAGGTATGTTTTTATATTAAAATTAATAAATATCGCAAAACTCAAAAAATATAAAACTGGCAGCTTTCCAATATTGCTGTATCAGGGTTTATTGGTATTAAAGGGCTCCTGTTTATGAACCATGTCTAAATGCAGGACATAAAAAAAATTATATAGGCTTCCCCGCCTTATTTGAACGATTATAGATTTCTTCCAGGATTTTCCCTCCCTTAAGTTAACCCTTTGTCTCCTGCTCTTTTTTGTGTTCTGTCAGATGCACATCGACACACATGAATCACCTGCCCCCAATTACATAGAATGATACAGCACAGGAGGTGGCAATTCGGCCCAATGTGCCTGTGCTATATTACAAAATAAATAAGCAGCACATCATTTCATTGATCAGACTACTGTCACTTAAAATGGGGTCAATAGCATGAAAGACTATTGCAATACTCCAGCACGAGAGCACAGATTCTATCCTAACAAACATTTCCCACCAGCAAAATGACCAAGGAACCAGGTTCCCTCCAGTAAACTCAGTGTCACTAATACATAGCCCCCTACCCTAGAGATTCCCAGGGAGATAGGTCATGCATCTCTGCACAAACGCAGGATTTGGTTCATAAAAGGGGGTCCTTTAATGCCAATAAACCCTGATACAGATAGCTGCCACTGTTTGTGCCCATCTCGTTCCAGATAATTCGAAAGAGTGCTGCCTGCACCTGAACCAGTTGAGCCCTAACTGTGCCACAGTAACACATAGTGAACATGGAGCAACGCCTCATGGCACTAGGGGCTGCGTGCAAAAGAGGAGAGAGTTTTAAAATCCTCATGTCCTCCGTTGCTTGACAGAATTATTCACCAAGATGGCTACTCACGGGAGGAATGTCTCGAGTTCATCACCATCATCTACAGCAACACTGTGCAGTCCATGATGGCTATTGTCAAGGCAATGGGCACACTGAACATCGGGTATGGAGACAGTGGCAGACAGGTCAGTGCAGCCAGTTCGGGGATTACACCAGGAGCGCACGTGGTACAATTAACGCCACAATCACACACAGTACAATTAACACGACAATCAAACGAGGTACAATTAACACCACAATACCACGTGTGGAATGGTAAACACGGCAATCGCATGTGGAACCAATAACGTCACAATCCTACGTGCAGTACAATTTACTCTATGAACCCACAGCCAACAGTTCGCACCTCAATACACACTGACCAATTGTCAGTGATCACACAAGGGGGACCAGTGTTATGGTATTTCTGCTCATTTACATAGATCTTACATAGAAGATAGGAGCAGGAGTAGGCCATTCGGCCCCTCGAACCTGTTCCGCCATTTAATGAGATCATGGCTGATCATCCAAATTCAGTACCCTGTCCCTGCTTTCTCCCCATATCCCTTGACCCCTTTAGCCTTAAGAAATATATCTAACTCCTTCTTGAATATATTTAATGAATTGGCCTCTACTGCCTTCTGTGGTAGAGAATTCCACAGGTTCACCACTCTCTGGGTGAAGAAATTCCTCCTCATTTCTGTCGTAAATGGCTTACCCCTTATCCTTAGAATGTGAGCCCTGGTTCTGGACTCCCCCGCCATCGGGAACATCCTTCCTGCATCTAGTCTGTCTAGTCCTGTTAGAATTTTATAAGTTTCAATGAGATCCCCTCTCATTCTTCTAAACTTTAGCGAATACAAGCCCAATCGACATAATCTCTCTTCATATGTCATTCCTGCCATCCCAGGTATCAGTCTGGTGAATCGTCGCTGCACTCCCTCCATGGCAAGAACATCCTTCCTCAGATAAGGCGACCAAAACTGCACACAATACTCAAGGTGTGGTCTCACCAAGGCCCTGTACAACATCTGCAGTATTTTGCTATCGTAGTAGCAAGACATCTTTGCTCCTCTACTCGAATCCTCTCGCTATGAAGGCCAACATACCATTTGCCTTCTTAACCACCTGCTGCACCTGCATGCTTACCTTCAGCGACTGGTGAACAAGGACACCCAGGTCTCGTTGCACTTCCCCTTCTCCCAATCTATTGCCGTTCAGATAATAATCTGCCTTCCTGTTTTTGCCACCGAAGTGGATAACCTCACCTTTATCCACATTATACTGCATCTGCCATGCATCTGCCCAATCACCCAACCTGTCCAAATCATACTGGAATTTCTATGCATCCTCCTCACAGCACGCACGTCCACCCAGCTTTGTGTCGTCTGCAAACTTGGAGATATTTCACCTAGTTCCCTCATCTAGATCATTAATATATATTGGGCCAGAAATTCCAGAACGGAGCTTGCAGCGCGTGCAAGCCCCGTATTTGCACTTACCCCGCGCTCCTGCCGATCAGCTCCAGGGACGCCTGCACTTGCAGAAACTGAAAGAAGAATCCCGGGCAGCGTATGACGTCACGCCGCCCAGGAGTGCAGCCAGCGCGGACCCAGGAGCGTGCAGTGTAAGTGAGACACGCCCCTTGAGGTCTCAGTTTCACTGGACACGCCCCCAATGTTTCTGTCAAGCTGCTTTGCTTTTTTACATGCAAAGCAGCAGTTTAAATAGGTTTTTGGAAGTTTTTTGAAGATTTTGGTAACTTTTATAAACTTTTTTAAATGTTTACATTATTTTGAGTAATCTGAAGTAGTTTTAAAGAGAATTAAAGCAATTTAAAGACTTTTAAAAGCCCTAAAAGAATTTTTTTAATTCCATTTATTTATTTAGCAATGTCGTCGTCATACGTGTCTTCACACTGTTCCCTTTGGGGAACTGTATGAAGTGGTGGAAGGATTTATGGCCGTGATTAACGCTCATTCCGTGACCGTAACCATCTTTGAACCAGCCATTAGGGCGGTTAGTCTTATGGCGGGAGGGTTTTACGGGCTCCCACAAGCTATACAAGGAGGGGGGGCCACCCACACCCACGGACGCAAATATCCCACTGGATGTCAACCCAGAATTTAGAGCCGGAGCTCCGACTCCACTTGCCGGGACTGTCTGGAGCGGGGTTCGAAACCCTACCCTGATCTGGCCCAGCGGCGGGGATCCTACCGCTATGACAAACGCCCAATCCGATTAGCAACGTGAAATGGCAGCATAGGGCTCCAGTCACGGGGAGGGAAAAGGCACAGGAAACGTATGGGTGTCACCTTTTGTGCGGAGTGGGCCTTTTGCGTAGCAGTAAGCATCCCCGCCGCTGGGCCAGAAGGAGTAGGGTTTTGAACCCCACTCCAGACAGTCCCGGCAAGTGGAGTCGGAGCTCCAACTTTAAAGTCTGGGTGGACGTCCAGCGGGATACTTGCGTCCGTGGGTGTTGGTGGCCCCCCCCCCTCAGATGGGTTGTGGGAGCCCGTAAAACCCTCCCGCCATAGGACTAACCACCCTAATGGTTGGTTCAAAGATGGTTACGGTCACGGAATGAGCGTTAATCACGGCCATAAATCCTTCCACCACTTCATACAGTTCCCCAAAGGGAACAGTGTGAGGATACGTCCGATGATGACCTCTTGCGCAATGCACCTCCTTGTACCCTCAGTTGCAGATGCGAGGGGGCAAGTCGTGCAATTGTTAAATTTTTTATTTTATTGACATGTAAAATGTTGGCCCAATAATTCCCTTCCAAATGCGCTAGTACGGTCGGGGTACTTACACATCTGGCCGGATGAAATGCCGGTTTTCAGCATGCACAGTGCATGTGGGGAAAACCGGCATTTTCTGTCCTCTGAACGAAGGGGTTCAGAGGCAGAACGCGTGCGACTGCACAGGCAGCGCGTGCGCAGTATAATTCGCCGCTTTCATTAATGCTTTCAGTGAGGTCCAGTCATTACAACTTACACATGAAAAAAGCATGGGTACAGTTGCTACAGAGGCTGCGGAGGAAGATATTTCTTATCGTGGAGCTTCTGAAAGTATGTATGTCTGTATATATTCCTTTGCATGTTATGTATATATTCCTTTACTTATGTGTATGAATGTATTATTTAATTATGACTTTCAGAGAAAGTAACTTATTGGAAAATCATAATTAAAAACATACATTCATACACATTAGTAAAGGAATATAAAACATACATACATATACGTAAAGGAATATATGTGGACATACATACATAACTCATTCTCACATTCCATTCACACAGCCACAATTGCTCCTTCTACCTACCGTTCTGAAAACCCTTTTTAAAAAAAAAAAATTTAAACTTTTAAACTTACTTAAAATTTCTTAAAATAACTTCCCTCCCTTTCCCAAACAAAAATATTGCATTTCAAAAGCTCCACGATAAAATATATCTTCCTCCGCAGCCAATGAACAACTTTACACTTGCTTTTTTCAAGTGTAACTTCTAAGGACTTAACCTCACGGATTTCATGAATGAAATCCACGAAGTTCACTGCGCAAACGCTGCCTGTGCAGTCGCACGCGCTCGAGGTCTGGAAATGCCGGCGTTCCCCGCATGCGCTGTTCATGCTGAACGCCGGCATTTCCAACGGCCAGAAGCGTGAGTAAGCCGACCGTACTCACGCTTCTGGCCTGGAATTTCTGGCCCATTGTGAATAACTGGGGTCCTAGCACCGATCCCTGTGGTACCCCACTAGTCACTGCCTGCCACTCAGGAAAAAGACCCGTTTATTCCAACTCTTTGCTTCCTGTCTGCCAACCAGTTCTCAATCCCATGTGCTTTAACTTTGTACGGTAATCACTTATGCGGGACCTTAATGAAAGCCTTCTGAAAGTCCAAATACACCACATCCACTGGTCCTCCCTTATCTATTCTACCAATAACATCCTCAAAAAATTCCAGTAGATTAGTCAAGCACGATTTACCTTTTGTAAATCCATGTTGACTTTGTCCGATCCTGTCACTATTTTCCAAGTGCTCTGCTATCACATCTTTTATAATGGACTCTAGCATTTTCCCCACTACCGATGTCAGGCTTATAATTCCCCGTTTTCCCTCAATCACCTTTTTTGAATAGTGGGGTTACATTAGCTACCCTCCAATCCATGGGAACTGTTCGAGTCTTTAGAATTTTGGAAGATGACCAGCAATGCATCTACTATTTCTAGGGCCACTTCCTTAAGTACACTAGGATGTAGATTATCAGGCCCTGGGGATTTATCGGCCTTCAATCCCATCAATTTCCCCAACACCATTTCCCTACAAATACTGATTTCACCAGTTCCTCCCTCTCATTAGACCCTATGTTCCCTGACATCTCTGTGAGGTTATTTGTGTCCTCCTTTGTGAAGACAGAACCAAAGTATGTAGTTAACTGGTCAGCCATTTCTTTGTTCCCCATTATAAATTCCCATGATTCTGACTGCAAGGGACCTACGCTTGACTTCACCAATCTTTTTCTCTTCACAAATCTATAGAAGCTTTTACAGTCAGTTTTAAGTTCCCTGCAAGCTTACTCTCATATTCTATTTTCCCCCTCTTAATTAATCCCTTTGTCCTCCTTTGCTGAATCCTAAACTGCTCCCAATCCTCAGGTTTGCTGCTTTTTCTGACCAATTTATATGTCCTCTCCTTGGATCTTAAGCTATCCCTAATTTCCCTTGTTAGCCACGGTTGAGTCACCTTTTTTTTTGCCAAACAGCTTTGAACAAATTCTGTAGTTCATCCATGCAATCTTTAAATGTTTGCCATTGCCTATCCACCGTCAACCCTTTAAGTAATGTTACCCAATCTATCTTAGTCAACTCGCGCCTCATAACATCGTAGTTTCCTTTATTTAAATTCAGGACCCTAGTCTTTGAGTTAACTACTTCACTCTCCATCTTAATGAAGAATTCTATCATATTATGATCGCTCCACCCCAAGGGGCCTCGCACAACAAGATTGCTAATTAATCCTTTCTCATTACATAATACCCAGTCTAAGATGGCCTGATCTCTAGTTGGTTCCTCAACATATTGGTCCAGGAAACCATCGTGTATACACTCTAGGAATTCCTCCTCCACATTATTGTTACTAATTTGGTTAGCCCAATCTATATGTAGATTAAAGTCACCCATGAAAACTGCTGTGCTCTTATTGCACGTGTCTCTAATTTCCCGTTTAATGCCATCCCCAACCTCAGCATTACTGTTTGGGGGTCTGTATACAACTCCCACTAATGTGTTCTGCCTTATGGTATTTTTCAGCTCTACCCACACAGATTCCATCATCAGAGCTAATATCCTTCCATACTATTGTGTTAATCTCCTCTTTAACCAGCAATGCTACCCCACCTCCTTTTCCTTTTTGCCTGTCTTTCCTGAATATTGATTACCCCTGGATGTTGAATTCCCAGCCTTGGTCACCCTGGAGCCATGTCTCCGTAATCCCAATTATATCATATTCGTTTACCTCTATTTGCGCAGCTAATTCATCCACCTTATTATGAATGTTCCTCGCATAAAAAAACAAGCCTGAAGGCTTTGTGTCTTAAACACTCTTAGAATTATTATTTACTATGGCCATGTTTGATTTACACCCTTGATTTCTCTGACTGCCACTTTTGTTTTTGTCCTTCCTGTCTTTTGCTTCTATCCTTGTTTCCCTTGCCTCTGTCTCCCTGCACAGGCTCCCAACCCCCTGCCATTTTAGTTTAAACCCTCCCCAACAGCACTAGCAAACACTCCGCCTAGGACATCGGTCCCGGTCCTGCCCAGGTGCAAACCGTCCAGTTTGTACTGGTCCCACCTCCCCCAGAACTGGTTCCAATGCCCCAGGAATTTGAATCCCTCCCCCTTGCACCATTCCTCTAGCCATGTATTCATCTGAAATATCCTTCTATTTCTACGCTGACTAGCACGTGGCACCGGTAGCAATCCTGAGATTACTACCTTTGAGGTCCTATTTTTTAATTTACCTCCTAACTCCCTATATTCAGCTTTTAGGACTTCATCCCGGTTTTTTCCTATATCGTTGGTACCAATATGCACCACGACAACTGGCTGTTCACCCAACCCCTCCAGAATGCCCTGCAGCTGCTCTGAGACATCCTTGACCCTTGCACCAGGGAGGCAACATACCATCCTGGAGTCTCATTTGCGGCCGCAGAAACGCCTATCTATTCCCCTTACAATAGAATCCCCTATCAGTATAGCTCTGCCGCTCTTTTTCCTCCCATCCTGTGCAGCAGAATAACCCATGGTGCCAGGAAGTTGGCTGCTGCTGCCTTCCCCCGATAAGCCATCTCCCCCAACAATATCCAAAGCGGTATATTTGTTTGTGAGGGGGATGGCCACAGGGGACCCCTGCACTACCTACCTGTGCCTACTACTCTGCCTGGCGGTCACCCATTCCCTTCCTGCCTGTGCAACCTTTACCTGCGGTGTGACGAACTGATTAAACATGATATCCACGATGTCCTCAGCATTGCGAATGCTCCAGTATGTATCCATTCGCAGCTCCAGCGCCGCAATGCGGTCTGCCAGTAGCTGCAGCTGGATACACTTCCCGCATACATGGTCATCAGGGACACAGGAAGTGTCCCTGATTTCCCACATAGTGCAGGAGGAGCATGCCACGGGGCCGTGCTGTGCTGCCATGACTTACCCTTTAATTAATTTTAATTAAATTAAATCAAATCAATGCCACTAATTACACTACAATTAAATGATATACTCAAGGGCCCTTGTTTACTAGCACTCCCCGCTACACAACAGAGCCCTTAGAAACTATAACCACAAAAATGAAGACCTTCTAAACTTTATGAACTATTAACCTTAACTGTCAAACTATAGAGTAGTATAAATACTCACCTGGCTGTACTCACCCAATCAGCTGCTTCCTCTTGCCCGCGTCACTTTTTGAATTGTGGCGTGGCTCTGGAACACCACCGCCGGTCTGCGAGATTGACCGGCCTTTGAAAAAAAGCCCACGAAAGTAAGTTTAAATACTCACTGTACTCTCCTGCTGCTCCTGACACCGGCCTCCAACTCTCAGCACTCTGTTGAAACTGCACTCAGTGCAAAATCGCACTTCAAAGCCTGTTTTATAGGCCCTGAAACAAAGGAGACTTGCTGAGCCCAGCTACAGGAGAACCAGCTTAATCTAGTTTCCCTAATTAACTGCCTTCAGCTGCTCTGAATTGTAGGCCTTGTATATCCCTTTATTTGGATGTCGGTTTGGATGAACTCAGTGACAGACCCCACACTGCTCATGGGATTGTCGTGGGTCCTCGACACTGTGTAACTGCAGAAAATCCAAACAGCTGCTGCCAACAAGCACGTAGCAAGAGCACAAAGTAGTCAAAGGGCCAGAGACGGTCAGAACTCAGCCATTGGACACTGCGCTCGACAACATTTATCTCTTCAACGATGAATTAAAGTACAGTGTAACCAGATCTCCAATTCTCATCAAACAGGCTCCAAAGGAGAGACGCCCTGGGCTTGAAACACAAATAGAGAAGAGAAAAACTATTGTGCAGGGCACTGACACCATGTACTTTGCTCAGCAGAGACGGTGGTCTAGATACCTGCTCGCGTTTGTTTCTTTAAATGTTCAATCCCGGTTCCTACTCTTGGCACTCTTCAAACAGATTTGGAACTTTTTGTTTAAATTGACCATATGATTTCGCTTCTTTAGATCAGCTCTTTACTGCGACCACTTTCAACAGAAGTGTGACCACTTTCAACAGAAGTGAAATTCTAAGTATTGTGTGTGTATATATACAATTTGGGCGGGGGAGGAGGGCCTTCCATGACTGTCATGCCCCCATGGATGGTATCGTATCAAACTGTCCCATTAATTTCTTTTCACCATTTGCATGACCTATTCATTTCTATGTGGAGGTTGAGCTCCTGTACATTCAAGAATGCTCTTTAAGAGCCAGTACAGGCACGATGGGCTGAATGGCCTCTTTCTGTGCTGTATCATTCCATGATTCACAGCTCCCAGGCTGGAGTATTTTGGATGGGGTGGTGGAGGTGAAGTCCTCCTCCCTGTCAGGAAGTACTTGGTCTCAATTTAGCTCTCGCCCACGACAGCACGGCCGAGATAGGGAACTCGCTGCACAGGGAGTGCGAGCCCTGAGCCGCTTCCGATGATGCAGCAGATTCGAGCGCAGTTGCTTGGTGCTTGATGGCGGTTTCTCATGCTCCTCCCTACCACCTTGTTCTCCTGTGGTCATAAACAGAGCCTGCGGGATAAACGCGTAGCAAATTCTCCTAACTCTCACTTCCTGCAGGATGATTCTCGCAAACTGATACATCTAGCTGACACGATGGAGGAGGGCTGCATGCCGAAGGAACTGTACGAAATTATCAGCCGTCTCTGGAAGGACTCGGGTATCCAGGTCTGCTTCGAACGAGCCTCCGAGTACCAACTCAACGACTCTGCCGGCTAGTAGGTGGCTCCTTCTTAAGTTTATAGGTCTGCAGCAAAGCTGGGCGGTGAGCTTGGGCATGGAAAGAACCAGCAAGCTTTGTCATTTAGTGTCAGCCAGTGGCTCAGTGGGCAGCACCCTCGCCTCTGAGTCAGAAGGTTGTGGGTTCAAGTCCCACTCCCGAGACTTGAGCACAAAAATCTAGGCTGACACTCCCAGCGCAGTGCTGAGGGAGTGCTGCACTGTCGGAGGTGCCGTCTTTCAGATGAGATGTTAAACCGAGGCCCCGTCTGCTCTTAGGTAGGCATAAAAGATCCCAAGGCACTATTTCGAAGAGGAGCAGGGGAGTTCTCCCCGCTGTCCTGGGCCAATATTTATCCCTCAATCAACATCAGATTATCTGGTCATTATCACACTGCTGTTTGTGGGAGCTTGCTGTGCCCAATTTGGCTGCCGCATTTCCCACATTACAACAGTGACTACACTCCAAAAAGTAATTCATTGGCTGTAAAACCCTTTGGGACGGCCAGTGGTCATGAAAGGTGCTATAGAAATGCAAGTCTTTCTATTTCAGGAGCAAGAACAGGCCATCGACTCAAAACCACCAAAACACAGATGAACTCGTCATTAATTGCCGCGGGCAAAATGGCCGCTGTGTTTGCCGACAGAACAACACCAGCTGCACTCCCGGAGTTTGTTTAGTTGTGTGAATGCATTGAGATATTTAAAGGTGCTGCATATTTTTTTGGCCTTTTAGATATTTTTCTGCCAATAGGTGGCACAGTTGTACTTTGTAAAACCGTTGTACCTTGTTCTCAACTGCATCAGCCACTAGCAATAAACTGATAATACAGGAGCAACAAACGCACATTTTGTTAGATTAATTGCCATATGTAAAGCAATTAAATTGGAACGTTTCAAGGCACTTCACTGTGTGGGGGGGGGGGGGGGCGGTGAGGAAGGGAGAGGGAGAGACAGAATTGGGCATTGAGCAGGAGCTGGAAGAGTTTGGGTTGATAAATAAAGGCATGGTTGAGGAGGTGGGTTTGCAGATGGGATCAGAGGTAGAGAAAGCAGTCATGTTTATACAGCACCTTTCATGTCCTCAAGATGTTCCAAAGTGCTTCACAACCAATGGACTACTTTTAAATTGCAGTCACTGTTGTTCTGTCGCAAGCACAGCAAATCTAATTACACTCAGCAAGGTGCCAAAAACAGCAAATGGGATAAATGGCCAACTAATCTGTTTTGACGGTGTTAGTTGAGAGGAATGTTAGCCAGAACACTGAGGAGACTCCCTACTCGTCTTCAAATAGTGCCAAAGGACATTTAATCTTCAGCTGAACAAATAGACAGCCATTGGTGGAGCATCTCATCCAAAGGGCAGCACGTCTTGGTTACTGAGGTGAAGTGTTAGCCTAGGTTACGTGCTTGGTCTTGCACTCACAACTTTCTGACGCAAGGGGGCATGAGTGCTACCACTGAGCCAAGCTGACACTTGAGTAGCGAGACTGAGGGATTTAGAAATAGAACCAAAAAACGATGGGCTCCAGACCAACTCCATGAAAGAGGAAGAGTCAATAGGATCCCGCGTCCTGTCTCCCCTTGGATCCCTCATCCCATCTTCCCATGGATCCCATCTTCCCATGGATCCCTCATCCCATCTTCCCATGGATCCCTCATCCCATCTTCCCATGGATCCCTCATCCCATCTTTCCTTGGAGCCCTCACCCTGTCTTCGCTGAATAATCTTTGATAATGAATCTTATCACTGGTTGCTGACTCTTGCTCCATTGCTTTTTAATTGATGGCTTCAGCTATCTCAATGACTTGGATCGAATCGTACAGCCAGGCTACCTCCCCACTGAGCAAGATGTCCTGCGTTCAAGAGTGAAAACCACCGGTATCGTCGAGACTCAGTTCGGATTGAAAGATCTCAACTTCAGGTACGGGGAATGGGGATCAAGGGGCTCATCATTTCACAGTCTGCCTATCAATCCCACGCAGCAACTTAACCTGCCAGGAGCCACTGTCTCAATAACCGATCAGCTGATTGAACAAAGCAACCAAGCCAGGGCCACGATGTGTGATCCCTGTCGAAAAGGCAAATGCTTGGTTAATGGTCAGAACTGCTCAAGAACCTGACATCTTCACTGTCCGAGACTTTTTAATGCAGAATCATGGTACCCGGGCAGCTGAGGCAGTGCACTCGGTAAATGTAGAAATTGGAAGGCTCCCACGTGGCTTCGAATCACTGATTGGGTACGTTGAATGTAAAGAGCGATGCTACCGGGTTAAAGTGATACGGAGTATACAGTAGTCATGGGGAGTCAGCTCACAGAAGAATGCTTTGTCTAAAAGACCACCAAATTGGGAAGTATAGTTAATACTGAGGAAGACTGTGACAAAATACAAAAAGATGTTACCAAACTTGCAGAATGGGCGTGCAAACGGCAAATGAATCTGAATATAGATAAGTGTGAGGTGTTGCATTTTGGTAGGAGAAATAAGGAGGCCACCTATTCCTTGCAAAACAAGAGTCTAAACTTCTGTACTAAGAGAGTGGTGAGAATGTGGAACCTGCAACCACAGGGAGTAGTTGGTAGTTGAGGTGAATAGCATAGATGCATTTAAGGGGAAACTAGATAAGTACATGAGGGAGAAAGCAATAGAAGGATATGTTGATAGGGTGAGGTGAAATAAGGTGCGAGGAGGCTTGTGTGGAGCGCAGACGAGTTGGGCTGAATGGCCTGTTTCTGTGCTGTAAATTCTATATAATACTATGTGACGTAAGAAAACTACTAGGCACTTGGTCTAAACGTTAAACAAAGCTTTAATCAACTGTTTTACAACATGGAGGTCTAGTTGTGTCCTTCACTAGTTCCTGTTAAGAATGTCCTGCACAAGCTGGGCTCATGCCCGGGTATTTATACTCTCCCTGAACAGCGCCACCCGCAGGCAGCTCAGTTGATTCATGTCACTACATTTAACTTGAAGTTTCAGCGATATTTGTTGCCTGTATGTTTGCCCCATTAAAAGTTTACAATTATCCTCTTTGTACCCTAATAACTAGAGAAACGGTTACATAGAATTACAATACAAATTACAGTTTTGCCCAGAAAGGTCTCGCTCCAAGCCGAACTTCATTGTTTTGTGCCCTTACGTTACGTTTGATGGAATGGAGCTTTTCCCACTTCAGGCATTTACATTCAAGCCAGTCTTAATTTTTCCTCCTCTCCCCTCCGCAGAATGTTTGACGTGGGCGGTCAGCGCTCCGAACGCAAGAAATGGATCCACTGCTTCGAAGGCGTCACGTGCATCATCTTCATTGCTGCACTCAGTGCGTACGATATGGTGCTGGTGGAGGACGATGAAGTGGTAAGTGAACATGTACCCTGAACGTGGCCCGTGTGTCTCAGGAGCAGCTGAGGGGGTGGAGGGAGAGCCACCGTCTCAACATCCGGCCCCCAGGTACCACTGCAATCGCCGTGGAAGCGAGCCTCAAAGCTAAAACTCCATAATGACTTACAATGATCTTTCTATACATTTTCACCATATAAGCAGGGATTCCCCTGGATAGCAGGCAACGATTTACCAAATGTATACCATGAACTCACCAGTTGCAACACGTTTGGCGCTGTATTAAGATGTGATTTTATTCGGGTGTGTGCTTAATCTCTGGTAACGTTAGCAGCAGTAGAACCCACCGCCATATGTAGTGCAAGCAAAACCTGTCCCCTTGTTAAGAACATATGAACATAAGAATTAGGAGCAGGAGTAGGTCATACGGCCCCTCGAGCCTGCTCCACCATTCAATAAGATCATGGCTGATCTTCTACCTCAACTCCACTTTCCCGCCCGATCTTCATATTCCTTGATTCCCCTAGAGTCCAAAAATCTATCGATATCGGCCTTAAATATACTCAACGACTGAGCATCCACGGCTCTTTGGGGCAGAGAATTCCAAAGATTCACAATCCTCTGAGTGAAGAAATTCCTCCTCATCTCAGTCTTAAATGGCCGACCCCTTATCCTGAGACTATGACCCACTCGTTCTAGACTCTCCAGCCAGGGGGAACAACCTCTCGGTATTTATCCTGTCAATCCCCCTCAGAATCCTATATGTTTCAACGAGATCACCTCTCATCCTTCTAAACTCCAGAGAGTATAGACCCAATCTACTCAATCTCTCCTCATAGGACAACCCTCTCATCCCAGGGATCAGTCTAGTGAATCTCTAAGGCCAGTATACCCTTCCTTAGCTAAGGAGACCAAAACTGTGCACAGTACTCCACGTGTGGTCTCACCAAAGCCCTGTTGTCTTCGTAAGGTAATTATGGATGAGGAAGGCCATTTGGCCCATCTTGGTTCATCCATCCAGGAAAAAACACTAAACTCCACCCCCACCCCCACCCACCCCCCAATTGCAGCATCCAATTGATTCTTAAATTCAAACCAGAAATAATGCTAACACAAAATGAGATGATTTCCACAGCTGAGATTAACTGAATTTAGAATAGAAAATGGAGGCTACAATTCTTTCAAATGCTACCGATGGCATCAGATGCATGGGCAATCGATGTGATCCTCAGTTGAAAGTGCCCAAAGTACTGTAGCATAAAATTAAAAATGCATTGCCGTATCGGTAGCTGCTTGCAACTAGAGCACAACCTCCAGGGACTTTCACAAATCCTTCTACAAGGCCTTGACTTTCATGGCGGCCGTGCCTTCAGCTGCCTAGGCCTCACGCTCTGGAGTTCCCTCCCAAAACCTCTCAGCCTCTCTCTCCTCCTCTAAGATGCTCTTTAAATCCTACCGCTTTGACCAAGCTTTTGGCCACCTGCCCTAGTATCTCTTTATGTGATTCGATGTCAAATTTTGATTGGTAACGCTTCACAGGTGCCTTGGGAAGCTTTTATGAAGTCAAAGGCGCTATATAAATGCAAGTCGCTGAACAGAGACCTGCAAGAAAAATGAATAATTGGAAGCCACAAATTAATTGACCAAGGGTCACGTAACTCATGTGAGCAAAATCTGTGACTTCAACCTCATGAGGGAATTATCCTCAATAACCCACTCCTCCTCCCTCAATTGTTACATCTATTACTTGTGCCGCTGTGGGAATGGTGTCATTAGTCAAGTGTATATTTAATCCAGTGTGAAACTGAGCAGTACGGAACAGGAAAGCCAGGTTCAATCCCTGGTCTGAGTTAGCTAGGATGCTGGTTGTGTGGCGGGGGGTGGGGGCTACAACTGAGCTAGGGAAGAGAAAATAGTCCTTAGTCCCCATTCCTAATCCCTCTCCAATAACTACTGTTAGAAAATGTGCATGTATGGACTATAGGCGAGGAGGGATTCAGGCTCCTTATGGCTGACTGTCCTCCTGACACAGAGAATCACAGAACGGCATAGGAGGAGGCCATTTGGCCCATCATGTCTGTGCCGGCTGAGAAAGAGCTATCCAACCTAATCCCACTTTCCAGCTCTTGGTCCGTAGCCTTGTAGGTTACGGCACTTCAAGTGCATATCCAAGTACTTTTTTAATGTGATGAGGGTCCCTGCCTCCATCACCCTTTCAGGCAGTGAGTTCCAGACCCCCACCACCCTCTGGGTGAAAAAGTGCTCCTCAAATCCCCGCTAATCCTTCTACCAATTACTTTAAATCTATGCCCCCTGGTTATGGACCTCTCTGCTAAGGGAAATAGGTCGTTCCTATCCACTCTATCTAGGCCCCTCATAATTTTATACACCTCAATTAAGTCTCCCCTCAGCCTCCTCTGTTCCAAAGAAAACAACCCCAGCCTATCCAATCTTTGCTCATAGCTAAAATTCTCCAGGCACTGACCGTCTAGGTTCACACATAAGAAATAGCTATCAGACCCAGTAAGCATCAGGCAGCCAAGAAGAGAAAGGATGAAAACCAAAGGTGAAAATGTTAATATATTTAAAATAAACCATAAGAAATTATCCTTGTAGGTACAGAGGAACTTATCAGTCCTAATATTAAGTGCAGTCTAACAGAAGGAATATGTATAAATAGGAAAAAGTGTAGGCCATTCAGCCCCTCGTGCCTGTTCCGCCAATCAATTAGATCATGGACCATCTGTACCTCAATCCCATATCCTTTTATATCCTTACCTAACAAAAATCTATCGACCTCAGTCTTAAAAATCTCAGTTGACCCCGCATCCACAGCCTTTTGGGGGAGCGAGTTTCAGATTTCCACTCCCCTTTGTGTGAAAACATGCTCCCTGATTTCAGTCCTAAATGGTCTAGCTCAGATTTTAAGCCCCCTTGTTCTGGATTCTCCCACCAAAGGAAATAGCTTCTAGAAATAGGTACGTTTGTGAGAATCTCATCAGCTCCTCTGGTTGCTGAGGGGCGATGTCTGTGGGTGAAACGCTTTGGTGGCAGTGGGGAGGACCAAAATCTAAAATAAGTGTTGATTATTATAACCACTAACTCCCAACGGTTGGGTGGGGATGCATTCATTCAAAATTCATGCGATTTCTTTTCTAATTTATCGATTGCTCTCGCTCAATTACAGAACCGCATGCACGAGAGTCTGCATCTCTTCAACAGTATCTGTAACCATCGCTACTTCATTGCAACCTCCATCGTCCTCTTCCTCAACAAGAAGGATGTGTTCCAGGAAAAGATCAAGAAGACCCATCTGAGCATCTGTTTCCCAGACTATGACGGTCGGTCCAAAGTTCATTGTTCTCCCTGTGTTGCATTGTATTTTTCACAGGGTTCCCATTAAGTGAATAATAAAGGAAATACAACCAGGTTCATTAACAGCTATACACACACAGACAGAATCACAGAAACCCCACAGTGCAGATAGAGACCATTTCGGCCCATCGAGCCTGCACCGACACATATCCCACCTGATCCCCGTAACCCCAAGTATTTAATCCCCCTAACACTAAGGGTCAATTTATCATAGCCAATCAACCTAACCCGCACATCTTTAGACTGTGGGAGGAAACTGGAGCACCCGGAGGAAACCCACGCAAACACGGGGAGAATGTGCAAACTCCACACAGACAGTCGCCCGAGGCCGGATTCGAACCCGGGTCCCTGGCGCTGTGAGGCAACAGTGCTAACCACTATGCCACTGTGCTGCCCTCACATAGCAGATCAATGCACGGTAGCATAGTGGTTATGTTACTGGACTAATGATCCAGAGACATGAGTTCAAATCCAATTCAATGGGGAATTTAAATTCAGTTAACGAAACAAATCGGGAATAAAAAGCTAGTATCAGTAATGGTGACCATGAAACTATCCGATTGTCGTAAAAACCCATCTGGTTCACTAATGTCCTTTAGGGAAGGAAATCTGCCGCCCTTACCTGGTCTGGCCTATATGTGACTCCAGACCCACAGCAATGTGGTTGACGCTTAACTGCCCTCTGAAATGGCCTAGCAAGCCATTCAATTGTACACAACCGTGATGAAAAACAATACATGGACTGCAGCGGTTCAAGAAGGCGGCTCACCACCACCTTCTCGAGGGCAATTAGGGATAGGCAATAAATGCTGGCCTTGACAGCGACGCCCACATCCCGTGAATGAATAAAAAAAGCTTATAAACTCCAACTTGCAAATTTACGAACTCCAGTCTGCATTTAACTGGTTGCTCAATTGTAACATTGACACAGCACTTAATGTTAAGGGACTGTCTCGAAGTTTTCATACTCAAACTCGTATCATTACATCAGCCTGCCCACAAAACAGACAAACATTTGTGCATAGCTATAATATATAAAATATCTTCGTCTGCGCACATTTCCTGTCTACAGAAACGTCTTTCCTTAAGTGTTAAGTGTCAGTTGTGGCTCAGTTGGCAGCACCCTCGCCTCTGAGTCAGAAGGTTGTGGGTTCAAGTCCCGCTCCAGAGACTTGAGCACAAAATCTAGGCTGGCACTCCAGTGCAGTATTGAGGGAGTGCTGCACTGTCAGAGGTGCCATCTTTTGGATGAGATGTTAAACCGAGGCCCCGTCTGCCCTCTCAGGTGGACGTAAAAGATCCCGTGGCACTGTTTCGAAGAGGAGCAGGGGAGTTTGTGCAGTTGTCCTGGCCAATATTTATCCCTCAACCAACATCACTAAAACAGTTTATCTGATCATTATCGCACACATTGCTGTTTGTGGGAACTTGCTGTGCGCAAATTGGCTGCTGCATTTCCTACATTACAAAAACACCAGAAATGACCTATGTAAACATGCTGTGACTACTCCTTCCTGCTAGTGATGTTGTAGCATCTCAGTATTGTGTCTCCCAGCTCTCCAGCCTGTACTGCAGAGGTGCATCAATGCTCTGACCAAGTTTCTGTAAGCTTTGCTATTTAACTATGCATGATATCAAATCCAATATTATATAAAGATAAAAACAGCGTGTCTTGCTTTAAAATGGGGAGTGAATTACACCTGCGCACCCCTGACCTATTTACAGTGTACAGGAAACTTTTTTTTAAATCCAGCACGGACGGGACCGACGTGGTGCCGGTTCATCAAAAATTCCGGATAACCGAACGCTATAGTAAAAGATACGGAGCTGAGAGCTCCGTATAAAGCAACAAGTTCAGAACAATGGCCACAAGTTCCAAGCGTCTCTCTAGCTTAGCAACAGCTGCAGCCACACCCTTGCACAGCAACAGATGGAGGAAGGCAAGCAATAAAACTTACCTGAACCTACTCCTGAATTTTGCCGGTTAACCGAGATTTCCGGTTATTTAGGTGTCGGTAAATCGAAAGTTTCCTGTAATACAAAATCTCGAGTTCCTGCAGCTAATAATTAGCTGCATATAATCATCTGAAAGCCTATTGACATGTCTCTACAAGCTTTTCTGGGCAGTTAGCAGAGGTCAGTCGCCACTTCTCCTCCCCCTCACACATATACACGTTTCCATTCCAAACCTTCACTTGAACATAAACAGCACTCTGACCAACTGGACCCTGGCCATTCAAATTACAAAATATTTACAGCACAGAAACAGGCCATTCGGCCCAACAGGTCTATGCCGATGTTTATGATCAACACAAGCCTCCTCCCACCTTCCTTCATCTAACCCCATCAACATATCCTTCTATTCCCTTCTCCCTCATGTGTTTATCCAGCTTCCCCTTAAACATATCTATGCTACTCGCCTCAACTACTCCCTGTGGTAGCGAGTTCCACATTCTAACCACTTTCTAGGTAAAGATGTTTCTCCTGAATTCCCTATTAGATTTATTAGTGACTATCTTATATTTATGGCCCCTAGTTCTGGTCTCCCCCACAAGTGGAAACATCTTCTCTACGTCTACCCTATCAAACCCTTCATAATCTTGAAGACCTCTATCAGGTCAAGGTCACCCCTCGGTCTTCTCTTTTGCTGGACAAAAGAGCCCCACAGCCTGTTCAATCTTTCCTGATAGGTATAAACCTCTCAGTTCTGATATCATGCCAGTGAATCTTCTCTGCACCTTCTCCAGTGCCTCTATATCCTTTTTACGATATGGAGACCAGGACTGTGCACAGTACTCCACGTGTGGCCTAACCCAAATTTAGTTGAGGAATCACTGCGATGCTCTCAACATGTGACCGGCTGCCAGTCAACTGCCAGTTTCATTGCCAGCCTGAACGAAGCACTTACCTCCCCCCCCCCCCCCCCCGTCACTCCGCGTCTTGCCAACCTCTGAACTAACAAGACCGCAGCAGGTCAGTGAAGCCAGGATTTATCTCAGTCTGTGAATACACAGTAGGACAGCGGGTTCTCCATCATTATTTAACTGGAACTCTTAACTTTTTCAGAAACAAAAGAGTTACAAAGAAACCTGATTATATTTAACAGCTGTTCTTCTGATTTTCTTTCCGTCTTGTTAAGTACTTCTTTGCGTTAAAAGTCAACTTCTGTCGGCAGCGCCTCCCAAACCCGCGACCTCTTCCACCTAGAAGGACAAGGGCAGCAGGCGCATGGGAACACCACCACCTCCAAGTCCCCCTCCAAGTCACACACCATCCTGACTTAGAAGTATATCGGCCGTTCCTTTATCGTCACTGGTTCAGAATCCTGGAACTCCTTCCCTGACAGCACCGTGGGAGCACCTTCAGCACACGGACTGCAGCGGTTCAAGGAGGCGGCTCACCACCACCTTCTCGAGGGCTATTAGGGATGGGCAATAAATGCTGGCCTTGCCAGCGACGCCCACATCCCATAAACAAATTTTAAAAAATCAGATGAATTGGCCTGAGTCAGTTGCTGAGTCCAGTTGTGCGATTGAGCTGGATTCACACAACTTGTACTCATACAGGTAATGATCATTAGGAGGCCCATGGTTAATGATAGGACTGCTGATAGCATTAACTCACATCCTGCTTCCTGTCATGCTTGGTGACTTCCCTGAACATATTTTGTAAAAAGGGCCATGTGATGAAACTTAAACCTGCACTGGAGAGGAACATATAGGAACAGGAGGAGGCCATTCAGCCCCTCCAGCCTGTTCCTCCATTCAAGTAGATCTTTGCTGACCAGTATCTTAACTCCATCTACCCGCCTTGGTTCCGTAACCCTGAATATTCTTGCCTAACAAAAATCTATCAATCTCAGTTTTGAAATTTTCAAGTGACCTAGCCTCAACAGCTTCTTTGGGGGGTAAGGGACGGGGGAGAGAGTTCCAGTTTTCCGCCACCCGTTGTGTGAAGAAGTGCTTCCTGACATCACCTCTGAACGGCCTAGCTCTAATTTTAAGGTTATGCCCCCTTGTGCTGGACTTCCCCCACCAAAGGAAATAGTTTCTCTCTATCAAGTCCAAAGATGTGCGGGTTAGGTTGATTGGCCATGATAAAAATTGACCCTTAGTGTTAGGGGGGATTAAATACGTGGGGTTACGGGGATAGGGCTTGGGTGGGATGGCTGTCGGTGTAGGGACTGGGTGCTAGGGTTTGGATGATCAGCCATGATCTCGTTGAATGGCGGAGCAGGCTCGAAGGGCCGAATGGCCTACTCCTGCTCCTATCTTCTATGTTTCTATGTTTTATCCTAGCAAATCTTTTAATCATCTTAAGCACCTCGATTAGATCACCCCTTAATCTGTTATACTCGAGGGAATGCAAGCCTAGTCTGTGCAACATGTCCTCATAATCTAACCCTTTTAGCCTCGGTATCATTCTGGTGAATCTGCGCTGCTCCCCCTCAGAGGTCAATATATCCTTCCGGAGGTGTGGTGCCCAGAACTGACCGCAATACTCCCGATGGGGTCTAACCAAAGCTTCATATACCTGTAACATAACTTCCCCCCCCCCTCTGTATTCCAGCCCCCTGGAGATAAAGGCCAGCATTCCAATAGCATTTTTAATTGTTTTTTGTACCTTGAGAAATTAACACTCTCTGGTCAATAGAATTATTGATTATATAATCATATTTTTGATATTTCTGCACAGACAAATATACTAATTCAATGTTAGTCGTTAAGTTTTAATGTAAGAACACAAAACCAAACTGAATATAGGAATCCAACAATCCTGCACTGATTTTCTTTTTGTATCTGTTGCTCTCTCTGCCTGAATGTATGTCTTTCTGCCTCTCTCTAGTTCTCTCGCTCCATCTCTGTAGTCATCTCTCTCTCTCTCTGCTTGCTTGGCCATTCCTCAACTTGCCTCTTGCCGTATTTCTCGCTCACTCTACATTATTACTTTAAATCACCAGTTTTGTACACTTCTAGAAATGAGGGCAAGGGGAAGTGGAACATGCTGTACTCTGTAGCTGATGATTAGAACTTGCCCTCAAGCACATTCACAAAACAGGGACACGTTACACCCCTCCCCCAACACAAGAGCTGATCCGGCAGCTGCTGTCCCAATATTTGTTTCAATAATATGAGGTTCAATAAAACTTACACTGCGGCTGACAGTAATCCGTGATAATGTGCTGTGTGTAAACACTGGCTATCCAAGACACCCTGAACCGTGAACCAAGGCATTTTGTGAGCAAGAATCCTTTATCAGTTTTTAAAAATTCCCATTTACTTTGCTTTTCCCCCCCGCCCCCTTCCTCTCCCCTGAAAGTGTCGACCTGCTGGGGCACAGTGTTTGCATTTCTATAGCGCCTTTCACGACCTCAGGACGTCCCAAAGCTCATTACAGCCAATGACAGTACTTTTTGAAGTGTAGTCACTGTTGTAATGTAGGAACTGCGGCAGCCAATTTACACACAGCAAGCTCCCACAAACAGCAATGTGCTAATGACCAGATGATTTTTTGTTTAATCTGATGTTGGTTGAGGGATACATATTGGCCCAGGACACCGGGGTAAACTCCCCTGCTCTTAGAGTCATAGAGTTATACAGCACAGAAAGAGGCCCTTCGGCCCATCGTGTCTGCGCCGTCCATCAAGCCCTGTCCAGTGCCAGGGGATCTTTTATATCCACCTGAGGGGGCAGACGGGGCCTCGGTTTAACATCTCATGTCTTTCGCTCGAAGTTTATGCGTAAGCCTTGGCATTGAGTGCCCCCCAGGGTATTTGATCATGGGCAGCATCACAACCAAGTTCTCACCCTACATCCACTTTCTAGCATGGGTTGTGGGATAACAGTCAGGAGCTGAAGCCCTGGCTAATTCCCCCTCCCTAACTCAGGAGTGCTGAGTCCAGTTGCAGTACCCCCTTTCACCACCCAAGTAGAGACCAGTTAACGCCGCACAGATTAATGACTGAAATCAGAACCTTCTTGGTGTGGACAGTTCAGATAAAATAGGATCAGGATAGGCATTGGGCAGGATCAAGATAGGTATGAAAGACAGACTTGCATTTAAGTAGCGCCTTTCATGACCACCGGATGTCCCAAAGCACTTTACAGCCAATGAAGTACTTTTTGAAGTGTGTCACTGTTGTAATGAAGGAAACACCGCAACCAATTTGCGCACAGCAAGCTCCCACAAGCAGCAATGTGAAAATGACTGAATAATTTGTTTTAATGGTGTCGATTGAGGAATAAATATTGGCCAGGACACCAGGGATAACTCCCCTGCTCTTCTTCGAAATAGTGCCATGGGATCTTTTCCGTCCACCCGAGAGGGCAGACGGGGCCTCGGTTTAACGTCTCATCCGAAAGACGGCACCTCCGACAGTGCAGCACTCCCTCAGCACTGCACTGAGACAAGATCGGAATCAGGCAGCATTGGGCCGGAGTGAGACAAGATAGGAGTGAGCGAGACGGGATCGGGGTGGGGCAGGACCATACGTTGAGCGTGATGTTTGCTCTGTTGCCAATAGAAATCAATAGAAACCCATAGCGACAAACACACCCCTATCATAAAACACAGGTAAGTGGAAGAGAGCACGTGTGTTTTAAATATCAGACTCTGGCATGTGGGGCAAAGTTCCCCGTTAAGCTGCACTGCCTCCTGCGCGGCCTGCCTCCCCCAACGTGTGGCCCATTCAAATGTTTGCGCATGCGCGGTATCTACACTGTAAAAGCTGGTGAGCGGACTGCGCGGGACCTTGCAGATGACTGCGTAGCCGTGCAGCTCATCGGGAACATTGGTGTGGGGTACATTTTAGAAATTTCTGGGCATTCAACCCACAAGTCAGACTAATTGATCTCAGACATGGACAGTGATGATCCCACCTCAAAAACACACCAGAGCAATTTTCAAAGCTCAATGACATTATGTCCTTATCCACCCTTTACAGGAAACAACTCACTGGAAGATGCTGGAGCATACATTAAATCCCAGTTCCTGGAATTAAACATGAAGAAAGATGTGAAGGAGATCTACTCACACATGACCTGTGCCACAGACACAGAGAACGTCAAGTTCGTGTTCGATGCAGTGACAGACATCATCATCAAGGAGAACCTGAAAGACTGCGGTCTTTTCTAAACCCATTCCTAACACTCCAAGGTATGGTCCATATCTGAATATATAAAACCCTGGTCAGAGCAATAAGGGCAATGGGAACAGTGCAGCTCAGAAACTCACAGAACAAAAACACTGCTTGAAATTATTTCATCGCATTGGCAATCTATCATCTCCACCGCTGCCATATTTCACTCTTAATACTTTATTCAATTGGTTTTCAAGCTTTTTGGGCTGGGCCCCACCAAAACATTCTCATAGCCTCCTGCCCAACTGGCTGCAAAAAAAAAACCACCTACCTGCAAAGCCCACATCACCGGCTCACTCTGTTCCCTTACTTCTGCTTTTCTCGCCCTCTCTCTCCTGTTTGCTTGTATAACACTTGCATCCCGTCTTCCTCTGTTAGTTGTGTTGTTGCATGGGGAGGCTGTGGGGGTGGAGAAGGAGCCAACAGATTGGGAGACTAAGGCAGGAGTCGGCAGATCAGGATTTGGGTACAAGACAGGGGCAAAGTGGGAAGCAGTGACAGATCGGGAATAGCGCCACTTCCATGCCCCACTAGGACAGGCCAACTGCCTCATCAGTGGATGCACCCCACAGATTACTGGGTGGCATATCCTTCTCCAGGTCACTATTTCTCCACAGGCCCTGTCGCAGCCAGTCCCCCTCCCTCTCTCTCTCTGGTGCCCTGCACACTTCATAGTTCCTCACCACCCTTTTATGGTGTCCTGCACTGTCTCTCCACAGTCCCTCACTGGTGTCCTGCACTGTCTCTCCACAGTCCCTCACTGGTGTCCTGCACTGTCTCTCCACAGTCCCTCACTGGTGTCCTGCACCGTCTCCCCACAGTCCCTCACTGGTGTCCTGCACTGTCTCCACAGTCCCTCACTGGTGTCCTGCACTGTCTCCACAGTCCCTCACTGGTGTCCTGCACTGTCTCTCCACAGTCCCTCACTGGTGTCCTGCACTGTCTCTCCACAGTCCCTCACTGGTGTCCTGCACCGTCTCCACAGTCCCTCACTGGTGTCCTGCACCGTCTCCCCACAGTCCCTCACTGGTGTCCTGCACTGTCTCCACAGTCCCTCACTGGTGTCCTGCACTGTCTCTCCACAGTCCCTCACTGGTGTCCTGCACTGTCTCCACAGTCCCTCACTGGTGTCCTGCACCGTCTCCCCACAGTCCCTCACTGGGGTCCTGCACCGTCTCTCCACAGTCCCTCACTGGTGTCCTGCACTGTCTCTCCACAGTCCCTCACTGGTGTCCTGCACCGTCTCCCCACAGTCCCTCACTGGTGTCCTGCACCGTCTCTCCACAGTCCCTCACTGGGGTCCTGCACCGTCTCCCCACAGTCCCTCACTGGGGTCCTGCACCGTCTCCCCACAGTCCCTCACTGGTGTCCTGCACTGTCTCTCCACAGTCCCTCACTGGGGTCCTGCACCGTCTCCCCACAGTCCCTCACTGGTGTCCTGCACTGTCTCTCCACAGTCCCTCACTGGTGTCCTGCACCGTCTCCCCACAGTCCCTCACTGGTGTCCTGCACCGTCTCCCCACAGTCCCTCACTAGTGTCCTGCACCGTCTCTCCACAGTCCCTCACTGGTGTCCTGCACCGTCTCTCCACAGTCCCTCACTGGGGTCCTGCACCGTCTCCCCACAGTCCCTCACTGGTGTCCTGCACCGTCTCCCCACAGTCCCTCACTGGTGTCCTGCACCGTCTCCCCACAGTCCCTCACTGGTGTCCTGCACTGTCTCTCCACAGTCCCTCACTGGTGTCCTGCACCGTCTCCCCACAGTCCCTCACTGGTGTCCTGCACCGTCTCCACAGTCCCTCACTGGTGTCCTGCACCGTCTCTCCACAGTCCCTCACTGGTGTCCTGCACCGTCTCCCCACAGTCCCTCACTGGTGTCCTGCACCGTCTCTCCACAGTCCCTCACTGGTGTCCTGCACTGTCTCTCCACAGTCCCTCACTGGTGTCCTGCACCGTCTCCCCACAGTCCCTCACTGGTGTCCTGCACCGTCTCCCCACAGTCCCTCACTGGTGTCCTGCACTGTCTCCACAGTCCCTCACTGGTGTCCTGCACCGTCTCTCCACAGTCCCTCACTGGTGTCCTGCACCGTCTCCCCACAGTCCCTCACTGGTGTCCTGCACCGTCTCTCCACAGTCCCTCACTGGTGTCCTGCACTGTCTCTCCACAGTCCCTCACTGGTGTCCTGCACTCTCTCTCCACAGTCCCTCACTGGTGTCCTGCACCGTCTCGCCACAGTCCCTCACTGGTGTCCTGCACCGTCTCTCCACAGTCCCTCACTGGGGTCCTGCACCGTCTCTCCACAGTCCCTCACTGGTGTCCTGCACCGTCTCCCCACAGTCCCTCACTGGTGTCCTGCACCGTCTCCCCACAGTCCCTCACTGGTGTCCTGCACCGTCTCCCCACAGTCCCTCACTGGTGTCCTGCACCGTCTCCCCACAGTCCCTCACTGGTGTCCTGCACCGTCTCTCCACAGTCCCTCACTGGTGTCCTGCACTGTCTCCACAGTCCCTCACTGGTGTCCTGCACCGTCTCTCCACAGTCCCTCACTGGTGTCCTGCACCGTCTCCACAGTCCCTCACTGGTGTCCTGCACCGTCTCGCCACAGTCCCTCACTGGTGTCCTGCACTGTCTCCACAGTCCCTCACTGGTGTCCTGCACCGTCTCTCCACAGTCCCTCACTGGTGTCCTGCACCGTCTCCCCACAGTCCCTCACTGGCGTCCTGCACCGTCTCCCCACAGTCCCTCACTGGTGTCCTGCACCGTCTCCCCACAGTCCCTCACTGGCGTCCTGCACCGTCTCCCCACAGTCCCTCACTGGCGTCCTGCACCGTCTCCCCACAGTCCCTCACTGGCGTCCTGCACCGTCTCTCCACAGTCCCTCACTGGTGTCCTGCACCGTCTCCACAGTCCCTCACTGGTGTCCTGCACTGTCTCTCCACAGTCCCTCACTGGTGTCCTGCACCGTCTCCCCACAGTCCCTCACTGGTGTCCTGCACCGTCTCCCCACAGTCCCTCACTGGTGTCCTGCACCGTCTCCCCACAGTCCCTCACTGGTGTCCTGCACTGTCTCTCCACAGTCCCTCACTGGTGTCCTGCACCGTCTCCCCACAGTCCCTCACTGGTGTCCTGCACCGTCTCCCCACAGTCCCTCACTGGTGTCCTGCACCGTCTCTCCACAGTCCCTCACTGGTGTCCTGCACCGTCTCTCCACAGTCCCTCACTGGTGTCCTGCACCGTCTCCCCACTGTCCCTCACTGGTGTCCTGCACCGTCTCCCCACAGTCCCTCACTGGTGTCCTGCACCGTCTCCCCACAGTCCCTCACTGGTGTCCTGCACCGTCTCTCCACAGTCCCTCACTGGTGTCCTGCACTGTCTCCCCACAGTCCCTCACTGGTGTCCTGCACCGTCTCCCCACAGTCCCTCACTGGTGTCCTGCACCGTCTCTCCACAGTCCCTCACTGGTGTCCTGCACCGTCTCCCCACAGTCCCTCACTGGTGTCCTGCACCGTCTCCCCACAGTCCCTCACTGGTGTCCTGCACCGTCTCCCCACAGTCCCTCACTGGTGTCCTGCACCGTCTCCCCACAGTCCCTCACTGGTGTCCTGCACCGTCTCCACAGTCCCTCACTGGTGTCCTGCACCGTCTCGCCACAGTCCCTCACTGGTGTCCTGCACCGTCTCTCCACAGTCCCTCACTGGTGTCCTGCACCGTCTCCCCACAGTCCCTCACTGGCGTCCTGCACCGTCTCCACAGTCCCTCACTGGTGTCCTGCACCGTCTCTCCACAGTCCCTCACTGGTGTCCTGCACCGTCTCCCCACAGTCCCTCACTGGTGTCCTGCACCGTCTCCCCACAGTCCCTCACTGGTGTCCTGCACCGTCTCCCCACAGTCCCTCACTGGTGTCCTGCACCGTCTCTCCACAGTCCCTCACTGGTGTCCTGCACCGTCTCCCCACAGTCCCTCACTGGTGTCCTGCACCGTCTCCCCACAGTCCCTCACTGGTGTCCTGCACCGTCTCTCCACAGTCCCTCACTGGTGTCCTGCACCGTCTCTCCACAGTCCCTCACTGGTGTCCTGCACCGTCTCCCCACTGTCCCTCACTGGTGTCCTGCACCGTCTCCCCACAGTCCCTCACTGGTGTCCTGCACCGTCTCCCCACAGTCCCTCACTGGTGTCCTGCACCGTCTCTCCACAGTCCCTCACTGGTGTCCTGCACTGTCTCCCCACAGTCCCTCACTGGTGTCCTGCACCGTCTCCCCACAGTCCCTCACTGGTGTCCTGCACCGTCTCTCCACAGTCCCTCACTGGTGTCCTGCACCGTCTCCCCACAGTCCCTCACTGGTGTCCTGCACCGTCTCCCCACAGTCCCTCACTGGTGTCCTGCACCGTCTCCCCACAGTCCCTCACTGGTGTCCTGCACCGTCTCCCCACAGTCCCTCACTGGTGTCCTGCACCGTCTCGCCACAGTCCCTCACTGGTGTCCTGCACCGTCTCGCCACAGTCCCTCACTGGTGTCCTGCACTGTCTCTCCACAGTCCCTCACTGGTGTCCTGCACCGTCTCGCCACAGTCCCTCACTGGTGTCCTGCACCGTCTCCACAGTCCCTCACTGGTGTCCTGCACCGTCTCTCCACAGTCCCTCACTGGTGTCCTGCACTGTCTCTCCACAGTCCCTCACTGGTGTCCTGCACCGTCTCGCCACAGTCCCTCACTGGTGTCCTGCACTGTCTCCACAGTCCCTCACTGGTGTCCTGCACTGTCTCTCCACAGTCCCTCACTGGTGTCCTGCACTGTCTCCACAGTCCCTCACTGGTGTCCTGCACCGTCTCCCCACAGTCCCTCACTGGTGTCCTGCACCGTCTCCCCACAGTCCCTCACTGGTGTCCTGCACCGTCTCCACAGTCCCTCACTGGTGTCCTGCACCGTCTCGCCACAGTCCCTCACTGGTGTCCTGCACTGTCTCTCCACAGTCCCTCACTGGTGTCCTGCACCGTCTCCCCACAGTCCCTCACTGGTGTCCTGCACCGTCTCCCCACAGTCCCTCACTGGTGTCCTGCACCGTCTCCCCACAGTCCCTCACTGGTGTCCTGCACCGTCTCCACAGTCCCTCACTGGTGTCCTGCACCGTCTCGCCACAGTCCCTCACTGGTGTCCTGCACCGTCTCGCCACAGTCCCTCACTGGTGTCCTGCACTGTCTCCACAGTCCCTCACTGGTGTCCTGCACCGTCTCCACAGTCCCTCACTGGTGTCCTGCACCGTCTCCCCACAGTCCCTCACTGGTGTCCTGCACCGTCTCCCCACTGTCCCTCACTGGTGTCCTGCACCGTCTCCCCACAGTCCCTCACTGGTGTCCTGCACCGTCTCCACAGTCCCTCACTGGTGTCCTGCACCGTCTCCACAGTCCCTCACTGGTGTCCTGCACCGTCTCCCCACTGTCCCTCACTGGTGTCCTGCACCGTCTCCCCACAGTCCCTCACTGGTGTCCTGCACCGTCTCTCCACAGTCCCTCACTGGTGTCCTGCACTGTCTCCACAGTCCCTCACTGGTGTCCTGCACCGTCTCGCCACAGTCCCTCACTGGTGTCCTGCACCGTCTCTCCACAGTCCCTCACTGGTGTCCTGCACCGTCTCTCCACAGTCCCTCACTGGTGTCCTGCACCGTCTCGCCACAGTCCCTCACTGGTGTCCTGCATTATCTTCCTCTAACATCTCAGGATGTTTTCCTTGTTCAGCCGTAAGACTAATTTAGATAGTCAATTATTGGATGCTCTCCACATTTCCTGAACCAAAACAAGCAAAACTCAAGTGATTTATAGTCATCCCCACAAGAGTATTAGAGCCATATAATACACTCACGGCCATTGTGTTCTAAAATCTACATTCAGACATCTCTTGAAGTAGGGTGACCATATTTTCTAAACTGAATCCGGGGACGCACAGGGTGGGAGCACAGCAAAGTAGCCAGGATGGAAAATGTACGATGCGCAGCGTAGCGAGGAAAAATCTTTTGTTATTTTGATGCAAACTGAATCTGCAATAATGTGGCCGCTGTTCACAACATCATCTGGCAGCAATCACCGGCTCCTCCCCCTCCTCACAGCCCGATGCTCACCCACACCATCGCAGGCCGCTGAGCGCGCTCTGATCTGGCTCCCGGGACATCCACACGGCCCGGTTCCAGCCGCCGCTCGATAGTGCAGTTACCAGCGGCCCCCATTACTCGGACATTCTGGCTCCGGGACCAACTTCTCTTCAACCGAATTTCGCAGGATTTTCCGGGGATTTGACGGGCGGGGGGAGATGGGGGTGGAGGGATGGAGCATGCATACTGTGTATAGAGCGCGATCTCTGCCTAAATTAAAGTCACTCATTAAGTCCATCCCTTCTACTGGTTGGATACAGGAGATTGACATCCCTCCCACCAATCGGAACCCGCCTCGTCGCACAGCCCCACCCACTTTATTAACCGACCGCAGGGCAGCTCGAGGTCACGTAGCTCCTGATTTGACACGTGCGTATTTGGGGACGAGTTTCCTGAACCGGGAACACAGTCCCTGGACAACGGGGATGTATGGTCACCCCATCTTGAAGACATTTTCCTCCAGCCTTAGGGGCCTACCACTGTACACAGGTTTCCAGCCTTACAGGCACAGTACTTTCCTCCAGACTTGAGCCTTACACAGAAGGGTGCTGTCCTCCAGCTTTAGGGCCTACAGAGCAGGCTGCTCACCTTCATTCCCAGGGCCTACAGAGCAGGCTGCTCACGTTCCATCCCTAGGCCTACAGAGCAGGCTGCTCACCTTCATTCCCAGGGCCTACAGAGCAGGCTTCTGTCCTTCAATCCCTAGGCCTACAGAGCAGGCTGCTCTCCTTCAATCCCAGGGCCTACAGAGCAGGCTTCTCTCCTTCAATCCCTAGGCCTACAGAGCAGGCTTCTCTCCTTCAATCACTAGGCCTACAGAGCAGGCTGCTCACCTTCCATCCCAGGGCCTACAGAGCAGGCTTCTGTCCTTCAATCCCAGGGCCTACAGAGCAGGCTGCTCACCTTCATTCCCAGGGCCTACAGAGCAGGCTTCTCTCCTTCAATCACTAGGCCTACAGAGCAGGCTGCTCACCTTCCATCCCAGGGCCTACAGAGCAGGCTGCTCACCTTCCATCCCAGTGCCTACAGAGCAGGCTTCTCTCCTTCAATCACTAGGCCTACAGAGCAGGCTGCTCACCTTCCATCCCAGGGCCTACAGAGCAGGCTTCTGTCCTTCAATCCCAGGGCCTACAGAGCAGGCTTCTCTCCTTCAATCACTAGGCCTACAGAGCAGGCTGCTCTCCTTCAATCCCAGGGCCTACAGAACAGGCTTCTCTCCTTCAATCCCAGGGCCTACAGAGCAGGCTTCTCTCCTTCAATCACTAGGCCTACAGAGCAGGCTGCTCACCTTCCATCCCAGGGCCTATAGAGCAAGGCACTCACCTCCACCACCAGGCCCTACACACAGCAAGTTGCTCTTCTCCACAGCGATGCTCTCTCCGTCTGAAATACTCTCTAATTCCACTACCAGAGTGTGCGCATGATTCTAGAGTTTACGGTTTAATGTACTCAGCCTTATGGAACTTTTCCTTTCTGGCATTAGCCAAGGTTGTATCTTAGTTTTATATTGTCATTCTGTTTGCTGTGTTTGCCTTTATGGCCGTCAATTACCAGTAAAAAGGACATTTAGCAACATCATGACAACAGACAGGATATACTGAGTAAAAGCATGATTCAGGAAACGTGAATCAGTTATTCCAGCCCACATTCTCAGACCAGTTTATTACTGCTACATGCAGCAGACCAAGCCATCGTCAACACTGCAGTTTTCAATCGGGCCATTGTATCACCAATATCCAAAGGCAGCAGTTCCCATTCACTGCACTGCCAGGCAGTCCCGAAGAGGCTGACCTAACATGGTATAATCTGTCTTATTATGGATGCTTACTGGCCAGCTTCAGAACCTTCTGCTCCGTTTAGTTCAGCTAGCGATAAATGTGTCAGTGATCTCACCTGAATGGGACTATTTCCAAACCAGAAAACCCCATACGCTGGCTCCTCGCCAGCTCCCTACACTAAGTCTTCTTTCCCTGTCAGTTTTTCCTGCCCACCATGAGGGAGCTGCTGGGCCGGGTGTTGTCTGCCACACCAAAATGTCTGAGATCACAAACTCTGTGGAATAGGAGATTGAAATGGTGTCCCACCATTCTGCCTTGCTGCTCATTAATCTGCAACGATCTTTCTTGATGTGCCTCCTCCACTCTGGAAGGTTGTTACCTCCAGACTGGGCTATTCCAATTCTCTCCTGGCCAGCCTTCCATAAACTTGAGCTTATCCAAAACTCTGCTGCCCGTGTCCTAACTCGCACCAAGTCCTGTTCACCCATCACCCCTGTGCTCACTGACCTACATTGGCTCCCGGTCCGACAGCGCCTCAATTTAAAAATTCTCATCGTCTTCAAATCCCTCCATGGCCTCGCCCCATCCTATCTCTGTAACCTCCTCCAGCCCGACAACCCTCCCAGATCTCTGTGCTCTGACAATTCTGGCCTCTTACGCATCCACGATTGTCGTCGTTCCATCATTGGTGGCCGTGCCTTCAGCTGCTGGGCCCTAATTCTGGAATTCCCTCCCTAGACCTACCTCTTTGACCAAACTTTAGGTCATCTGTCCTAATATCTCCTTATGTGGCTCGGTGTGAAATTTTATTTGATAATCGCTCCCGTGAACGTCCTTGGGACGTTTTACTACGTTAAAAGCGCTCTATAAATGCAAGTTGTTACTGTAATCTTTAATGGTTTAGTGCTACACTAAATGATCCATTTACCCACCTAGTCAGAGAGTTCCCCTCATCATATTGTTAATAACTGTGAATATAACATTGGTTTATTGACTTTAAAAAAAAATATTTTCCCCCAGGAGCTCTACGTTACTGTAAGAAAACTACCCATGAATTTCATCCCACCGCGATTGAATCCAGGGAGGCCCTGAACCTGGTCTGCAGAAGACATTCCAATCTGTTCGTTGACATTAGCTGTGATTTAGATGAGGATAGGAAAAACGGTTCCATCAAAAAGACAGTTTGACTTTCCTGTAATGATCTGATCAACCCAGCTGATTATCCTGCTGAAGGCAAAGATGTACTTTTAACCTAAAATTGCTTTCCTACGATAACATTGATACAACGGAACCCATCAACTGAACAATCCATGTTAATTGGATTGGAGAATTGTCTCGGTCTATCAACTTCACAATTGTTTGCGTTGGGTATAAATTGTAGCACTGTTTTCCCTGTGTATTAACACTAGCAAACTAGAGATCTGTAGTGGGAGCTCTTTTATGAAATACACAACTCAGCTTAGTTCATGCTATGGTGAGTTATGTTATTAAATCCATACGAATGTAATGCAGTAAGTATAATGCAATCCATACAGTAGTGAGCTGTGAGACTTATAGGGGGCTCTATTATAGAAAAGACACCCTTCAATGAATACGGTAGTGAAGTGTGAGAGCCATAGAGGGGGTATGTCTAGATGATGTACAGCTTAATCAATATTGTAGTGAATCAAGCCACCTATAGAGGGAGCACTTACAGGAAAGGGCCAGCTCCAGTCATCAGTGGAGTGAATTTTAATGGCCTGTAGAGTTTCCTCTACAGAACACGAACAGCTCAGTTGGTGGTGCGGTGAGCTCAAGAGACGAGTGCGCATCTCTGAATCCTTTCAGGAAATGCACAGCTCAGTCCATGCTGTAGTGAGCTATAAGACCTGTAGAGGGTGCTCTTGCAAGAAATTAACAGCCTGTTGAGTAGTTTGGAGTAAAATGGCTGCCAGATGAGTGCTGAAAAAATATTCTCCCACTTTTGTGTAAACTGAATAAAAGACCAGCAAAAACCTTAACACCTGTGGAATAATCATTCAAACTGAGAATTGACACCTGTGTCTGGGCAGCTTCCAAGGCAGTATGAATACTGGTTATTTGTTTTATAGTCTGTGAATAGAAATTTACACAAACACTGACCTTAACCTGGCAGTGAAGAACATCTCTCATAAGATTCAACATGTTCAATCACACAATGGATTTTAGATTCTATTTAATTATTGTACAAAATCTAAGTAATTCGATTGAGACACCAGATTTTCCATATAACAGACCAATAGCCAGACAATGCTGAGGGTTATTTGCTATGGTTAGCACGTGTGGGATGCAGAATTCCTAACAGAATTCTCTTTTTGCGTTGACTTGCTCTTCAGCGGAATTCATCTGGAGTTGAATACACTGCTCTGATTGCTGCTTCAAGAGGAAGTGAGCGTCTCCCTAGCATGACTAACACAGGATGCTCAAGCCAGGGGCGGAAGAACTGCGTCTAAATATACACATGCTGTATTTGTTAAGGGGGATGAGCGAATAGTATTACCATCACCGTTTCAAACATACTCTAACTGGTTATGCCAGCATGATTTGTGCATTTTTGTCAGCTCATGATGTGGGCAGTACACACCAAGTAAAAAACTATTCACCCATATGTGGCCCTATAAATCTTGGCCCAGAACAGTGGTCGCTGTTATTACTCCTTTGAAATGGACCACAACTTTAGGATTTAGCGCAGGCATATCCTAACGCGGAATTCCTGAAGTTGCATTCAGTCATTCACTGCTCCGACACAGGCTGCGCTGCAGCGTGGCCACTCTTTCAAAGAGCCGGCACAGGCACGATGGGCCAAATGGCCTCCTTCTGCGCTGTATCATTCTATGATTTTTTGTCTTGTGATAAGCATCACCAGCCAGATCTTAAGTCAGCATCAGCTCATCCACTTTCCAAAGTTAAACCTGCTTAAACAAAACCATCCCAAAGTGATGCAGTACTCAACACGAAAACAGAACAAGAAATTTGGAAATGAAAAATCTACAGCAAATAAGAACAAACTGGAGGGCATGAATGTCAACAAAAACGCAAGATGTCCCAAAGCGTTTCTTAGCCAACAAACTACCGTTGAAGTGTAGTCACTTGTTTTGTACGCAATAACATGTCAGTGATGCAATCCTAGTCAAGTACATTGAATTGGATACATTACACACCACTTGTGCACAATATGGAGCTTTGTGCCATTTATATAGGAGACAGTGACCAGCTGGGATTACGGTCACAGGGCACTGATGTAACAGGAGTTTACAGTTTTACAAAAGAAAGGCTTACATTTATATAGCGCCTTTCACAACTTACAGCCATGAAGTACTTTTTGAGGTGCAGTCACTGTTGTGTAATGTGGGAAGCGCGGCAGCCAATTTGCGCTCAGCAAGCTCCCGCAAACAACAATGTGATAATGACCAGATAATGTTTTTTTTTAGTGATGTTGTTTGAGGGATAAATATTGGCCAGGACACTGGGGGGGTAACTCCCCTGCTCTTCTTCGAAATAGTGCCGTGGGATCTTTTACGTCCACCTGAGAGAGCAGACGGGGCCTCGGTTTAACGTCTCATCTGAAAGACGGCACCTCTGACAGTGCAGCACTCCCTCGGCAACGCACTGGAGGGTCAGTCTAGATTTTTGCGACTAAGTCTCTGGAGCGGGACTTGAACCCACAACCTTCTGACTCAGAGGCGAGGGTGCTCCAAACTGAGCTACGGTTGCCACTCTTATTAGCAAAATGGGGCGACTCCTGGTGTGTACATCAATTATTAACTCCAGGAAACAGTGCAGTATTATTGAAGTTGCTTTACAAGCCTCCGATACCCTGGGTGTAAAACAAGAGCCCAACAATGTTTGAAATATAAAAGTTCACTCTTGTCCCATGCCCCACAAACTAATCCACACTGGAAGGAGCTATTTCATGTGTAATTGGCCTGTCATTTTGATAGCGATGAGCTACGTCATGACTGGGTCAGGCTGAAGTTTGACTCCCACCTTCACAAAACATTCTTTCATGAACCTATTCTTTTCTTTCTTCTTTCCACACCCACAGCACTAAAAATAGCTGCTCTGCTCATTCATGTCATCCTAACCAACAAGAAATAAAATGCAAGATGCTTTCAGAACCACAATACTGAAAGCCGTAACATTGCGTGTGTGACATTCAGATAATTTTTATACAATTACTGGTACTTTTCTAGGGCTCCGCGGCATCTATAGGAAACATTATGTGGGCATTACTGGAATATCATGCGCACTGCTGTCAGACTAAACTTTTCACTAAAGACAGACATACATTTCTGTAGCACCTTTCACCACCTCAGGACATCCCAAAGAGCTTTACAGCCAATTAAGTACTTTTGAAGTGTAGGCACTGTTGTAATGTAGGAAAAGTGGCAGCCAATTTGCACACAGCAAGCTCCCACAAACAGCAATGAAATAAAGGGCCAGATCACCTGTTTTAGCTGTTGGTTGAGGGAATAAATGTTGGCCAGGACACCAGCAGAATTCCCCTGCTCTCCTTCGAATAGTGCCGTGGGATCTTTTACGTCCAGCTGAGGGGGCAGATGGGGCCTCAGTTTAACGTCTCATCCGATAAACAGTACCCCCAACAGTGTAGCACTCCCTCAGTACTGCACTATACGTTGCAATGGCCGACTGGTGGATGGCGCTTTATTGGCCTTTCACTTTATAACTCTGAACATAATAGTGGGACAAGAATCCTAAATAAATGAGTTTCGGGCGAAGCTAACTCAGTTCTAAGAAGACACAATTGCATAGCAAAAAAAATGATCACATTTCCATACTGTCATCAATCTCTTTCATCCCCTCTCCCTTTTCCCAGCCCCTAAACCTGCTTTCCATTTCCTGCTTTTTTCCAGTTCTGACTAAAGGTCATCGACCTGAAATGTTAACTCTTTCTCTCTCCACGGATGCTGCCTGGCCTGCTGAGTTTTTCCAGCGTTTTCTGTTATTTCAGATTTCCAGCATCTGCAGTATTTTGCTATCGTTTTGTCATCAATCTCTGATGGCTTGTGTGGAAAATGTAATGGTAAGGGAAGGTGGCGTGCTTTTTGTTATAAGGCACATTGTTAGGTGGAGTATTGCCTGTATCTGACTCTTGCTAGCCTTGGAAGTGCCAACAACTAAACTTGCCTCCAATTTATAATAACTGATTGGGTTTGTCCAATCTACTGGTTACAATAAACATCCAGTAGTCTGGCTGATGTGCTTTTTAATCTAAAAGAACAAATTTACATTTATATAGCTCCTTTCATGATCTCAATGTCCCGAAGTGCTTCACGGCCAATTAAGTGGTTTTCAATGTCATCACCTTGTGACAAGTGAACCTGGTACCAAAGACCCTCCATCCCTTTAAAAAGTGTCAGCTTTCGTCAGTGGTAACACTCTCACCTCTGAGCCAAAAGGTCATGGGTTCCAGCTCCACTCCAGAGACTTGAGCACATAATCTAGGCTGACATTTCAATACAATTCAGCCATGATCTTATTGAATGGTGGGGCAGGGTCGAGGGGCCAAATGGCCTACTCCTGCTCTTATTTCTTATGTTCACTGTTGTAACATAGGCAAACACAATAGCCAATTTGTACACCGTAAGGTCCCACTAACAGCAATAATATAAATGACCAGATAACCTGTTTTAGTGATGTTGGGCAGGACGCCAGTGAGAACTCCCCTGATCATCTTCAAACAGTGCCATGGATCTTTACCTTCCACCGGAGGGGGCAGACATCTCGTCCAAAAGACAGCACCGCCAACAGTGCAGCACTTCCTCAGTACTGTATTGAAGTGTCAACCTTTCCTCATAAGACAACCCGCCCATTCCAGGTATTAGTCTAGTAAACCTTCTCTGAACTGCTTCCAACGCATTTACATCCTTCCTTAAATTAGACCAATATTGTACACTGTACTCCAGATGCGGTCTCACCAATGCTCTGTATAACTGAAGCATACCCTCCCTACTTTTGTATTCAATTCCCTCGCAATAAACTATAACATTCTATTAGCTTTCCTAATTACTTGCTGTACCTGCATACTAACCTTTTGCGATTCATACACTCAGACTGGGGCAATAGCACATGGCGGCAAACTTAAGCCTGTTCCTAAAAGGGAAGGGATACGGTGGAACAGCAACATTAAACAAGACAAAGTCACTGGGGTCCTACTAAAAAGTTTTTTTTTTTTTATTAATTTGGTCTTTTATTTGTTTTTACACCAGGTAACATATTGTAAGAAACATACATAGTTGCAATGCATCTGGCTTCATTACAAACTAAACAGAGGTGTGGGTGTGTGTGAGTAACAATATAAGTGATGACAATAAAAATTAGTCAGATATTGTCAGATAGCAAAACCCCCCAAAAAAGGTTAACTTTACCCTTCGGAAAACTGGTTGCATATCATTCTGAGCCAACACATCCCGATATCACAAAAAGCTTGGCCAAATGAAATCAACAAAATATTTTAGTAAATGTGTTGAACCTTCCTTCATATATTTAGAACTTTTTAAATCTCAGAACACAGTTTCTATAATTAGCTTCTTCCTATTTACGAACAGTTTCTGTTGGATCTACTTTAGAAAGCAAGCTAAGAATTACTTCACTTAAAAAAAAATTAAATACAGAAAGGCCGCAGAGAGATTTTTTGGCAAATTAAAGAATTGCATGTGTCTGGGCAACTCTTATGTTTTTGTTGTTGGAATAAAATCACCCAATTCAAATTACCTTTCAAAACTGCATTGCTTACTAAAATTATAGTATTCAAAACAGTCCAACACCCTGGATACACATGCATCAGTCTCTCGAAAGATTATGTTCCCCGCCCCGCCACCCAGAGATTATGGCACTGATACCAGGGTTCAATCTTACCCTTGCTCCATGTATTAGCTGCTCAAACTGCATCGTCCAATTGGACAGTTGATAACAAAGGTGGGAAATCACCATTTTTGCCAATTAGATTTAAAAGGTGGTGTATAATCCGATTTAAAGTTTGGAATATTAGGGTTTGTAACAAAGCAAAAAAGGAAACATGTTGGTTAATATCCAGAATGTTAAAAGTGCTGCCATGTCAGGGGTTCACTTCAGGGTTTTTTTTAAATCTATTTTTATCAACCTGTCTTAACTTTGTGCTTAAATGGATTACTGTACATAAAACACAATTTTACAGAGTTACACAAGACACAGAATAAACTGGAACCTTTTAAAATCTAGAAACCTTAATTACATCCAAGTGGAACCAAGACAAAGCCCTCTTCTAAATTTACAAAAGTCATACACTTAACGGCCATTTGTAATTGATGATTCGAAGGAATATAAATAGTCAAAGCTCTTCGCACAGAGGAAGAATTGCCTGAGAAACACAAGTTGAAACTTGAAAAGCCCACCACTAGTGCTTAAAACCTGCAAGACGCCATTCACATTTTTTTTTTTTTTTTAAATGGTGTACACAAAATGGAATGGAATTCTGCTGTTGCAAAGAAAACTTTAAAAAAAAGAGCCCACAGAAGACCGCTAAGGCATTTATCAATCTGCTGCTTCAATCAGTTGTAAGTATTTTTAATTATGCTACCTGCGCTAAGCAAAGAGGCCACAGCAAGCTGCTAAATGAAACAGGCTAGACACTCAAGTGGAAAATAAATGGCTACTGTGAGCTTCAACTTTTCAGGCACTGGGTATATCTCCACATTATATGCAGGCCTCTTCTTCTCTGATTGGTTGATATTTTAGTGAATTTCCAATTACTTGACCCTAAACTGGCTCTGATGAACTGGTCTGCAGAAAACTAGAAAAATGTTCAACTGAACATGAGGGGCGAATGAGTAGAGCTTGAAATATTTGTGGGTTCGGATTGTCAGACACCAGATAAACAGAAGTGAACTATATGCACTGAGCTGTCCCTTTGAGTCCAAGTTGCAGCAAACATCACAAGTTAATGTACGACCGTTACCAACACGGACAAGATAAGTTGGTAGTGCGGCTGGAAGCAGTCCTTGATTTGGGATACTCTGCGAGTGATGTGGATTTTGCTCTGCAGGGTACACACAGCTGTATGCCATGAATGTCACAGGTATGTGTATCTTGTGCTCATTGACCGAGGTGGCTGTATGGGTGAAGATTCTTAGCTGCTGAAGAAGAGATTATTAGTGAGACGCTTTCTTTAGTAATTCACTACATGAAACTTTTTTTTAATCCGGCACGGACGGGACCGACGTGGTGCCGGTTCATCAAAAATTCCGGATAACCGAAAGCTAGTGTGAAAGATACGGAGCGGAGAGCTCCGTATAAAGCAACAAACCCTGTTGCTTAGCAACAGGTTCAAAACAATGGCCACAAGTTGCAAGCGTCTCTGTAGCTTAGCAACAGCTGCAGCCACACCCTTGCACAGCAACGCATGGAGGAAGGCAAGTAATAAAAGTTACCTGAACCTACTGCTGAATTTTGCCGGTTAACCGAGATTTCCCGTTATTTAGGTGCCGGTAAATCGAAAGTTTCCTGTAATGAAGGTCCAGGTAATGGTTGAGCCAGAAGGCAGGAATGCGTGATTCTTAGTTGACGCTCATAGTGTTACGTGCCATTCAAAACTACCTGTCTTTAGTCTGGCTGCTCTGTTCAGTTCTCAGGTGAGCTGCTAAATGGAACACTATATTGAAGCCACCCATTCTGTCTACAGCAGAATGGGGAGGCAGGTCAAGGCAGGTAAGACCGGTGCAGGGAACAGAGAGATATTACACCAACTTCAAGTTTGAGCTTCCTTAAAGTCCGTTCCATAACATTCTGAAATGGGGAAGGGGTCTGGGAAGGCGTTACAAAGACACTAACACAACAGAAAAGCAGCCAGATGATGAGTATGAATGGATGTCGGATGGCATGGGCAGCAGCTTAGTAATAGGCTGACTGACTGTCCATTTGGGAGATGGATGGAAGGGGGTATTGATGGAGGCGGGGAGCGCTTTAAAAAAAAAAAGGGGGATTCAAGAAAAAAAGTGCGCCATTAAGTCAGAAAAATATACAAAAGAAATATTAATGGATTTGAAATTCAGACCCAGTAGGCATGGGAAAATCCAAGCTGGTACTTGAAGAGTTAATGCCGCAAACAGTAAGAAACCAAAGTTTGAACAGAATGTCTCTTTTTGAGTAAAGTGAATAGACTACTGTCAAGCTGGTCCTCTCCACAGATACAGTATCTCTTGCTTGGACACGCCAAAAATAACCACTCCCATCAGAATTTTCAAGGGGGCAAAAAAACTTATAAAAATTAAAGCAGAACTCAGTAACAGCTGTAAACGAAGTTATATTCAAGGCACAAAACTTACTGCAGCAAAATTCATATCAGTACATTGTAGATTACTTACACTTTAAATATATGTTAAATGAATCTGCAGCTTAATAGCTAATAAAGCTTTTTTCAAGCAACTTTTAAAAACTATTAAAATCCTTTAGGAATGTATGCTGGTTGTACAAGTGTAAAGAACTAGGAGACATCTATGATTTACATGCAACTCGGCTGACAAACTCTCTCGCACGCACAAAGGAACAACCTTCTTTTTTGCTAGCAGGGAAACCAGCGGATTGGTGCAATGACCAGCTTTTTTTGTTAAGCCGTTGTGTTTTTTGTTTGGAAAGGGGATTCGCACTTATAACTTCTTACATGCTCTAAACAACCAAAACACACACGTTTAAAAAAAAAAGGCATCCATGCCCGACATAACCATAAAATGGAGAGTTCAGCTAACACTAGTAAAGCACACTTGCTAATTCAACTCGAGGACATCTGCGCTCCTCCAAAACCAGGCATTTTTGTAAAAAATAAAATTAATTAAATAGTAAAAATTCTGCATCATCAGGGGATAAAAAGATTGGGAAAGTTTGCAATGCATTCATGGTCTTAAGTCTCTTGTAAAAAGCAGTTAAAAGCAGAAAGCTGATTTTATTGGTGCAGTCCTTCCTCTGGGATCCTCCGCATTGAGCAGTTCAAGTAACTCTGAAAACAAAACAAAAATATTAAGTGTAAAGAGCTGCACTGCTGTCATATTGCAGACATAATATGCCCCGGCGTAAGCGCGCAGTTTTATTGGTTGCTCCTGTGGAACATTACACAGTAAATCAAAGGATGTGGAAATTCCCGGATTAGAACTTCATGGCTCCACAGGATGCAATGTGCGCCTTCCTGAGAAATTAGAGACAATCAGTAAAGGACCACAGGCAAGTTCAAAGTCCGACACATTGCTGTACGCGGTAACAGCACGAAGATCTTCACAACATCGTACATAGAAACTTTTAATATCATCTTGCAGTCAGTAAAATAAATCCCAATGTCATTGTAATGTGCCAAGTTACATGGTTGTGTGTCAAAGCATGGGATTTCCTTCACTGGGATAAGAATAAAAAAAGGTAAGAGTAGGATATACGAACTTTTCTTCGTAAGGAATGCTGCATTTTGAAGTGTGTTCAACGTTTTAGGTTTAAGACATTAATGCAGTTTAAATGAGATCACTTTTGCTGCTAAAAATGAAAGTTAAATGAATTGGGAGCTCAAGGTTCTTCAGGAATATTTTGTACAGATGTGAAAGAACAAGACGACATTAGCACAAACGTGCAAATGATGGGGGGGGGAACAAAGATTACTTTTCAGGGACTGCGGCTACAGGCAAGGTTGTTGCAGTGATTGAATTTGATGTTTGGCAGTGGTAGTTATCATTTCCGACATAAAATTCTACATTTAGCAACAACCGTTATGGTACATCACAAAGTGACTTCAACTAAATCGACAGAGCTGTAAAGACTACAATTCTGGATAGTGATCCAAAGTGGAACCCCGGCTGATTTCCCCCTCCTTTACACCAGAGGCACCGACACCAATTGTTGCTTCCCTGTTGTTGCTCTGACGGAGGTCGGCAAATTCTGGGATCAAACCTGGGACCTTCCTGCCTGTACAGATCAACTGAGCACTGGATTTCCCTAAAAAGTCTTTGGACCTGCACCCCCTGCTCACCTCATTATCCCTATGAAGGGCTCCTCCTTTCCCAAAATTTATCAAGGGCGAACATTATCTCCAAAATTAAAACCCTCCTTTGCCTGCCCCGCCCGCTCAGTATTATTTTCCAGTCATTATGATAGTAATTTATTAAGACTTAATGTTGATATGTACGTCGGTATCCGTGGATCTACAGGCAGGTAAAAATTATTATACTTCTGCCAACAGAGCCTGGCTTTTTAATTTTTAAATCATAGAATAGAATTAAAATGTTAAAGCAAAGAAAGTCAGTTGTTTTTCTTTAAACCACCTAAAATCACATTGTCCTGTTCACTCACTCTTCTCCCCCCCCGCCCCCCTCACCACCCCATATTCTTTAATATTCCTCCCTTTCAAACGACTATTAAATTGCCTTTTCCCCAAAAAAAGAGAGATTATAGACTTTACTTCAATAATGGTCTGTGGCACAGAATTCCACATTTTAACCATCTTGTGTGAATAATCTTTTTCTGTCTAATTTCCCCTTTAATTCTTTGTAATCATAAATTTGTATCTTCTCATTACTATCTTGCCAACCAGTAGCAACAATCTATCACTTACTTATCTTATATCCTTTCATAATCTTCCCTCCATCAGGTCACCCTTAACCATCTCAGTTCTAGTGAGAAAACCTCTAACTTATCAAGTCTCTCCCTCATCCTTGGTAACATCCAAATGAATCTATGCTGAGCATTTCCAATTAAATTTCTATAATAGCTATCCAGAACAGCATACAATATTCCCATTGCTGCCTAACTAAGGCTTTGTACAATTTCAACATTAGCCTTTTGTTTTTGCGTTCTTTGCCGCTAGATACAAAACCAAGGATTCAGCTTACAATTTTATGGCCACTACCAACTTTAATGACATGTTTTGCAGCACATCAAAAGGCCTTTGGCCCTGCTAGTTCATTTAAAGGCTCATTATTTAAGGAGCATATCCTTCCTTAATTCTTACTTCCAAACTGTATTAATTCATATTTTTCTACATTCAACTGCACCTGCCACATGTCTGCCCATTCTACTCGCCTATCTATATCCTCCTGCAATCTTCCATAATCCTCATTACAATTTGCCTTCTCCCCCAGTGAACTTAAATGTTCACATTCAAAACACATTAGTTTCATGATTTTGAGAGACTCACAGTTTAGTGCCAAACCTCAAAAGGACTTGCTGCAGAACTACCTGCCCTCTAACAAAGTCTGTTCTGTTTATTTGAATTCTTGCTATAATCAGCAACTTGTGCATAATAAAGGCATTTCTTTATTGTTCTAGTGCACCAGGCTCTCCAAGTGCATGTCTCACACAGCTAACCGCAAGGCAAATCTAAAACTGATGGGACTCACCAAGGCCGGCTGTCAGAAAGACCCATTTCTCGTATTCCGAGAAGACTTCAAGAACCATTACATTATGATCCGGGGCAGAGTTTAAACAAAATGTCTCTCCATCATGATGTGTTTTGTTCTTGATATTTAACTGTTTCTTTTTCTTTTAATAGTTACATAAATGCAAAACAATTCCACTGTTTCCAGTTTCTCACATACTGTAATTCAGAAACAAGTGACAGGCACCCCTGATGGGTTAAGCCCATATCTCAACATCTGAAGTATTTGGTAATCATCAAGAGCTCCAACAGCAATTTCCATCTATGTCAAAGTAACACATCAAACTTGATGAGCTTCTCATTAGTATTAAAGTTCTCAGGCATTTCAAAACCAGACTGACTACTTACTACAGATATAGAGGGCCTTGGTGAGACCACACCTGGAGTACTGTGTGCAGTTTTGGTCTCCTTACCCAAGAAAGGGAGTGCAGCGAAGGTTCACCAGACTGATTCCTGGGATGGCAGGACTGTCGTATGAGGAGAGATTGGGTCGACTAGATCTGTATTCACTAGAGTTTAGCTGAATGAGAGGGGATCTCATTGAAACGTATAAAAATTTTGACAGGGCTAGACAGACTGGATGCAGGGAGGATGTTTCCCCTGGCTGGGGGGGGTCTAGAACAAGGGGGTCACAGTCTCAGGTTACGGGGTAGGACACTTAGGACTGAGAGGAGGAGACATTTCTTCACTCAGAGGGTGGTGAACCTGTGGAATTCTCTACCACAGAAGGCTGTGGAGGCCAAGTCACTGAATATATTTGAGGAGATGGATAGATTTCTAGACACAAAAGGCATCAAGGGGTATGGGGAGAGAGCAGGAATATGGTATTGAGATAGAGGATCAGCCATGATCATATTGAATGGCGGAGCAGGCTCGAAGGGCCGAATGGCCCACTCCTGCTCCTATTTTGTCTATGTTTCTATCCAGTAGCCAGAGATAACCGAGTACCAGTCTTAAGAGTGCCAGGTAACAGCACTAGGAAAGAGACCCATCCTTTCTTGTGCTGCATGTTGGTTCTCCGAAACACTGCGCACCACTGCAATAAGTGATTTTCTTCAGTCACTTGAGGCTTAACTCTTGTCAAACAAGTGCATGTTACAGGAAATTAGATAATATAATAGCTATTGCGAACTGGAGAATAAAATGAGTTCACACTGGCTCTTGAATGTTGCCATTGCCAAGGAAACGGTCTCTCCCTCCCCCTTCCCTCGGAATCATGCCAGGGCAAGGTCATTTGGGAGCGTGATCCTTTTCCGTGGTTGAACGGAGAGTCGACATGCTCAAGTTAACGCTAGTCTCCTTCCCACCTCTCTCTCTCTCTCTCTCTCTCTCCCACCACTCCCGCCCTGTCTCGGCCAAAAAAAACCCCGACACCCCCTGAAGGACAAGTAGTCAGATTCACCACAAAAAAGAGTGATTGGATTGGCACTGCATTTTTACCACTTCAGAAACATAAAACTACCTGCCAACACAATTTGGATTGCAGCACTTCAGATCAATCACACTGTCCTGTTCAGCAGCTTCAAATATCTCAGCTTCTAATTTATTATTTGTCCTCCAGCTGCATGCTCTGCCTTTTCTGTTGGCTCTGACATTTTAACAGGTAGTTTAAAATCATTGGAACAGCCTTCCAGACTTCCTCTGTGGAAGAGTTAATACACTTGATTTTGGCCAGAGTTTCTCCACAAGGATCCACTGGGTACCCTGCTGACACAGGTAACCCAACACCATTGCTAGACTGCCAGATCGGTTTCACTCGCTAGCCAGTCAATTCAGACAGCCAATTCATTACATGTTCAAAAATATCCCACCCCAGAAAATCTTTAAATTCATGTTAATCCTGGTTGGCTGCATCAGATTAGTCTTGTAGAGAACAGAATCAAACTACAGGAAACTCTTTGGTATCCGGCACCGATGGGACCGGGATGGTGTCGGTTGATTAAAAATTCCGGGTGACGGAGAGGGTTATCTACCGAGGCTATTTTTAACAAACAAAAATAAAAAAAATCAAGAAATGTGCAGTATACAGTAATTGGGTACTCACTTACAGAATGTTGTGTTAAATGGATGGTGGAAGATGCTTGATTAAGTACAGTACTGCCAGTTGAGGGTAATCCATAACTCTTTAATTACTTAACAGTAAAACAAAACTTATACAGTAAACGACTATATACAGTGCGGGAGAGTCAGACTCCTGTTACAGGGGTATTGAGGTGTTCCGACTTCCGACAGCGCCAAGAAGCCGAGTAGTGGCAGTTTGGAGAACTACCCCCACTGACTAACTCGGCCACTGCGGGAGACTCTGACTCGGCAACATTTCCGGTTATTGAGGTGTTGTTTTCGGAGTATGAATTTTGCCGGTTAAGAGAATTCCGGATATTTAGGTGCCATTTAAACAAGAGTTTCCTGTACTGCATGGCCATGCCTCTCAAATACTCAACTCCAGAACCCTGCTTAAAAAAGTCAGAATAAACTTGAAGCTTCCTTTGCCCAACTGTGGAAACAATGCAGATTTATTTGCTGCTGTTCAGACAGTGTGAATTAATGACACTGTAGGAACTACCTGGGAGTAGTTGCTGAGCCCAGCACGATGATGGAGCTGAATTGTCGGTTAACATTATTAACCCACAGTTCTTCAGTGACAGCAATTTCAACCACATGCAGGTTAATTCCGCTCTGTAGTACACATCAGCCAAGCCAGTTCCCTGGCGGTATCAAATATTCGAGGGACGAAAGGCTGTTGAAGTTAACCACAAGTTGTATAAGTATGCATTTCTTTTTGGAAAAAATCTTACTCGTGGTGAGACGAGCAACCTGAGCTGACAGGTACAAAATCAAGAGGCTCACCTTCATCCTCACGCTTCAGTTCTTAGAAGAGGCCGCAATCCTTCAGGTTATTCTTGATGATGACGTCAGTGACCGCATCAAATACAAACTGCACGTTCTTTGTGTCGGTGGCACACGTGAAGTGTGTGTAGATTTCCTTGGTGTCCTTGCGTTTATTTAGGTCTTCAAATTTGGTCTGGATGTAGCCCGCAGCCGCATCGTACTCATTTGCCCCTGCATTCAAAGAAAGATACGGTTAGAGTCAGCGACTCACGTATAAACCAGAAATAGCTGGGAAAGAACAGCTGATCTGAGATGGACTCTTTAACTTTAGCTCCTAACCCCTTGGTTCCCCCTCATGAATACAACCAGGTCAATTCTGACTTGGTCTTCAGTCAATGTCTCATTTACCACCCATTTGTGCTACACAAGTCTGAAAGTATTTCAGAAGAGGAGAAAATAATTCATGCAGTTACGCATATGGAGTAGCTTAGTCACAAGAAGGGTACATTTCCATCCATACATTTTATAAACAGGTTTCAGCTTGTCAATTATATTTCAGTTCTATTTCTGCAGTCTACTTTCAGATTCACAGCTGAAATGCAACACTGGAGCACTCAGTGCCACACACAATTCAAGGTCCAGCAGGTGATCTGATCAAAGAGCTCTGCCTCTGCATCTCGAGACCACAACTTAAGTGCTGTGCCCAGTTTTAGTCTTTAAGACAACAGCGGGGGGGGACAGGATACTGTGCTGACAGGACATAAGACAGCTACAAGGCTCACCCCTATCGTCAGGACTGAATTATGAGGAAAACTGGAGAAACTTGGGCTCTTTGGAATTGAAAGGGAATGACCGAGGGGGGGGACCTCATAGAATACAAGAGGTTCAGATAAAGTAAATCCAGAGCAGTACTTCAAATCAACAGAATGAGTGCTGGGCAGGCACACAAGCTAAAACGCAAGTAGCAGCAATGCAGTACAGGTATCAGAACTACTTCACACAACAACGATCATTTGAAATGGTCTTCCAGGTAGGAGAGTGAAAGTGAAGACCTTTGATTCACGAACAATCCAGCTGGGTAAAGAAATATTGGCAAAGGTTCCTTTCCTTGGATAGAATAGCTCCGGGCACTTGCGCACTAAAAAAAAAAAAAAATTGCAGCCAATATCACAGCACTCATTCGACATCGGCTGCAGTTAGTAACAGAAACGTGCCAACTACCCTTGTTTCACCAGCGGAAGGAACCCATTTTCTCCCCCATAGGTTTTAAGCGCTGACACTAAATTCACTGGGAATGTTTCTGTCCAGTGTCAGGCAAATGGCGTTGGAAGTGTAAACGGGGCAGAGTAGCACTGGGGGGCTGGCACAAAAAACTGGCAGTGTTATAAACACTCCTTAAACTGGGACAAATAACTTTCCGTAGCCCTATATATCCTGTGACCCAACTTGTTGGGAGATTTGAGACACAAAAAGGAAAAGTACACTAAACAAGTTGAGAATTTTTTTAGTGTACACCTTCAGCCCCACAACTGCGCCCCCCCCCCACCCCGAGATATCTGCGCTCCTCTAATTCTGCCCTCTTGAGCATCCCTGATTATAATCGCTCAACCATTGGTGGCCGTGCCTTCTGTTGCCAAGGCCCTAAGCTCTGGAATTCCCTCCCTAAACCTCTCCGCCTCTCCTTCCTCCTTTAAGACGCTCCTTAAAACCTACCTTTGACCAAGCTTTTGGTCACCTGCCCTAATTTATCCTCATGTGGCTCGGTGTCAAATTTTTTGTCTTAAAATACTCCTGTGCAGCGCCTTGGGACGTTTCACTATGTTAGAGATGCTATATAAATACAAGTTGTTGTTGAATGTACTGCAGGACCCAACATTGTGGACCCGCAGCAGAACCTCTGGAGCAATCACTGGAAATTAGCCTACCCAATAAAACATCTCAACACACCAACATGAGAGAAGTAGTGAGACAGTATCAGACCACGACGGACACCTGTTGTACTATCTCTGCAAGTTTTTGCCTCTTGGAGCTCATGAGCCAGCATTATGCAGTGCAGCACAGTGCACATGGCACTGCACTACCAGGCTGGCTGCATTGAAAGAAAGACAGACTTGCATTTATACAGCGCCTTTCACGACCACCGGACGTCTCAAAGCACTTTACAGCCAATGAAGTACTTTTTGAAACGGAGTCACTGCTGTAATATGGGAAACGCGGCAGCCAATTTGCGCACAGCAAGCTCCCACAAACAGCAATGCGATAATGACCAGATAATCTGTTTTTGTTATGTTGGTTGAGGGATAAATATTACAGGACACCGGGGATAACTTCACTACTCTTCTTCGAAATAGTGCCACGGGAGCTTTTACGTGCACCTAAGAGAACAGACGGCACCTCCAACAGTGCAGCACTCCCTCAGCACTGCACTGGAGTGGGACTTGAACCCACAACCTTCTGACTCAGAGGTGAGTGTGCTACCAATTGAGCCACAGCTGGCACTGACATTGAACAGGAAGATATTTTGTGGCTGTTCTTCCTGGGACTGGAGAGAAAGTCACTCCACATCCTCAGACACACACAATTCTGAAGATCCTTGTGGGTTAAGCACTTAATTAATGGATAACCATTCCTGTCTGTTTCATTCTCTTTACAATTGAATTTTTAATTTTTATTTGCATGCAGGTCTTGAGCCTCGAATGCCGTAGGCAAAATGCACACATGGGATTAATCAGAGACTGAACGTTCATACCAGTCGGGATCAGTGACACAAGCTGTTTCTCGATTTTAGGCAAATGTTGGCAGCAAATGGAAGCTTCAGATCAGCAAGTTGAAACATTTTCTGGATATTTGGCAAACAGCAGGTTTATTTTCATGTTGGTATATATAAGCATTTTAAATGTACAAGTACAATTCTGAAAAACAATAAAATTTCAGGATTACATCTTTGTCTATTGCGATAATACTCAACTAAGAGGAGAATTAAGAGTGCATCAGTGTTGCATGGCAGTTGAATGAGAGCCAACTTTTCAATTCCCACATACGACATATTCCGATCTCGACACATTCCCGGAAGAGAAGATATTTTGGGAGGAAGTGGGGAGAGGGGAGGCGGCGGGAGAAAGGGAGACTCTCCTAGCAACCAATGAAAGGGTGATAACTGCAAAAGCCTGGGAGCAGGCTGCCCACCCCGCTCTTGGATGAAGAATTGTGCACCTTCCTCCCTTTCTTCTGTAACAATTTATTTTTGCGAGTTCTGGCTGCTTCCTGTCATTTTGTGACTGCGCATGGAAGCCCATAACTTACTCAAGAAAGGTGAATTGTCAGACTGATACCTGGGATGGCAGGAATGACGTTATGAGGAGAGATTGGATCGATTAGGCTTATATTCGCTAGAGTTTAGAAGAATGAGAGGGGATCTCATTGAAACTTATAAATTCTAACAGGACTAGACAGACGAGATGCAGGAAGGATGTTCCCGATGGCGGGGGAGTCCAGAACCAGGGGTCACAGTCTAAGGATAAGGGGTAAGCCATTTAGGACTGAGATAAGGAGGAATTTCTTCACCCAGAGAGTGGTGAACCTGTGGAATTCTCTACCACAGAAGGCAGTTGAGGCCGGTTCATTAAATATATTCAAGAAGGAGTTAGATATATTTCTTGAGGCTAAAGGGACCAAAGGATATGGGGAGAAAGCAGGGACAGGGTACTGAATTTGGATGATCAGCCATGATCTCATTAAATGGCAGAACAGGCTCGAGGGGCCGAATGGCCTACTTCTGCTCCTATCTTCTATGTTTCAAACAGCACAAGGGACAAAATTGAGAGAAGGCACTCTCAATCCATGGACCACTGAATAACTGCACCACCTGGTGTAATACTACAGCATACAAACCACAAGGCTCAATCTCCGATACATGCCGAGTTGCCTTATTTCAACTTGGGCAGCAATAGTAGACAGGCAGGAAAAAAAAAAAATCAACCAGAGCTCCTGCCCTCGAATGTTACCGATTGACACCAGCTGGAAAATGTACTTATGTGGACATCGGATGAGCAAAGGACCAGAGCCTGATGCTCCAATGGCCGAGCAGCCTGGCAACACTCACCACCAAAGTTCACACATGGATTGGTCATGTGGGCAACGTGCCCACTGAACCGTACCTCTGCATAAGTGAGTGCCTTCAGGAGACAAGAGAAGAGAAATCTGGGAGAAATAAATCTTCCAAATAATGGAAAGTGTAATTTGAGAAGAGTTTGGAAAAAAAAAAATCAGTAGCTAGGACTGAAAGTGAGACGGAGTTGTTCAAGAAGCAAGGTGCTGTTATTTTCAGCATACATTTTCCAGGTGCCTCAGGCTATTGCGCATCTTGTGATATCTTAATATATTGTCCCAAATGGTCAAATTTGACTATGCCAACTTAGAGTAGTGTCCCGAGAATAATACAGAACAGAAGGAGGCCATTCGGCCCATCGTGCCTGTGCCGGCTCTTTGAAAGAGATATCCCATTAGTCCCACTCCCCTGCTCTTTCCCCATAGCCCTGCAAATGTTTCCACTTCAGGTATTTATCCAATTCCCTTTTCGAAGTTACTACTGAATCTGCTTCCACCAATCTTTCACGCAGTGTATTCCAGATCAAAGGGTTGTGCCCCGCAGGGCATAAAAATACAAATATGCCCAGTTTCTTTTCAAAACAGGAAGATCTGGCGAGCACCAATATCACTGCCAACTGCTGCTTGGCAGAAAGACGTTGGTGTCAATGCAGGAACTGTCAAAAATAAAGCTATTCTCTGCCATAGCGTGAAGTGCTGGTCTCAGGATCTGTTAAACTAATGCAAAGTTAATCTAACACCAGATGGGAGTAAATCGCTCCCTTTCACCCAAAGTGCAACAAACATTGACAGTGAGTCATACACTAACCACAGAGCACCAGACATACATGGAATGTTACCCTTTATCCATCGTGTATCTGTGCACAGACTTCGACAGCAATCCACACACCAATTGCACAATGCCAAACATCAAAAAACCGTTACCGTTTCTCCACTGTGTGTTAGATAGTGTATTAACACTAGAGAGACTTTTACAAGCGGCTAATTGCCAGGCGACTACCGTGAGATACTTGCAATATTATTTAATGCCCAACAACTTACCCTTTTTTGTAATGCAAACTGTTCACATTATCTAGCAACAGCAAATTATAAATGGACGATACTGTGCACTAGGGAAACAAACCACTCGATTGATTTCTCAGATGTAGGTTTTATATAGTAGCAGAATAATACTGCCCTCTATTCATGGGTACAAGGAAGCAATTTGACAATCACAGCAGCCTACGTATAGGTAGTGCCTTTAATGCAACAAATGCATGTTAACTACATTTTTATAGAGCCAGTCATACAATACAACTAGATTTATTTAGTGCCTTTCATGCAACAAAAAAAACACATGGTGATCTAAAGAGAAACAGTGTGCACCCAAGAGAAAGGAGGAGAGAAGTTAGGGGAGATGATAAATAAGTTTTAAGGCTTTTGGAGATGGGAGGAGAGATTAAACACAATGATTTAGAAAGAGAATTCCAGAGTGCAACTAAAGAATCTGCAACTAATGGTGGAAGTGTGTGTGGTGGTAGTGGTGGGTGGTAAGAACATGCAGTAGACCACAGGAAGAGGAGAAGTTTAGTGCTGGGGTGTAGGGCTGAAGGAGCATACAGAGGTGGGGAGGAGTGAGGCCAAGGAGTAATTGGAAACAAGTGGGGATTTTGAAGTTAATGCGCTGAGCAGGAAGAAACAATGGAGGTCACTAAGGAAAGGAACAGAGAGTTAAATAAGCAGGACTTGGTCCAGGATAGGCTGCAGGCCACAAAGTTCTGGATGATGGCGTTTGAGAAAGATGGAGCTGTGGAGGTCGGCAAGGAGAGCATTAAGGAAATGCAGTCTTGAGTGTTGAGAGTGTGGATGAGATCTTTGGTGCTGGGGATCTGCTGAGGCATTTGAACCTCAACTTATGATTGTGCAACTGCTATATTGTGTGTATTCAGGGGTTCAGTCGGAGCAAGCAGCCAGGGAGGGAGGTAGACTTGGCCTCTGAGGTGGAAAGTTTTTAGTGGAAGCAAAACAAGATAGATGTGGTCTTATTGATGCTGACCCATCTATGACTTAATGGGACAGTACTGAGAGTGGTGGCAGACATACATATAGAAGCTGATCCCATCTTTGCTGGTGATGCCGCTGAGAGGCAGCATACAGATGAGGTATGAGGTGGCTGCCAAGCACGGAATATACTGGAGGTGGCAGAGAGCGCACACAGACAGAGGAAGGCGAGAGCAAATCTAGGCTCTACTTAACACTTTGTAAAGGACTTGCATTTATATAATGCCCATCACATCCTCAGGATATCCCAAAGGATTTTGAAACACAGTGATTGTTTTCTTTGTAGACAAACACGGCAGCCAATTTGCACCTGGTAAAGTCCCAGAAACAACTGCTTTGGTGGTGTTGGTCGAAGGATGAATTTTGGCCAGGATACTAGAACTCTCTGCTCTTCTTTGATAAAGGGCCATGACAACTTTTATCTCCATCTGAACAGGCAAAGTGTGGCCTTGGTTTAACATTTCATCTGACATTGCAGCATTCCCTCAGTATTCTACTGATGTGCTGGCCTATATTACATGCTGAAATTCTAGAGTGGGACTTGAACCTACAACCTTCTGACTAGACGCAAGAGCGCTACCACTGATCCAAGCTGCAAGTCAATAACAACAGATTAACCCAGATCTGGACACCTTGGGTTTTTTTTTCCGGTGCCTGCTTGACTGCCTTAAGGCTTGTGCTGTAAATGAAGGAAGCATAACCTGAACTGAATACCCTTAATCCCAGGCAGAAAAGTTCTGAAAGCAACAAATCACATATACATAGCAATTATGGGCCTATAACATCTGATAAGTGTGAGATGGAAAATTAATACCATAGAGGACTGGGTGGGACTGTCAGATATTGCACTGTCACCTCTAGTACACAGGTTTGAATCTAGTCCATTACGGTCTGATGAAAGTTTTCTTACTGCCTGTATGAGTTTAGCAGTCTCAATTTAGTCCCAAAATGGATGCAATTCCCAAGTACAGAACTACAAACATACAAACAATGAGAGACAGGAAAAGACCCTCTGATCCATCCAGCCTGTCCCGCACAGTTGTGATACCTTGCGCATCACAGTTTATACACTCCCTACCCCATCCAAAACCATGAGATCTCCTGGGAGAGGCAAAACACCAGATTAAAAACCCAGGCCAATTTGGAGTCAAAAAATAAATAAATCTGGGAAATTCCTCTCCAACCCCCTCAACTACAAGTTATGAAAGAAAATAGCGAGACATTAGAGATTAGTATACCAACCATACACTTCCTTACATTAAGGCGCTTCGTAGTCAACCATGCCCAATTCAGATTAGATAACCCAGCAGAGACTGGGTATTGAACTTGGGATCTTTCTGACCTGTGTAGCTCAGGAGCACACTGGGTGGTGCAGTCACCCACAAAGGGAGCTTCTGTTTGCTACAATATTTAATAAGAGATCTATTAATCATCAGAATTTTAAGAAGGTTTCTGTGAGTAATTCAGGTCAGGGATTCACTTCAATGAAAGCTTGGTTTCAATAGCTCTTGGCATTATAAAGCAGGATGTGGGCAAAAAAAAAAAGAACTGGCTGCAATTTAAACCAACTCTCTACAAATTCTGAAATCAGAAACTGCACAATCATGGACTTAATTAAAGTGCCAGGATTGAAAATGGTCTCGAGTTAAAAGCAGTATCGATTGCAAATTGCAGGCAATGATTAACATATCAAGAATGAAAATTACAGAGTGCACGCTGTGAAAAAGCTGACACCACTGCCATGAGCATCATATAGCAGCTGTGTGCCATTTGTGCAGTAGGAGGTGCCCGCTGTTTGAAGGGAAGGCGCATCATTTATATGGTTGTTGCATTTTTTCGTGAAAGGGGACAGATGACGGAACAATCCCCAGCCCATTCGTGTATCACTGTCTTTAACCAGGTTCGACAGCAGCTCTACTCTCAAAGTAACCAAAAGGGTAGTAATGGAAATCTGGAATTCCCCACCCCGCCCAAAAAAACGACTGATGAGGCTGGGGGTCAATTGAAAATTTCAAAATTGAAATTGATAGATTGTTAGGCAAGGGTATTAAGGGTTACGGAGTCAAGGCGAGCAAGATGGAATTACGATACAGATTAGCCATGATCTACAGGAAACTTTCTGGTATCCGGCACTGACGGGACCGAGCTTGTGCCGGTCGATCAACACTGCCAGAGAAACCAGCGCTAATGTTAAAACATACGGAGCTTGAGCTCCGTATCTAGCAACAAACCCTGTTGCTTAGCAACAGACCCTGTTGCTTAGCAACAGCTTCAAAACAGTCGGCGCAGCTTGCAAGCGTCTCTGTAGCTAAGCAACAGCTTCAGCTAGACACTTGCAGAGCCAGGAATGGAGAAAAAAAAGCAACGAAAAGTAAAAAAAGTTATCTGAACCGACTCCTGAATTTTGCCGGTGGATAGAGCATTCTGGAGATTTAACCTCCGTTTAAACGCAAGTTTCCTGTAATTGAATGACGGAACAGGCTCGAGGGGCTGAATGGCCAACTCCTGCTCCTATGTACCTAAAAAAATTTCAAGCCAGATTTTAGGAACAGTATCAATTATTTTTACCTGGGATTAAGCAGTAGTACATTAAGTATATCTTCGACAACTGAATGATGACACAGCCCTAGTCAGTCACCCTGGGCTGCTCTGCCTCTGCCCGGTGCAATGACCAGACCTCAGGTACCTCAGTATGGGGGAGATGCTAAGTAGCGGTCAAGCTCTTGTGTGCATTCTTCCTGCTGGTTCAGGGCAGCATTGGCAAAAGCCTGGCAATCAGATCACCAACCTCCAACCCTCCTTTCAACTAGAGGTAGTATGCAGGCCAGGAGAAAAATAAAAATTGAAGGATAAACTGGAACAGTGAGGGATAGAAAGTCTGCTCAGAAAGGCAGCTGGATTCACAATCTTGCCCATGGTTTTTTTTGGGTGGAAACAAGGCGAAAGATGCAGCTTTACCAAAAAGAGAGAGTCAGTATTTGCGTTGAAGACCACTCCTACACGTCTTTGGCAGCATTGACACCACCATTTGTGCACTGAAGCAAAGTGGACAGCAACACTAAAGTGTCAGTGGCTTAAGAAAACTACTAGGCACTTGGTCTAAGCGTTAAACAAAGCTTTAATCAACTGTTTTACAACATGGAGGTCTAGTTGTGTCCTTCACTAGTTCCTGTTAAGAATGTCCTGCCCAAGCTGGGCCCGTGCCCGAGTATTTATACTCTCCCTGGACAGCGCCACCCGTAGGCCGCTCAGTATTATTTCATAAGTCTTTCTTTCATGAATGACTGATTCATGTCAGTCAGTATAACTCAGAAGGCAACAGGGCACACCAAAGTCCAGAGGGGCGAGACTCTCCCCACCCACCACCAGCTTGTGTTCCCAAAGAGGGAAGTATAAACCACAAATGGCACGGCTCAAGAGCGGCACAGGAGCTGTCGAGGAAGATGCCAGTTTGTACACTGAGCAGCAGAAACCAAACAAAACAATTTTTGTAAAAGTCGACTTGTATGCATACACACACATATTCCAAGCCCAGTTTTCTTTTACTGTAAATGCCGACAGACAGGCTTTCAGTGATTAATTGCAGAGACTTCATCAAAAGTCTCACTGCAGCTCATCAATGACATTCTCAATACAGTCACACCAAAGATGCAGCTGGGCTGCTTCTGACATATACAGCCTATCACTCGCACCATACTTCCTTCTCCTTTACTTCAGGGGCCACCTGCAGTAGGCAAAGAGCAGTTTTCAAAGTCGTGGAAGTCAGGCTCCGAGCTACAGTTTTGTGTTCCAAAGACGATTTACTTATTTGGGTCAATGCCAGCGTGTTGGAATCGGAGGATGTCTGGGGCTAATCTTGCATCGAGGGAGAAGTGAAGAACAGGTTTGCGTGCTTTAAATAGAGTAATGAGCACCTAGGAGTGTTCCCTTGCATAATCTAATCAAATGGTTCACACTTTTATGCGCCTGGAGTTGATCAGGCTGCCATCTACTCGGTGATCAGATTATAAACCGAGGCCCTTCATACCTATCATCTGAAAAAGCAATTACAACTGGGGGAAGGAAGAAAGGAGATTTCATGCAAACACAGGAACAGGAGTAAGCCATTCAATTAGATCATAGCTGATTTGTACTTTAACTACATTTACCTGTCTTGGTTCCGTAACCCTAGCCTAACAAAAAAAAAATCCACCAATCTCAGTTCCGAAATTTTCCATTGATTGAGCCCCAACAGCTTTTTGAGAGTGTTCCAGATTTCCACTCCCCTTTGTGTGAGGAAGTGCTTCCCAACATCACCCCTGAACGGCCGAGCTCTAACTTGAAGGTTATACCGGCTTGTTCTGGACTCTCGCACCAGGGGAAATAGTTTCTCTCTAGCTACACTATCAAATCCATTAATTACCTTAACAACAGAAAATGCTGGAAAAACTCAGCAGGTCAGGCAACACCCGTGGAGAGAAATCTGAGTTGACGTTTCGGGTCGAACCCTTCTTCAAAACTGGAAAGAAAAGAAAACAGATAGAGTGCCTCATCTTCCGATTAGGCACTCTGCAGCCTTCCGGACTCAATATCGAGTTCAACAATTTCAGATCATAACCTCGGCCCCTATTACATTTTTTCTTGTAATTTTTCCACTCCTTTCCCCCCCCCCCCCCTTTCCTTTTGTTTCTCTCACACACCTGGCAGCTATCTCTTGCCCTGCCAGTACACTTCACACCTAATCTCAGCCTATTACCATCTCGTCTAGCTTCGAACACCTTTTATTGTCTCTTTTACTTCTTTTGTTTCTTTTAATTCTTTTGTCCGATCGCAGCCCTGCCTTCGATCTATTTTCTTTTCTTTCCAGTTTTGAAGAAGGGTTCGACCCGAAACGTCAACTCAAATTTCTCTCCACGGATGTTGCCTGACCTGCTGAGTTTTTCCAGCATTTTCTGTTGTTATTTCGGATTTCCAACATCTGCAGTATTTTGCTATCATCCCATTAATTACCTTGTGCACCTCAATTTGATCACCCTCTATTCTTCTATATTCAAGGGAATACAAGCCTGTCCTCAGAATTTAACCCTTTTGGACCCGGTATCATTCCGGTGAACCTGCGCTGCACCCGCTCCAGGGCCAGTATATCCTTCCTGAGGAGATGTGGTGCCCAGAACTGAACTGTTGAAAGTGTGATCTGAGCACTTCAAAACAAAATTAACCCTAAAATCATTTGAGGGTACTTTGTAAAAGCATATACTGTGAATTTGTGGAGTGGTTTTATTCCATTTGGATCTTTTCCTTAGCTTATATACCACGTGTGGTTGACTGTACGATTTTGGTGGGCTGACTTAAAAAAAAAAAAATAGTATAAAGTCAGCCAAAAAAGTGTGCTCAGCACTTTTAGCAGATCATGGGTGGGGGGGGGGGGGTGGAGAAGAGATGGAGGAGGATGTCATCTGTGTGCTGGGTGCAACAAAATCCACTAAATTTATAGAGCGCCACATACAATTTCACTATACCTCGTACACTGAGGAAACTATTTGACAACAAAATATTTTTTTGAAAGGAGGACAAAAATCAAGATCAGTTTCACTATGCTTGAATAGCTTGCAATTTTTTGAAATATGCCAACTCAGGACAAAGGCACATTTAGATATGAAAAAAACAATGTTAGAAATCTGAAACAAATACAATGCTGGCAATGCAATGTCAGTCAGTCAGTATCTGAAAGACAAAGAGAGGGCAAAATCTCAGGCCTGCTGCCTGATCAGATGTCATCAGCTTAACGGATGGCGACACCCAAAATGTTAACCTAGCTTTCTCTTTCAAATGCTGATCAGCCCAGCTGTACACAACCAATATTCTCTTTTACTAAAGGCACACTTGAGTACATACCAGAGTATTCAGGGAAGCAGATAGTCAAGGGACTCTTGGTGATCTTCTCTTCAAACAGGTCCTTCTTGTTGAGGAAGAGGATGATGGAAGTGTCTGTGAACCATTTGTTGTTGCAAATACTGTCAAACAGTTTCATGCTCTCGTGCATGCGATTCTGGAACAAAGGAACCCGGTTTTATTATTTCTTCCCTACTACCAACCTGGTGCGGTGTGCAACATTCCAATAGTCAGAGGGAGCTAAAAGAGCAAACATGTAGTCAAATTTCTGAGAAGCGCAAAAACAGTAGGGCAGTAATAGAATCATAGCAACTTACAGCACAAGAGGCCGCCATTCGGCCCATCTTGTTTGTGCTGGCTGACAAAGAGCGATCCACCCTAATCCCACTTTCCAGCACTTGGTCCGTAACCTTGTAGGTTACGGCACTTCAGGTGCATATCCAAGTACTTTTTAAATGTGATGAGGGTCTCTGCCTCTACCACCCTTTCAGGCAGTGAGTTCCAGACCCCCACCACCCTCTGGGTAAAAATATTTCTCCTCAAATCCCCTCTCAACCTCCAACCAATTACTTTAAATCTATGCCCCCTGGTTATTGACCTTTCTGCTAAGGGAAATAGGTCCTTCCTATCCACTCTATCTAGGCCCCTCATAATTTTATACAAATCAATTAGGTCTCCCCTCAGTCTCCTCTGTTCCAAAGAAAACAACTCTAGCCTATCCAATCTTTCCTCATAGCTAAAATTCCCCAGCCCAGGCAACATCCTCCTAAATCTCCTCTGCACCCTCTCTAGTGCAATCACATCCTTCCTGTAATGTGACCAGAGCTGCAAGTAGTACTCTAGCTGCAGCCTAACTAGTGTTTTATACAGTTCAAGCATAGCCTCCCTGCTCTTATATTCTATGTCTCGGCTAATAAAGGCAAGTATCCCATCTGCCTTCTTAACCACCTTATCTACCTGTCCTGCTACCTTCAGGGATCTGTGGACATGCACTCCAAGGTCCCTCAGATCTTCTGCACGTCTCAGTGTCCTACCATTTATAGTATATTCCCTTGCCTTGTTAGCCCTCCCCAAATGCATTACCTCACACTTCTCCAGATTGAATTCCATTTGCCATTGTTCTGCCCACCTGACTAGTCCAGTGATAGCTTCCTGCAGTCTGCAGCCGCCTTCTTCATTATCAACCACACGGCCAATTTTTGTATCATCTGCAAACTTAATTATACTTCCTACATTCAAGTCCAAATCATTGATATATACCACAAAAAGCAGAGGACGCTGCAGAACCCCACTGGAAACAGTCTTGCAGTCCAGTAGGGGATTTCAACTACCCTAATATTAACCGGGATAGAATCAGTGTAAAAGGTATAGAGGGCGCAGAATTCTTAAAAATGCATTCAGGAGAACTTTATTAGCCAGTACGTAGCAAGCCCAACAAGAGAAGGGTCAGTTCTGGACTTAGTTTTAGGGAATGAAGCTGGGCAGGTGGAAGGGGTATCAGTGGGAGAGGATTTTGGTGGTAGTGATCATAATTCAGTTAGATTTAGCATAGCTATGGAAAAGGACAAAGATAGATCAGGAGTAAAGGTTCTCAACTGTTCTTGCCATGGAAGAAGTTCAGCGAAGATTCACAAGGCTGATCCCTGGGATGGCAGGAATGACATACGAGGAGAGATTGGGTCGATTGGGCTTATACTCGCTGGAGTTTAGAAGAACGAGAGGGGATCTCATTGAAACTTATAAAATTCTGACAGGTCTGGACAAACTAGATGCAGGAAGGATGTTCCCGATGGTCGGAGAGTCCAGAACCAGGGGTCATAGTCTAAGGATAAGGGGTAAACCATTTAGGACAGAGATGAGGAAGAATTTCTTCACCCAGAGAGTGGTGAACCTGTGGAATTCTCTACCACAGAAGGCGGTTGAGGCCAAGTCTTTAAATATATTCAAGAAGGAGTTAGATATATTTCTTAGAGCTAAAGGTATCAAGGGATGTGGGGAGAAGGCAGGTACGGGGTACTGAGTTTGGATGATCAGCCATGATCTCATCGAATGGCGGAGCAGGCTCGAGGGGCCGAATGGCCTACTCCTGCTCCTATCTTCTATGTTTCTATGTTAAAAGCCAATTTCACTAAGCTGAGATGTGATGTGATTTACTAACTTGATTGAGATTTTTGATGAGGTAACAGAGGGTTTATGAGGGCAATGCGGTTGATGTGGTGTACATGGACTTCCAAAAGGTGTTTGATAAAGTGCCACATAATAGGCTTGCCAGCAATGTTGAAGCCCATGGAATAAAAGGGACAGTGGCAGCATGGATACGAAATTGGCTAATTGACAGGAAACAGAGAGTAGTGGTGAACCGTTGTTTATCGGACTGGTGGAAGGTACACAGTGGGTTTACCCCAAGGGTTGGTACTAGGACCACTGCTTTTGATATATATTAATGACTTAGACTTGGGTGTACAGTGCACAATTTCAAAATCTGCAGATGACACAAAACTTGAAAGTATAGTGAACAGTGAGGAGGACAGTGATAGACTTCAAGAGGACACAGACAGGCTGGTGGAATGGGCGGACACGTGGCAGATTAAATTTAACGCAGAAAAGTGCGAAGCGATATATTTTGGTAGGGAGAACGAGGAGAGACAATATAAACTAAAGGGTACAATCTTGAAGGGAATACATGAACAGAGAGATCTGGGGGTATATGTGCACAAATTGTTGAAGGTGATAGGGCATTTTAAGAAAGCAGTCAAAAAAGCATACGGGATTCTGGGCTTCATAAATAGAGGCATAGAGTACAAAAGCAAGGAAGTTATGATGAATGAACCTTTATAAAACACTGGTCCGGCCACAACTGGAGTATTGTGTCCAATTCTGGGCACTGCACTTTAAGAAGGATGTGAAGGCCTTAGAGAGGGTGCAGAAAATATTTATGAGAATGATTCCAGGGATGAGGGACTTCATAGACTAGAGAAGCTGGGGTTGTTCTCCTTAGAGCAGATTTAATAGAGGTGTTCAAAATCATGAGGGGTCTGGACGGAGTAGATAAAGAGAAACTTCTCCCATTGGCAAGAACCAGAGGACACAGATTTAAGCTGATTGGCAGAAGAAACAGAGACGACATGAGGAGAAACCTTTTTACACAGCGAGTGGTTAGGATCTGGAATGCCCTGCCTGAAAGGGTGGTGGAGGCAGATTCACTCATGGCTTTCAAAAGGAAATTGGATAAGTACCCGAGGAAAAAAAAATTGCAGGGAAAAGGGAAAAGGGCGGGGGAGTGGGACTAACTGAAGTGCTCTTGCAGAGAGCCGGCACGGGCTCGATGGGCCGAATGGCCTCCTTCTGTGCTGTAACTATTCTATGATTAGCAAAAGAGGACTGGAAACAGCTACTTGAAGAGCAGTGGAGGCATTCAAGGAGGATAGTGGGGGTTCAGGCAAATATGTTCCCACATGGAAAAAGGGTGGGACTCCCAAATATAGAGCCCCCTGGATGTCAAGGTGCATACAGGGTAGGACAAGGCAAAAAAAGGGAAGCTTATGTCAGACACCAAGAGCTAAATGCTGCAGAAAGCCTAGAGTATAGAAATTGCAGGGGTGAAATTAAAAAGGAAATTAGGAAAGCAAAGAGAAGGCATGAAAAAATAAAATCAAGGAAAAGCCAAAGATGTTTTATAAATACATAAAGAGCAAGAGGATAACTAAAGAAAGAGTAGGGCCTATTAGAGACCATAAAGGTAATGTGTGTGCGGAGGCAGAAGACGTGGGTATAGCTCTTAATGAATACTTTGCGTCTGTTTTCACAAAAGAGAGGGGTGATGCAGACATTGCAATCAGAGAGGAGTGTGAAATATTAGATAAAATAAACAGTGAAAGGAAGTATTAAGGGGTTTAGCATCTTTGAAAGTGGATCAATCCCCAGGTCCAGATGAAATGTATCCCAGGTTGTAGAGAAGCAAGGGAGGAAATAGCGAAGGTTCTGACCATCATTGTCCAATACTCTCTGGCTACAGGTGTGGTGCCAGAGGACTGCTAATGTTGCACCGTTTTTTTAAAAAGGGAGAAAGGGATAGGCCGAGTAATTACAGGCCAGTCAGCCTAACCTCGGTGGTGGTCAAATTCTTGGAAAAAATTCTGAGATTTTTTTCTCCCAAATTGGCCATTGGGTTTTTTAATCTAGTTTTTTGCCTCTCCCAGGAGATCACATGGGTTTGGGAGGGATGTAGAGTGATAGTAGATTTGAGGTTTGGATCAGATCAGCCATGATCTTATTGAATGGTGGAGCAGGCTCGAGGGGCCGATTGGCCTACTCCTGCTCCTATTTCTTATGTTATCATTTAGAAAGGCACAGATTAATCAAGGACAATCAGCATGGATTTGTTAAGGGAAGGTCGTGTCTGACTAGCCTGAATTTTTAAAGGAGGTAACCAAGAGGGTTGATGAGTGCATTTGAAGTAGTCTATATGGATTTTAGCAAGGCTTTTGACAAGGTCCCACATGGTAGACTGGTCAGAAAAGTAAAAGCCCATGGGATCCAAGGAAAAGTAGCAAGTTGAATCCAAAATTGGCTCAGTGGCAGGAAGCAAAGGGTCGACGAATGTTTGTGTGACTGGAAAGCTGTTTCCAGTGGAGTTCTGCAGGGCTTAGTACTAGGTCCCTTGCTTTTTGTGGTACACATCAATGACTTAGACTTCAATGTAGGGGGCATGATTAAGAAGTTTGCAGATGATACAATAATTGGCCGTATGGTTGATAGTGAAGCTATCAATGGACTGGTCAGGTGGGCAGAAAAGTGGCAAATGGAATTCAATCCAGAAGTGTGAGGAAATGCATTTGGAGAGGGCTAACAAGGCAAGGGAACACACAATAAATGGCAGGATACTGAAGTGTAGAGAAACAGAGGGACCTTGGAGTGCATGTCCATAAATCCCTGAAGGTAACAGGACAGGTAGATAAGGTGGTTAAGGCAGACCTGTAAACATCTGACATGATTCTCTGACTATATAAGCTGTGTCTTTATGCATTTCTCCACTTCACCTGAAGAAGGAGCAGCGCTCTGAAAGCTTGTGATTTCAAATAAAGCTGTTGGACTATAACCTGGTGTTGTGTGACTTCTTACATTTGTCCACCCCAGTCCAACTCCGGCATCTCCACACCATCTTTATTAGCCGAGGCACAGAATACAAGAGCAGGGGGGTTATGCTTGAACTGTTAAAAACACTAGTTAGGCCACAGCTAGAATACTGCGTGCAGTTCTGGCCACCACATTACAGGAAAGATGCGATTGCACTAGAGAGGGTACAGAGGACATTTACAAGGATGTTCCCGGACTGGAGAATTTTAGCAATAAGGAAAGATTGGATAGGCTGGGGTTGTTTTCTTTGGAACAGGGGAGGCTGAGGGGAGACTTGATTGAGGTGTTTAAAATTATAAGGGGCCTATATAGAGTGGATAGGAAAGACCTATTTTTCCTAGCAGAGAGGTCAATAACCAGGGGACATAGATTTAAAATAATTGGTAGAAGGATTAGAGGGGAGTTGAGGAGAACTTTTTTCACTCAGGGTGGTGGGGGGGTCTGGAACTCACTGCCTGAAAGGGTGGTAGAGGTAGAAATGCTCATCACATTTAAAAAGTACTTGGATATGCACCTGAAGTGCCGTGACCTACAAGGCTATGGACCAAGAGCTGGAAAGTGGGATTAGCATGGATAGCTCTTTGTCGACTGGTGCGGACACGATGGGCCGAATGGTCTCCTCCTGTGCCGTAATTTTCTATGATCCTAAGCAATACTGAGCTCAGACAATGCAATCACATTGTGCTTTCTACGGAGCCAGATAATTCTTAAACAGGTTTGCATCTGTGATTTGCTCAGAGAAAGTACCTGATCTCAGATAGGGGACAGACACCTTGTTTTTTTTGTGATCAAGGTAAGGAATATTTAATGCTGGAAAATGGAACACTTTCCATCTCTGGTACTCAAGTGTCAGGATCAAGCACTTCCAGTTGTGCAGATACAAAGCTCCCTCTACACTGCATAATGTGCACCAGCCCCAGCCTCAGAAGAACACCCCTAACTGCATCAATGAGGCGGTTTTCATTCCCCAGATGAGGCCTATCTGAGTGACATTGCCAGATTAGGGGCTGTTTTGTGCTGCAGGCCCATGCCCACTAGGAACTGGACTGAAACGCCCCAAAACTTACTCCATGTGATATCCTTACAAAGATCCCATCCGTCTGGAATGGATTTGTGCCCAGATACTTCTACTAGTTTCCTCCCAAGCATTTCAGCATCTGGGACTCTGAAAACTTGTGGTAATGGTACTATTTTTCAGAAATTACCCCCTGAAATGCAGTAAAGCGAGCCTGCTTGTTGCATTACACTTGATAGAGTACCACACAGAAGTGGAGTGGGAATGGGGGAAAAAATAAGTGCTCCTCTTCTCTTCAAAATACGACTGGACTCTGTAGAGATTTCCCTTGCCCTCAGTGGGCACAAATACTATTTCCTGAGATTCTCCATTCAGGGAGAGACCTTACTGGAAACTCACGTCTTCCAACTTCCCGTTTTTAAAATGTTGTGCATGAGACTCGAGCGAGCAGCCATTTCCTGACTCGTGCTTGGGCTGAACATTTAACCCACACCCAGCTATTTACGGTCTAATTTCCAACACTGCATTGACCACATCCTATTCTACGAAGATTGCCAATTTTGTGATAAGCTTATCAAGTAAATCACAGCACCATCCTTGCAGCCGGCGTAACTTTCTTCCCTTTCACCAAGCTATTTCACAGAATCACAGAATCACAGAAACCCCACAGTGCAGATAGAGTCCATTTCGGCCCATCGAGCCTGCACCGACACATATCCCACCCGATCCCCGTAACCCCTACACCAACACATATCCCACCCGATCCCCGTAACCCCACGTATTTAATCCCCCTAACACTAAGGGTCAATTTATCATAACCAATCAACCTAACCCGCACATCTTTGGACTGTGGGAGGAAACCGGAGCACCCGGAGTAAACCCACGCAAACACGGGAAGAATGTGCAAACTCCACACAGACAGTCGCCCGAGGCTGGATTCGAACCCGGGTCCCTGGCGCTGTGAGGCAACAGTGCTAACCACTATGCCACCGTGCTGCCCATTTACCTGTGAACATTTGTTATACAAGAACTGTATTACATTAGGATTACAACGGATTCAAATCGGCCCATTTGAAAATGCTCTTTATGGATGGAGATTTGTCTAAATCACACACGTAATAAGAGTTGGCCACTGTATATCTTTTCAAAGCGAGCAACATTAATATTTATTGGAAAAAGATTGACCTGTTGAATTGTCAAGAGTCCCGCGGCGTATTACTCACCATCTCCTCATCCTCAGCCAGGACCAAGTCGTATGCACTAAGAGCCACACAGAAGATGATAGCAGTGACACCCTCAAAGCAATGGATCCACTTCTTTCTCTCAGATCTCTGTCCGCCAACGTCAAACATCCTGGAAAAAAAAATTACAAACTGATACAACCCTGCTTTTATTTTCAACATATTCCTTGGCTAATCAAAATGTATTTATTTGCTTTTGTTACAAGGTCTGAAAGGTGGACTCTCACTCCTGCAGATTGATATCTGTATCGTGCATACCTTTTATTTAAATTATAGTCAGCCGAGGGCACTGGGGTTTTAAAATTTCTGATCAGATTTTCATTGTCTGGAGGATCTGAGAAGAGCAAAATGTATGATACTGTCTGAAGTCATTACATCTTAAATTGCAAAAGAAACTCTCTTCTGACTGTGAAACTTTGCATGCGCAGGTAGCTTCTGAATTAGTGCTAACCACATTAGACTCTCTCAGACAGCAGTGATTTAATTTCCAGGTTCCAGTCAGACAGGCGTCAAAGAATGTGAGTTTACAGAAGTAGACATCATCTCTAATGGCTCAGCGATCTAAAAATAACTTTTGTTGTACTAAAACAGGCCTGGTGGACACTGGGGCAGCAATAGTAATTCCTGGGTAATGCAGATACCGAGCGTCAGTTCTCAACAAGGAATACAAGCATCTCCCATCAGTATCTTTAATCTGGCTTGTTTGATAGTTCTGTACACAAGGGCCCCTCAAGCTGGGATAAATACTGAAGGCTTTCATCACATCATTGGTACATTTGTCTCCACTTAGTTTCACAGCACAGCTGTGGGACAGAATCCCATGGAGCAAGAGTGCATTTATTCAACAACTTGCATTCATATTGCATCTTTAACGTAGCAAAACATCCCAAGGCGCGTAAGGTTCAGTTAAAAGGATACTGAAAAAGGCACACTAAAAATGTCCGAATGCGTTGTTATATTAATGCAAGAAAAAAGAGAGTTCAGAGAAAGTCAAGTAACGCACTGCTTTTTATTTTATTTGTGTATAAATTTGCAACTTACAATTAGTTTATTCTGAAGCTTTAGCCTGAACTATATACTGTTAGCTTGGTGTTGTTCCATCGATCAAAGTGATCAGTAGAATATGGCTGGCAACCCACATATCTTTCTGGTGCTTTATACTCAACAAGTAAAAGGCTAATTGTTAATTCTGTGACACACTAACCCATTCACTTCATGCACAAGTACGATAGCAAAATACTGCAGATGCTGGAAATCCAAAATAACAGAAAATGCTGGAAAAACTCAGCAGGCCAGGCAACATCCATGCAGAGATGTTCCGATTAGGCACTTTACAGCCTTCCGGACTCGATATCGAGTTCAACAATTTCAGATCATAACCTCGGCCCCTATTACATTTTTACTTATATTTTTTATCCACACCTTTGCTTTGGCACCCCCCCCCTCCCCTTTTTCTCTCTCCCACATGGCAGCTGTCTCCCATTCTGCCAGCGCATTTCACACCTAATCTAGAGCCGTCTTTTGTCTCCACTAGTCCTATCACCATCTCGTCTGGTTTTGAATACCTCTTAATGTCTCTTCACTTCTCTTTTGTTCTTTCATCCCCATTTCCCAGCCCCCAAACTGGCCTTTTAATCTGTTTCATTTCCTGTGTTTTTTCAGTCTTGACAAAGGGTTTTGACCCGAAATGTTGACTATTTCTCTCTCCACGGATGTTGCCTGGCCTGCTGAGTTTTTCCAGCATTTTCTGTTATTTCACCATGCACAAGGTGCATTAGTTTGCTTCGAAGAGCTGCAGACCTGCCTGTGAAATCTGCCTTATTGCAGGAATAAATCTGCCTTATTGCAGGAGAAAAACCCCAATTCTAACAGACTGAACACGAAACAGAAGTGAAGGTTATATTCTAGCCAGCCATGTGATATGGCAAGTATCGCCAGAAGTGAGACTGGCTGCAAAAACCTTTGAGTGATTAAATCACGAGTGCATTATGGTCAGACTCACCAGTAGAGATACTGATCAGAACATATGCGTGGCTTTGACTTTTTATTTTACAATTATTACTACTCACAGTTCCGTAATATAGGTTTTCTTTACCAATTTCCTCCCCTTCTTCTCGAAGGAGACAATTCTCGCTGGGGAATCATTTCAGCAACCCTCTGGTTGGTCATTCAAATGGCCACTCCTCGTGCCTAATAGCAACGTGATTCTGGCTCGCATCATAGCCAAGCCTGATCCGGTCCTCAGGCATATTTCCACCTGTGCACTTTCCAGCCAGCATTACCTCAGTGGTCAAAAGCTGGAAACCCAAACAGGATCTTTTTCCTTCCTAGGGCAGGGCACTGAGGCCGAGTGTAGCACCCCTGCTGTCACCTTGGCGGAGATTAACTAACTCCATAGACAACAGATTGAATTTGGGAATGTTCTTATACAGTTCAGCATAGTGTTGAATCTCACATCACAGAGGGAAGCCATTCAGCCCATCGTGCCTGTGCCAGCTCTTTGAATGAGCTGTCCATATGCTCCCCATCACTGCCAAAAAACTGCCTGCATGGGGTCATGTCATTTTTCCGAAGAAGTTTGTGAATATAAAGATGCTTTTCTTTACATAAAGGAGGTTAGACACTACAGAGCAGGCACAGGACAAAGGGATTGCATCACTTGGGCTGAGTCAAAGTTGAAATTTTCATCTGCAATTGTCTGATTTTGATATGGAAGAGTTACTGAATTAAACTGAAACATGCAAGTAGTCGACAATGCCAGGAAGGTTCCACTGCTCCTTCCCTTCGGTGCAAAGTACCCGAATTCCTCGGCTAATGCAGGTAATCCCCTATTGGTCACCAATTGCAGTTCGGACCAGATTCGCTACGAGGGGAGCACAGTGGCATAGTGGTTAGCACTGTTGCCTCACAGCGCCAGGGACCCGGGTTCAAATCCGGCCTCGGGTGACTGTCTGTGTGGAGTTTGCACATTCTCCCCGTGTTTGCGTGGGTTTTCTCCGGGTGCTCCGGTTTCCTCCCACAGTCCAAAGATGTGCGGGTTAGGATGATTGGCTATGATAAATTGACCCTTAGTGTTAGGGGGATTAAATACGTGGGGTTACAGGGATCGGGTGGGATATGTCGAAATGGCCTCTATCTGCACTGTGGGGTTTCTGTGATTCTGTGACTGTACATGACCGTTTCAGAGAGCAGTGTAACATGTAGCATATATGATTATGCTCATCCAATACAAATTGATAAGCATAGTTAAAAGAAACATATGTCCACACTTAATGCTAATAAATTATTCACATGAGTTTTGGATCTTGTAAAACAAATTGTACCATTTTTCATTTGCACCAGCTGACCATATTTTAACAATTATGGAACAAGATGTTAGACCAGGGTTGTAACATTGTAAAACATTTCCACCCTTGCAGTTATGTGCTAGGAAGCCCCAGTGCAAAGCTCAGAGTCATAATGGTGAACCACGGAGGCAGCAACCAACGAGCTCCACTGGACAACTCAAAAGGGAGCTCTAAAACACAAGGTTCTGGCGTTCAAATTGTCATAGCTTAGACAAAGCCGACAATCACTCAAGCCTAACCCACGTGGCTCATGTCACCGCACCCAGCAGGTTATTATCCGGTGTCACAATCAGTTTTGTTAGCCTACTTTCTGCACAATGCGGCCTCTGCTACGCTCAATTCACTTTGCTGCAATACAGTGTATAGAATAGACGCTGTTTTAAACAAACATACAAGCTGTTCAGTGTTTATTACAAACAAGCAACATCTGGCAGTGAAAGCCATCAGCAATTCAGTCTCTGGGATCCGCTGACATTCATAAACCTTTGAAGTTTCTGCCTTGCAGTTGGTGATGTCACCAGAGCAGCTGAATTAAATTACAGTCCCAGCACACGGTCAGCCATCTATTGATCAGATAACGGAGGCTGTCTTTGAAGACTGTACTGAAAATGACACGTACCTGAGCGGTCTGTTGTTTCTACAAGATGACTAAAAAGCAGCGACCACAGGAATTGCCAGCACTTAAGGCAGGCCTCCATATTTGTGCACGTCCGCAATTTATGTCAATCAAAAACTTTTCACACTGCAATGAATACCAGCAACGCCTCACAAAGTAACTCGGCCCATCTATGGAACATGGATACAACCCCACGACTAGCCACTACCACCTGAAATATGGCCTGGCCATATACATGAAGAACACCATCATGGATTTCAACGCATTAACTCCAACTGAAGAAGCCATCTACAGCACCGCCATCAAGATAGGGGAGCTGCACATTATCAACGTGTACAAAGCACCCAAATTTGAAATTGCCAAAGCCAGCACTCCCAGGTGCACCAATCCCAGCCCTATATGTTGGTGCCTTTAACAGCCACCACACTATGTGAGGCCATGACACAAATTAAACCAACGCTGAAGACCTCAATGACTGGATGTCCACCGAAAATCTGCAACTGGTCTTCAATCCCAAACATCGAGCATCTTTCCACTCCGCTGGCTGGCAACAAGACTAGAACCCCGACCTTACCATCGATTCCAAAGAGCAAAGCGGAAGCACGCTCCACACATCCCGCAAAACACTCCATCTCTTCCTCGATAGCCAACAATGGCCCATCACCACCCACGTCGGCATCGATAACCCCGTGATCCTGTCGAAACAAATCCCATGGTGGAGCCTGGCCAAAGCCAATTGGACTGCTATAGGGAAGCCGTCGAAAAAGTGGTGATCTGAATCCCCGCGACACAAGAATGTTATCACTAGTTTGTTGGCCTCCTTACCGCCGCCACCAAGAATAGTATCCCTTGGGGCTTCCAGGAAGAATACACTCCCTGCTGCACAAAAGGGACCCAGGACCTGCTCAGACAGTACAACCAGTCGGACAGCGCACAGGACATGACAAGTCAGGCCCAACTCCATAGCCTCCAAACTGGTGGAGAGAGCACAAATGGACCGCTCGACAAAAACACCAAGCAAGAGATCCATCGTCAACTCCTCTGGACAATGACCTCAAATCCCTCCACAAGACCCCACCGCCATCTGCACAGCTGAAGTGAAAGAGGGTTTAGCCTCAATGAAGAAAAGGAAGGTGGCCAGCGGAGATGTGATAACCTGGTCCAGAAACTTGGAACCACAAGTTGGGGAGCATCAACATCAGTGCTACGGACATCAGCGATGGCCCTCGTGCACTCCGTAGCCAAGTACAGTGCATGGACCAGAAGTAGCCACTTGTTGATGTCCAACTGAACACTGCAATGTGGTGCATCACTGGAACCCTCAAGTCGACCCCATTACCCTGGCCGCCCGTGCTGTCGCACATCGCTCCCCCATCCATCGCTGCGATGCCGCAACCCTCCGGGAAGTCCAGCGAAATCGTGGAAAACCAACCCATCCACCAGGATCTCAACAACGTCCCTCACCACCGCTTGAATCCCGCAAGCCCCTTATGGGCCCATGCGCTTAACCTTCGACAATGCCACTTCAACCCTGACGATGCTTGGCAAGCCGAATGGAGTTCACAAGAAGCCACAAACAAACGCCTCGTGAAAGACCCGATGCAGAAGATCCCTGGCTTTGATCTTCCGCAAAGCTTATGGGCGACCCTAAACCGCATCCGCACAAACCATGGCGGATACTTGATGCACAAATGGAGAATTAAAAACCCACCAGTGTGCGACTGTGGTCACCCAGAACAGCCCATGAAACATTGAACGACTCAATACCCGATTCACAAATATGAAGGAGGCATCACAGCAACACTCCGCTACTCCTGACGCAACTGTCTGGCTTAACCACCTAAATGTAAAATTATAGTTGTTGCTCTACATCTGCCATACAAAGTAGTACCAATACAGAATACTAACATGGCGGAAAGAGAATCCAGCATTTTCTTCCTATTGAAGTATAAACTAGCACGAGCAGACTTTAGCTCAATTATTGGCAAATTATGCACTCAAAATGTATACCTTATTTGTAAAGACAGCCCCCAAAGCAGCTCACATCTGGCTTCTTTAGACAAGCAGCAGCTGGGAGAGGGAGGGGGGGGTGTGGGGAGTGTTATGGTGGTGGGAAAAGGGGGGAATTCTGCTTGGTGACACTTGTACAAATGTTTACATGGTAACTGGCGATTGGAAATGCGATGCCTTGGAGCTGTTTGTGTTGTGACGGGCTAGGAGAGGTTACAGCACCATCTGTGGAGGAAGGTAGCACCACAGGCATTACCCATTGACCTATAAATTCCCATGCTCACACTTGGAATGGAAGCTGCCTCTGTAAACTGTTAACATTCTAATTACAACTTCTTGCCAAGAGGTTGCTGCAGCACCTCCAGGTGGTGGCAATTACAGCATACATTTACAAAGGCAGTTTCCGTTATAAATGTGGACGCAGGAATTCAATAGAATAAGTTGACAAGAAACACACGGAGATGCGAGATTTTATTAATCAGAAGTGTATGGATCGCTCTCTTTCTCACCCCCCCACCAAAAATAAGCACACGATGTTTACACTAGGCCCTTCCCCCATCTTAAACGTGTTATGAAATTAAGGCGCCTTTCTCTTCCTGCATGTAGCTTCCTCCATCTAAAATGGAGGACGTTCCTTTCAGCTATTTACTTAATCTGAATATAACAGCTAACCTTCGACGATCACACCTATGAATGTTGCTGCGGACCAAGAAAAGTTAATAGTTGAACGAAATAGCTGTCAACAGCACGTCAACTTATTGTGTGGGACTAAGGGAAGGGTGGAAGTTAAATGATTTTTTTTTTTAATAAACATTTCTGCGAGGAGTTATTTACCTTGGTTAAAGACCACAAGCTGGCTGCAATAATGTCGTGTTTCCCAGAATGCACGGCTGGGCAGTAATAGGAGTGGTCATAGCGAGCGATGCACACGGCAGGCAATGAAGAAAGATTGCATGCTGCGAGTTTGGTTTCCCCAGAAATCAGCAGCAGTTGGCTAGATCGCACCAGAGATTGTGTGCAACAGGAATGTTTTGAGAGAAAACTATTTAAACAAGAGGAGTTCCGCTTTTCGAGAGCCACGCTCGCCATCAGTACCTCTTGTTGCTAAAGCATTTCTCGCTGCCAGGCATTTGCTTAAAATAGCAGCTTGCACTTCTTACACGCAGAAGATGCCTCGGAGAGTTTTACAGAGCGATGGGAAAATATTGAGACAAGGAGCAGGATGGAAAAGGGGAAAGCTAGGAGGTGCAGCTAAATTCATGGTCACAGATGGTGGTGGCTTTCGAAAGCAGGGAGGTAGTGAGAAAGGAGTTTTGGTGTCAATACCCTCTTTTGAAAGGGAAAATTTCACAAATGGGGCCACTTTGTCACGAATTACAGCAAGATTTGTATAGAAAGCATGTGAAAAAGGGACAGGTTATGATAAAAAGTGATATTGAAAAACCCGGATGAATGGGTCTTCCATCACATTCCTCCTCCACATCAAAACTTGAAGTTTCCCAAAGCTTCCAGTATTTCCACATTACTGTTGCATCTCCCTGTGCTACTTTATCAAAATATACAATTTACACCAAAAAAGTAAATTTCAAAAAAAATCTTACGAACTCGAGCCCCCTCCCACCTACAGCAACAAACGAGACGTTTGCATGTAATCCCCCCTTATTCAGCATATTCCCCCCCCCCCATTTCCTCATTTTTTTCTACTCTCGCTGGAGTACTGCACCATAGCCAAAAGCCAGCAGTGTGGAAGCTTTCCCTCAAAATTTCCATTTCCAGAGCCGTCCAGAAACATTTTGTTCCATATATTTTACATCTGCCAACACAACAGCACGCCAGAGGTAGGGAACATAGCCAGAGTTGATAGGGATGTGGAGAGAGGAGGGGGAGGGGGAGGAGGGGACAGAGAGAAGGAAAGAGAGAGTAGCTTTTAAAATGCTTGACAAATAACAGATTCAGGAATTCAGAGGACAAACCCAAACTAAAGAAGAAAGGGTGGTATAAGCAATGACAATAAGTGGAAATTCATTGCCGCAGAATTTCTCAGGAGGACTGGTATAACTGAGCACAGCTGAATGTACAAAAAGGTTAGCAGCGAAAAGCCCTTATTTGGTAACCAGTAACCACAAAGTTCATCTATCTCAGACTTACAGGCAACATTTCTTTCTCCCTTCCCTTCTCTGTCACTTTCTAGTGAACAGTTTCTAATTGCAAGGCTACCTGAAAACCCATGGGACAGCTTGCTGGAGAAGTCACCAGTCAAATCACATTAATAAATTAGACAATGAATGCTTAATACAAAATTCCTCCCGTTACATGCTGAATGAATTCTACATTTTTCTAAAACCTATACCCCCCCCCCACCACAATCACGTCAAGCACAGCCTGTATATAGTACACTTTATAGAAACTCTTTCTATAGGCATCAAGGGGTATGGGGAGAGAGGGGGAATATGATATTGAGATAGAGGATCAGCCATGATCATATTGAATGGCGGAGCAGGCTCGAATGGCCTACTCCTGCTACTATTTTTCTATGTTACTTCTAAACCAAGCCAATTTGAAGAAAGCAAAATACTGCGGATGTTGGAAATCTGAAATAAAAACAGAAAATGCTGGAAATACTCAGGTGGTCAGGTAGCGCCTGTGTGTGTGTGTGGGGGGGGGAGGGAGGGAGAGGGAGAGAAAGAAAGAGAGAGAGAGAGAGAGAGAGAGAGAGAGAGAGAGACCTGCTAAGTATTTCCAGCATTTTTTGAATTTGAAGAAAGCTGTTCAAATAAGCTCTTCCCCCCCTCCCTCTGCTGAACGTATTGGGCTACGTATCCACGGGCAACAGCAGCCCTCCGGTACCTCCGTCAGGTCAGCCCTGGAGCCCAATGAACGTTCGCAGAATATTCAAATGATCCTGCCCAACTCCAATACCACACCCGCACACTGACCAGTGGTGGTCACTAGACAGCAAATCACGAATGGGGAGTCTGAATTTTTTTTCTCTCCCACCCTAAGCCTAACATAGCACCCTGACAAAATAACTCCACACTTAGCATGGATGAAATCTGGTACCTTCCTATTGTATCAGAGTAACATATCAGGCAATCTACTTATTTGAGGCACCAGTGAAGCCAAACAATCTAACCTTTAAAGTCTCAATTCAGGGCTAATTCAGGAGTCCTTACTCTACCTCAACACGATCTGTATTGCTCCATCCAATATCATACTTCAGGTAGGCTTTCAGCATTTGGCAAGGAGACCAACATAAGCCGAGGACAAGATTGAACCAAAAATGTGGGAGGGAGAGAGAAATCCTGGTGCAGTTTGCCTCTTCTGCGCATAATGGAACAAACTGTTCAGAACAAAAATCAGTATTTAAGAGTTAAGAGTTTTAAATTCTGAGCAGGGAATGTGGATTTAGACATTAGTACAGATTAACTTCCACAGAAATTTAAAATAAAAGGCATATATTAAATCAGTTAATCAAACTCAAAGAGGATAAAACCCCTGGTCCGGATGGATTGCATCTACGCATTTTAAAAGAATCTAGGGAAGAGATAGCAGAGGCATTGCTACGCATATTTAATAATTCGCTAGAAAAAGGTATCGTGCCAGAGGACTGGCGGACAGCTAACGTAATACCTATACATATTTAAGGGGGATAGAACATGTCCAGAGAATTATAGACCAGTCAGCTTAACATCGGTGGTAGGAAAAATAATGGAACCCCTGCTAAATGAGAAAATAGAACAACTCGTCACCAAAAACATAGTAATGAATAGTCAACATGGATTTCAAAAAGGAAAGTCTTGCTTGATCAACCTTATTGAATTTTTGAAGAGGTAAGAGAGAGTAGATAATGGTAATGCAGTAGGTGTAATTTATCTGGATTTTCAAAAGGCCTGCGATAAGTTACCCCATAATAGACTGATGAACAAGGTCAGAGAATGCAGTGTCAGGGGACAAACATAATGGATTGCTGGCTATCTTCAGGACAGAAAGCAGAGAGTAGGAGTAAAGGCTAGCTATTCACAGTGGCAGGAGGTGGGTAGTGGTGTTCCACAAGGGTCAGTGCTGGGACCACTGCTGTTCACAATTTACATTAACGATTTAGACTTTGGAATCAAAAACATAAATTTCCAAATTTGTGGATGACATCAAATTGGGGGGGACTGCAACAAATTACAGTAGGACATTAATAAACTTGCAGAATGGGCATATAATTGGCAAACGAAGTTTAACACAGATAAATGTGAGGTATTACATTTTGGTAGGAAGAATAGGGATGTCACTTATTACTTGGCGGGTGCGAGTCTAGGTGGGGTAGAGGAACAAAGGGATCTCGGAGTACAAATACACAAATTGTTGCGATGCAGTTAGCAAGGCCATAAAAAAAGCAAACCAAGCACTAGGGTTTATTTCTAGAGGGATAGAATTGAAAAGTAGGGAAGTTATGCTAAACCTGTATCGAACCTTGGTTAGACCACGCTTACAGTACTACGTGCAGTTCTGGTCACCATATTATAAAAAGGATATCGAGGCACTGGAGAGGGTGCAGAGAAGATTTACAAGGACGATATCAGAAATGCAAGGGAACACCTATCAGCAAAGGATGAACAGGCTGGGTCTCTTCTCTTGAAAAAAGGCTGAGGGGTGACCTAATAGAGGTCTTTAAAATTATGAAAGGTTTTGATAGAGTGGATAGAGAGAGAATGTTTCCACTTGTGGGGAAGAGCATAACTGGAGGCCATCAATATAAGATAGTCACCAAGAAATCCAATAGGAAGAAACTTCTTTACCCAGAGTGGTGAGAATGTGGAACTCGCTACCACAGGGAGTGGTTGAAGCGAATAGTATAGATGCATTTAAGGGGAGACTAGATAAGCATGAGGGAGAAGGGAATAGAGGGTTATGCTGATTGATTTAGATGAGGAAAGACGGGAGGAGGCTCGAGTGGAGCATAAACGCCGGCACGGACTGGTTGGGCCGAATGGCCTGTTTGCGCCACATATCCGATGTAAATGAAGAGAGAATACCTTTCTTCGTGCACACTAAGGTTTTCAGATATGTTGGAGTAGCATACAGGGAACTTTATGCCTCATCTAATCTGTGTTATATCATATCTATGCATGCTCAATACAAACAATGTGTTCAAACAGTGGGATAATTAAATGGATTCACTCCAGTACTGGACACACCACCTTGGCAAGCAATAAAACTTGAATCACAATTTTCATGATAATCACCTTTTTCGGTATTCTATTCTTTTTCCACTGTACTGCCTCTCGGTTGTACCAGAAAACACATTTTGCTTCTCCTTTTGCACCCCCTCTAACCCCGCCCCTCCACACGTACAAACACACACCCAAGACCTCATACAGCCAGGAACCAATAAAGCCGGCCTCCAGATAAAACAGCATTGATCTTGCTACAATCTGTAAAATATTCCGCAAGATCAGTTTGAGAGCGGTTCTGTGCCTCATAACACTGGCTGCCGTCTTTCTTCTGCCACCCCTCTCCCCCACGGAGTTGCTGAATCTCCAATTCCGAGAACCTCGTTTGGAGGGTTGGGGGGTGAACAATGGGGGCCACCCATCTGACAAGTACAATAACAATCAAGTTATTGAAATTGATCTTGCATACCAACATGCTGTGGCAGTAGGCCACCACTGTATATTGTAGGATTCTACGTGCAGAGAACAAACCTTAGATCCACTTCCCCAGGCAGATTAAAAAGGAGCTGCATCCACCTAGATTGTTCCTTCATCCCAAATGGTACAAAGGAGGTGTCCACCTTCGCGTACGCTTATCAGTGTATGTCAGCTGCTGCCCTTTATTATGCTTCATGCTTTTAAAACCGCAGATAGCGACAACCTGGGAATAATTTGAGGAAAAACTCTCCTCCTCCCCCCTCGCAGCGATATCACAAATCTGGATAAGAAGCTGTGGTTTGAATTTCCACTGCTCCAAAACTGCCTTTAATCAACAACTGAAGCACAAAACAAAGCGACAAGGGGCGATTGAGACCTTGACAAGTTTATTAGTTATTACAGAATAATTTAAAAGAGCAACATTCCCTTTCAAAATCCATAAATGTGAAAATTAAATGTCTAGGTCTATGAATCATTACCTTTTTCCAAAAATAAGCTTGACCTTCATTCTATTATCAGCCTTTGAATTTAAAAAGAATAAAATGCAAAGATAAATAGCAAAAAGGTATCTCTGACAAAAGAAAGTGTTCAAACTGGCCATGAAGTTGGCCCCATTGTTTCTCTCGTGATCATTTATTTTTCCATTCTTTGCCCCAGTGAGGATCCAAGCACCATTTACTTGACGTTGTGTCGTTGACTGAAATCTAATCAGACGTGTGCTGCAGAAGCATGAGATTGCAGTCACGCCAGGAGGGCCCAGTTTTAATGATGTGACCTTTCTACACAGTTGAAAAGTCTCCTGCAGCTAACACACAGAACCCTTGTGGGCCAGTAATAGCGCAAAGACTTCCTCTGGAGCAAGTTTAAGAGCATGTGGCACCATACTGCAGCAAAATTAATCTTTACAGGTGTTGGCTGTGGTTTAAGTTTCCTTCACTCAGTCATATTCTGGCTTATTTTTAACCCTCAACACCAGTTACTACAATGCACAGAATAATCAATATTTGGAAATGAATATAAAGCTTCAATCTAAATCGAACGGTTCGGATGCTCTCTAAGGATATCTGGAAGTTAACTGCGGGCTGTAATTTGGGTTCAGGTGGTTTAGATCAGTCGTTCTCAAACTTTTTTGGTTGAAGGACCCCTTTTCAAATGGAATTATTAATCACGGACCCCCATCTAAATCATAATACTAATATAGTACTCATATAATATGAAAGTGCTGCATGTAAAGAGTGTTTTAATAATGCTTTTAACAGGTATTTATTTACAGATATCAGTGAGATGGGTGGGCCTGCTTCACACCAATTCTGGGTATTCCACAGCGACAGATGGCCACTTAGTGCTGGAAGCCGTCAGCAGACTGGCCAAGGTGAACGAGGGCATGAGCACCCATGCACATGGTACTGGAAGCATGACTCACCGCCATACTGTCCCCGCTGGCATGTCCTGCAACAGCTGCGCTGTGGGATTGTACGAGTTTGCATGACGACATTCAGGCGCGCGTTTGTGGGCGCCGCAGCGATCTGATCAGGTGTCTGGAGGATGGCACAGGGTCGCAGCGCCAGGGAGAGGAAGTGGCTCAAGTGGCAGGGAGCTCTCGTTGCAAAGTGAGCAAGAGTTTTGGGCCTCTGTGAGGAGGTGGGCCCAGCGCTGAGAATACTTCACAAGAACTGAATCAGTGTCGGTTTTATAAAGAAGGAACAGGCTTGAAATTACCTCCGGTCAATGGACCCCAGTTTGAGAAAGACTGGTTTGGATACAGAATGACGTATACTTGGGATTGTAAACTAAGGATGCAGAGTGCCACTTCAACTGAACCTTCTACCACAGTCTGATATCAGAACTGAACATAAACTGTAACACACTTAATATTTTGAAGTTTATATTCCCAAGGGGGAATCTCAAAATTTCCTCAGAAGTTTTGTATGTAGCTTCTCATCATTCTATATTCTGCAAGATTTCAATTGATGAGGAATTTTTTTTTTTTATAAAAAGAGTGGTGAGAATGAGGAACTTGCTGCCACGTGGAGTGGTTGAAGCAGAGAGCATTGATGCATTTAAGGGGAGGCTTGATACATAGATGAGGGAGAAGGGAATAGAGGGATATGGTGGGGGGGAAAGAGGCAATTAGAGTGGGAGTTGGCTCGTATGGAGTATAAACACTGACATAGACCAGTTGGGCTGAATGGCCTGTTTCTGTCCTGTGGATTCTATGTAATTCTACGCAAGTTAAGATTTAACACTCAAAAGCAGATCTGCACCCAAAATTGTGAATCTGCTGTCCCAGTATTAGATAAGTCCTTCAGGACCTCTGGCTCAGTCGTCAGTCGATAACGTTTTTATATGCCACTTCTCACGTAGAACCCTGCCACTAAAGTCAAGGATCAACAAATCCTGAAATCGTGACACTGACACAGGCACACACCCAATTCAGGCTCAACACAAGACTTGCTCTGTCCTCTTGCAGGTTCGAACTTGCGCTACATTCCCCACGCCCCCCCTAACCAAGAATGCATCTTAGCCCCTCCCCCGTTTAGTATTTCCATTCACTAACCCCTCCTCAGAGTTCACCAGCCTGACCCCCTGCCGAAACAATGCCAGCCTTTACTCCCCGTACCTGCCCTCTTACCACTCCTCTTCCTCTCTCCCTCCTAGTCCCAATTATCCCTCTGCCCTCTAACACGGTTTGACCTAAATATTGTACTTGGTCTGGATTTTTCTTGTGCAACGCCATGGGTGATCAACTGGGAGAATCATACAGCACAGAAGGAGGCCATTCGGCCCATTGTGCCTGTGCCGGCTCTTTGGAAGAGCCGTCCAATTAGTCCCATTCCCCTGCTCTTTCCCCATAGCCCTGTAAAAAAAATTCCTTCCAAGTAGGTACCCAATTCCCTTTCGAAAGTTTCTATTGAATCCGCTTCCACCACCTCTTCAGGCAGTGCATTCCAGATCATAACTTGCTCAGTGGAAAAAAAGAGTCTCCTCATCGCTCTCCCCGCCTCGTGCCACCCCCCCCCCCCCCCCCGGCTTTATTTTAACCAATTATCTGAAATGTGTGCTCTCTGGTTAACGACCCGACCCTCCTGTCAGTGAAAACAGTTTCTCCCCAACTAGTCAATCAAAACTCCTCATTGTAGTTATTTAAATTTCTTTTGTCTGTCTTTTCTGTAAAACACACAGCCTGGCTGGTTCAATTTGGAGAGTCAGTCTGATGCTCGAAGAGAGAAAAATCACACCCGTTAACTTGCATGAAACATGAAAAAGAAAACTACCACACAAGAACGTATTATAGTTTAGCACAGCGAGAGTGACTTATTTTCTACTTGTGAAAGGAGATTGTTAACCTCAACAAGTATTGTAAAATCTATGCTGTCATTGCTACTTTTTACTTATTCTTTTATACTGTTTAATAAAAGGCATTTGGTAGTTAAATCCTAAATCACAATCAAATGTTTTTTTTTTTAATTTGCTTATGGGATCTGGGCATCACTGGCAAGGCCAGCATTTATTGCCCATACCTAGTTGCCCTTGAGAAGGTGGTGGTGAGCCGCCTTCTTGAACCGCTGCAGTCCTTGTGGTGAAGGTACTCCCACAGTGCTGCTAGGGACGGCGTTCCAGGATTTTGACCCAGCGACAATGAAGGATCAGCAATATACTTCTAGGTCAGGTTGGTGTGTGACTTGGAGGGGAGCTTGTAGGTGGTTTGTGTTCGCATGCACCTGCTGCCCTTGTTCTTCTAGGTGGAAGAGGTCGCGGGTTTGGGAGGTGCTGCCGAAGCAGCCTTGGCGAGTTGCTGCAGTGCATCTTTTAGAGGGTACACACTGCAGCCATGGTACGCCGGTGGTGGAGGGAGTGAATGTTTAAAGTGGTGGATGGGGTGCCAAACAAACGGGCTGTTTTGTCCTGGATGGTGTCGAGCTTCTTGAGTGTTGTGCAGCTGCACTCATCCAGGCAAGTGGAGAGTATTTCATCACACTCCTTTACTTGTGCCTTGTAGATGGTGGAAAGGCTTTGGGGAGTCAGGAGGTGAGACACTCGCCGCAGAATACCCAGCCTCTGACCGGCTCTTGTTGCCACAGTATTTATGTGGCTGGTCCAGTTAAGTTTCTGGTCAATGGTGACCCCCCGGATGTTGATGGTGGGGGATTCGGCGATGGTAATGCCATTGAACGTCAAGAGGAGATGGTTAGACTCTCGCTTGTTGGAGATAGTCATTGCCCGGCACTTCTGTGGCGCGAATGTTAACTGCCACTCATCAGCCCAAGCCTGAACGTCGTCCAGGTCTTGTTCCATGCGGGCATGGACCGCTTCATTATCTGAGTTGTGAGTGGCGCTGAACACTGTGCAATCATCAGCGAACATCCCCATTTCTGACCTTATGTTGGAGGGAAGGTCATTGATAAAGCAGCTGAAGGTGGTTGGGCCTAGGACACTGCCTTGAGGAACTCCTGCAGCAATGTCCTGTGGCTGTGATGATTGACCTTCAACAACGACAACCTTCTTCCTTTGTGCTAGGTATGACTCCAGCCAGTGGAGCGTTTACCCCGATTCCCATTGACTTCAGTTTTACTAGGGCTCCTTGATGCCACACAGTCAAATGCTGCCTTGATGCCACCTCATGAAGTCACGGAAGATCACACAAAGGCACAGGATAAAACCAGCAAGCTGAAGTAAAGTGGAGGGCTTGTGGCTCAATCACTGGGCACGCTACTAATTTACATAGATGAGTGAAAGCGCCTCCTAGAACATAGGGAGTGAAGGCTCACCGACAGGAGAGGTCCGAGACCTGAACCAAGAAGTATCTACAGTTTAAAAATAAAAGCAAAACATTTATAAAGGTGATTGGCAAAAGAACCAGAAGCGACATGAGGGAAAACTTTTGGTTAGGATTTGGAATGCACTGCCTGATAGGGGGGTGGATACAGATTCAATAGTAGCCTTCAAAAGGGAATTGGATAAATACTTGAAGGAGAGAAAATTGCAGGGATATGGGGAAAGAACTGAGGAGTGGGACTAAATGGATTGCTTCAAAACAGTCGGCGCAGACTCGATGGGCCGAATGACGACCTTCTGTGCTGCACTATTCTATGATTCGAACATAAAAAGGCAATATCGCACTATACCATCAGGCCAGTTGGCACGTTTCCACCGGTCAGTTGAGTCCTGGATTTCCTTACGATGACCATAGTTTACAGCAGAGGTTATGTACAATGCCGATACGGTAGCACAGTGGTTATGTTACTGGAGTGATGATCCAGAGATCCCAAGTTCAAATCCCACCACAGCAGCTGGGGAATTTAAATTCAATTAAACTATTCAATGAATGAAACTTTGGCTTACCCAGTCTGTGACTCCAGACCCACAGCAATGTGGTTGGCTCTTAACTGCCCTTTGAAATGGTCTAGCAAGCCACTCAGTTTTATTTAAGGCGGTGGCTCACCACCACCACCTTCTCGATGGGCAATAAATGCTGGCCTTGGCGGCGGCGTCCACATCCCGTGAAAGAATTTTTAAAAAGATACTCGATGCTATCACCAGCCCAAGGAAATAGTGAAACTGTGGTCAGAAGGTTTCTGCCAATCAATTCCTTAACGGAATGGGAGTCGAGTACATGGAATTACTGGACTCCAAGCTATTTAGCTGTGAGATTAGTTTGGGATCAGAGTCTGAAGCAGCTGCCAAGTATTTGTTGCAAAACACTCTCCACTCCAACACTGCAAATACAAAATTCTGTAACATAAGAACATAAGAAGTAGGAGTAGGCCATACGGCCCCTCAGGCCTGCTCCGCCATTCAACAGGATCATGGCTGATCCGAACCTAGACTCACATCCACTTCCCCGCCCGCTCCCCGTAACCCCTAATTCCCTTATCAGCTAGGAAACTGTCTATCTCCATTTTAAATTTATTTAATGTCGCAGCTTCCACAGCTCTCCGAGGTAGCAAATTACATAGATTTACTACCCTCTGAATGAAGAAGTTTCTCCTCATCTCAGTTTTGAAACAGCAGCCCCTTATTCTAAGATTATGCCCCCTAGTTCTAGTCTCACCCATCAGTGGAAACATCCTCCCTGCATCCACCCGATCAAGCCCCCTCACAATCTTATATGTTTCGATAAGATCGCCTCTCATTCTTCTGAATTCCAAGGAGTAGAGGCCCAACCTACTCAACCTTTCCTCATAAGTCAAACCCCTCATCTCCGGAATCAACCAAGTGAACCTTCTCTGAACTGCCTCGAGAGCAAGTATATCCTTTCTTAAATATGGAAACCAAAACTGTACGCAGTATTCCAGGTGTGGCCTCGCCAGTATAACTGAAGCAAGACTTCCCTGCTTTTATACTCCATCCCCCTTGCAATAAAAGCCAAGATTCCATTGGCCTTCCTGATCACCTGCTGTACCTGCATACTAACCTTGTGTTTCATGCACCAGGACCCCCAGGTCCCTTTGTACTGTAGCACTTTGCAGTTTCTTTCCATTTAGATAATAACTTGCTCTTTGATTTTTTCTGCCAAAGTGCATAACCTCACACTTTCCAACATTATATTCCATCTGCCAAATTTCTGCCCACTCACTTAGCCTGTCTATGTCCTTTTGCAGGTTTTTTATGTCCTCCTCACTCACTGCTTTCCCTCCCATCTTTGTATCGTCGGCAAACTTGGATACGTTGCACTCGGTCCCCTCCTCCAAATCGTTAATATAGATTGTAAAGAGTTGGGGTCCCAGCACTGACCCCTGCGGAACACCACTAGTTACTGATTGCCAACCCGAGAATGAACTATTTATCCCCACTCTCTGTTTCTGTTAGATAGCCAATCTTCCACCCATGCCAGTATATTGCCCCCAATCCAGTGATTTTTTAATCTTGTGCAGTAATCTTGTGTGGCACCTTGTCAAATGCCTTTTGGAAGTCCAAATACAGGAAACTTTCGTATAACCAGAGGTTAAATGTCCGGAAAGCTCTATCTACCGGCAAAATTCAGGAGCCGTTTCCTATAAGTTTTTTTACTTCTCGTTGCTTTTTTTTTCCCAGTCAGGCTCTGCAAGGTCTAGCTGAAGCTGTTGCTTAGCTGCAGAGACGCTTTTAAGCTGCGGCCGACTGTTTTGAAGCTGTTGCTAAGCAACAGGGTTTGTTGATTCACACGGAGCTCAAAAGCTCCGTTTGTTTTAACATTAGCGCTGGTTTCTACGGCAGTTTTGATGGTACGGCACCAGCTCGGTCCCGTCAGTGCCGGATACCAGAAAGTTTCCTGTACACCACATCCACTGGTTCCCCTTTATCCACCCTGTTTGTTACGTCCTCAAAGAATTCAAGCAAATTTGTCAAACATGACTTCCCCTTCATAAAACCATGTTGACTCTGTCCGATTAAATTATGCTTATCCAAATGTCCTGTTACTGCTTCCTTAATAATGGACTCCAACATTTTACCAACCACAGATGTTAGGCTAACTGGTCTATAGTTTCCAGCCTTTTGTCTACCTTTCTTTTTAAATAAGGGCGTTACATTAGCAGTTTTCCAATCTGCTGGGACCTTTCCCGAATCCAGGGAGTTTTGGAAAATTACCACCAATGCATCCGCAATCCCTACCGCTACTTCTCTCAAGACCCTAGGATGTAAGCCATCAGGTCCAGGGGATTTATCCGCCTTAAGTCCCATTATCTTACCGAGTACTATCGTAACAGGTACTCAACTCTGAAATTACTGTCATCCTTCACTTAATGCATGCAGGTAAAGCTCAGTATTTGCTCTGCAATGGTATGGAGTATGCTTATTCCAAAGGGTAACGATTACTGTTGTAACTGGGAGTATGTTTATTCCATAGGGTAAAAGTTATCCACTGTTTGACTATATGGAGTCTGCTCATTCCACAGGGCAATGCGTACCGATTTTTTAACTGTATGAATAGGTTTATTACACAGGGTACCCATTGTACAACTTTATGCAGTGCACTTATTCAGCATGGAAAGGGTTCATGGAAACTCAAAGAAAAATAAATTATAAACAGACAGTTTAAAATCCAGCACCATTAAAACTAAAAAAAAGTGTCAACGTGAAAACTTAATAGTGATTGGCATCAAAAGCTTCTTTAAAAAAAGTTAACTATAGGAGGGTTAAAATGATTCCCTAAGTGGAGTTACATAATGGTTAACACTCATTAGGGTAGGGCACTTACTGCTGTTGAACTGTAGACAGTGCAGTGATGCAGTGCCAGTGAGAGACGTCATACCAGTCACGCATTCATAGTTTAAAAGTTGAGATTTCTTGGGAAAAGAAAGCCCCGTGTCAAAATACTGAGATAAAAAGCTCTACATGATCGCTGCCACAAGAGGAAAGGCCATGAATGTAATGTTTAGGGTTCCAACAAACAATATTGTTTGGGGGGGGGGGAAATCTTTGAACAAAACAAGTTAAAGGCAATTAAGCTCGCTCTCTCTCTCTGCCTCAGAGTGCCTGTGTGTGCATCAGGAACTTCCCCTCCCCTCTGAATGATGGTGATGTACAGTCCCATGGACAGTGGCTGCTCCCTGGTACCTTGGTCAAGCGGCATTTCTTCAAAATGTGAATCCAGACGGCGCGTGTCAGCAGTTTATTTACCATGGGGAGCCTCAGCGAGTATAGCCAAGTCCTTACTAGATGTGTGCACACAAGTACTTTCTAGCAAGAGTCGCTGGGCAGGAATAGGAACTCTGCCCAACTTCTCCTTCCCTTCCTAAATCAGGAACATTGATGTCAAATGTAATGCTCCCACTGCAACCTTGGCTGCAATGAATTAACTCCGCACAGACTAGGGATTGCATCCAAGACCTTCCGGGCCTACATTGCCTCCACATCACGCTGGCCAATAAATTCACCCACCGAGCGGAGTAGCTCATTAGGCACGTGCGTCTTTAATGCCTCTGTTTATTTATGTCTGTTCCGGCACCTCCGTACTCGTTGCTCTCCCGATCGTGCCCTAATCTACTTCAACTTTCAGGTCAGTCCCATGTCGTTATGTATGCAAGCATGCCTTCGGGAAATTTCCAAGTCTTCACACATCACCGATGCCCACTTCACACCAATTGTTCTGTTGCCGTGGTAACACTTCAGTAAACGGTACAAACCCTCTACCAATTGTGAGTGGCAGTGATTTGCCAGTTCTCTGGCACAAGTTATTGCAGTGAATTTCTGCTTAGTCATTTTTAATTTTTCAAGTGCTTTTTTTTAAGAACTGAAAATCATAAAAGGTAATTGTTGATATTTCCAGCAGACATGGTATGAACATTCTGAATATTCTAGATTTGCTACAGTAAATAAATCTGCCAAGAAACAGGGAAAAACAACAACAGCACATTTGGTTGGAAAGCTCAGTATAAATACTGGCAGTAAATTAAAACAATGAGGGTTGTACAAATGGCAAATTTAGACCTTCAAAGATTTCAGTCAGTCTGGTTTGTGCACACCATTGATTGGCTTAATTTCATACTTTCCATGTGCTTGCACATTTCATTTACTTTAGTCTCAAGCACCAGGAAACATTACAAAATGTGACCAAGTTACTTTCACCACTAAATTGAGCAGTGTGTTATGTTTCATAGAAGGGGATTGACAGGGTAGATGTGGAGAGGTTGTTTCCCCTGGCTGGAGAGTCTAGAGCTAGGGGGCATAGTCTCATGATAAGGGGTCGGCCATTTAGGACTGAGATGAGAAATTTCTTCACTCAGAATCTTGTGAATCTTTGGAATTCTCTACCCCGGAAGGGCCGTGGATGGTGAATTGTTGAATATATTCAAGGCTGAGATCAACAGATTTTGAGACTCCAGAGAAATCAAGGGATATGGAGATCGGGCGGGAAAAAGGAGTTGAGGTCGAAGATCAGCCATGATAATATTGAATGGCAGAGCAGGCTCAAGGGGCCGTATGGCCGACTCCTGCTCCTAATTCTTATGTTCTTAAGTTTCACAAACTTCTTTCACTCTGGTGGAGCAAATGTCAACAGTTGCGGACCCGAGACTCTTCCTAGAGTGGACACACAAATGATAAATTCTGCCACCTGTCCTCAAGTACAGGTCACATACTCTGTGTAGTTTTCAGGCAGGCTCAGTTCCGGTGAAGAATGAGTTCAAGTAATGGACTAGTTGCAGGGAAATTGTAACAGCGACATCTCCCAGCAGCATTCTTCAAATCTGCTTCTTATAAAAGGCAGCAGCAGAATGGAGCAGAGTTCTACGGTGGACATATGGCAAGGAGCCTAGAGGGAAAGCTTAGGCACACGTTAATTGGACAGGAGGCGGCAAATAGCTCATGCATCATGGAAGTGCCTCAAGCACTGTAGGTGCTCGGAACATCTAGGCACTGTAGATGCTTGGGAGAAGTCCAACCTGTGCAGGGGCAGCAATCAACCAAGCCAATACTTGGCTGAAACAGTAAAATATAAGTCAGAAAAGGTAATGATCAGAGTCCAGAGGGATCATAGAGCATAGGAGGAAGCCAGTTGGCCCATCGTGTCTGTGCCGGCTCTTTGAAAAAGCTATCCAATTGGTCCCACTCCCCTGCTCTTTCCCCATAGCCAAGGTTCCCTGTAGGTTGCAATACATTCGGTGCGGCCTGTTTCTTCCTTTCTGTCCCTTTAAATTTCTGTGCATGTGCGGTATTTCCAATGCAAAAACTTGTGCGCAGTCTGCGCGGGACCTTGCAGATTACTGCACGGCCATGCACGCGAGCAGCTTAGAGGGAACATTGCTCACAGGCCTACAAGTTTCTCCTTTTCAAGTATATATACACACACACAATTCTTCTTTGAAAGTTCCTACAGTACAACAGTGACTACACTTCAAAAAGTATTTCATTGGCTGTAAAGCGCTTTGGGACGTCCGGAGGTTGTGAAAGGCGCTGTAGCAATGCAAGTTCTTTCCTTCTTTATTGAATGCGCCTCCATCACTCGAAGGTAGTGCATTCCAGATCATAATAACTCGCTGCGTAAAAAATATTCTCCACATTTCCACCCTGGAATTTTTGCCAGTCACACTGTACAGTGCTGCAGTCAGATTGCACAACAAATCTGTACGTCTCCAGTTCTGATCACCAAAAAAAGACGAGAGAAACATTCAAGCCCTGGAAGCAGTGCAGAGAAGAGCCACAAGGCTAATTCCTGGTGTCGAAGGTCAGAGTTATGAGGAAAGACTGGAGAAACTTGGGCTTTTCAACACGAGGTGATTTTACAGAGGTATACAGAGTTAGAGGTGTAGAAAAAGTTAACCCGGAATATTACTTTACATTAAACTGTGGGAGTTGGGAGTACTCAGGTTCAATCCAGAGAAAGATACTTTTAGAACTGATATCAGGAAATTCTTCTTCACAGAGTGATCAACATGTGCAATAAATTTCCAAAAGTAGTAGTGGAGGCCAAAACCCTAGAGTCATTAAGAAATAACTGGATGTTGCAATCGAAGGTAAGGGGTATTAGGATCTCTCTGGATGGATGAATCAAATGGGCTGAATGGCCTTCCTCACCCATAATTAACTTGTGATCCAGGCACCTACTTTCCCCTCTTCTGAAAATGGCAAGTTATGGTGGTATATAATTGCACAGTAAGGACCAACCCTGCAGTACCATCTCTTCACGGGTGAACCTGAACAGCCAGCGTTGGCACCTCAATTAGTATCCAACGGGCCAGTCGTCAGTTTAACGACTAAATAGGATGTCCAGCTCGGGTCCCGGGACCGCCGCCGGGTCAGGATCAGCGCCTGGACCGCGCAGCATCAAGATGGCGCCAGAGACGGTCCGGTGCTAGCGCGCTCTCCCTGCTTTGGGCGGCCCGCTCTCGCCGCTCGCTCCCACAACCGGAGCGAGGTGTTCGGCGAGTCGGGCGGAGGCAGCACAGCGCAGCAAGCAGCAGCAGCCACGTCGACCCACTAGGGCACATCGGCCAGCCGCTCCTCAGCGGGAAGGGATTCCGACCGGGAGGAGGGGAGCTGAGCATGGCGGCCAGATGCTGGACCGGAAGCGGGAGAAGCAGGCCTGGGCCGTCGGACCGTGGAGCAGGCGACGGTGAGGTGGAGGCCGCGGCGACCGGAGGATGTGTTCGGCGAGTCGGGCGGAGGAGCGCAGCGCATCGGGACGCAGCAGCAGACTCGACGACTCGCAGTCCGACTGGGAGGAGGGGAGCCGGGAATGGTGGCCAGAGGGTGAGCGGGAGAAGCAGGCCACCGCACGTGGAGCCGAGCCGGCAACAGTGGGGAGGACGGAGCGGCTGAGGGACATCGTGCTCCCACTGCCACTGGATGCCAAAGAATTGACTTTCTGAACACGGCGCTGTAAAAATAGCTGACGTGTCTCGGTGAGCTCCCACAGCTTTATTGTGGGAGTGATTGGGGAGTAAGCATTCCATTGTACTAGTTACATATGGCAAATAAAGAATCTTGAATCAACGACGGCTCGGCGGAGCAATGGAGCCCGAGCAGCCCGTGGGCGGCGGCACAGGGAGGGCAGCAGCAGGAAGAGGAGGAGCAGGTGGTGGCGGGGTTTGTGGTGACTTTGTTTTAATTATAAATGCTGTATCATGCCATCCTATGGAGTGACAACTATTGTCCGCACATACCAACTACGGGCTACACCTGACAATGCAAAGCCGTTTTTGCGCTAAAAAAAAGTGAACGATCCAATTATTTGATAAGGAATTTAAGAGTTATTATTAGACTCCAATTCCATAGTAGGCATTCATAAGATTCTGCATTACTTAGCCTCCACTACAATTGTACTATGGCCAAGTTAAGCATTGTAACAAACTCAGCTAAGTGTGGTGGTACTGTGGGGGCAGGAAGGGGAGCGGATGCAGGGTTTTGTTGACTTCCGTAAGCTGCTTCAACTTGGTCTTTTGCATTAAGTCTCGATCTGTTCCAAGGCAAATGTTGCTCTATTTATAACATTCTGCTGGTATTTTTTAAATCAGGTTATCAAAAAACAATGGGAGATGGAGGGAACAAATATTTTTTTTTTTAAAAACACAGGAATGTGGAAGTGCATTTCCGTCTTGCTTTCAATGCAAGAAATACTGTGTCCTGTGGGGTGTGTATTACGAGCATTTGGCAACAGGTTCCACTTCTCCCCTTCCAATAAACAAACTTCACCCTCATGATCTTTACCCCACCCCACCAAGTTATTGTCTCATATTATTCAAGTTTCCCATGCCAATCCAATCTGGGAACAGTGTGGGTAAAATACCTACTTTCCCAACCATCTGGCAATGCAGCTGCTCGTGCGTGCGCAACTGAGAGCCAATAAACTTGGCCTCTCCTTCCTCATTTTGTGGGGAACTCCCTGGTTTCCACGTGACGCTCCCAGGTAGCAATGCAGCCAAGATCAGCAACTTATTAACTGGCGGGCAGCAGGCAAAATTCCTGAATCTTATCACTCTGAGCACCGCCTGTTAAACACAGTCACTGCACTGCCCCGCTCTCAGCCACTACAAAAGAATTCGTATTCCCTTCACCATCCTTCTGCTGTTTCTTGGTTTTTTTTCTTCAGAAAGTTGTTTGAAGACTGCGCACTATTGCTGTGATCAGGGGAACTTGCAGGGACAAGGTGAATTATGGCAGCCAACAGTGTGAAGCAGCCAACAGGGATCAATTTATGAGCCCAAGGTGCTTCAGCAGTCTTGCCATGGAGGCCATTAACTCAGTTCCCTCACAAGGGCTGGCACAATTCCTCCAAGCCAGTTTCTTCAATATCAGCACTCGGACAAAAGCATTCTAGTAAAAAGCCAGCACAGGGGAAAGCAACAAGGAAGTTAATCAGAATTCCTGGCAAGCATTTGAATTGTTGAAGGGGATCTTGCTGGCGAGACACCCTGCAGTCTTCCATTATTCTTTTCCTCCCCCATATAGACAAGTGACTCGATGAAATGTTATACTTCAAACACAATCTGTTGTTATTCATTTGGCTTCACTCTGAACAGGGACAGGCACTGGGCATCATGTAGGCCTGTATACAGATGATGCAATTCATGTCTCACATAACCAGGGCTTTGATGGGTGAAAAAGGTGGGGTAGAAACCAGCACTGCAACAGCATCAATCCTCATTCTAAACTACACACTTAATACTTCAAATAAAGCTAGCCTGTTTGTACCTGTGCACGGGAAGCATTTACCAATTGGAACCTACAACTTGAATGGCCGACTCTTGCCATGGAAGGAGTTCAGCGAAGATTCACCAGGCTGATAACTGGGATGGCAGGAATGATGTATGAGGAGAGATTGGGTCGATTGGGCTTGTACTCGCTGGAGTTTAGAAGAATGAGAGGGGATCTCATTGAAACTTATAAAATTCTGACAGGACTGGACAGACTAGATGCAGGAAGGATGTTCCCGATGGTCGGGGAGTCCAGAACCAGGGGTCACAGTCTAAGGATAAGGGGTAAGCCATTTAGGACAGAAATGAGGAGGAATTTCTTCACCCAGAGAGTGGTGAACCTGTGGAATTCTCTACCACAGAAGGCAGTAGAGGCCAATACATTAAATATATTAAAGAAGGAGTTGGATATATTTCTTAAGGCTAAAGGGATCAAGGGGTATGGGGAGAAGGCAGGGACCGGGTACTGAATTTGGATGATCAGCCATGATCTCATTGAATGGCGGAGCAGGCTCGAAGGGCCGAATGGCCTACTCCTGCTCCTATCTTCTATGTTTCTATGACTCTCTGGGTTGTTTATGGCAAATCCTGCTCCGAGTATTTTTAAATCAGTCATTTTTATTACAAATGTGTTGGAAAAAGTACCGACAACTCTTCTAACTTTACACATTTGCACAATAATCCTCTCTAGAAGAGGAGAGAATTCTGCTGTGTATAATTAATGAGCATCCAGTACTGGAACTCGTCATGTTGTTCTTCTATTGTTCGTTCTACAGTTGAAATTGGATGCATTAACCTAAACATATTTTAATGCCACACCGGGCCCCACGTTTGTTTTCCTGAAACAAGGAACTGAAGAGGCTCTCCAAGTTGATTTAAAAAATATAATTGTTCCCGACAACACCCGTGAAGATGATCAAGTTTTCAGCTTAATTTCAACAAGGTGCGCACACTGCTGATGGTTACTGGGACACTTCTCCAAGCCACACCAGCATGATCAAGGTTTACAGAATCGGTGGTTTGTTACCTATTTCTCCTGTGAAACGTTGGCACTTTTGTTCATTGGCACGTTCACAGTGTTGGCAGTCACACAGTGAGCTCTCTCTGGAGGCACCAGTCACCAAATCAAACCTGCTTTGTGCGAGAACGTCTTTCTCTTGCGCCGGTTTCATTTAAATCCCAAATTTGATTGTGCAACAAAGCTTTAATTTACAAAGTATTCTGCACCGATCTTCAAGAGTTCAAAGTGGAGCCTGATCACCATCCTCCCTCAGATCACATGCAGCCATCTCGGATGAATCGCCCTAACCGATTACAGTCCTGCTTTTACAGGAACCGTGTAAAATAAATGGGGCAACAGACATGCTGCAGGGGCAGAGGTGGCTCTGAAAGCAAATTGACAACGGGAAAGGTAAATGCACACCAATGACACTAACGACTTCCGGGGCTCTCTAAATTTCTCCAGGTTACTAAGACAACTGAGCTACCAGCTCACCCATAAAAGGCCAGCAATGCAGTTTCCACCAACATCAGAAAAGGTGAGTGACAAGCGAACGCTGGGGTAATGGTTCCCAAGTTGCTCTTGGTCTTCAAGTCCAGGGTCCCAGATCTTGATCATATATTCAGTGGAACTGAAATTGGTTCCACAATGTAAGTGGTGGTTCCGATAGCTACCACAAATAGAACTGGTTTCGTGTGGGTCTTCAATCTTTTTTGGAATATTTACAGGATTATTGCACCTGTGCAACATTATTTCTCAGTAAAAACCCCTCTTCCGAACAGCTGATTTCAATCCAGCTCTGGTCTCATGCCGTGGCATTGATAATTCAGCCTGCGAGCAACCAGCAGCCTCAACAAACCTCGTGCTCTATGCCTCCATTTGTGGCTGTTGCCTCTGCTGGACGTTCCCAGGGTGCAGTGCTGTTTCAGACGTGGCTCAGTGGGTAGCACACTCGCCTCCGAGTCAGAAGGTTGTGGGTTCAAGTCCTACTCCAGAGACTTGAGCACAAAATTCTAGGCGGACACTCCCAGTACAGTGCTGAGGGAGCGCTGCACTCTGAGGTGCCACCTTTTGGATGAGACGTTAAACCGAGGCCCCGTCTGCTCTCTCGGGTGGACGTAAAAGATCCCATGGCACTATTTCGAAGAGGAGCAGGGGAGTTATCCCTCGTGTCCTGGCCAATATTTATCCCTAATCAACATCAAAAACAGATTATCTGGTCATTATCACATTGCTGTTTTTGGGAGCTTGCTGTGTGCAAATTGGCTGTCACGTTTCCGACATTACAACAGTGACTACACTTCAAAAAGTACTGTAAAGCTCTTTGGGACATCCGGAGGTAGTGAAAGGCGCTATATAAATACAAGTCTTTCTTTCTTTCATCTTGCTCTTCATTAAAGGCAGCTAGGGAATACTATTGTGAGGCAGGTCTTCACTAGCACCCATAATGCATGAATGGGCTCTATTGAAACAGCACTTCACAGTCCAAAACGTTACTACGAACACAGGTTTTGAAACATGGTCTTTCAGTGATTGCTTAGTGAGGCTTGAACAGAATACAGGAAACTTTTTTTTATCCGGCACGGACGGGACCGACGTGGTGCCGGTTCATCAAAAATTCCGGATAACCGAACGCTATAGTAAAAGATACGGAGCTGAGAGCTCCGTATAAAGCAACAAACCCTGTTGCTCAGCTTCAGAACAATGTCCACAAGTTGCAAGCGTCTCTGTAGCTTAGCAACAGCTGCAGCCACACCCTTCCACAGCAACACATGGAGGAAGGCAAGTAATAAAAGTTACCTGAACCTACTCCTGAATTTTGCCGGTTAACCGAGATTTCCGGTTATTTAGGTGCCGGTAAATCGAAAGTTTCCTATAGTTTATTGCTGGTGCCTGTCCTCCTGATTTTTAGTCTAGCCAAGAAGCAAAACCACCAAAATATCACCAACGTGACAAGATCCAGATTAAGAGCAGCAAACTGAAGAATTGTGACTTTGGAAACGGCTAAGCTAAATCTTTTTAAAATACCGCCAGGCAAAAAAAATGTTTAAAAGATACATTTCTGGCATTTATTGCCCAGCCCTATTTGTCCCGAGATGGTGGGCTGCCTTTTTCAACCACAGCAGCAGCTTGATACAACCAAGTGGCTTGCTAGGCCACTTCAGAGGGCAGTTAAGAATCAACCATGCTGGTGTGGGACTGGAGTCACGTACTGGCCAGACCAGGTAAAGGCAAGCAGGTTTCCTGCCCTAAAAGGCATTCGTGAATCAGTTGAGTTTTTAACGACAATCCGAGAGCTTCACAGTCACTCCCGTCTACCCCATCAAATCCTTTAATCACTTTAAACACCTCCGTTAGATCACCCCTTAATCTTCTATACTCAAGGAACTAATGTTTAAGTACAAAACAGCAGCGGCAGAGGCCCAGGAGCAGACTTCTGGTTCATCCTAAATAACAACAGGAAACGCTGGAAAAACTCAGCAGGCCAGGCAGCATCAGTGGAGAGAAACAGAGTTAACGTTTCAGGTCGATGACCTTTCGTCAGAACTGGGGGAAAAAGCAGGAAATGAAAAGCAAGTTTAGGGGCTGGGAAAAGGGGAAGGGGATGAAAGAACAAAAGGGAAGGTCAGTGATGGGACAGAAAGCAGGAGAGATTAAGAGATATTCAAAGCAGGGGGAGGTGGAAATGGGGCAGGTTAAGGAACATAGGATGGCTCTAGATAGGGTGTGAATTGCACTGGTAGAATGAAGGACAGCTGAAGGGAGGGAAGAAAAAACAAAAAGAATGGATAAAAAAATATATATATATATGATAGGGGCCGAGGTTCTGGTTCATCCTCTTCGGCAACAAACTGTGCCTGACCAGGGGAGATTCAGGAAGGAGTATGAAGTAAAACACAGAACAGCAATATAATCTTATAACATCACGTACAACAGCTGCAGAAAAATTAGAATCAATAACCTAACAAACTAAGCAATAAGTAAACGAACTATGACATCTTCTCTAGCAACCAGTCAGCTCTTCCTGTGGGCTTGCACGTGACCAGCTTTTTTCCCCCCGAAAAATAGACGAGTTGTTTTACTGATTTGTGCAGGAAGTTCTTATTGCTTTTAAATCGAATCAGAAGCAACAGCATTGACCTTGAATTTAACCATGCGATGCTTACTTGAAATGTAGGTCCTTAAAAGTGAAATGGGTCTCCACAATGCCTGTAGTCTTGACTCTGGTTCGCAGCACATCCTGCTGGGTCGGGATGTAATCAGATCTCGCTATCCTTTCAAGATCGTTCAGATAACTGTACAAAGATAAAAATAAAAGCTCTAAATTAATAATTATTCACTGATTATAACGCAACACAAAAATATAAAGACGCACTACACATTTTCAGAGTTAGCCGAATTCAAGTACAAGCAAAGAACGTGATGGGCCACACGATGAGTTCCGAATACTGGTGAGAAATTGGTAAGTGTAGGAAAGATATTCCTCACAAGAGAAGGAATACAGGAAACTCTCGATTTACCGGCACCTAAATAACCGGAAATCTCTGTTAACCGGCAAAATTCAGGAGTAGGTTCAGGTAAGCTTTACTTCATATTAGTGGCCGTTCCTGGATCTGTGGCCGTGTAACCGGGGTTCCTGCACTTGTTGCTAAGCAACAGGGAAGCCTGGATCTGTTGCTGTGTATGGAGCTCTCGTACGTTTTACTATACCTCTCTGTAATCCGGACTTTAAAAAAAGAGTTTCCTGTACATCAAGAGGTGCTCTTGGAAGCCTCCAAGTGGCTAATTATTGTAGCATTGGTGGAGACCTGATAAGATCATCTGGCCTCCCTCAATGTCCAGCGCTGGGGGAGGTGAAGGAGAGAGAGAAGTCATGGAGGCTGGGAAAAGGTACTGCAAATATTAAGCTGACTTATTTCTTCTTCCTTTATCAGCTGGAAAAGTGCTCCATCGCAAGACAGTTGGAGAAATAAAGGCTTGATGGGCCAAGTCAATGCCTCAAAAATTGGGTGAATCAAAGAGCAACGTTGAGGGCAGACTGACCCACCCTTGTGGCTAAGGAGGGTAGTGGGAATTGCAGCAACATTATGAAGCAAGAGAGTTCACATTCTCAACAGTAATGTCTGGAGAAAGTACGGAGCACAGTTCAGGTCTTTCCCAACAGGGAAGGAGGGAAAATACTGGGGGTGGGTGAGGGAAATCACTCAGGCTGTTCCATCATGTGCTTTTGTAGGCAGATCGAGAGGAGCATGAGCTGAGATCTGGAAGCAGGTAAGTTGGGGAAACAGTGTGCGCGTGGAGGCAAGGGTGTGAACAGAGAAATGACAAGCTTGTTAGATGCATTATGGGCTAATCCTGGCAAAGTAATTTGAGCCCTATTGCATAAACAAACATTCAGTATAATTAACCAGCATTATCAGTTCTCTCGATATCCGCTTCAGTGAAAATACAAGGTCAGACGAGAAATGATCACACTAGCTTTCAGCGCCGCAACCGTACTCCACTGATGGGCATGCGGAATTCCAATGCAAACAATGTCAGACAAAATTAGACATTGGTGACTTTTGTATTACAGCGTATTGCAAAACCCTTCCACCCTTCAGTAATACCCAAACATCTTTTACAATTGAGATGCAATTTCCCTACACTCGAAGGGACTGGAGATGTGCTGCACCATCACAGATGCAATATTCTGCACGCAGCGCACAACTCTGGATCATTGACCCTTTACTAGAGGAGTACACATTGTGATGCTTCCCTGCGTTGAAAGAAAGAACGACTTGCCTTTCGCCATCTCAGGACATCGCAAAGCGCTTCACAGCTAGTGAAGTACTATTGACGTATCGTGACTGGCCTAATATAGGGGAGCATAGCAGCTAATTTGCACACGGCGAGGTTCCACAAACAGCAATGGGTTAAACGACCAGATAACCTGCTTTTAGCAATGTTGGTTGAGGGATAAATGTTTGACAGGACACAAGAACTCCCCTGCTCTTCTTCAAAAAGTGCTATGACATAGGTTACCGCCACCTGAAGTGGCAGACGGGGCCTTGATTTAACATCTTACCCGAAAGACAGAACTCTGACATGGCAGCACTGCCTCGGTACTGTACTAGAGTGTCGGCCCAGATTATGTGCTGAAGTCTCTGCAGTGAGGCTTGAACCCACGACCTTCTGACAGAGGGGAGAACGTTTCCACTAAGTAAAGAATGCCTCATTATGCCTCGAGCTGCCAAATCACTGGTGCCAGCAGAAAGGGCGAGTGGAGGCCAGACACTTTCACAAATAGAAGAAACTGGCAGGAATGACGTATGAGAGAGATTGGGTCGATTGGGCTTATACTCGCTGGAGTTTAGAAGAATATGAGGGGATCTCATTGAAACTTATAAAATTCTAACAGGACTAGACACACTAGATGCAGGAAGGGTGTTCCCGATGGCGGGGGAGTCCAGAACCAGGGGTCACAGTCTAAGGATAAGGGGTAAGCCATTTAGGACAGAAATGAGGAGGAATTTCTTCACCCAGAGAGTGGTGAACCTGTGGAATTCTCTACCACAGAAGGCAGTAGAGGCCATTTCATTAAATATATTCAAGAAGGAGTTAGATATATTTCTTAAGGCTAAAGCGATCAAGGGATACGGGGAGAAGGCAGGGACAGGGTACTGAATTTGGATGATCAGCCATGATCTCATTAAATGGCGGAGCAGGCTCGAGGGGCCGAATGGCCGACTCCTGCTCCTATCTTCTATGTTTCTATGTTTGGTCAAGTTACTCCCCTGGCGTCAGACAGGGTGGCTCCCATATATTTCCGTTTGGCCAATACACAGCAGTCTGTACCCCAGTCACTTGCCTGCCGCCCCATCAGATAATGAATGAAGCAAAGTGAGGATAACCCAAAGAACACGGCTGAAAGTATAAAAGAAATTTGGGATAGCTCTACCCCTACCCCTACCCCCACCCCAGAGCAGCTTTACATTTATCTCCCGTGTATCTTTGCAACCCCATTTAAAGCAAATAGTTCTGGAAGTGATTCTAACAAATCTGGAACAGGCTGGACAGACCAGAGGGTCTTTTCCAATGTTCACTTTAAGCTGTGTGGTCGCGCAGCGCTCCAGGGATCCCGCGCAGCCGGCTTTTCAATGCAAAAACCGCGCATGCGCGGTAATTTGAATAGCCTGCCAATAGCTGAGAAAAATTACAGGGAACACTGGTCTTTTCCTGTACGACATGGTTCGTATGTTCGCATTTCAACTGGTGATGAACATGCTGAAGCCCGTGAGGTTCCGCCCGGTTATAGAATATACCACATGACATGGAAAACAAAGTGCTTTTAAACCATTGGATGAAACTGTTTCAGTAGCACCAGCTAATATCTGAAACAAGATTTTTTTTTAAATTGGGCTTTCTGGCACCTACTGTGGAAGTCTAAAGTTAAACTTCACCTCTCCTAAACCATCACCACCAGAAAATCAAAGTTATGTTTCCACCTTTCCTTCAAGTCTCTCCCTACATTATTCCCCAGACAAATCTTTGTCAACAGCAACTACATAGAAACATAGAAGATAGGAGGACTAGGCCATTCGGCTCCTCGAGCCTGCTCCGCCATTCGATGAGATCATGGCTGATCATCCAAACTCAGTACCCCGTACCTGCCTTCTCCCCATATCCCTTGATACCTTTAGCACTAAGAAATATATCCAACTCCTTCTTGAATATATTTAAAGACTTGGCCTCAACGGCCTTCTGTGGTAGAGAATTCCATAGGTTCACCACACTCTGGGTGAAGAAATTCCTCCTCATCTCAGTCCTAAATGGCTTACCCCTTATCCTTAGACTGTGACCCCTGGTTCTGGACTCCCCCGCCATCGGGAACATCCTTCCTGCATCTAGTTTGTCCAGACCTGTCAGAATTTTATAAGTTTCGATGAGATCCCCTCTCATTCTTCTAAACTCCAGCGAGTATAAGCCCAATCGACCCAATCTCTCCTCATACGTCATTCCTGCCATCCCAGGGATCAGCCTTGTGCTGAGCAATAGCCTTGGGTGACTTGGTTTCATATTTTCCTTTACTCCCTTTCGGGAAATGTCGCAACTTTTCAATTGGGAGCTGGCAAGAAAAGTTGAAACTCTTCCCAATCACTTCTTATAAAATACTTGCTTTGATTCTTCCACTGAAATAATATGTGTGCATTGAAAATTGAAGATAAACATACTTTATGTCCTCTAAGGGAATTCAGTTACTCATCTGACCCTTTCCTTTAAACCAGTGATCAGCAAGACTACAAACAGCTGCTTTAGTAATACTTGATTTTTCCCGGCCATAGGGGTCGGCCTTGCCTCAGTTGGTAGCAGTCTCGCCTCCGAGTCAGAAGGTCAAATGTTCAATGTCCTACTCCAGAGATATGAGCACAACATGTAGGCTGACACTCCAACTGCAGCACTGAGGGAGCGCTGCACTATCGGAGGTGATATCTTTCGGATGAGACATTAAAGAGAGGTCCGTCTGCTCTCTCGGGTGGACGTCAAACATCCCGTGGCACTATTTCAAAGAGGAGCATGGGGAGTTCTCCCCAGTGTCCTGGCCAATATTTACCCCTCATCATCACAAAAAAACAAGTATCTCGTCAATATCTCATTGCTATTTGTGGGGACCTTGCGGTGTTTGGCTGCCGCGTTTCCAACATCACTAGAGTGACTACACTCCAAAAGTACTTCATTGGCTGTAAAGCGCTTTGGGACTTACTGAGGTCATGAAAGGTGCTATATAAATGCAAGATCAGTTTTTTCTTTACACTGTACAGTCAAGCAGAACCGCACATGCCTCTACTCAGTCATCATCACGTACATAGTACTAAATTGTATCAAATCTTTACAGACGGCAGCACTACTTCTCAGTGTAAATTTCGGTGACATTCAACTTCAAACCTTCACAATCATTTCCCCTTGTAATTATTTTTAGTATATGTTCCCAACACTAGTCCCAAGAGTGTGAACAAGTAATTGCTCCCAGTTCACTCGCTGCCACAGCACCCTGCATTAAATTACCTACTGATTTGGCCCCACTCAGCGGGGGAGAGAGAGGGGGGGAGAGAGATGGGGGGGGAGAGAGAGGGGGGGGAGAGAGAGGGGGGGGAGAGAGAGGGGGGGGAGAGAGAGGGGGGGAGAGAGAGGGGGGGAGAGAGAGGGGGGGAGAGAGAGGGGGTGGAGAGAGGGGGTGGAGAGAGGGGGGTGGAGAGAGGGGGGGAGAGAGGGGGAGAGAGAGGGGGAGAGAGAGGGGGGAGAGAGAGAGGGGGGAGAGAGAGAGAGGGGGGGGAGAGAGAGAGGGGGGGGAGAGAGAGAGGGGGAGAGAGAGAGGCTATTCACCACAGGGGAATTACAGGCACGTACTGTTATCCTACCACACTGTTGTATGGCCCACTGATATACCAACGTGCTGAGTTGCAGTGACGCCACTTAAATCTGTGTTGTAGTAAATATTCTCATCCTTCCAAAGCGGAGAGACTTTTGAAATTCTGTTTACTGCCCAAGATACTGCAATGTAAAGATTCCTATAAACAGAACACAAGTGCTTTTACTGGAAGCTGTCAGACATAGAAGTGAGACTCAAGACGCAGGTCACTGAACCCCCTCCCCAACACGCACCGGGGACAGAATTAAATTGTGTGTGTAAATCACAGGCTCCATGACTAGTCAACAAGCTCTTAAATAAATAATCACACTCACTTTCGCACAAGGGACAGTCAGTTCGGAGACACGTCCTCCCAATCTCCCCCCTCCCCAGTTAAAAAAAGTCTCCACACTGACTGCTGCCTGTGTCTAAATGCCAAGGCCTCATGACGGTTCACTGATTAAACAGGGAATCTCACCTTTTGGTCACTGCAGCAGATTTCACTGATCGGGGGATATTCAGCAGTGTTCTTTTACATTTACTGTAAACTGTTTGGGTGCAAACACTCAAATTTAGAAAGTCTCTGGTTCCAAGCATTTTTGTTTTGCTGCCGCATACAATCCAAAAGCAATGGAATGTTATGGAAAAATGACTTTTGCAGATGTTCTATGAAACCGACTGTGTAAAAAGAGCCATGAAAGCTGGGGGGGGGAGGGGGTGGAATCTCTACTTTCACGTCAACACGATATGAATCTGTTCGGGATCATCTAACAGGCACGTGGTGTTGGCACCGCTAACTAAAAGGCGGCAGCATTGATCAGCACTCTCGAAGTTCATTAAGATTAACAGACATCTCTTCACTCTTGTGCGTGACTGACCCCATCCTGGAACCCGAGCAGTACGCTACGTGCCGTTCTCCTTGCTTCAGAAGGAGCCTGTAACTTAATCACCATAGCAACGTCCAACATGGGAAGAGAGAGAGAAAGAAAAATCAAGCAAGTAGCAGCCCCACAGTAACCATTTATTAACCATCTAACGGACTCTGCAATATTTACTGCTTATGTACTGTATGTTTGTGCCAATACTCAGATCAGTAGTTCTTTACAGAAGTGTTTCTTTGTTTAAAAAAAGGGATTGGCAACTCATTCTCGAGAGTAAAAGTTTTCAAATATTTTGGAGTAACTTAACACTGGGGACACCCCCACCCCCCTCCTGCCCCCAAATAGCTCAGTGGGTAAAGATTGTCCCAGATTGGATCCCTGGTCTGTACTGGGTTAACTGATCATAGCCAGGGCAGCAGCACCAGGAGCATTAAAGTGGAGGAATGAGAAGGGTCAGGAAGTGAAAGAGAGGAAAAATAATAACTCGGGCTTCCTACGCCTGATACTTAGCCAGTGTCTCCGACTAGAAAGTGCCTCTATATATAAAGCCAAGGATCCCGCATTATTATTATTATTATTTTTTTTTTTTAAAACAGCCTTCTCAACTGGTCTCGCCACCTTCAAAGACTGGTGTACATGCATCCCCAGGTCTCTGTTCCCACACCTCCTTTAGTTTATATTGCCTTTCCTCATTCTTCCTACCAAAATGTATCGCTTCGCACACTTCTCTGCATTACATTTCATCGGCCATGTGTCTGCCCATTTTACCAGTCTGTCTATATCCTCCTGAAGACTGTTACTATCCTCCTTATTGTTTACTACATTTCAGAGTTTCAGATTATCTGCAAATTTTGAAATTATGCCCTGTATACACAAGTCCAGGTTATTAATATATCAAAAAGAGCCGTGGCCCTAATACTGACCCCTGTAGAACACCACTGTATACCTGCCTCCAGTCTGAAAAACAACTGTTCAGCCCTACTCTCTGTTTTATAAAGTATTATAAAGTATTTACAGCACATAAACAGGCCATTCAGTCCAACAGGTCCATGCCGGTGTTTATGCTCCACACGAGCCTCCTCCCACTGCTCTTCATCTCACCCCATCAACATATCCTTCTATACCTTGCTCCCTCATGTGATTATCTAGCTTCCCCTTGAATGCATCTATGCCTTTCACCTCAACTACTTACTGTGGTAGCGAGTTCCACATTGTAACCACACTCTGCTTTCTCAGGTGGACGTAAAAGATCCCACGGCACTATTTTGAAGAGGAGCAGGGGAGTTATCCCCGGTGTCCTGGGCAATATTTATCCCTCAATCTACATAACAAAAACAAATTAGCTGGTCATTATCACATTGCTGTTTGTGGGAGCTTGCTGTGCACAAATTGGCTACCGTGTTTCCTATATTACAACAGCAACTACACTCCAAAAGTACTTCATTGGCTGTAAAGCGCTTTCAGACATCCGGTGGTCGTGAAAGGCGCTATATAAATGCAAGTCTTTCTTTCTCTCTGGGTAAAGATGTTTCTCCTAAATTCCCTATTGGATTTATTAGTGGCTATCTTATATTTATAGCCCCTATGTTCTGGTCTTGCCCGCAAGTGGAAACATCTCTAGTTGTTTCATGTGTAGGGACCCTAATTGAAATATTTGCAATGGCCCCAAGGTGACTTGCTCACAGTTTGTGTGCAGGCTGCCAGTACCCCTTCATGCTGGCTAACCACATTGGGATGCGCTGAACCATCAGACATGTTAAAAGCCATTGGTCTCCACGCCTCATAATACAGCGATAGGACGCCTCCCACATTATTGGCCCCGATATTTGTTTTAGAATTGGACCAGTAATATACAGCGCATTCCACGGCAATGTAAAGTCAGAACTTGCATTTATATCGCACCTTTCACAACATCCCAAAGTGCTTCACAGCCAATGAAGTACTTTTTGAAGTGGAGTCACTGTTGTAATGTAGGAAATGCGGCAGCCAATTTGTGCACAGCAAGCTCCCACAAACAGCAATGAGATAATGACCAGATCATCTGTTTTTAACAATGTTGGTTCAGGGATAAATATTGGCCAGGACACCGGGGATAACTCCCCTGATCATCTTCGAAATAGTGCCGTGGGATCTTTTAAGTCTACCTGACAGTAGACGGGGCCTTGGTTTAACGTCTCATCTAAAAGGACGGCACCTCGGACAGTGCAGTACTCCCTCAGTGCTGCACTGGAGTTTCTATCCCATGGCCAATTTTGTATCCATGCTGCCACTGTCCCTTTAATCCCACAGGCTTCAATTTTTCGAACAAGCCTATGTTCCTACATTACAACAGCGACTACACTTCAAAAAGTACTTCCTTGGCTGTAAAACGCTTTGGGACGTCCGGTGGTCACGAGAGGCGCTGTAGAAATGCAAGTCATTCTTTCTTATGTGGTACTTTATCAAACACCTTTTGAAAGTCCATATATACAGACTTGAAAAATTGGGGCTTTTTTCATTAGAACGACAGAGTTTGGGTCGATATAATGGAAGTGTGTAAAATTATGAAAGCACGGGACAAGAGAGATAGAAGCAGACGGTTTCGAGTACTTGATGGGTCTAGAATTAGAAGCCATAGATGCAAGATTAAATCCAAGAAATTTAGCACAGAGAATTGAGAGAAACTTTTTTTTTTTAATTATTTTTTTTAATTAAAATTATTTTTTTATTTTTTTTTATTTTTTTTTAAAACGCAGAACGTTGAGAGGTTGTGGAATTGATCTCCAAAGCAGGTAAATGTGATCTGACATGGAGGGTAAACACCAACATGGACTGGTTGGGCTGAATGGCCGGTTTCCGTGTTGTAATTTTGATGCATATTTCTGTGCATTTCTGGCACCAGAAAATTAGTTAGTTTGAAAGCAAGGGCTAGTGATTCTACTGACAACAAAACACGCTGATTGGAGGTCCACATTTTAGCAACATGCTTCACTTTAAAAAAAAGATAGCTAATCCAAGTAACTACAGGCCAGGTAGCTTAACATCTGTAGGGGGGAAAACTTTAGACTCTTTAATTAAAGATGAAATTGCCACGTATCTCAGTAGAGTGGAATCAGTGTTAATATACAGCACTTGGACATTTACCAGAAAATAAACTAGGTGGCACCTACACAAGACTATTAAGAAAAGCCTTAGCTGTCAGCTAGGAGAATCACATCCCCAATGGGATACTATACGGAGTCTTAGAATAACAGTGATAAAGCATAGAGGGCTGGAACTTGCTGGGAATTCCTTCAGAGCAATGGAAGAACTGGTTTTATTACTATTATCCTGGGAACCAAAATATGGAAACAGTGAGAGGTCAGCCTAGAATTAAGAACACTCAACTTGTACAGAAATTCCCATACAAGTATCATCATACATTATGAATAAAAGAGGTGTGGAGGACTGTCTCACGAGCTCAGATGATAGTCGAACGATGATGAGGAGTTAAGGAGAAAATAATTCCTGGACTAATTCTCCGGAGACTTGAGTTCAAATCCCACCACAGCAGCTGGGGAATTTAAATTCAGTTAATTAAATCAATCTTGGAATAAAAAGCTAGTATCAGTAATGGTGACCATGAAACTACCGGTTCACTAATGTCCTTTGGGGAAGGAAATCTGCCGTCCTTACCCGGTCTGGCCTATATGTGACCCAAGACCCACAGCAATGCAGTTGACTCTTAACTGCCCTCTTATTCACGGTGGCGGCTCACCACCACCTTCTCGAGGACAATCAGAGATGGGGAATAAATGCTGGCCTTGCCGGCGACGTCCACATCCAGTGAATGAATAATTTTTAAAAAGCAGCGATTTCCACGCACCGCCCTCCTCAGTTTAGGTGCATCATCGGTTGCCGGTCTTCGTAAGCCTGCTGAGATGTAATACGGGGACCCAAGTCTGAACAGTGCAGCCAAACAGATTGGTTCCCTGCATTGAGCTCACCAACAAAAAGTTGCTTGATCAGGCAGCAAAGTTAGAGAGGCACAATTTTGTGGGTTTAGGATAACCATCGCAGGTCAAATCTTAGAAATGAAGCAAAAGTTAATTTGGGGTTTATCCTATTGTACTCTACTGTCCGCTGCACTCCTGTTAAAACAGGCACTCTCCTGATGCATTGATGCCTTATTTCTTATTGCCATTCGATATTGTGTCCTACCCGACTCAATTAAAAGTTGCCTATTTCCACACCTCTCTTGCCGCGATTCCCATCCATACCTTGGTCACTTCCCAGCTTGACTTCTCCCAATGCTTTCACCAGCCTCTTGACCTCCAACCTATACAAACTCCAACTTATCCAAAACTTCACCACTCAAATCCTATCCTGTATTACCAACAACTTATATTTATATAGTGCCTTTAACGTAATAAAACATCCCACATATTGAAAAATAGTAATAAAAAATATACACGCTTACTTTCTTTCAATATTGCCACTATATTCTGTACCACATTCAATTAAGTTCTGTTGACCTATCGCATCCGTCCGTTGCCTCAGTGCATTGATTTCACAATCCTCATTCTGGTTATACATCATTCCATGGCCGTATACCATTCAACCCTGTATCTCTGCCCATGCCCTCCCCTCAGACTCTGGTCTACAGCGTGTCCCCTCCACCCTCTGCTGTCAGTGGTGGAGCCTTCAGCCATCATTTCCCCTACTCAAATTCTCTTCCTCACCTTCAAAAGCCTCCTTAAAATCACTGTCTCCAATGATGCAGCCATCTCCCTTAATTCTTCCAGCTCTCACTCAGTGTCCGTTCTCCCATAAAACACTCGGGACGTTTTCCTACATTAAAGGCACGAAGTTCAAATTGGTGTTGCACCTTCTTCACCGATCTTAAATGCAATGCGCATTTGACATTTTTAATTTGGCTAAGGACCAAACAGAAGACTAACACAAGATGCCGGTTAATTTCCATACCTTCATCGCCCCTATTCCAACAGCAAACTAGGAGTTACTTTTTAGCACATTCAAAACAAATCATAGTTTTAATTCTATTCACTGGTGACGCCGAATAACAGCAACTGCGATTACATGCATGTGGATCTGTGTTTATGACCATCTTATGCGCAAGGCACACAGTTTATTTCTGGTTATCCAGCAGGGCAATGGCAAAGGGATACTGTATAATCAAAGTTGCGCATCTAAGCAACAAAGTGCACCTAACTACAGACCGACAATGTGAGACTGGCGAGCGTCGGACAGATAGGCACTTGTACAGCTGGCCTTCTCGCCATCCCCCACTTCTTCTGTACTATCCTAATCATTATACAGTTTGACAATTCTGATTGTGAAAATGATAATTGGACTCCAGCTACATGACACCCCGTCTTCATTAATTGCTTAAAGCCTTCATCCGTGCAAGGCATACAAACAAACTTCTAATCAGCTAATGTAAAACAAGAGCTCACAAATATTACCAACACCACAGACGAGGTGGTGCGGAATCTCCGGCTACATGTTTAGCTGTAATTTTCATCAACATGTCTTGTATTTGTCCGAATGGCATTGTAACATGATTACAAACAAACTATTTTTTGTGCATACTGCTCGTTGTTTCTTTGTTTCAAATAGCCCTCCCATCAGCTTTGTAAATTGATCCGAAAAGCATCATGTAGCTGTTATGAGCCAGCTCCAGTGTAATCTGTCAGGGTGTATTATGAAGAACCTTTTATTAAAGTAAATTAGCTACAGTCATAATGAGGCAATTTATGGTACTGTAATCGGGTAATTATAGCAGTAAGCTTCAAAATAACAAATCCCTTCAGACACTGGAACCAAGCGGAGCAAAGGCGCAAGTTTGGGCCTGCCTGCTCACACCAGATAATCACACCACTCACTTTGTGTTACAATCATTTGCTTATTGTTCTCCTGTAAATCAGGGGAACCCTTCTGAGAAATGTCAACCTCTGTCGGATTTTCCTTTCCTCTTGCTAAACCAATTATTGTAATAGCTTCGTTAGAAGTAAAAGTGTTTACCAATTAAACACAAGATGAACAGAAACAGAACGTGTTCACTTCCTTCTCCAATTAGGGTTGAGGGGTCTGTGGTGATTATTCTCTATGTTTAGTAAGAAGTATTGTGATTGGTTGTTTGTTTCCTGCCTTGGGATATATGCTGTAATCTCATTGGTAGTTGATGTCATGTGATTTGTGGTGGCCATCTTAAATTCAGTTCTTTCCAGCCTTTAGTTGGGACTGGGTGTTGAAGATGTGCTACAGGATTTTTAAGTTAATAAAGTCTAGATTAGAAAGGCAAATCTATTCTTTATTTCAATTTATTAACTTTATGTCAGAATGGAGTGATATCTTCAACCAGAACGATTCAGTGCTGATCCTAATTCTGCAGGAGTGGATGATAAATGGAAGCATTGGTATTGTACAATTAAAAACTTTTTGGGCGTGTTGGATCAAGAGTCTCTAAATAAGCTGAATATGCTGATCAACTACATTGCTCCGGATGTGTATAAGTATATTTTAGACTGTAAAACTTACGAAGTGGCTATTTTTACATTGGAAAAGATTTTTGTTAAACCAAAGAATGAGGTATTTGCACGTCACCTTCTATCTGCCCGTAGGCAGCAGGTGGGAGAATCTTTGGATACTTATTTACAAGCACTTTGGTGCCTTAGTGTTAACTGTAATTATAAGGCCGTGACGGCTGAAGAATATAAGGAAGAATCGGTACGGGATACTTTTATTAGTGGATTACTGTCTAGATCAATTCGTCAGCGGTTGTTAGAAAATAAGACTTTGGATCTTAAGAGTGCTTTTGAGCAAGCTTCTACATTGGATGTGGCTCAGAGAAGTTCGGATTCTTATGCTCTTTTTAATCGGCCTGTGACTGTGGTTTCGGCAGTTCCGGATGAAAAGGAATTATGTGGACTTAATAGGAGTGGTTTACTAGATTCTGAAACAGTTTCTACTTCAGCGGCTGTTGCCTCTAGGATTCAGAAGTGTTATTTTTGTGGGAACGTCCGGCACCCTCGTCTGAAGTGTCCTGCTCGGGAGGCTGTGTGTAGTAAATGCGGCAAGAGAGGTCATTACGCACGTGTGTGTAAATCATCAGGTTCAATTACCTCCTCTGTGACTATTCAGCCTTTAGATAGGGTGTTTATTGCATCAATTTCTGCTGCATTTGCTCATGGCCTAAACAAAGCTATAGTTACGGCCCAAGTTAATGGGTTGGAATTGAAGGCCCTTATAGATACGGGCAGTACCGAGAGTTTTATAAGTCTTCAGTTTGCAAAGGAGAAGCATTTGAAAATTTCGCCTGTTTCCTATCAGGTGTGTATGGCTCAGACGACTCTCACTTCACAAGTAGCTGGTTGTTGCCTTGTGAAATTGATTCTTCTAGGTAATACGTATACTGATCTACGCCTATCTGTTTTGCCTAATCTCTGTGCGGATATTTTGATTGGTCATGATGTGCTTCAGTTACACGAGTCTCTCAATCTTTCATTTGGAGGGACTAAGCCACCTTTATCTATTTGTGGATTAACCTCTTTATCCATTTCTCCATTATCACTTTTTTCCAATTTGATGCCGGATTGTAAGCCAATTGCTACCAAGTCAAGAAGGTATAGCAGTCAGGATAGAGAATTTATTAATTCTGAAGTTCAACGTCTCTTATTGGAAGGAATCATTGAACCTAGTTGTTCGCCTTGGCGGGCACAGGTAGTTGTCACGACTAACGAGAGACATAAGAAACGAATGGTGATAGACTATTCCCAAACTATTAATAGGTATACTCAATTAGATGCGTACCCTTTGCCTAAGATTGATGAGCTTATCAATAAAGTATCTCAGTATAAGGTTTTTAGCACTATTGACCTAAAGAGTGCTTATCATCAGATTCCTATTGTTAAGAAGGATCAACCATATACGGCCTTTGAGGCTGGTGGAAAGCTGTATCAGTTTTGCCAAATACCATTTGGTGTTACTAATGGTGTTGCTTGTTTTCAACGGGCAATGGATGCTTTTATAAGTGATAACTCTCTCTCTGACACCTTTTCATATTTAGATGACATCACAGTGTGTGGCAAATCAAGGGTGGAGCATGATTCTAATTTAGAAAGATTCCTTCAAGCTGCGGAAAAAGTTGGTTTAACTTTCAATAAAGAGAAGTGTACCTTTTCGACCACTGAGGTAAATCTACTGGGGTACATTATCTCGGGAAACAAGATTAAACCAGACCCAGAACGTCTGCGACCATTGATTGATTTACCTTGTCCTACTAATTCTAAGGCTTTGCAACGAGTTGTTGGACTGTTTTCTTACTATTCTAATTGGATTGCAAATTTTTCACAGAAGATCCGGCCTCTTATTCGGGTTACGACATATCCTCTATCATGGGAGGCCAGGACGTGTTTTGATAATTTTAAAAAGGATATCCTTGGAGCAGTTGTGCATTCTATTGATGAGCAGGTTCCTTTTGTGATTGAGACGGACGCTTCTGATTTTGCAATTGGGGCTACTCTGAACCAAAATGGAAGACCTGTGGCCTTTTTCTCACGTACCTTGAACAATAGTGAAAAAAGGCATTCTTCAATAGAGAAAGAGGCGTATGCAATAGTAGAAGCACTGCGTAAATGGAGACATTATTTATCGGGGCGACATTTTACGTTGGTAACTGATCAAAAGTCTGTGTCCTTTATGTTTGATGTCAAACATTTTGGAAAGATTAAGAATGATAAAATAATGAGGTGGAGGATTGAGTTGGCATGTTACCATTTTGATATAGTTTATCGTCCGGGGAAGGATAACGTTGCTGCTGATGCGCTGTCGAGGGCTTATTGCTCTGTGATTCACGGAGATACGCTTATTAATCTTCACAATGCCTTATGCCATCCTGGGGTTACGAGGATGATACACTTCGTACGCAGTAAGAATTTGCCCTTTTCAGTTGAAGACGTCAAGCGGATGACTTCATCATGTTCTATCTGTGCTCAGTGTAAACCGAATTTCTTTAAGCCTCAACGAGCTCATCTTATAAAGGCTACTTCTCCTTTTGAGCGTCGATTTCAAGGGGCCTCTTTCTTCAACTACTCAAAACCGATATATATTTACTGTTGTGGATGAGTTTTCAAGGTTCCCTTTTGCTTTTCCTTGCGCAGATGTATCAGCTGCTACAGTTATCAAATGTCTGACTCAACTTTTTGTCATCTTTGGGATGCCTGCGTATATCCATTCGGATCAGGGAAGTTCTTTTATGTCTTCCCAGTTGAAGGAATACCTCCAGAGTCGGGGAATTTCTACTAGCAGAACTACCCCGTATAATCCCCAGGGTAATGGACAGTGCGAACAATACAATGGGGTGATCTGGAAGGCAGTTATGTTGGCTTTGACATCCCGGAACCTTAAGAATACAGTGGGAAATGGTACTGCCTGATGCCCCGCATTCCATTAGATCATTGCTTTCAACGGCTACTAATGTGACCCCCCATGAAAGGCTCTTTAACTATCCGCGGAGATCTACTACGGGATATTCGGTACCTTCATGGCTTACTATGCAGGGACCTGTGCTGCTTCGACGCCATGTTAGATTGTCAAAATATGATCCTTTAGTGGAGGAGGTGGAGCTGTTGGAGGCAAATTCCCAATATGCTCATATTCGATTCCAAGATGGGAAAGAAAGTACCGTTTCAATTAAAGACTTGGCTCCTTGTGGTGGCCAGCCCTCTTCTGAGGATATTAACAATAGTCATGATTCAGATAATGTGGATGCTGTTACAGATACTACGAATATTTCCAATCCGACTGCAGATAATTATACTTCTATTAGTCAGCCCTCGATGGATGTTCATGACCGTCCCAGTTTACCTCCTGATGGGATTTCTAATCCGGAAACCGTTGAAAATCGGGATATGGATAGCCCTCCTGCAGAAGATACTTGTGTCTCCTGGTGTGGGAGGGCAAGGAATTTCATCAAGGTTAAGAAGGTCGACATGAAGATAGCCGGTCGACCGATTGAAAATGGACTTTTAAATTGATAATGTTTTAAAATTGTTGAAGTATTATATTATATTGTTTTAGTTGAGAGATACTTAATACTTATGTGCAATGTTACTATTTGTTGTTGCTCACTTAGTATTGTGTCATGTTGAATAGTTTTATTTTGTCTGTGCATAGTTTTAGTTGTAAATAATTAATTATAAATTGTAAAGGTTATTTAGGTTGGAGTATATTTTAAAAGGAGGGGTGAATGTGGTGATTTTCTCTGTTTAGTAAGAAGTAGTGTGATTGGTTGTTTGTTTCCTGCCTTGGGATATATGCTGTAATCTCATTGGTAGTTGATGTCATGTGATTTGTGGTGGCCATCTTAAATTCAGTTCTTTCCAGCCTTTAGTTGGGACTGGGTGTTGAAGATGTGCTACAGGATTTTTAAGTTAATAAAGCCTAGATGAGAAAGGCAAATCTATTCTTTATTTTAGGGTCGCAGCCTATGCATTCATAATAACTTCTTCATAATTAGTTCAATGACAGTTGTTGCGATAAGAAAATGAAACTTTCACGATGATCATTAGGCTGAACTGTAACCTTTAGCTACCTTACATCTGAACCTTCTATATTAAGAGTTGGGCTAGTGCATTTACCAAGTATTTCAAGCATCACAGAACTATATTGTCAAGTCTCCTGATTAACTGTCAGTGAGGTTGTTTATTTGTTCTTTGGATGTAGACGCTGAGGAAGGCAGCATTTATTACCCATCCCGATCTGCTCTGAAGGCATTAAGAATCAACCACATAGTGTGGATCGGAGTCAAATGTAAGCCAGGCTGGTTAGGGCAGGTTTCCTTCCCCATAAGCTAGTAGCAAGTTTCCCCTGGGTTGAGTGGCTGTGGATCCACGTGCATGCCATTGTAAAGTGCCATTCTCAGAGTGAATGGAGCTGCTTGCTCCTGGCCTACTCACTGCCTACATTAGCCATTGGAGCAGCAAAGCACGAAAGCTCAGCCGTCAAAACTGAAGATGCTTACAACTCGGGGCTCATTAGAGGAAGAGATGGATGAACTATTTCAGAAAGTTATTTCCCTACACTATACCTTCCCCACTTCAGTCCACTGGATTTTTTCCTTGGCAAGTCAGCAACGCTTTAAACTGCTGCTTCATTCTCAGCACTGTGCACAGTGGCAGGAGCCATGCTCACCCCGAGCCCACTCTCAGTACAGGGTTTATAGACCAGGAGCAAAGAAAAATGGGGATTTTTCCTTTTAATAAATAAAAAGGCAAACACAAAATTAGCATAAGACTAGAAGAGCAAACACGATGTCCCGATTATCCACCGCTGATAAAAATTCCCGAAATCGCACAGGAATGTCACATTTAACCTTTCACTATATTATAAATAACTAGCGAGGGAGCGAATACAAGATGATCTCAGCATTCAGATGAAAAGCTGGTCATACGTCTTTTGCTGTTTGATTTCATCAGAACTCATTTCTTTCTTGCAGTCACTCCCACCGATTATTCTCTATGGCCTTGAAATTATGCTGTGGGATAATCGGTAAAACAATTTATTTATTAGGTTAACGCCTCCACTAAAATAGCAGAGAGGAATTTCAGAGAAACACATTATCTTAACCCATTATCCCATAGTATAATTTTTTTGATGTATCTTTTGTAGTCCATGTAACTGTGTTGTGCAGCCTTTTGACAATATATGCAGCACACGGAATTTCCAGTAATCAGCACCACATGATTTACTGATTAAACTTGCAGCAATTACTTCATAATCGCCAGTCTTCTTGTGCAATTATCATCATTCGGCAAGGTCTTGGAGTGCACGGTGTGTCTGCAGTCAAAGCCACCATCAACACAACACCAAAAAATTAATCAACCCCCCTCCTGCAATTCAACAATCAATATCTTCTTTGCTCTTGTGGTTTGTCTCATCTGAACTGAAGCTAAAATTCAATCACCGACTCCCTGACATCCACACTTCTCTATATAAAACATGCTTAAGTGTAAACCATAAGCTAACAGCCACACAAACCAAAAGGTCCCAAGTTCAACTCCTGGTTTGCACTGAGTTAGCCTATGTCAGCTAGGGTGGCAAATGGAGTGCTCCAATTGGGCTCTGCACCACGAACTAAGGAGGGGAAAGTCATCAAAGGTCCCTTACTCTTCACAGCTCAGCAGTGATGCCGGATCAGGACAGGGTCAGGCTGGGTTGTGCTCCTCTCCACAATGATCAAACAGGCTGCCAACATTTACCGTCTAGGCTCGTACATGTAGAAGGGCCACTTGCGTAAGATGCTGGAGGGCCGCCACCACCCATGGAACCATACCCAGCATGGACCAAGGTCTGCTGGATCAGGAATCAAGCAGAGAAAATTGGCAGGAAGTAAATAGCTACCAGGCCAGCTATTTGTTTAGAAAAGTAAAATCTGTTCTGTGATTTTGTTTCTCCCGTTCACAGAAGTAACTCCAATGGGTACAGTAGTGGATTGGTTATGTTACTGGGCTAGTAGTCCAGATGCCTAGACTAATATCACAAGTTCAAATCCCACCATGGCAGTTTGTGAATTTGAATTCAGTTGAAAACAATACAATTAAATAGATCTGGAAGAAGAACATAAGGACATAAGAAATAGAAGCAGGAGCAAGCCATTCGGCCCTTCGAGTCTGCCCCACCATTCAATAAGATCATGGCTGATCATCTACCTCAACTCCACCTTCCCACACTATTCCCCATGTCCCTCGACTCCCTTAGTATCTAAGAATCTATCGATCTCTGTCTTGAATATACTCAACAACTGAGCATCACAGCTCTCTGGGGTAGAGAAATCCAAAGATTCACAATCCATTGAGTGAAGAAATTTCCCCCATCAGTCCTAAATGGTTGACCCCTTATTCAGAGATGGTGAACCAGAGTTCTAGACCAGAGTCAGCAAGGGGAAACATTCTCTCAGCATCTACCCTGTCAAACCCCTCAAGCATTTTACATGTTTCAATGAGATCACCTCTTCTAAACTCCAGCGAGTATAGGCCCATTCTACTCTCTCTCTCTCTCTCCTCATAGGACAATCCCCTCATTCCATGAATCAGTCTAGTGAACCTTTGTTGCACTCCCTCCAAGGCAAGTATATCCTTCCTTCGGGAAGGAGACCAAAACTGTATACAGTACTCCAGGTATGGTCTCACCAAGGTCCTATATAATTGCAGCAAGACCTCTTTACTCTTATACTCAAATCTCTTTGTAATAAAGGCTAACATACCATTTGCTTTCCTAATTTATTGCTGTACCTGCAAGTTAACTTCTTGTGATTCATGTACAAGGACACCCAGGTCCCCCTGAATACCAACATTTCCCATTCTCACCATTTAAAAAATATTCTGCTTTTCTATTTTTCCTACCAAAGTGGATAACTTCACACTTCTCCACATTATATTCCATCTGCCATGTTCTTGCCCACTGACTTAACCTGTCCATATCCCTTTGCAGCCTCAGTCCTTCTCACAGCTTACTTTCCCACCTAACTTTGTATTGTCAGCAAACTTGGATACATTACACTCGGTCCCCTCATCCAAGTCATTAACATAGATTGTAAATAGCTGAGGCCCAAGTACTGGTCCTTGCAGTGCCACACTAGTTACAGCCTGCCAACCTGAATAAAAAGATAGCATCAGTAATCGTGACCATGAAGCCATCGGATTGTTGTAAAAACCCAACTGGTTCACTAATATCCTTCAGGGAAGGAAACCTGCCAGCCTTACCCGGTCCGGCCTACATGTGACTCCAGACCCACTGCAATATGCTTAACTGCCCTCTGAAAGCTTAGCAAGCCACTCAGTTATATCAAACTACCTGTACTACAAATTAGTCTAAGAATTAAAAAAAAGATTGACCACTCAGCTTCAACCTAGGCATCAGGTTCGGATACAACAAAGGCATGCCCAGCACAGTTGACCCTGAAAAGTCCTCCTCACTAATATCCGAGGAGTTATTTTGTCCAACTACCCCACAGACGAGCCAAGCAACAGCCTGACAGTCATATTCACAGAATCATACATATCAACCAACGTCCCAGACTCCAACATCACCATCCTCTAGATGTCTTGTCGCACCGGCAGGACAGACCAACCAGAGATGGCGGCACAGTGGTATAGTCGGGAGGGAGTGGTCCTGGGAGTCCTCAGCATTGAATCCAGACCCCATGAAGTCTCATGGCATCAGGTTAAACATGGGCAAGGAAAGCTCCCGCTGATTACCTCCTACCACCCTCCCTTAGCTGATGAATCAGTACTTCGTGTTGAACACCACTTGGAAGAAGCACTGAAGATCGCAAGGGCACAGGGCACTCAAGGTGGGGGACTTCAATCTTCAATTCAGCCAATTACCACCCCATCAGCCTATGCTCAATCAAAGTGCTGGAAGCTGTCATCGATAGTGCTATCAAGCGACACTTGCCAATAACCTGCTCACTGGCTCAATTTGGGTTCTGGCAGGACCACTCAGCTCCTTATTACAGTCTTGGTCCAAAAATGGACAAAAGAGTTGAATTCCAGACATCATGGCAGCACTTGACCGAGTGCAGCAACAAGGAGCCCTAGTAAAATCGAAGTCAAACACTCCACTAACTAGTCAGACCTAGCACAAAGGAAGACATTTGTGGATGTGAATCAACTCAGCCCCAAGACATCGCTGTAGGAGCTCCTCAAAGCACTGTCCTAGGTCCAACCATCTTCAGCTGCTTCATCAATGACCTTCCCTCATAAGGTCAGAAGTGGGGATGTTCACTTATGATTGCAGACTGTTCAGTTCCATTCGCAATCCTCCGCTAATGAAGCAGTTCGTGCCCGCAAACAGCAAGGCATGGACAATATGCAGGCTTGGACTTTTAAGTGCTAGGCAATGACCATCTCCAACAAGAGAGAATCTAACCACCTCCTCTTGACATTCAAAGGCATTACCATTGTCAAATCCACCACCATCGACCAGAAACTTACCTAGACCAGCCACATAAATACTGTGGTTAAAAGAGCTGTTCAGAGGCTGGGTACTCTGCGACAAGGGGCTCACCTGACTCCCCAAAGGCTTTCCACCACCTACAAGGCACAAGTAAGGAGTGTGACGGAACACTCTCCACTTGCCTGGATGAGTGCAGCTCCACCAGTAACTCAAGAAGCTCATCATCATCCAGGGCAAAGTAGTCCACTTGATCAGCACCCCATCCACCACCTTAATCATTCACTCACTCCACCACCGGTGCACCGTGGCTGCAGCGTGTACCATCTACAAGATGCACTGCAGCAACTCGCCAAGACTTCTTCGACAGCATCTCCCAAACCTGTGACCTCTATCACCTAGAAGGACAAGGGCAGCAGGCGCATGGGAAGACCACTACCTCCAAGTTCCCCACCAAGTTACACACCATTCTGATTTGGAAATATATCACCGTTACTTCAATCGTCGCTGGGTCAAAATCCTGGAACTCCCTCCCGAACAGCACTGTGGGAGTACCTTCACCACACGGACTGCAGCGGTTCAAGGCGGCGGCTCACCACCACCTTCTCAAGGTCAACTAGAGACGGGAAATAAATACTGGCTTTGCTAGCGACGCCCACATCCCGTGAATAAAAGTAATTAAAAAAAATAAAAATAAAAAGTTCCACATGCATTGTGCAGTTTCAGGGGAAATCCCCAAAAGAGGCTATAGCTGGCACCACCCAGCCACGCTAACTGCTCGCTTTTTATGGTGAGGGTTGGAGGCGATATTTTTAAGATCCCAAGAGGAGTTGCAGTATTCAAATGGTCCACTGGATCAAAACCAAACAGAAAAAGGAAGGGTGGAACACAGCAACGCCTCCAGCTACATGCAACAAGAAGTATTTATATAGCGCCTTTAACGTAGTAAAACGTCCCAAGGCACTTCACAGGAGTATTATAAGGCGAAAACTTGACACCAAGTCACATAAGAAATTAGGGCAGGTGACCAAAAGCTTGGTCAAATAGGTAGGTTTTAAGGAGCGTCTTAAAGGAGAAAAGAGTAGTGAGGCGGAGAGGTTTATGCAGGGAATCCCAGAGCTTAGGGCCTTGGCAACAGAAGGCACGGCCACCAATGGTTGAGCGATTAAAATCAGGGATGCTCAAGAGGGCAGAATTAGAGAAGCGCAGATATCTCCGGGGGGGTTGTGGGGCTGAAGGAGATTACACAGATAGGGAAGGGTGAGGCCATGGAGGGATTTGAAAGGATGAGAATTTTGAAATCAAGGTGTTGCTTAACTGAGAGCTAATGGAGGTCAGCGAGCACAGGGGTGATGGGTGAACAGGACTTGGTGTGAGTCAGGACACAGAGTTTTGGATGACCTCAAGCTCACGTAGGGTAGAACGTGGGAGGCCAGCCAGGAGTGCGTTGGAGTAGTCAAGTCTAGAGCCAACAAAGGCGTGGATGAGGGTTTCAGCAGCAGATAAGCTAAGGCAAGAACAGAGACGGGCGATGTTACGGAGGTGGAAATAGGCGGTCTTAGTTATGCCACGGATGTGTGGTTGGAAGCTCATTTCAGGGTCAAATATGACACCAAGGTGGCGAACAGTGTGGTTCAGCCTCAGACAAATCTTAGTTAGAGGGATGGAGTTGGTGGTGGCACCAAAGACAATGGCTTCGGTCTTCCCAATATATAACTGGAGAAAATTTCTGCTCATCCAGTACTGGATGTCGGACAAGCAGTCTGACAATTTAGAGACCGTGGAGGGGTTGAGAGAAGTGGTGGTGAGATAGAGCTGGGTGTCATCAGCATACATGTGGAAACTGATGCCATGTTTTCGAATGATGTCGCCAAGGGGCAGCATCTAGATGAGAAATAGAAGGGGGCCAAGGATAGACCATTGGGGGACCCCAGAGTTAACGATGCAGGAGTGGGAAAAGAAGCCATTGCAGGTGATTGTCTGGCTACGGTTAGATAGATAAGAATGGAACCAGGCGAGTGCAGTCCCACCCAGCTGGACAATGATGGAGAGGCGTTGGAGGAGGATGGAGTGGTCAACCATTTCAAAGGCTGCAGTCAGGTCGAGAAGGACGAGGAGGGATAGTTTACCTTTATCACAGTCACAAAGGATATAATTTGTGACTTTAATAAGAGTGGTTTTGGTACTGTGGCAGGGGCGGAAACCAGACTGGAGGGATTCAAACATGGAGTTCTGGGAAAGATGGGCACGGATTTGCGAGGCAACAGAAACACTCAGCAGGTCAGGCAGCATCGTGGAGAGAGAAACAGAGTTTCAGGTCGATGACCCTTCCTCAGAACTAGAAACACGTTCAAGGACTGGAGAGGGGGTGGTAGTTTGCAAGGACAGTGGGGTCAAGGGTTGTTTTTTTTTTTGTTTTTTTTTTGAGGAGGGGTGATGATGGCAGATTTGAAGTAGAGGGGGACAGTACCTAAGGAGAGCAATTCTTTAACAATGTCAGCTAACATGGGAGCCAGAAAAGGAAGTTGGGTGGTCAGCAGTTTAATGGGAATAGGGTCGAGGGAGAGCAGGAAGTGGGTCTCATGGACATGATGAGCGTGGCGAGAAACTGGGGAAAGATGAATGTTCAGGGCTAGGGCAGGGGGGAACCCGAGAGGAAGTTTGGCCCGGTGGGCTAGGGGGAAGGAAGGGAAGTGGCAGCTGATCGGATGGTCTCAATCTTGGAGACAAAAAAGTCAATGAGCTCCTCGCACTTGTTGTTGGAGACGAGTGTGGAGGAGACAGGGGAGAGGGGCTTAAGACGACGGGTTAGCAGTAGAGAATAGTAGCCAGGGGTTATCTTTGCATTCCAGAATGATTCTGGAATAGTGAGCAATTTTAGCAGACAAAAGTAGGGCCCAATAATGCTTCATGTGGTCCAGCCAGATCTGGCGGTGAATGGCTAAACCAGTTGTCCACCATATCCGTTCAAGTCTGCGTCCCTTGGACTTGAGGGAGCAAAGATGAGGGCTGTACCAGGGGAACGGCCAGGGTGAGAGATAGTAATGGTTTTAATAGTACTTGGGGATCAAGGGTGGTGATGAGGCAGTGGTTGAGCAGATCGAGCAAAAATGATTTCACTTGACCATGCAAAAGAGCAATTTAGAATTTTGGGAATTAAACCATCTTTCCTTAAAGTGGAAAATATTCAAATGATTTCTGTTTTACACGTTTCATTCCTCATACATACAGACGACCAATTTCTACCTGCAACACCAATGGCTCCCATCATCAGACCAAACAATGTCAACGATTCACTGTGTAGATACATCTCAAGCAAACATGAGCATTGTACCACTCCAGCACAGCACACGAGGATGGATTGTGCCAGTTTTTCTTGCCTACAACCAATCACCTGCTATTTTCAGGGGGGGGGGTTGTGTGTGCACGCAGCAAGCCTTCCCCATGCCCCATCCAGTGAATAACAGGATGGCGGATACCTGGTCTGTGCTGAGTTCGTTGATCTCAGTATGGCAAATAAATACTCCAAAGACTTGAGCACAATATTCTGGGCTGACACTTCCAGAGCAGTACTGTCGGAGGTGCCGTCTTTCGAATGAGACATTAAACCTCTCAGATGGATGTAAAAGGTCCCATGGGCACTATTTCGAAGAGGATCAGGGGATTCCTCCCCAGTGTTCTGGTCAATATTTATCCCTCGACCAACATCACTGAAACAGTTTACCTGGTCATTATCACATTGCTGTTTGTGGGCGCTTGCTATGCTCAAATTGTCTGCTTCATGTCACACATTACAACCGTGACAACACTTTTTTGTACTTCATCGTCTGTGAAGTGCTTTGGGACGTCCCGAGATCATGAAAGGCACGATATAAATGCATGTCTTTTTTTTATTAACCCCATTACACCTGGGTGAAATGGGAAGAAAAAGTTTGTCTACAGCTCACGCTCCTGATGCTTAGAAGTGCCGTGCCATATCGGATGAGAACATGCTCGAGCCCAGTGGTGGCCCTGAAGTCGAAAACTCACCGACACTCTCCATCTAGGATCGCACATAAAAATGACCACTTGGGTGTGGTACTGGGGGTTGACCAGTGCCCATGAAACTTAGTCTGTTAAGGAGAAAAACTTCAAGGGGAGGGGTAGCTATGCAAACGGCAGAGCAAGCTTGATGGACCGAATGGCCTCCTTCCGTTCCTATGTGGTGAGAAAATACAGAAATAAAAACAGTTCCTGGTGTATGTGACTACGGACACATCCACTGACTAGAAAATCCTATCTTCCTTACTGAGGATAGCATGCATGTGTGTGCAAGGTAGGTATGTTTTATGCTGAATTGATACTTTGGAACCGCTGCCACTTGAAGCTGTTGTGTAATGTGCTGAGGTGGCGGGTGCTGTGAAAAACCATCGAGTTTACATTACGTAGCGGATTCCACATCACCCGCAGCGATGTAGGAACAACTGTGAACGTACAATACTTACACAAACGGGGCTGATGAAAAGTCGCAATTTGCACTCTCTGGCCGCACATCTCTCCTGCTAGCAGGTGAAGATCCATACAAGTCAGCTCGCTAAAAACTACACCGAAAAAGACTTACATTTATATAGCGCCTTTCACCATGTGCTTTACAGCCATTGAAGTACTTTTGAAGTGTTGTAATGTAGGAAACGTGGTAGCCAATTGTGCACAGCAAGTTCCCACAAACAACAATATGATAATCACCAGATTTTTTTTTGATATTGGTGTTGGTTGAGGGATAAATATTGACCAGAGAACCGGGAGAACTCCCCTGCTCTTCTTCGAAATAGTGCCATGGGATCTTTTGCATCCACCGGAGGGCAGACGGGGCCTCAGTTTAATGTCTCATCCCAAAAAGACAATACTCCCTCAGCCCTGCACTGGAGTGTCAGCCTAGATTCTGTGCTCAAGTCTCTGGAGTGGGACTTGAACCCACAACCTCCTGACTCCAAGGCAAGAGTGCTACCCACTGAGCCACGGCTTGCATGCACTGTTAGTGTATATCGATATCTGGGGTGCTCAGCCCAGCCACAAAAACTAGAAAGTGCAACATCCAGCACCATCACCCATGGCTAGCTACAGTTACAATCAGCAGCACAGTGCAAAATACCTCCTGAAGTGGTTCCCTGTGTCGCCAAGGACACCAATCACTGCTTCGTTTATATGTCACTGCTGTCAGTGGAGTCAGGGCTGCCTCCGATTGTGCGGCTGTAATAGTCCAGCGTGAACTGTTCTATCCAACAGTAAAGGTTACACCTCTCATCAGTCGTCTGTGAAGTAACCTGCTTGTTCCAACTATAATTAGGCCCACTGGTAAAATCCAGGCCACACCACTCGATGTGTATTTATACTGAGGTTAAGAATGTGGTTTGCATTTAATCACTGGGCACGTCAGCAACTCTGGCACCATTGCTGTTCCCTACATGGTCGGACGAAGAGTAATACTGGTCTGTCCGTCAGTCATTAAGCGATTAACATTTGTGATTCCGTAGGATTTATGCTTGGGGGTCATCTTAGCAATGAAGTGGGAATTGGTTAGATATATGAACAACAAATTCACGGGTATGTGTGGGCAACTGCTCAAGTCAGTTGAAAAGGGAATGAAAGACAAATCCATCAACCTTTCGGTGTAGCTTTATTTGAGAAGACAGCATCGATTCAGAGACGTTTCTGACCTTTGCTCTGGGACTGAAAAGTATTATAAGCTGCTCACCATTTACTAAATAGCTTTCCATCCCCTTTTGGAAAAAAGAGATATTATTTACTGGAAGTTCAAGCTGAGGAAATTACACCTAAAAGGAAACAAGGTAAATTTGGTGTAAACTAGGAGTCAGCTGGCTGGGAGAGAGCAGTTACAGGAGCTCAGAAATTAAGGATTGGAAATGGAAGGGTAAAGGAATTGTTGCAAGCTGGTGAATTGCTTTGAACTGGTGGAAGCTATACAGTAACACTACCCAAGTAAAGTGGAATTTCCCAGCCCTGAAGTCACTTCCTTCAATTGTCCACAGGCAGACCGGTCGGTCTCCAAGTCTGATTAACACTCACCAGTTCTTCATGCTTGTGACTTCTATAGTGTCCTTCTGCTTCTGCTGTGAAATGCCAGAAAATGGGTAATAACCCCATTGCCACCATTACTGTCTGTAACCTGTGATTACTACACCATACGTTGTCACCACTAAGACAGAACTTAGTACTACACTATATTTTTATTTAAAGGGGTTGGAGGGGGACGTTGGTCGAGTGTCTAACACATGGAAACTTATCTCCATGTTAAAGAGCTTCCAATTAAAGCTGCTGACAAATCTACACCCAGCTGTAGGACTTCTGTTGGTCCAATACTGAGTGCACACACACTCCCTATACGGACACATCTCACTTCTCCAAGTGCAGAGAGTTTAGGTGGAGGTTGGCGGAGTCTCTCCTTCAGGACCCCTAAGCAGGTGCAGGAATACTGCACTGGGCTAACCAGATAACATCAGGCAGATGACTAGAACATGACACTGGCAAGCTTCTTTCTGCTTATCCTGTTCGGACTATCCTTCCCATTAAGTCTTTGGCTTGCAGGGTTATCTGGAGCGGAGCTGGAAGAATCCTAGCCCTCCAGGTTCCAGCAGTGAGTCAGTGGTCATTGATTGCCAGTGCCCTGGAATACTTCGGACCTGTCTGGCTGAAATATTACAAGAATCAGTTGAGCCACAGAGGGCTGATTGGGACCCCGCCTAACTCCCCGCTTCCCCATGAGGAGGATAGTCACGACTTGATCATTAGACAAGTGCAGAGTTGAACTCTCACTAGGAACACACGTGCAGTGCAAAAGCCATTTGTAACCTTGTGTTATAGAGTGTTGATCTGTATTACAAAGTGAAAATTGCAACTAACTCATTGGACGGGATAAACATATAGTGGAAAGAGATCAAATTAAGAGCAGCACGATACAGAAAATAATCCCAATTGTGACTTCAATGAGCATGAAGTCCCCTTCCTGCTTGCCCTCAGGGGTACGTACGTCCTCCTGACATTACCCAGGAAATTATTTCCTATATCGCACGGAGCCCTTGCTCTGAACTCTTAACTCACAAGAGCAGCATGAGCCACAGAGGGTGCCCTCTGCAAAAGGTGCCAACCTGCCCCCAAAGCTGGAGAACGGTTTGAGGGCAGAAGCCCAATTATAAGGGAAAGGTGTGAAAGTCATTTATCAGAGTCATTTTATTTGCCCTCTCACTTCCCTTCTTCCACAAGTAATGATAAATGCCACGGTAACTATCAGCCACAATGGTGTCTATTACTTTGCATCAACAACCTCTACTCTGAAAGATGGGCAGGTCTCTACTTGCCCTGCATATAACGCTTGAAAATCTACAGCCTGGGAAATCTGCTACTTACCTGGCATCGAATGCTGCCTGCTGTCAATAGCTTCTCTCTCTCACAGTAACAAATTGTAAATCACTAAATGGCAGACAATCCTTTTGGATTAGATTTCAGATATTTATTTCCTGTGAAAGAAAGCTCCAAGCAGCATTTGTACTCCACCTACATTGGAGAACATTTCTAATATACTGCAGCTTCCCGCCCCCCCCCCCCCCAGGTGCCAAATTTGCTCAGTTTTTACTGTGGGATGGATTCCACAACAATGAAAAATGACCCTTATGGAAATTTGTGCCTGTGCAGTTCACATGATTATAATAGAACTGCACATGACTGGCTAGAACTTTTGCAGATGTTGGGAGAAAACTGTGCACGGTAGAATTGCTAAAATTCCACTGCTGGTCTGTGCAAGCCAGCTGACCTGCCTATGCCCAGACCTAAAATGGCAGGCAGGAACTTGGTGCAGCTGTTTATATTTGCAACCAATGTCATGTTGGAGGCATCACTAAACATTCTGACTGGTACTCTCAGTACCTCAGTGTTCTTGCTACCAGTAGCAACCCTATATATTAGGGCAATTCCAATTTCCATCTCAACTCACCTTGCCCCCTCGCCTCTGATTTCACAGACTTCTCTAAACCTCTCCCTCCATATAAACTCTTGTACTCATCTTCATGGCCATCCCCTCGACCTTGCCATCTTATGTGGCCTCTATTCACATGGTCTTGATCACAGAAAAGGCCATCTACGACCACTTCCTTGTACATCTCACTACCCACATCCCTCTACCCTCATCCAACGCCACTACCTTCACCCCTGAAAAAATTCTCCATGTTACTTACAATTCCACTTTCAAGATACTAACTGCCTAGCCTTTGGCCTTCCATTTATCACACTACCTCTGCAGCAGTCAACCTGCTCAACTGCTCCCTCACCTCTACCCAGCTCAGCGGGACTGCCCTCACTGGGTTCCACCCTTACCCATCCAATTGTAACTACAGCGTCACCAGAAATGGCTTCTGTTCTCTTTATTCCCCTACACCATTACCTCTGGAGTTCCTCCAGGATAGATCCTTGGCCCCCTCCTCTTCCTCATCTACATGCTGCCCTGTGGCGACACATGCACCTGTAAGCTGTGACATCCAGCTCTATCTCTTCATCGCCTCTACTGACCGTTTATCTGGCTGTTTCTCCAACATTCAATCGTGAATGAGCTACAATTTCCTCCAGTTACACAGTGGAAAGACAAAGGCCATTGTCTTCAGCCCCCACCACAAACTCCACACCCTTGCCATCGATTCCATCCCCCCCCTCCTCAGCACATTCCCGTTCAGCCAGGCTGTTCACATCATCAGCATTCCATACAACCCCAAGCTGAGCTTCCAACCTCATATCCCTTCCATCACAGAGACTATTTCCACCTCCGTCACATCGCCAGTCTTCTCCACTGCCCCAGCCCATTTGTTGCTGAAACTCTCATCCCCAGACTTAACTATTCCACTACACTTCTGGCCGGCCTCCCATTCTCCACACTCTGTAAACTTCAATTCATTAAAAAACCCTGCTGCCAACATCCTACCCCAACTCACCCATCATCCCTGTCCTCACTGACCTACATTAGCTACAAAACTGCCAATTTAAAATTCTCAGTCTCATGTTCAAATCCCTTCTTGGCTTTCCCCTCCCTATCACAGAATCACAGAAACCCCACAGTGCAGATAGAGGCCATTTCGGCCCATCGAGCCTGCACCGACACGTATCCCACCCGATCCCCATAACCCCTATACCAACACATATCCCACCCTATCCCCATAACCCCACGTATTTAATCCCCTAACGCTAAGGGTCACCGTGCTATCTCAAACCTTTTCCAGCCCTACAGCTCCGAGAACTCTCCATTCCTTTGACTCTGGCTTCTTGCGCATCTCCCCACCACCCGCAACTTCCCCCTTTGCCTCACCATTGCTGGGTGTACCTTCGGTCGCCTATGCCCAACGCTCCGGAATTGCCTCCCTACTTTTCCTCACCTCCTTTAAAATCTGTAAGAAGTCACACAACACCAGGTTATAGTCCAACAGTTTTATTTGCAATCACAAGCTTTCGGAGTGCTGCTCCTTCGTCAGGTGAAGTCAGGTCACTTCACCTGACGAAGGAACAGCGCTCCGAAAGCTTGTGATTTCAAATAAAACTGTTGGACTATAACCTGGTGTTGTGTGAATTCTTACATTTGTCCACCCCAGTCCAACACCAGCATCTCCACACCATGGCTCCTTTAAAATCACCACTCCTAGTACCTTCTTTGACTTGGTGTCCATTTGTGTCCGATTACTCCTCAGTGAAGCACCTCGAGATATTTTTCTATATTAAATGAGCTATATAAATGGAAGTTGTTGTTGTAATAACCTTCAAGAAACTTATTACTGCACCTAACAATAATGAAGCTGAAGCAACTTATAATAGGTCATTTTTGTAACTCCATTCCCCTGCCCACTGGCCAGATAGGCACCATTGAAATAAAACTTGCTCATAATTATTTATTGCTAGAACATGCACCTATATAACCTCATTGTGATTTTGAATGGTTCAGTACAACTAAAATGTTTTAAATTACGAACGAGCATATTACAAATTCTGATGGTCTCCCCTATCCTAATATATATTAAAAAGAGGCATCTTGCAGGATTACAGCTGGCTCAAGTTGCTCCCCACACTAGTACGATAGCAAAATACTGCAGACGTTGGAAATCCGAAATAACAACAGAAAATGCTGGAAAAACTCAGCAGGTCAGGCAACATCCGTGGAGAGAAATTTGAGTTGACGTTTCGGGTTTGACCCTTCTTCAAAACTGGAGAGAAAAGGAACTAGATCGAAGGCAGGGCTGCGATCGGACAAAAGAATAAAAGAACCAAAAGAAGTAAAAGAGATTAGAAGCTAGACGAGATGGTAATACGCTGGGATTAGGTGTAAAGTGTACTGGCAGGGCAAAAGATAGCTGCCTATTTTTGATGAACCAGCACCACGTCAGTCCCGTCGGTGCCGGATAAAAAAAAAGTTTCCTGTATGTTGTTCCCCAAAGGAAGGAAGGAAAAGAGAACAGAAACAGCACGAGGTAGTCCGGGAAGTGCTCAGTGACTAGCTGGAGAGCAGCGAGTCCTTTCTGGCCACAGAGTGGGGTACGCCGACCCACAGAGTAAGCCAAAGGAAAGTACAGAAAATGTTCATTTTTAAAAGAAAAAAGTGAAATGAATAATCCAAGTACAATCTGGCATCTGCATTAGTTGTCTGATCACTATTCTAGCGCACAGCTTGAGTGAGGCAATCGCCATGGGAAGGGTGACTTTTTTTTTAAAGCTGTAAACCTCATGTTCAGTTCCCAGTGCCCAGTTACAGAGCAGTGCTAATGAGTCGGGAGGACAGATCCTAATCCCTTCACCCAGGGAATATGATTAAATATTTGGAGGGCTGGGGGCGGGGGAAGAAAGAGACAGGAAGGGGAAAGCAGACAAAAATCATGGAGCAGACATAAGGCAATGGAGATGCGATTTTATTTTAAACTGATCTACAATATAAATGTAAATGAAGATCTGCTAAGTTAATAGAAGCACTCATGTCATTAAATGAAACCTACACAAGGGGGGGGGGGGGGGGGGAAGAATTTAGTCTAGATAATTAAAAATGCACGGGGTTTCAATATGATTTTTCCATGAGTGAACAGGGAGAAGCATATTTGAAGAACCTGGTCATTTAAGCTTTTTGTTGCACTGCCAACACCACAACACTCAAGATTTTCCACTCCTGAGCTACTTACAGATTTGTGACAGAAGTAATACCTATACTGTTAGGATGGCATTGGTATGAAATTTTAATAGCGCTGTACTGGTCAGATACAAGCATGCAGGAGGAAAGACAAAAAGATTGCAACAAGTTTTGCGTACGACAGGAAGTGGAGAACCCCCAGCATCTTCAAAACCAGTCCGCTTTATGAAAGAGGTCTGGAAAGCCGGATTACACCAGTGGTCCTTCTGTCGATGGGATGAAGGCCCAAAGCCAGGTCAGCCTGAAAGCCTCCTCCTTGCTCTCTCCAGGCTCTGAAAATTAGTCTCGAGAGGCCACAACACAAAATGCTTCTATAGTTCATAAAAAACGGCAAGCTGACGGAGCGGGATTGCACAGGTAGCTGGTGTGAGAAATGCCAAAACACACATTATTTTGTGGTAGCAGCGCCCTTCTGAAAATTGGAGGGAGGAGACGACATTTTTATTTATTAAGGCAGGAGTTTTACCCTGGAACTAATTCACGTTATGCCTGACCCCGGGAGTGCACTATTTTAGCACTAAGAGAGTAAGTGAAATGTTCACCAGTACTAGCATTTGTTAGCTTGATGAGCAGAAAAATAAAGACCATCTCATTCCTCAGGACTTGCTGAAGAGCAACATTTAAGCACCCATTCAACAGTTTTACATGACTTCTGGGGCTCAAGGAGAGACCCACAATCTTTCTTTTCTCTGCCCATGTGTAATCAGTACCCCATCCAATTGAAGGAGGCACTTCTCTGCCATGCCTCCGACCCCGGCAGTATTGAAGTGTTAATGTTAACAGCGTTATTTTATGCTGTCAAACCTCCAATATGCGGCTGCAGCTGCCCTTATTCACAGTACATAATCTCAGCAGACCTGTCTCTACAGTCAGTGCTGGAAAATTACAAGAAAAAGTAAGCCCAAGGGAGATTGTCTGTGAGTAAGTGCCAAGTATTGACACTAGCTTTTCATTCAAATGGAGCTGCCACACATGACAAGTTGCAATACTGGCATCTCTGGAGTTGCTGAGTTCACTTGTAATATATTAGAAATTCTCTGTCAGCCAAATGAAGCTCCGATTCTTGCCAGTTTAATGGACTGCATTTTTAAGCTGTACAGAAGAGTTTGCATTAAGTGTCTTTGTTTTATTTCTGTCAGAGCTGTAACGTGGGGCCACAGCTGTCCTTGCTCACAGCAAACAATCTCCAGAGAGTATCTGCAGTCTGACACATCACAATGCCAACAGAATGCCAGACAAAGTAAACCCACAGTGGTGTTCTAACTATTGATAGTATTCATCTCATTTAATGGGACAGACGGTAGTAAACGATTTCAATGGTTAGGAAATACTGAAGTGAATAATTCTGACAATACATTTCATTAGTTTTGATGTCTCACTGCACTGAACATTAATTTAACACAGACATCGAAATACAGCAACAACTTGCATTTAGATAGCACCTTTAACATAGTAAAACGTCCCAAGGAGCTTCATCAAACAAAATTTGACACACAGCCACAAGGAGATATTAGAACAGAGGACCAAAAGCTTAGTCAAAGAGGTAGGTGATGTAAGAAAGCTACTAGGCACTTGGTCTAAGCGTTAAACAAAGCTTTAATCAACTGTTTTACAACATGGAGATCTAGTTGGGTCCTTCACTAGTTCCTGTTAAGAATGTCCTGCGCAAGCTGGGCCCGTGCCCGAGTATTTATACTCTCCCTGGACAACGCCACCCGCAGGCCGCGCAGTATTATTTCATAAGTCTTTCTTTCATGAATGGCTGATTCATGTCAGTAGGTTTTAAGGAGCATCTTAAAAGAGGGGGGGGGGGGGGGAAAGGTAGAGGGGTTTAGGGAAAGAATTCCAGAGCTTAGGGTCTCGGCAGCTAAAGGCACAGTCGCCAATGGTGGAGCAATGAAAATCAGGGATACACAAGAGGCCAAAATACTGTACCATAAATGATTGAGCACGGAGGGCAGGTTGGGAAGTCCAGTTTGTATAACCAGTCAGTGTGGCTAAGTGTTCCGTGAAGCAGTGTTCCATTGTAATTGTACACTATGAAATATGAAAAACCAAGCGAGAATCCCTCAGTCACATAGTCTAGAAGCAAAAGTGTTAATTTATCTTTTTGGGAGCCAGATGGAATCACAACGAACAAAGCTCAAGATTTGCTGGACCAGATTTCCCTCTTCAGAATCTTAAAGGGCATGGAAGAGTTTGGCAGACAACCAAGAGACAAATTTGTTACCATGCACTTGCCTAAACGAGCTTCATGGATGAAGAAATACTTCATAAAACAAATTTAACCATGACAAAGAATTATGATCCACTACAACAGCCTTTCATATTTTTTCTCCCCATCAATTTCTACTGGCCTCATTCCAGAGGGTGTGAAGCAGAAAGAGGAGTTGGATGAATGGTTGCAAAACATACTCAATTCAACCCATTATATTACTGCCTTGTAACACATTATAAATATGGCATAGCGCAGAGGCTGTAAAGGGCATTTCATTTCTCCCGCCTTTCGGTTGAGATGTTAAACCCAGGCCCCGTCTTCCCTCGTAAAAGATCCCATGGACGATATTTATCCTTCAATCAACATCACAAACATTCTTTCTGTCCTTGCTTCACCTCCAGAAGCAGTGTGGGGACAAGGTCCCTACTAATGTCACTCTGTAAGCAAGGAGGAGGAGGAGAAGGAGAAACAGAAGCAGACTTGCATTTATATAGCGCCTGGCACGACCACCGGACGTCTCAAAGCGCTTTACAGCCAATTAAGTACTTTTGAAGTGGAGTCACGATTATAATCTGGGAAACGCGGCAGCCAATTTGCACACAGCAATGTTTCCAAAAACAGCAATGTGAAAATGACCAGATAATCTGTTTTTGTTATGCTGATTGAGGGAGAAATATTGGCTAGGACACCGGGGATAACTCCCCTGCTCTTCTTCAAAATAGTGCCATGGGATCTGACCTGAAGGGGCAGATGGGGCCTCGGTTTAACGTCTCATCCGAAAGACGGCGCCTCAGACAGTGCAGCACTCCCTCAGCACTGCACTGGAGTGTCAGCCTAGCTTTATGTGCGCAAGTCCCTGGAGTGGGACTTGAACCCACAACATCTGACTCAGAGGCGAGTGTGCTACCAACTGAGCCACAGCTGACACTTGCACTGAAGGGATAATTACTAGTCCTAGCCCCTTTTGGGCTATCCCGGATCAGGCGTATTCCCCAGACGTTCACTTTCAACTAAAGTTAGAGGTAGCCGAATCCCATAAAATGCTTAATTGGGTCTAAGGGTCCAAACTATCTCTCCCTGAAGATGTTACCGTCCTCCAGATAGCACTTTTAATAAGTTTAGCTAGACTGTAACCTTCCGCATATTATGAGGGTCCAGAAAACTCCCCCAGAATTCTGCAACTCCTCACCAAGGAGCGTACAGAGATGGAGTTCGCGAGTTTAATACAATTCTAAAAATATATAGATTTATTAAAGAACCGACATGTAATTACAGCTGGTGATTCAGTCGCAACATTAACAGTTCCAGATACAAAAGCTTACAAATCTTTTCAGAGATCCTTATTCTCAAATCTTAACTTCGTTACATTTTTACATTTCTTAGTCTATTCCAGGATATCCACCAAAATCAAATACAAGCATCTTGATCCCCGAGACTCAGAGTTGAAAACTTAGAGCCTGCCTCTGAAGCCTGAGAATCACTTTGCCCCTTTCAGCGAATCTATCTTCCCATTTGAAAGTTCTATATTTATACTCTTTTTTCAGTGGTATATCCTTTGAAGTTTTCTGCTGATGTAAGCTAATTATCTCTAGTCATTTTTCTGTTGACTCCTGCTATTCTTACAGTCAGTTCAGCTGTAGCATTAAGAATTATGTCTCCTCCTTTAGGTGTTTGAAGCTTATCATAAAAACAATGTGACAGCAGTGGTTCTATTTGATGTCATTTTTATCAAAGTCTCCTGTTTGTATCTTTTGCATTTAGAACACCTCAACTGGTTGCAACACAGACTTCGTGTCTCCTAGGTGTTCCAAGTTCAACACAAAAACAATGTGATGGCTGGTGCCTCCAGTGTTTGATTTGATGTCAGGTGTTTTTCACTTGGTCATTTTTACAAAGGCACATGTTTCTTTAATGTTATGTGTTTCTTTCCAAAGTGTTGGTTTATAACACTTATTAAACTGGGTATGGCTATTGTGTTCTTTCCAAGGTTAGAGACTTTCGAGAACCTCTAACTTGCTGCTTCAACAGGGCTATTGTTTCAGTATCAACAACTTATCTTATCTCAAAAGCCTGTATGCCGTTTACAGCTTTAGATTGTTGAGGCTTCCAGATTTTTAAGCCCAGTTTGTCATGTTTAATAAAGTCAGAATATTTCATAGAATGGTGTATTTTTCTGAATATGGCTATTCCTTCACAGTACAAAATCCAACTCCGCCCCCCCTGCCCATATAGAAATAAATTCTCAAACTTCATGCAGGATCGACAATGCCCCGAGAAGAAATCTGAAGTGTGTCTTTTATGTCTTCCTCCCCACCAGTGTTACTTATTTTTTATTTTCAAAGAATGAGGAGGAATTCAGAACTAAAGTCTTGGAGCCGTACAGCTGTGTTGGGAAACTGTCCAGTGTCACATTACTCCTTCACTGTCTCTCTTCGACAGGAGGTATAGTAGTACAGAAGAAATATCACCTCCATTAAGTACCGAGCAGATATCGGGTGAGCGGTAACATGATGTGAAACCTCCACTGCCAGCTGCACACTGCTCCTCAGGATATTGCACATTTTACGTTCCAATATCTTAATTACCTGCAGCCTGGTTCACAATTGCAGTTGGAATTTTTAGCTCAGTTCCCATCCTCAACTGATATGTCCCAGATTTTAAAGCGAAACATCCATCTTTTTTCTATTATCTGCCAAGCCTTTCCCTATTCACTTTGAAAGCTAATTTACTTAAGTGCTTCAGTCATATGTTTTTCTTTCGCTCTTCTGTTTAAATGTTTCAACCAACGTTTAAGAATACACAGCGAGCTGAATGACAGATCTGATTAAAGAAAAATGTTGCACACAACAAGCCCCACAAATGGCAAATGAGAAGAATGACCATTTTTTACATTTTGTAGTGTGGGTTGAGGGCTGAATTTTGTCCAGTACACAGGAGAGCTCCCTTCTTTCGCCCGTCTTTCGGATGAGACGTTAAACAGAGGCCCCGTCTGCCCTCTCAGGTGGCCGTAAAAGACCCCATGGCACTATTTCGAAGAGCGGGGGGGTTATCCTCAGCATCCTGGCCAATATTTATACCTCAAGTAACACTTAAAAACAGATTATGTGGTCATTATCACATTGCTGTTTGTGGGACCTTGCTGTGCGCAAATTGGCTGCCGTGTTTCCTGCATACAACAGTGACTACACTTCATTGGCTGTAAAGCACTTTGGGACATCCTGAAAGCTGCTATATAAATGCAGGTCTTTCTTCCCCCCCCCCCCCCCTGCAATTTCTATTCTTCAAACAGTGCCATGGAATCTTGTATATCCAGGTAGACAGGACCTCAGTTTTAACCTCCTCAGCACTGCACTGAAGTGTTAATCTAGATTATGTGCTCAAATCATGGAGAGTGGTTGATCCCCACAACATTTTGACTCGGAGGCAAGAGTGCGGCCAACTGAACCAATCAATATGCAGTACAACGTGGATAAATGTGAAGTTATCCACTTCGGTAGAAAAAACAGAAAGGCAGAGTATATTTAAATGGTGATCGATTGGGAAATGTTGATGTACAAAGGGACCTGGGTGTCCTTGTACACCAGTCACTGAAAGCAAACATGCAAGTGCAGCAAGCAGTTAGGAAGGCAAATGGTATGTTGGCCTTCATTGCAAGAGGATTTGAGTACAGGAGCAAGGATGTCTTATTAGAGTTATACAGGGCCTTGGTGAGACCACACCTGGAGTACTGTGTGCAGTTTTGGTCTCCTTACCCAAGAAAGGATATACTTGCCATAGAGGGAGTGCAGCGAAGGTTCACCAGACTGATTCCTGGGATGGCAGGACTGTCGTACGAGGAGAGATTGGGTCGACTAGGCCTGTATTCACTAGAGTTTAGATGAGGGGGGATCTCATTGAAACGTATAAAATTCTGACATGACTAGACAGACTGAATGCAGGGAGGATGTTTCCACTGGCTAGGGGGGTCTAGGTCTCAGGATACGCGGTAGGACATTTAGGACTGAGAAGAGAAATTTCTTCACTCAGAGGATGGTGAACCTGTGGAGGCCAAGTCACTGAATATATTTAAGAAGGAGATAGATGGATTTCTAGACACAAAAGGCATCAAGGGGTATGGAGAGAGAGCGGGAATATGGTATTGAGATAGAGGATCAGCCATGATCATATTGAATTATCGAGGGGAGCAGCAGCCCCTGGCGTGCCCAGGTCGTAGTCGTAAAGACCGGCGAATGGCCTACTCCTGCTCCTATTTTTCTATGTTTCTAATCAGACACACTGAACAAAGCTGAGAAATTCAAAGTAGGAATAGAACCAAACTGAGAACTCTAGGTCACAAATGCTGCATCAAAACAATCCCTATCAATGCTCAAATAGAAAGGAACAGCTACAGTTCCAGCTGTCAGCAGTAGCCAAGATGAGGCCAGTGGGGTCCATGGAACGCAAATGCCAAAAGATGTGAAGACCAGGCTAGCACCCATTAGTAATGGTGAAAGAAACATCCTCATTTAACCAGTTAACAGTTCACTCTTCACATAAAATGAAGTGCCTCCACATGATTTTTCAACAATTACACTCCCCTTCCACGAGGACATTGTGCTCAAAGCATGGGCAACCACGCATCAACTGGGGCAGCATGGTGGCATAGTGGTTAGCACTGTTGCCTCACAGCGCCAGAGACCCGGGTTCGAATCCGGCCTCGGGCGACTGTCTGTGTGGAGTTTGCACATTCTCCCCGTGTTTGCGTGGGTTTTCTCCGGGTGCTCCGGTTTCCTCCCACAGTCCAAAGATGTGCGGGTTAGGTTGATTGGCTATGATAAATTGACCTTTAGTGTTAGGGGGATTAAATACGTGGGGTTACGGGGATAGGGTGGGATATGTGTTGGTGTAGGGGTTACGGGGATCGGGTGGGATATGTGTCGGTGCAGGCTCGATGGGCCGAAATGGCCTCTATCTGCACTGTGGGGTTTCTGTGATTCTGTGATCTGCTGCAGAGAGCTTTACCTGAATTTATCGTCATTGTTAATTCAGCCCTCTAACTACTTTATGGCAATAGTGTATGAGAGACCCAGAGTAGAATTTCTCAAGCAGATTAAAAATCTATTGAATAAGGTCATTCTCGGCAGCAAGTCCTCTGAATATGAAGTAATTCCCTCCTCCCGTCATATCCTAGAAATTTATCTATCAAGAATTAGTTAAAAATCTATGAAGGGCTTTCTTAATAAAGCAAGAGCATATGCTGTTGGACAGGAGTGCCAAGAAGCAGGGACTGTATGCATCAAGAGCCAGGTTCCAGATGTCCCTACGTTCTACTTTGCAAACTTCAGTTCGGTTTCTGCTTTTTATTAGAGCAACCATAAAAACATTGGAAAAAAGGGCATTTAGCTTATGAAATGTGTTGGTTCCAAAGACAATGCATTATGGACTGTACCCAGAATACTTAATGTCCTGAAGAAGCTTTCAGTAAAATTACTCCGTGTCCTAAAGTTAAATCAGGCCAAAGTCCAGAACAGCTATTTAACCCTATATCCTACATTATGCATCCGCTACCAACAACAACAACTTGTATTTATATAGTACCTCTAACTTAGTAAAACGTCCCAAGGCGCTGCACAGGAGTATTTTTAAGACAAAAAATGTGTCACCGAACCACACAAGGAGAAATTAGGGCAGGTGACCAAAAGCTTGGTCAAAGGGGTAGGTTTTAAGGAGCGTCTTAAAGGAGGAAAGAGTGGTAGAGAGGCGGAGATGTTTAGGCAGGGAATTCCAGAGGTATGGGCCCAGAAGGCACGGCACCAAAGGTTGAGCGATTATAATCAGGGATGCTCAAGAGGACAGAATTAGAGGAGCGCAGATATCTCTTTTGGGGGGGGGGGGGGGGGGTGGTTGTGGGGCTGAAGGCGATTACAGAGATAGGGAGGGGCCAGTTAACTTTCTTGACCTGACATTTCCAAGCTTGCTGCAGTTCAAAAAAACAAATCAAGCACTCCGCAGTATTCGATCTACATCTCAACTTGCAATCTTTAAAACTTAGACCCAACTGACCAAGGAATTGCCCCCCGATGTTTGGGCTCCCTTTAGGAAAGTGAAAGCGGTTGCGCAGCAGTGTCAACCAAGGTCAGAGAGTTAGAGGGAGGAGAAACAATAGCCAAGCAGGACAGGGAACCAGTGAGGGAAACTGGGGTGGAGCTCAGAGGGAGGCTGGCCCCATTCCAATGGCATTGGATAGGTCGATTAATCCCATTGTAATTGTGGGTGGAATCAGCAGTCGAGAGTTAATTTCCGCAGTTGGCTGCGACAGGATTCTCATTTCACCGAGAAGAATGGAACCCTTTATTTTCCTTGGCTGGCAATTTATTTACTTCTCCGACTTGAGAATTTAATTATTTTTGCCAGAGAGTAATTATATTTTCCCCCCAGATCACAATTTATTACCCCAGCTTTTAGGCACAGGATTATTTAACTAAATAAACATATTCATTGCTTGGAGCAGTGATCGTTTATTTTATGATGCGTTCAGGAAATTTATTTAAGGTGATGGATTATTTATTCGTTCAATTAAGTTATTTTTATTTAATAAAGCGGTGTTAATTTTCCTGACAAAATTTCATGGCAATTAATTTTAATATATCCACGCAGTCTCTTATTAATTCAAGTCACTAATTGATTTATTCTCTTGTGCATAATTGGCCCCAGATGTCGTTATTTATTCAAACTGGATAAATGTTAAGAATTTTTTTTTATCTATTGCACATCTGATGTATAACTTACTAAATCATGATTTTGTAATGCATCCATCCATCTTTCATAAAAAGCTAGCAGTAGCACAATAAGGGTCTCCATGGTAAGATGTGGATGCTAAAAAGACATCCACAGCCAAGAGTTAAACTTTACTAGTAACTGAGGTACAATGTCAAAAGTAAAACACCAGATTATGTAGGGATTGAGGCATCAAACAGGGTCACCAGCTAACAGTGACTGCAGCCCTGAGACAGGCTGTCACAATCAAGGCCAACAATGTAAGGAGTGCATTCTTGAGGTAGGTTGTCAAGATCGTAAGTTAAGGTCACCGAAGCAAAAGATTTAGGTCAGGGCTGTCACAGCTTTCTGCATGTAAATGTCTACCAGAGAGCCTTGGCTTGCACGTTATAACATTTTAAACCATGTTCAAAAAGGCTAATGGAATGTTGGCCTTTATCTCAAAGGGGCTGGAATACAAAAGTGAAGAAGTGATGCTTCAGTTGTACAGAGCCTTGGTCAGACCCCCATCTGGGGTATTGCCTTCAATTTTGGGCACCAGACCACAAGATAGATATACTGGCCTTGGAGCAGGTACAGCGCAGGTTCACCAGAATGATAATGTCACCCTTTCAGCCCCGGTATGAGGACAGGTTGCGTAAACTTGGTTTGTATTCCTTTGAGTTAGAAGGTTGAGGGGTGATCCAATTAAGGTGTTTTATATAATGATAAAGGGATTCGACATGATGGAGAGAGAGAAACTATTTCCTCAGTTGGAGGAATCTGGAACAAGGGGGCATAACATCTTAAAATAAGAGCCAGGCCATTTAAGAGTGAAATCAGGAAGCAATTTCTATACAAAAAGGTAGTGGAAATCGGGAATTCACTTCCCCAAAAGGCTGTGGATGCTGAGTCAATTGAAAGCACGATACTTTCTCAAATTTCCCCCTCCTACTTCACTTTCAAGAGAAGTTTTTCCTTCGTATTTTCCAGCATGTTAACTTTGGTTTTCAATATTTAAGACCAATTTCACTTAACCATCAGCAAGTAAATAAAAAAGGCATTCTCTCTCCCAGCATGTTCTCTGAAGCAGTGCACACGCTGTATACATACTGTGATTTAACTGATGCTTGCTTCCCCCCCCAAACGCATCACCAACTTGCCATTCAACGTGTCAGTCACTTGGTCACGAGATTTATCAATTTTCAGCCAGGCTGCCGCACTGAAGCTCATTACTGCATTATTATTGGAGAAGCAAGGAACAACACTGCAGTAGCTGATCAGCCCGGGGCACTGCGGGCAGTCATGGTAGTCTACAGCGTCCAACCCTTTCCTTTCAGGTCGCCGAGGATCGTCTGATGGCTGTTCCAATACTGGATGGGAGAGAGTTAATCTTTGATGGGCGTGCCCTAAAGCCTCCATTATTAATATTACAGTTCTAAATTGAAGCAACTATTGAACCATATCATATTCATACCTCTTAACCAGTTAATCATAGGAACAATTACACGCTACATCAAACAGCCTATAGAATTATTGATGAGTTTCAACAATTAATACAGAGGCAGTCACGACCTCAAAATACGAGGGGTGCTGGGGAAAACAAAATTCAATATGGTGGTGCAGAGCTCTGGTGCACCGTTATATTGTGCCAGTGTGGTGGGACTGGATGTCATCTCGAATTCCCTACTGAGCAAGTTCCTGATCTCTGACCATATCATCAGAGGGTCATAGAAATGTCTTGATGGTAAAATAGGGACTACTTAAAAGTCAGCAACCATCTTCTGTACTTTGCTTCTTCTGCACCTACTAGCCAACTGCTGTAAAACAAAGGCGCGACATTTGTTAAACTATGTCTTGGCTACTCAGCAAAAGATCATTCAAGCTAGTGCATAACTTCCAAACTCAGATTGGCAGCTCCATAAATAGCGTGTGTAGATATGACTCATACACCAGCTTTTACAACAATCAGATTGCTACTCGGCAGAGGATGCAGCAGAATAATCGCCCAAGGCGATGTCCTAAAATTAATATATATTTTACATTATATACGAACATAGGAATAGTAGGCCATTCAGTCCCGCAAGCCTGTTCCACCATTCAACGAGATCGTGACTGATCTGTATCTTAACTCCATATTCCTCAATACCCTTTTGACTGGCAAAAATCTATCGATCTCAGCTTTAAAATTATCAATTGAATTAGCACCCACTGCTTTTTGTGGAAAGTGTTCCAATCTTCTACCACCTTTTGAGTGAGGAAGTGTTTCCTAACATCTCTCATATGAATGGCTTGGCTCTGATTTTAAAATTATGTCCCCTTGCCCTAGACTCCCCCACCAGCAGAAAATCAATCTCTCTCCATCTATCTACCCCATAAATTCCCTTCAAAATCCTAAAAATGTCAATTTAATCACCTCTTAACCCTCTATATTCCAGGGAATACAAGCCTAGTGTAGGTACAGGAAACTTTCGATTTACTGGCACCTAAATAACCGGAAATCTCGGTTAACCAGCAAAATTCAGCAGTAGGTTTTACTTCATATTGTACTTGCCTTCCTCCATCTGTTGCTGTGCAAGGGTGTGGCTGCAGCTGTTGCTAAGCTACAGAGACGCTTGGAACTTGTGGCCATTGTTCTACACTTGTTGCTAAGCAACAGGGTTTGTTGCTTTATACGGAGCTGTCAGCTCTCCCTATCTTTTACTATAGCGTTCGGTTATCCAGAATTTTTGATGAACCGACATGACGTCGGTCCCGTCTGTGCCGGATATAAAAAAGTTTCCTGTAATCTCTCCTCATAATCTAACCCTTACAGCCCCGCTAACCTTCAGATGAATCTGCGCTGCATTCCTTCCAAGGCCAATACATCCTTTCGAAGGTGCGGTGCCCAGAACTGTGCACAGTGCTCCAGATGTGGTCTAACCAAGGCTTTGTATAGCAGCAGCAAAACTTCCTCCCCTTTATATTCTAGCCCTCTAGATATAAAGGATAACATTTCATTAGCCTTTTTGATTAATTTTTGTACCGGGCTACTACATTTTAGTGATTGGTGTACATGGACCCCTAAAGCTCTTTGGATCTCCACTGTTCTTAGTTTTTCGTCAATTAAAAAATACTCGAACCTATCCTTCTTTGGTCCAAAATGTAGAATTTGACTTAGTTACATACTAAAATTGGAGACCACCTACTTTTCCTACTTAGAGGGATTGTCCTATGAGGACAGATTGAGTAGGCTAGGCCTATATTCTCTTAAGTTTCGAAGAATGTGATCTCATTGAAACATACAAAATTCTTAGAGCTTGACAGGGTAGATGCAGTGAGGATGTTTCCCCTGGCTGGGGAGTCTAGAACCAGGGGTCACAGTCTCCTGTCGGCCATTTAGGATTGAGATGAGGAGGAATTTCTTCATTCAGAGGGTGGTGAATCTTTGGAATTCTCTACCCCAGAGGGCTGTGGAGGCTCAGTCGTTCAGTATATTCAAGACAGAGATCGATAGATTTTGAATATTAAGGGAATCAAGAGATACGGGAACAGTGCAGGAAAGTGGAGATGAGGTCGACGATCAGCCATGATCTTATTGAATGGCGGAGTAGGCTCAAAGGACCAAATGGCCGACTCCTGCTCCTATTTCTTATGTATGTTCTTAAGCTGCAGCATGATTTTCTTCAAACATTAGTACAAAGGGGAATGCAACAATTCAGATCATCAGAGCTGAATGACTTTTTTTTTTAATCACTCAAGGGTGTGCATGTATTTATTACTCATCCCTAGTTGCCTGGAGAAGCGTTTTCTTGAACTGCTGCAGTCCTTGTGGTGAAGGTGAGGTGATGGTATTAGTATTGGGGCACTTAGGTAGGGAGTTCCAGGATTTTGACCAGTGACGCTTAAGGAATTGCGGTACATGTCCAAGTCATGAAGGTGTGTAACTTGGAAGGCGAATTTGGAGCCGATGGTGTCCCCATGCACCTTATGCCCTTTGTCCTTCTCGGTGGTGGAGGCAGAGGGTTTGGGAGTTTCTGCAGTGCATTTCTTTATAGTGCACACTGCAGATACGGTACGGCAGTGGTGGAGACGTTGGATGTTTAGGCAAAGCACCTCAAATATAATGGATATAATACAAGGATATATCATCCAACTGTTTAGAATCCAAAAACAAAAATGACTGCATGCAGGCTGATTATTGTATTAACATCCACTGGAACATGCTTGTGAACAGCAATAATGCATTGGAACAAAAACCATTATAAATTAGGATATTTTACCGGGTTTGGAGAGAAGTAAAAGAGCAGTTTCTTCCAACTGGAGTGCCCACTAAAGTAGAAACATAGAAGATAGGAGCAGGAGTAGGTCATTCGGCCCATCGAGCCTGCTCCGTCATTTAATGAGATCATGGCTGATCATCCAAATTCAGTACCCTGTCCCTGCTTGCTCCTCATATCCCTTGATCCCTTTAGCCTTAAGAAATATATCTGACTCCTTCTTCAATATATTTAATGAATTGGCCTCTACTGCCTTCTGTGGTGGAGAATTCCACAGATTCACCACTCTCTGGGTGAAGAAATTCCTCCTCATTTCTGTCGTAAATGGCTTACCCCTTATCCTGCGACCCCTGGTTCTGGACTCCCCCGCCATCGGGAACAACCGTCCTGCATCTAGTCTGTCTAGCCCTGTTCGAATTTTATAAGTTTCAATGAGATCCTCTCTCATCCTTCTAAACTCCAGCGAATATAAGCCCAATCGACCCAAACTCTCCTCATATGTCATTCCTGCCATCCCAGGTATCAGTCTGGTGAATCTTCGCCGCGCACTCTCCATGGCAAGAACATCCTTCCTCAGATAAGGCGACCAAAACTGCACACAATACTCAAGGTGTGGTCTCACCAAGGCCCTGTACAACTGCAGCAAGACATCCTTGCTCCTGTACTTGAATCCTCTCGCTATGAAGGCCAACATACCATTTGCCTTCTTAACCACCTGCTGCACCTGCATGCTTACCTTCAATGACTGGTGCACAAGGACACCCAGGTCTCGTTGCACTTCCACTTCTCCCAATCTATTGCCATTCAGATAATAATCTGCCTTCCTGTTATTGCCACCAAAGTGGATTACCTCACATTTATCCACATTATACTGCATTTGCCATGCATCTGCCCAAATCATACTGGAGTTTCTCTGCATCCTCTTCACAGCACACACAGCTTTGTGTCGTTTGCAAACTTGGAGATATTACATCTAGTTCCCTCGTCTAGATCATTAATATATATTGTGAATAGCTGGGGTCCCAGCACCGATCCCTGTGGTAACCCACTAGTCACTGCCTTCCACTCGGAAAAAAACCCGTTTATTCCAACTCTTTGCCTACCAGTTCTCTATCCAAGTCAGTACCTTAACCCCAATCCCATGTGCTTTAATTTTGCACGCCAATCTCTTATGCGGGACCTTATCGAAATCCTTCTGAAAGGGGCTTAGCCGGTGTAGAAAAACAGGTGCATTTGGCCTACAAAATACAAACACGCTTCTGTCAAATCTGGTCGTTTCAGACATCAGAAGGCGCGAAGAAAAAAACGTGCAACTTCAAAAAAACAAAATCTAGTTAATTGAGACGCGCATTATTCCTAGGTCAGGATCTCTACACAATGGCCGTAAAAGTAAAAGGCATTCACTCTGATGGAATTTGATACAATGAGTGATACGGAAGCAATTTGGTCAGTTGGAATACTACAGACACAATCATTGAAAAGCAAATGAGCTTCTAATGGGTCCGGTGCATATCCACTTCACTACTAAACCACAATGTGGTTACCCAGCACCATCAGCCTAGGCTGTGTTATCGCAACTAATGTATTGCTTCTGGAGTTAACTTTCCTTAAAGAACTTCTGTTTCTAATGACTTGCATTCATAGTGTCTTTAAGGTAATAAATATCCCAAGGCTTCTCAGGTTAAAAAAAATAGAATTCAGTGTACCCTTGGTTAGCTATTGTGGCTCACTGAGTTGTAATTAATAATTTAAAACCGGCCAAAGCACTTCTCATAACACAAGAGTAATGAGTGATATCTTTTGTATATCTGATTGATTAACTGCACCATTATAGACTCTCATCATTGCTAAATTAGATCTTTTCCTTGTGCATATGTAAAGAAATGACTCAACTTTTCCCACAATTCCTTGGGTCGATACAGCATGAAGCTGGGCAGGCGGCCTCCTTTCCAGACATCTACCAACTGCGCTCAAGACCGTTAAAGGCAAGCAAGAGCAGCCTGTGAACGGCTTCCCGCAGGAGTTAGGGTGCATGTCTCCATTTGGCACTGTCCCACAGCAGCAGTGATGAAATTAGAAACTGGGGGGGGGGTTGGCAACTCTTCCCAATAGCTCAATGAGTTTATCCGATTAGTAAATTGAGCCATAGAGCCCAGGAAGGTCCCAGGTTTGGCCCCTGGTGTGTGTTGACAAAGCTAATCTCAGCTAGCACAGCAGCAGAGGGAGGAGACAGTTCGAGTCCCCTGCATTTGTAGAAGTTGTGCAAGAATAGGATCGTACTTGGCAGGACAAGCTCAACCCATCTTGAGCAAGGTGGAACTTTGAGGGCTCTTCTCTCAGTAAGAATTAAACAGCGTCATGAAAGAAAAAAAAGCCATTAACTTGGGGACTAAATTTGCATTGTCTATAAAAGATGCTAATATTGTATTAGACCAACCTAGCTAGATTATACAATGGCAAAATGTTTCAGATTTCCAGCATCTGCAGTAACAGAAAATGCTGCAAGCACTCAGCAGGCCAGGCAGCATCAGAACTGTTCTGAAGACGACCTGAAACGTTGACTCTATTTCTCTCTCCACGGATGCTGCCTGGCCTGCTGAGTGCTTCCAGCATTTTCAGTTGTTATTTCACAGAATCACAGAAACCCACAGTGCAGATAGAGGCCATTTCGGCCCATCGAGCCTGCACCAACACATATCCCACCCTATCCCTGTAACCCCACGTATTTAATCCCCCTAACACTAAGGGTCAATTTATCATAGCCAATCAACCTAACCTGCACATCTTTGGACTGTGGGAGGAAACCGGAGCACCCGGAGGAAACCCACGCAAACACGGGGAGAATGTGCAAACTCCACACAGACAGTCGCCCGAGGCCGGATTCGAACCCGGGTCCCTGGCGCTGTGAGGCAACAGTGCTAACCACTATGCCACCGTGCTATATTATAGGTTATCTGGCTATATTATAGGTGCACGGGCTAGACAGAAAGAAAGCAGACACCCTCTCTATGCACTCTGCTGGTATTGGGCTCGGTTTAATTCTTAGTCAGCACAGAGAAATAAAGGACACACTGATCCTCATTAGGACCAGAAAGATCCCCACTGATGAGAGCAGCATGTTTCTCCAGCAGCTTCTGACCCCGAAATATCAGGTCTGTCCAACTAGGGGGGGAAAAGCGTGAGCAGTAATTTCAATTAGGCTTTCTCCTTTCAAATTGGAATGTTTTAAAACCTTGATGTGGGAGATCGAAGGGCTCAGGCGAGGGAAGATTATTTTAAATTGAAAACACGAATCTTTTGCATAATATTGCAATCTGCGTGTTTCAGGCAGCTCTATAAGGCAGAAGCAAGAAAGGCTCCTTTCAGGCCGTGCCGCAAGGAAATGTTGAAAGACAACCTGCACCCAAAGCACTAGAATACCACCTCACGAAAGGCCGCTGGAGTATGTTCAGCTGCTCAGGGCACGTACCATGTTTCCCCCCTGCTTGATAAGTCTACCTAATACAGGAAACTCTTATCCGGCACCGACGGGACCGGCGTGGTGCTAGTTTATCAAAAAGTCCGGATTACAGAGAGGTATAGTAAAAGGTACAAGAGCCCCGTACACGGCCACAGATCCAGGCATCCCTGTTGCTTAGCAACAGGTGCAGGAACCCCGACCACAAGATCCAGGCGTCCCTGTTGCTTAGCAACAGGTGCAGGAACCCCGGTTACACAGCCACAGATCCAGGAACGGCCACTAATATGAAGTAAAACTTACCTGAACCTACTCCTGAATTTTGCCGGTTAAGAGATTTCCGGTTATTTAGGTGCTGGTAAATCGAGAGTTTCCTGTAGTGTGGTCAGGAGAACCTGGATTCTGCCATTCCACTGTACAGTGCATTATTGAACAATCACATCGCCACTATAGCATTATGGTTTTATTAAAATGAGGTCAACACTACACTACCTCGCAAGACTGAAGTATCGACTTTAATTGGCTCAGATGTGAGCACAATTTATTATATTACAGTAACATGTGTCTGTAATCATGGCTACCCCTCAATGGAAAATTGCAGCTTGTTAAATGAATTAGAATCCTATTCTGGGACAAACAGGATCATTTACTTAATTATTGTGCTCTACCAAGACTCAAGAGTGCTGCTGTTACCTGGATACTTGGCAGTCACAGACCAGGCTGTTGTTTGGTTTAAACCTTCAGTACCTTACATTCACTGCGCTATCAGCGTTAATCTCATGCAAAGCACCGAGAGATTGGGCCTCACAACAGAAGTCACAACACAAACTGCTGATAAAAATCCATCCTCAAGAAAGTGGATGAATTAATTGAAACAATTAGTCTCTCGATCGTTCAGGAGCTTGGGATGAAATGAGTGCGGACAGCCTCAATCCAAGCTCCCCGACTGAGGCGATCCTCAAATTTGGCAAACATACTCGGTAGTGTGACTGCAGACAGGCTATAAAAGGCCATTTTCTATAGCGAGAGAAAAAAAAAGACATTTTAGCAGGAAAGCAGTAATAGCATAACTGCGCTGAATCTCTTCATTCCCCTCCGTGGAAAGGGACCAATGTTGGCTACCCCACCTTCCACAGTATATAGACAAAGAAACTCAACTCCACGCTCCAGTACTCAAAGCCAGGACTAGCCACCAGCCTGCCAACTCCAAGACAGTTTAAAGCAATGGTTCAATGAAGCTGAATTTTCACCCATCAGACTCCATGGGATAAACAAAGCCCCTGCTGTACTTTGTGCAATAAACAAAGTGCTCTGGCATGCTAACACACTCTGCCAAGTCGTGATAGGACGCTGGATACTCATGCCCACAACTCCACATAAGGCAAGTTTACAATATTAAACATGCCATTCGGAAGAAACAGTAAGCACCAGATTAGGCACTTCCCATCAACAAGACTTGGGGGGGGGGGGGGGGGGGCACAGAAAGGGAGTGAATGAGAAGGCAAGTCCTGCCTGCATGCTAGTAGACACCTCTGATCAAATGGCTGAAGTACAAAACAGGCAAATATGCTGTATGTCATGGGTGGGGAGAAGAGTCAGGCAATGTATTAGCAAACTTCTTAACCTGAACTTAGTTCCCAGAGTTCTGCAGCTGGAAAGAAATAAGTATAAACTTACTGCAAGGAATATTTGAGCATTCTAACATTTGAGTGACAGCCAGATTTTGCTGTGCAGGGTAAGGGCTATAGGAATTGTAACAATCGAGGCTGAGCCATTACCTCAGTACATATCCCTTTTACTTTTGAACACTGCTGCTATTTATAATGCAAATTATTCCTCTGGGTGCCAGGGTCAAGTAGCTCTTAGTCAGAATACCATGTTACCATTGTTAGGTATGTGCTGTTTGTGTTAACTCGATCAGAGCACTTGGATTCTGATTTTAATTTTGAGAATTTGTTTGGACGATGATTGTACATCTGATCTGCGCCCCTCCACCTGCCCCCCGCCACCCACCCCACCCCACCACATTTTCTCTTCCCTTTGAAGCGATGAATTAAGCTGGAGTACAATTTGGTAACTCGCTCAAATGCCTGTTTGTGTGCGCCCAGCTGGTGAGTGTTGCGCAGTTCTTGAAGTGTGGGAGCTGTGACAGCCAAGCCTGGCGCAGTCATCGCACTTTACAACTGGGATCAATGGATAGCAACCTGCAGCACGAATCCTAGACCAACTGCAGGGCCAACACCACATACACTGGACGTATTAAGCAAGAGCCAGGTTAAGGTTTTGTTAAGATCAAAGGTGTTGCGATGGGTACCCGCATGTGTCCTAGCTATGCCTGTCTTTTCGTGGGATATGTGGAACACTCTTTGTTCCAGTCCCACTCGGGTCCCCTCCCTCACCTCTTTTTCCGGTGCATTGATGACTGTATTGGTGCCGTTTCCTGCTCTCGCCCTGAACTAGAAAATTTCATTAACTTTGCTTCCAATTTCCACCCTTCCCTCAGCTTCACATGGTCCATCTCGACTCTTCCCTTCCTCGACTTCTCCGTCTCCATCTCTGGCAAACATTCACTACAAGCCCACTGACTCCCACAGCTACCTGGACTACACTTCCTCCCACCCCACCTCCTGTAAGGACTCTATTCCAGTCTCCCAGTTTCTCCGCCTCCGCCCCGACAATGCCACCTTCCATACTAGAGCTTCCGACATGTCTTCCTTTTTCCTCAACTGAGGATTCCCCTCTACTGTGGTTAACACGGCCATCGACCGTGTCCGTTCTATCTCCCGCACTTCTGCCCTCACCCCTGCCCCTCCCTCCTGGAACCACGATAGAGTTCCTCTTGTCCTCACCTTTCACCCCACCAGCCTCCACATTCAACGGATCATCCTCTGCCATTTCCGCCACCTCCAGCGTGATCCCACCACAAAATGCATCTTCCCCTCACCTCCCCTTTCAGCATTCCGTAAGGACTGCTCCCTCCGCGACACTCTAATCCACTCCTCTACCACTCCCAGCACCCCTTCCCCTCCGCCCGGCACCTTCCCGTGCAAGCGCAGGAGATGCAACACATGCCCTTATACCTCCCCCCTTCCCACTGTCTAGGGCCCCAAACACCGCTTCCAGGTGAAAGAGTGATTTACTTGTACTTCTTGCAATTTAGTATACTGTATTTCGCTGCTCACGATGTGGTCTCCTCTACATTGGGGAGACCAAACGCAGATTGGGTGACTGCTTTGCGGAACACCTCCGTTCAGTCCGTCAGGGGGACCCCGAGCTTCCGGTCGCCTGTCACTTTAATTCACCGCTCCATTCCCAATCACACCTCGCTGTCCTCAGCCTCTTGCATTGTTCCACGGAAGGTCAACGTAAGCTTGAGGAACAGCACCTCAATTTTCAATTAGGCACTCTGCAGCCCTCTGGCTCAACACAGAGTTCAACAATTTCAGATCATAACCTTGGCCCCTATCACATAAGGATGTTGGGGATGGAATTAAAAGGGAAATTAAAGAAGCGTGCAATAAGGGCACAGCAGTCATCGTGGGTGACTTTAATTTACATACAGATTGGGCTAACCACATTAGTAACGATATGCTGTGGAGGAGGAATTCCTGGAGTGTTTACGGGATGGTTTCCTGGACCAATATGCCGAGGAACCAACCAGAGATCAGGCCATCTTAGACTGGGTATTATGTAACAAGGGTTAATTAGCAATCTTGTTGTACGAGGCCCCTTGGGTCAGAGCGATCATAATATGATCGAATTCTTCATTAAGATGGAGAATGAAGTAGTTGACTCAGAGACTAGGGTCCTGAATTTAAATAAAGGAAACTACGATGGTCTGAGGCGCGAGTTGGGTAGGATTGATTGGGGAATGTCACTCAAAGGGTTGACGGTGGATAGGCAATGGCAAACATTCAAAGACCGCATGGATGAACTACAGAATTTGTTCATCCCAGTTTGGCACAAAAATAAAACAAAAAGGTGACTCAACCGTGGCTAACAAGGGAAATTGGGGATAGCATAAGATCCAAGGAGAGGACATATAAATTGGCCAGAAAAAGCAATAATCCTGAGGATTGGGGGCAATTTAGGATTCAACAGAGGACAAAGGGATTAATTAAGAAAGGGAAAATAGAATATGAGAGTAAGCTAGCAGGGAACATAAAAACTGACTGTAAAAGCTTTTATAGATATGTGAAGAGAAAAAGATTCGTGAAGTCAAGCGCAGGTCCCTTGCAGTCAGAATCAGGGGAATTTATAATGGGGAACAAAGAAATGGCAGACCAACTAAACACATATTTTGGTTCTGTCTTCACAAAGGAGGACACAAATAACCTCCCAGAGATGCCAGGGAACATAGGATCTGATGAAAAGGAGGAACTGAAAGAAATCAGTATTTGTAGGGAAATGGTGTTAGGAAAATTGATGGGAATGAAGGCCGATAAATCCCCAGGGCCTGATAATCTACATTCTAGGGTACTTAAGGAAGTGGCCCTAGAAATAGTAGATGCATTGCGGATCTTCCAACATTCGATGGAATCTGGAACAGTACCCATGGATTGGAGGGTAGCTAATGTTACCCCACTATTCAAAAAAGGTGGTAGAGAGAAAACGGGGAATTACAGACCGGTAAGCCTGACATCGGTAGTGGGGAAAATGCTTGAGCCCATTATAAAAGATGTAATAGCAGAGCACTTGGAAAACAGTGACAGGATCGGACAAAGTCAACATGGATTCACAAAAGGTAAATCGTGCTTGACTAATCTACTGGAATTTTTTGAGGATGTAACTGGTAAAATAGATAAGGGAGAACCAGTGGATGTAGTGTATCTGGACTTTCAGAAGGCCTTCGATAAGGTCCCACATAAGAGATTAGCATGTAAAGTTAAGGCACATGGGATTGGGGGCAAGGTATTGACTTGGATAGAGAACTGGTTGGCAGACAGAAAGCAAAGAGTTGGAATAAACGGGTCCTTTTCCGAGTGGCAGGCAGTGACTAGTGGGGTACCGCAGGGATCGGTCCTTGGACCCCAGCTATTCACAATATATATTAATGATCTAGACAAGGGAACTAGATGTAATATCTCCAAATTTGTAGACGACACAAAGCTGGGTGGGCGTGTGTGCTGTGAGGAGGATGTCGAGAAACTCCAGTATGATTTGGACATGTTGGGTGATTGGGCAGAAACATGGCAGATGCAATATAACGTGGATAAATGTGAGGTTGTCCACTTTGGTGGCAAAAACAGGAAGGCAGGTCATCTAAATGGCAATAGATTGGGAAAAGGGGAAGTGCAACGAGACCTGGGTGTCCTTGTGCACCAGTCGCTGAAGGTAAGCATGCAGGTGCAGCAGGCGGTTAAGAAGGCAAATGGTATGTTGGCCTTCGTAGCGAGTGGGTTTGAGTACAGGAACAAGGATGTCTTGCTGCAGTTGTACAGGGCCTTGGTGAGACCACATCTCGAGTATTGTGTGCAGTTTTGGTCACCTTATCTGAGGAAGGATGTTCTTGCCATGGAAGGAGTTCAGCGAAGATTCACCAGGCTGATACCTGGGATGGTAGGAATGACGTATGCGGAGAGATTGGGTCGATTGGGCTTGTACTCGCTGGAGTTTAGAAGAATGAGAGGTGATCTCATTGAAACTTATAAAATTCTGACAGGACTGGACAGACTAGATGCAGGAAGGATGTTCCAGATGGTTGGGGAGTCCAGAACCAGGGGACAGCCTAAGGATAAAGGGTAGGCCATTTAGGACAGAAATGAGGAGGAATTTCTTCACCCAGAGAGTGGTGAACCTGTGGAACTCTACCACAGAAGGCGGTGGAGGCCAATTCATGAAATATATTCAAGAAGGAGTTGGATATATTTCTTAAGGCTAAAGGGATCAAGGGGTATGGGGAGAAAGCAGGGACCGGGTACTGAATTTGGATGATCAGCCATGATCGCATTGAATGGCGGAGCAGGCTCGAGGGGTCGAATGGCCTACTCCTGCTCCTATCTTCTATGTTTCTATATTTTAATTTTTTTTATCCACACTTTTTGTTTGGCCCTTTTTTCTTCCCTCCCACATGGCAGCTGTCTTTCATTCTGCCAGCGCAATTCACACCCCATCTAGAGCCATCCTTTGTTCCTTAACCTGTCCCATTACCACCTCCTCTTGCCTTGAATATCTCAATCTCTCCTGCTTCCTATCCTATCACAGACCTTCCCTTTTGTTCTTTCATCCCCTCCCCCTTTTCCCAGCCCCTAAACTTGCTTTCCATTTCCTGCTTTTTTCCAGTTCTGATGAAAGGTCTTCGACCTGAAACGTCAACTCTGTTTCTCTCTCCACGGATGCTGCCTGGCCTGCTGCGTTTTTCCAGCGTTTCCTGTTATTTTAGATTTCCAGCATCCGCAGTATTTTGCTGTTGTATTAAGATTTTGTGCTTCAGGGTAGTGTAACCAAACCAATCTACTGTGATACTGTTTGGCATACGAGGTAGGTCTTACTCAGCACTGTTAATATAAAATCTGTTTCTTTCAGTTTGTGAGCAGCCGTTTGTCAGGTTCCAGCCCATCTGTTTGCCCTGGAATAGTTCTGGTTAAAGCCTACTGTGCCACAGATATGAAGAGAGCATCAGCTTTTTTGGCAATGCCGTTTTTCAGAAGAAATTCTAAGTGGGCATTAACGACATCTGCATCAGAATCGTAGGATCAACTGGCATACCAAGTGTGGTTGGAAACCACAAAGGCCTCAATTAAAACATTTAAAAAAAATTAATTCAGTTTTTAGAAACAGAATTTAATTAACCAAATTGCAGAGGACTCAGGTCCTTCACTATAGAAAGGAAGAAAAATGACATTTAGGTATATGCCCGCATCCATAATACCACCACTCAGAAGCATCCTGTGTAAAAACCTTACACAAATAAAGTATGCATCACCACACCCTCAAGCATTGAAATCATGTAGTCAGATCACGGTTATCCATTCACCATGTCAGTTTAGTAGTACAATACCCTATACCAAACACATCAATGAGGAAGAGGTTAACCGCCACTCCCCCCCCGCTGCCCCCCTCAGATTTCAAACGTGAGCAAGAGTGGCTGGAGCGCGCCAAAGCTCGGGAGATTTCAAAGGTGAGCGAGAGCGGCTGGAGAGCGCCAAACTTCAAACGTGAGCCGGGGCTACTACGGACCGGTGAAGTAAAAAGTAATTGAAGTGTGACATCTCCAGAAAGCAGGTAAGTGATTGGTTTGTGAGTATTTCTCTCTTTCTTGCTTTTTTCCAAACTTAATTTTTGTGGTTTATAGTAGCTGAGGTCTCTGTTGAGTAGTGGGAGTGCTAGTAAACAAGGGCCCTTGAGTATATCATTTAATAGTGTAATTGGTGGTATTGATTTGATTTAATTTACATTAATTAAAAGGTAAGTCATGGCAGCACAGCTCAGTCCCGTGGCATGCTCCTCCTGCACTATGTGGGAAATCAGGGACACTTCCTGTGTCCCTGATGACCATGTATGTGGGAAGTGTATCCAGCTGCAGCTACTGGCAGACCGCATTGCGGCGCTGGAGCTGCGAATGGATACATACTGGAGCATTCGCGATGCTGAGGACATTGTGGATAGCACGTTTAGGGAGTTGGTCACACCGCAGGTAAAGGCTGCACAGGCAGGAAGGGAATGGGTGACCGCCAGGCAGAGTAGTAGGCGCAGGTAGGTAGTGCAGGGGTCCCCTGTGGCCATCCCCCTCTCAAACAGATATACCGCTTTGGATATTGTTGGGGGAGAAGGCTTATCGGGGGAAGGCAGCAGCAGCCAACTTCCTGGCACTATGGGTGGTTCTGCTGCACAGGACGTGAGGAAAAAGAGCAGGAGAGCTATAGTGATAGGGGATTCTATTGTAAGGGGAATAGATGGGCGTTTCTGTGGCCGCAAAGGAGACTCCAGAATGGTATGTTGCCTCCCTGGTGCAAAGGTCAAGGATGTCTCAGAGCGGCTACAGGGCATTCTGGAGGGGGGGGGGGGGGAAAGAGAGGGTGAACAGCCAGCTGTTGTGGTGCATATAGGTACCAACATTATAGGTAAAAAACAGGATGAGCTCCTAAAAGCTGAATATAGGGAGTTAGGAGGTAAATTAAGAAATACAACCTCAAAAGGTAGTAATCTCAGGATTGCTACCAGTGCCACGTGCTAGTCAGAGTAGAAATAGAAGGATATTTCAGATGAATACGTGGCTAGAGGAATGGTGCAAGGGGGAGGGATTCAAATTCCTGGAACATTGGAACTGGTTCTGGGGGAGGTGGGACTAGTACAAACTGGACGGTTTGTACCTGGGCAGGACCGGGACCGATGTCCTAGGGGGGAGTGTTTGCTAGTGCTGTTGGGGAGGGTTTAAACTGAAATGGCAGGGGGTTGGGAACCTGTGCAGGGAAACAGAGGAAAGGGAAGCAAGAATAGAAGCAAAAGACAGGAAGGAGAAAAGCAAAAGTGGAAGGCAGAGAAATCAAGGGTGTAAATCAAACATGGCCACAATAAATAATAATTCTAAAAGGACTAAGCGTTAAAAAAACAAGCCCGACGGCTTTGTGTCTTAATGCGAGGAGCATTCGTAATAAGGTGGATGAATTAGCTGCGCAAATAGATGTAAACGGATATGATATAATTTGGATTACGGAGACGTGGCTCCAGGGTGACCAAGGCTGGGAATTCAACATCCAGGGGTATACAATATTCAGGAAGGACAGGCAAAAAGGAAAAGGAGGTGGGGTAGCATTGCTGGTTAAAGAGGAGATTAACACAATAATAAGGAAGAATATTAGCTCTGATGTGGAATCTGTATGGGCAGAGCTGAGAAATACGAAGGGGCAGAAAACATTTGGGGGTCTGTATACAACTCCCACTAACAGTAATGCTGAGGTTGGGGATGGCATTAAATGGGAAATTAGAGACGCATGCAATAAGGGCACAGCAGTTATCATGGGTAACTTTAATCTACATATAGATTGGGCTAACCAAATTAGTAACAATATTGTGGAGGAGGAATTCCTAGAGAGTGTATATGGAATGGTTTCCCGGACCAATATGTCGAGGAACCAACTAGAGATCAGCCCATCTTAGACTGGGTATTATGTAATGAGAAAGGATTGATTAGCAATCTTGTTGTGCAAGGCCCCTTGGGGAGGAGCGATCATAATATGATAGAATTTTTCATTAAGATGGAGAGTGAAGTAGTTGACTCAGAGACCAGGGTCCTGAATTTAAATAAAGGAAACTACGATGGTATGAGGCACGATTTGGCTAGGATGGATTGGGGAACATTACTTAAAGGGTTGATGGTGGATAGGCAATGGCAAACATTTAAAGATCGCATGGATGAACTACAGAATTTGTTCATCCCTGTCTGGCATAAAAATAAAACAAAAAAGGTGGCGCAACCGTGGCTAACAAGGGAAATTAGGGATAGCGTAAGATCCAAGGAGAGGACATATAAACTGGCCAGAAAAAACAGCAAACCTGAGGATTGGGACCAGTTTAGGATTCAGCAAAGGAGGACAAAAGGATTAATTAAGAGGCGGAAAATAGAGTATGAGAGTAAGCTTTCAGGGAACATAAACACTGACTGTAAAAGCTTCTGTAGATATGTGAAGAGAAAAAGATTGGTGAAGTCAAGCATAGGTCCCTTGCAGTCAGAATCAGGTGAATTTATAATGGGGAACAAAGAAATGGCTGACTGACTAAATACATATTTTGGTTCTGTCTTCACAAAGGAGGACACAAATAACCTCCCAGAGATGTCGGGGAACATAGGGTCTGATGAAAGGGAGGAACTGAAAGAAATCAGTATTTGTAGGAAAATGGTGTTAGGGAAATTGACGACATTGAAGGCCGATAAATCCCCAGGGCCTGATAATCCACATCCTAGGGTACTTAAGGAAGTGGCCCTAGAAATAGTAGATGTATTGCTGGTCATCTTCCAAAATTCTATAGACTCTGGCACAGTTCCCATGGATTGGAGGGTAGCTAATGTTTAAAAAAGGTGGTCGAGAGAAAACGGGGAATTATAAGCCTGGCATCGGTAGTGGGGAAAATGCTCGAGTCCATCATAAAAGATGTAATAGCAGAGCACTTGTAAAACAGTGACAGGACTGGACAAATTCAACATGGATTTACAAAAGGTAAATCGTGCTTGAATAATCTACTGGAATTTTTTGAGGATGTAACTGGTAGAATAGATAAGGGAGAACCAGTGGATGTGGTGTATTTGGACTTTCAGAAGGCTTTCGATAAGGTCCCGCATAAGAGATTAGCGTGCAGAGTTAAAGCACACGGGATTGGGGGCAAGGTACTGACTTGGATAGAGAACTGGTTGGCAGGCAGGAAGCAAAGAGTTGGAATAAAAGGGTCTTTTTCCGAGTGGCAGGCAGTGACTGGTGGGGTACCGAAGGGATCGGTCCCAAGGACCCCAGCTATTCACAATATATATTAATGATCTAGACGATGGAATTAGATGTAATATCTCCAAGTTTGCAGACGACACAAAGCTGGGTGGGTGTGTGTGCTGTGAGGAGGATACAGAGAAACTCCAGTATGATTTGGACAGGTTGGGTGATTGGGCAGATGCAGTATAATGTGGATAATTGCGAGGTTATCCACTTTGGTGGCAAAAACAGCAAGGCAGATTATCTGAACGGCAATAGATTGGGAGAAGGGGAAGTGCAACGAGACCTGGGTGTCCTTGTGCACCAGTCGCTGAAGGTAAGCATGCAGGTGCAGCAGGCGGTTAAGGCGGCAAATGGTATGTTGGCCTTCATAGCGAGAGGATTCGAGTACAGGAACAAGGATGTCTTGCTGCAGTTGTACAGGGCCTTGGTGAGACCACACCTTGAGTATTGTGTGCAGTTTTGGTCGCCTTATCTGAGGAAGGATGTTCTTGCCATGGAGGGAGTGCAGTGAAGATTCACCAGACTGATACCTGGGATGGCAGGAATGACGTATGGAGAGAGATTGGGTCGATTAGGCTTATATTCGCTAGAGTTTAGAAGAATGAGAGGGGATCTCATTGAAACTTATAAAATTCGAACAAGACTAGACAGACTAGATGTAGGAAGGATGTTCCTGATGGCAGGGGAGTCCAGAACCAGGGGTCACAGTCTAAGGATAAGGGGTAAGCCATTTAGGACAGAGATGAGGAGGAGTTTCTTCACCCAGAGAGTGGTGAACCTGGGGAATTCTCTACCACAGAAGGCAGTTGAGGCCAATTCATTAAATATATTCAAGAAGGAGTTAGATATATTTCTTAAGGCTAAAGGGATCAAGGGATATGGGGAGAAAGCAGCGACAGGGTACTGAATTTGAATGATCAGCCATGATTTCATTAAATGGCGGAGCAGGCTCGAGGGGCCGAATGGCCTACTCCTGCTCCTATCTTTTATGTTTCTATGTTTCTAATTCAAATGACTATTCTTTTAGTTTACAGTCCAGTGCAGCATTTACTATGAAGTTTGACATCCTATCGGTCTCTCTCATTACTATTTGGGATCTGTTATCTGGAATATATAGTACTATTGGCTACCATTTTCTGGGGACATAGATAAAAGTTTCCTTGACAGCATCCCAGACTTTATAGTAAGTATTCCCACAAAAACTACACATTTTCCCTTCAACGGGAATTCATTCAATTTCTCTCACAGCTAATGATCAATATCTGGAGAAATGCTTGAATGTATCCTCCAATTATAAATATTAGAGCAAGTAATATAAAAATAGCCAAAAAGGTTTAAATGCTTTAAGGATTGCACTGATACAGGAATTGGACAGATTGAAAAGACATTTAAGCCAAACCTGTGGTTACGAGATAAAATTAAATGCATTCCCAAAGGTTGCCAAGAAGGGTTACATTGGCAGCAATGCAACATTTACAAGAGATCACTAAAACAAACCAATGTTGGGCATTTTGCTTTAGATCTGATCAAAGACATAGCAAACGTCAGCTACAGAGGCATCACACACACACATTCCGCAGTTCACTTTAGTCAATCGAGGAGCCAAACCCAAATGGAGGCAGCAAAAAGAAAAGGAATATACTTTTAAGACTTACTAAGCAGCAGAATCATTGAGCTGGTATTCTCTGGATCGACCAAAACAAGCCTGAACTCCACCATCGTCCCAAAGCCTCCTGATCACATTTGCTAGATCTTCAGGCAAGATGCCCTGCTCCTCAGCAGTACCAGACAATGCAAACAGCTGGCGCGCATCATCCTGCAGAAAGAACACAGCAGCAAACGTTAAAGATTCCAGTTGTGGTCACCCTTTACAGTCTCCTCCCACTTAAGGGATACTTTTCCCCCCCTCTCTCCCCCAACCCCCCAAAACAAACTAGGACGGTAGCTTTGCCGTGAAGATCTTCTTGCAGTGATCAACTGGACATGCCGGGAAATGTCATTCAACATTAGCATCAAGCATTCCCAATCAAGTACATCACAACCCATTGGAGAATAAAGTTCCCCCACAGTTGAACACTGCGCTTTAATCCTAAACTACTTGTGCTTCCTGCACCAGTGCAATGTTCTTCACTTCACACAAGCTATCCTTACGACCTCGCAGTGTGATTGCAAGTTTATTATCAGGTTGGACCAAATTGTAAGCGTTCTTATGCTGGGGCCCACTCTCTCCAGGAACTAGGTTGAGATTGTTCAAACAGATCTCTCACTTAGGACTCCAATAGCCAAGAGAGAGAGACTTGCAACATATCACGCTCTGGGTCTGAATCTGGTAATGCTGGCAAGTATGAATCTCCTCCAAGAAATGCCCTCTTCCATCAGGATCTCTTTATAATACAAGATCGCAAATTAGGAAATTTCTGCTTATTCCAGTTACTGCAGATGCCGGAGGAAACTTAATACAGGAAACTCTTTTTTTTAATCCGGCAACGACGGGACCGGCGTGGTGCCGGTTTATCAAAAAGTCCAGATTACAGAGAGGCATAGTAAAAGGTACGAGAGCTCCGTACACAGCAACAAATCCAGGCTTCCCTGTTGCTTAGCAACAGGTGCAGGAACCCTGGCCACAGACCAAGCGTCCCTGTTGCTGAGCAACAAGTGCAGGAACCCTGTTTACACAGCCACAGATCCAGGAACAGCCACTAATATGAAGTAAAACTTACCTGAACCTGAATTTTGCCGGTTAACACAGATTTCCGGTTATTTAGATGCCGGTAAATCGAGAGTTTCCTGTAGTATTAATGACCCCAAGCAATGCACGGAAGCCAAAAGGTTGAGTTCTGATCAAGGGCACACACCTAAAACGTCGCAACCTTTCTTTTCCTTTTACGGGTTGACTGTGTATTTCTAGCATTTTATGACATTATTTCATCTTTCCAGCAGTTCCCTTTTTAAAAAAATTTTTTCGTAAGCATTTAACCCAGGGTACTTCAAATGTTATTTTTCAAGCATTGAATTCTGCTTTATCAACTCGTCTCGCTTACTGCATTTTTCCTAATAGTTTCCCCAGTTGTCACATCTGAAAGGCTGAAACCCGAGACTTCTCAACAAAACATTTGTAAAACGCCTAAAACTGGCACATGGGAGAGAGATTGGAGGCCTAGATCTGAACAAGGCCCCGTGCCTTTTGTTCTACAAAGATTGCTCTGCAAGAATTTCAGCAAATACTGTACATTTTTTTTTGGCCCACCCAGATTCAAACATGGAATGAGGCAATTGTTATTTTCACTTCACTAATCATATTCAGAATGGGAACCGGGAACCACAATTACAGAATGAATTCTCTACTGAATGGGAGGAAGATAGGACGGTATTGTTCTCATTTCTGGGTTGCTCAGCCCTCAAGGGTTTATGGGAAGGGTTCTGGATAACCCAAGGAACATTGCTTATACCAAATTAGACTCCGTTCCTAGGAATTTTACCAAGAGTTTTGTCCAATTAGGATGAGGGGCCAAGAATCATGAAGTACACATGAACCTAATCTACAACAGCAGTGTTGTTGTTGTACTGGAAATAACAGAACTGGAAAGGGTAGGAAACAGCTAACAAGGCAGATGAAAGGTTTAAGTGGTCAGCATCCAGTATGGGTAATTATAAAAACAGTTCAAATGTTTTCCCTCATGAATCACATATCTGCAGCTTCTGTACAAATTCTCGCCAGCTGCACTCTCTTTTGCTTTTTACTCAATCACTTGATTTCTTCATTGTTTCTCAGTAGATGAGGAAAATTATTTAGGAATGGTTTAAAAGCCACGATAAGAATCAGACACAATCCTTCCAAACCATGTCAGATATATAAAAAAAACATACCACATTAAGCAAGCCAGATTTCAAACATTTTTTTCATTGTTTTATCCATAATTCTGTTGATACCCTCAGGGAGAGGGGGGGAAAAAAGTTATATAAACCAGGTATCTAAGTGACAACCATTAACGTCATCACCACAATGTGGTCCAAATAAAACAAATTACCACTTAATTCAGCACCTAATTTGTCACCCAAAAGAAGCAATAAAACACTTCTTTATTACCAAATCCTGAACTATAGCTTGCAACAGACTATCAAGGTTTCTCCCCCACCCACCCATCCAACAACAAAGTCCAATCAGAAGCAGTGTCAAGACCACCACAGTTTCTCATTTACATCATTGACCTGGACTCAAACTCAAGGTCAAGTGATCAAACTTGCTGATGATACCAAACTGGAACAAGCCGTGGAATCAGAAAATTACCGAACGAGTTGGATAAAACAAATATGTGGGTATTAATAGGACAGCTGAAATTTCATGCAGACAAGTGTAGAGTGCTGGATGTAGGAAGGAAAAATAGGCAACAATGGTGTTGAAATGGCTAAGGATGAAGCGGAGACCCCCCTTGGAGTCTTACTAGACTCAATGCCAAACATGTCAAATCAATACAGAGCAGCAATCACCAAAGCCAATGCAATGTTGAACGAAATATCTAAAACAGTAGAATACAAGTCAGGTAAAGGCATGATCAAACAGTGCAGTGTTCTGGTCAAACAACACTTAACTCTGTTTCTCTCTCCACAGATGCTGCCTGGCCTGCTGAGTATTTCCAGCATTTTCTGTTGTTACTTAAGAGTACTGTGTCCAGTTCTGGACACAAGGGAGGTGATCAAGTGCTGGAGGCAGTGCAGGGAAGAGTTATAGGCTGATCCCTGGTGTCAGAGATCTGAGTTATGATAAAAGACTGGAGAAATTGGACATTTCAGCTTGGAAAAGAGGTGTCCAATAAGTGATCCTAGAGGTATACAAGATAGTTTAGCATATGGAAAAGGTAAACCCGGAAAATTACTTTAAATTCCAATGTTAGGGCAAGAGGAAATAAGTTCAAACTAACAAAAGGCAAATTTAGGGCGAATATCAAGGCATGCTTCCTTCAAACAGAATGACCACCACAAATTAGAATGGATTAGGAAAAAAAGGGGGGCTTTTGGCAGATACAAAGGAGTAAAGACAGAGGAAGCCCTAGGAGTATAAAAAGTGCAGGGGGATACTTAAAGAAATTAGGAGAGCGAGGAGGGGCCATGAAGTAACACTGGCGAGCAAAATAAAGGAAAATCCTAAAGGTGTTTTATAAGTATATTAAGGGCAAGAGGATAACTAGGGAAAGAGTAGGGCCCATTAGGGACCAAAGTGGCAAGCTGTGTGTAGAGCCAGAGGATGTAGGTGGGGTTTTAAATGAATTTTTTGCATCTGTGTTCACTATGGAGAAGGACGATGTGGACATAGAAATCGGGCAGGGGGACTGTGATATACTTGAACAAATTAGCATCGAGAGGGAGGAGGTACTAGCGGTTTTAGCAGGCTTAAAAGTGGATAAATCCCCAGGCCCGGACGAGATGTATCCCAGGCTACTATTTGAGGCAAAGGAGGAGATTGCAGGGGCTCTGACAAATTTTCAGAACCTCTCTGGCCACAGGGGATGTACCAGAGGACTGGAGAACAGCTAACGTAGTACTATTATTCAAGAAGAGTAGTAGGGATAAACCAGGGAATTACAGGCCAGTGAGCCTAACATCAGTGGTAGGGAAATTATTGGAAAAAATTCTGAGGGACAGAATTAGTCTCCACTTGGAGGGGCAAGGATTAATTAGGGATAGCCAGCATGGCTTTGTCAAGGGAAGATCATGTCTGACCAATTTGATTGAATTTTGAGAGAGGGTGACTAGGTGTGTGGATGAGGGTAGTGCAGTGGATCTGGTTTACATGGATTTCAGTAAGGCTTTTGATAAAGTCCCGCATAGGAGACTGGTCAGGAAGGTAAGAGCCCATGGGATCCAGGGTGTCTTGGCACATTGGATCCAAAACTGGCTTAGTGGCAGAGGGTGATGGTGGAAGGTTGTTTTTGTGACTGGAAGCCTGTGTCCAGTGGAGTACCGCAGGGATCGGTGCTGGGTCCCTTGCTGTTTGTGGTCTACATTAATGATTTGGATGTGAACGTAAAAGGTATGATCAGCAAGTTCGCAGATGACACGAAAATTGGTGGGGTGGTAAATAGCGAGGAGGGAAGCCTCAGGCTACAGGACAATATAGATGGGTTGGTCAGATGGGCGGAACAGTGGCAAATGGAATTTAACCCTGAAAAGTGTGAGGTGATACATTTTGGACAGACTAACCAGGCAAGGGAATACACAATGAATGGTAAGACCCTAGGAAAGACAGAGGATCAGAGGGACCTTGGTGTGCATGTACATAGATCCCTGAAGGCAGCAGAACAGGTGGATAAGGTGGTTAAAAAGGCATATGGGATACTTATATTCTATGCCTCGGCTAATGAAGGCAAGAGCAGGGAGGTTATGATGGAGCTGTACAAAACGCTGGTAAGGCCACAGCTGGAGTACTGTGTGCAGTTCTGGTCGCCATACTATAGGAAGGATGTGATTGCTTTGGAGAGGGTGCAGAGGAGATTCACCAGGATGTTACCTGGGCTGGAGCGCTTCAGCTATGAAGAAAGACTGGACAGGCTGGGGTTGTTTTCCTTGGAGCAGAGAAGGCTGAGGGGGGACCTGATTGAGGTATACAAAATTAAGAGGGGCATAGATAGGGTAGATAGAAAGGAGCTTTTCCCCTTAGTAGAGGGGTCAATAACAAGGGGGCATAGATTCAAGGTAAGGGGCAGGAGGTTTAGAGGGGATTTGAGGAAAAACTTTTTCACCCAGAGGGTGGTTGGAATCTGGAACTCACTGCCTGAAAGGGTGGTAGAGGCAGGAACCCTCACAACATTCAAGAAGCATTTGGATGAGCACTTGAAATGCCATAGCATACAAGGCTACGGGACCAAATGCTGGAAAATGGGATTAGAATAGCTAGGGCTTGATGGCAGGCGCAGACACGATGGGCCGAAGGGCCTCTTTCTGGATTCTATGACTATGACTTGGATGGAGTAATGGAGGTGAAAACCCTAGAATCATTTAAGGGGGGTGCTGCAAGATGTTTCTGGACGGATGAGATCAAGATGGGCTGAATGACCTTCTTCATCTGTAATTATCTTGCGAACATTTGCAATAATGACAATGCACCCTGGAGGAATCTCTGCAGAGGGCTGAAAACAAAGGTCAGGCGGAAACCCAATTCACCATACGTTTAACACTGCAGATCACCGTGCAAAAAGGAACTGAAATACCCTTTCTAATCTTTTCATTAACAGCTCGTCACCAGAGTGAATTGAGTAATCGCTGCATCAAGAATTTCAGAACCATCTGTAGCTTGTGCAAGATTCAGGTCATCAGGCATTCACTGAAGCACAGTAAAACTGAAATATAAAATGCTGAATCTATTTCGCTCTGCTGTAATGAAACACTTTAGATTTGAATAACTGTTACGAATCAAATACAGAAGAATTGTGCAATAGAAAATTTACTGGTATTTCATCCCACAATCCTGAGATTTGATTTTTTTTTAAAGTAGAAAAAACAGCTTTTCATTTAACCCTACATCCTAGCCTAGAGTGTTCATAAGTATCCTAATTTTCCATTACAAAAAGGTATAGTTGAACAGTCTTGAAATCTGACAGCAAAGTAAGATGGCTAGAAGCAGGTTACTGGTTATAACAGAACTGCAGAGTTCCCCTCCCCCGCTGCCCTGAAGGCACCAATTTCTTGTTGGGTACACAATAGGTATTGGCGATACTCTGGTACCTTACCCACGTGGCTGGTATTCCATTGGGAGCTTTGTGACAGTGAGTGTCAGCAGGCCCAACCCCTGCTCGACTGAGATTAGTTAACGCGCAGAGACTGCAGGTCAAATCTGTGACCTTCTCATCCGCATGGCTCAGATAAACTCAGCAGCCATCAAAGAAGCTATAAGGTAGCAAAATACTGCGGATGCTGGAAATCCCAAATAACAGAAAACGCTGGAAAAACTCAGCAGGCCAGGGCAGCATCCATGGAGAGAGAAACAGAGTTAACGTTTCAGGTCGAAGACCCTTCGTCAGAACTGGGAAAAAAAGCAGGAACGGGAATAGATTTTAAAGCAAGTGGGGGCTGGGAAAAGGGGGAGGGGATGAAAGAACAAAAGGGAAGGTCAGAGGTAGGATAGAAAGCAGGAGAGATTAAGAGACATTAAGAGATATTCAAGGAACAAAGGTTGGCTCTGGATGAAGTGTGAATGGCCCTGGCAGAATGATGGACAGCTGCCACATGGGAGGGAAGAAAAAAGCCCAGGCGAAAGTGTGGATTAAAAAAAAAGGGAAAATATATATAAGAATTTCTAGGTCTTAATCACTATATAATGTGCCAAAGTTTAATTATTAGTTACGCGATGTAATCATAAATCTTGATCTTAGACAGGATAAACATCAGAGCCCATAGCTTCAATACTCTTGTAATTAAGTGCGAGTTACTACACTTTACAATCAATGTTGCTGCTTCAAAGGGATTAGTTTAAACACCTGCAGCATTGTTTGCATCAACATTATCCCTCATTTCTTTTGGACCAGTACACTGGAGTTTCAGCTAATATTAGACATTGCCTTGCATTAATGATCTGCCAGTGCAGTGCTGTAGCAAAGGGAAAAGCACTGAAGGGATGGGAAAATAGTCACTGGATTGTCTTGCATACTTAGTGACTACAACAGTAGAGACACAAGTAGAAGCCTGGGAGCAGGACATCGGAGCTCTTGGGTGAAGTTGGCATATACCCCAGGAAATGCCAACAAGGGCTGGAGAGGGTGAAGAAAACAAACTTGAAATAAAATACAGGTTAACACCCTAATTAATTAAAAAATACATTCCAAAAAGAAAATGTATTTTCTCCCCCTTTAAATAACCTGTGCAGCTGCCAGAGCGAAGACATGCAACCTTTTTTATTCAGGCCTCTGTCAATCCCACTCTACAGTTATAGAACGTGCAAGAGTAATAGAGTTGAACTCAACTGTAACAACAAATGGGATTTATATAATGCTTTTATTATTCTTATCTGAGGAAAGATGTTCTTGCCATGGAGGGAGTGCAGCGAAGATTCACCAGGCTGATACCTGGGATGGCAGGAATGACGTATGAGGAGAGATTGGGTCGATTGGGCTTATACGCGCTGGAGTTTAGAAGAATGAGAGGAGATCGCATTGAAACTTATAAAATTCTACCAGGACTAGACAGACTAGATGCAGGAAGGATGTTCCCGATGGCGTGGGAGTCCAGAACCAGGGGTCACAGTCTAAGGATAAGGGGTAAGCCATTTAGGACAGAATGAGGAATTTCTTCACCCAGAGAGTGGTGAACCTGTGGAATTCTCTACCACAGAAGGCAGTAGAGGCCAATTCATTAAATATATTCAAGAAGGAGTTGGATATATTTCTTAAGGCTAAAGGGATCAAGGGATATGGGGAGAAAGCAGGGACAGGGTACTGAGTTTGGATAATCAGCCATGATCTCATTGAATGGCGGAGCAGGCTCGAGGGGCCGAATGGCCTACTCCTGCTCCTATCTTCTATGTTTCTATGAAAATAATCCAGGGATGCAAGAGCCAAGCCATGGTAGAAGAGTTAGGAGAGGTAGCCAAAAGATGGGATATGTAAAGTCAATGTAGGTCCATCAAGGATGGAAATGACAGGCCAGTGAGACTTGGTGCCAGACAGGATTCAGCCAGCTGAGTTTTGGACAAGTTGATGTTGATGGAGGGAGAGAGGCCTGCAAGGATAACATTGGGAAAATCGAATCTGGAAGTGCCAAAAGCGTGGATAAGGTTTACAGTAGTGTGGGGCCGAGGTAGAAACGGAAGTGGGTAATGTTGTGGAGGTGGAAGCAAGCAGCCTTGGATAGGATATGGGGTTTGTAGCTCAGCTCTGGAATGAACAGGATGCCAAAGTTTTGAGGTCTGGTTCGGCCTGAATGAATGACATGGGTAGCGGGATGAATTCAGTGGCGATGGTGTGGAATTTATGCTGGGGGCTGAAAAAAAAGTGTGTTGTCTTGATGTTCAGCTGGAGGAAATTTTGACTCATCCATGACTTAATGTCATACAGCCCAACAGCACAGAGGTAGTGCTGGGATCGATGGACATGGCGGAGCAGTACATGAGCATTTACTATGTATAGACGGAAGTCAACCTTGTGTCTACAGCTGATGTCACCAAGTAGGGAAAAAGATGCGTTCTTGGGAGGCTCGGGAGGTGAATTTGCAGAGGTCTGAAGGAAACCCATTGCTGGAGAAGCACTGGCTACATTTGGCCAGGTAGGAGTGGAGCCACACAAGTGCAGGTTGAGGAGGACAAGCAAGATGAACACGCCACAATCAGAGGATGTCACCCATATCCTTCGCCAGGACCATCTCAGTGCTGTTGAGCAGAGCGGACGTTAAACTGAAATTAATCAAACTGAGTTTTAGGGGAGATGCCAAAAGAGCTGGGTGGTGACAACGCAAGTGAAGCCCTTAGAGAGGAAAGGGAGGTTAGAGATAGCGTGATGGTTGGAGATGCCAGATGGGTTGAGGGCAGGTTTTGGAGGATGGGATGATGGTGGCAGTTTTGAAATGGACAGGGACAGTGCCTGAACAAAGGGAGCCATTAACAATGCCTCTGAGCATTGGGGCACAGAATAAAAGTAAAAGGATGCTTTTACTAAGTGAAACTGTACCCATTAGCAAAGGTAGCATTCCTCTTGCTGCCTGCACTTCGAGGCGCTCGGGTAGGCCTCAGTGCGGCATCAGCAGTGGGTGGAGGCGGAGCAGCGCGGCAGAGCGACTACAAGAGGCCCCAGAGGCTCAGGTAGGCCTCAGTGCGGCATCGGCAGCGGGTGGAGGCGGAGCAGCGCGGCAGAGCGACTACAAGAGGCCCCAGAGGCTCGGGTAGGCCTCACCAATCTCCAATCTCAGGCAAGGAGAGAGGTAAAAAGTATTCAAGGTGTGACATCACCACAAAACAGGTAGGTGATTGGTTGGAGTATTTCTCTCGTTTTAAAACTTTAAGTCTGTGGTTTATAGTTTTTAAGGTTGCTGTGGTGTACCAAGGCCTTAACTGGTGTAACTAGAGGGATTGATTTAATTTAAATCCAATTAATTAAAGGGGATATTAGCATCTAAAATCGGGCAGAGGGTGTCCATAACTAACAATAAAAAATTTAATTAATTACATAGAATGGAGCAGGTGATGTGTTACTGTTGCGAGATGTGGGAGCCGGTGAACCCCATTGAGGCTCACGGTGATTACGTCTGTGACAAGTGTCTGCTGCTACAGGAACTCCAGCTCCATGTTGATGAGCTGGAGTCTGAGCTTCAGACACTGCGACACATCAGGGAGGGGGAGAAGTACCTGGACTTTGCGTATCAGGAGGTGGTCACGCCTATGAAGTTAAGTAATTCAGATGTAGCCCATGGTCAGGGACAGGACGGTGTGACTACGAGTGAGGCAGGTACGGGGATCCAGGAGGTAGAGCTGGAGGAGCCGCAGCCCTTGCTCTTGACCAACAGGTTCGAGGTTCTTACTCCCTGTGGGGACAGGAGCAGGGACTGCAGGGAGGATGAGCAACCTGGCCACAGCACCGTGGAACGGGGGGCCATTCAAGAGGGGGGAGTAAATAGAAATGTTGTAGTGGTAGGGGATAGTATTATTAGGGGGATAGATAGAGTTCTCTGCACCCGAGAGCGAGAGTCCCGAAGGCAGTGTTGCCTACCCGGTACCAGGGTTAAGGACATCTCCTCTGGGCTGGAAAGAAACTTGCAGTGGGAGGGGGTGGATCCAGTTCTCGTGGTCCACGTTGGTACAAACGATGTAGATAGGACTAGGAAGCTGGTTGTGTTAAAGGAGTATGAGCAGCTAGGGGTCAAATTAAAAAACAGAACCTCAAGGGTAATAATCTCTGGATTATTACCTGAGCCACGAGCGAATTTGGCTAGGACAAATAAAATTAGAGAGTTAAATGCGTGGCTCAAAGACTGGTGTGGGAGAAATGGGTTTTGCTTCATGGGACACTGGCACCAGTACTGGGGCAGGAGGGAGCTGTTCCGTTGGGACGGGCTTCACCTGGCCAGTGCTGGGACTAGAGTCCTGGCGGATCATATAACTAGGGCTGTAGAGAGGGCTTTAAACTAACTAGTTGGGGGGGGGGGGGGGGGGGAAGGGAGGGGAGGTTCCTAGAGAGTAAGTAATAAAAATGACAACAGAGAAGGTCATAGACTTAGGTAACAGTGGGGAAATTAAAAACCAGAGCGTGTCAGAAAGGGGCAGAAGGTATGGAGTAAAAGGTAAAGTAATAAAAAGGGCAAAAGCAGGAACTAAGTGTCACAAAACATATATTTGAAAGTTCTCTATCTGAATGCACGTAGCATTCGTAACAAAATAGACGAGTTAATGGCACAAATAACTACATATGGGTATGATCTTGTGGCCATTACAGAAACATGGCTGCAGGGTGACGATGCCTGGGAATTAAACATACCAGGTTATTTAACAATCAGGAAGGACAGGCAAGAAGGAAGGGGAGGTGGGGTGGCTATGTTAATAAAGGAAGGAATCACTAATACAGAGAAATAATATTGGGTCAAAAGATCAGGATAATGAAGCAGTTTGGGTGGAGGTAAGGAATAATAAGGGGAAAAAAACACTAGTGGGCATAGTCTATAGGCCTCCAAACAGTTGCAACTCTGTTGGACGGAGTATCAATCAGGAAATAGTTGAGGCTTGTAATAAGGGAGCATCAATAATTATGGGGGATTTTAACTATCATATTAATTGGACAAATCAAATTGGGCAGGGCTGCCTTGAGGATGAGTTCATTGAGTGTATTAGGGATGGGTTTCTTGAGCAGTATGTAACTGAACCGACCAGGGGGTAAGCAACCTTAGATCTGGTCCTGTGTAACGAGACAGGATTAATTAAAAATGTCCTAGTAAAGGACCCCTTGGAATGAGTGACCATAACATGGTTGAATTCCATATTCAATTAGAGGGTGAGAAGGTTGGATCTCAAACAAGCGTGCTAAGCTTGAATAAAGGAGACTATGAAGGTAAGAGAGTGGAATTGAGTAGAGTGGATTGGGAAAATAGATTAAAGGGTAAGACGATACATGATCAGTGGTGTACATTCAAGGAGTTATTTTACAACTTCCAAAAAAAATATATTCCACTGAGAAGAAAAGGTTGTAAAAGAAAAGACAGCCATCCGTGGCTAAGTAAAGAAATTAAGGATAGTATTCGACTAAAAACAAGGGCATATAAGGTAGCCAAATCTAGTGGGAGGATAGAGGATTCGGAAAACTTTAAAAGACAGCAAAAAATAACAAAAAGATTGATTAAGAAAGGGAAGATAGATTATGAAAGTAAATTAGCAAAAAATATAAAAACAGATAGTAAGAGTTTTTATAGTTATACTAGCTGGGGAGCCCCGCGTTGCAAGGGCAATTTTGGGGCGCTTGGTCTCCCTGCCCGTGTGTCCCCCCTCTCCCTGTCATGTCCTCTCCCTCCCCTCCCGTCTCCCTCCCCTCGCCCACCCCCGCTCCCCTCTCTCCGGCCCCTCACCCTGCCTAGCGCCTGAGGTCCGGAGCTGAGGTCCCCCGCGTATTGCGCGGCTGATGGACGGCCGCTGTGGGCGGGCGGGCGGCGCATGAGCGGTCAGTGGGCAATTTTGGGGCGCTTGGTCTCCCTGCCCCTGTGTGTCCCCCCTCTCATGTCCTCTCCCTGTCCTATCCCTCCCTCCCCTCCTCTCCTCTCCTCTCCTCTCCCTCCCCTGCTCCCCTCTGTCCCTCTCTCCGGCCCCTCCCCCTGCCTAGCGCCTGAGGTCCGGAGCTGATAGTTATATAAAAAGAAAAAGGGTGGCTAAAGTAAATGTTGGTCCCTTAGAGGATGAGACCGGGAAATTAATGGTGGGAAATATGGAGATGGCAAAAACACTGAATGAATATTTTACATCAGTCTTTACAGTAGAAGACATTAAGAATATCCCAACACTGGACAAACAGGGGGCTATGTTGGAGGGGGGGGGGGGGGGGGGGAGGAGGAGCTAAACACGATCAAAATCACTAAGGAAGTGGTACTCGGTAAAATAATGGGACTCAAGGCGGATAAATCACCTGGACCTGATGGCTTACATCCTAGGGTCTTGAGGGAAGTGGCGGTAGGGATTGTGGATGCATTGGTAATAATTTTCCAAAACTCCCTGGACTCAGCAAAGGTCCCGGCAGACTGGAAAACTGCTAATGTAACACCCTTATTTAAAAAGGGCAGTAGACAGAAGGCTGGAAACTATAGACCGGTTAGCCTAACATCTGTGGTAGGTAAAATTTTGGAGTCCATTATTAAGGAGACAGTAACAGGACATTTGGATAATCATAATTTAATAGGACAAAGTCAGCATGGTTTTATGAAGGGGAAGTCATGTTTGACAAATTTGCTGGAGTTCTTTGAGGAAGTAACATATAGGGTGGATAAAGGGGAACCAGTGGACGTAGTGTATTTAGACTTCCAAAAGGCATTTGACAAGGTGCCACACAAGATTATTGCTTAAGATAAAAAAAATCACAGGATTGGGGGTAATATTCTGGCATGGATAGAGGATTGGCTATCTAAAAGAAGGCAGAGAGTTGGGATAAATGGTTCATTCTCGGACTGGCAATCAGTAACTAGTGGTGTTCCACAGGGGTCAGTGCTGGGTCCCCAACTCTTTACAATCTATATTAACGATTTGGAGGAGGGGACCGAGTGTAACATATCAAAGTTTGCAGATGATACTAAGATGGGGGGGAAAGTAGTGAGTGAGGAGGACATAAAAAACCTGCAAGGGGACATAGACAGGCTAAGTAAGTGGGCAGAGATTTGGCAGATGGAATACAATACTGCAAAGTGTGAGGTTATGCACTTTGGCAAGAAAAATTGTAGAGCAAGTTATTATCTTAATGGCAAGAAACTGGAAAGTACTGAAGTACAAAGGGATCTGGGGGTCCTGGTGCACGAAACTCAAAAGGTTAGTATGCAGGTGCAGCAAGTGATTAAGAAGGCCAATGGAATGTTGGCTTTCATTGCTAGGGGGATAGAATATAAAAATAGGGAGGTATTGTTGCAGTTGTACAAGGTATTGGTGAGACCGCACCTGGAATACTGCGTACAGTTTTGGTGTCCATACTTGCTCTCGAGTCAGTACAAAGAAGGTTCACTCGGTTAATCCCGGGGATGAGGGGATGGACATATGAGGAGAGGTTGAGTAGATTGGGACTCTACTCATTGGAGTTCAGAAGAATGAGAGGCGATCTTATTGAAACATATAAGATTGTGAAGGGGTTGGATCGGGTGGATGCGGGGAGGATGTTCCCGATGATGGGTGAAACTAGAACTAGGGGGCTATCGTACTAGGGGGCATAGTCTTAGAATAAGGGGCTGCTCTTTCAAAACTGAGATGAGGAGGAACTACTTCACTCAGAGGGTGGTAGGTCCATGGAATATGCTGCCCCAAAAAGCTGTAGAAGCTACATCATTACACAAATTTAAAACAGAAATAGACAGTTTCCTAGAAGTAAAGGGTTATGGGGAGCGGGCAGGAATTTGGACATGAGTCTAGGTTCAGATCGGACATGGCCCTGTGGTTAGCGGAGCGGGCCCAGGTAGCCTGATCCTGCTCCTATTTCGTGTGTCTAATTCTGTTAGATTCAGGAGATGGTTCTGTGATAGTAGATTGGCGGTTAGGATCAGATCAGCCATGATCTTATTGAATGGCGGAGCAGGCTCGAGGGGCCGATTGACCTACTCCTGCTCCTATTTCTTATGTTATGAAATATAAACTGCCCATCTTGCCTTGTTTATTGGTAGCAGGCACCCACATTTCTGTGGTTTTGTTGCCAAATATGAGAGCACTGCATCTGCCCGATGTCTGATGGAGAACACAGAGTGGACAGTAAACCAGGGGATTGGTATATAGTATCCCTCTCCAAAAACTAGTGCGGCCTTACTCAAGTCCATGACAACAATGCACTGAACAGAGCGTCTACATCATACTTCACTTTAAGCAGTAGGGGAAAATCTCATTAATCACTGTTCAGTCAGCTAATATTGTGCACAAGTGACACCCAGAGAGTGATAGCCATGGCAAAGCAAAGCACAAAAGCAATCCTTCTTTCAAAGGCTTTACATACTCTCAATGGATGTGCATCTTATATTTTGAATCTTACAGTACTCTTTCATCGACTCTCATGCTTGAATGCTCCATAACAATGATAGCTGCAAATTCATAAGCTGATCAGTTAAAAGGGCTTTTTTCCCCCGTGTCTATAGTTACAAGTATTTTTGCACATCACGCAAAGACCACTTCACATTATTTGAAGTATTTACGGTCTGAATGCAATTGCAGGCTTTCAAAATTGGATAACCAAATGTCTAAGTTAGAATGAAATCTGCAAAACTGTCACAACTGTAAAATACTGGGATCATTTGCGTAATTCAACAAACCTTTTGTTCATTTAAAGCAGTGTTTTTATTACCTTTACGGCATCCATTTGTATTATCTCCACATAAATAATGTTGGTATATGCTTTAATTTTCTCCAAATCTGTGATTTCTCCAACCCACATACCATGCTGACTAAAAAGCCTGATTAACAGCAGACATTCCCAGGCATCAGCCAATGTTAATCGCGATGGATCTTGCGAAGAAATTTTCTCCGCTCTAGCCTCTGCTTGGCACCTCTGTGACGGCACTCCTGAGATGGGAAACTTGCACAGGGGTCATCATGACCAAATGCACACAGTCTGCTCTACACCATAGTAAGAGCACTCCAGGTGGCAACATCTCCCCAGTTCCTGGCCAGTAAGTGAGGGTGTGTGGAGACAAGAAATGGAGGAACATCAGTATGTTTTCTTTGAAGGGAGAGAAAAATGAAAGGGGGAAAAGAAAGAGGGGAAGGAAAGGAGAGCGAGAGAAAAAGAGAAAGAGGGAGACAAAAGAAAGCGGGAGAATAAGGTGGTTAATAAGCTTAACCATGTTAACATTTCACAGTTTCTTAGCAATTTTGAGAGCGTTCCAATATCTCAACACACTCACAGAAAAAGCATTACAGTTGTGCATTGCCATTACTGCACATTTATCAAAAATAGAGAGTAGTTTACAAGGAACTTCCACCAAGAAAGACTGCTGATTTGACTTACTGCTCTGCCAGATTCTCCAAAGTCTATCTTCAGGTTTCCCATAGCTTTGATGATGGCCATGATGGACTGGATGGTGTTGCTGTACACGACAGCTTTGTACTGTCTGCATTCTTCTTCTGAGTACCCATCTTCGTGGATAATCCTATGGAATCCAAAAGAGAAATCCTTCAAACCCATGTTACGCCATCACCTGTGTCACCCCAGAGGCAGAGAGAAAATAATGGTCATGAAACGGTGTGTCTCGTTCCTCCTCCTAACCTATTTCTCATTCATTCATTCAGACTCTGATCCTGCTGCAATTGCCATCTTTCGCCAGAGGTATATTACAGCTGGTCAATTCAAACCAAAAAATATGGACATTGAACGACATGGCTAGAGCCACGATTCAGAAATTAGAGCATCTGTTTTTTTAAAGTTAGCACTGTAATGTTGCTCTTCATCTAGGTGGTTTCACAGGAATATTGCAGACTAAGGGAATGTCAACGTGTACCCCTTGAACATTCATTTAGGAAATACAGCTTGATTATGTAATTGTAAAAAGAAAAATATCCCAATTTATCAAGCAGGAGCTGGCAATTCAAGTCGCTCTGATCCAAGTGAGGGATCTCAATGTTTGGGAATGGATGATTTTTCCACTAATTGATATTCACTCTCAGCTTAAAGTACTCTTACTTCAGGCACAGCACTAAGTTGCCTCTAATCTTCCAAAAACACCCTTTAAGGCCCCTCTCTCTGCCTCTTCCCCCTCATCCCTATTCCAAGCAGAACACACTCATTGGTATCTGGGTGATACTGCCATTTTTCACACCAAGGCATTCTTGTGGCCTTGAAGTAATACTAAGAGTTACCGTGAGGATCACAGGCAAATCCATCATGTGTTAGTGAGGGGCATTTCAAGACTATGTTAGTGAATCACACTGCTAGTGAGGGTGACAAATCTGACTGTTACACTGAGAGGGGCACATCAGACTGTTTGTGGACAGTCAGTCTACATGCTTCAAAACATCAAGTACAGTACACTTACTTCATCTGTTTTACAATTGTGCTTTTCCCCGATTCTCCAGCACCTGTGAAGATAAAATAATAGATTGCTACCAAGAACTTCAATTTAATAATGAAATAGTACAACCTAACCTCTCAGGCTGTTCAGTAGTTAATATTTTGCAGTAGGCTCTGTTTGTATTGATTGGAGTATACTTACAAAGTGATGAATTGCACTGAGGTAATTTAGCCGCCTCCCCACTCGACACACAAATGCTGATATAGATCTGATCCTGCTAATATAGATCAGATGCCAATGTCTGAGGTGGGAGGGGGAAGAGAGAAGGGAAGAGTTTCCAGATTCGCACAGGACAACTTATTTCCCTCAATTTATTTATTTTAAATGTGAGCTTTGGTAATTGGGATGTCATTGTAAAATCAGCTTGTCGTATGTGTAAGGAAGAGTTTTGTTGAATTCCATTCCCTGACATTTTCCTTTTGTGCATTCTGCTGGTGATTTGAAAAGTTTTTTTTTTAAATCGCTTATTGGAATTCAATAAAAATGTAGCTACGGAAAAGTTAAGTGGAATAATTAAATATCTGATTAAATGAAATTGTGCAGCAAATTAACATTTCCCTGCCCAAAGAGTAACGCAGCTTAAGATCAGCCACTACCAGATTAACTGCTATTTTTTTTTAAACCACACATGAAATGTTCATTACCCTCCAATAATCAATCAATACAACCAGAGACAGCATGAGCTGAAGTGGTCTCAGCACAATACATGCTATAAATGTTACCTCACACACCAGAAGGAAAATCAATGGCAAGATGTTTTACTAATGAACGCAACGTTTCCATGGAAACCGCCCATGGAGGTGGAAAGTAGAAAATCATCCAAGTATGGTCACTCATCTTTTTACCAGTTCAGCCTTCGAAATACAGGTGAGCGCCTGATGCACTACCTCACCTTGCGTAACCTACGTCAGTTAGCGAGAGTGGCAATCCAGTCAGTCAGTGATGTGACTGCTTTTCACTTCAATGCCATGGGGAAGGGTGGGAGGGAGGGACATTAGAACAAGAGCAGGAGTAGGCCACACGGCCCCTCGAGCCTGCTCCGCCATTCAATAAGATCATGGCCGATCATCGACCTCAGCTCCACTTTCCTGCCTGATCTCCATATCCCTCGAGTCCAAAAATCTATCTCGGCCTTGAATATACTCAAAGACTCAGCATCCACATCCCCTCTGGGGCAGAGAATTCTGAAGTGTGAGGAGGTAAGGGATGATTGAGGAAGTTTTCAAGTGTAGGGGGGGAAAAAACCCTGCACCGGTTACATTTTGATTAAATACAGCATGCCAGCTAAAGGGTTATATGGTAGTTTGTACTGAAGTCAAACTGCAGACTGATTAATTGCTCCTCTGGATTCCTTCCCACAAAAAAATCCACAAATCTCAACAACCGGATTAATGGAGTTTGCAATTCCTGAACTAAATGCAACAGTCAATAAACAACATTGGAAGCTCAAATAAACTCAGGGTGTTTGTCCACTGATGACCTAACATTCATCTTGTGCTCAATTCTCAACTGCTGTCCCTCGGTTTTTAAAAAGAATATTTGATGCAAATGTTTTATTTATAGCATTGGTCTCTGCCCCGACGGGGAAACTGCCAGAATCAAAAAGAAGGCAGGAATTGTCAAGTACTTGGTCCTAAAATACATCCCATTTCCTCTAAGAAGTGTCTGATAAAAATTGAAAATTCTGTATTTAACTTTTTGGGTCCAATATGCATGACTCACCAACCTTTTCAAATCCTCATTGGCAGGCTGGCCAACACTTGCAATAATCCATGGATCATAATTTGACTTTCACTAATGAGAATAGACTTGGTTCCTGAGCCTCTACATAAAATAAAATAATTTAAATTATCCTCATTGGCCTTCTCTGGATCAGTCAGATCTTCATGGAGACCATAACTGACACAAGCTCTATGCACGCCTCCTTCAATGACCAACAGTGTCAGTATCACTTTCTTGGACTTGTATTCTACTGGCCTACTTATACGCATCAACATTTCAATCTGACTGCAAATTACTACATGATCAATGTTTTGTCAAATATTTGTTCTCTTCCCCCATATTCACCTTGGTAGACACTTCACCAGAATTACGTGTTATTTTTGGTGGAGAAATATATTGTCCCTCTAAGTATTAGAACAAATGCAGAGGAGGAAGTACTGCGCATTTGCAATACCGTCTCCATGTAAAGTTTAAAAATCGCCCGCAGCACTGTCTCGCCATCCCTTTCCCCGCTGTATGGAGACAAGTTTCAAGATGTTGCTTTGGGAGCATCAGCAAGCGCGAACCTTGTTGATTGAAATGTCTGGGTTGTCTCAGACTTAACTGGATGAAGACTCTGGATGTTTGACCTTCCTTGGTCATGAAGTTACTAATTCAATCATTGGCTGATTACCCTCAAAAGTGGTCACGAGCATCAAAGTAAGGGATTACTCATTGGAATAGAAAATGTCAATTTGGATTTTGGAACAAGGGTGCTTATTTTACACTCAATCGAGGTGCAGATAGGCTTTTGGTGATATGGTCTACAGATTGTGATCCTGGTGGTTTACTATAACTCGAATCATTTCTTTCATGTTAATGTAGGTTGACAGAAGGCAACATATTTGTGGAAAATACTGTGATATACAGTTAGTGCAGTGGCAGGCAAATGTTGATACTGGTTCAAAGGAAAGCAATGCTGCACTGAAATAATATGGTTATCCATCTCAGCAAATGACAAAGTAGTGAAGTATAAATCGCCTTCACCACAATCCCAGAGATTGTGCAATTACACACCACTCAAAGCTCGCGGCATAATCAATACCTGCTGCAGACCTGTCGGGTTCCCATGTGTTCCAAACATGCACCGTGCTTCTCTTTCCTCCTCCCCCAGCCTCACAACTAACCAAATCGTTTGCTTTTGCATGTCAATTTAAAATCAGCAGGTTGAATCTAGAGAGGCTTATGTAACAGCATTTATCATCGAATCATACAGCACAGGGGGAGGCCATTCAGCCCATCGTGCCTGTGCCGGCTCTTTGGAAGAGCTATCCAAGTCGTCCCAGCACCCTGCTCTTTCCCCATAGCCCTGTAAAGTTTTCCTTTTCAAGTATGTGTAATTCCCTTTTGAAAGTTACTATTGAATCAAGGGAGAACATTTTGTCTTAAGCTACACCTTTTTCCATTTGAAGTTTCCCCTTCCCACCTTCAATCAGGAGGATGAGAGAGGATACAACTACTGCCATCATTGTGCCTTGGTAAACATTCAGTTAGACACTGAAAGGAGAAAAATAAAGGTCGATCCCAGCACAGATTAAGTATTTGCTTGTAAAGTGCAGGAAACTTCCTTTTATCCAGCACGGACGGGACCGACATGGTGCCGGTTCATCGAAAATTCCGGATAACCGAACGCTATAGTAAAAGATATGGAGCTGAGAGCTGTTTCAAGCAACAAACCCAACAGCTTCAGAACAATCGGCACAAGTTGCAAGCGTCTCTGTAGCTTAGCAACAGCTGCAGCCACACCCTTGCACAGCAACAAATTAAGTAAAAAAAAATAAAAGTTACCTGAACCTACTCCTGAATTTTGCCGGTTAACCGAGATTTCCGGTTATTTAGGGGCCGGTTAATCGAAAGTTTCCTGTACATTATAACTGACCAGGGAGAGGGTCAAACATAATAGATCTAAATTGTTTAAGATCAACAACAAAACTCATTCCTCATTAGGGGAAGGATGATATTTGCCCTTCATGGGGGATAGTTATTGCTGGGTAAAATGAGATGCTTCTTGACCCTGCAGATGAGTCTTTCAATAAAGGGAAAGCTCATCAGACATATAGTTTGGTCAAAGATTACAAAGAAGAATTATGCCAAAACTTTACCCATACCATCCCGTGTGGAGTGAAGAAACGACGATTATCTATCTGCTGCCATATGGGGAATTTGTCGTAATGAGGCTGCCCTGATGAGGCAAGCACAGAGCAGAAAGCATAGTGAACGCCCTCGCTCACTGTAGCAATCAAACCGTTCCACACGACCAATGGACATGTTGTATCATAAATCAAAGAATCACAGAAATTTACGGCACAGAAGGAAGCCATTCGGTGCATCGTGTTTGTGTCGGCCGAGAAAGAGCTATCCAGCCGAATCCCACTTTCCAGCTCTTGGTCCGTAGCCCTCTAGGTTACAGACCAAGATGTTTTAAGGATCTGATTTTAAGAATGTCATTTAAGAGGTGGCTATGAAACCAATCACTCGTGTGCTCTCCGAGGGGACCCAGGCAAGTCAGTAAATTAACCTTCGATGGGGAGAACTTCAAAGTTAGAAATATTTAGCAAGCATTTTTCCCCAAGCCATCACTGGAACAATGTTAAAATCCTGTCCCTATTCCACGTGACTTCCAGGGCATGAAAGAGACTTTGAAATTACAAGAGCAAACAAGTCATCCAACCAGTGAAATCATTTTTGCCATAACATGGTTACACTACATCAAATCCCGCTAATCAAGGATTGGTGACTAACACTGATGAAACTAAAAGGAGAACAATCACAACCATTGGGTCAGGATACATGGCAGTGATTATAAAGTAGCCTTTCTGCTCGGTATTTTAAATTCGATTTCAAATATAAACTGCAATGTGGCTTTTTTTTTTTTTAAACGTGCATTAGCTGTAAATCTAATTTACACGGTTAGACACCATAACGTGTCTACTTCAGCTGCCAAAACTACAGTGGACACGCTGGGCTAATGGAGAATGTCTGCCCCTTTGAAGTTTTATCAAGGTGATCGGCCTGTTTATAAAACTGCAGTTTCTCAAAACACAAAGAGACATTTTCAAGTAAGGTATGCATCTGAAACACGAACTTATCTGCTCTCTTTACAGATGCTGTCTGACCTGCGGAGCGCTTCTAGCGTTTTCTGTTTTTGTTTAAAATATAATAAATCGGCAGTAATAGAAAGCAGTCCAAAGCAAACCTCTCCGCCTAGGTCATACCACCTGAGCATCTAAAATCAAACTTTTTGAAGTCCAAACCCCTCACACCACGTATAAATTGCTCCCCCGACAGCACCCACCTCCCAAAAAAAATTAAGGAATTATCCAGAACCAAGTGCTTCATCTTCCCAATATTTACACCTACAAATAACATTTCCTTTTAACTGGCCTGCGTAGTGAGTAATGTGAAACTTCGGAAAACTCAATCTTTCATAGAAATCAGAAATTACAGCTCAGAATGCCATTCAACCCATCAAAAGGAGCGATTTGTTCTAATCCCATTTTCCTGCATCCTTTTATATTCTTCCCTTCCAAATATTTATCCAATTCCCTTTTAAATGATTTTACAGTAACCGGTTGCAGGGAAGCATTCTTGTTCCCCCCCCTTGAATTTTGTACAGATCATCCTGAATTTCCAGCCCCTCGCCACTGAAACCATTCCAAGTGTTCTGCACGCTTCACAAATGGTGCAAGCCATTTCCCAAATAGAATTTTAAAAATATTTAAATGAATGTCAGATCACAAAAGTCCGACACCTAGTTTGTTAGTTTGACCCCAGCTGGAGTAGTGTGTCCAATTAGATGCACCACACTTTAGGAAGGGTGCAGGTTAGATTTACTAGAATGGTACCAGGGATGCGAGACTTCAGTTACATGAAGTGACTAGAGAAGCTGGGGTTTTTCCTCCTTGGAGCAAAGAAAGTTATGGGGAGATTTAATAGATGTTCAAAATCATGAAGGGTTTTGATAAATAAGGAGCAACTGTTTCCAGTGGCAGAAGGGTTGGTAACCGGAGGACACAAACTTGGGGGAACCAGAGGCGAGATGAGGAGAATTTTTTTTACGCAGCAAGTTATGATGATCTGGAATGCACTGCCTGAAAGGGTGGTGGAAGCAGATTCAATAAAAACTTTCAAAAAGGGAATTGGATAAATACTTGAAGGGGAGAATTTTGCAGGGCTGTGGGGAAAAGGGCAGGTGAGTGGGACTAATTGGATAGCTCTTTCAAAGAGTTGGCACAGGCACGATGGGCCAAATGGCCTCCTTCAGTGTATCATTCTATGACTCTAATTTGCTAAAATGGGAGGAGTCACAAAACCCTTAGCAAATTGATCCTGGACACCGAACACTACTACCTCTACTACCAGTCATTTCAACACTGCAACAACCAGCTGGCAGGATCCCTGTGCCAACAGAAGGTGCAGTGGCATCAGGGGGGGGTTCAAAAGTACAGTTAGCAATTTGTGAAACTGCCCGAAGATTCAATCAACAAACAGAACTGCGAGATAGCAGTGAATCCCCAGCGGAACATCAAACAATAACTACATTCGATGAATGCTCTTATATCCCATAATAATAAAATAGAGACACTTATAGATCAGTAAATGGTAGAGGCTCACAACCACATTCGGTGGCAATGTAAAATAAAATTATATAATCTCACCGCAGTGAGGACACAAAAGCCAAATGGAGTTGTAATGGAAATCCTACTTACAATGGGATTTTCTATTTTAACCCAAAAGCATTAGCAGAGTGGCTGATCTATTTCTAAAAAAGGTCTTATATAGACAGAACTGACGACTGGCAGCATTTAACAAGACTGTAGTATACTCAAGGGAACTTGAAAAACATTCTAAATGGATGAAATGGTTTCATGGATGTCACATGAACCGTAAGTGCATTCATATCTATACGCTTTTCCATTAAAAACACACCCTCTCCCTCTACTCCTGCCCCCACACGCCGTAACTATCAACGTCACATCAGACTAACCCATTTTTCCACTTGCAGGAGAGTTCAGTTCAAAACTAGAGGTCATAAATATGAGTAAGTTACTAATAAATCAAATAGGGAATTCAGAACCCAAAGAGTGAACGTTAGAAGAAGTTAGAATGTGGAACACGCTACCACAGGGAATAGTTGTGGCGGATAGCATAGCATAGGAGCTAGATAGGCACAGGAGGGAGAAAGGAATACAAGGATATGCTGATAGGGTTAAATAAAGAGGGGTGGGAGGAGGCTCGTGTGGAGAATAAACAGCAGCATAGATCAGTTGGGACAAATAGCCTGTTTCTGCGCTGTGGACTGTGTAATATAGCTCTTATTATTGGGGGACTGCCGGGCAATGACTGACATTAATGGAAGTCAGATCTCCTTGTGTTCTGCAGCTGTAGGAATGGCTCATGGTCCCCCCCACCCCCCACTCCACCCACCATTTGTTTTTTGCTCCCCAGTTGTCCCCATTGTAAGTTAAATGGAACCAATTTCTGGTGTTCCAAATCGATGGTGGCACTTGACACCAATTTTCTAATCCCCTTTGACTGGCAGCTTGTTAATCCCCCGTGCACTTCACATTTTTCGCACTACCCGCAGCTACTACATGAAAAAGGTGAAGATGCATGTGGATTATGTAACCAGTTGATCACAGATCATTATCAGTTGCCATTATGGAAACTCCGGTCAGCAGGTGAAATGCGCATTAGCAAAACTGCAAATCAACAGGAATTAAGAGATTACTTTGAGATGATAGTAGCCACTACCTGGGGGTCTGAAAACTGTCTAAACACCAGCTAGGCGTTAGGTGGAAGCTATGAGTCATAAGCTGAGCATAACAAACTACTTTTAAACAGGTTAAAATTTTATAAATTTTTCTAAACAGTTTGTTGTTAGTTTATGAAATATTTAAAAGATTATATTGAGCTTGAGATGTCCCCAAACTCTGAGCAGGTCAACCACAAAATCTATTCTCATTCAGCAGACTTTGATCACGCTGGCCCCCAAATGGCCTTGAGGTGCTGCAGAATATTGGGAGCGCCCCTAATCAAAGTGGCCCCAAAGGGAGAAGTATTCCTACAAAGGGCAACATGGATCACCAACACACAACCAAGGAGCAGTGCAATGCAATGCAATGCAAGTTTAATTTTCCACTTCTCTACGATCCTGATTTCAGCCACATGTTGGGGGGGGGGGGGGGGGGGGGGAAAAAAGAGAGATCCTGAGGCAAGGCCACTCATCTCTCTACACAAGTCATTCCTCTACACAAGTCATTCTTAATTGCCCTTACACTTCAGAGCAACTGACCAAAAATGGGCACTGACTAAAATCTAGAAGCAGAGCTGGCATTCAGGTTTTGGGTGCCCAGAGCAATTGTGCAATCCTTAACCCTACCCAAATTATTATTATTCTTCTTAGGCAGTCCCTCGGAACCGAGGATGACTTGCTTCCACGTTAAAAATGAGTTCTCAGGTGACTAACGAGTCCAATGCGGGACCTACAGTCTCTGTCACAGGTGGGGCAGACGGTGGTTAAAGGGGCGGGTGGGTGGGGTGCTTGGGTTGACATGCGCTCCTTGCGCTTGGCTTCCGCTTGCTCCCGGCGAAGAGACTCGAGGTGTTCAGCGCCTTCCCGGATGCTTCTCCTCCACTTTGTGCGGTCTTGGGCCAGGGATTCCCAGGTGTCGGTGGGGATGTTGCACTTTTTCAAGCAGGTTTTGAGGGTGTCCTTGAAGCGTTTCCTCTGCCCACCTGGGGCTCTCTTGCTGTGTCAAGAGTTCCGAGTAGAGCGCTTGTTTTGGGAGTCTCGTATCGGGCATGCGGACAGTGTGACCCGTCCATCGGAGCTGATCGAGCGTGGTTAAAGCTTCGATGCTGGGGATGTTGGCCTGCGCGAGAACACTGACGTTTTTAGTTGTCTTTAGCGACCTTCACTACTTGTTTTATTTTTAAGTTACAAACACACTTTCATTTTCAGAGCAGGTAAAGCAGCATTAACTGTACTTCACGTCATGCATATTTGAAAAATGATGCCCTCACAACCTTCATTACATTTTTAATGTGACTGTTAAAAGCTTTATCGTACTTCCAAATCTATCATAAGATTGGTTGGCAGGTCAATGTTAAACTTTCTCAAGACAGAAATGGAGAAATTGGTGCCTGTTCACAGATGAAGAAATCTTACCAGTACAGGTAGATATTTTTGGCTTTTCAAAAAAGTGTAGCCTCATCAAACTTGAAACCCGAGAGCATCTTCAATGTTAGAATGCTCGTGAAGTGCCTTGGGACATTTTAATGTGTTAAAGGCGTTATATAAATGTAAGTTGCTGTTGTAGGAAAATCATGGTCTCTCCTTCCATAAAAAAAATTGGAGATCGGTTTTCTTTTCAACCCCTCCCCCATCCCCTCTAACCCTCTTCACCGCTCCATTCCCTCCTCAAGCTTCTCCCTCTTTCCACCTTCTTTTGCCTTGATCTGCTGGAAAACACTCGGCAGGTCAGGCATCATCTGTGGCGAGAGAAACGGCGCTCACGTTCAGCTTGAACGCGGACAACCCCTCCCCCCCCCCCCACCACCATCAGGGCACTAGTTCGGAGTACCGTGTATTGCCAGTGTCAAGCTAGCGTCCAACAATAATGAGCAACTCTTGAATGCATGGAGACACCTATAGGCATAGCTCGTATCTCACTGGTTAACTACTGTGGTTGTGCAAGTGCCTATAACAGGCTCTGGAGCAAGTTGCCTGCTCTGACAAACTGGTGTGTGACCTCCAAGATTCTAAGCAAAAGGTGGGAGAAATACTCTTGAAAATTAGAGGGGATGTATAAAAAGATAGCTGGAAATACATGCATTTCCTCACTTGCTTTGCAGGTTATTTCAACAAGTAGGCCGATGTGGGTGTGCACAGATATGGATGAGACTAAACCTTTTTTTGTGAAACAGTAATGTACATCAGTGAAACACACAAAGCGTTTACATCCCTTGATGACCTTGCCTAGCCCCATGCTCTGTAATTCTCTTCTTAAACCTCCTCCACCTCCCTCCCTCCTTTAAAGCCCACTTCTTTGTCCAAGCATTTGGTCATCTCTCCTCCTTCGGCTCTGTCTTTTTTAACAAAAAAATTAAGCAGCTGTGAAGTGCTACATTAAAAGGATTATATAAATCCAGACAAGTCAACTCTTGCGAATGAGACGTGATTTCTAAGCAAAATTGAGCCTCGCTCATGATCTCTCGAAAGAACTCTCAAATCTTTTTTTCCTCTTCTGGCATGACGGTCGATGTCAAATGAGACTCCTGCCATTTCCCGCTTTATTTTGACTGAGGGCTGGGTCGCGCACTCCCCCTCCCGCCGGGGACAGCTGGGCCGCGCGCTCCCCCCCCCCCCCCCCCAGGGAGGGCTGGGCCGCGCGCTCTCCCCACCCCCCGCCGAGGACGTCATGACGTTCCTTATCTGATTCTGCAGAATCGAGGCATGTGACGCTGGCGGCAGCGGCACGGAGGAGGCCGCTAATGTCGACACCTGACCTGAACAGTCAAACTCCGACGTCCTGTTGATTGACTCTTGCCATCCTCGCGTTCGACACCCAATCGGAGGAAAGCATCGTGAAAGACGACGAAGTAACAGAAAATGCTAGAAAAACTCAGCCAGCCAAGCAACATCCGTGGAGAGAGAAAGAGAGTCAACGTTTCAGGTCGAAACCCTTCGTCAGTCCTGACGAAGGGTTTCGACCTGAAAGGTTGACTATTTCTCTCTCCACGGATGTTGCCTGGCCTGCTGAGCTTTTCCAGCATTTTCTGTTGTTATTTCGGATTTCCAGCATCCAGTATTTTGCTATCATGAAAAACGACGAGTATGTTTAGAGGGGGGGGGGGGGGGTGAGAAAGAGGGGAAGACAGGCTCAGCTCGGTTGGGTTTTGTTCTCTCTGCAGGTCTCTGTTGGTGGCACCAGTTGCTCTCCTGACACTCTGGATCCGGGCTCCTGAGTCATCTCCCAGTGCCCCAAGGCTCGACACTGTGCAGGTTCCTGCTTGCTGCAGGGGCTCTCTCTTTCACCTAAGATTTCTTCTTATTGCATCCTTTCCACCGCAACAAATTGCTCTGTAGTAAGACGCTGTCTGTTCAGTTTCACGTCAATTCAAAGGGAATCGCTAACGTTGGAACAGGCCCCCGAAATGGCAACCTAAGTGGGTAGGACTCTCTAGTAAAATTATTCAAAAGAAAGAACTTGCAGTTACATCATGGCCAATTAGTTGCTGTTATCATGGCAAATGTGGCAACTGCGAGGAGCTGGGGCAGCGGACTGCTGCTGGGGAAGCAGCTCCCAAGCGGCCGGGACTCTCACAGGCAGTGTAGGTACTGGCATTCTAAGTCCAAAAAACCTTTAATACGGCGCTCTGTGCAGGGAGTGGCTTCAGTTCCTGCCCGTCACCAGGTAATGTGCGGCACACTCATGGCTCCCCTGCAGGAGTCCTAGCCCCCTGAATTCTGCGACTAAAAACGTCCATGGTCAAGTGCCCGTCCTGTGTGTGCATCGTGCGCTTGCTTCTATTGTTCCCAAACAAAGACAGACTTGCATTTATATAGCAGCTTTCACGCCCTCAGCACACCCCAAAGTGCTTTACAGCCAATGAAGTACTATTGAAGTATAGTCACGGTTGTAATGTAGGAAACGCAGCAGCCAATTTGCACACAGCAAGATCCCACAAACAGCAATGAAATAATGACCAAATCATCTGTTTTAGGTAAACTCAAAACAGAAAAGCAGCGTTTATAAACCAACTGTCAATCTATATTGGTCTACGTTTGAAACAAAATACTGTAGCAATTCATGATTTATGCACCAAATCTCTTGATTTTTTAGATTTGAGACAGTGGGGTTGGCATTACTGTAAATCAAAACTGTTATTAAATAAGATTATCCTTTTTTCACCTTGGAACGTCCTAGCATAGAGGCAAAAAAAGTTAAAATTGAAAACAATTACTGTACAACATGCCAACTATTCCTCATCCGTGCTCGAAAGGCTTTTGCAAATCTGATAAAACATCGTCCGGGTTATCTACCTTACTTGCAAAACCGTTCACAGAATAACTCAGCCATATTCACACAAACAGCAGAAAAACTGCATTCCAAACAGCTAATCAGCTGGAGAGATTTGCAGCTTCCACAACTGAACTTGCAGGCACCCTGAATCATCACAGCCAGTGATATAATTACGGAATTAATTGGTATGGGGTCACAACCTACATTGAAGCACATCAGAGCAAATCAAGCTTCGGGTTAGATGCCATGCATGAATACAACACACCTAAGCAAAGTTTCAAGTGCATGCAAAACTCATGCATACCAAATGATTGGGTCAATATTGAATGTACTGTAGCTATCAACTCGAATAAGCTTGCTCCATGTGTGTTGTTTGAAGATGGTATTCAGCGGCAGTACAGCCATTGCTCTAGGACACTCCAATCTAATAAACTGAGCTGAAGTACAAATCCCGGAGGACAAGTGGCTCAAGCTTTGACCACGCTCAATCAGCTCCGATGGACAGGTCACATTGTCCGCATGCCCGATACGAGACTCCCAAAACAAGCGCTCTACTCGGAGCTCTGACACAGCAAGAGAGCCCCAGGTGGGCAGAGGAAATGCTTCAAGGACACCCTCAAAGCCTCCTTGAAAAAGTGTAACATCCCCATCGACACCTGGGAATCCCTGGCCCAAGACTGCACAAAGTGGAGGAGAAGCATCCGGGAAGGCCCCAAACACCTCGAGTCTCTTCACCAGGAGCAAGCGGAAGCCAAGCGCAGGCAGCGCACGTCAACCCAAGCACCCCACCCACCCGCCCCTTCAACCACCGTCTGCCCCACCTGTGACAGAGACTGTAGGTCCCGCATTGGGCTCATCAGTCACCTGCAAACTCATTTTTAATGTGGAAGCAAGTCATCCTCGGTTCCGAGGGGCTGCCTAAGAAGACAACACTGTGGAAAATTGCCCAGGTATGCCCTGTCCACTGAAAGCAAGACAAATCCAACCCGGCCAATTACCGTCACATCAGCCCACTCCCAATCATCAGCAAAGTGATAGAAGAAGTCGTCGGCAACAGTGCTATCAAGCGGAACTTACTCATCAATAACCTGCTCACCGATGCTCAGTTTGGGTTCAGCTCCAGACCTCATTACAGCCTTTGTCCAAACATGGACACAAAAGCTGAATTCCAGTTATGAGATGAGGGTGATTGCCCTGGACATCAAGGTAACATTCAACCGAGCTTGGCAGCAAGGAGCCCTACTGAAACAAAAGTCAATGGGGTTCAGGGGAAAAAACTCTGCTGGCTGGAGTCATACCTGGCACAAAGGAAGAGGGTTGCTGGAGGAGAATCATCTCATCCCAGGACATCGATGCAGAAGTTCCTCAGGATAGCATTCAGCACCATTTGCAATTCCTTCGACAATTAAGCAGTCCATGCCCACATGCAGCAAGACCTGGAAAATATCCAGGCTTGGGCTGATAAGTGGCAGGTAACATTCACACAACACAGGGGCCAGGATATGACCATCTCCAATGAGGGAGCACCTAACCACCTCCCTATGATATTCAATGCCATTACCATCAATGAATATCCACCATCAACAACCTGGGGGGGGGGGGGGTGAAAGAGTCATCATCATTGACCAGAAACTCAACTAACCAGCCACATAAATGTCCCAACTTGGACATATATCGCCATTCCTTCATTGTCGCTGGAACTCCGCACCTAACAGCATCCATCACACGGACTGCAGCCGTTCAAGGCAGCAGCCCACATACACATTCTCAAGGGCAACTAGGGATGGGGAATAAATGACAACCTCGCTAGTGTCAACAACATCCCAAGAATGAATAAAAATTTAACCTGGTTTTGAATACAACACTAACTGATGAGCTGAAGGTGTCCGCTGCTTATTGCCAGGGCCTGCCTATGTGTATGGAGCTTGAGCAATCGCAACACACTTCCCAATGAACATGTTTCAACTTCACAGTTGTGCAACCAAGCTATCACTAATTGGTAGTCTCGCTCATTTAGATGCAGCAGTGAGAATAACGAAATCATACCGTTGGATTTATACAAAGAGCGGCTTCTTTCCATCCAAACTGCGCTGCAAAAACTGACCTGCAAAGTACTCCAGTCGATGCCAACACTGGCCTCCACCAAAAGAAAAGGAGATCCATTTTACAAATAGTCAACATTCACTCAAAGCTATTCAAATAAAAATACCTTCGACTGACGACTTACTGATTTATCAAGTCACATGTGTTAAAAAGGTGCTGCTACGTGGCTGGTGCCAATATTTGGATCTTGCAGCGCTTTCTCCTGGCTTACAGGCTGGTTTCAGGAATTAAATTTTTCAGTATTGCCAAATCCCTTTCCCTAGTGAACTGGCCAAGTACTTAAGGAAGGAAATGCTCTCCCCCTCTGCTATCTCAGCCAAGACGGCACAGGAGGCAATCTGGTGCCAGGCCTCTACTGACCTCTCTCTATGGCTGGTCATTAGGCAATTGTCCCTCTCCCATGATGCCATGACCAAGATCAGAAAGTAGAGGTGCTTTTAAATTTGCAGTGCTTTTGTTCTGAGCTTTTGGAAGATACACATATCAAACCAACCTCTGTTACACTCATTTAGATAATTTACAGTAACTCTGCTCTGTAATAAGCCCAGAATCAAAAAATGGAGACCTGGTCATCTGTCCACGTACAGAAGACTGGTTCTTCATTTTCTAAATCCAAAAGTAAGCCAAGCCCAATAAGCCATGCCTGCTCACATCATGACCAGCACATAGAACCAGCTCGGTGCATTTACAAGACCAACAAGGAAAGTCTCGAGTTCCAGCCGACGGGAGACCTGCAAAAATAAGTCTGCATTGCCGTCAGCTGAACATAGGCCAGTAAAGTTGCTTATGCTGGTCAACGACCGCAAGGGAACCACATCGTGAAGGAAGGTAATGCAGTAAAACACTTGAGAAGCTGCACTGCGTCACTGCTAGTCACTTTGTAATTACTGCCCTACAGAACATTTGTGGGCCTGAAGCCTAGATTGATTCCTGGGATGAGAGGGCTGTCCTATGATGAGAGATTGTGTAGAATGGGCCGATACTCCCTGGAGTTTAGAAGAATGAGGTGATCTCATTGAAACATACAAGATTCTGAGGGGGATTGACAGGGTAGATGCTGAGAGATTGTTTCCCCTGGCTGGAGTGTCTAGAACTAGGGGGCATAGTCCATTTAAGACTGAGATGAGGAGGAATTTCTTCACTCAGAGGGTTGTGAATCTTTGGAATTCTCTGCCCCAGAGGGCTGTGAATGCTGAGTCTGAGTACATTCAAGGCTGAGATAGATTGATTTTTGGACTCTAGGGGAATCATGGTATATGGAGATCAGGCAGGAAAGTGGAGTTGAGGTCGATGATCAGCCATGATCTTATTGAATGGCGGAGCAAGCTTGAGGGGCCGTATGGCCTACTGCTGCTCTTATTTCTTACGTAACTAGGAATGTTGGGCTTTGAATTGAATGAACTTTCCAACCCAACTAAAATGAAAACTTAGAGGTGGCATCGTGGTGTCAAATGCCAGACCTCAAGTTGCAGAGTAGTCGGATATAGATTTGTGACCATTGCCCCCAACCAGCAAGTAGCTGCTCTTAACTCTGCTACCATGGGAAACAGCAAATGGGGGTCAGGTGCATACCTATAAAAGCTGAGGGATGACTCACCACAGACCACTTTATATGTTAGTCACTCAGCAGTTGCGAGCAGCTACATTGCAATCCGAATCTCAGACCATCAGACACTGAAACTGCTAATTCCTCAGCACTGAGCAAGCATTTCTGAGGAGACCATTCTCTTTAGGCTGTTCTATTATTACAGGCGAGAGAAATCCTATCAACTTGATCTGAAGATCAGAGAGAGAGAATGAACAAAAGAAATCTGAAGACTTAAAGCAATGCAGACTCTGCAGTTCTGCTGCTCGTTAGGTTCACGTGAGGCAAAGTACGCCGTCAGCGAAACATGCACATTATCTTCCATTCTCCACTGCACATCAGCAATTCTGAACATCTGCCAGGGAACCCCACAGTTACAATGTACACTTGACAGTATAAATGGAGTTGCGACATCAAGTACATTGCACCAAGCGTCGGTTTCTGCTGCAGTTTCAGAGATGTATATAGATGCATACGCAGGTATACAGGAAGCCATTGGTTGCCTGATGTACTGAGGCTTGTGTAACATTGGTTCCTCCATTACAGCATCTGAACACCCCAACAATCTCAAACACTATACAGCCACTTGCTGCTCAGTATGAGCACATACTACATAACCATGAATACGTTAAACTACAACACATCTGGGACACCACGTTACTAATCCTTTGATTAAAAGTATGAAAGATATATTTAAAAGGCCATCTCATGAGCATTACTAGCTTAAGGCAGTTATTTACAGCTTCTTTTCACACTGGATTTTAAAACCCATCATTCCTTTTTTTTTAAACAGTACAAGTGTTTTGTTTCCAATTCTCTCTCCATTTGAGCAACATTGCAGATGTACTTGGGTGTGTTTTAACAGCAAATGTACCAAACTTTCTCTTAAAAGCAAACAATACTACACTAGTAGGTGTAGTATTTTCATTGGCATGAACTTTCTGTTTAGCCAGGTTGAGAAAAAACAACCAACCATTCATTAAAATCGAACATTTAATCTCATTTGCAGCCTCCCAGAGCCAGACATGTCGGGTCTCAAACAAAATCATTTACAATCACTCCAGCACTGCATGTTTAAACTAAATAAATAAAGCCCTGCACCCAGGATCGAGAAGGACGCTCCTGACTAAATCAATCAGCTGAACAATTAGGGCCGTATTTTGGCGACTCCAACGGGTTCGTACGTGCCCATAGGGGCCACATGAGTTCCGGGTTTAGGCATGCGAAGCACATGCGCTAAAACCTGGAACTTGCGATCTGTCAAGAATCCTCGACAGATCCTCCACATCCCCGGAGAAGGGCCTCTGTGGGTGGAGAGCTGCGCTATTTGCCCAACTTCCGCCCGCTGAATGCCCGTGAAATTCTTACACCTGGTTAAAAAACAGGCGTAAGGTCTGCTTTTACCGGCATAAGAGTTTTAAAAAGATAACATTTTATCACTCGTTTTTACATGAAAAAGCCTGTCCAATAAAATTAAGTTTATTTTTAGCCCTGTTCAAACATACATTTTTTCAAAAAATTTAATTTTCCTTTAAAATATTTAATTAATTTTAAATAGGCATTTTTTTTATTTCCTGTGTTTGTGTATTTTTTAAGGTGATCCCTATTCATACTTATGGGGATTCCGTACATACGCAACTCCCATAACAATGAATGGGGATACCCCTTTTATTGCTTGGGGCGGCCCACGTGATCCCAGGGGCGCTTGCGAACCACCTGCACCCCTGGGATATGTGGGCCTCTGCACGGACCCAGAGAGGCCCAGGATCACAAACCACCATCCCCTCCCAGGCCACCAGGTACATTTGTAGATTTAACAGGTTGGAGGCATCCGCCCGCGGCAAGCCTCCGATCGCAAATTTTGGGCCTGCTTTCCAAGTTTGAGACAGCCGGGATGTTGTTGGGTCCGTAGCCTTTTGCTGTGTTCCACCATGGGCTCTCCACTGGGTGTGGGCTCGCAGCTGATAATAGCTCGAGGCAGGGGCCAGCTCCATGGAACGGATTTATTATTGCTCTTGGGTTATTTTTCTTACTGTTTTGACTCTGGCACAGCATCAGTATCGCAGCCTGCGATCCTTCACACTAAGTTACCAAGCTCATTGTGAAGCAATGCCACATTTTAGGAGATGAGGGGTTTAAAAAAAAAATGCTACAGTGGGCTTTTATTGGAGCATTATTGGAGGTCTGAGTACAGGCTCGGTCAAGGATGACAGGTGAAAACCTAGTGAAGGGGAGAAAAACCTGTTTAAAACAACAAGTCTCTCAAAACCCCTTCCCCATACTGCACTATTAAAAATACACTCCACAATGGTCAACATTATAGAAGCATCTATCCCTCTGCGCACTCATCGCAAGAACTCGAGGACATCAACAGAAAAGATCCTAAAACTGTGTCAACATGGGAGCATTTAATGTCATCACAGAAGAATTACATAGTTAGTTCAAATTAAATATGGCGGAGCCAGTGAAAGGTCACGCAGGATCACGACCCCGTCCCCCCAATCATTTTGAGGTCAGCCCACGCAGCTTTGGATAGAGGACCACCTCCATTTCACTCTGTCGCCCGTCTTCGGCTCCAGGCTCGCTGTGCAAGTCCGTGCGGTTTCCAGCTCCGCCTTTGGACTGGGCATGTCGGCATTCCCCAGCTCGATCCCCTTCCTACCAAATTGGCCAAATCTCCATTTCCATCCGCCCATTAGGCCAAGCCTAGCTCCGCCATTGACTGTACTTTTGGGTTTGCTTTGCTCACGCCCGAGGAATTGTTCATTATAGGTCTTCTGCATTTGTGAAATAAACCAATACATCACCATCACGGTTGGTGCTGTACCAGCTGCCTCACAGTTATTGAGATCAATAGTATTCAGCACAATAAACAGCTCCTAAAAACAAATGATGGAACACATGATTAAGCTCCTTTATTATGGAGATACTGAAATGGAAAGCTTGCATATTTCAGAAGAACTTTGTCCTATTAGGGGCCCAGTGCTGAAATGTTGTTTTTCTCACCTCAGAGTTGGGTTTGTATTCAGGAGCCAGGATGAAAATTCTCTCTCCAATACCTGATCCTAGGCGGTATGATTCTGACCAGTCTCAATGCAGCTCCGAGTAAGCAGGAGTCTACAATTCAAAATTGCCCATAGTTTGGCACTGAAACCATAATCTTGATTGAAAGCAGTACTGGGTAACGAGAGTGCTTGAAGGTTGAAGTTGAGACTCACTGTGGGGGTCACGTACAGGGAACTTTACTGTTTCTACCAATAGCTATATCTGATTTTGATGCAGATATTGGGTTCACAAAATAGGGGGAAAAATCCATTACCCAGCACCAATATCCCTCGCATTCAAAGAGCCGGCACAGGCACAGTGGGCCGAATGGCCTCCTTCTGTGCTGTAAGATTATACAAGCATTACAAATTATATCAACGATTTAGACTTTGGAATCCAAAACACATTTTCTAAATTTGCAGACACCACCAAATTGGGGGCGATAGTCAATACTGAGGAGAACTGCAACAAATTACAAGAAAACATTAAGAAACTTGCAGAATGGGCACATAATTGGCAAATGAATTTCAACATAGATTAGTGTGACGTATTACATTTTGGTAAGAAAAATAAGGTGGTCACATAATTTGGAAAATAAGAATCTAAATGGGGTAGGAGCAGCGAAGGGATCGAGGGGTACAATTACACAAAACAAAAAGTAGAGACGCAGGTTAATAAGGCCATTAAAAAATGCAAACCAAGCACTAGGGTTTATTGCTAGAGGGATAGAATTGAAAAGTAGAGTAGTGACACTAAACTTGTATCGAACCTTGGTTAAACCACACTTGGAGCATTGTGTACAGTTCTGGTCGCCATATTATAAAAAGGATATGGAGGCTCTGGAGAGAGTGCAGAGAAGAAAAAACATGAGCTAAAACACCGTTTTAGATTTACAAGGATGATACCAGAAATGTGAGGTTATACCTATCAGGAAAGGATGAACAGGCTGGCTCTCTTTTTCTCTTGAAAAGAGAAGGCTGAGGGGTGACCTAATAAAGGTCTTTAAAATTATGAAAGGTTTTGATAGAGTGGATACAGAGTATTTTTCTACATGTGGGGAAGAGCAAAACTAGAGGCCATCAATATAAGATAGTCACCAAAAAATCCAACAGGAAATTCAGAAGTAACTTCTTTACCCAGAGAGTGGTGAGAATGTGGAACTCGCTACCACTGCGAGTAGTTGAGACATGATAGCGTAGATGCATTTAAGGAAAGGCTAAATAAACATGAGGAAGAAGGGACTAGAGGGTTATGCTGAGTTAGAGGAGGAAGGACGGGAGGAGGCTCGAGCGGAGCGTAAACGCCGGCATGGACTGGTTGAGCAGAATGGCCTGTTTCTGTGCTGTATATCTTGCGTCATTCTATGTTACCAGCAGTTCAAAATAAAACCTTTTTTTAAAAAAAAGAAAACGTGACTGAACTTTATCTGCGAGCGATCACTTTCCTTCTGCACTGTTTAACCTTCCAGGCCATCATTGGTCTGGATTTTAGTTAAAAATGAGCTGAGGTCACATATTCTAGATTTCCTCCTGTAATCTTTGTGGGTGGAACTCTAAGTGGCTTTGGTGTGGCACTTCCGCTGGTGGGGGAAAAACAAACAAGGGCTCATTGCAAACGGCCGACTGAGACAGTTGTGCGGCGTGACTGCTGTGTGCACCAATTCGGAGTTAACATCTCTTTTGACATGTAACCTCAGCAGCCAAAAACCAGGCCCGGGGGGGGGTGTTAATTGAGGAAAAAAAGGTTTAAAATCAGGGGCCCAAAGATTAGTGGCTTAAAAAACACAGGAATTGCGTTAGTAAAATTTAATGTTGTATTTATGCAAGTTTCTGTTTTCTATTAATGATGGCTGTCTTCCACTGTCTTAATTGAGTCATAAACTGCCAAGAGTTACAATTGCCAAGGATAGCAGATTGGTTGGTGACTCATTTCTTTAATGACACATTTAGTTATTACCCATTAAAACATTTTGGCAACTTCGAAATTTCACCTCCTCTGGGATGTTTACTTGTTTTATTTCACTATTCTGTCGCAAACCAGTTGAAGATTTTTCAAATGAATCACAAACACTGACCGGGTAAGTGGTTGTACTGGTTCCAAATGACGTCAAATTGTTTTTGCAGTGCACTTTCATCGGTCCAATGCCCTCCACAGAGACTATTGCGTTATCTGTAGCACAGTAATAGCAACGCCTGCTGGCGCACTGGAACAAGCTTGGTGGCAAGTAGCACCCTGGCCTGATTCATCACAATATCACTGTGACAAGATGCTGGAGAAAAACCAAGGCTTATTTCACCCCCACCTCCCACCCATAGGGCAAATTACATGTGCATATAAAAGCAGGGACCCAGGTGGATAGACTTGGGCTTGGTTTGCTTAATGGTGACAGTGCACAAAATAGAAAAATTATCCATCATCCAGCACCGATATCCTCAAGTACTTCAGTAGCCATTTTCTTGCCACAAGCATGCAATATGTTTTTAGCATTAGGCCATTTTATTTCCCTGCTTTTCTGCATCTCCAAATCGCTCCCTGCCCTCCAGGGAGCCTTAAAGTACTTCTTTCTGGAATCAGGTCACGCCCGACTCAAATAAATCTAGAGACTTATCAACTGGGCAAATGGCAACTGACAGTATATTGGGGGGCTATAGAAGGTGAAGGGGATTAAAAGAAATACTGAAGAACATGACCATTTGTGCAAAGTTAGGGTAAAAGAACCAAGAGGTTTTGGTGTAAGAGAGCACAAGCTGAGTTTAGCTCAAGAAAAATCAACGTCACACTTTGGAATTGTTGACCCATGGGATGAACATCACCTGGAGCAGCAACGACCGATCCGGTGAAATATTTAAACAGGAAGAGGATCAATGCCTGTGTTATAAGGGCAAAGATTAAAAAATGGGAAATTATGATCCTGATACGTGATCCGGATGCAAGCTTGATAAGCTAAACTACATTTTGTGTCTACATTCTTAATAGATGAGCAAGAATGGAGACGAGGTAACCACACCCCTTACTGCACTAAAGCCACAATAAGCCACTGCTTCACTTTAACACTCATTTGTTGCAACACCAAGAGAAACTGTTAAAACAGCCAGCCCCACCCCGGCTAAATTGCTAATTGTGATGAAATATTCCATTCATCACTGCCTGTGACTGTGGTTGGTTTCAGTTTCATTTCCCTTACCTCTGTTCCGTTTCCTCACCATTGTATTGTACTGTGTGTAGGGCTCCGCCCATACCTGGCCCATTGTATTGTACTATGTGTAGGGCTCCGCCCATACCTGGCCCCTATGTAAGCTGGCCCAGCCTGCAGCACATCCAGTACGGCAGAGCTCTGGATGGAAGATACCTCTCTCCTGTGTGTTACCTTCTAAGTCAATAAAAGCCTGGTTTTGTTTCGCTAACATCGAGTCTCGGATTTATTGAGGCACATCACTAATTACTTAGGGTTCCAACTTCTACATGCAAATATAAAAATTCTACCACTTTTTTTTTTCCTTTACACAGCCCTAGTAAAAGAAAAGTTTTTTTTAATTGAGTTTCTCTAAGTCAAAAGGAACTCCAAGGACGTTTCAATTAAACAATCTATCAGTAACTAAAAAAGGAAAAATTGCAAATGGAACATGGGAAGATCGGACCAGGAGTCGGCCATTCAGCCCCTCGAGCCCGTTTCAATATTCAGTGAGATCATGGCTGATCTGTACCTCAACTCCATTTACCCAGTCTTTGCTTCATATCCCTCGATACCTTTACCCAACAAAAACCTATTGCTCTCAGCATTGATCATTTCGATTGACCCAGCATCCACACCCGTTTGAGGACAGAGTTCCAGATTACCACTACTGTGTGTGGAAAGGTGCTTCTTTACTTTATTCCCAAATGACCTAGCTCTAATTTTGAAGATTGTGCCCTCTTGTTCTGGATTCCCTCACAAGAGAAGGTTTCTCTGTATCTACCCTATCGAATCCCTGACTCGTTTTAAAGACCGTGCTTAGATCACCACTGAACTCAAGGGAATACAAGCCAAGTTAATACAACCTGCCCTCATATTTTAATCCTTTAAGCCATGGTATCAGTCTGGTGTGTCTGCACCGTGTCCCCTCCAAGGCTAATGTATCTTTTGAGGTTCTGTGACAAAAATGGTAGAAATCAAACAAAAACAAAAAAAATGCTGGAAATATACAGGTCAGTCAGCATCTACAAGAGAGGGAAGAGAGAGAGACAGGTTTCAGGTGTGAACTCTGCGTCACAACACCATTCTGACCTGCCGTGTACATTCAACATTTTCTGATTTTTATTTCAAATTTTCCTTGCATCTGTCTCCTCTTTTCTCCATAAAAGCAACTTCTCGTGCCACACAACACCCACAACAAAGAAAGCTGACGATCTGCTCCCAGGTCCCGACAGCACTCTGAAACCAGCCACGAGATGCGCACCGCAGGTCAGCCCTGCCCTCTGACTTCTTCCGAGAATGAAGCGACTGACTTCTGCTCGTCCCTTCCAATGAAAACCGCAGCCGGCCTTGGCATCTGAGCACTTGGAACAAATGCTGGCACCAAACCATTTTAACACCACTCTTTGTTGCAGCATCACATGAGGAAGACCATCCCATTTCCTAAACTAGTCGACTGCGTAACAGCGGTTTAATGGCCAGAGTCTGCCTGCAGTAAAAATCAACATGGCAGGTGAGCATCCTACAGCTTTGTTTGACCAAATGACAGGCCATCCCTGTCCTTTATGCAGAATAAAACTCTTAGGAATAGAGTCTGTTCTGCCATCATAGTCCATGCGTCAGGTTTCATTGTTTCTATGGTAACTACACAAACACTGCAGTGACACGAACTGGACTTCACTAAATCACCTCGTCAGCATTAACTGCTGAACCAGAAGCCACAAAACTTGAGATACAAATGTCCTCTTTTCTATTTCAGAAAATATTTTCATTTACAGAGTGCTGGGAACATTGGGAGAAGTGGGCTTACTGACAGACAGTACAAGGAGAGACACACATGGCCCAAATGAGGTGACTGAAGAATCTTTCAATAAATGATCAACATCCATCACTCCGGTGCATAAATCAGATTTCCACCTTTTTATTATTTTTTTAAAAATAAAGTTTCCAGTCACATTGGTTTAGAGGAATCTATCCTTTTTACAGCAAGTTAACCTGCCCAGAATATTGCCCACTGCCCTTGACTAACACTTTAAAAAAAAACTCTCCCTAATTTGGTTACATATGCAAGAGTGTGCAGAATCCACAAATCTTACATCTGTGAACATCTGTATAAATCCCACTCCACAATCTGTTGCTTTAAGCCAATAAGTGAAAGCATTTCTCCAAAATGTGTTTTGCATATCGTGTCCAAGCATTTCCTGATGGTTTTCCGTGTTTCGGTCACCCCTTGCCTACTCCGTGAACAAGAGCCACCTGGGATCATTTCTCACCACCACCACCACCCCCCCCCCCCCCCCAACCTCAATCCAATTCTCCCCACACGTGGGGGGGAAGGAGATACCCGACAGAGTTTCCTTCCCATATAGCAGTTCTGAGACGGAGAACGTGCCATGCAGAGAACCCACATGGTGCAATAAACTGCACAAAGCACCAAAGTCTCCGCAGCACAGAACTTCCTGCAAGGGAGCAACAGTTTTGTGGATTGCTCCCACCACCTCCCCCCAAACAGGAATGTGCTGGAAGAGTATTTGCATTCAGAAGCAGCCAATGTTGCAGCTGGTGACTCCAATAACTAAACGCAGAAAACAAGCCCACTTTTATTCGCAAGCACAAACTGTTTACAATATTTGTTTGCAGCTGCCAGTTTAAACAAATCCAAGCATTTTTCTTTATTTTTTTTCGCCTTTCAAGGTCGTTTTTAAAAAAAACAATAGTCCTTTGACAGCCACTGCATGAACATGTCCTTTATGCCACATTAATCTTCCAGCGACCAAGTGATAAACAAGGAGGGAAAGCAGAGAAGCTATTTCACATTTGTCAGCCAGTGATCAATTGTACATATATTTGTGTTATTAGCTCAAAGATATTACACGTTTGCCAAGAATTAATTTTGAAAAGTTTTTTTTTTGTTCAAAGAGTTCATACATCACCACAGAATAATTTAGTCATCAACCCATCTGAGCCCAGATATAGTGTCCTTAAAGACATTCCAGGTGACGATATTCCATACCAAATGAAGATGGATGGAACACACAGGGCCAATTTGTCCAGTATTTTGCAAGATTTTGCGATTGATGGGGGGAAATGGGGGCATCACATCAAGACCGCAGGCTCAGATTGAATTTGGTGATTTCAACGGATTTGTTATTGCACTGTGATGCAAAGTAAAGTACTATTTCACTTCACTGCACGTTAGCTCTCGCATACCGAGGTTATATACAAAACAGGGCTTTCCTTACCAAGGAAGAAACGGAGCAGTTTCTGCAGCATACCTCAAGCTGGCAGTGAAGGAGTTTTTATTGTGCAATGCCTTGGAGAGCTATCTACTCGGGTATCTACAGTAAGTTGTAAATATTATAAATATAAATAATTTGGGGGGGGGGGTGTTCACGGCTGTAAAACACCCTTTTGGGTTTGGATGGTTATGTAAACTACTGAAGTTTTCTCATGGTTTACAGCACCATTCAAAACCTCCAAGTGCACTACAATCTCATAAAATTCTCAGCAATCAGCTCTCTGGCCAACATTCTCCCAGCCAGCACCTCTTCTATTAATAGCTACATGACATGCACTGGAATTTGTAGTTGAGGGGGGGGGGGAAGGCGAAAATGAGCAAAGAAAACATAGAAACATAGAAGATAGGAGCAGGAGTAGGCCATTCAGCCCCTCGAGCCTGCACCGCCATTCAATGAGATCATGGCTGATCATCCAAATTCAGTACCCTGTCCCTGCCTTCTCCCCATATCCCTTGATCCCTTTAGCCTTAAGAAATATATCTAACTCCTTCTTGAATATATTTAATGAATTGGCCTCCACTACCTTCTGTGGTGGAGAATTCCATAGGTTCACCACTCTCTGGGTGAAGAAATTCCTCATCTCAGTCCTAAATGGTTTACCCCTTATCCTTAGACTATGACCTCTGGCTCTGGACTCCCCCTGCCATCAGGAACATCCTTCCTGCATCCAGTCTGTCTAGTCCTGTTAGAATTTTATAAGTTTCAATGAGATCCCCTCTCATTCTTCTAAACTCCAGCGAGTATAAGCCCAATCGACCCAATCTCTCCTCATACGTCATTCCTGCCAGCCCAGGTATCAGTCTGGTGAATCTTCGCTGCACTCCCTCCATGGCAAGAACATCGTTCCTCAGATAGGGCGACCAAAACTGCACACAATACTCAAGATGTGGTCTCACCAAGGCCCTGTACAACTGCAGCAAGACATCCTTGTTCCTGTACTCTAACCCTCTCGCTACGAAGGCCAACATACCATTTGCCTTCTTAACTGCCTGCTGCACCTGCATACTTACCTGCAGCAACTGGTGCACAAGGACACCCAAATCTCGTTGCACTTCCCCTTCTCCCAATCTATTGCCATTCGGATAATAATCTGTCTTCCTGTTTTTGCCACCAAAGTGGATAACCTCGCATTTATCCACATTATACTGCATCTGCCATGCATCTGCCCAATCACCCAACCTGTCCAAATCATACTGGAGTTTCTCGGCATCCTCCTCACTGCACACATACCCACCCAGCTTTGTGTCATCTGCAAACTTGGAGATATTACATCTCATTCCCTCGTCTAGATCATCATTAATATATAGTGAATAGCTGGGGTCCTAGGACCGATCCCTGCAGTACCCCACTAGTCACTGCCTGCCACTCGGAAAAAGACCTGTTTATTCCAACTCTTTGCTTCCTGTCTGCCAACCAGTTCTCTAGCCAAGTCAGTACCTTGCCCCCAATCCCATGTGCTTTAACTTTACACGCTAATCTCTTATGCGGGACCTTATCGAAAGCCTTCTGAAAGTCCAAATACACCACATCCACTGGTTCTCCCTTATCTATTCTACCAGTTACATCCTCAAAAAATTCCAGAAGATTAGTCAAGCACGATTTACCTTTTGTAAATCCATGTCAAATTTGTCCGATCCTGTCACCATTTTCCAAGTGCTCTGCTATTACATCTTTTATAATGGACTCTAGCATTTTCCCCACTACCAATGTCAGGCTTACCGGTCTATAATTCCCCGTTTTCTCTCTACCACCTTTTATAAATAGTGGGGTAACTTTAACTACCAGCCAATCCATGGAAACTGTTCCAGAGTCTATAGAATTTTGGAAGATGACCAGCAATGCATCTACTATTTCTAGGGCCACTTCTTTAAGTACCCTGGGATGTAGATTATCAGGCCCTGGGGATTTATTGGCCTTCAATCCCATCAATTTCCCTAACACCATTTTCCTACAAATACTGATTTCATTCAGTTCCTCCCTCACAATTCACAATTCAAATCGCTTTATTGGCCTGATAAGGTACATCTTATGTTGCCAAAGCATCAAAATACATTTATGGTTGAACACAAACGCGGTTCTATTCATACAGTTTATAAATATACATTCGCCTTGTTTGTATATATTCTTGTCTTAGTTTACTGGTTGTCCCTCTGTTCATGGCAAGCTGTAACATAGTGTGCCGCCAGTGTTACACAGCTTCTCTCCTCCCCCAGTAGGAAAGGGAGTTTTTGGTTGTCATTCAGATTTCTGAATTCAGGGCATATTTGGGAGAATTTTTGGTAGAAATTCTCCCTGATGTCCTGATATTTTCCACAGGCTGTGAGGAAGTGCATCTCTGTCTCAACTACTCCCAGACTGCAGTGAGAGCATATCCTGTCTTCTCTTGGCAGCCTGGTTTGCCTGTGTCTGCCTTTTTCGATCGCTAGGCTATGTTCGCTAAGTCTGTACCCTGTCAAGGTTCTTCTCAGTTTGTTATCCTTTACCATGGTCAGGTAATCAGCTATGTTGTATTGTCTGTTTAGGGCCAAGTAGCAATTGAGTTTGCTTTGGGTTTTTGTTGTTTCTGCCCAATATGTCAGATATTTTTCCTTTTGCTTAGCGACGATTGTGTTGGGTCGAATTCTTTGTGTTACCCTGTCACTGTCCTGGGACTGGTTATTGTTCGTGTTGTTAGTAGTTACTTCACTGAGTCCCAGGACTAGTTGACTGAGGGTATTTTTCTTTATGGTCAGCTCTTGGCATTTCAGGGCGTCGTAGTGATAGCATTGGGGGTTGCTCATTTGTAGGTGATTCCAAAATTTGGTGGCTCTTTTTTGGATAGTGATTATTAATGGATATTGGCCTAGTTCCGCCCTGCATGCATTGTTTACTGTTTTCCTTTGAGTCCGGAGGATACTTTTACAGAATTCTGCATGTAGGATCTCAATTGGGTGTTTGTCCCATTTTGCAAATTCTTGTTGTGTTAGCGGTCCCCATACCTCACTGCCATAGAGTGCAATTGGTTCAATTACTGATTTGAAAATTTTGAGCCAAATGCTAATTGGGATTTCTATTTGGATTGATCTTTTGATGGCATAGAAAGCCCTTCTTGCTTTCTCTTTCAGTTCATTCACAGCCAGTTTGAAGTTTCCCGTATAACTGATTTTTAAGCCCAAGTATGTGTAGTGAGTGGTTTGTTCAATTTTGGTTGTTCCTACTGTGAAATTTATTTTGGGTCCCTGATGTTTGGATCTTTGCTGGAACACAAGGACTTTGGTTTTTTGGGGATTTATTGTCAGGGCCCAAGTCTGGCAGTACGACTCCAGCAGGTCCAGGTTCTGCTGTAGACCCTCCTTAGTTGGTGACAGCAGAACCAGGTCGTCTGCATAGAGGAGGAATTTAACCTTGGATTCATATAGGGCGAGGCCAGGTGCTGTAGATTGTTCAAGTAGTTTTGCCAATCCATTAATGTAAATATTAAAGAGTGTCGGTGAGATTGGCGAGCCCTGCGTCACCCCCCGCCCCTGTGGGAAGTATTTTGTTTGTTTGTCTCCAATTTTAACTGCACATTTATTGTTTGTATACATCGATTTAATTACATCATATGTTTTCCCTCCTACCCCGCTTTCGATAAGTTTCAGGAATAAACCGTCATGCCAGATGGAGTCGAAAGCCTTCTGGAAATCTACAAAGCATGCGTAGATTTTGCTTTTGTTATGGTGAACGTGTTTGTCAATTAGGGTCTGTAGGGTGAAGATATGATCGGATGTTCTATAGTTTGGCAGGAATCCAATTTGGCTTTTACTCAAGACATTGTGCTCCTCAAGGAAGTTTATAAGTCTTTTGTTTATGATGCTACAGAATACCTTCCCCAGGTTACTGTTTACACAGGTGCCTCGATAGTTGTTTGGGTTGATTTTGTCCCCACTTTTGTATATGGATGTTATGAGTCCTTTGTTCCAGATGTCAGGGAAATTACCAACACTCAGAACCAAGTTGAAGAGTTTTAGGATAGCTAGTTTCATTTTGTCGTCTACGTGTTTAATCATCTCGTTTAGTATGCCGTCTGTCCCGCAAGCTTTTCCTGGTCGCAGGTCCTTGAGTTTTTCAAGAAGTTCTTTTTCTGTTATTATGGCGTCTAGCGGGTTTTGGTTATTTTTATGGCCAATTCAAGCTTTTCCAGTTTTTTGCGTATTTGGTGTTGCTCTGGTCTTAGTGTGTTTTTCTGGTATAATTTTTCAAAGTGGTTTACCCATGTGTCCCCATTTTGAATGGACAAATCGTCATGTTGTTTTTTGTGTAGTGTTTTCAAGTTGTCCCAGAAACAATTGGAATCAATGGATTCCTCCATGGAGCTGAGTGTATTCTTAATAAATTGCTCTTTTTTGGTTCTGAGTGTGTTTCTGTATTGTGTTAGTGTCTGACAATAAGTAAGGCGTAATTCCTCGTTTTCTGGATGTCTGTGTTTTTGGTTTGATATTTTTCTGAGTTTTTTCCTCATGTTATGGCAATCATGGTCAAACCATTTTTCATAGTTTTTTGTTTTGGGTTTGTTCTTGCGAGCTTTCATTAGACCCTATGTTCCCCGACATCTCTGGGAGGTTATTTGTGTCCTCCTTTGTGAAGGCAGAACCAAAGTATGTATTCCATCCAGTGTATAAACTGGGGAAGCACTGCCGAGAAAGGTTTAGTAATCCAACATTTCGGACATGAATATTGCACAGCATTACATGTCGTGCCATAGTGCAGCAATCACCAGTGCTTCTCCCCCCACCCCAAACACAACTTAATATTTTTTTTAAGCTCCCATCAGACGGTTACAAGTTTAGTGTCTTGCCTTAGATATTCGCTTGGGTAAAACAGAGTTAGGCACTCCCATAAGCTGTTTATGTCTTATGTTTAGCGGTGCACTTGCACTGCCAATCTATACAGTAGTGTAACCCAGGAGTGTCAAAAGAACTTGCATTTATATAGCACCTTAACACCAAAGCGCTTCACTGGAGCATAATCAGACATAAAAACTGACACCAAGCCAAAGGAGATGACATTAGGGCAGGTGACCAAAAACTTAGTTTTAAAGAGCGTCTTAAAGGACGAGAGAGGTTGAGGGGTTTAGGGAGGGAATTCCAGAGCTTAGGGCATGGACAGCTGAAGACATGGCCTCCAATGGTGGGGAATAGTATCCCCATAGGATATGAACTATGCATTCGTGCCTTTCGCACGTGTGCTACCTCAAACGCTTTGAAGATGGAGCAAGAAAACACTTGGCAAGATAAGGCCCCATAGAACTCATTAAGCGGTTTTATTTCAAGGCCAGTTATGATCAGATCTACTTAATTCCTGTAATACAAAATATTGAACAGACTATGATGTGTCATATCAGTGGGTCACCTTACTTGATAAAGATCACTCCTAACTATCTTCTAATATGTAAAACTTGAGAGTCTGGCCAAAGCTCGCTTTTGCAGCTGACTTGGTAGATTTTGCTGGGCTCGGCTGTCCGCCTGTGTCTCTGCTTTTTTTTTAAAATCACAATGTTCACAGCCAGAAGGAACTAGAGACTTCCCAACCCAGTGGGTGTCAGGTGCTTATCGATTGCCAAGACAGGCTAATGAATTGCTTATATTTAGTCCAGGGGGAAACATCAAAGCTTCGCACATTAGCATTTCAACAGCCTATCATCCCAGTGCGTTTTATTTTTAAAAAAAAGCTCTGCTCCAAAAACCCAACATTTAAATGTAATTCTTCTTTCGAAATCCTTTCTATGGAAAAATGGTCAAAAAAACTCAACATGCCACACCCCCAAAGCTAACCAAAATAACCAAATATATGTCCCAGGGTACTAGGATTTGGGCATGATGTTGCCCCTCAATTGTTTCAGCATTTTGATAGGCCAATCAACTTCTGTACACCAGACTGCGAAATCAGGTCACTGTTGCGAGTCTCTTGGTCAAAAATGCATGATGCACTCCAAGAAGAGGAACATAATGATTAAGTTCAAGTGATGGGAAGATCTGGTACAGATCAGTTATTCTAAAACAATCCCCTTGAGTACTATCCTGGGGCTGGGGCGGGTGTTGAAGGAAACAATGGAATGCACATGCTGCTTCGAACTCAGAAGCACTGACTCAGTTATGTTTTGTTTTCAGAGTCATTGGGGAGAAACCTTGTGGTGCCTCGCAAGGATAGACAGAAGCTTTAAAAGGAAGACAGACTTGCATTTAAATAGTGCCTTTCACGACCTCGGGACGTTCCAAAGCGCTTTACAGCCAATGAAGTACTTTTTTGAAGTGTAGTCGCTGTTGTAATGTGGGAAACGCGGTAGCCAATTTGCACACAGCAAGCTCCCACAAACAGCAATGTGCTAATGACCAAATAATCAGTTTGTGATGTTGATTGATGGACAGATATTGGCTAGGACACAGGGAATAACTCCCGCTCTTCTTCGAAATAGTGCCAGGGATCTTTTACGTCCACCTGAGTGTACCAACGGGAACTCGATTTAACGTCTCATCTGAAAGACAGCACCTCCGACAGTGTAGCACTCCCTCAGCACTGCACTGGAGTGTCAACCTAGATTTTTGTGCTCAAGTCTCTGCAGCGGGACTTGAACCCACAACTCAAAGGAGAGACTGCTACCAGCTGAGCCACGGCTGACTCCTTTAAGACTAAATTTCTCGATGGTTTACATCTCTGACAGAACCCTGGTGTCCCTTTCATCTAATGGTCTCAACACTATTTGTTTCAATTGAAGTATATAAACTTGGAGGGAAAAACACCTGAAGAAGTCCAACTTCAGCTGTGGCTCAGTCTGTTGCACAAAAGCTGTTCAGAATCCCTTTATCCCCTTCCCATTTTGCTGCTTCATTGTAAGCTTTTAAATCACTCAGGTTACATATAAAATACACACGCTGAGGATAAGTTTGTCCTTTAATGCACTGTGAAATAAAACTCAACATCACTGCAGTTCAAACAGGGTACAGCAACACCTCAGTTCAAACAAATCTTTTGATCTGCCTTAACCACCATCAGCTAAAGAAAACAGGTGAAAAGCTTCCCAGAAAGTAGAAAAGCAGCTCATGAACTCTAACTGTACACATTAGAAACAACCAACACAAACTCTGGTGAACTCCAAGAACTCAACATCTTAAGACGACACTCTGCTTTACTTCATGACATTGTCGTCCCTCAAGGTAAAACTGAGAAAAAGACTTGCATTTATATAGCGCCTTTCACGACCACCGCACATCTCAAAGTGCTTTACAGCCAACAAAGTACTTCTGGAGCGCAGTCGCTGTTGTAATGTAGGAAACGCGGCCGCAAATTTGCGCACATCAAGCTCCCACAAACAGCAATGTGATAATGACCAGATAATCTGTTTTTATGTTATGTTGGTTGAGGGATAAATATCGGCCAGGACACCAGGGATAACTCCCCTGCTCTTCTTCAAAGTAGTGCCATGGGATCTTTTCTGTCCAACAGAGAGCAGATGCGGCCTCGGTTTACCATCTCATGCAAAAGACGGCACCTCTGACAGTGCAGCACTCCCTCAGCACTGCACTGGAGTGTCAGCCTAGATTTATGTGCTCAAGTCCCTGGAGTGGGACTTGAACCCACAACCTTCTGACTCAGAGGTGAGGGTGCTGCTCACTGACCCACAGCTGACACTCCGTGCAACAGAGTCTTCCTATCGGTTACCCTCCATCGAGCAATTGAATACACTGATCAATATAATAAATGGTACACAAAATTAACAACAGATGAGGTAAGGAACTCCGTACTTTTTGTCATTGTTCTATATTTACACCACGGGATGCACCCAAGGCTGGTCAATGGACCAGCACTGAATCTGTTCCAGTGCAGGCAACACCACCTAGAATCCAATACACACAGGGAAAACATCGTACAGGCGCTCATGTCAAACTTAGAAAGTTTCTGTGTCAAGATGTAGGTACCTGTGTATGGATCTTCAAGTTTTATTAAGGGGGGGGGGGTGGAGAGGAGGAAGAAATCGAGTGCATGTATTTTTGCAGAATTGGCATTTTTATTTCAATTCAAAAGCACACAACTTGATATTTAACCACTGGAACTTTCACAAATGGATTTGTAGAATTGTTTAACTCTAATTTTGTGCTAGTTCTTTTCCCCCAAAAAAGCATTAAAAAGGATCAGATCATGGCAATCATTAGATTTCAATTAGAATTAAAAAATTAATGAAATATTTTGGATTTCCATAATTTCTCAACTTCGCAGATATGATTTTGACTGAACATGTACGAAAACTTGTAAAATTAGTTTGAAGAAAACTTCTGCAGACAAAACAGAACATAAGAACATAAGAAATAGGAGCAGGAGTAGGCCAATCGGCCCCTCGAGCCTGCTCCGCCATTCAATAAGATCATGGCTGATCTGATCCTAACCGCCAATCCACTATCACAGAACCATCTCCTGAATCTAACAGAATTAGACACACGAAATAGGAGCAGGATCAGGCTACACGGCCCCTGGGCCCGCTCCGCTACCCACAGGGCCATGTCCGATCCGAACCTAGACTCATGTCCAAATTCCTGCCCGCTCCCCGTAACCCTTAATTCCCTTTACTTCTAGGAAACTGTCTATTTCTGTTTTTGTTCTAAATTTATGTAATGTAGCTTCTACAGCTTTTTGGGGCAGCATATTCCACGGACCGACCACCCTGAGTGAAGTAGTTCCTCATCAGTTTTGAAAGAGCAGCCCCTTATTCTAAGACTATGCCCCCTCGTTCTAGTTTCACCCATCATCGGGAACATCTTCCCCGCATCCACCCGATCCAACCCCTTCACAATCTTATATGTTTCAATAAGATCGCCTCTCATTCTTCTGAACTCCAATGAGTAGAGTCCCAATCTACTCAACCTCTCCTCATATGTCCATCCCCGGGATTAACCGAGTGAACCTTCTTTGTACTGACTCGAGAGCAAGTATGTCCTTTCTTAAGTATGGACACCAAAACTGTACGCAGTATTCCAGGTGCGGTCTCACCAATACCTTGTACAACTGAAGCAATACCTCCCTATTTTTATATTCTATCCCCCTAGCAATGAAAGCCAACATTCCATTGGCCTTCTTAATCACTTGCTGCACCTGCATACTAACCTTTTGAGTTTCGTGCACCAGGACCCCCAGATCCCTTTGTACTCCAGTACTTTCCAGTTTCTTGCCATTAAGATAATAACTTGCTCAACGATTTTTCCTGCCAAAGTGCATAACCTCACACTTTCCAGTATTGTATTCCATCTGCCAAATCTCTGCCCACCTACTCAGCCTGTCTATGTCCCCTTGCAGGTTTTTATGTCCTCCTCACTCACTACTTTCCCTCCCATCTTAGTATCATCTGCAAACTTTGATATGTTACACTCGGTCCCCTCCTCCAAATCGTTAATATAGATTGTAAAGAGTTGGGGATCCAGCACTGACCCCTGCGGAACACCACTAGTTACTGATTGCCAGTCTGAGAATGAACCATTTATCTCAACTCTCTGCCTTCTGTTAGATAGCCAATCCTCTATCCATGCCAGAATATTACCCCCAATCCCGTGATTTTTTATCTTAAGCAATAATCTTGTGTGGCACCTTGTCAAATGCCTTTTGGAAGTCTAAATACACTACATCCACTGGTCCCCCTTTATCCACCCTATATGTTACTTCCTCAAAGAACTCCAGCAAATTTGTCAAACATGACTTCCCCTTCATAAAACCATGCTGACTTTGTCCTATTAAACTATGATTGTCCAAATGTCCTGTTACTGTCTCCTTAATAATGGACTCCAATATTTTACCTACCACAGATGTTAGGCTAACCGGTCTATAGTTTCCAGCCTTCTGTCTACTGCCCTTTTTAAATAAGGGTGTTACATTAGCAGTTTTCCAGTCTGCCGGGACCTTTGCCGAGTCCAGGGAGTTTTGGAAAATTACCAATGCATCCACAATCCCTACCGCCACTTCCCTCAAGACCCTAGGATATAAGCCATCCGGTCCAGGTGATTTATCCGCCTCGAGTCCCATTATTTTACCGAGTACCACTTCCTTCGTGATTTTGTTCGTGTTTAGCTCCTCCCCCCCCTTTAGCCCCGTTTGTCCAGTGTTGGGATATTCTTAGTGTCTTCTACTGTAAAGACTGATACAAAATATTCAGTGTTTTTGCCATCTCCATATTTCCCACCATTAATTTCCCAGTCTCATCCTCTGAGGGACCAACATTTACTTTAGCCACCCTTTTTCCTTTTATATAACTATAAAAACTCTTACTATCTGTTTTTATATTTTTTGCTAGTTTACTTTCATAATCTATCTTCCCTTTCTTAATCAATCTTTTTGTTATTTTTTGCTGTCTTTTAAAGTTTTCCCAATCCTCTATCCTCCCACTAGATTTGGCTACCTTATATGCCCTTGTTTTTAGTCGAATACTATCCTTAATTTCTTTACTTAGCCACGGATGGCTGTCTTTTCTTTTACACCCTTTTCTTCTCAGTGGATTATATATTTTTTGGAAGTTGTAAAATAACTCCTTAAATGTACACCACTGATCATGTATCGTCTTACCCTTTAATCTATTTTCCCAATCCACTCTACTCAATTCCGCTCTCATACCTTCATAGTCTCCTTTATTCAAGCTTAACACGCTTGTTTGAGATCCAACCTTTTCACCCTCTAATTGAATATGGAATTCAACCATGTTATGGTCACTCATTCCAAGGGGATCCTTTACTAGGACATTTTTAATTAATCCTGTCTCGTTACACAGGACCAGATCTAAGGTTGCTTACCCCCTGGTCGGTTCAGTTACATACTGCTCAAGAAACCCATCCCTAATACACTCAATGAACTCATCCTCAAGGCAGCCCTGCCCAATTTGATTTGTCCAATTAATATGATAGTTAAAATCCCCCATAATTATAGATGTTCCCTTATTACAAGCCTCAACTATTTCCTGATTGATACTCCGTCCAACAGAGTTGCCACAGTTCGGAGGCCTATAGACTACGCCCACTAGTGTTTTTTCCCCCTTATTATTCCTTACCTCCACCCAAACTGTTTCATTATCCTGATCTTTTGACCTAATATCATTTCTCTGTATTACAGTGATTCCTTCCTTTATTAACATAGCCACCCCACCTCCCCTTCCTTCCTGCCTGTCCTTCCTGATCGTTAAATAACCTGGTATGTTTAATTCCCAGGCATCGTCACCCTGCAGCCATGTTTCTGTAATGGCCACAAGATCATACCCATATGTAGTTATTTGTGCCATTAACTCGTATATTTTGTTACGAATGCTACGTGCATTCAGATAGAGAACTTTCAAATGTGTTTTGTGACACTTAGTTCCTGCTTTTTCCCTTTTTATTACTTCACCTTTTACTCCATACCTTCTGCCCCTTCCTGACACGCTCTGGTTTTTAATTTCCCCACTGCTACCTAAGTCTATGACCTTCTCTGTTGTCATTTTTATTATTTGCTCTCTAGGAACCTCCCCCCCCCCACGAGTTAGTTTAAAGCCCTCTCTACAGCCCTAGTTATATGATCCGCCAGGACTCTAGTCCCAGCACTGGCCAAGTGAAGCCCGTCCCAACGGAACAGCTCCCTCCTGCCCCAGTACTGGTGCCAGTGTCCCAGGAAGCAAAACCCATTTCTCCCACACCAGTCTTTGAGCCACGCATTTAACTCTCTAATTTTATTTGTCCTAGCCAAATTCGCTCGTGGCTCAGGTAATAATCCAGAGATTATTACCCTTGTGGTTCTGCTTTTTAATTTGGCCCCTAGCTGCTCAAACTCCCTCAGCAGAACCTCCTTCCTTGTCCTATCTATGTCGTTGGTACCAACATGGACTACGACAACTGGATCCTCCCCCTCCAAGTTTCTCTCCAGTCCAGAGGAGATGTCCTTAACCCTGGCACCGGGCAGGCAACACAGCCTTCGGGGCTCTCGCTCTCGGCTGCCAAGAACTCTATCTATCCCCCTAACGATACTTTACGATGTCCAAGTGCAACCCGACAGATGTCGGAACGGGCCATAAACAATGCATAGTTAAATTCAGCAAATATTAACAACTTGGTTCAAGGAAAGTCTGTGTGCTGTCTCCACCTCCACCACCCACCCATGCAGCAGTTAAAATAACAAGCGTCCCAGGGACACGGAGCTGCCAAAAGTTCTGACGCTCTTTTAAACATGCAGCCAGTTTACTCCATGCTAAGAGCTGCTAATGTTGAACAATGGACGTTTGTGTTGCATTAAGGTACAAAGTGAGATTCAGACACATATGGTCTAAGTCAGCACTAATGACAGGCACCCCACAGTTCTGAAGTTTAAAGGGAATCCCAGAAACAGACCGATAAAAGGACCTGTTGCTTGCCAGAGTTTATGAAAAGCCAACATTTAACTTAATCACCCTGAATTTCGCAGTCAAGAAAATGTCCCTCCTGTCCTGTTCAAACAACAATCATATGATCTCATTAACTGAGCAGATACAAGTCATGGCTGAGATTCAAAATATGACGTCAATCTAACAGTCCCATCGAGAGAACGGGATAAATAAATCCAACTATATACACACACATTCAGGATACATTTCAAAATCAGCCTTACTCCCCCACAATGTTTAATTTTTTTTTTAACTAGAGTTTTTCCAGAACCTCCCTCTCTCGGGAAGCATTTGGCATCGACTGGTCGCCTCCTAGTGAGCATGCATCAGGCTGTGCACTGCTGCCCCTGAAAATCAGTTTGGGACATCCATGACTTGCCTGAATTTATAAACGCTCGTCGTTAATTATTCTACAGGAAACTTTCGTTCAACCGGAGGTTAAATGTCCGGAAAGCTCTATACCGGCAAAATTCAGGAGCTGTTTCCTGTAAGTTTTTTTACTTCTCGTTGCTTTTTTTTTCCCCAGTCAGGCTCTGCAAGGTCTAGCTGAAGCTGTTGCTTAGCTACAGAGATGCTTTTAAGCTGTTGCTAAGCAACAGGGTTTGTTGATTCACACGGAGCTCAAAAGCTCCGTATGTTTTAACATTAGCGCTGGTTTCTACAGCACCAGCTCGGTCCCGTTAGTGCCGGATACCAGAAAGTTTCCTGTACCTTGGGAGAGTTGGTTTTCATAGAATTTACAGCAGAGAGGCAGGCCATTCGGCCCAACTGGTCTATGCTGGTGTTACTGCGCCACAGGAGCCTCCTCCCACTCTACTTCATCTCACCCCGTGTATCCTTCTTTTCCTTCCTCCCTCATGCACATATCTAGCTTCCACTCAAAAGGCATCGATGCTATTCGCCTCAACTACTCCCCGTGGTAGCCAGTTCTACATTCTAACCACTCTCTGGGTAAAGAATTCTGTTTAATCTGCTTCTTCTGAGACATAACTAGAATATTAAAATTCTAAATTTGTTTGTTTGACCACAAATTTACTGTTCAGATATCAAATAATAGAGAAATCAGGAAAACAACATTAAATATTACTGACTGCTACACTGCCTGCTGCAGATAAGATATCAACAATTATAGTGCAAACAGGTTGGAGCCCATCCCTAGTTGCCCTCGAGAAGATGGTGGTGAGCCGCCTTCTTGAACCGTGTGGTGAAGGTACTCCCACAGTGCTGTTAGGGAGGGAGTTCCAGGCTTTTGACCCAGCGACGATGAAGGATCGGCAATATATTTCCAAGTCAGGATGGTGTGTGACCTGGAGGGGATCTTGGAGGTGGTGGTGTTCCCATGCGCCTGCTGCACTTGTCCTTCTAGGTGGAAGAGGTCGCGGGTTTGGGAGGTGCTGCCGAAGAAGCCTTGGCGAGTTGCCGCAGTGCATCTTGTAGATGGTACACACTGCAGCCACGGTACGCCGGCGGTGGAGGGTGTGAATGTTTAAGGTGGTGGATGGGGTGCCAATCAAGCTGGATATTGATCTGTTTTGGCCATTTAAAAACATTCTGTGCATTCTCCCTTTTTCTTCAACTCCAAACATCTCACTGGCAAATCCACGCTAATCGCAACCCAAAGCACTGCGGGCACACTTTAGCAGTCATGCACAATTGCAGAGAAGATTTTTTTTTTTTTTTTTTTTTTAAAAATAGCAACACAACAATCCAGGATATTCCCAGATGCACACAAAAATCTATTATAAATCACACTGCATGAATAAAACCACTGACATGCACAAAATCTTAACCCAAATCCCACTGAGTGTAATAGCCTCTGGCTGTAATCTTATTCATCATAAAATCTTTCATTTGCAGCATGCTTACAATTCACCAACATATAACAAAGAAAAATGCCTATTATGGTACTTCACAATCTGAAATAACATGTAAAACCGAAGTGCTGCTTCAAAAAGACATTTAGAGCTCTTGCCATTGAAACTTGCATTCCCATTTTGTAGCTTTTTCTCTCGATATTCCTTCCTCCCCTCCCACTCCATATCCATATCCAAGGAGGCGACTTGCTCAAGTTCCATTAATTCCACTCAAACAGGATGCTTTGGGGGAAAGCGGAATGAAAGAGGCTTGGTTTGGTCTTCCCTCTGACTTTCCTTAATCCTTCTACTGAGAAATGCCTCACTGGCAAAGCGACGAGTGTCGGAGGGGGCGGGGTAGGGGGGTTAAGCTCGTTAAATGTGCTGCAATGAAATGGGGCATTTTTGGAAAGGACAAATATATCGTTCAATTCAACCAAATGGCACTGGGAGTATTATAATTGGGTTAGCTGTCCCCCAACTCCTGCTGGAAGTGTACATGGGTAGATCTCAGGCATGGACAATATTAAGGCCAGCTCTGATGGAACCCAGAGTCAAAGAATCAGATCTGCGCTTACATACAGCTACTTGTGCAAGGTACTGGGAGCAGGGGGCCACCGCTGCCTGTGTAACTGTATCCCAACACACTGTGCCTTAAGAATAGGAAGGCGAGGGGAGGGGGGATGGGGGGGGAGAGGATGACAGAATATTGGAGTGAAAGAGAAAGAACATTTATACTTCTGGACATGGCATAACAAACACTGAGCATTTCTAGGGTTGCTACTACATTGTGCCTCAGACCCACTGTGCAACAGGCATAACGACAAGCAGGTGAGCTGTTCCTTGTTTAATACATTTCCATTTCAGTCCAGACGCCAGAAACACAGCAACGAGTATTAGACCTCCGGCAAACTACAGTTCCTTTTTACATCAAGATTTAAAACTGGCTTTCGGCATTATACTGCTGATGGTTCTATGTCGCGACAGAATCTAGAAAGGTGCGGTAACCTGATCACGTGCAGCCAGTCAAGTGAGGCGTTACCTAAAAACTTGATGGAATATGTTTACACCAGTCTTTCCAAATCTTGCAGATTCTTTCCACAGCTTTTGACTTTTGCATAAGCTGCTTGATTTCATCCCCTTCCCAAACACCATCGTCTGGCAAGACAGCGGGCAGGCGCTCCAGGACTCCAGCAATGGCACTCAATCACTGGGAGGTGCATTCCAAAAGTTAAGATAATTATTCCTCCACATGTTGACAGTGGATAACAATCAGGACCTCGCTATGTAGGAACCTTACGCCCTCTTTCAATTCACGAAATTATTTTCCAAGTTTCGCCTGGTTTTGTGCTCCTTATAAATACCGTCTCTTTCCTGCTTCATTTACTATCTGATGTCTCAGGCGTTTCCTCTACTTTTTGGTTTGGCTTCCTCTACCTGTTTGAATTTAATTAATAAAATACTATATTCCATTCCAGATACACAAACCATATGAAACCATAACAGCAGAGTATAGCACAAGAGGCAAGTAGGTTAAGGCAGTTAGCAAAAGAAGACAATCTGAAAATAACCAACTGACTGAAGCATTGCTTCAATGAGCAAGTGCTTAAACCTCCTAAATGTGGATACGGGCCAAAGAAGCGAGAATCTTTGACCACAGTACAGTGACATCTGTTTCCCGAGTGTTTCACCTCAATACCATAATGAAAGAGTCTTCTGAAGAATCATACAACACAGAAGGAGGCCATTCAGCCCATCGCGCCGACACCGGCTCTTTCCAGGAGCAATCCAGTTAGTCCCGCTCCCTCGCTCTTTCTCCATATCTCTGCAATTTTTTTCTCCTTCAAGTAAACATCCAATTCCCTTTTGAAGGCTACTATTGAATCTGCTTCCACCACCCTCTCAGGCAATGCATTCCAAATCCTAACCACTCGTCAGGGACCGGGTACTGAGCTTGGATGATCAGCCATGATCGCATTGAATGGCGGAGCAGGCTCGAGGGGCCGAATGGCCTACTCCTGCTCCTATTTTTCTATGTATCAGCAAATGGGCTGTGAATACAGAAGAGGAAAAAGTAGTAGTCAGCATTTTGAAGGTGTAATACACCCAAAGATGTCCCTCTGGGATTCGACAGTGGCTAGCATTCTAACTGACCACCAGGAGTTATGTTGGAATAGTCTGGAATGGTGCAATGCTATTTTTTTTCTACTTCCCTCCCTGCAAAACCATCTCATGCTCATTTATCATTTCTGGAGTTTCTGCATTTTCTCCTCTCCATTCCGCAGCTATCTTTCCAAAATCCTTTTTGTGCGTTTTTATCGTTCTGCGACCGATTGAACCCTGACCCCCATGCTTTCTTTCATGGGCGACTTGGCGCTTTTGGCACGAGTACGTACACTTTAATGAGCTGCACACCACTTGTACACGAGACGAGTGCAGTGTACCACACAAACCAAAGTGGTCTCCAACCCAATCGTTATTCAATGCCAGGTTAAAGCAAACAAAGAACTTGCATTTATACAGCGCCTTACACATCCTCAGGAGTTCCCAATGTGCTTCGCAGCTAATGAAGTAGCTTCAAAATGTAGTCACAGTTGTAATGTTGCCAAATGCAGCAGCCAATTTGGGCTCAGCAAGGTCCCACAACCATGAATGAGAATCAATTACCAGATAATCTGTTTTAATGGTGCTGTATGAGGGATAAATGTTGGCCGGGACACTGGGAGAATTCCCTGGTTCTTTTAAATTGCACCATGGGATCTTTTACATCCACCAGAGAGTAGACAAGGAGTCAGTTTAACATCTCTACCGAAAGATGGCACAACTTGGCGGTGTAGCACTCCCTCAGCACTGCACTGAAGTGTCAGTTTAGATTATGTGGTCAAGCCTCTGAGGTGGAGCTTGAACCCACGCCTCCTGATCCAGAGGAGTGTGTGCTCCCACTGGGGCCAATGCTGAAAACTTTAATTAGCCAGTCTGAACCAGGATAGGAGCAGCAAATCATAACTGGCTACAGCAGCATGGGTTGACGAAGAAGAAAAATTCTGCCACAGCTGCCTGCCTTACTACTCTCCATTAACCCCTGCTGGAACTTTACTTGCAGATGTTGGTGAAGGGAGGACTAGATTTAATTGCAATGACTCGCACAGTTGATTATCTCACTCACCCCATCATTGCTTGGGTTCACAAGTGCAGAAAAGGGACTTGAGCAAGGTGCAAAATCGCAATATGGTGAGGTAAATCTGTGTCAAACTAAAAGGCATTTGGTGGGCAACATACATTAAATTGCTGCATGTATTGACATGGGTGGGAGTTACTCCCCATGATAAAATAAACTCAAGCAGTAGTGACTGCAGGACCATTTATTTTTCACAAAGCTGCACTGTTATTGTGCGAATCCCCAAGCATCCAGGCTGAGCTGCCCAGCTCAGGTGCTATGGTTTTATTAATTGAAAGAAAAACCTTTTCGCTCCAATTTCCCCTGAGCTCAAGAACTATTCCTGTCCTTTAACTGGTCTCCATACGGGCATTGCAATCTAGAAAGCGTCACCGTTATTGTTCACAAAAAAAAAGTAAGATAGCTGCCTACATTGTGGTAGGGGTAGCATACAGACAGAAGTCAATCTGAATTCCTGGTTTACCGTTGCGTACAAGGCAACTGTCAACCACCCTGGACTATGTACAGAGCACTTGGGAACATTCATATTTGTACTTTTTCATTTAAAATATTTCCTATTTGCTCACAATATTAAAAGGGGTAGAATGTGAAAAGGACGTTATCACTTTATTGCAAGTTCTTAAATGTGTTTTCGCCTCGCAAATCCGTGCCCAACTTTCCCGCAACTGTCCGTCCCTGCTAGAGCACTGAACGGCCCGAAGTCATGAATCAAAAATTTCTGACGAAAGGTCATTGACCTGAAGCGTTAACTCCGTTTCTCTCTTCACAGATGCTGCCGAGTATCTCCAGCATTTTCTGTTTTTATTTCACAAATTACTGTGACTGGTGCACTATCCCTCCTCATCCTGCTCTACAGCCTTCGACACAGTCGACCATGCAATCTTTCTCCAAGACCTCTCCGTTTCCCAGTTTAGTGGGACTGCCCTTGCCTGGATCCACTCTTACCTATCCAGTCGTAGTCAGAGAACCTCCTGCAACGTCTTCCCTTTTCGCCCCTGTACCGTTAACTCTGGATGCAGTTTTGGTCGCCTTATGAGGAAGGGTGTTCTTGCCATGGAGGGAGTGCAGCGAAGATTCACCAGGCTGATACCTGGGATGGCAGGAATGACGTATGAGGAGAGATTGGGTCGATTGGGCTTATATTCGCTGGAGTTTAGAAGAATGAGAGGGGATCTCATTGAAACTTATAACATTCTGACAGGACTAGACAGACTAGATGCAGGAAGGATGTTCCCAATGGTGGGGGAGTCCAGAACCAGGGGTAACAGTCTAAAGATAAGGGGTAAGCCATTTAGGACTGAGATGAGGAGGAATTTCTTCACCCAGAGAGTGGTGAACCTGTGGAATTCTCTACCACAAAAGGCAGTTGAGGCAAATTCATTAAATATATTCAAGAAGGAGTTAGATATATTTCTTAAGGCTAAAGGGATCAAGGGATATGGGGGGAAAGCAGGGACAGGGTACTGAATTTGGATGATCAGCCATGATCTCATTGAATGGCGGAGCAGGCTTGAGGGGCCGAATGGCCTACTCCTGCTCCTATATCTTCTATGTTTCTATCACCCAATGATCTAACCTTGGCCCCTTCCTATTTCTCATCTGCACGCTGTCCCTAGATTACATCATCTGAAAATACATCAGATTCCACATGCACACTGACAACACCCAGTTCTTGCTCAGCACTACCTCTCTTGACCCCTCCACTACCTGTGTTATCAGCCTGCTTGTTTGCCATCCAGTCTAGGATGAGCCGCAATTGGCTCCAATTAAATATTGGGAAGATAAAAGCCATCGTCTTCCCCCTTCCCAGCCATTGTTTCAGACTGAACCAGACTGTTCTCAACCTTGGCAACCTATTTGACCCGGAGCGCAGCTGAGCTTTCAACCCCGTATCCTCTCCATCAAAGACTGCTTACTTTCACCTCCATAACAATCGCCCATCTCCACCCCTGCCTCAACCAATCCATGCTTTTGCTACCCTTAGATTTAACTGTTCCAAAGCTCTCCTGGCCAGCATCCCATCTTACACTCTCCATAAAATTGAGTGCATCCAAAACTCTGCTGCCCATATCCATACATAGAAACAAAGAAGATAGGAGCAGAAGCAGGCCATTCGGCCCCTTGAGCCTGCTCCGCCATTCAATGCAATCATGGCTGATCATCCAAATTCAGTACCCTGTCCCTGCCTTCTCCCCATATCCCTTGATCCCTTTAGCCTTAAGCAATACATCCAACTCCTTCTTGAATATATTTAATGAATTGGCCTCTACTGCCTTCTGTAGTAGAGAATTCCACAGGTTCACCACTCTCTGGGTGAAGAAATTCCTCCTCATTTCTGTCCTAAAAGGCCTACCCCTTATCCTTAGACTGTGACCCCTGGTTCTGGACTCCCCGACCATCAGGAACATCCTCCCTGCATCTAGTCTGTCCAGTCCTGCCAGAATTTTATAAGTTTCAATGAGATCCCCTCTCATTCTTCTAAACTCCAGCGAGAACAAGCCCAATCGACCCAATCTCTCCTCATACATCATTCCTGCCATCCCAGGTATCAGCCTGGTGAATCTTCGCTGAACTCCTTCCATGGCAAGAACATCCTTCCTCAGATAAGGCGACCAAAACTGCACACAATACTCAAGATGTGGTCTCACCAAGGCCCTGTACAACTGCAGCAAGACATCCTTGTTCTTGTACTTGAATCCTCTCGCTATGAAGGCCAACATACCATTTGCCTTCTTAACCGCCTGCTGCCCCTGCATGCTTACCTTCAGCGACTGGTGCACAAGGACACCCAGGTCTCGTTGCACTTCCCCTTCTCCCAATCTATTGCCATTCAGATAATAATCTGTCTTCCTGTTTTTGCCACCAAAGTGGATAACCTCACATTTATCAACGTTATATTGCATCTGCCATGCCTACACCAAGTCCTGCTGACCCATCACCAATGCTCGCTGACCTACAGTGGCTCCCAGTCAACCAACAGCTCAAATTTAAAATTGTCACCCTCCTTTAAGACACACCTTAAAACCTACCTCGCTGTCCTAATGTCTCCTTTGGCTCGGTGTCAAATTTTCTCTGATTACATTCCTGTGAAGTGCCTTGGGACATTTTCCTACGTTCAAGGTGCTACATAATTGCAAGTTGTTGTCCATTTTGAGAGATATTTACATACTTTTTATTGATCACTAGAGATCAAAAAAAGATAGATGTTTAATTTTAGATTTTTAAAAACTCCATTTTCTGTCGAACACTTTAACATGCAGGAGTTTATCTCAGCTCCTACCCTCACTCTTGCCCAGCACATAATGACTGTAATCTGATCCTGCTGCAGTGTTTTAAAACCTGGCCCGATTTTCCACTAAATCACGCAGGACCCCAATCCAACATGGAGCCGACAATCAAGTCCCGGAATGAAGAGCGGACAAAAAGGTACTTAGTTATCCTGGATTTTTGGAGCATGGCACCAAACCCACCTCTAGTACTTTCTGCCGTTTATATTCTAATCATGCACAAGATCATTCGGTGCCTCCTCCAACAAGTCTGCAGGAGCGCCGAGGAATAGGATAGTGTATCCCACTACTTATACTTCTTTAAAAAAAAAAGTTGCATTTGAAGAGTTGAGGCCCGGATTGGGAATAGATGCCGAGCTGGGTCAGTGCATCATGCATATTTGAGTAATTATGCAACTTTACATCACAAGCCAAGCACCGATGTGCTGAACGTGCACAGGCAGTCAGGCCATCAAGAACAGAGATTGAAGTACCAGCTGCAGATCTCCAAAGACGCATGAAAAGTTCATTCTTCATGCCCATCAGGTGAAGAGGCCAGTAAGATTAATTTCCATAAGAGACTTTTATTCCACTGCATTAGTACAGTTCTTGAAGGGCAACTAGATTACCAGTCTCGAGGAAGGGAAAGAGAAATGCGCTAATTGGCCAATGCAGATATCCACCAACAGACAAAGTGCAAGCAACAGAGAATGTGCACAAAAAAAAATTCAAGGCAATACAACCAGAAAGAGGCAACACTTCTGAAATATTGAGTTCCATTTTTTAAAAAGTAAAGCCTGGCAGGCCCGATGCTGCAATAATAAAAATGAGACACATGCAGAAGTCCTGTACTTCTAACAACTGATAAACTGCCTAAAACCAGAAAGAATGCGCTATTGGAAATGTCCCACCTTTATAGACTTCCCAGCATCGTCAAAGTCCAAAACCAGACAAGGATGGATGAAGGCTCGAGTTCGGACATGCTTAACTGATGAAAGTTCATTGAAACGCAATAGTTAACACCTTATCTAAAAAAGCAGCAAATGTGAAGAAACACTCCTATTTTAGTGTTCATCTTAAATTTTATTTCAGAAAATTTTCCCAACAGGCTAATTAAAACTAAAACTGCCTGATCTAAAACTGGACATGTGACAACATTTTTTTTTAAACTCAGGCTTGGATTTTCATCAAATTAGTGAGGGGTGTACATGATATTTTACCACTAGGGGTAGAATAGCATGGAAGGGCAGGTTGCTAGAATTACCCATCTGATATTTTGTATGAAACCTTTCAGCACCTCCTGGGTGTTTTTTTTTTTTTAATGGCTCCCAATTCCTCTCCAATGCAACTGGATCCCTGCACGCAGGAATTCCAGAATTCAGATAGATGTTCAAGGAAGGCACAACAAAGTTGAAAGCTCGCCCTCAACTCCCACTGGGACACATTTCCAATCTCTACCACCAGGGTTACCCATATTCACTGAACAAACCCATCAGAATATAGCCATACGAGTATTTGAATATTTCAAAATTCGTCAACGCCAGCCATCGAGATACACTTAACAGGTGGACATATCGACCTGTGGCAGTAACTTGGCACAACTCGACATAAAATAACAGTAGGATGCCAACATGACTTTAAACAAAACAGCTGTTGAACACGCTACAAGCAGGTTTCTTCTCATTTCGACATTCAGATGTACATTAACTCCCGCGCTCCTGATAAAACACTATTTTGACTTCTTTGCTGTGCACCAGAAAGTCTGACCTTGAAAACACTACTTTGCAAATTGCTACACTTGACTCGCAGGATGTGAAAGTAGACCAGTTTCTTCCCGAAATGCACCCAGTCAACACTTAAAACTGGCATATTTGGACTGCGCTCCAATTACAAATAATTGCAATTAAAGACAGCATTTCAGTGTGAAATATTGTACTTCTCTCCTGCCTGCACTTGGATTTTAATCCACCTTCCTCTCCTTAGTGGCAGAGAGTCCAGCAGTTCCTCCGATACCTTACCCAAGTTGCGATTTCCCCACCCCCCCACCACATGCAAGCCTTGCCAGTGAGAGTCGACAGGTAATTCAGCTGCATGGCACGTCATTGCCGAGCCTGTCCTCATCCTATGTTCAGACACACCCTTCCGATAAGCAACATGGGACAGCAATCAGGAACACACTCTCTGGCCTATTGTCAGCAGCAAGCCAGAGGTACCGAGGTCAATTGATCCCAGTGAAGATCATCTAAATCAGCAGAGATCGGTGATCAAATCTGAAACCTCTTTGGTCTGTACGGTTCAGTTCCTCACTCGAGAAATTCACCCAGTCACCGGGGGACTGGGGGACTTCTTTTATATAAAAAAAAAAAATTCCAATGTTGCAGGCATTATCAATGTCCCCTGCAGTTTCCAGAAAATGTTCTACTCTGGGTCCGAAGCTCAACAGGAATCTGTATTGCTAACTCGTTTTATAGAATTAATGATAATAAATATACCATTACAAACACAGATGTCACCCAGAGACTTTGTGACTCCAAGAATCAATAGCTAAATTAGCAGCCATTCCCAGTCAGTCCTGAACTTTGATACCCCTGGTGCATCCTTATCAGCATTCAGAACAGATGGTCACCCAGCTCTACTTCAACCCTTGACTCAATGACCATCATCTTGCTGTCCAACTGCTTATGGGTGAGCTAGTATTTTGCTCAGCTCAGCACTGGAAAGGCCTAAGTTAGCCTCTTCAAACTCTTGCCGTGCGCTTCATAGAAACATAGAAGATAGGATCAGGAGTAGGCCATTCGGCCCCTCGAGCCTGCTCCGCCATTCAATGCGATCATGGCTGATCATCCAAACTCAGTACCCTGTCCCTGCTTTCTCCCCATATCCCTTGATCCCCTTAGCCTTAAGAAATATATCCAACTCCTTCTTGAATATATTTAATGAATTGGCCTCAACTGCCTTGTGTGGTAGAGAATTCCACAGGTTCACCACTCTCTGGGTGATGAAATTCCTCCTCATCTCAGTCCTAAATGGCTTACCCCTTATGCTTAGACTGTGACCCCTGGTTCTGGACTCCCCGACCATCAGGAACATCCTTCCTGCATCTAGTCTTGTTAGAATTTTATAAGTTTCAATGAGATGCCCTCTCATTCTTCTAAACTCCAGCGAGTACAAGCCCAATCGACCCAATCTCTCCTCATACGTCATTCCTGCCATCCCAGGTATCAGCCTGGTGAATCTTCGCTGCACTCCTTCCATGGCAAGAACATCCTTCCTCAGAGAAAGCGACCAAAACTGCACACAATACTCAAGATGTGGTCTCACCAAGGCCCTGTACAACTGCAGCAAGACATCCTTGTTCCTGTACTCAAATCCTCTCGCTACGAAGGCCAACATACCATTTGCTTCGTGCCGCTGATGCGGATTTTTAATCTCCTCCCTGCCGCCCCCCCCACCCTTGCCCACTCAGACTGAACCCAATGGCATGTAACCTTGAGCTGAACTTCAAATCTATCTGATCCTTTGTCCAGACAGCTTACTTCCATATTTTGAATGCTGTATGCCTATATCCCTATCTCATGCCCAGTGAATCATCATCCACATCTTAGTCATTTCAAAGTCTCCCAGACTTCACTATACACAAACTTTGACTCATTCAGAAATCTGTGGCCCAGATCATATCCACAACAAAGTTCCACGCACCCAGGACCTCCACTGGTTGCCAGTCATCCTTCACAACAATTTCAAAATCCTCCCATCAAATCCCTCCAAGACCTGCTCCATTCAACACTGCAATCTTCAGGCCCCTACATCCCAGCACTTATCCTCTCTGCTTTTCTGGTACATGGAGATCTCCCTCTTGGCCTGCTCCTGCGTCAGGGCAGGGCCTTCAGTCTTCAATTCTCTGCACATGAACTCACTTGCAAAATTCTCTTGGCCTCGTCTCCTTTGCGCTCTATTTTTTTTTTTTTTTTTTAAAAAGCTCTGCAAAATCTGGTCAACTCATCTCAAACTTCCCGCTGTGGCCACTACTGCAACTGCAAAGCGCCTGGAGAAGCTTGGTTACCTGAAACATGCTATATAAAATGTCACCTGAGCAGCTCACTCTTGAGGTAGCAACACAAAATTTTCCTTTTCAATATTTGATCTGAGAAAATACTTGAGCTGATAAGGAATCACAGTTGTGGACCATGATATCGCGCTTGCGACTGACATATTTACATAACCATTTATCATCTCAGCCAGCCTTATAAATACTTGACTAACGCAGAAGTCAACCTCAATGTCATATACAGTCATGATTTATATCAGGTATAAAAATGACTCCTGCGTAAACTAAAGCAGCTGGCTGAGATAATGCGTGCTTACCTCGCTTAAAATATTTAAGCAACTTATGAAATCTACTTCGATCTCAAATTTTACTGAGAACTGCACTTAGCCTGTTGTACTCCTCCTCTGGGATCTCCTGACAGAACTTGGGAGCACATATAGCAACAGAGGTCTTTCCAGGGGAACGAACAAAAACATATTTCTGACCCACACAACAAAACTGTCCAAAGTGGTAAGTTTTCAAACAGCATTTTGCTGCCTGTTGGGGGTACGGGGCTTTGACACAATGATGACCGCTCCCACTGCTATGGCTTTGTTCTTCCAGCAACAAGCCAATTTCTTTTTGTCTCTATTGTTCACCATGTTGTGAAAAATAGTGAGCATCACCAGCTTAGAGTAGGTGGAAGGGTATCAGGCACAATGGAGAAGCAAAATCACAAAAATGTATAGAATCACACAGCACAGGAGGCTGCCATTCGGCCCATCATGCCTGTGCCCACTCTTTGAAAGGTCAATCCAACTAATCCAACACCCCTGCTCTTCACCCATAGCCTTGCAAATTTTTCATTTTCAAATATATATCCAATTCCCTTTTGAAAGTTGGTACTGAATCTGCTTCCACCAGATTTTCAGGCAATGTATTCCAGATCATAACTCGCTGCATAAAAAAGTCCCATCTCCCCCTGGTTCTTTTGCAAATTATCTTAAATTCTGGGTCCTCTGGTTATCGACCCTCCTGTCAGTGTAAACAATTTCTCCCCATCTACTCCAACAAAACCCTTCACAATTTTCAACACTTCTATTAAATCTCCCCATAAACTTCTCTGCTCGAAGCAGAAAAATCCCAGCTTCTCTAGTCTTTCCACATAACTGAAGTCCCTCATCCTTGGTCCCATTCTAATAAATCTCCTCTGCACCCACTCCAAGGCCTTGACATCCGTTCTAAAGTTTGGTTCCCAGAAATGAACACAATACTCCGAGGACTAACCAATGTCTTACAAAGGTTTAGCATAACTTGCTTGATTTTGTACTCTATGCCTCTATTTATGGGTCCCGCGTGCTTCTTTAACAACCTTATCAACTTGTCCTGCCACCTTTAAAGATTTGTGTATGTGAACCTCCAGGAGTCTCGGTTCCTAACGAATTGCCATCTATTCATAATATAAAATCAACAGCTAGAAGGACAAGGACAGCAGGCGCGTAGGAACAGCAGCACCTCCAAGTTCCCCTCCAAGTCACACACCATCCTGACTTGGAAGTATATCGCCGATCCTTCATCGTCACTGGGTCAAAATCCTGGAACTCCCTCCCTAACAGCACTGCGGGGGTACCTTCACCACACGGACTGCAGCGATTCATGCGGCTCACCGCCATCTTCTCAAGGGCAACTAGGGATGGGCAATAAATGATGGCCTTGCCCATGAACGAATAAAACATTTTATCTCCTTCCACTCCCATTTGTTGCAGGCAGTCATGAAGGTGCATCATCCCAAGGCAGATCTGATCAGATTTTGTGCTTTTTAAGATAATCTGTCCATTGTGGCACATAATATTCTATGGAGGAATGCCGTATTGGCAGAGAAAGCAAAAACAAACTTTTATTTATAGAATTTTGAATGATACAACAGGCAAAAATCAGTGACTAGGCCCTTTGGAAACCGATAATGGGGTTCAGGTATATCTAAAACAGAGATGATCCCTGGCAATTGGTGGTGCAAAGTTGTTTCTTATTTCCTTTAACATACCTGTAGAGCCGTGCACTGTGTGCACATGTCTTGCATGCCTTTGAACCTGTAAACAATAGGAGTTTGAAAGTCTGGGACTGCAGCGGTTCAAGGCAGCAGCTCACCACCACCTTCTCAAGGGCAATTAGGGATGGGCAATAAATGCTGGCCTAGCCACAACGCCCACATCCAAGGAATGAATTTTTAAAAAGTCTAATATTAGAGCTTGGAAGGTAGAATGGAAAACACCCGACATAGTGGAGTACACATGAAGCTGCAAAATATTTCATTATCTGTACCTCAGGAATAAAGAAAACTGTGAATCATTACAGTGAAGCAAACTGCCCAGATTCTACCTGCCTTTTTAAAGGAGCAAGTACTGTTATGGTCTCTGCTCTCCTCCTTCCCTTCATTTCAAGGGAAAAAAGAACCACTTAGGATGTGTGACCTCCACTTTGAATCTTGGGGTTGCTACAGTTATGTTCTGTTTACACAGAAAAGGGTGAATGGTTTTTTAGTTTAAAAAAATCACGTTCACATTCAAACGCCTCAACATATAGGAATCTTTGAGGGAGCATTAAGATCTTTCAAGGGGATTGAAATTCACAATCTAAGCAAGAGCGAGCTCTGAACAATCATACTATAGACTTTTAAAATTCTGTCCTATTTGTTTGCATACTTAACACTACAAAACCATCTACCAAATATAACTTCCTACAAAGTGTGGGAGAGCAGGCTCACTGTCATCACTCTCCTACTTTTACACTATAACTGGGGAGCCAATCTCTTTGGTTGCACCAGTTTCCATTTTCACACCGATTCCACAGGTAGAGCAATGCTGTTGGTTTCTGGTACCTGGGCTTGTTTACACCGAGTGCAGCAGAGGGAGACCCCCCTCTTCTTCAGGCAGCTGCTCTCCGATAATATAAAAGCATCTGAAGACAGGTTGCTACAGGTCACAGTCAGAATGAATATTAAACAGTAAAGGTATATTGTCAGCCCTGGCTCAGTGGGTAGCACCCTCGCCGGAGTCAGAAGGTTGTGGGTTCAAGACCCACTCCCGAGACTGGAGCACACAAATCTAGGCTGACAATCCCAGTGCAGTACTGAGGGAACGCTGCAGTGTTGGAGGTGCCGTCTTTCGGATGAGACGTTAAACCGAAGCCCCATCTGCTCTCTCAGGTGGACGTAAAAGATCCCATGGCACTATTTCAAAGAGGAGCAGGGGAGTTATCCCCGGTGTCCTGGCCAATATTTATCCCTCAACCAACATAACAAAAACAGATTATCTGGTCATTATCACATTGCTGTTTGTGGCAGCTTGCTGTGTGCAAATTGGCTGCCACGGTTCCCACATTACAACAGTGACTGCACTCCAAAAGTACTTAATTGGCTGTAAAGCGCTTTGAGATGTCTGGCGCTCGTGAAAGGCACTATATAAATGCAAGTTTTTCTCTTTCCTTTCTGATGTAGAATTGAGTATTAAGGGATGACAAAGGTTTGATATATATACTGGGCACACTCTCCTGGTAATTAGCTACACGTTATTGCTTAATAAACCTCTAATGAAAGTCATTTGGTGCAGCATGTCAGGCCATCTATGTCCAGTATCCAGAGCAATTAAACATGACTTCCATTCCCAAGCCTCTGGGGAGTCATATTCTAGAGGAGAGTCAAAGGAACTATCGGTCCTGAACCAATTCTGGACACCTCCTCACTGCTGGACCAGAGAGGCAATAACAAAGTCATCAGTCTTTGAAATAGATGGTGTTTGGCAGAGGCAAAGAGAAGGAAAGAAAAATAAAGGGAGTTTGCACACAATTAAAAAAAAAAATCATGGATCACTTAATACAACAGCAAAATACTGCGGATGCTGGAAATCCAAAACAACAGAAAAAGTTGGAAAAACTCAGGTCAGGCAGCATCGGTGGAGAGAGAAACAAAGTTAACGTTTCTGGTCGAAGACCTTTCGTCAACTGGAAAAAAGCAGGAAATGGAACAGATTCTAAAGCAAGTTTAGGGGCTGGGAAAAGGGGGAGGTGATGAAAGAACAAATGGGAAGGTCAGTGATAGGATAGAAAGCAGGAGAGATTAAGAGACAGAGATATTCAAGGCGAGAGGTGGTGGTAATGGGACAGGTTAAGGAACAAAGGATGGCTCGAGATGGGGTGTGAATGGCGCTGGCAGAATGAAGGACAGCTGCCATGTGGGAGGGAAGAGCCATCCTTTGTTCCTTAACCAGTCAGACTGCACATCGTTCGGACCCAATTCAGAGGCGATTTCCCACCGCACCCCCTCCCCATTAACGTGCTTTAACAATCGTTCTTGGATACTGTTTCAGGAGCTTTCTCCTTGCTCCACGCTTACGATTTGGAGCTGCTCTCTGCATTGCACAGTGGAGCGCAGTGACCCAGAGTGCTAATCCAGGTTCAGCTCCAGAGTTCACTTCAGCTGCCTTATTCAGACAGGAAACCTCAGACTTGATATTTTCCGAAGTCTACGATCAAGGTAGCATCTTTAAGAATGAGAGGGGATCTCATTGAAACTTATAAAATTCTGACAGGACTGGACAGACTAGATGCAGGAAGGATGTTCCCGATGGTCGGGGAATCCAGAACCAGGGGTCACAGTCTAAGGATAAGGGGTAAGCCATTTAGGACAGAAATGAGGAGGAATTTCTTCAGAGAGTGGTGAACCTGTGGAATTCTCTACCACAGAAGGCAGTAGAAGCCAATTCATTAAATATATTCAAGAAGGAGTTGGATATATTTCTTAAGGCTAAAGGGATCAAGGGGCATGGGGAGAAAGCAGGGACCGGGTACTGAATTTGGATGATCAGCCATGATCGCATTGAATGGCGGAGCAGGCTCGAGGGGCCGAATGGCCTACTCCTGCGCCTATCTTCTATGATTCTATGTTTCTATGTTTACACTAGGGAGTGGAGCTGGAGGGTGGTGTCTGCCTCTGGCTCCACTTGAGTGGAATCACCAGAATTACCTGCTGCACTTTAGAAATAGTGCAGCAAGATATGATCCGTCAAAACTTGGTTGAACATGTCTGCAAATGGAGGACATCCCTAACAGCAGTACAATGGTAGGCCATAGATGCAGGGTGAGGATACTGGGGGATAAACTTCTTGCCTGGATGAGTGCAGCTCCAACAACACTCGAGAAGCTCGACACCATCCAGGACAAAGCAGCCCGCTTGATTAACACCCCATCCACCACCTTAAACATTCACTCCCTCCACTACCGGCGTACCGTGGCTGCAGTGTGTACCCTCTACAAGATGCACTGCAGCAACTCGCCAAGGCTGCTTCGGCAGCACCTCCCAAACCCGCGACCTCTACCACCTAGAAGGACAAGGGCAGCAGGCGCATGGGAATACCATCTCCAAGTTCCCCTCCAAATCACACACCATCCTGACTTGGAAGTATATCGCCGTTCCTTCATCGTCACTGGGTCAAAGTCCTGGAACTCCCTCCCTAACAACACTGTGGCAGTACCTTCACCACACAGACTGCAGCGGTTCAAGAAGGTGGCTCACCACCACCTTCTCGAGGGCAGCTAGGGATGGGCAATAAATGCTGGCCTTGCCAGCGATGCCCACATCCCATAAACTATTTTTTTTTATTTTTTTTTAATAAATACCGACATTAAAATGAGAGATTTCACCAGTACTTGCATAAAATGTTTGATAAAGTTAGCTCCTCAGGTCAGTGAGCAGGGGTACAAAAACAAGCTGTCAGGAGGATTCGAAAGGTGCACAATTTAGCTGAACCTTTATTTGGAGCACATGCTGTGTGCAATCTAAGATGGCATCCATCTGTGAATAGTCTTAGTTCAGTGTCTTCAGTGAAAGCAGATGGGCAGAGGTTACGGAAGAGCAGACTCAGGGTTGCACATTACTGCCAACTGTCACTGCATGAGAAGAACATGGGCCAAACACACCTGAGCCTCTCCACAATGCTACCTCTACAAGAGCTGCATAGAGCACAGTTAGTGAGTTGGACGTCACAAATTGGATACATTTTCTGGAATTTCTTATTTGAGAGTGTCATGAGCAATGCATGTTCTATCAGTCACAGTTACAGGTTAATGTGCCATAATTTAATCAAATTAGTGAAACTTTTATTATTCTTCCCAGCACAGTAGGAATTGAGGTTTCCTGGAGAACACACTTCCACTCAAAAAGGCAGCTCCAATTTGGAGCATTTTGAATACAAGGCTGGTTAACTGCCCATGATTGGCTGGAGGGTGAGCTACCATTTTCACACAAAGGGTGATAGAAATTTGGAACTCACTCCCCAAAAGGCTGCAGATGCTGGGACCGTTGAAGTCTTCAAGGCGGAGATAGATTTTTGTGCACAGCAGGTATCAAGGGATATGGAGTGACGGCGGGAAAATGGAGTCGAGATGCAGTAGAATGAGGGGCTAAATGGCCGAGTCCTGTTCCTACCAATTGCAGCCATGCAAGCTTGGCAGAAGAGCCAAGTAAAGACCACAAGAATCCTTGCAGGGGCGCGATCTCACTCCAGCCACTCGTATGCCCCTCTAACATTGGCAGAGACCTAGGAGCAGATTACCTGCCTGTTCCTTCTGGGATAACGCAGAGAAGGAAAGAAAAACCTTGGTGGAAAAAAATCAAATCACAATTGGGGATGCACTTGGCCTCTGCTCTGCTAATGGAAGGCTAAATAGTTTTCTTTAAGGTTTTCTGGATGAGGAGAGAATTAAACAAGTATTAGTAGGCTGTAATTATTTTTCTTCTATAATTCTCAACCCGTGAGGTTCGTAACCCAAATAATGCAAGGAATGCTCCTATTATGAGAGGATATCCTAACCAGAGTGTGTACAGGAATTTAAGGCAAGTTAAAAAGAAAGCCAAGACTCGAGCATTCCAGATACCATCACTACATAGATTTGGTGGTTGAAGTTATGTAGGCTAGCTTCCAACCCTCCCTTGAAAACAAATTTAAGGGGTCAACACTTTCCCCTTTACATTTCACCTTTTTATCTCGCTCTCTAATAATTATCAGTCCTAAACTTCACAGATTACAGCTGCTTGGCTACTGCAAAAGGCACTTACTCAAAATAAACCGCTGAAGCATGACCAATGCAAAGATCACATGGTTTTCTGCATGAGCCATGACCAACACCACAAGAGCTATGAAGTTTGGAATGGATTCGGAAAACCACTCTAAGTGACTAGAGAACAGAAACCAGGAAGTGTAATGCTGTGCTCAGAAACAATTATTCAACAATGTAGTAAGTGGTAACAGCAGCTTTTTTTCCCCTCCTAAAGGGCATCGACTCCTCGGGTACCTGGTATTCTTGGGTGCCCTTTTCCAAGGGTACCCGGTATTCTTGGGTGCCCTTCTACAGGGTCTGTAAAGCCTCAGATGTCCATAAAGATAACCATGCCCCGAATTATTAACTCAGAGTTCATGCTGTAATCTAATTGAGTCTAAAGTTGACATCGTTAGCAGCTGTTTGAACACAGTTGAGGGAACAACCTTGAGATCACTCCAGCCCACTTGAAAATATCAGGTGTAAATTCATGGGGATAGAACCGTATTGGTTTTGTGGCATTTTGTGGACTTCAACCAACCAACGTGCTAAATGTTGTTGACGCACAACATCCTTACCCGATGACAGGTGCTCACCAAACCCGAGACCATTTTGACTGATCCAGCAGCACCTGACTAGGAGCAGTTAACATGCTAACCCTAGGAGGCTACAGCTCCCTGAAGACCACATGAAATGAATAAGACTTCTCAAGTTATTCAAAATTGAGGTGACAACAGTAACTTTCCAAAGGGAATTTGGATATATACTTAAAAAGGAAAAAAAAATTGTAAGGCTATGGGAAAGAGCAGGGGAGTGGGACTAATTGGATATTTCTTTCTGACAGCCGACAGACACAATGGGCCGAATGGCCTCCTTCTGTGCTGTATGATTCTATGATTAGTTTGTACATTATATCAGCACTGAATGTTCACTTCATTATACTGACGCTAAGTGTGGTTTGCTGCTACCTGTTCTTTGATACATTTCATATCTGCTACTAGGTGTCCTTCTGGGAGCCGTTGCCTCCTGTGTGACAGAAGAGATTTTATGTAGAGCAATGCTGTCAATACCAAGAATACTTTGGTTCAGTTTTCTGACTTCTCAGATATACAGTATTCTGACAACAATGAAGTAGAAACGAGTGTATAATTAAATGTAATGAATGGCGTGAAAAATCCCAGTCACATTGTAGCAAACTCACTACGCTCTGTAACACTTAATTTCATCCTCTGCAGTATTACAGATGACGGAAGGGCTGATTACAACACCCAGAATCTAACACTCCCCGAAGCTCAACAGTCAATCAATGTTTTTCTTGTACAGCCAATAGCATTAAATTCAGCACCAGTTTTACTACAGTCTAAACAACAGCACTAAAAACAGCCAGAAAGACCAGGTTAAGCACCTATCCCAGAAACTTCCACACATTTCCCATCAAACCTCGTTGGATTAAGTATTACACACAAATGCAGATTTGCACGTACTGGTTAATACAGATGGTTGCAATAAAAATTTAATTGCCTCGCCAGGGAACGCTCCCGTAATTTCAGTCTGTGTTTTTAAACCGGTCAGCTTGTTCTGCGGTACAGGCACATTTTCAGGTACTATTTTAAAATCAACAAAATGCGGCATGGTATGAAAACCAAGAGGTCCGTAAAATTGGAGGACACAAATCAAAGGGTTCGGCCGATTTCAAATTCTTACAACAACTTGCATTCATATAACATCTTTAACAGAGGCAAATGTCCCAAGGCACTTCAGATGTGTAAGCAGACAAAGATGGACACCGAGACAAAGAGTGAGGCATTAGTACAGATGGCCAAAACCTTGGTCAAAGTAATGAGTTTTAAATAGGGTCTGAAAAGAGGCGAGGATGGTGGAGAAGCTGCGTGATTTAGAGGGAGGGACTTCCATAGCCGAGGGCACAGACAGCTGAAGGCACAATCACAATGGTGAGGCGAAGGGAAGAGGGGGGGTGGACAAGAGGTCAAAGTCGAAGGAACAGAGAGTTTTAGTGGTGGTGGGGGTTCGAGAAGGTTACAGGGACAGGGAGGAGTGATGGAAGGACTTAAAAATGAGGATGATCATTTTAAATTGGAGGTGTTTGAGGGCCAGGAGCCAATGCAAGGCAGCAAGCACAGGGGTGATAGGTAAGCGGGACAGGATACAAGCAAAGTTTGCATGAGCTGATGTCTACAGATCATGGAGGGTGGGAGGCTGGCCAGGAGGCCACTAATAGTCCTATCTGGAGGAGACAAAAGCACAGATGAGTGTTTCGGCAGCAGATGGACGGAGGCGGAGCAATGTTACAGAGGTGGAAGTCGGCAGTCTCCGTGAGGAAGGGGATATGCAGTTGGAAGCTCAGCTTGGATCGAATAGGATGCCTAGCTTGTGAGCAAATCGGGTTTGACTTGAGACCATGGCTGAGGAAAGGGCTACATTCGGTGAAAAGGGTATGGAATTTGTGGCAATGGCCTAATATGATGGCTTCAGTCGTCCCATTGTTTAACTGGAAAAAATTGCAGCCCATCCTAGATTGGATGTCGGACAAGTAGGCTGGCAACACAGAGGCAATGAAGAGGTAGAACTGGGTGCTGTCAGCATACATGTGGAAGCTGCCTTCAGATAATATCACCTATGGTAATCATGTAGATGAGGAGGAGGAAGCAGCCAAGAATAGATCCTTCGGTGGCTCGAGAGGCAATGGTGCGGGAGTGGGCTGAGAAGAAAAGCCATTGCTGGAGATGCTCTGGCTACAATTGAATAGTTAAGAGTAGAACCAAGCGAGGGCAGTCCCACTGAGCTGCACGACAGAGGAGAGGCATTGGAGGAGGTTGGTGCGGTCGACCATGTCAAGGCTGCAGAAAGTCGAGGGAAAATGCACCATGGTCACAGTCATAGGGGATGACATTTGTGATACATAGGGCTATTTCAGTGCCGGGGTGTGGCAGAAACCTGATTGGAGAGATTGAAACATCGAGTGTGGGAAAGATGGGCATGGATTTGAGAGGCGACAGCATGTTCAAGTAATTTGGAGGAAAGGGAGGTTGTAGATGGGGCACTAGCTTGTAAGGACAGAGGGGTCGAGGGTGGTTTTTAGGAGGAGGGGTTGACGATAGCAGTTTTGAAAGGAAATGTGAGGAGGGGAAACCAGGTCAAGGGAGCAGGATGTGGGTGCCATGGACAAGATGAGCTTGGGAGTAAATTAAGAGAGTGATGCTTTGATGCTTGTTCAGGGCTAGCGTGGATGGGGAGCCTGGCCCTAAGGGGTGGGGGGGGGGGGGGGTGGCTTGATGGGTGAGGGCAAGAGAAAGGAGTGGGGGTGGGGGGACACAGCAGAGGTAGCAGAATGCATGGTCTCAATCTTAGTAATGAAGTAATTCCGGAGCTATTAAAACTTGTTAATGGCAAGGGTTAGAGGGGGCAAAGGAGAGGGGTTTAAGGAGACGGATGGTAGTGGAGAAAAGAAGCCAGAGCTCTCCAGGATTATCCTGGAGTAGTGGCTGTTTTTGGGACCGAGAGGCCCAATAGAGGTTGATGTGGACCAGCCAGATCTGCTAAACCAGCTGTGTGCTGGATACGCTCAGGTCTGCGCCTCTTGGAATGCAAAGTAGTCACGTATTCCTCACCTAAACATACTGACTATTCTGTCGTCGTCTCCTACGATCCTCCATTCGCATTATTGAAACAGAGATGACAACAGAGCATTGGCACATACTGAATTGCACAGACAACAGCAGGAACCAATTATCCAAGGTGGTAAATGAACCAAAGAATCACAACACGACAGCACAAAACAGATTTCTTCTTCCAGGGTGAAGCAGCACGTTGCCACTTCGATGCGTCACACCACACGTGAGGACAAAGGTTTGCCCTTGTGATTGCTTTCCTGTTTCTCTACTAAAGTGGTCAAGATTAACCAGAAGTACCGGCAGCAGTTGGGCATTTTGCTACCAGTAAAGACGGGACTCCCATGGGGGTCCCAGTATAAAAAGATATGCACAAGATGCTGTCCAGGGAGTTGGTGGACATCCACAGAGAAAATAAAGGCAAATCAAAGAACCTGTTGCAGCAAAGCCTACCGACCAATGTCATTTCGCTTCTGCTCAAATTATTTAAACGCATGCTCCACGAACACAAACAGGGAACTTCCCAGGTCTTGGATTGTAACTGCAGGACAATTACCATTCCGCTTTCATATCCCCACAAAAAAAAAATCTGAATACAAGAAAAACTTATTTCAAGATGGGTTTTTATTTAAATCTTAACCACATGGTGGCCAACCTCCCACCTGCGGCTGCTTCAGAGGCTTAGATGCCAAGAACAGAGACCTTTAAGGCTCAGCCTCCGCTCTCCCCGGAGTTCTATCCTTTCAGCGAAACAGCTGTCGGGTTGGGGCGGAGGCTGGGCACTAAAGCACCTTCAGCTCTTCGGATGGGGTGGCATCTGCCAGGCGACAAACGCAAAAGATATTTTTTTTTTTAATTAATATCGGAATCAAACCCAAACCCTTTGAACAGGTGAAAATGCCACCGAAGCCAAAACGATAGCTAATTGGGGTAGTTGATATGAATGAAGCCTACTAATAATCGTTTGACAGAAGACAAAGCTCCTCAACACTTGTGTGAACGCCTTTCTCTCGGAGAATGCTCAACCAATGAAGTATTTAAGTGTTTAGGAATAGGAAGAGCAAGAGGTCCTCCTTAACCAAATCATCTGGAACAAAGGACAACAAAAATTCTATTCCGAAGCCTTCTTAGCAACACTGCATTTTTCAAGAACAACTTTTGACTTATCCCTAAATAAATGCTATCGCAAGGATCTAGACTGATTTGCCCTCAAATCTCAGGAAATGCCCCACTCTCTATTTCCCAGCTGAGTCTTGAAACTCATTAAGCCATGTATTGCAGGGGTGAACTTACACTGTATCACAGGTTCAGAGCAGTTACTTTAAATGCACTGCACATGGTGACTTTGGTGCATAATTATTACTCAGTCCTGGGACACATGTCCCGTCCATAATAGAACAAATGCTGCTTGGTCCCAACACCTTCCCAAACTCCCATTTTACATCAGTAAGCTGTTGTGTTATTTAGGGTCAGCAGTAGAACTCTTGGCTGAGTCAGAAAGTTGTAGGTTCAAACCCCACTCCAGGACTGGAGCACATAATTTAGGTTGTTTTTCAGTACTGTCCTGAAGGAATACAGCATTGTTAGAGGTGCTGTCTTTTGGATGTGATGCTAAACCGAGGCCTCATCTGCCTTCTCCGTGAAAGTAAAAAATTCCATGTTACTATTCGAAAAGGAGCAGGGAAGTTCTCCCAATGTCCTGGCTAACTTCTATCCCTCAACTAACACCAGCAAAAAAAAAACCCCAGATTAACTGATCATTTATCTCACAGCTGCTTGTGGGACCTTGCTGTGTGCCAATTTGCTATCACGTTTACCTACACAACAACAGTGACTACACTTCAATTCTATAGCTGTAAAGCACTTTGAGATGTTCTGAGGATGTGAAAGGTGCTATATAAATGTTTGTTCTTAACTGCGCACATTAAAAAAGGTACCATCACCCATTATTTACAAACTTAGGCCAAGTGTTCATATGTAATAAAAATAGAAAATGCTGGAGATACTCAGCAGGTCAGGCAGCATCTGTGAAAAGAGAAACAGAGATAACGCTTCAGGTCGATGGCCTTTCGTCTGATGAAAGGTCATCGACCTGAACCGTTAACTGTTTCTCTCTTCACAGATGCTGCCTGACTGGCTGAGTATCTCCAGCATTTTCTGTTTTGATTTCAGATTTCCAGCATCTGCAGTATTTTCTTTTTGTATTAGTGTTCATATATATTCTGAAACAAGCACATTTTGCTGGAATGTGAATTTTAGTTAATATTCTGCCCCCTGCCATTTGCTGCAGCATTTTTAATTTGCAGTGTATTACTAAAAAGCAGTACTCATTTTGTTCCACTAAAGTAAAGTTATTAGTGTTTAATTAATGTCAAGCCCACCTTGCTGCAAAAATACTCCATGGTCGAGTCAAGCATATTTGGACCCGAGAAACAGACCCGATCGAAGATGGCAAATTTTAAAAACCTCATTCAGGTTCACATCACACCACAGTATAACACAAACCACTGAAGTGCAAGTGAATGACAGTGGCCTAAGGCAGAACCTATGTACCCTCCTGTTAAATTGCTCCAGTGAAGCTAAGCCAAGTGACTGGTGGGAGACAATGAAACTTCACTTACAATAGATTTGGATTAATTAAGTGCACGTTAACAGGAAATTGGTACACGTCCTGTAAAAATACTAGATCTCCAGTTCAGTCACAGAACATCCTCTGGGAAAGATCTGCACCATGTGCAGAAGGAACATTTCATTTTGATTTAAAATCCCGCAGGTAGTGACCATCTTTGTAGCTAGTTTAAGCTCCATAGCTATGCCATAAAACCTTCCAGACAATTGAGTGCTTTTTTTAAAAATATAAAAAGTGTTACATTTCACAAACTGGTATCTCTCCTGCAGGTTCATATACACCAGTCTATAGGTTTGCAACTCAAACTATCATTGCTTGTGGTGAGAGACAATGATACTTCACTTAAAATAGGTTTGGATTCATTAAATACACTGACAGGAAATCTCTACACTTGGTTAAAAATTCAGAAGTAGGAAAGCGTTCCAATCATCATCCAGTAATAGCATCATCCCTCACAGTGATCAATGCAAAAAAACACAATAAACATGAATTAAATTCTAATGTTCAAATGTCATTTTGACATTTATTTTGAGGTTTCCAATGATCTTAAATGTTTTTCTTTTTCTTTCCAAGTCACCCTCACAAACAGCGACATCCCACTGCTGCATAAGCTCACATCTTGAACACTTGTATGATCAAGAAAAAAATAAATTTTGAAGCAGAGAAATTAAAGGTGCATATACAGGAAACTTTCTGGTATCCGGCACTGACGGGACCGAGCTGGTGCCGTACCATCAAACCTGCCGTAGAAACCAGCGCTAATGTTAAAACATACGGAGCTTTTGAGCTCCGTGTGAATCAACAAACCCTGTTTAGCAACAGCTTCAAAACAGTCAGCCGCAGCTTAAAAGCGTCTCTGTAGCTAAGCAACAGCTTCAGCTAGACCTTGCAGAGCCTGACTGGAAAAAAAAAAAGCAACGAGAAGTAAAAAAAAATAGGAAATGGCGCCTGAATTTTGCCGGTAGATAGAGCTTTCCGGACATTTAACCTCCGGTTAAACGAAAGTTTCCTGTAAATTAGAATATTGGGTTCACCAATTTCAGATCATAACTTCTACCCCCTTTTTCTTTTACCCCCAGACAGCTGTTGCTGATGATTCTGCTATTCCCATTTTCAGCTCCTCTAGGCTCATCTTTTGTTTCTTTACCTGTCCCATTACCATCCCCTTTTGCCTTGCACCATCATCCCTTTTGTCATTTAATCACTCCTGCCTTCCAACCTATCGGACCTTCCCTTTTGTTCTCCCCTCCCCACTTTCCCTGCCTCTGTACTTGCTTAAACATCTGTTGTATCTCTAACTTTTTCCAGTTCTGACGAATGGTCATCGACCTGAAACGTTAACGCTTTCTCTCTCCACAGATGCTGCCTGAGCTTGAGTATTTCCACCATTTTCTGTTCTTATTTCAGATTTCCAGCATCTGCAGTATTTTGCTTTTGTATAAATTAAAGTCGTCTGGTGCCAGAGAACTTAGATTTTCATTTTCGCTTGGTATTTCTCCATGATCGACTGAAAAATGTCCTATAATATGGGCATCTACTCAGTCTTCTCTCAGTAAGCCTTTGCTGGAAGCACCAAGGGGATTTTCCCCACAGGCCCTTCCCTACACGTGGAAACTCCCTCAGAATGATAAACCGCAGTGAACAAAAAAACATGGGATCATTCTGCATGTACATTATAGCAGGTCTTGAAGTAAAGGTTAGGAAACCACTCGGCAGCAGTCAACAATAGTCATGGGCCTGCAATAAAAACTTGGACAACGTTAAACTAAAACCTGTACTTGTATTACTGCATCACAGCCAAAGCCAACAGAAGTGGACGAGAGCCTACTGCAGTCGATGACCCATGGTCCAGGTAGGTGCATGTAGGCAGGGACTTCTAGCGAAGGTCACGCTGCCCATTTTCAAAATACCTGTCTTGACCCGGGTAGTAGAGTAAAAAGTCAACTGGAAATTATACCAACAGCGGTGCCAATGAAACGCCATTCCTTTATAAAGCACTTCTATTTGTAATTGCTCCGAATTCCCCAAATAATGTTAATTTGCTATTCTTAGCATATGTGGCAAACTAAATGTGCAAGGGGCAGCATGACATAGGTAAAAGACAAAGGCAGTGGCATCGAACTTGAATGTATATGGCATCAGTCTAGGGCTACTATTGAGAAGAGTTTCCAACAGTAGATTACTGGAAAGTATACTAGATGTATGCTAAGAAAGTATACTAAGATGGGGGGGAAAGTAGTGAGTGAGGAGGACATAAAAAACCTTCAAGGGGACATAGACAGGCTAAGTAAGTGGGCAGAGATTTGGCAGATGGAATACAATACTGGAAAGTGCGAGGTTATGCACTTTGGCAGGAAAAATCGTAGAGCAAGTTATTGTCTTAATGGCAAGAAACTGGAAAGTACTGAAGTACAAAGGGATCTGGGGGTCCTGGTGCACGAAACACAAAAGGTTAGTATGCAGGTGCAGCAAGTGATTAAGAAGGCCAATGGAATGTTGGCTTTCATTGCTAGGGGGATAGAATATAAAAATAGGGAGGTATTGCTTCAGTTGTACAAGGTATCGGTGAGACCGCACCTGGAATACTGCGTACAGTTTTGGTGTCCATACTTAAGAAAGGACATACTTGCTCTCGAGTCAGTACAAGGTTCACTCGGTTAATCCCAGGGATGAGGGGATGGACATATGAGGAGAGGTTGAGTAGATTGGGACTCTACTCATTGGAGTTCAGAAGAATGAGAGGCGATCTTATTGAAACATAAGATTGTGAAGGGGGTGGATCGGGTGGATGCAGGGAAGATGCTCCCGATGATGGGTGAAACTAGAACTAGGGGGCATAGTCTTAGAATAAGGGGCTGCTCTTTCAAAACTGAGATGAGGAGGAACTACTTCACTCAGAGGGTGGTAGGTCCATGGAATATGCTGCCCCAAAAAGCTGTAGAAGCTACATCATTACATAAATTTAAAACAGAAATAGACAGTTTCCTAGAAGTAAAGGGAATTAAGGGTTACGGGGAGCGGGCAGGAATTTGGACATGAGTCTAGGTTCGGATCGGTCATGGCCCTGTGGGTAGCGGAGCGGGCCCAGGGGCCGTGTAGCCTGATCCTGCTCCTATTTCGTGTGTCTAATTCTGTTAGATTCAGGAGATGGTTCTGTGATAGTAGATTGGCGGTTAGGATCAGATCAGCCATGATCTTATTGAATGGCGGAGCAGGCTCGAGGGGCCGATTGGCCTACTCCTGCTCCTATTTCTTATGTTATGTTCTTATGCACCAGATTTTAACAAACTACGCAGATTAGAACATGTCAAATCTGTGCACTACATAATAAGCCATATACTCGGAGAATCGCTGCATGAAAACTATTGCAAGGCATTAACTTTTTTTTTAATGAATTCACAGGACCAATTTTGTTTGGTTTTTACCTCTTTTCCGGCACCAGCTGCTCATTATAAAACAGTTTATGACGTGTAGTTGATGCATTTCTGCTTCGACACATCAAAAAAACAATCACTCCTTACCAATAATCATTAAAACTTAAGCGCGAATGTTTTTGAAGATTACAACAATGTGATTAGCCATTTTTCTCTCCCTGGCTGTCAATGAAAATAATAACACATGGAGAAAGGATCAATGAAAAGCCGGGGGGGAACTTTCAAGCTGCTTCGTAACATTCAAAGCAAACAGCGAAAAGGGCTCTTTCTTCTCAGCAGTAATATCGCATAGGCCTTGCCTTCCTGTTGATGTCATGCAAGGTTGATCATAAGGTCAATCTTAGTACAAATTTGTAACATTCAGAATGCAATTCAAAATAAGTGTCACTGCACAAGCTGCAAATGATGGGACAATAACTGAACGCTTTATTGCATGTGCAATGTCGACAACACTCAGTTTATCTGTGTATTAAATTGTGGCAAGTTAAAGTTACTTGCAGGTAAATCTCAGGAGCTCGCCACCAGCAGTTTCCCAAGGTTGACAAACCCATTTTAGCATCTGGAAATATTTGGGTGGCAATGTTCTGGCACTCATTTGCTTTCCCCGATCTAAATGATGAAGAATTACGCTGGCTATGAATCTACGTTTATCCTGCTGGCATCTCACCCAAGTGACTATACGAGGGTCTGGACAGTGAGTGGCACCAGAAAAGTCGGAATAAAAGAAAACTCAAAACACACACACACAGGAGATCGTATGGTAATAATCTCATCTCCAGGTTGAAAAGCTTGCTGACCACAGGTTGCGCCCTCAGGTTTGACCCTGCCTGAACTCTTAACCTTTCTTGTAACTTGCAATCATTCTCAAATGTGGAGCATCACAGCCATGCACCGTCCTCTCCTTCCCAGACCCCCACATTCCCCAGCAGTGATTAATGGATGGTGATGAGAAGCAAGAAACCGTGGCCACAAGTTCATTTACTCTCCTTTGTGCAGTGCTGTGCTTCTCACGACAGCCAGAGGATGGCCGCACACGGACATCTCCACGACTTCTGCAATGACACTGACATCTGCCATTAAGATGCTGAAGCATCACCAAGGCAAACGGAAAACAAACAAGAATGACACCTCTACCTGAAATGTATGCAAAACTGGCTTAGTACTCCGATGCCAGAAATATCCCTGTGGTATCACTCCAGCCTCTAAAAACATTTCAACTCTGCATAGTAACAAGGGTATCCCAAATATCAGAATCTGATTAAACATCTTTCTTACAAAGTACAGCTATGGCACATTTTGTTGGCAATGGAACACTATATTGGCTGACTGGAGGTCTGCTATTTTTAAATTAACATTTTCTGTTCCCGAGTTCACAATCCCTCAACTGTGTCAGCCCACCACCGCAATGCAACTACTACAAATTTTTACCTATTATCCGAAGTTTGCTCCTCCCAGCATTTTGGCCCAGGCTTAGTGAGGATTCCTACCATCCCCAACATTCCCTCGTCTAACAGTATACAGTAACAGCAGCTAATGTTGGAAGTGGAGCCTTCAGAGAGAGACATACTGACAGTTGCCAGGGCCTATAACATGATTAATATTTGACACAAGCTAAAAGTATAAAATAACAAACTGACCACAAGACAGCAAAACAGAACAAGAAACAATTAAAGAAAGACTTGCATTAAGAAAGCGCCTTTCACAACCACCGGACACCTCAAAGCGCTTCACAGCCAATGAAGTACTTTTTGGAGTTTAGTCGCTGTTGTAATGTGGGAAACGCGGCAGCCAATCTGCGCACAGCAAGCTCCCACAAAAGCAATGTGATAATGACCAGATGATCTGTTTTAGTGATGTTGATTGAGGGATAAATATTGGCCAGGACACCGGGGATAACTCCCCTGCTATTCTTCGAAATAGTGCCAGGGGATCTTTTACATCCACCCGAGAGCAGACATGGCCTCGGTTTCACGTCTCATCAGAAAGACAGCACCTCCGGCAGTGCAGAACTCCCTCAGTACTGCACTGGAGAGTGAGCCTAGATTTATGTGCTCAAGTCCCTGGAATGGGACTTGAACCCACAACCTTCTGACTCAGACGAGGGTGCTACCCACTGAGCCACAGCTGACACTACAGTATTACAGTAACTCAAGTGACTCCAAATGTCAGAGGACACTGAATTCCAAAATGCCAAAAACAATTCACTACGGTTGTGCTAATATTCCCTTCAGTCCCATTTTCAAGTTATTCAACTTTTAGCAACTTTCCAATTGGTGATTTGAAGAAGTTACCAATGCAACCCATTTAAGATGTTGGTTAGGAAAAGCCAAAGACTTTGAGATGGCCCAAGAGGAAAATGCAAGCGCCCAATAGCTATACTGGTAAATGCACTCCATGTATTCGGTCAGCAAACACAGAAAAGGAATTGAACCAAATGATCACTCCTAGCATGAGAAATGCCGCTGGCGCAAGGATGGATGGAGTGGGGACTGCGATAGATGCACTTTTACTGCATTTACCAACAGCATTCAGAGGCCACTTTTGAAACAAAAGGTGCAACAACAATCAGATTCGTGACAAAGGCGGCCCAAGAGTTGGATCCATGGGCAATATGCTGCTTTTGAAATTGGAGAAAGTGCATCAAGTGCTTTAAAAAGGGCAGTGAAGTCAAGTTATTTTTGGCCATTTAAAATTGTTCCACTTTGAACTCTTGGCAACAGTGCAACCATTAGCTGGGATGTGCGAGTCAGGAGCTCAGAGGACCAGAAGTGGAAGTGAGTCATGTGGGAAAAATGACCCAGAGGTAAATATTGAAATAGGCTAAGGAAGACATCGGATATACGGCACAGAAACAGGCCAATCGGCCCAACTGGTCCATGCCGGCGTTAATGCCCCACACGAGCCTCCTCCTGTCTTTCCTCATCTAAATCTATCAGTATAATCCTCTATTCCCTTCTCCCTCGTACACATATCTAGCCTCCCTTTAAATGCATCTATACTGTTCGCTTCAACCACTCCCTGTGGTAGCGAGTTCCACATTCTCGCCACTCTCTGGGTAAAGAAGCTTCTTCTGAATTCCCTATTGGATTTCTTGGTGACTATCTGATATCGATGGCCTCTGGTTTTGTTCTTCCCCACAAGTGGAGACACACACACTGTGTCTATCAAAACCTTTCATAATTTTAAAGACCTCTATTAGGTCACCGCTCAGCCTTCTGAGGAAAAAAAAGCCTGTTCATCCTTTCCCGATAGGTATACCCTTGCACTTCTGAAATACCAAGCTTAAACACGACAGAAATAGCAATTCATTGGCTATAAAGCGCTTTGGGATACTCAAGATTTGAAAGGCACCAGATAATTGCAAGTGCCTTCTTTCTATCTACATGAATGTGTTGTAATCACATCATCCTGCATTGGCAGCACTGCATCACCAGTGGGGGCGGGGGAGAGAGGGGGGAGGGGAAAGTGTAACTACAGCCTGCAAGTTTTAGTCAGATTCCACTACAGATGTGGACACAAGAATTTGTGTGAAATTATCATGGGCCAGTCCCTAGTGCCCAGTGGCATTGTCAGTTGTCCATGATGATCAAGCCAAAAAAAAACTGGTCAAGAAAAAAAAATTAGAAATGTTAATTTGTGATAAAGTTTACCTTGGGGCGGTTTAACTGGGCGAATATTTGCAACACAAGTTGAGAATAAACTCCTGACTTTTTTAATAATTTTTTTTTTTAATGTCTCATCACCAGCTTGGACCCACTGTAGCACTTGGGATTAATAAACTTTAAAAGTACCAATTTCCTAAACTAATCACACAGGTGAGACACGTCATGTGCAAGTTTACAACTGGACGATGTAGGTAGGAATCCTTTATATCGGCAATAGGCCATTGTAGTCGAGGCTTATTCGAACCAGATTTGTATGGTACAGAACAAAGTGGTTGAGCTGTCAGAATTGGAATGCAGGCCAACCAGGAGTTTAAAAAAAAAACAAGCTAAGCAGATTTACGGCAACTATCAGCATTTAAAAATGACCAAGCTAAGCAAACTAAAATGTCACCATGATGGAAGTTTTTTTTTAATTCTCAAGTAAAACTGGCAGGCTTTTCTTTTGGATCAATGCCATCTACTTGAACTCATTGTTTCAGACCAAAATACTGTACAACTTCAGAGTAAAATGGAGTCTTGAGGAAAATCATTGTGGAGGGGAGGGGGAGGGGAAGGGAAAGAGGGAAAACACAAGAGTGTGCGACACACAGAAAGGCCATCAGGAAATGAAAGACAAAAGGGGAAATCTTGGCAATATTATCTATGGTGCAACATTGTGGTTGGTTAGACAAGGCTGTACTGCAGAAGACAGAATTCTTAGTCTGCCCTATTTTGTTTCTTCTTCTATTGGTTAGGCAGCGATTGTTGGTTCGGAAGAGTTACTGAGGACGCAGAATGTGTCTGAGCCAAGTTACAGCTAGTCATCAACAGAGCAGAGGATCCATCAGCAATCATGTCATTTGAACTGTTTACATCTTAACTTAGATTCACAGGGCGTTCGTCATTGTTACACATCAGTATTAAATCAGAATGGTGCTAATGTTTGGACAGGAGCGGAAAAGTGTCAATTTTGGTGTCGTCCACAGGTGTTTGAGGTCCGCAATTGTTCAGGATTTTTTTCGCTGAACATTTATGAGTAAGCTTCCTAAACACAGTGTAATGTTCATCTCATTAAATGTACTATTTTTGGAACAATTATTGCCTTTACTTCATATATCCAGCTGTGTGAAGGGAAGCAAGTGTGCAAATAGATAGGAAGTGAAAGATTAAGCTGATTAAAGGTTTTTAAAAATCAGGTGAACTTTTTTTCCCCCCAGGTAGACAACTGAAGTGTGGCAAAGAAAACTTGCCTGGTCCAGAAACAGCACATGTAGGGAGAAGAGGATTTGAAAAAAAAGACAGAAAATCTATGTAAGGGGTTGGGTGAGCTGTCATAGGAGTTCCAATTCAGAGCTTTAAAATACCTTTTTGCCTGTCAAACCAGTTTCATGCTAATTCCCAGAAGCAGACGCTGCCCATGATTCAAATGTTGTATATTTTGTGGTATCTGCTCTGGCAAAGGTTACAGGACACAGCTAAAAATGATTCCAAATGAAGTCATCTGTGTACAGGACTTCACAGACTCATACTGAGTTTTCAACTGCCTTGCCATGGCAGATATCAATACACAGATCAGTGATTTCACAGGGCAACTGAAGTATTTACAAAATGAGGGGTCCAGACAGAGTAGATAGAGAGAAACTGTTCCCAATGGTGGAAGGGTCGAGAGCCAGAGGACACAGATTTAAGGTGAGTGGCAGAAAAACCAAAGGCGACATGAGGGAAAAGCTTTTATTTTAATTAGCGAGTGGTTAGGATCTGGAATGCACTGCCTGAAAGGATGGTGCAGGCAGACTCAATCACGGTTTTCAAAAGGGAGTTGGAGAAGTACCTGAAGGAAATTTTTTTTGCAAGGCTACGGGGAAAGGGCGGGGGGGTGGGGGGGGGAGTGAGGAGCTGAAGTGCTCGGCACGGGCTCAACGGGCCGAGTGGCCTCCTTCTGTGCTGTAACCATTCTACGATTTCATACAAAGAAATACTGGTAACCGGGCATACTAAGACAAAACACTGGGCATGCACAGATCCAACCTGCCCGTTCCTGAGCAATTCATGAACATGCAATCACCCTTAAGAGCAGTGATGCTGCCTGACCATCTGGAGATCAGCAAGGCTAACAGCCTCGACACACGACCTTTCCATTGGAGAAGAAACCATTTAGAGCTGGATGGAATTCCAATCCTGGCTAGCATCCTTTCCTATACATGGAAGCAGCATTTTGATTTTTGTATACAATCCAGAAAAAGTAAATTTGCTTTTTGAGCTCATTGAGGCCCATTACATAAACACACACTTGAGCAGTTTCTCCTGCATCGCATTCTCCCTTCTTCCTATATTTTTGGCTTTAAAACTACCAGTGAGAGGATGAACGCAGATATTTTGTGCAGAATCTCCACAAAATGTCTGTTACCAGGCTGGCTCCAATGAAATCACAAAAGCGCAGCAAACAATGACCAAGATACACTGAAGCAGGCAGATATTCCTGACTGGTCCACTGCCTCTGTGCTGTCCAACATCCAGTCTTGGATGAGCTGCAATTTCCTCCAGTTAAACACTGCAAAGACCGAAGACATCGCCTTTGCCCCACCCTCTGCCCACCCCCACACCACAAACTCCTTAACCTTGCCGCTCATTCCATCCGCTCCCCAGCCACCGTCTCGGCTTGAACCAAACTGTCTGGAACTTTGGTATCCAAATCAATCACCAGCTGCGCTTCCAACTCCAGAGCCTTTCCAACACAAACACCACCGCAATATCGCGCGACTCCGCCCCGCCTCAGCTCATCTGCCGCCGAGACTCTCAGCCAACTCAGTATCACTTCTAAACTTGACTATTCCAATGCTTTCCTGGCGAGTCTTCCATTCTCCACCTTTCGTAAGCTTCAGCTACTCCAAAACGCGGCACGGTCCACTCACCTATTGCTCCTGTCCTTGCAGCCCTACATTGACTCCCAGTCCCACAACGCCTCCAATTTAAAATTCTCATCTTCCTGTTTAAATCCCTTTGTGGTCTCACCACCCCTCCCTATCTCTGTAACCTCCTCCAGCCATACAAACCCCCTCCAGACCTCTGTTCCTCCGAATCTGGCCTCTTACACATCCCTCCTTCCCTTCCCCCAACCATTTTTGTCTGTGCCTTCAGTCACCTAGGCTGCAAGCTCTGGACTTTTCCTCCCTCAACCCCTCTGCCTCTCCACTTCACTCTCCTCCTTCAAGACTCTCCTTAAAACCCACCTCTTTCAGCAAGTTTTTGATCGCCCCTTCTAATATCTCCTTTGGATCGATATCAATGTTTGTACTGGTCCTCCCCCCTTTATAACATTAAGAATTCTGTAACTGCAAAATAGACTTCAATATTACTCAAAAGTAATTTTATTTCAATCATTTCCCAAATATACCACAGGGGTCCATGAATAAAGTCAGTGATCTCCCAGCACTCATCTTGAAATGAAGACCAAGTCCAAGGCAACCATACTTAGCAGTACACCAGTTAAAGCAACATGTGCTCACTGCATTCCTGCACAGGAAGTTATGTATGGAACATTTTCCCAGGACTCCTCCAACATACACTGGTGTGTATATTTAGCTGTATGTTACAGCTTTAGTTGACATTGTTGGACTAGTAATTTTTAAATCAGCTACAACACTTACAAACTTGACCTCAACTTCTCTAGCATAGCTGGCTGGCTGTCCAATAAATAAATCATTTGACTCAAAACATCACCACAGTAAGTGTATCAAGCACCTACCAAATGATAGGCTAGGCTAGGAAAACAAGTGAGACTCACTAGTTTGAGAAAAAAACAACTTGGGTAACATTTGTAGAGGGCTGGGAAATGGTTACAGCTGTACAAAGCTCGGCTCAGGCCCCATCTGGAGTATTGCGTTCAGTTCTGGGCACCACACCTCTGGAAGGGTATATTGACCTTGGAGGGGGTGCAGCGCAGATTCACCAGAATGATACCGGGGCTAAAAGGGTTAAATTATGGAGACAGGTTGCATAGACTAGGCTTGTATTCCCTTGAATTTATAATAAGGGGTGATCTAATGGAAGTGTTTATGATTGAAGGATTTGATCGGGTAGAGAGAGAAAAACTATTTCCACTGGTGGGGGTGGGGGTGGGGGGGGGGGGGGGGAAGTCCAGAACAAGAGGCATAACCTTTAAATTAGAGCTCGGCCATTCAGGACTGATGTCAGGAAGCACTGCTTCACACAAAGGGTAGGGGAAATTTGGAACACTCCCTCAAAAAGCTGTTGAGACTTGGTCAATTGAAAATTTCAAACCTGAGCTTGATCAGATTTTTTTAAGCAAGGGTATTAAGGGTTATGAAATCGGCTGTGTGGTTGATACTGAAGGAAGCAAGCTGTAGGCTGCAGGAAGATATCAATAAATTGGTCAGGTGGGCAGAACAGTGGCAAATGGAATTCAATCCAGAGAAGTTTGAGGTAATGCATTTGGGGAGGGCTAACAAGGCAAGGGAATACACATTAAATGGTAGGACACTGAGTAGTGTAGAGGAACAAGGGGACCTTGGAGTGCATGTCCACAGATCCCTGAAGGTAGCAGGCCAAGTAGATAAGGTGGTTAAGAAGGCATATGGAATGCTTGCCTTTATTAGCCGTGGTATAGAATACAAGAGCAGGGGGGGTTATGCTTCAACTGTATAAAACACTAGTTAGGCCTCAGCTAGAGTACTGCGTGCAGTTCTGGTCACCACATTACAGGAAAGATGTGATTGCACTAGAGAGGGTACAGAGGAGATTTACAAAGATGTTGCCGGGAGTAGAGAATCTTTGCTATGAGGAAAGACTGGATAGGCTGGGTCTGTTTTCCTTGGAACAGAGGAGGCTGAGGGGAGACCTTATTGAGGTGTATAAAAGTATGAGGGGCATCGATAAAGTGGATAGAAAGGACCTATTCCCTTAGCAGAGGGGTCAAAAACCAGGGGGCACAGATTTAAAGTAATTGGGGGAAGGTTTAGAGGGGACTTGAGGGGAAATTTCTTCACCCAGAGGGTTGTGGGGGTCTGGAACTCACTGCCTGAAAGGGTGGTAGAGGCAGGAACCCTAACCACATTTAAAAAGTACTTGGATGTGCACTTGGGATGCCCTAACCTGCAGGGCTACAGACCAAGAGCTGGGAAGTGGGATTAGGCTGGAGAGCTCTTTGTTGGCCGGCGCGGACAGAATGGGCTGAAATGGCCTCCTTCCGTGCTGTAACTTTCTATGATTCTGTGAAACCAAGGCAGGTAAATGGAGTTAAGATACAGATCAGCCATGATCTAATTGAAGGGCAGAATGGCTTACTTCTGTTCTTAAGTTCCTTCCTATGTTCCTTTGCTCAAGAATTGTGCAGGGGAGGGGAAGCAGCAGGGGAGTGGAATGAGATGAGCTTTAATGGGGGGAGTGAAGGGGGAAAACAAAAAATTAAAGTTGCCTTCTCCTTTAAATGTAAATTTGGATTTGTAATATCGCCCGCCTCAGCCCCGACTCATCTGCTGCCAAAACCCTCATCCGTGCCTTTTTCACCTCCAGATTCAAACTATTTCAATGGTCTCCTGGCTAGCCTCCAATTCTCCACACTCTGCAAACTTCAACTCATCTGAAGCTCTGCTGCCAGTATCAAATCCTGCACCAAGTCCTGCTCACCCATCGCTGCCCCCTTCCCTGTAGACCTATATTGCTTCCCAGTCACAGAAACCCCACAGTGCAGATAGAGGCCATTTCGGCCCATCGAGCCTGCACCGACACATGTCCCACCCAATCCCCATAACCCCTACACCAACACATATCCCACCCTATCCCCACGTATTTAATCCCCCCTAACACTAAGGGTCAATTTATCATAGCCAATCAACCTAACCCGCACATCTTTGGACTGTGGGAGGAAACCGGAGCACCCGGAGGAAACCCACGCAAACACGGGGAGAATGTGCAACCTCCACAGTCACCCGACCTCCAATACCTCAAATTTAACGCTCCCGTCCTCACATTCAAATCCCTTTATGGCCTTGCACCTCCCCGCCTCTAACCTCTTGCAGCCTTACAGCCCCTCCCAAAACTCGCTGTTCCTGTGACTTTGGCCCGTTGAGCATACCACCCTCCTTCTGCCTCACTATTGGCGCCCGCGCTTGCAGCCGTCTCGCTCTGCACTCTGGAATTCGCTCCCTAACTACCCTCAACATCGCCATCTCCTTCTCCTCCTCCTTTAAGGCCCTGCTTAAGTCCCACCTCTTTGACCAAGCTTTTGGTCACCCCTCCTAATGTGGCCTTTGTCTCAACATCCATTTCCATCTGATTGCACCACTGTTAAGCACCTTGGGACATTTTTCTACATTAAAGGTGCTTTATAAATAGGAATTGTTATTGTTGTAATTTCTATTCCAGAATCAACAATTGAAAGTGGGAAATCTTTATCCTGGATAGAGAGTACCCGGAGTTAGAATTCTCATTCACAGCAGTTCTTAGAATTCTGGAAAGAAATATGTAACTTGGAAAGTTTCTGGTTTAAGAATCCCAAAATGCATCAAAAATAAAACCCTAAATTCAAGTTCTGTCTGCATTTCAAAGGCCTTGTACAGGGCCTTGGTGAGACCACATCTTGAGTATTGTGTGCAGTTTTGGTCGCCTTATCTGAGGAAGGATGTTCTTGCCATGGAAGGAGTTCAGCGAAGATTCACCAGGCTGATACCTGGGATGGCAGGAATGATGTACGAGGAGAGATTGGGTCGATTGGGCTTGTACTCGCTGGAGTTTAGAAGAATGAGAGGGGATCTCATTGAAACTTATAAAAGTCTGGCAGGACTGGACAGACTAGATGCAGGAAGGATGTTCCCGATGGTCGGGGAGTCCAGAACCAGGGGTCACAGTCTAAGGATAAGGGGTAGGCCATTTAGGACAGAAATGAGGAGGAATTTCTTCACCCAGAGAGTGGTGAACCGGTGGAATTCTCTACTACAGAAGGCAGTAAAGGCCAATACATTAAATATATTCAAGAAGGAGTTGGATATATTTCTTAAGGCTAAAGGGATCAAGGGGTATGGGGAGAAAGCAGGGACCGGGTACTGAATTTGGATGATCAGCCATGATCACATTAAATGGCAGAGCAGGCTCGAGGGGCCGAATGGCCTACTTCTGCTCCTATCTTCTATGTTTCTATAACACTAACATCTAAAATTAGGACAATGTTTGGCATGGTCAAGGAGCAAACAGAACTCATTTTCCAACCAACCATTGCCCATGGCATCGTTCCTCCTTGTTCTTCACTAGAGACCCCTGGACACAATCACCCCTTTCCCACACCAGTGTATGCACAAAGACCCTCCAACATGACACCAGCACACTCCTCCCAGTGTGCGCGCGCACGCGCGCACACACACAAACTTCATGGGGTCAGCACTTTCAAGATTATAATCTTAATGCTACTGTGTGCCTGACCACCTCTTTTCCTCTAACACCCATTCTATTGCGATAAAGTTAGGTTTAACATCTAAAAAGTTAATTTAGCTGAAGATAAATGTGGTCAGCTGATTAAACACTCGAACAAGCAATTTCAAGGCCCGAGTTCAAAATCAATTTGAGAATAATAAATCAATTTGCTTGATGACTGGTCTGTGCTGTGAGCTGATCTGGGCCAGGATAGCAACCGAAGGACTACAAACTGAATCCGTGGGTCAAGGAAGAATAGAAGAGCAGACAGAATCTGATTGGGACACTGGTTTCAAAGAATTGTAACTGGTTACAGAAGAGCTACGAGCTTCACATTATTTATTGCCGATGCCATAACGTGACATCCAAGCGCTGCAGTGGGCTGGGTTTACAGGAAGCTAATGACACCAATGTTTAAAAAGAAAATCCATACACAGAATTAAAACCAAGCTTGGCATTTACCACAAACTGAAACAGGAAGTCCACCATTTTCCATTGTGCTGCAGTGTCAGTTTTGCTTTGTAGTTCTTTGTCTCTTACCTCAGACATGGCAAGGAAACCGCACTAGAGCACTAACTGAAGTCTGAGCCAGGAAATTGCTCAGTTACTAAAGCGCGTGACCAGAAATCAAACGAGTGCTATTTGCCACCTCCGCTTAAGAACACAGGAAAGAAATAGGAGCAGTAGACCACTCAGCCCTTCGAGCCTGCTCTCCGCGTGTGCACCACGCTCAAATCCCAAAGCAGATGAATTGTACAACACCTTTACAACAGAGGATAGCTAACCCAAACACAGGCAAACCCACCAACCATTCCAAAATCATATCGTGGGGCAGCACTGCGAACCAGTGCACGGGAACTCGCCAGAGTGGTAGATCCTGATTCACAGACAGTGGCAGGGTTCGAGCAGAGGGCCAAACACTTGTCTATAAAAAAAAAAGGGGGCGGGGGGGGAGAGAGAAGGGGGAAGTGATGAACAGTTCCAGGGCCACTCTTACACACATCAAGTAGCTAGACAGACAGCAGAATATGCAAAGCCTAAACATCACCCCCTTCCCCCCACCCTCCACCACCAGCATACCATGGGTGCAGTGTGTACTATCTACAGGATGCACTGCAGCAACCTGCCAAGAATTCTTTGGCAGCCCCTCCCAAACCTGCAATTTCCGCCAATTAAAACAGTGACTGCACTTCAAAAAGTATTTCACTGGCTGTAAAGTGCTTTGGGACGTCCGGAGGTTGCAAAAGGCGCTATATAAATGCAAGTCTTTCTTTTTTATAAAGGACAAGGGCAGCAGGTGCAAGGGAACACCATCACTTCCAAGTCACTCACCTTCCTGATTTGAACATATATCGATGTTCCTTCATTGGCGCTGGGTCAAAATCCTGGAACTCCCTACCTAACAGCATTGTGGGAGTGCCTTCACAACACCGAATGCAGCATGTAAAGGAGATGGCCCAGCACCACCTCTTCAAGAGCAACTAGGGTGGGCATTTGGGCAATAAGTGCCAGCCTTGCTGGCGACACCCACATCCCGATAGTGACATTCATGAGATTAGGTCACCCTCAGCTGAAAATTTTACATGGCCCAGAAAAACCCAAGATGGGAATGGAAGAAACACTTTTTTTTTTTTGCAAATCTGAGTTCATGGTTATTAATACATCTTGATGTTTTAGTACACATTTTAATTTTAGTTTGCAGTTATTTTTGGGGGGAGGGAGCGCGAAGGGAATCAGGAGTATTTCCTGCACAAGGCTATTGGGTCATATAAGGCAACAAACACGTACAGTACTCAGATACACATCCCATCAGGGAAAGATGCATTTTTCCTAACCTTATGGTTGCCAAGAATCATGTTTAAATTTATTTCATGTCCAACATCATCTTGCCTTCCCCCAAACATGGAGCCCACCTGCCGAGGCTTTCCCAATGCCAGTCTAACAAAATATGCAGGCAACTTAGATTTCACGCATCCTCCTCCCTACCACGCCAAACAGCGCGCCGGTATGTAAACAGTACAATTACTTCCAGGCATTTTTCAGTATCCAGTACAAAACGATTTCCACTCTCTATATTGTAATTAATTCAATGTGAGCTCTGTGAGATCATGTCGAGAATCAATGTTTAAAACCATAAATTAAGCCCAGAGCCATTTAAGCTAAAATACAAATTGTAGTTTAGCATTTGCTTCTCATTATTCTGCAAGTTGAGCAGTACACACCGATTACATGGAATTCTGGATTACCCTGCGGAGCAAGGTTTAAAGAACAGTATTTACCCTAGCTTTTATGGGTAATTTTAGAATCAGAACGATAAGGGCAAAGATCACTGAACATTTTTCTCCCAGTACAGTCATGAATGTCTATTGGGAGGCTTCACATACACAATCCAGTCTGTCTTGTTAATGAGGAATTGTGAAAAATATAAATGAAAAGTAACGAAAAAGATTTCTCAAACCATCTTCAAAATGCAGCAAATGGGGCCGACCTAGCTACAATGCAGTCTTCAAAAGGAACAAAAAGATCTTTTCTATCAATGAACATCCTAAATATAAAACAGCAGCGTGTAAGCTAATTTATGTGGCACACATTGCTTTCCTTCATGCCTGTTTCTTTACAAGGGATTACAAAATACCATCCACAGCAAGCAACCAGCCAAGTTGGTAGCAAGCAGGGTGAGCTCACATACAATACACTTGTTTCTGTCGCTAACATATGTACAGATTTCATTATGACCAGCTACATCCGATCAGAGTAACGGATTTAAACTCTCCTCCCTCCCTCCCTGGCAGCTGCAAGGATCTGAAGTGAAATTAAGTGGGCTCAGTGCAGTCTCAACCCAGTTCTTAGTGGGCACAACTCCAAAAACACAAAGTGACCATAGCTTGGCACAAACTTATTCAAAATTGGCACTCTCATTCAGAGGGGCCCCATGGATAGTTGGTGTGGGAAACTGCAAAATTCACACTGATGTAACTTAGGGCACTCTTTTGAAATTGAGATTAAGCAATGTGGTTGAGTCAGTGCAAAGAAACTTTACTGCATGGATTTTATTCCCCGCTGTTACCCTGTTGACATCATTCCCGCTCAAAGAAAACAATGATTTTGGTTCAAGTTTCTGCAACACTCCTGACTGTACAGGGTTCACCACTACAATCATTTCCAGTGGCCATATCATTTATAAAATTGGCTACTTAATCCACAAAATAAAATGATAGTCCATGTGGTGAGTGAGGGCTGAAAGGAGTACACAAACACAGGGTACTGCATGTGGACAATGTAACAGGGTCCATTTTAATGTAAACCTGTGAGCATTTTGGCCACTGGGCAAGTGGTTTACTAACCACATTTTCTTTTCAAAACCATGGTGTTAAGTCTGTGTGTTATATTGAGAATTACTACACAGACCACAAGAGTAAACTTTAACAGGGCTTTACTAGTTGAAGGACAGGGCGGAACTGCCCAATAAATCCTTACACAGCACTTATATACCGGTGTGGTCACCACCGGTATTACAGTATACAGCAGCCAAGATAAAGTAGTGCAACCCTTAAAGTAGTTCTCTTAAAGGTGGAACGGTTACATACACTACAATCCTCCCTTTTTAGGTTAACAGTATATCTTCCCATTAAACATAACATCATAACATATATACACAACTTAATGTAAAAACAGTTCACAGATTCAGTCTCTCTGGAGGCTTCCTGACTCGGTCCGGATAACGCCTCGGTGGTGTAGGTGGTTCTTTTGGCAAGGTCGATTCGGCTTGAATGTCAGTGTCGGGTTCATCTGGTTCCAGTATCACCGGATCGGAGGTAGATACTATGGGTATCTCTGCTTCATCATTAGGCGTATAGAGTTGTGGTGTAGGTTGTCCCTTTTCGGATGACGCTATGATCTGGTCAGCATGGCGCCTTATTATGCTTTCACCAATGTCCACGGTATACATCAGCGGTCCTAGTCGTGTGCAAATAGTTCCAGGCTGCCATTTCTCGGTACGGTAGTCCCGGGCCAAAACTTGTTGACCTATCTGGAAGGTTCTAGTTGGCCTTTCATTCATGCCTTGAAATTGCCGGTTCTCTACGTCCCTTCTGATGTTTGGCTTGATCAAATCCAGCCGGCATCTTAGTCTTCTATTGAAAAACATCATGGCGGGAGTTTGGTTTGTGACCGCATGTGTTGCATTCCTGTACGCCAACAAGAAGTTATCTACCTTATGTTGTAGATTTATGTCTTCATTACCCATGGCCTTTATGGCCTTCTTGAAGGTCTGGACAAACCTTTCAGCTAATCCATTGGTGGCGGGATGGTATGGGGCGGACATGTAGTGCTTAACCCCATTGTTTAAGAACTTCCTGAATTCTTCGGACACAAATTGCGGTCCATTATCAGAACAGATCTGTTCCGGCAGCCCATTCCTGGCAAATATGGTCCTTAATACTGTGATGGTTTTTTCCGTGGTGGTGGAGGACATCTTTATTACCTCCGGCCACTTGGAGTGTGCATCCACCGCGATTAAGAACATTGAGTCCATAAATGGACCAGCAAAGTCGATGTGTACCCTTTGCCATGGAGATGAGGGCCACTCCCATGGATGCAGGGGAGCTTGTGGTGGGCGTTTTGGACCTTCTGGCATCCTAAACAGCTCTTGGTCATTTCTTCGATGTCTCCATCGATACCTGGCCACCACACGAACGCTCTGGCTAGGTTCTTCATTTTCACTCCACCCAGATGCCCCTCGTGAAGCTCCTTTAGCACTTTTTGCTGGAGTTTGGGTGGAATCACCACTCTGGATCCACACATCAAAGTTCCTCGGCACACTGACAGCTGTTCTCTTCTTTGCGAAAATGCTGGCAACAGTGGTTCGCCATGTGCTGGCCATCCCTTCACCGTTAAATTGTAGACTCGTGAGAGAGTCGGGTCATTTCTTGTTTCCTTTTCGATCGTAGAATTTGTTACTGGTAGACATTCCACTATGGTTGAGTGGAACATCTCCACTGGGTCCACTGTAGGCGCCTCTTCTACCGTTGGCAACGGTAGGCGTGATAACCCGTCAGCATTCCCATGCTGTTTTGATCCTTTGTATTCTATGTCATATTGGTGTGCCCCTAGGAAAAGGGACCGACCACCTCTGTAGCCTTTGCGCTGTCATAATGGAAACGCCCTTTTTAGGGTTGAATATGGATACCAACGGCTGGTGGTCTGTCAGCAGTGTAAACTTCTGGCCCTGCAGGTAATGATGAAACTTCTTTACTCCCCACACCAGGCTGAGAGCCTCCCTATCTATTTGAGCATAGTTGCGCTCAGCGGAGGTCAATGATCTGGATGCAAATGCGACTGGCCTTTCCGAGCCATTTGGCAACTTGTGTGAGAGTACTGCTCCAATACCATAAGGGGAAGCATCACAAGCTAAACGAATAGGTAGCGTTGGGTTGAAGTGAGCCAACACTTCCTCTGAGGTGATCAATGTCTTGCTTTTGCGAAAGGCCTTCTTACAGTCCTCGCTCCACTTCCATGGTACTTCTTTCTGCAAAAGAGCATTCAGCGGGTGCAGCACCGCGGATAGATTTGGCAGAAACTTATGGTAATAGTTAATCAACCCTAGGAACGATCTCAACTGGGATACATTTTCCGGAGCGGGAGCCTTCACAACAGCTTCGATCTTGTCAGGTGACTTGTGCAGCCCCTCCTGGTCAATGACATGACCACAGTACGAGATCCGTTTCTGAAAGAACTCACATTTCTGGCGATTAACTCGAAGGCCATATTCCTTCAACCTGGTGAGCACCAGTTTCAAATTTGCAAGGTGTTCCTCATCGTCATCTCCTGTAATCAGGATATCGTCCAAGTAACATTGAGTGCTTGGAATTCCCTGTAATACCTGCTCCATGGCCCTCTGCCAAATTGCCGGAGCCAAAGCCACTCCAAAAACCAGTCTATTATATCGATACAAGCCTCTGTGCGTGCTGATTGTGAGATACTGGCGCGACTCTTCCTCAACTTCCATCTGTAAGTACACTTGCGCCAGGTCTATCTTGGTGAAGCGTTTCCCGCCAGACAATGAAGCAAAGATATCCTCAAACCACGGAAGCGGATATTGCACCGTGAAGCACCGGATTAACTGTGATCTTGAAGTCTCCACAGATGCGGACCTTCCCCGGTTCCCCTGGCTTGTTACTCGATGAACGCTTCATGACGGGAACAATGGGCGTGGCCCACTCACTCCAGTCCACCTTAGACAGTACTCCTGAACGTTCCAGCCCTTCCAGCTCAGCTTCCACAGCAGGTCGTATCGCATACGGTACCGGTCTGGCTTTGAAAAATTTTGGGTTTGCATGTTCTGCAATCTTGATTTTTGTCTTAATTCCTCTCAGTGTTCCCAGTCCCTGTTGGAACACCTCTTTAGCCTCATCCAATATTCTGGACAATCGTTCAGGTTTGACATCTTTTTTTCCGGAATCTACCGTTATTGCGTTTAGGGAGTGCCAGTCCATATTTATTTTCCTGATCCACTCCCGTCCCAGAAGTGGTGGACCTCCCTCAGGTAGTACATATAAGTCCATTCCTTGGTGTTCTTTGCCCTTGTGTATCACCTTGACTTTTATCTTTCCGATGGGGTATACTTTTTGCCCCGTGTATGTCTGCAATACTATCTCCGTATCCCGTAGGGGAATATGTTTGAATAACTTTTTGTAGTCTTGCTTATTCATGACCGTCAACGCCGATCCGGTGTCCAATTCCATCTTCACTTGGACTCCTGCTAGCTGCAGTGTGACCCAGATAGTTTGTCGGTCAGCTTCCTTACTCACGTTGTGAATTCTCAGACTACCCAGTTCCTTGCTGTTGGAGTCTGAATCCGAATTCTGTTCATCCGAACTCTTCTTAGCCACCTTATGTACCTTTCTGCACTTTTCCTGCAGTGACTTTTTGTTGCTGGTCTTCTTTCCTGACCGGCATACTTTAGCTATGTGACCAAGCTTGCCACATTTTCTACATTCCTGGTTTTTAAACCAGCATTGGTTCTGATCGTGTGTTGTCTTCCCACAACGATAACATTTCGTTGTACCCGAAGCCATTTGATCTACGCTGAGTACCGCTGCATTTCCGCAGTGCCTCTCGCTGCGGCTTCGTGCGATGCTGCAATAGTGACAGCCTTATCAAGTGTAAGATCATTCTCTTCAAGCAACCGCTTTTGTGTTCCTTCTTTCGACAATCCACACACGAATTGGTCTCTCAGTGCCTCTGTCAGGCTGTCCCCAAACTGACAGTATTTCGCTAGCTTGCGCAGTTCAATTAAATACTCCGCGTTGCTTTCCTCTTTCAGTTGCGTTCTCGCATAAAATTTAAATCGTTCCGCTAACATCAGCGGTGTGGGGTTCAAATGATTCTTCAGGACAGCAACAATATTAGCGAAAGTCTGATCCGCCGGTTTAGCTGGTGATAGAAGATGCTTCAATAGCCCGTATGTCTTCGCACCCATTGAGTTTACTAAGGTTAGTGCTTTATCTTCATCTGATATTTTATTTGCCTTACAATATATCTCTATGCGTTCTACATACGTGGCCCAATCTTCAACATCGGGATCGAAATCGTTGATGTTACCACGCTTAGGCAACCTCGCGATCTTCTTGAGAAACAAAAGAATTTTTTTTTTTTTCCCTTTTACAAAATGGCGGTTTCCCGCGCTTGCCTTTCTCCCCCGCTGGCTGTAATGGCGATTGCCGATTTGCTGCGTTCGCCCTCCCCCAGCGGTTTTCGAATCGTGCCTCCCAGCCCCTCTTGCAGTCCGGTCCTTTCTCCCCCCCCGCCCCCCCGGTTGCGTTCTCCGCGGTTTTTTTATTTTCTCCCGCGCCTTACGCTGACTCGGTCGCTGCGCCTCGCAGCCTCGGTAGCTGCCCGGCCTTTTTCACCGGTCGCGGTCGAGCTCTCTCTCGACGCTGTTGCGTCTCCCAGCCCGCTTGCAGCCCGGTCTTTCGCACCGGCTGCGTTTGCATTCACCGCGGCTTCCGTGCCTTACACTGCCCCAGTCTCAGCGCCTCTGGCCCCGACTTCTGTCCGGCTCCTTTCCCCGGCCGTGGTCGAGTTCTCCGCCCTTATATCCTCCGTTTTTTTTTCTCCCCTACTCACAGTCAACGTGGCCGACTTGCTGCTCGTCGCTGATCGGCTTACCCACCACTGTGATAGAAGGGATGATCACTGCCTGTTGCTGATGGAAGGCTTCGTGTCAGAATTCTTCCTTTGCTCTGCAGACCCGAGTCTTTTCTCAGCAGAATGATGAGGGCGGATGCCTCCTCTCGACGCCCGTTAAACTGCCTTGGATGTATCTCTGCCGCAGGGTAAGATCGTACTCGTCGCCACTGTTAAGTCTGTGTGTTATATTGAGAATTACTACACAGACCACAAGAGTAAACTTTAACAGGTCTTTACTAGTTGAAGGACAGGGCAGAACTGCCCAATAAATCCTTACACAGCACTTATATACCGGTGTGGTCACCACCGGTATTACAGTATACAGCAGCCAAGATAAAGTAGTGCAACCCTTAAAATAGTTCTCTTAAAGGTGGAACGGTTACATACACTACACGTGGTATGCCCAGGCTACCTCACTGCATAGAATAACAGAGTACATCACCAGAAGGCCATTCAGCCCATCGCACCTGTGCCAGATCCCTCCCGTCACAGAAGAGGCAACGACGCAAACTGTGGTGCCGATCCACGGGCAATGGCTTTCTGCCAATATAGCGTCCTCGTGACCGTTCTTCATATGCAAGTCTAGACAGTGGACGCAGACTGATTGCACAGCCACGTAGGCTACCAGAGTCTGGCCTGATCCATTTATCACACAAACAGGAGCCACCGGACAGCAATCAGAATAGGAAGCTCAGAAATGGTTTTTTCCACCTTTCATGCAAAGCATTGTGGACTCTAAATTCTCTGCCTGAGATTAACTCACTCAACACTCAAGTGATCATTAAAAAGGAACCATCGTAAATGGCACAAATCTCAAATAGAAACAGAAAATGCTGGAAATACAAAAAAGGTCAGTCAGCATCTGCAAAGAGACAAAAGGCTGGTTGGTGTCACAACTTGTCTATTCTCTTTCCAGGTGCTGACTGACCTATTCCATACTTGCAGCATTTTCTGTTTTTACATTAGGGTTCAAACCTGGTACTCTGTACCACTTAAACGTCTGCACTATTTTACACAACGCTTTCAAAACTTCCAGAGCCACAAAAATTCAAAACAGGACAAAACCAATAGGAAGTCCAAGTATAAATAGGCCTGAGCTGCCAAGGCTTTGGGGGGCCAGGTGACTGGAGTGTGGTGACCACAGGTCATGCACCCTGATGTTGGGCACTGACATTGATTTTCAGCCAACCTAATAGCAGACTCCCCATATACAGTACTATCCAAATGGTCTTCTCGACCCAGGTCATCCAACATAACAGCTCTCTCCAGGAGACTGATTTTCAAAAGTCTTTTATTCCAGTGAGAAAAGAGTACTTTAAACTGAAAATACACATCACTCAACGACAGTAATGAACTACACAAGTCATAACTGGGGCCATGTAGATGTCTTTCTTCAGTGAAACTATCCATGAATTCACAGTCTGCCATATGGTGTTATTTGGTTAGAACAGGGGATAGGGTGATTTGATAGAGGTATTTAAAATGATGAGCAGATGGAACAGAGTAGATAGAAACGGACAGTTTCCAGTGATTGAGGGGTCTACAAGGGGATGCTGGTTTAAGATTTGAGACAGAAAGCAGCAGAAACTTTTTTTTTTTAAATGCAAAAGGTTGTGAGGGTGCACTGAAGTACCAGAGTTAGTGACTGAAGCAGAGACCATGTCAACATTTAAGGATAGGATAGATGGGTGAAGGAAAAGGGAATAAAGTGACATGGGTACAAGGGCAGGCTCCCAGGATCAGGACTACTTTGTGTGTCGAGGTTGAACACCAACACAAACTGGTTGAGGCAAACAGCCTGTTCCCATGTTGTAATTTCTGTGCAATTCTCTATGGAAGTTCATTATAACAATTCAATAACATCTTACGCGTTCATTTCTAGTCTACATTATTAACATTTATTTATTAACGCACATAGACATTTGCCACCGTGTCTTCAAGATTTCCCATGGGCTACAATGTTGTGGTGTTAGTCGAGTGCTTGATAGGAGTGAAGGAGGCTCATAAAAGTAACTGTAGAAGTACTGACATGCACCATTATAATATTTGTATGAAACTAGCATTATCCAACAAAATGCATATGTCACTTTTACAGTTTCTCAAGTTGCCATGGAAATGAACACCGAGCATGTATATCCAAGGCAAACAGCTATTATCTTTGAGGTGCAAATATAACACAGCTATTACAATTGGGATTGGGTAGGTATGAATGAAGCTACAATGAAAGATCCACGCAACGAGAATAGACATCTGATTTAAAGCATGATGGGAGCTTGAGTTTTAAATCCACTCAAGCATTATTTTTTTATAAGATAATAATTTTGAACGAAGTCATAAATTAAGCTAGTTTTTACATTATTTGTTCTTTTTAAGAATTAAAGGGGGAAAAGAGTTAGTCTGGGGCCTGTTCTTGGACACACTGAACAGAAACTAACCCCTCAGTACACAGCTGGACACAAGAGGCACCAACCCCAACCAACATGACACCAGTTTTCAGGATCGCTCTCCACCATCCCCAACCCTAACTAATTCCAGAGTCCAGGACCGAAAAAGTGGCCGTGGTCCCAGATCCACCTTGCTCCCTGATGTGGTAACAATCTCTCGCACCTCAGACTCATCCCAAGCCACCTGATGTGGTAACACATTCCTCCCATAGGCACCTGGCATTCAGGAAGTCCAGTGACTTAATAAACTGTGAATGGGAACGTACACTCAAGATGTGTGTCATTATACACTGAAATGTGCAAAGGCTTCATAAAATATACATCTGTATAGCAGCTTCATGAAGTGCAAATGTACATTCTTGACAACTCAATAAAATATATTGTTTTTAAATTAAGGGTTTAGAAGTTTTTCTTCAATCTTAAGACCTTTACCAGCAATACATATTGGCTCAAAGGTGGTGGGAAGTTATGTGCAGTTATTCTTAGAACAAGTAATCTGCCACAGCGTTAATGACCATAAAAATGCTGCAGTACATTTGACATTAGAACAGATGAAACTCAACCAAATGAAACACTTGGTTCGTCCTGTACCATAATCAACTCTGGCCCCATTCCAGGACAAGACATAACAGAGTTCATTGTAAACTTTGTAACGACTTCTTATTCCCCATGTCATAGTACCAAGATAATGGGACAAGCAGCTCATTCCCATACCAGTCACTCAAACTAATCATACATTATGAGTAACTTCTCCTTAGCTTGGCTCAGTAATACCACTATTGCCTCAGTCAAAATTGTGGGTTCAAACTCCATCCAGGACGAGAGCGCGTCATTTAAACGGACACTCGTGCAGTATGAGGGGTACTGCATTGTCAGAAGTGCTGTCTAAACCCAAGCCTGGACTGCCTGTTCAGGTGGACCGAAAAATCTGAGGTTTATCCCCCCAAAGAGCAGGGAGCGCTCCCGGTATTCTGGTCACTGTTAATCCCTCAACCAAGATCATTGGAACAGATTAACTGATCATTTATTGCATTTGCTGGACCTTGCCGTGCACAAATTGGCTGCCACATTTGCCTATTAAACAGCGACTGCATCCAAAAAAAAAATTAATTGTCTGCAAAGCGGTTTGGACGTGAAAGAGGTTAAATAATTCCAAGTTATTGATTTCTCACTACCCCCTCCCTAGTGTTTGGTACACGTATATACCCCTTAGTGCCTCCTCCCAGCAACACAACATCAGTGCTTTATAATAGAGGGATGTTGTTTGAGGAATTACCTTTTGTAATCATTTGATTACAAGTCATTTTGTTTCCATATTAACCCACACACAATATAAACAGCCATGCTCACTCATTGAACTCAATATTAAATCTGTAAATTGATGTTAATGGAGTCCTTTGTAAGGTTCTGTTTCTTTCCTGGCAACAGCATTAATGCATCAGTGCTTATTTATTGCATCTTCAAAGGCTAGTCCACAGCATATTAAATACCTCACGAATTAGTGACCTTAGCTCCGTGATTGTGGCAATTTTCTCCCCAAGTGTATACAAACACTGCACTGTTCATTTTAAAGTTGTGGTGTCATCCAATTTATTTTAAAATTACAAAAGTTTCTTTAAGAATAAGTGGCAGGAAGACAAGTCACTGGTGCTCAGATGCACTGTGCCATGGAGTGGGTAGAATGCACGGTCATCCATATTTTTTTTTATTGTATAAACACATACACACATCTCAGATACGTCAAGGAGAAAGGAAAATATTAAATAAGTAGTTTTAAAAAAAAGGCAAGGAGGAATCTCGAGGTTGCAGATGCTCATCCCACACTCGTCTCGAGCACTACGGGCAAGTTCAATTGGAATGCTAGCTGGGGAGGGTAGGTTCATAAAGCTTGGTTTGGTTTCTTCCGTTAGCAACAGTTGTCAAGGCACTTGTTATCAATCCCGTTCACTGGTCTGTAGTGGTGTGTACAGAGTGCTATTGAATAGTGATTTTCATGGATCTGGAAGCAGGTTGCTAGGGATGAAGTCCCCGGGGAGAAGTGATGAAGTTCTTTTGGAGGAGGGGGCGGGAGGGTCCTATGGTCTAAAAGGACTGGGGGACCACGATCTGGGAGCATCAGATGAGCCAAAGCCTGGCAGCATTCAGGGTTTTCCAGGATACAGCAGTAGTGAAGTCCATCAGCCTTGTGCAAGAGGGAAGTCCAGCAGAATATGATGTGATCTGTCCATGGCTCCCTTCAGACCATCAGGTGCCCTCCCTACACTGCACTCCTGTCCATTAACCTCATCCCCTGACCTATATGCAGCTTCCTTTGGTCCTTTAGGCACCCCAGCATCATTTTTCCTATCGCACGTGCACTTATGCGGGTTTGCCAACTTCAACTGTCTTCAACATACATAAATTTCCATAAACAAAAGTTACCTCAAATGCTTGAAAGTTTGTGTTTTACAATTTCCATGTTTTTATACGCGAAACAAATACCTTCGGGCCCCCAAAATGGTTTGCTGTCTTTCTGTGAAGAGAAAATTTTACTTAAAGCTGAATTTGGTGCCAAAATGAAGAGTGACGTGGACAGCAGCCAATCAAGAGGAAACCCAGCAATTCACACTTGCCTTCCAGCTAGGGTGAAATCATTTGAAAAACAAACTGACATGCTAGTCGACTTTTCCACTGTGGAAAAGAAATTCATTCTCCATCAGCAATTTTTATTTTGCTTCCCAAGTGTCAAAGAAACCATGGGCAATGTTGATCACAGGTCTGTGATCAAAGTCGGTGAGCAGTCCCTAAAAAAAAAGAGCAGTTAATATTTTCAATGTGAAACTTACTCAAAGAAATCTTGGAAACTTCCATAAAGATCTTTGAAAAAAGCGACTAAATTCTCAAATCCTCTTGGGATGAGGGGGACATACCTCTGTGCTTGAATTCAAGAAGCCTACAGCTGCATGCTGGCAAAACGTCATGCTCAGAATTTATAGATGTGATTTGTAACTCCGTCAAATAACCAAGGAGTTAATTTATTCAATACTGTTTTGTGAACTTACATAATTTTTTGTTTGTTTTGTTTTAAAACCATTTTTTTTTTTTTTTGCACATTAGAAATTTCAGTTAAGAAATGGTGGATGAACGTTTTGCAAAAAGCATCCAACCGGCTCATCAACAAATCCTAAATGGTGAACTGTGGCCAGGTTGATATAGGGCTTTCCCAGTATAAGCATTGGCCTGTTGTTCTGGGGGTTCCCCCCCCCCCCCCGCCCCCCAATTAAAAATGTTTAGATAGGCAGCTTTAATATTAAATATTGTCAAAAGCAGAACTCAAAAATGCGATACAGAAAGTAAAGGTTTGTGGACAGGAAGTGCATGCCGGACACGAGATTTAAAAAAATATATTATGTACAACACACACCAACCTCGCAAATCAATGTATTCAATTGCATCGACCCAAAATGGCCACGTGCTCATTTATAGGTGAATGTGGATCTTCTACAAGGTGCACTGGATGGCATCATGGAGAACAATGAACAGCTTATATAAGAATGAAAAGCTGTGATTTGCAGTGCAGTGATGTCACAAAGAGGGGCTCTATTTTATTACTTGCTGCTATACACAGTGTCTTTAGCAAATACAAAGAGCTGAAACGCCAATACAGTTGGCTGCAATTGGGCCTCAATTAAAAATAATATCCCTCCCACCCCACCACCCCGAAAGTGGGTATGCACCGTATTTATAAATGACATTGCCCATGCCCAACTACAGTTTATCACTCGAAGACACTTAATACAGGGGTCCTTACCTCAACTCCACTTCAGGCAAGTGCTATTTGTAGTTGTTTTACTTCAAAAATCAGTAATGGCGGGTACATTATTTTCCTTTGTCACCAGTCAATGCAGTGACAGGATTCTCCTCCCACAACAATTTCAGTAGTTTAAGTAAGAGTTTTCAAAGTGGCTCTTCCTTTTGACCGTACCCTGATTAGAGGAGAGTGGAGGAGAAATTTTTTCACCCAGAGGGCGGTGGGGGGTCTGGAACGCACTGCGGGTGGTAGAGACAAAAACCCTCGTCGCATTTAAAAAGTACTTGGATATGCACTTGGAAGTGCCGTAACCTACAGGGCTACAGACCAAGAGCTGGAAAGTGGGATTAGGCTGAATTGCTCTTTTTGACCGACGCAGACACAATGGGCCGAATGGCCTCCTTCTGTGCTGTAAATTTCTATGCTTCTGTGATAAGGGACTGCACCCTCAGAACAAAAAAGTTTATGTTGTTTTATGAACATTGTTGACTGTCGGTATTACCTTGATGCCAGAGGGCCTCCTTCACTACAAACCTTATAATCTCCCCAGCCAGAAGCTTTCAAAGCATTGTAGCAAACAAGCTTACAATGTCAACAATTAGTATAATTTCATGCAATCATTTGCACACATTTTTTATTTTGCTTGTGTCAACTGCAACACAATAGAAATAACCACCTTGTTTTAGGAAAACTTGCATCAGCTCAATACAGCCCTAGCTACTTACGACAGAGAACTTCCTACCTAATCAGCAAACCTGGAGAGACTGGTCTTTTCCACAGCTTTTTCGCCACAGAACCATGCATTTTATAAAAATGATGATTCCCTCCGAGGCGTTCCAAAATTATTTAATCTGTTCCACGCTTGCAGACGCAAAACAACTGTAGAATCTGCCTTTCTTAATTTGCTCAAGGTCAACAAAACACACCAGATGTGGCCTCGGACCTGGGACAATGCGCAACGACGGCTGTGGCCAGCTTCCCTAATTATTTGTTCGATAGCTTTTGTTATATTTAAAATTGCATCACCAGACTGCCAGTGCACATCAGGCCCTCGATGCTCAAAGATTAATTAAAGTGACATTATTGCCGGATCACCAAAAAGATAAAAGTAGCTGGTTTTGCAGGAGCTCTAATACTCCATGTATCACAGAAGGAAATGTTAATTGAATCATGCTGGAAACATGGTTTGACAACACAATTAAAACGTGGGATTGACTTTATATTATATGACCTTTGGCTGCTTTTAGCTGCTTCAAAAACATTCTGTTCACTTGAAATGAATTCTACTTACTGAACACTCCGCGTACAACGGCTCCAAGATTGGTCTCTGCCCCCACCACTCAAAAAAAATTCCACCTAAAACTTTCCTACAAGACAAGGGTCAACATTACGAACTTGTTAACCATCCAAATTTTACCTCGCACTTCAGCGGATATCCACAGGTAAATTTTGTCTGTTCTGTCTCATTCTAACCAAAGTATCCTTTAAATTGTTGCCCAATTGTTCGTGTGTCCTGGCTTCCACTGTTGATTTTAAATCTTTTTTCCTTCTGCCTATCCTGTTGGGCTGCTCCAAATTAAAATCAGAAGCAGACAAGTAAACACAGTACGTGAGATCTACTCGGGTATTGCAAGCTCCACCATTGTTGGGTGGCATTAAAAAAAACTTGGGTGGCCCTTCAATTTACAATAAATGCAAATGATGCACCATTCGACACCTGGGATCCAATTCAGCCATAAAAATCATTTGCTCAAGTCGCTAAACATCTGGACCCATTTCAGAGGATACTGTGTGATCAAGAGCTTGAGAAAGTCACTCAGCAAGATAGAGCAAATAATGTTACAGTACACTCAGTGCCTGGCTCTGCTTGAAATAATGTGGGTTTACAAATTTGCCTATGACTGAGTGTTTGTATAGTTGAGATTCGTGCAGTGTGATTTGATTGTGAGGAAAACAAATAGATTGGTTACTACTCACAACACACAACTTACAACGTGATAAATTTCGGGATAGTAGAGTCCACCGTGAAACACAGATTAGGAAGGTCCCAAGTTATCGTCAACAATCTTTAGCTGGAATGCCAGTGGGAGCCCGAAAATTGGCCTCAGAGTTGGGACGTGAAGATATTGTTCAGCTCTTCCATTCAGCCCCTGCTATTAGTGTGCGCTTGCATACTGAGGGAGGGCCAGGCTAGCTTGACTCTGCTGCTCCATACAGGTGCCACTTACCGGCTAGGCTCATGTGGAGAATGCTATCGTGGACTGGATATTGGAGGGCTGCTACTCACAGAACCTGATCCCAGCACTAATTACCACTTAAGCAAAGTGGGGAGCAGGGTGCAAATGAAAAGGAAAACAAAGTGGTAACGTTGATGAAGAAAGCTAGGAATAGGCCTTCCAGCAATGCACTTAATTTTGAAAAGCATTAGTTGGGTCAATATAAAACATCCATAACATCTCCAGCTTTTTCCAGTTCTGATGAAGGGTCCCAGACCTGAAACGTTAATGCTGTTTCTCTCTCCACAGATGCTGCCTGGCCTGCTGAGTATTTCCAGCATTTTCTGTTGTTATTTCAGATTTCCAGCATCCGCAGTATCTTGCTATCGTATCCATAACACTTCATTGGAATCTATCCCCTCCTACCCTTCAAAAATAGTCACCACGGGACACTGCTTAAAGTGCCATCTTATCGTATTGCTGCCTTATAGCATCACACCAATGGTCTTACCACTGCTTTGTAACATTATTGTTGAAGCGCTGGTCATTTTCCAACACATGAAAAGTACCATGAGGGGTTAAAAATGAAGATCTTGCAGGCACAATGCAAAGTAATGATGGTTGTTTATTCGGGAAGGTCGGGGGAACAAGGCCTCTGCCAATGCTCCAGGGCGAATAGCACCAGCTTCGTTCACCTTCCAACTTAAAGGCCAAACTGTGAATCTGTGGAAAGTCAGGCACCAAGCCTACATCCTATCGATTTGCAGAGTGATTGCTGCAAGCTCTGCCAACACAAACGCAAGTACTTTCTTCTACTAAGTTACACTGATGGCCATATGACAGCAGCAAAATATATCACATTCAGATTCCACTCAGCTATTTTACTGGATTAGACTTGGAAATCTAAATTCAATTGGAGAGAATCCACAATGTAAATTACACATCTGTTGGAAGAAGTGCTGTTGTTAGAGTGGGTTTCCTAGGTCGAGTGACTTTTCCAGGTTGGATGCTATTCCAATCACCAAACTAGTAAACCAGATGGCCACACACCGACAACCGCATTAAAGAAACACATCAAGGATGGCATACAAAAAAAAAAATCACGTTTGTGCAGGGACAGTGACTGAGCACTTGGACAAATGAGAACTGATCAGAGAGCCAGCATGGATTTTTTAACAGGCAAGTCATGTCTAACTAACCTAGTTGAATATCTGGAGGTCACCAACGTGGTAGATGGAGTGTCGATGGATGTTATTTATATGGATTTCCACAAGGCACTCGCTAAGGTTCCACACAAGAGACACGGCAAAAATGACAGCTCATGGAATCGGAGGCAACCTGCTGACACGGGTAAGGAATTGGTTAGGAGGTAGGAGAGAGCAGGAATAATGGATACACACTCCAATTGGCAGGATGTGACTAGCAGTGCCCCCTGGGGATCTGTGCTGGGGCTTATCACTATATTTATTAATGACTTAAGACAGAATAGCGAGCCGTATGTCCAAGTTTGCGGACGACATTAAGTTAGGTGGCCAATAAGTAATGTAGATGGGAGCAGAAAGCTGCAAAGGGACATTGACAAAGTGAGTGAGCAAAACTGTAGCAGATGGAGTTTAGTGTGGGGAAGTGTGAGGTCATCCACTTTTGGACCCAAGAAAGATCGATCAGAGCATTTTCTAAATGGTGAGAAACTAGGAACTGCGGAGGAGCCGAGAGATTTAGGGGTCAGTGCACAGAAATCACTAAAAACTAGCAGACAGGTACAAAAAAAAAATCGAAGGTTGGAATACGAAGGGGTGGAAATTATGCTACAGTTGTATAAAGCTCTGGTTAAATCTAATGTGGAGTATTGCGTCCAGTTTCAGGCAACGCACCACAGGAAAGATATACTGGCCTTGGAAGGGGCGAAGTGCAGATTCTTCAGAATGATACCAGGGCTAAAAGGGTTAAATTATGAGGAGAGGTTGCATAGACTAGGCTTGTATTCTCTCGAGTAGGAAATTAAGGGGTGATCTAATTAGGGTGTTTTTAAGATGATTGAAGAATTTGATAGGGTAGAGAGAAACTAAGGCAGAACCTTAAAATTAGAGCTCGGCCATTCAGGGGTGATGTCAGGAAACACAAAGGGTGGTGGGAATCTGGAAATCTCCCTAAAAAAGCTTTTGAGGGCAGGTCAATTGAAAATTTCAAAACTGAGATGGATAGATTTTTGTTAGGCAAGGCTATTAAAGGATATGGAACCAAAGTGGGTAAATGTAGTTAAGATACAGAACAGTCATGATCTAATTGAATGGCAGAATAGGATTGATGTCCTGTTCCTATATAAAATGTTCATAGTCTGCTATCTTCCCAGCACACGGTGGCATAGTGGTTAGCACTGTTGCCTCACAGCGCCAGGGACCCAGGTTCAAATCCGGCCTCGGGTGACTGTCTGTGTGGAGTTTGCACATTCTCCCCGTGTTTGCGTGGGTTTCCTCCCACAGTCCAAAGATGTGCGGGTTAGGTTGATTGGCCATGATAAAAATTGGCCCTTAGTGTTAGGGGGGATTAAATACGTGGGGTTACAGGGATAGGGCTTGGGTGGGATGGCTGTCGGTGTAGGGACCGGGTGCTAGGTTTGGATGATCAGCCATGATCTCGTTGAATGGCGGAGCAGGCTCGAAGGGTCGAATGGCCTACTCCTGCTCCTATCTTTCTATAACCATTACATAAACATCAAACTGGGCTTGGGGTGATGGGGGAGTAGAGTAGAGGGGTGATGAGAGGTGAGGGGGTGGGGGTAGAGGGGTGGGAGGGGAATGAGGGAACAACTCTGGCACCACCACACATGGGGGTGGGGGGTGGTAAGGGGAAGGAAGGTGCCCATCCTTCTCAACAGGATGTAAATGTCGCATTTTTACTTTCCTTTTCAAGGGAAATCCATCTCTCCATAATCCTAAGTGACATAAATGCAAGCTGGCATTGTTCAGCATTTTCTGGTTTGCCCATCAAAATTCTAGTTTGAAGACCATCAGCATTGAAAACAGTTTTGAAGGCAAGAAGTCCAACAGATTTTGAAAAGAACTGGGCAGTGCTGCTTCTTGAGCCTCGGATTTGAATTCAGACCAGAACACACAAAATCAGTAATTTCATTCAGGAAGGCTGCAAAGATGACTGGTATAAGAAACTAAAGTATTATCTTGGTGCCGTAGTGGGTGCTTGAGGCAAGGCAGTTGAAGAAGCATCATCCCAGATCCAACCTGGTCTAAAAACCTTGCTGGGGGAGCTTAATCCGGACACCTCTCATTAATGAGTGCATTTACTGAATAATCGTTTGCGGCTCATCTGCCATTCAATCACATTTTTGTGGTCCTCTATACCCATTATTTTTCCATTATGCAAGTGGATCAACTGCTTAAATCTAATCCATCCTCAACACCTCCCATGCCAAGATGGCACTTTCAGATGAATGGGTTAAACCAAAAAAATAGGTCCACCTAATCCCCAGTGAAACCTTTCAAGATGCAAAAAAAGATTAGCTGGTGGGCAGTCCAGAACAAGGTCAGCACATTCAAATTGAAGGAACTGGAATAAACCCATGGGGTCTTGGCATACTTCCTCTTTAGTTTTTTTGCAGTCCTACACGCCCTATCCATTGAAAATGCAGTCCTGCTGGAAGTCACGCGGACACCTGCTTCCCTGTTGCAAAAACAAAAATCTGCTAACGGTAAATTCTGTCCGAGGAAAGAACTGCTTCTGTTTCTTCTCAAACCCGTTCGCCAGCAGGCGCCAATTTAAAAAAAAAAGGGCTGACATCCTCACTCAACTGAAATAATCACACGTCCCATCTTCAAATGTAAACTGATGGAAATGCAACGTGAAGAATGAGCGTTTGATTTCTGCCAACTTCTCCCTCTTCGGAAAAAAAAACTAGAAAGGAGGAAGTGAGTCAGTGCTGCACAGGAAGGCCAAATAATTGCTGCCTGGTCTCACAGCAGTTTCAGCCTCGGCAAGATGCAGTATTTCGGTTGTGTTACGAACAGTAATCAATTGCAGGTTGCAAGCCATTAAAGCCTTCATCAATAATTAATTTTTTTTTTTTTAAAAGCATTACACTGAAAATGATATGCAAAAGGTCAGACCCAGGTATGGCGAGCAGCAATGTCACTTGTAACGCTAGTATTTTTCATTATGATCTGGCTAACCTTTAGTTCAAAGGAGGTTCATTATCAACATACTGAGACACAGAATCAAATTGGGGCGAATATATTTATACTTATTGTATATAAAAATAATTTTATCCTCATACAAAAAGTGCTTTCTTACCTTACATGAAGTTAATGTCATTTATTTAAAAAATAATTGACATATATTGACGAGTGAAACTGTGCCTTTGAAATTCTGGGAGAATCTTTAAAGCAGCCACACTCTTCATTAATATTACATGATAATAGAAAAGTTAGCCATGCAATGCCTCCAACTAAAAACATGTGTACTTCTCCAGGGCTCAAATTTAAAATGCTTCAATAGATAAAGGGATTTGATAGGGTGGATATTTTTACAACCAAGATCGCTCGGTTTGTGTTAGGCAGGGGTATCGAGGGCTATGGAGTAAGGGCAGGTAAATGGGGTTGAGGTACAGATCAGCCTGGATCTAATAAAATGATGGAACAGGCTCGAGGGGCTGAATGGCCTACTCCTGTTCCTAGGTTTATCCCTGAAACCAATCCACATAAAATTGATATGATTTTACATATTGATTTTGCTCCTGTTAAGATATGTTTTAAAAAAAGTCAAACTTGAGCTGATTAGGATTGCCACTATCTAGTTTTGGGCCAGACTATCCAGTCTTTGAGTGGGTGCACATGAACTTTAAGTAAACCAAAGGTTTGATTTTTAAAACAAAATATACAATTTTGACTTATTCAAATTCTTAATTCAAATCTCTCCATGATCTCGCCCTCCCTCCCTTTATCTCTGTAACCTCCTACAACCCTCCGAGATCTCTGCACTCCTCCAACTCTGGTCGACTGCGCCTCCCAGATTTTCATCGCCCCATCATTGGTGGCCTTTAGCTGCCTAAGCCCAAAACTCTGACATTCCCTCCCTAAGCCACTCTACCTCTCTCTCTCTCCCCTTTAAGATGATCCTTAAAACCTACCTCTTTGACCAAACTTTTGGTCACCTGTCGTAATAACTCGTGTGGCTCGGTGTCAAATTCTGTTCGATAACGCTCCTGAGAAATGCCTTGGGACATTTTACTGCATTAAAGGCGCTATAGAAATGCAATTTGCTATTTCTGGGTCACATGATCGGAAGCATTAAACACCGAGGTTAAAGTTCCGATAAATCAAAGGCAGCGAATCAAATCTCAACTCAAACCAGGGTGCCACCGCCTGTTTCAGTTTTGTACTTGGCAAAAGGTGATGGGTTTGTGGGAATACCATCACCAGAAGGACTGTAGCAGTTCAAGAAGGCCCACCACCACCTTCGAGGCAATTAGGGATGGGTATTAAATGCCACCTTGCCAGTACTGCCCACATCCCTAGAACATAGGAAACAAATGAGGATATGAATCAGCAGAGTCCCAGGTTCCACCACCCTGGTCTGCAGATTACCAGCTGGGCTACAGTGCCCTTTGCCCTTTTACTCTATCGCACGTTTACTCAGCCACTTCAGTTTTGGATCCTGGGAACCAGTTCTCCACTTTTCACAATAGCATATTGTTGACCCTTGAGAAACTAGGTCTACTCTTCCACCACTGGGATAAGTGAGCTGGATTTGGTACAGTTCAAGCAAAGGGCAGGTTCATGGACACTGATCTTCCAGAATCCAACTTAAACGAGTGCCAGAATAACATTTTCTTCTAATCCACGGTCTCTCGCCAACCAAACTAAGTTACAAATTGTAAAATGTACTTCAAGGAGCAAATAAAAGAAAAACAGGAGCAGGCTTGTGCCCTTGTCTTCGTGCAATCTTCAGAGGCCGATTTTACAGGGTAAATTCTGCTGCACAGAGTACTGATCAATGCTGTCAAATACAGGAAACTCTTTGGTATCGAGCACTGACTGGACCGGAATGGTGCCGGTTGATTAAAAATTCCGGTTGACGGAGAGGGTTATCTACCGAGGCTATTTTTAACAAACAGAGTCAGACTCCTGTTATTGAGGTGTTCGGACTTCTGACAGTGCCAAGAAGCCGAGTAGTGGCAGTTTGGAGAACTACCCCCACTGACTAACTCGGCCACCCGGGAGACTCGGACTCGGCAACATTTCCGGTTATTGAGGTGTTTTCAGAGCATGAATTTTGCCGGTTAGAGAATTCCAGATATTTAGGTGCCGTTTAAACGAGAGTTTCCTGTACAAAGAATCTGATAAAACGACATCAAGCATTCATTCAGATGCCAACCCCAAGAAAGCAAGCAATGCATTCTCGCACTGATGTTGGAGACAACTCTTAATGAATGTTGATAGTAGCTATTAGCTTCAGTGATGATGGCTGTGAACACCGATTGGGGCAGATACCTGGCTGAGCAAGTTAATGTTTGTTTACTGTCTCCCAGTATAAAAGCATCAGCAAAATTGCTGGAGCTAAAAATTTGCCTTTTGGAACAAGTCCAAGAAGCAGCTCACACTATGGGAAATAACAACAGAAAATGCTGGAAAAACTCAGCAGGTCAGGCAACATCCGTGGAGAGAGTTTTGAAGAAGGGTCCAACCCGAAACGTCAACTCAAATTTCTCTCCACGGATGTTGCCTGACCTGCTGAGTTTTTCCAGCATTTTCTGTTGTTATTTCGGATTTCCAACATCTGCAGTATTTTGCTATCACACTATGGGAACTTGCTCTGGTAAAAGAATTAAAATAACCAACATTCCACTGCTTAACACACAAATTACTGTATAATCCAGTGCTGCACCGAGTCCCAATCCAAATGTCAACTTATTTTTTCTTCCCAATCTCTTTCCACTCCCCTCAAGCTTCTAAAGATTTCAATAGGGCCCGACACGACATACTCGTTGCCAGGTTGAAATCGAGCTGACTACAGTTTTGAACGTTAGGAAACCAATAAAGTCCATAAATTCCGCTCACCAAAGCTCGCCCCTCTAAGTTGGTACTATGAATGGACTTCTACGTCTGGACTGGGCACCGACCGGAATGCATTAAGAAATGTGATGCAAAGTTGTTGCAAAAACTTTGCTGCCCAGTGAACCAATTGGTAAGTGTGTGCCCAGCCACCCCTCTCCACCAACAAGTGGCAACTGTATGCCCACATCGCCGTACAAGGGATCAGTTTTTTAAAAACTCCTCCACTGCAATTATGAAAATCTAGGCTGTGAGCAAAGCTATTGCACAGTTAAGGGGATCCATTTCATGCTTCACTTGCCATCCACCACAGAAACCATCCCATTTACGTTACAAGCAGTTTGAGAACCCAAACCCAATTCAATTGAACGCTTGCAAAGCACCGTTTTACAGCTACCAGTGCTTTCATACCCGACTAAGACTCAGTGACCAGCAACGGCAAAACCATTTTGCCGATCTGTAGGGAGACAGGCAACCGAAGCTCACTAGCCACCAATGTTTCCCCTAATTTTCTTTTGGGTGCGCAGCCCCTTTAACGGGCTGCGAGGCCCATTCAAAGTTTTGCGCCTGCACAAAATTTCATATTTGAAAAGCCGGTCCAGGGCAGCACGGGATCGGCAGACAGCTGCACGGCCGCCCAGCTTAGAGGGAACGTTGCTAACCACCATTTTTTTTTTGCCACATTAACTTCACGTTTATGTTGCCAGTAGCTGTCTGTCAGAGATGCTTTTTAAAATCTATTTGGGTGGTGTGTGCTACCTCTGACAGCACTGTTTATATTCACAGATTATCGACTTCAAAAGATGCTGTCAGCGGCAAACTCAAAATATAAATGAGGTATGAGATAGAGCAGGGTGACTCAGTTTAGAGGATTACAAATCACAGATCAAATTTCCTTCCTTTCCTGTGGAAAGATATGTGACTTCCATTTAACTTCTCACCTAAACAGCACAGCCAGGATCAGTGGACAGTTGTGTGGGGGAAATCCAGAGAAGCAACTCCCTAAACCTTGTACCACTCAGCCAACCCGTGCATAAACAGGACGCAAAAAACTGCTTCCTTACCGAGAGAGAGAGATTTGAGAGAGGTGGTTAAAATCATTAACGGTTTAGATGGAGTAAATAAAGAGAAATGGTTTCTAATGGCTGAAGGGTCGATAACCAGAGGGCACAGATTTAAGGAGATTAGCAAAAGAACCAGAGATGACTTGAGGGGAAACCTTTTCACGCAACGAGTGGTTGGATTTGGAATGCACTGGGGGGAGGATCACAGAATCACAGAAACCCCACAGTGCAGATAGAGGCCATTTCGGCCCATCGAGCCTGCACCGACACATATCCCACCCGATCCCCGTAACCCCTACACCAACACATATCCCACCCTATCCCCGTAACCCCACGTATTTAATCCCCCTAACACTAAGGGTCAATTTTTTATCATAGCTAATCAACCTAACCCGCACATCTTTGGACTGTGGGAGGAAACCGGAGCACCCGGAGGAAACCCACGCAAACACGGGGAGAATGTGCAAACTCCACACAGACAGTCACCCGAGGCCGGATTCGAACCCGGGTCTCTGGCACTGTGAGGCAACAGTGCTAACCACTATGTCACCGTGCTGCCACCGATACAGATTCAATAGTAGCCTTCAAAAGGGAATTGGATAAATACTTGAAGGAGACAAAGTTGCAGGGATATGGGGAAAGAGCGAGGAGAGTGGGACTAACGGGGTTGCTCTTTGAAAGAGCCGGCGCAGACTCGTTCTGTGCTGTACTATTCTATGATTGTGATTTAAGATAGGAGAGAAAAAGCTAGGGTGAAGTAGTAGATTCTGAAGGAGTTTTTAAAAAAGGAGGCAGCAGAGAGATTTAGGGAGGAAATTTTATAGAGTAAGACACAGATGAGTGAGGGCTCTGCCACCAATTGTAGAGCAAAGGGAAGGGTTATATGTACAAATGGCTACCGTGAGAAAAATGGAGTGTTCGGGGAGGAAGTAGTAGGTCTTAAGGAGATTGCACAGATAAGGCAGAGACTAGCTGTGGAGGGATTTCAAAATTCAATGCGTTGGGGGAATAAGGCGCCAGTGAGGACAGGTGATGGGCAAACTGGGCCTTGTGCAGGACAGGATTTTTGCAGTAGAGTCTTGGACAAGTTGAAACATATGGAAGAAGGCAGGCCTTCAAGTGAAGCATTGGAGAGTCTGGAAGTGACAACGGCACATACAAAGACATCAAAAGCAAAAAGGTCGTGTTAGGGGCAGAGGCAAGAAATGGTGCGGAGGTGGCAGTCAGCTGTCTTTTTGATGCTGCAACAATTTGGGATGTGCAGGTGTACACTCGTGAAGTGGTGCGCCGATAACAACCTGGCCCTTAACATCAAGAAAACCAAAGAAATCATTGTGGACTTCAGGAAGTCTAAAGGCGGAAGTCACACCCCCATCCACATCAATGGGGCTGTGGTGGAAAGGGTGGACAGCTTTAAGTTCCTCGGAGTCCACATCACGGAAGACCTCTCCTGGTCCCTCAATACCTCCTCTCTGGTGAAGAAGGCCCAGCAGCGCCTATATTTCCTAAGGAGGCTGAAGGGATGTAACCTGTCACCCCTGATCCTCTCTAACTTTTACCGCTGCACAATAGAGAGCATCCTGACGAACTGTATCACAGTATGGTATGGCAACTGTAGCTCCTATGACCGGAAAGCCCTGCAGCGGGTAGTCAAAACTGCCCAACGCATTACCGGCACCCGGCTACCGACCATAGAGCACATATACCAGAAACGCTGTCTACGGAGGTCACGGACCATCATCAAAGACCCCACCCACCCCAGCCACAGTCTGTTCGCCCTCCTGCCATCTGGGAGACGCTACAGATGCATTCGCACCCGTACGACCAGATTTAGGAACAGCTTCTTTCCCAGGGCTGTCATCCTACTGAACTCCACAAATAAACTCTAAAGCCTGCACATCTGCCAATGCACTTTATTATGGTTATGTTAATATACTACAAGCCAAATGTATGTTGAATGTTTAAATGTCTTAATCTAAAATGTACACTCTCGGGAGCCGCAAGCCTACATTTCGTTGTACTGCACATGTGCACTAACAATGACAAAAGTTGATTTGATTTGATTTGGATGAACGGCAGAATCAGGACAATCCACTGAACACCGAGAGCTCAGTATCATTTGACACCATCTTAAATGCAGTTGTATTGCCCCAATTTATTCGAAGACCATGCAAAATTCCAGAACACAAGAGGGAACGGTAGCATAATGGTAATGTTGCTGGGCTAGTAATCCAGAGGCCTGGACAGATAATCCGGTCCCAAGGGTTCAAATCCCACCACAGCTGGAGAATTTAAATTCAGTTAATTAAATAAATCTGAAATAAAAAGTTAGCATCAGCAATGGTGACCATAAAACTACCAGATTGTCGTAAAAACCCATCTGATTCACTAATGTCCTTTAGGGAAGGAAATCTGCTGTCCTTAGCCGGTCTGGCCTATGCGACTCCAGACCCACAGCAATGTGGTTGACTCTTAACTGCTCCTCTGAAATGGCCCAGCAAGCCACTCGAGGGAAATTAGGGATGGGCAATGCTATCCTTGCCAGTGACGCCCACATCCCGTGAACGAATATTTAAAAAAAAGTGCCATCAGCAGCACTTCAGTGCAGCTGTTTTTCTTCACCTTCTCTCAAAGCAGCGATGCAATCACCAAGGAAAAGGATGGGAGAAGCTATCGAGCCAAGTACTGCAAAGGAACTCTTATCGGCAGAGCAGCAATCACTCCAGTGCCCGTCAATCCAACTCCCTTGCGTTGTTAAGTTTGGCAATTCCGTATTTCTTGCTTCTCCCCCACCCCACCGTCGGTTCATTATTTCAACAAAAACAAATAGATTTAAAACCATAAAGGGAGTTGGTTTATGAAAGTTGATTTAAAAAAAAAAATAAAACATGTTAGACAGTGACCATTCAAAAGTGAGTTTCTTGCATTGGAACATTACACAATATATATATACACACACACTGATCCCTTTGCGCCACACCACAAGACTGACAGTTTTACAGTTATCCTCAATTCAAGGGCTTCTCTCCACAGCCCAGCGGTCTTGTCTTGGGCAACTAGAGCCCAATGCAGATGGAGTGCAAGTGTGTGGAGATCGGACCCACCTACACCGTGTTTTGTACTGTTCTGCTTTCCAAAATGCTCATCAGCAGTTCCATGTTTAATCCCATCTCCACTGAAACTTGAGTTTTTTTTTTTTTTTTTTTTTTTTATTAAAGGAAGCCAGTATACATTCGGGTCAACAATTTAATTAAATCTATATTGTCTCTGCATTCTGCAGTAGTACTGAGACAAGAAAAGCCCACAGGAAGGGACAGACCAATGAGACAAGATAAGCAACAGAACAATTTGTTTTTAAAAGTGCAGTTTTGAGCTTTTCTTTGCAAAATATTTTCCATTGACAAAAAGATATCAGGTCAGTTACAGGCGGAGTTGGTAGCATTAAACTCTTCCTCAACGCCTTAGCTCCAACCTCAGGAGGACATTCCCCTTACAGTATCAACGTGGCATTCCCATTTCCCACATAAATCACCTTTTTAAGTCCCCGAACGAGACGGCCAGAATTGACGATACTTAAGTCTGAGATTATTTGGAGTAGGTACTTCTGCCCACTAGAAAGTGGGTGAACTAATTTTACTTAGGATGATTACAGCTGGCAAGGACCATTTTCTTTCCACTTCCTTAAGTTGGATTCTTGCCCTGGTGCCAGAATTGAAAGGGCAGTGTTGCAAACACACGGCAGCAGAAAATTGACTCAGTGAGGCATATTGTGCTAAGTGGAAGTTTTTCCTCAGAACAAAAAAGGATCAGCTAAAATGAACACAAAAAGTGATAGAAAAAGTAAAATACCAGAGATGCTGGAAATCTGAAATAAAACAGAAAATGCTGGAAATACTTGACAGATCAGGTAGCATATGCGGAGAGAGAAAGAGAGTTTACGTTTCAGATTGATGACCTTTTGTCAGAACTGCACATAAAAAGTGATCTTGGCAACATTTTCACGGGTGACCTCACTTAAGGTCGAGAGCTCCTCTAGAATAGACTTTAGCTCAAGGGCATCTTATGTACGCATCACAGCATGAGATAGAGTGCATGCAATGCAGATTCTAATGCCACTTTTTTCAATGGAGATCAGGGGGAAAGCACTCCAGTGCCTGAAGTCATGCCTGGCACAAAGGAAGATGGTTGTGGTTGTTGGAGGGCAATCATCTCAGCCCCAGGACATTGCTGCAAGAGTTCCTCAGAGCAGTGTCCTAGGCTCAACTATCTTCAGCTGCTTCTTAAATCACCTGCCCTCCATCATAAGGCCAGAGCTGGAGATGTACACAGATAATTGTAGTGTTCAGCTCCATTTATAATTCGGCATAACTAAACAGTCCATGCCCGCATGCAGCAAGACACGGACAATGTGCAGGCTTGGGCTCATAAGTGGCAAGTAATATTCACGCCACACAAGTGACAGGCAATGTTCCCTGTTATTTTGTTTGGCGTCGCGTGGTTTTAGCATTGAAAAACTGGCAAGCCGGCTGCGTGGGGTCTCTGGAGCGCTGCGCAGCTTACAGGAAACATTGGCTACAGGCAATCTAACCACCTTCCCTTGACATTCAATGACATCACCATCGACGAGTCCCCCACCATCAACATCCTGGGGATTACCAATGACGAAAAACCCAACTAGATCAGCCATATAAATGCTGTGGCTGCTAGAGCAGGTCAGAGGCTGGGCATTCTGTGCCAAGTGGCTCACGTCCGCACTCGCCAAAGCCTTTCCACCATCTACAAGGCACAATTCAGAAGTCTGACGGAACACTCTCCACTTGCCTGGATATGTGCAGCTGCAACAACATTCAAGAAGCTCGACACTATCCAGGACAAAGCAATCCAATTGATCAGCACCTCATCCACTAGCCTAAACATCCACCCCGTCCGCCACTGGTGCACTGTGGCTGCAGGATGCACTGCAGCAACTCGCCAAGGCTTTTTCAGCAACACCTCCCAAACCCATGACCTCCACCACCTAGAAGGACAAGGGCAGTAAGGTGCATGGGAACACCATCCCCTCCAAGTCACACACCGCCCTGACTTGGAAACATATCGGCGTTCCTTCATTATCGCTCGGTCAAAATCCCAGAACTCAGAATCTAACAGCACTGTGGGAGCACCATCACCACACAGACTGCAGCAGTTTAAGGTGGCGGCTCACCACCACCTTTGCAGGGATGCGCAATAAATACCAGCTTTGCCAGGGATGCCGACATCTCGAGAATCAATTATTAAGTATTCAATGTCCTTGGTTGTGTGCTGTTATTTTTAACTATCTCATGTTAATTATAATTCGGGCAGAGCACAGCTGCATGTAAACAAGAGACAGATTGTATAAAAGTGATCTCTTCAAGCTGCTTTACCACAGTTTATTGTTTTTTTGAAGGACAGAATGGCTTAACTATTACTGGTACTTGGCGAATGGGCAACATAGACAGAACCGAAGTGCCACAGGAGCAATTAGGAGTGTGACTAGGGACAGAGTTGAACTGGACTCTGAACTATTATTGATTCTATGGAGCTGAAGAGGATGGTGCGAGGCACAGAGACAGACATGTTTTTGTGAATTACTGCATGTGATGGTGATTTTTTTGGTAGAATGCGGTTTTGACTTAACCAATCAGAAACCACAGAGGGATGGTTTAGTGGTTTGATTGCTTCAATGGATCTAACTGGTCAAAGGGACTCTCCAACAGTGCCGCATTACAACACAACCAAGATCCTAACTTTTTTTTTTTTTAAAAGAAAAAACAGTTTTTATGGATTCAGAAGAGGAAAAGCAACTTACTAGGGTGGGAGTGAAGAGGGAGGTAAAACAAAACACTTTTTTTTCCCCATGTACAGGAAACTCTTTTTTATCCAGCACCGACGGGACCAGCGTGGTGCCGGTTTATCAAAAAGTCCGGATTACAGAGAGGTATAGTAAAAGGTACGAGAGCCCCGTACACGGCCACAGATCCAGGCGTCCCTGTTGCATGGCAACAGGTGCAGGAACCCCAGCCACAGACCAAGCGTCCCTGTTGCATAGCAACAAGTACAGGAACCCCGGTTACACGGCCACAGATCCAGGAACGGCCACTAATATGAAGTATAACTTACCTGAACCTACACCTGAATTTTGCCGGTTAACAGAGATTTCCGGTTATTTAGGTGCCGGTAAATCAAGAGTTTCCTGTAGTCCTTTTGCAGCAGAGACACTGATCTGAACTCCATCTTTATTCCCTGATTCTATGATTAGCAACATTCAGGGGCTCATGCATTAAACATATACAATGGCCCAGAAATTCGGGTCCCAACGCATGAGTACGGACGGAGTACTCACGCGTGGACCCGATGGAAGTGCCGGTTTCTTGCATGCACTACGTATGCGCGGGAAACCGGCATTTCCGATCCTCTGAACCAAGGGGTTCAGAGGTCGAACGCGTGCGCGCAGGAGTCTGCGCGTGCGCGTTGAACTTCCTTTTTTTTAAAAAAAACATGTTTGCCCATGTGTGAAGGCCTCTACTTTTTGCACATCTACAAACCAGGCGTAAGGACTTCATTTTAAAAGGTAAGTGGTCAATTAATTAAAATTACAACATTTTTCCACAGGTTTATTATTTTTAAATACTTTACAGTAAGGTAAGTGTATTTTTAGCCCCGATTTTTTATAAAATTATTTTTTTCAAAAATTTAAATTATTGTTTAAAATAGTTACTTAATGTTATTTATAGTTGATTTAAAGAGTGTGATTTTTTTTTAAATTTATTTTAAGGTTAAGTACTGTTTTGGGCGCCCGGAGTTTTCATGAGTTTGACAGGTCTTATGTCAAACTCATGAATGGACTTTTCCCTCCTCCGATTGGTTGCCCAGTGCTCACGTGATCCCAGCCGACGCATCGCACTAACTACGCCGCTGGATCAAGCAAGCACAGCGCGCCGGGACCTGGACCGGGCCACAGACAGGAAATCCACGCAGGCGCAGGCCTCAACTGCCGGCGCGCTAGGTAAGTGTAGGTCGGGGGCTTGCACCCGCGGGAAGCCCCCGACACCAATTTCTGGGCCATTATATACTTTTTGACTGTTTGTTACCAGCAGAGATACGCTTTCAAAACTAGTATTAGTAGATTTGTTCCCTGTATTCCTGAAAGAAAAACTTCCCGTGGGCAAAGTGTTTATAATACACGGGATTAAAAAAACAATTACAGGTACTGACGCTTTAAGCTTTGGCTCACAACTCTGACACCTTTAATAAAAGAAATGTTGAAGTAGCTTATTTTCAGATACAGGCGTATCCTGAAAAAATGCTTCACTAGTTTGCCAAGAACTATTGCAAGAGTTTGCAAGTATTGCAAGCAGCATTTTGTTGGGGCTCCTATGAGCTGCAGCTGAAAACAGGCAATTTATAAATCTCTGCCGCACCGCCCAACCCACTGAATCATTCAATCAACATTCAACAAACATTATACTTTTCACAAGAGAAATTTCAATTCTTGCTCAATTTTGGCACTGGGCAGATTATAGTTAGTACACTGGTTAAAAATGAAAACAGTTTGAGATAATCCTATGCTTGGACCAGGGTCTCCACAAGCAGTGTGTTCTTGAATTATATCCTTGGGTCCAAATTACACTTCAACCAATTATGTATTCATTTGGAGTTGACTATTTCCCATGGTTAAAAATAACGTGGAGCGGAAGGAAAAAGTAACCCAAAACTTCTTTCGTCAATTACCTTAGTTGTCAGATCCTGTTACAGAACTGCCATATGTACATTGATGTTAATTATTTACTTTAATTACAATATTTATGCTTTTATGGTACCATTCACAGTCTGTGCAAGCTCTCTACGAAACACAGGGCCAATGCTACAGCTGTAGGAATCGAAGGGTAGACTGTACAAAGGTAGCTAAAGGGAGTATGGCTGGAGTTTGGGGTTTACTAACCCACGAAACTGCCAAGTCCTCAATTCTCTCTCCTGTGGCCAGAGAAAAGCAAAACTGGTTTATTACAACCAGCTTAAACTGTATTCCACTAATTTGTTCTCCACCCATCAACCTGATTCTAAATAACCTTGCAACCTGTGAACCAACACAAACACAGTATTTATTTTTTTTAAATTCCACCCTCAACTTCCTCCCCTCCTCTCCCAAAGGCATCCTTACAGGGGTATAGTTTCATGGTTGTCCTCCTATACCCCATCCTCGTCACTGTGCTTCACTTGAAACTAGCCACTAAGTGTTGAGGAGCTCTTCCACCATGGGGATCATGATAGACACGCCCCAATTTGTCCACGCCCGACATCTATACACACACACACACAAACTTTCCAGGTTAGCGGACAGCATTCAGCAGCATGAACCTTTGCCAATTTTCTCCCTCAGTTATATATCGTAATTAAAGTAAATAATTAACATCAATGTACATATGGCAGTTCTGTAACAGGATCTGACAACTAAGGTAATTGACGAAAGAATTTTTGGGTTACTTTTTCCCTCCGCTCCACGCTATTTTTAACCATGTGAAATAGTCAACTCCAAATGAATACATAATTGGTTGAAGTGTAATTTGGACCCAAGGATATAATTCAAGAGCATACTACTTTCTATTGTACAGAGACCCTGGTCCAAGCATGGGATTATCATCGTTTTGCCTCCACCACCATCTCAACTGATGTGTCACTAACTGAACTCGGCACCAAACCAGAGACCTTTCCCACTCAGCTGCTCAACCCCTAAAAACGAAGCCAACTTTCGTTTCCAATTTAGCTAAAGCACTTCATTCACCTGGTCATTGACATTACCATGCAAGCATATGTTTTAATATACAAATTAGGTAAAAAGGTGACCTGTTAACTCCAGCCTTTGATAATTAGTTGATTGTTAATTGAAAATTTACTGGGTAAGTAACTAGAAGAGTCAACAGAGTCAAAGTGTGAACACACTTGGGTCTGACATTACAAATTTAACAGTAGTCTACACAGCAACCGATTACAGTGCGTCACAATGTGAACCTTTCCCACCCCCCCGGGCCAACACAACAGCAATGTATTCACAGGATCTACCCATAAAACACCACCCTACAAACCCCTATTGAGGTGATAAAACATATTTAATCCATGGTATAACATCACAACACTGACAATTGTAATGAGCATCATCAGGAGCTCTTTATGATAAATAAAACCTACAAACTACACTGAACATCTTCATTTTTATTTTGAATATGCAGTCTAACCAGCAAGTGTTGATGAGATCACAAAAGGATCTACCCAAGAGACATTACTGACGTCGATGGTATAAGGGAAATGAATTTCTGCACAGATAGTCATTAATCCATGTCTGCTTCTGCAATCTGGTCATTTCAACTGTCTATTAATTCAACTCTTTCACACTGTCAATCCCAGTATTACTCATAGTTCAAACCAAACGTGTTCGAATATTAACAGAAAGAAATAGAGGGGAAACTATTTAAGTAATTTCTAATTCTTTTAATGGTCTAGATTTTCTTTAAAAATGAGGTTCTGCTGGTGACACTTGCTCTTAGCTCAAGTACTTTGATTTTATAGCTTCTCAGTTCTGTATCAACTTCCTCCTACCTGCTTGCTTAATAAAAAAAATCACAATTCAATATGAATAATGAGATTGCACGGTGTCTGAATATAAAGCAACACTGTGACTGCTGATCATACCAGGAACCCAAGAACCTCACTGCGTGTGCAATCTGCTGTTTCATTTTAAAACAGATTGCACTCCCCTTCCAAATGGTTGCTTAAGGGATTAATTCAGCAGTTTCTTTTTGAATCATTCCCTACCTTCCAAATTTCTCTTTGAAAACCATATGCACCCCTCCTTTGACGATCTGGACCATGGGTTTCACAACGGCAACCATGTAGATCGCACCATATCCAGTGAAACAGGAGCCATGACTCGAGAAGGGCTCCTTAGACAACGACAGTTCTCCCGGCATCCCCCTCTCTCCCCGTAGCAAGATCACAGAATTCGGAGCCAAGAACCACCCAGTCTAGCAAAAGAGGCAACTAAGTGTGCCTGACAAATTACTTGGATCATGACGTGGACGCTTTTGCAATTACAGGAAACTCTTTGGTATCCGGCACCGACGGGACCGGCGTGTTGCCAGTTGATCAAAAATTCCGGATGACGGAGAGGGTTATCTACCGAGGCTATTTTTAAACAAAGAAAAATTTTAAAAAATCAAGAAATGTGCAGTATACAGTAATTGGGTACTCACCTACAGAATGTTGTGTTAAATGGATGGTGGAAGATGTTTGATTAAGTACAGTACTGCCAGTTGAGGGTAATGCAATGCAATGACTACCAGCAGCGTGGGAGACACACAGTACCCCTGTAAAATGGGGGGATCAGAAGAGACTACCGGCAGCGCGGGAGAGTCAGACTCCTGTTACAGGGGTATTGAGGTGTTCCGACAGCGCCAAGAAGCCGAGTCGTGGCAGTTTGGAGAACTACCCCCACTGACTAACTCGGCTACCACGGGAGACTCGGACTCGGCAACATTGCCGGTTATTGAGGTGTTGTTTTCGGAATGAGAATTTTGACAGTTAAGAGAATTCTGGATATTTATATGCCGTTTAAACGAGAGTTTCCTGTACCACTCAACGATATTATTCACCAAGCCACTTAATGGCACTGTTCAGTTTCTTTACTCAAGCAATGTAATGTTAGTGACCACTATGCAATTTCAAAATGTTTTGGTGGGTCTCAGAAGTTAATATTTCATAAACCATAAAATTCCAGATTAAGTTAGTTAATCTAAATCTTTCACTCCCCATTCCAATGGATACAACCAGGATGGATGGAGAGACAAACTAAATAATCAAGAAACACCAATAAATCAAAGTATTGAGGATGGGGCTGTAACTAATTATCCCTTGTGGCTCAATTCCTATGTATATTGATGCACTATCCTTAAACTAGCTATCCAACTTCATTGGAGAAAAGGTGGTACCCAAATGAAACAGGAATTTAAGCACAGAGCAACATTATAGCTTCTTTTAATCCTTGGATTATTCATAACAGTCCCAAACTGCAACTGCATTTGGGGAAAGGTCGATACACAAAAGGCAATTGTGGGACAATGAAATTTCCCACAATCCCCACATCACAATGACCAAAATATCATCTCAGATGGCCTTTTTAAAATAGATGCATTTAGGGATTTAGATCTCCCTGTAGACTCGGATACTATTTTGCAAGTGCACATTACATCATATGTGACAGTGATTGCCATTAAATACCTTTCATATTTTGTATACATTACATCGCATTTTTAATTACCGTACCAATTTTACTTTGAAAATTCAGTTGAGAACATTCAAAGCCCAAACCACACAGAGACTAATTAGCACTCGTGCTGCCGCCAGCTGCACTGGAAAAAACCCCACAAAGGAATAAACAGCACCATTAAACCCATCCTTTCCATCTCTTTAGCTAATTAAGTTTACCCATTCACCAAATTAATGTATGTTGTTAACAGAATATGTTGCAAAAAACTGAATGGGATTTGTACCTCTCTCACTGACAATCAATTAAATTGAATCTATAATATATCTATCTATAGATTTTAAAGTGTGTATAAAATATTTATAAATATATTTGTACACACAGAATGGTTTACTGTTTCACTAATAGATTTTGTCATTTAAAAATAGAAGTGACCTTTTACTTAACCGCTAAAAAATACAACGTTTTAAAAACATGGGATTTATACTCAAAGAACACATTTTATCTGCCGGATTATCATGCGGGAATCTTGCTTAACCCCAACATCCATTTTTAACAGGAGAGTAGCATCGAGTCCCTTTTCACCACTTTACCTCAAAACATGTTTATTCATGTTGCACCAAAAATGGTACTGATACAATGATACAAAAATATTGTTCATAAGCACCTTTACAAACTTCCCATAGAAGGGGATGTCTGTCAAACCCATGGTCTACATAGAATTAGAGTTTAACAGCACAGTAACAGGCCTTTCGGCCCAACACGTCTATGTCGGTGTTTATGCTCCACATGAGCCTCCTCCCATCGAGTCATACAGCACAGAAGGAGGCCATTCGGCCCATCGTGCCCGTGTCGACTCTTTGAAAGAGCCATCCAATTAGTCCCAATCCCGTGCTCCTTTCCCATAGGCTTGCAATTTTCTCCCCTTCAAGTATTTATCCAATTCTCTATTGAAAGTTATTGTTGAACCTCTTCCATCACCCGATCAGACAGTGCATTCCAGATCATAACAACTTGCTGTGTGAAAATAATTCTCATTTTCCCTCCGGTTCTTTTGCCAAATACCTTAAATCTGTGCCTTCTGGTTACTCAGTTGGCAGCACACTCGCCTCTGAGTTCACAGTCCCACTCCAGGGACTTGAGCACATAAAGCTAGGCTGGCACTCTAGTGCAGTGCTGAGGGAGTGCTGCACTGTCAGAGGTGCCGTCTTTCAGATGAGACGTTAAACCGAGGCCCCGTCTGCTCTCAGCTGGACGCAAAAGATCCCATGACACTATTACGAAGAGGAGCAGGGAAGTTATCCCTGGTGTCCTGGGCCAATATTTATCCCTGAACCAACATAACAAAAACAGATTATCTGGACTTTTTCACATTGCTGTTTATGGAAACATTGCTGTGTGCAAATTGGCTGCCACGTTTCCCACATTACAACAGTGACTCCACTTCAAAAAGTACTTCATTGGCTGTAAAGCACTGAGACATCCGGTGGTCGTGAAAGGCACTATATAAATGCAAGTCTTTCTTCCTTTACTGACTCTCCTGCCCATGGCAAGTTTCTCCTTATTTATTCTATCAAAACCCTTCACAATTTTGAAAATCTCTTAAATCTCCCCTGACCACCTCTGCTCCAAGGAGAATAACCCCAGCTTCTCCAGTCTTTCCACATAACTGAAGTTCCTCATCCCTGGTACCATGCTAGTAAATCTCCTCTGTACCCTTTCCAAGGACTTGACATCCTTCCTAAAGTGTGGTGCTCAGAAACATTCCACATTCTAACCACTGAGTAAAAAAGTTTCTCCTTAATTCCTTATTGGATTTATTATATTTACAGCCCCTAGTTTTGGATTCCCCCACAACTGGAAACATCTTCTCTGTCCACTCTATCAAAACCTTTCATGATTTTAAAGACCTCGATCAGGTCACCCCTCAGCCTTCTCTTTTCAAGAGAGAAAAAGAGCCACCCTGTTCAGTTCTGGTGTCATCCTTGTAAATCTTCTTGACATTTTTCCAATGTTTTGATATCCTTTTGGTAACATGGAGACCAGAACTGTGCACAGTACTCTATGTGCGGTCCAACCACGGTTCTATATAAGTTTAACACAACTTCTCTGCTTTTGAATTCTATTGCTCTAGAAATGAACTTTGTTTGCAATTTTTATGGCTATGTTACTACTTTTAATGATTTGTGAATCTACACCCCTCGGTCGCTTTGCGCCTCCACCCTGGTTAGACTCTTATTTTCCAAGTAGGTGGCTTTCTTATTCCTGTTACCAAAATGCAACACTTCACACTGATGTATTCAATGCTGAAGATTTTATTTATTTATTTATTAAACACAGGAGTCTTATTAATTCATCATGCAACATTAATCTTCAATTTCTCACACTTCAGTATTTTTCTTATTGGTTTTTGTGACAAGAGTGAATGCAAACATGACCAGATAAACTGTTCTCAACAGGAAATTATACAATGTATGACAACGCCACAAGTGTCGCCTCACCCTCGGAGAAGCTGGCTCCACACCCAAAGGGCTTTTTATCCAGTTTAAATTCAAAATCAATTTTATTAAAACTGGAGATCCATTTCTGGTATAAACAGAACAGCCAAAGGGATTTCTGAGTTCTGGCTTACATTACTGCCCTTGGAGTCCTGTAAACTCTCACAATCATGTCCAGGCTTCCATACTTCTTGCTCTCTCAAATCTCTGAGCAGCCTCCATTTAAAAAAGGTTATTTTCTCTGGAGACTCCTGTATATATACACGTACTCCATTTCTGAATCTCTTAATTGTGGCACCTTTTTCTGTGCTACATAAATGTGTACAGGATGTACACATTTTATATAAGCGCTACATAATTGCAAGATGTTTTAATTAAATGTTTCACTGCCCCGTGCACTTGACAGTTTCCAAGTCTGCACTTTGTGGTTATATATCCTTTAACAAGCAAGTATTGCTGTCTGAACTACTGCATGTTAAGCCGTCTTTGTCAGTGATTCTGCTCCAATGTAATTACGTGCATTAAGGGAAAATATACAAAATCACTTAATTTTACTGAATATGCATTTAAACGGACTAAAGCAACCGGCAATGCAAGCAGCTTGCAGTACCGAATGAGCTCCATATAGACTTATTAATCAGTCAGCCGCTAAACATCAGCCCCATTGAATCCCTCTGCGCTCCTTCCCTGCTGTCAACACTGCGATCTCTCCGATTGATCCTTCACACAAGAGGACGGCACAGGCTCAGACTGATGGTAAATTGTCTGGCGGTGTGGGTTGAAAGCCTCCTCCCCCTTAATTCTTCTCAGCAGTCCTTCCTTCCCCTTTTTTGTCTGTCCTCTACGTCAACAGCACGAACCATCGAAGTTCGCAGAGAAAAAAAAAGATGCACCAGAGATTGTCATCTCGACCCTGACGGCATTAACGCCACAGTCAGTCAACTATTAAATGCACAATTAAAAAAAAAAAAATCCCTACGTCGGTGGGGAAAAACCAGCTTCCAAATTTGGAAGATAACAAATTACGTTCGAAGTGGGTTTCCTTTTAAGACAGATTTCTAAAACAATTTGAATAGTTGGTTGTTTCGCAGTCCTGGACAAACCCAAGACATGACTTCCTGCATTTATGTCTGCAATTTATTGGAGGGCGGGTGGTGTCGGAGTAATATTCCTAACATACAAGAACTCCTCAGAGTATTCGAGATCCGAGTTAAAAGTATCTAAATACATTTAAAAGGGCTTACATATAAATGCAGGAGTAGTTAAGATAGATAATTACATCCCTCAAACATTCCTCAACTTCTTCATCTACATTGTTTCAAATTATGTCCTTGCGGGATAAGAGAGTTTAATTTTTTTTTTAAACTATTTCTTATTTTTAGCATTATAAAAGCGAGGAGGGCCTGCTGTTGAAAATACCTCGCTTCATACATCTTCCGTTATTTTACTAGCCTTCCCTCCTCCTCCTAAGAGCCGGAACAGTAATTCTTTTGGCTCAAGGAACAACTATTAAAACACAAGCACAATTGAAGAACTTGTGCTCATTTTTTTGTGTTGCAATTCTTTTAAGAACTCCCGGGACTGTGGTAAAAGTTAGAGTTTTCAGACTCCCATCTCTCTGTCTCGTTAAAATGTAGCGACCCCCCTCTCACCTCACACAAGAAATATTATAAATATATAAGGCAGAGCGAAGCACCAACTTACCCAAAAGTAACAACTTGACTTCCCGAGCCGCTTTCTCGCCGTCCTCCCGGAGATTTTTATCAATCATTTTCGAGCGCTCTGCGGCCGCCTTGTCTTCCGCGCTGATGGTACAACCCATGGCCAAGTTAAAAGCGGATTGAATTTTTTGTTTGCAAAGTTGTTCTCTTCTAATTGGTATTTTTTTATTCAGATTCCAAGTTCTTTTCCTTCCGTCTTCAACCTCCCACAAGAGAAAAAAAAACAGCGACCGCCTCAAAAAGAAACTTTTGATTAATTTTTTTTTAAAGGTTTCTTCTGCTTTGCTTTTTCTTCTCTCTCCTGGCGCAAAAGAAATGCAAAGAAAGGGCAAATGTTTTCTTCTTTCAGTGGCTGCAATGTTTTTTTTGCAATAAGCCCCTCTCTGTGTGTGTGTCTGTGCAGAGAGCTGGGTGCTTGCAGCGCGGCTCCGCCACACCCCTCCAACTCCAGTCTCTCTCCTCCGCTCCGCTCAGCACATAGACACACACACACACACACCCGGATGGGGACTGGGACTCCGGGCTGCGCCTGCGCGCGCTGGCCCCCTCCCCCCCCTGGGAGCTGTAGTTCTCCGCCCCGCCCCCGCCGGCCTCGCACGGCTGCTCACGAACTACAATTCCCAGCGTGCCGCGCGCCCCATTCACACCAAGCGCTTTGCCCCGGGGAGGTTGATTGGCAGCCTGGGGTTCTTTGACGGCTGCGCTGCGCGTCTATCTTGGCTGGTTGGGTGCCGCTGGGCATTTGGGCTTTCCACCACAGGCAACGCCGCTTACTCTCGAATGCATCATTGTTTCGACATGTTACACGGATTGCCACTTTATTTGCATAATTGCTTCAAATTCCAGCCACGTTTCTGAACCTCATTTTTGCTTTTCGTCTCTTTGCGCATTCATCACACTTTCGTTTCAGTGCTACAGTGTTATTTCATTTGTTCTGCTGCAAACTCAAGTGACTTGTTGCTAAACAACGGCATCCTGTCCACTGCTCTGACAGCAGGAAGGCAACGAAATCCCCAAGAATGAACCAATCCCGAGTTCACCAGCGTCTTTGGTCCCAAAAAATGAAGGGGAATCGCACAGACTTACTAACCTATTGACATGGAAACAGCATACAACCATCACAATACCTGCACCAATGTGTGTATTTTTTTTAAAAAGCACGCAATCACCACCCCTTTCAAAACTAATCAGATTCGGCTACTGTTGCATTTCTCTATGTCTTACCCCTGTTGTGTTTTTGGCCGCGTAGAATAAAACGATTTGGAGTGTGAGAAGGATTAAATAAAGCAAAATAAAACGTTCAAAGGCCAACTCACAGTTAGAAGTCTGAAGCAACTGTTACATTTATGTTTATGTAGCAATAAAGAGGGCGGTTGCTCCTGTACAATAAGAACACAAGCTGGATTGAAATTAATATATATTCTGCTGAACGCAATGATTTACGGAAGGAAGACTTGCATTTACATAGCGCCTTTAACGTCCCAAAGTGCTTCACAGCCAATGAAATGCTTTTCAAAGTGTAGTCGCTGTTGTTTCTGGAGGCAAATGATGCAGCCACTCTGCACACAGCAAGGTCCCACAAACAGCAATGAGTTCATCTGTTTTGGTGGCAGTGGTTGAGGGATGAATGTTGGCCAGGCGACTGGAAGAACTTCCGGCTCTTCAAAATAAATCACCACAGGATCTTTTACCTCCACCTGCGCAGGGAGTTTAGTTTCTCATCTGAATGGCAGCAGTTCTGACAACGTACTGAGGTGCTAGCCTAGATTTAATGTGTAAGTCCTGGAGTGAGGCTGGACCTTCTCCCTCAGGGGTAAGACTGCTACCGCTGAGTCAAGCTGACACGAATCAATTAATAACAATGAATCGAAATAATTAAAAGTTTCTTTCTTTGGTTGTGTCCATTAGGAATAGGAAAACGATATGCCCACATGCCCATGTGTCCATAGGCACAAAACATTGATTCATTCTTGAGAAGTTTGAACCAATCATAAAAAGAACATCACTTTCTCTCAGCACTTCACATTTAACTACTTATTTCCAGCCAGAAGGGCAATGGGATATGATCGCAAAATACTGCGGATGCTGGAAATCCGAAATAACAACAGAAAACACTGGAAAAACTCAGCAGGTCAGGGCAGCATCAGTGGAGAGAGAAACAGAGTCAATGGGATATGCATTACCATATTTTTAATACACATAGCACAGTTTATCTCATTATAAATATTATATTTTTGGTTTGTGGACTTTTCTTCATCATGACCTTGTAGGAGAAATGTCCTAAAATTACCTTAAAAGTGTCCTCACAATGGAACCCGGTAGTTAGACTGAATGGTAGAAAAAAATAAGCCATCAAAATGACAGGGCTGCAAGCTGCTTATTCAGGGGACATAAAGCTACCCTGTCTTATCTGGATCTGTTTTGTGACCCTTTTGTTAGCAAAAGTCTAAGAGACTAGGGAATAAATGAGTGATGTGGCGCATCAATGTGTCAGTGCTTCATTGATTTGGAGGTTATCAAGGGTACCAATGGGGCTGGATGAGGTGATTGACACCACCAGGGCTGAACTCTTCTAACATACGTGTCAGTCAGATTGACCAATAGAATCAAGGAGGTTTCTTTGGAAATATAAGAGTGTTTTTGACACTAAAACTCAGTATCAGTCTTCAGTCCTCAGTTCTCAGTCTTTAGTTCTTAGTTTAGTTCTAAATTTTTTATATTAGTTCTTATAGTAGCCGTGCACGAGGAGGGGTAGGAGGTCTTTACCGACTGAGTGTCAGCTGTTGCTCTGAGTCAGAAGGTTGTGGGTTCAAGTCCCACTCCAGGGACTTGAGCACATAAATCTAGGCTGACATCCCAGTGCAGTGCTGAGGGAGTGCCGCACCGTCGGAGGTGCCGTCTTTTGGATGCAACGTTAAACCAAGGCCCCGTCTGCTCTCTCGGACGTAAAAGATCCATGGCACTATTTCGACGAAGAGCAGGGGATTTATCCCCAGAGTCCTGGCCAATATTTATCCCTCAATCAACATAACAAAAACAGATTATCTGGTCATCGTCACATTGCTGTTTGTGGGACCTTGCTGTGTGCAAATTGGCTGCCGTGTTTCCCACATTACAACAGCGACGCCACTTCAAAAGTATTTCATTGGCTGTAAAGCGCTTTGAGATGTCTGGTGGTCATCAAAGGCACTATATAAATGCAAGTCTTTCTTTCTATATGTAGCAGGGTGTCTCTATAAAATTATAAAGTGCATCTCCCCCTGAACGAGAGATGTGCGAGTTAGGTTGATTGGCTATGATAAATTGACCCTTAGTGTTAGGGGGATTAAATACGTGGGGTTACGGGGATAGGGTGGGATATGTGTTGGTGTAGGGGTTACGGGGATCGGGTGGGATATGTGTCGGTGCAGGCTCGATGGGCCGAAATGGCCTCTATCTGCACTGTGGGGTTTCTGTGATTCTGTGATTCTGTGAAAGGTTACGGGCGTTATGATTGTATGGCTATACCAGCCAGATACAGATAGATATAAGTGTGTCATTTAGGTGATCAAGGGAGGTGAGATTTAAGCCAGCCAGTCCAGAAACAGCCACCAGTGCAGAAGAGGAATTTACCTAGGAGCAGGAGCTCCAGGAGGAATGGATAGCTCCTCTGCAGATGGAGATTCATTACTCTGATATATCAGAAAGCTAACACTGTCCTTTCAGAGGAAGGCAAGACAACCAGTTCATCCTCACCAGCTCATAAGGATGGGGTTGTATAAATTCTGGAAACGTTAGTAACTACAGTCCTCACCACTTATATCACCCATGCTCATGGCGGACAACAAAGTAATACCAGGCAGTTAACTATAACCATTTTCTTTCACCATAGAAGTCAATCACAAAGGAGCGGCTGACAACGTATTAAGCGTATTTTTTTCCCCCACATGGCAGCTGTCTTTCATTCTGCCCGCGCAATTCACACTTCATCTAGAGCCATCCTTTGTCTCTTAACCTGTCCCATTGCCATCTCCTCTTGCCTTGAATATCTCTTAATGCCTCTTTTCTTCTCCTGCCTTCCATCCTATCACAGACCTTCCCTTTTGTTCTTTCATCTCCTCCCCCATTTCCCAGCCCCTAAACTTGCTTAAAAATCTGTTCCTTTTCCTGCTAGTTTCCAGTTCTGATGAAAGGTCTTTGACCTGAAAGGTTAACTCGGTTTCTCTCTCCACGGATGCTGCCTGGCCTGCTGAGTTTTTCTAGCGTTTTCTGTTGTTATTTCAGATTTCCAGCATCTGCAGTATTTTGCCATTCCTTATCTGAGGAAGGATGTTCTTGCCATGGAGGGAGTGCAGCGAAGATTCACCAGGCTGATACCTGGGATGGCAGGAATGACGTATGAAGAGAGATTGGGTAGATTGGGCTTATACTCGCTAGAGTTTAGAAGAATGAGAGGGGATCTCATTGAAACTTATAAAATTCTAACAGGACTAGACAGGCTGGATGCAGGAAGGATGTTCCTGATGGCGGGGGAGTCCAGAACCAGGGGTCACAGTCTAAGGATAAGGGGTAAGCCATTTAGGACAGAGATGAGGAGGAATTTCTTCACCCAGAGAGTGGAGAACTTGTGGAATTCTCTACCACAGAAGGCAGTTGAGGTCAATTCATTAAATATATTCAAGAAGGAGTTAGATATATTTCTTAAGGCTGAAGGGATCAAGGGATATGGGGAGAAGGCAGGGACAGGGTGCTGAGTTTGGATGATCAGCCATGATCTCATTGAATGGCGGAGTAAGCTCGAGGGGCCGAATGGCCTACTCCTGCTCCTTTCTTCTATGTTGCTATGTAACGTATTAAGCATGTTGGCTATTTCGGATAATTCAATAAGCTCTTACACCTCCTTAAAGTGCAAATACCTTAATTACTTAATCTTCTGTACCTACCGTTTAATGGCTCTGATCATTAAAGTTATAGGTTGAAAGGAATAACTTAAGTTTAAAGACACTGACAGGTTCCCTTGTCATGTGATAGCCTCGAAAATATCCTGATATTTCTGTGGCAGAAGGTGTGGGGTGGGGAGCGGGGAGGAGGCAAATTAAACAAATCGAAAGAAATTGTACAGTATTTACTCATTTCGCACTAATCACAATAAAAGAGGTGCTCAGTACACAATAACCACCTGCACTCTCACTTACAGTGCCAAGAGCAAGCATTTTAGCATGAATTGATTGGTTAATTACACACTTTTCTTGAAGTCACAGATAGCTTAACTGTTTATTACAAAAGCAAAATACTGCAGATGCTGGAAATCTAAAATGAAAACAGAAAATGCTGGAAATACTCAGCAGGTCAGGCAGCATCTGTGGAGAGGGAAATAGAGTTAACGGTTCAGGTCGATGACCTTTCATCAGAACTGGAAAAAGTTAGTGTCCATCAGGTTTTAAGCAAGTGCAGGGGCAGGGAGAGGGGGGAGGGGAGGAAAGAACAAAAGAGAAAGTCTGTGACAGGGTGGAAGGCAAGAGAGATTAAATGAGAAAAGGGTTGATGGTGCAAGGCGAAAGGAGATGGTAATGGGACAAGTAAAGAAACAAAAGATGGGTCTAGAGGGGGTGTAAATGGGACTATCAGAATCATCAGCAACAGCTGCTGTCCAAAAAGATGGGGGGAGAGGTTATGGTCTGAAATTCTTGAACTCAATATTGAGCCCATGAGGCTGTAAAGTGCCGAATTGAAAGATGAGTTGCTGTTCCTCAAGCTTTGGTTGAACTTCATTGGAATAGTGTAAGAGGCCGAGATTGGGAGTGGGGCGGAGAATTAAAATGACAGGTGACCGGAAGCTCGGAGTCACACTGTGGATTGAATGAATGCCCTTATACCTCTCCCCTCCCCACTGTCCAGGGCCCCAAACACCCCTTCCAGGTGAAACAGCGATTTACTTGTACTTCCTGCAATTTAGTATACTGTATTTGCTGCTCACGATGTGGTCTCCTCTACATTGGGGAGACCAAACGCAGATTGGGTGACTGCTTTGCGGAACACCTCCATTCAGTCCGTAAGGGGGACCCCGAGCTCCCGGTGGCCTGTCACTTTAATTCACCGCGCCACTCTCACTCAGACCTCACCGTCCTCGACCTCTTGCATTGTTCCACGGAAGCTCACCACAAGCTCAAGGAACAGCACCTCATCTTTCGATTAGGCACTCTACAGCCCTCTGGGCTCAACAGAGAGTTCAACAATTTCAGATCATAACCTCGGCCCCTATCATATATCTATATCTATATATATAAAGCGGTTGGTTTGTCTGTCTGTCTGTCTGTCTGTCTGTCTGTCCGTCTGTCTGTCCGCTATACACTCAAAAGTTATAGAGCGTACTTACACATGTGTTATATCAAAAGAAAGGGTTTGATCAGGGGAGTGTCAAAGGCATATTTACTTTTTGGTCAGACAAAAATTGTTCCGACAGTATACAAAAAACGTTCAAAAATCCGCTCATTAGCAGTTGACCAATCCTACCGCTCATTAGCGTTGAGTGACGTGATGGTTGACCAATCCTACAGTTCAGTGACCTGATGATTGACCAATTGGTGTGTCACGGGCAGGACCTAATCCTGCAGCCTCCATTTTTTCCCCTGCTTTTCCTCAACTGCGTTGGCCCGCCGGAGCGGGAGGTGAGTTGGGGTCACTCGGGCCGGGCCTCACAACCGCTCGGCCCGAGACACACAGCGGCAGACCGGCAGCGGCCGGCCAACAACCCCGTGGCCCGACACACAAAGCAGGGGAGCGACAGCGGCCGGCCGTCAACTGCACGGCCCAAGACTGCGTCGGCCCGCCAGAGCTGGAGGTGAGTTGGGGTCACTCGGGCCGGGCCTCACAACCGCTCGGCCCGAGACAAAGAGCGGGGGAGCGGCAGCGGGCGGCCGTCAACCATGCGGCCCGACACACAGAGTGGGGGAGCGGCAGCGGCCGGCCGTCAACCGCGCGGCCCTCTAAACTGCCCTGGCAACGCCGGGCCCCCCCGCTAGTATATATATATATATTCTCTTTTTTTTTAATCCACACTTTCGTCTGGGCTTTTTTCTTCCCTCCCACATAGCAGCTGTCCTTCATTCTGCCAGGGCCATTCACACTTCATCCAGAACCATCCTTTGTTCCTTGAATATCTCTTAATGTCTCTCAATGTCTCTCAATGTCTCTTAATGTCTCTTAATCTCTCCTGCTTTCTATCCTGTTGCTGACCTTCCCTTTTGTTCTTTCATCCCCTCCCCCTTTTCCCAGCCCCTACTTGCTTTAAAATCTATCCCCTTTCCTATTTTTTTTCCAGTTCTGACGAAAGGTCTTCGACCTGAAACGTTAACTCTGTTTCTCTCTCCACGGATGCTGCCTGGCCTATTGAGTTTTTCCAGCGTTTTCTGTTGTTAGATTGAATGGAGGTGTTCCCCAAAGCGGTCACCCAATTTGCATTTTGTCTCCCCAGTGAGGCGACTGCATTGTGAGCAGCGAACACAGTACAGTAAATTGAAAGAAGTACAAATAAATCGCTGTTTCACCTGGAAGGTGTGTTTGGGACCCTGGACGGTGGGAAGGGCGGAGGTAAAAGGGCAGGTGTTGCATCTCCTGCGCTTGCACGGGAAGGCGCCATGGGAAGGGGAAGGGGTGTTGGGGGTGATAGAGGAGTGGACCCGGGGAGTGACATTGTTTCTTAAATATCTTTCAGTGTATACTGCTAACTAGGTCGAAACGTCAATCATATATTAGTTCAAATGCGAGAAGAGGTATTGCAAATCCAAAAATAGATATTTAATGGCATGAACGGGTTTATTTTTACTTCATTTGTATTCTGCTGATTTATATACTTTGGGCACTCACCCACTAAACCCCCACATATGTATCTCTTTATTTAAGTTTAAATATTCCAGTTTTACCATCCACTGCTTTAAGCTGTGGGGATTGTATTCAATGGACTGGCTACCTAATGCTGTTAACTTGTTAGCTATCTATCTAAGTAGTCTAATCCTCAATTAATCTCACCAATTTATATCAATCTCAAACACTGATCTCACTGTAAATTTATAATCAGCTAGCGGATAATGCTGAATTACTGTGACATAAGTAATGCTGACTATGATTTTAAAGTTAATAACAATTGTTGCCTGACCTTTTCTTTGATAATTGTCACGAAAGGACTAATTCATTCACTCAGTAGCTTGTGAAGATACTGATGGGAGGTTGGTAGTGTAAGGATTAATGTAATGCAAACTGGTTGACCTAAGACAGTTTGGTGTGCCAAATTTAGGTGACATTAACTTCGAGGCATAAACTGGGATGTAAACCCAGACCGTTCCTTGATAAGGAGTTAAGGTGAAGGGTTAAGGAATCTTCTGGTGCACTTGATTAATATTTTGGTCAGGGTATTGATCCCAGTGTTCTTACAAGCTACACATTGGAATATCCAGGATTACAATTACAATCAGCTGACTTCCTGCAATTTACTAGGAAAAGAAAGAACTACTTGGGAGTAAAAGGAAAATGTAAAGTTCTACCCTGGGAGGGAACAAGAAAGTCTTAAGTCTGAGAGGGGCTTAAATGTCTATTCTTCATGTGTGAGCCTTCATGGTTAAGTATTGGCGAGGCATCGAATTGTGGAGAATATCACAATTGAGCCTGATCCTCTCCTAACCCAAAGCCCACACCCGTCTAACTGGGAGTTACTGGGTAGAATTCAAGCGTAGAATTGCTGGCTATTTTTCCCCCTCATTAGCGCAGTAGCATCAAAACCAAATGTAACACACCTGCGGCAAAACCTGAAACGTTACTGCTTCGACATTCCACCTTCACCGTTAGTCCATAGGGGAGCGCTATGAATACCTTTAAAGGTATATTGTCGCTTGGTGAAGTTGACTGAGACCATTAGCTTGGGTTTGTAAAAAAACACACTGTGGGCTGTGTTGCAATTAATGATACAATGTCTTTAATTATTGTAATATTTTGGATTTTGTCTGAGTTGAATTTTGTTAGTTTATAATATTTCTGTTAATATTAAGAGCAGCATTTATTTTAATACATAAAGTCAGCAGACTTGAAATCCAGATTATAGAATCATAGAACAGTACAGCACAAAAGGAGGTTACCGTATTAGTTGGGAATGTTAATTCGTAAACTATGGGAATCTCGGGTATAATTTCAAGCATTTCTTGCCATTATGATGGAATGGATCTATACAATATCTAACCCGTCAGATGTCAGTTCATTCACTGCCCCCTTTAGGGATCTTAGCTAAAGAAACATTTGCACGTCTCGGGCGTCTACATCAAAGAATAGGCATTTCAAACAGGGTGGTAAATAAATGGCTTTTTTTCTCTCAGAGGCAGCAGCTTGGTAAAGTGGGAAGACCACATGCAGATTGGGTGACCGCTTTGCGGAACACTTCCGTTCAGTCCGCAAACGTGACTCCGAGCTTCTGGTCGCCTGTCACTTTAATTTTCCGCTCCACTCCCACTCTGATCACTCGGCCTTCGGCCTCCTACACTGTTCTAATGAAGCTCAATGTAAGCTCGAGGAACAGCACCTCATCTTTCGATTAGGCACTTTGCAGCCTTCTGGACTCAACATCGAGTTCAACAATTTCAGACCATAACCTTTGCCCCCAGCTGTTGATGATTCTGCTATTCCCATTTTCACCTCTTCTAGACCCATCTTTTGTTTCTTTACTTGTCCCATTACTTTTGCCTAACACCATCATCCCTTTTGTTTTTTAATCTCTCCTGCCTTCCACCATATCAGGGGCCTTCCCTTTTGTTTTTTCCTCCCCTCCCGCTTTCCCTGCCTCTGTACTTGCTTAAAACCTGTTGACGTAAGAAAACTACTAGGCACTTGGTCTGAATATTAAACAAGGCTTTAATCAACTGTTTTTCAACATGGAGATTGAGTTGTGTCCTTCACTAGTTCCTGTTAAAGAATGTCCTGCACAAGCTGGGCCCATGCCCAAGTATTTATACTCTCCCTGGACAGAGCCACCATCAGGCCACCCAGTATTACTTCATAAGTCATTTTCACATGAATGACAAGATTCATGTCACCTGTTATATAACAAGTTGTTGTTACATCTCTAACTTTTTCCAGTTCTAACGAAAGGTCATCGATCTGAAACGTTAACTCTATTTCTCTCTCCACAGATGCCGCCTGACCTGCTGAGTATTTCCAGCATTTTCTGTTTTCATTTCAGATTTCCAGCATCCGCAGTACTTTACTTCTGGATTAGTAAAGCGAACCTGTGCTGCTCATAACCTAAATACAGTGCTAGTTTGTTTAAGATTAGTTAGCTGGAAAGTGGACTGTTGCCCAGAAGTGTAAGTAGAGTTTGCAATTTTTATTAGTTTACATAGAACACGGTAGTAGGAAATTGACAGATCTTACTTTGAGAACCGTATTATGTGTTTTATGTAGAATAAACCCATTTTTCAGTGCACAATAATGCCTTGTATCATGAGAATGCCCTTTAGCCTGCATTCTGTAAAGACGAGAAAATATGTGGCTATGACTCTATGACATAACAAATGTTCTACGTTATGATCGTTTAACTAGATAGTAGGCAGTAAAGCTGCACTCCAGATCGTAAGGTACATAAACTCCACTTACAGGAGTGGCTAGTGATGTTGAACCTGAAAGAATATCTAGCAACAAACACCCAAAAATTTGTAGCAATTATGTTTCCCCTATAAATTTTAACGGTTGAATTTAGAACTCCAGAAAACAAATTGCTGCAAATGTAGCTTTTGTTGCTGCACACACGTTGGGTTTTGAGCCAAGTTCTCAGAGTGGAGTGATCCAGTCTATTCCTGGAACTCAGACTGTCCCACAAGAAAAGAAAAATCCTCAATGTTGTGACAACACCCTTCAAGTTTCTTGAAGTATAATGTGGCATTTGAAATGAATTATGGACTGTGTTGAGCCATCATATTTATTATATGGTGTCCGACCGTTCAACATAAACTTTATGAACATAAGAACTTAAGAAATAGGAGCAGGAGTAGGCCATTCGGCCCCTCGGGCCTGCTCCGCCATTCAATAAGATCACGGCTGATCTGATCTTGGCCTCAGCTCCACTTTCCTGCCCGCTCCCCATAACCCTTGACTTCTCGGTAGTTCAAAAATCTGTCTGTCTCAGCCTTGAATATATTCACTGACTCCGCCTCCACAGCTCTCTGGGGTAGAGAATTCCAAAGATTCACGACCCTCTGAGAGAAGAAATTCCTCCTCAGCTCCGTCTTAAATGGGCGACCCCTTATTCTGAAACTATGCGCCCTAGTTCTAGATACCCCCATGAGGGGAAACATCCTCTCAGCATCTACCCTGTCAAGCCTCCTCAGAATCGTCCATGTTTCCATAAGATCACCTCACATTCTTCTAAACTCCAATGAGTATAGGCCCAACCTGCTCAACCTTTCCTCATAAGACAACTCCTTCATCCCAGGAATCAACCGAGTGAACCTTCTCTGCACTGCCTCCAATGTAAGTATATCCCTCCTTAAATAAGGAGACCAAAACTATACGCAGTACTCTAGGTGCGGTCTCACCAACGCCCTGTACAGTTGTAGTAAGACTTCCCTCCTTATATACTCCATCCCCCTTGCAATAAAGGCCAACATTTCATTTGCCTTCCTAATTACTTGCTGTACCTGCATGCTACTTTTTTGTGTTTCATGTACGAGGACACCCAGATCCCTCTGTACCGTAGCGTTTTGTAGTCTCTCTCCATTTAAATAATATTTTGCTTTTCTATTCTTCCTACCAAAGTGGATAACCTCACATTTTCCCACATTATACTCCATCTGCCAAATTTTAGTCCACTCACTTAACCTATCTATATCCCTTTGGAGATTCTTTGCGTCCTCCTCACAACTTGCTTTCCCACCTATCTTTGTATCATCAGCAAATTGGGCTACAGTACACTCGGTCCCTTCATCCAAGTCATTAATATCGATTGTAAATTGTTGAGGCCCCAGCACTGATCCCTGTGGCAGCCCACTAGTTACAGTTTGCCATCCTGAAAATGACCCATTTATCCCAACTCTCTGTTTTCTGTTAGTTAGTCAATCCTCTATCCATGCTAATATATCCATCCAACACCATGAGCTCTTATCTTGTACAGTAACCTTTTATGTGGCACTTTACCGAATGCCTTTTGGAAATCCAAATACACTACATCTACTGGGGCCCTCTTTTCCACCCTGCTGGTTACATCCTCAAAGAACACGAATAAATTTGTCAAACATGATTTCCCTCTCATAAATCCATGTTGACTCTGCTTGATTGTATTATGATTTTCTAAATGTCCTGCTCCTACTTCTTTAATGATGGATTCCAGCATTTCCCAATGACAGATGTTAGGCTAACTGGCCTATAGTTTCCTGCTTTCTGTCTCCCTCCTTTCTTGAATAGGGGTGTTGCATTTGCGGTTTTCCAATCTGCTGGGACATAGAAACATAGAAACATAGAAGATAGGAGCAGGAGTCGGCCATTCTGCCCCTCGAGCCTGTTCCGCCATTTAATGAGATCATGGCTGATCATCCAAATTCAGTACCCTGTTCCTGCCTTCTCTCCATATCCCTTGATCCCTTTAGCCTTAAGAAATATATCTAACTCCTTCTTGAATATATTTAATAAGTTGGCCTCAACTGCCTTCTGCGTTGAGAATGCCACAGGTTCACCACTCTCTGGGTGAAGAAATTCCTCCTCATCTCTGTCCTAAATGGCATACCCCTTATCCTTAGACTGTGAACCCTGGTTCTGGACTCCCCCGCCATCGGGAACATCCTTCCTACATCTAGTCTGTCTAGTCCTGTTGGAATTTTATAAGTTTCAATGAGATCCCCTCTCATTCTTCTAAACTCTAGCGAATATAAGCCTAATCGACCCAATGTCTCCTCATACGTCATTCCTGCCATCCCAGGTATCAGTCTGGTGAATCTTTGCTGCACTCCCTCCATGGCAAGAACATCCTTCCTCAGATAAGGTGACCAAAACTGCACACAATACTCAAGGTGTGGTCTCACCAAGGCCCTGTGCAACTGCAGTAAGACATCCTTGCTCCTGTACTCGAATCCTCTCGCTATGAAGGCCAACATACCATTTGCCTTCTTAACCGCCTGCTACACCTGCATGCTTACCTTCAGCGACTTGTGTACAAGGACACCCAGGTCTCGTTGCACTTCCCCTTTTCCCAATCTATTGCTGTTCAGATAATAATCTGCCTTCCTGTTTTTGCCACCAAAGTGGATAACCTCGCATTTATCCACATTACACTGCATCTGCCAACCTGTCCAAATCTTACTGGAGTTTCTTTGCATCCTCGTCACAGCACACACGCCCACCCAGCTTTGTGTCGTCTGCAAACTTGGAGATATTATATCTAGTTCCTTCGTCTAGATCATCATTAATATATATTGTGAATAGCTGGGGTCCTAGCACCAATCCCTGCAGTACCCCACTAGTCACTGCCTGCCACTCGGAAAAAGACACGTTTATTCCAACTCTTTGCTTCCTGTCTGCCAACCAGTTCTCTATCCAAGTCAGTAGCTTACCCCCAATCCCATGTGCTTTAACTTTGCACGCCAATCTCTTATGCGGGACCTTATCAAAAGCCTTCTGAAAGTCTAAATACACCACATCCACTGGTTCTCCCTTATCTATTTTACCAGTTATATCCTCAAAAAATATCAGTAGGTTAGTCAAGCATGATTTACCTTTTGTAAATCCATGTTGACTTTGTCCGATCCTGTCACTGTTTTCCAAGTGCTCTGCTATTGCATCTTTTATAATGGACTCTAGCATTTTCCCCACTACTGATGTCAGGCTTACTGGTCTATAATTCCCTGTTTTCTCTCTACCACCTTTTTTAAATAGTGGGGTTACATTAGCTACCCTCCAATCAATGGGAACTATTCCAGAGTCTATAGAATTTTGGAAGATGACCAGCGATGCATCTACTATTTCTAGGGCCACTTCCTTAAGTACCCTAGGATGTAAATTATCAGGTCCTGGGGATTTATCGGCCTTCAATGTCGTCAATTTCCCTAACACCATTTCCCTACAAGTACTGATTTCATTCAATTCCTCCCTCTCATTAGACCCTATGAGGGAAAAATTCAGTATCGCACCGTTTGGGGCACCATTAGCGGCCATGTGCAAAGTTTAGCGCCTGGCGCTAATTATCGCCTCCGACGGCAAACTTGGCTTTTATCGCCCCTGGAGGTGATTGGAGCGCTAAATCAGATGCTTCACACCTGTCTTAAGGTGCAAAGACCGAGGAGCGAGGCGCTACCTCACAGCGCTGGCGAAGCTCATGTGATGTCAGTCAGCAATGGAACACAGACACACTGGCTCCGGCCAGTTCTTAAAGGGGAGTTCTGACGAAAGGTCATCGACCTCAAACGTTAACTCTGTTTCTCTCTTCACAGATGCTGCTTGACCTGCTGAGTTTCTCCAACATTTTTATGTTTTTATCTTAAAGGGGAGGGTTGATTTTGCACTCCATCCACATCCTGCTCATTGCAGCCTTGAATCTCGGCCTGGAGAGACCTGTACATCAAATCTGCTGGAAAGAACAATGAAGATACAAGGAAGGGCAAATCAAAATCAACCTGCAAAGTGCTGCTCAGCACCCAAAACTCCTTCACACAGTGTTGAATCTCTCCAGAAGTCTCTCTCTCTCTCTCTCTCTCAGAATGCATGGTGCAAAAATGTCACTAACTAAAAAAGGCAGGAAGCGGTCGCTTTTAAAAAGTGCTCCCCCAGTCCCTTCCTGACTACAAAACGCTCCCCTCAACCTGTCGTTGCTAGCAGCAGGCGGTAAGGCAGGGGGCGCCACTCAATATCCGGTCCGGGGTGCTACCGGGGCATTGCGCACTCAACTGACGTCACGATCTGCCAGTGCAGGAGATCGTGGCAGTAGTGTTCAGCGCCGCCGCAAAATGTCTAGTTAATTTCGCAAGCGGTGCAAACATCGCCGCGCCCGGGCGCTAGTTGCTTTGCGCCCCATTAGCGCCCTCTTAAGGCGCTAAGGGAGGTGCAAACAACTGAATTTTTCCCCCTATGTTCCCCGACATCTCTGGAAGGTTATTTGTGTCCTCCTTTGTGAAGACAGAACCAAAGTATGTATTTAATTGGTTGCCATTTCTTTGTTCCCCATTATAAATTCCCCTGATTCTGACTGCAAGGGACTTACGCTTGACTTCACCAATCTTTTTCTCTTCACATATCTATAGAAGCTTTTACAGTCAGTTTTTATGTTCCCTGCAAGCTTACTCTCATATTCTATTTTCCCCTCTTAATTATTCCCTTTGTCCTCCTTTGCTGAATCCTAAACTGCTCCCAATCCTCAGGTGTGCTGCTTTTTCTGGCCAATTTATATGTCCTCTCCTTGGATTTTATGCTATCCCTAATTTCACTTGTTAGCCACGGTTGAGTCACCTTTTTTGTTTTATTTTTATGCCAAACAGGGATGAACAGACCTTGCCAGAATCTAGGGAATCTTGGAAGATTACAACTAACGCCACAACTATCTCTGCAGCCACTTCTTTTAAGGCCCTAGGATGCCGGCCATCAGGTCCAGGGGACTTGTCAGCCTTTACTCTTTTTCTCTAGTGATAGTGATTGTTTTAAGTTCCTCCTTCCCTTTTCCCCACTGATTTTCCACTATTTGTGGGATGCTTTTAATGTCTTCTACCATGAAGACAGATACAAAATATTTTTTCAAAGTCTCTGCCATTTCCTTGTTTTCCATTATTAATTCCCAATCTCATCCTCTAAGGGACCAGCATTTACTTTAGCTACTCTCTTCCTTTTTATATACTGTAGAAGCCCTTACTGTCTGTTGTTATATTTCTTGCTAGTTTACTCTCATAATCTATTTTCTCCCTCTTTAATTTTTTTAGTCATCCTTTGCAAGTTTCTAAAAATGTTCCAATCTTCTGGCCTACCACTAATCTTTGCAACATTGTATGCCTTTTTTTCAATTTGATACCGTCCTTAATTTCCTTAGTTAGCCACAGATGGTTCATCCTTCTCATAGAGTCTTTCTTTCTCACTGGAATATATCTTTGTTGAGAGTTATGAAATATCTCCCTAAAAGTCTACTACTGCTTATCTACCATCTTACCTTTTAATCTATTTTCCCAGTCCACATTAGCCAACGTTGTCTTCATACCCTTGTAATTGCCTTTATTTAAGTTTCAGAAACTAGTTTCAGAGCCAAGTTTCTCACCCTCAAACTGAATGTGAAATTCTATCATGTTATGATCACTCTTCGCTAGAGGATCCTTTACTATGAGATCATTAATCCTGTCTCATTACACATTACCAGATCTAAAATAGTCTGTTCCCTGGTTGGTTCCACAACATATTGTTTTAAGAAACTGTCATAGAAACATAAAAATGTAGAAGATAGGAGCAGGAGTAGGCCATTCAGCCCCTCTAGCCTGCTCCGCCATTCAATGAGATCATGGCTGATCATCCAAGTTCAGTACCCGGTCCCTGCTTTCTCCCCATACCCTTGATCCCTTTAGCCTTAAGAAATATATCCAACTCCTTCTTGAATATATTTAATGAATTGGCCTCTACTGCCTTCTGTGGTAGAGAATTCCACAGGTTCACCACTCTCTGGGTGAAGAAATTCCTCCTCATTTCTGTCCTAAAAGGCCTACCCCTTATCCTTAGACTGTGACCCCTGGTTCTGGATTCCCCGACCATCGGGAATATCTTCCCTGCATCTAGTCTGTCCAGTCCTGCCAGAATTTTATAATTTTCAATGAGATCCCCTTTCATTCTTCTAAACTCCAGCGAGTACAAGCCCAATCGACCCAATCTCTCCTCATACGTCATTCCTGCCATCCCAGGTATCAGCCTGGTGAATCTTCGCTGAACTCCTTCCATGGCAAGAATATCCTTCCTCAGATAAGGCGACCAAAACTGCACACAATACTCAAGATGTGGTCTCACCAAGGCCCTGTACAACTGCAGCAAGACATCCTTGTTCCTGTACTCAAACCCTCTCGCTACGAAGGCCAACATACCATTTGCCTTCTTAGCCACCTGCTGCACCTCTATGCTTACCTTCAGCGACTGGTGCACAAGGACACCCAGGTCTCGTTGCACTTCCCCTTCTCCCAATCTATTGCCATTCAGATAATAATCTGCCTTCCTCTTTTTGACACCAAAGTGGATAACCTCACATTTATCCACGTTATATTGCATCTGCCATGCTTCTGCCCAATCACCCAACCTGTCCAAATCTTACTGGAGTTTCTCTGCATCCTCGTCACAGCACACACGCCCACCCAGCTTTGTGTCATCTGCAAACTTGGAGATATTATATCTAGTTCCTTCGTCTAGATCATTAATATATATTGTGAATAGCTGGGGTCCAAGGACCGATCCCTGCGGTACCCCACTAGTCACTGCCTGCCACTCGGAAAAGGACCCGTTTATTCCAACTCTTTCCTTTCTATCTGCCAACCAGTTCTCTATCCAAGTCAATACCTTGCCCCCAATCCCATGTGCCTTAACTTTACACACTAATCTCTTATGTGGGACCTTATTGAAAGCCTTCTGAAAGTCCAAATACACCACATCCACTGGTTCTCCCTTATCTATTTTACTAGTTACATCCTCAAAAAATTCCAGTAGATTAGTCAAGCACGATTTACCTTTTGTAAATCCATGTTGACTTTGTCCGATCCTGTCACTATTTTCCAAGTGCTCTGCTATTACATCTTTTATAATGGACTCTAGCATTTTCCCCACTACCGATGTCAGGCTTACCGGTCTGTAATTCCCCGTTTTCTCTCTACCACCTTTTTTGAATAGTGGGGTAACATTAGCTACCCTCCAATCTATGGGTACTGTTTCAGATTCCATCGAATGTTGAAAGATGATCAGCAATGCATCTACTATTTCTAGGGCCACTTCCTTAAGTACCCTAGGATGTAGATTATCAGGCCCTGGGGATTTATCGGCCTTCATTCCCCTCAATTTCCCTAACACCATTTCCCTACAAATACTGATTTCTTTCAGTTCCTCCCTTTCATCAGACCCTATGTTCCCCGACATTTCCGGGAGGTTATTTGTGTCCTCCTTTGTGAAGACAGAACCAACTATGTATTTAATTGGTCAGTGTGGTAAACCACTGTTTGTATTCCACTGTGTACATGCCTGGACATGCCTCGGCTGACTCCTCCCACAAGTCCTAGTATAAAGGTGACTGCTCCCCAGCCCTTTGTATTTCTGGACCGGTCGACCACTCGAGGCAGACCTTCATTCTTTTGTTAATAAAAGCCTTTAGTTACTCTTAACTCTCAGTCTTTTATGAGTAATTGATAGCGCATCAGTCAGCCATTTCTTTGTTCCCCATTATAAATTCCCCTGATTCTGACTGCAAGGGACCTACGCTTGACCTCACCAATCTTTTTCTCTTCACATATCTATAAAAGCTTTTACAGTCAGTTTTTATGTTCCCTGCAAGCTTACTCTCATATTCTATTTTCCCTTCCTTAATTAATCCCTTTGTCCTCCTTTGTTGAATCCTAAACTGCTCCCAATCCTCTGGATTACTGCTTTTTCTGGCCAATTTATATGTCCTCTCCTTGGATCTTATGCTATCCCTAATTTCCCTCGTTAGCCATGATTGAGTCACCTTTTTTGTTTTATTTTTATGCCAAACTGGGATGAACAAATTCTGTAGTTCATCCATGCGGTCTTTGAATGTTTGCCATTGCCTATCCACCATCAACCCTTTGAGTGACATTCCCCAATCAATCCTACCCAACTCGCGCCTCAGACCATCGTAGTTTCCTTTATTTAAATTCAGGACCCTAGTCTCTGAGTCAACAACTTCATTCTCCATCTTAATGAAGAGAGGATTGGTCCCCTGACCTGCTTCCGTTAAAACCAGAAGTGGGCGGGTTGGAGGCAGGTTAGGGTTGGGTTTGAAAATTTTAAAAATTTTACCTTCCCACCCGCCCCAACCCACCCGTCCATGGGGGTTAAAATACCCCCCCCCATTGCTAATAATTGATATTTGCTGGAAAGTGCTCATGCTCAGCTATTCAGTGAGAACAGGATCAACTGCGATGCACTCCACAACTGAATAACCTGCCAACATTTATTTTCTGTGCTCAAAAATGAAAGAGTAGTTATTTTGGATAAGCTACTGGAGAGTTGCCATCATTCGTGGAGCCGTAACCCAGCAACCGCCACGGCCTTCAGGCGGGCAGGAGAGAAAACTTGAAAAGCATGTATTAAAATAAGTGCCACAGAAATAGACACTCATCCACAGAGCTCCTCATTGTACATTATCATGTTTTTTGTAAATCTATTTTTATGAAGCTGATACAACGCTGGAGTAAAACATTGTTTTTCTTCATCTGTAATCAAAAACCCTTCATTAAACAGCAGCAGAAACTTCAATCACATGCTCCTTGCATCTCCTAACTTGCCTTTAGGTGTTAGCTGTGGCTCAGTGGGCAGCGTTCTCACCTCTGAATCAGAAGGTTGTGTCCCAATTAAGAGACTTGAGTGCATAATCTAGGCTGACTCTTCGGTGCAGTACTGAGGGAGTGTTGCACTGCTGAGAGTGTTGTCTTTTGGATGAGACGTTAGACCGAGGCCCCGCCTGCCCTCTCAGGTGGACATAAAAGATCCCTTGGCACTTCTCGAAGATAAGCAGGAGAGTTCACCCCGGTGTCCTGGCCAATATTGATCCCTCAATCAACATCGTTAAAACAGATTGTCCCAGAAATTGGGGCGCATTGATTTTTGGGTGCACGGAAAAGGGCAGGCGTGGGGCATAGGGAACGGTCCCTGCGCCTGAATGGTGAGGCCCGAGGCCCACCCAATATTGGGCCTCGGGCCTCATTACCATTGAGATGGGGAACCATGGACAGTAACAGGCAGCTCGTCAGTGCAGCGAAATGGAAGATCTGGTCACTCAATCATCAGCAGTGGCCCGGAGCTAAGTGCTTAAAAAGGCTTGGGAAGGGGGTGACCAGGACGGGATGTCGGCTGGGGGGTGGGAGGTGGGGCACCTACTGGCAGCAGTGATTGAGGTGGGGAGAGCGACCCACGTTCATCATAGCATCATAGAAATTTACAGCGCAGAATGTGGTCATCCGGCCCATCTTGTCTGCGCCGGCCAACAAAGAGTTATTCACCCTAATCCCACTTTCCAGCACTTGGTCCGTAGCCTTTCAGGTTACGGCACTTCAAGTGCATATCCAAGTACTTTTTAAATGTGATGAGGGTCTCTGCCTCTACCACCCTTTCAGGCAGTGAGCTCCAGACCCCCACCACCCTCTGGGTGAAAATAGTTCTCCTCAACTCCCCTCTAATCCTTCTACCAATTACTTTAAATCTATGCCCCCTGGTTATTGACCCCTCTGCTAAGGGAAATAGGTCCTTCCTCTCCACTCTATCTAGGCCCCTCATAATTTTATACACCTCAATTATGTTAGATCCGTGATTCTTAAAATAGGCTGTTTCCCAAGAACTACACGGAGGCTGTAACTTAACAATCAACAGGTGTTTACTGGAGTAGGGTAGTCTCAAGACTGGGAGTACAGAGGCATGCTCAAGGCATATATACAGGTGTGCTCACTGCCGGTACTACAGTATACAGGAGCTGTAAAAGTAGTTCTCTCTTAAATGTACATACACTACAATTCCTCCCCTTTTAGATTAACACTACCCATAACATTCAAATAACAATTAACACTTTAACATGCACATTAAACAGAAATAGTCCATTTATAAATTCAGTCTTTGGGGCGGCTTCCTGATCCTTTCTGGATAGCGCCTTTCCTGAGGTTCTTGTTCTTGGTGCGGAGGCGATTCTGGCCCCCTTCCATCGGTTCCCACTGCTACTGTTTCTGAGGTAGATGCTACCGGTATGTCGGGTTCATCCCCAGGTACGCGAGACATGGGGTTGACTCGTTCCTGTGACGCTAAGATCTGGTCGACGTGGCGTCTCACAATGTTCTCCCCGACATCCACTGTGTACATTAATGGCCCCTGCCATGTGCATATCGTTCCGGGTTGCCATTTCTCTGTTCGGTCATCACGGGCCAAGACTGGTTGTCCTACATTGAAGCTCCTTGTCAGCTTCTCATTGATGTGCTGGAATTGTTTATCCTCAACATTTCTTCGCACATTTGGTCTGAGCAAATCCAGACGAGATCTCAACCTTTGGTTAAAGAACATCATGGCCGGGGTCTGGTTGGTGATTGTATGTGTCGCATTTCTGTAGGCTAACAGGAAATTGTCCACCTTATGCTGCAGTGGAATGTCGTCATCGCACATGGCCCTTACTGCTTTTTTAAAGGTTTGTACAAACCTCTCAAACCTCTCATTGGTGGCTGGATGATACGGAGCGGAGGTGTAATGCCTTACCCCATTCCTTTTCATAAATCTTCGAAACTCTTCGGACACAAACTGTGGTCTGTTATCAGAGCAAATCTGCTCTGGCAAGCCGTTCCTGGCAAAGATGGTCCGTAGGACTGCAATAGTTTTCTCCGTGGTGGTGGAGGACATTTGGATCACCTCAGGCCATTTCGAGTGCGCATCCACAGCTATTAAAAACATTGAGTCCATGAATGGACCAGCAAAATCAATATGCACCCGTTGCCATGGAGAGGAGGGCCACTCCCAGGGGTGTAGAGGGGCATGTGGTGGTGCATTTTGGACCTTCTGGCATCCTGAGCAGCTCTTAGTTAGGTCCTCGATTTGTTGATCAATCCCCGGCCACCACACATAAGCCCTAGCAAGGCTTTTCATTTTCACCCCTCCTAGATGACCTTTGTGAAGCTCATTTAGCACTCTCTCCCTTAACTTGGGTGGAATTACCACTCGGGATCCACACATCACTGTCCCCTGGCATACTGACAGCTGTTCTCTTCTGGATGAGAATGCTGGCAACAGTGAGTCGCCATGTGTTGGCCATCCCCTCACCGTCAAATCATATACCCGAGACAGTGTCGGATCATTGCGGGTCTCCTTCTCTATATCCGCGTTAGTTACTAGCAATCGTTCAATTATTGACGAATAAAATATCTCGATAGGGTCCACTGCTGGTGCTTCCTCCACAGTAGGCAGTGGCAAGCGTGATAGCCCATCAGCATTTCCATGCTGTTTCGTGCCTTTATATTCTATTTCATATTGGTTCACCCCTAGAAAAAGGGACCATCTTTGTAACCGTTGTGCAGTCATCACCAGAACGCCCTTCTTTGGATTAAAGATGGAGACAAGTGGTTGGTGGTCAGTCAGCAAGGCGAACTTCTGTCCATGCAGATAGTGGTTGAATTTTTTTACTCCCCATACTAGGCTGAGGGCCTCCCTGTCGATCTGGGCGTAGTTGCGCTCGGCTGAGGTTAGTGACCGAGACGCAAAGGCTACTGGCCTCTCCAACCCGTCTGGGAATTTGTGCGATAACACCGCTCCAATACCATAGGGTGATGCATCACATGCCAACCGGATTGGTAGTGCTGGGTTGAAATGGGCCAACACCTCTTTTGATGTGATCAAATCTTTGCACTTCTGGAAAGCTCGTTTACATTAGTCATTCCACTTCCATAGTACCCCCGTTTGCAGTAGGGTATTCAGTGGGTGTAATACTGTAGACAAATTTGGTAAGAACTTATGGTAGTAGTTCACCAAACCGAGGAACGACCTCAGTTGTGACACATTTTCCGGTGCTGGAGCCTTGACTACTGCCTCAATCTTTTCAGGGGACTTATGTAACCCCTCTTCGTCAATAATGTGGCCACAATATGAGATCTGCTTCTGGAAAAACTCGCACTTGTGGCGATTAGCTCGTAGCCCATATTCCTTTAATCTAGTGAGCACCTTCTCCAGGTTGGCGAGGTGATCACTGTCATTTTTGCCCGTGACCAGGATGTCGTCCAAATAACACTGGGTCCCTGGAATCCCTTGCAGGACTTGATCCATTGCCCTTTGCCAAATAGCCGGGGCCGATGCTACCCCGAACACCAGTCGGTTGTATTGATAGAGACCTTTATGAGTGTTGATCGTGAGGTATTGTTTCGAGGCTTCTTCTACCTCCATTTGCAAGTACGCCTGGGCCAGATCAATTTTGGTGAAGCGTTTACCTTCAGATAGCGAGGCGAAAATATCCTCAATCTGTGGAAGCGGATATTGTACCGTGTGAAGGACTGGGTTCACTGTCACCTTAAAATCGCCACAGATGCGGACCTTCTTTGGTTCCCCAGGCGTATTACTCAACGACCTCTTCATTACAGGGACGATGGGTGTAGCCCTCTCGCTCCAGTCTACTTTGTACAGTACTCCTGAACGTTCCAACCCTTCCAGCTCTGCTTCAACGGCTGGTCGGATCGCATAAGGCACCGGTCTGGCCTTAAAAAACTTTGGACTTGCATTTTCCTCTATTTTAATCGTTGCTGTTATGCCTTTTAGTGTTCCGAGTCCCTCCTGGAACACTTCTTGTGCGTCAGTTAGCATTTTTGACAGTCGTCCAGGTGTGGCGTCGTCATCCTTTTTGGCCTCAACCTTCAGTGCCTGTATGGAATGCCAATCTAATTGTATCTTCCGGATCCATTCACGTCCTAGTCGTGGTGGTCCTCCATCTGGCAATACATATAGGTCCATTTTAGGTATTTCCTGGCCTTTGTATATCACTTTCACCCTTATTTTCCCTTTGGGGTAGACTTTTTGCCCCGTGTACATCTTCAAGACAATCTCTGTAGCTTCCAAGGGTATATGTGAAAATAGCCGCTTGTAGTCCCTTTGGTTTATGACTGTTAGGGTTGATCCAGTGTCCAATTCCATTTTCACTTGGACTCCGTCTATCTTGAGTGTGACCCAGATAGTCTGGTGATCCTCCATTTTGGTTACCTTATGTAGTTTCAGACAACCTAGCTCCTTGCTTCCGGAGTCTGTATCACTTCCCTGTTCGTCTGAACTATTGTCCATCACCTTATGTACCTTTTTGTACTTCTCCTGTGGAGATTTCTTGCTGTTGGTTTTCTTCCCTGACCTGCAGACTCTTGCTATGTGTCCTGTTTTTCCACACTGTCTGCACACTTGGTCCTTGAACCAACAATCCTTCGGGTCGTGTGTTGTTCTGCCGCAGCGATAACACTTCCCTGCTCCATATGACATTTCATTGGTGCCGTATTCTTGCGGTCTCCGTTGTATCTCTGCAGCGCCCCGTGCGGCTGCTTCGTGTGATACTGCCATGCTGAAAGCCTTGTCCAGCGTAAGATCCTTTTCTGATAGAAGCAGTTTCTGGGTTCCTTCACTTTGGAGCCCACACACAAACTTGTCCCTTAACGTATCTGATAGTCCCACTTCAAACTGGCAGTATTTTGATAACTTGCGCAGTTCCGTTAAGTACTCAGCATTACTTTCGTCTTTATGCTGGTTCCTTTTGTGGAACTTAAATCTTTCTGCTATCAGCAGCGGTGTGGGGCTTAAGTGGTCCTGTAGGATTTCTACTATGCTTTCGAAATTCTTATCCACGGGCTTCTCTGGGGTTATCAGGTTTCGCAGTAAGCCATAAGTTTTTGCATCCATGGAATTTAACAAAACCAGTGCTTTCCTAGCATCTGGCACTTCATTCACCCTGCAGTACACCTCAATGCGTTCCACATATGTCGCCCAATCTTCGACTTCATTGTCGAACGCCGTGATACTGCCACTCTTCGCCATCCCTGGGTGTGATTTAACTGTCTAAAATGGCATCTCCCGCGCTCTCCCTTCTTCTCCGCTGGCACAAAATGGTGTCTCCCGCGCTTTCCTTCCTTCCCGCGCTCGCCCTTCTTCCCCGCTGCGGCTTCTAAAAATGGCGTCTCCCGCGCTCTCCCTTCTTCTCCGCGGCTCAATGGCGTCTCCCGCGCTCTCCCTTCTTCTCCCCGCGGACGCAGTTCAGCCCTTGAGCCCTGGCTGTGCTCTGCGCGTTCTCCTGTGCGCCTTTCCCATTGCCGTCGCTCGGTCCTGAACCCGGCTGCTGCTTTACCCTCTCTCTCTCTCTGTTTGTTTTTCCTCGACGCCGCTCGGTTTTCAACCCCCGGCCGTGCCCTGTGCGCGTCACCCTCTCTCTTACCCCGTCGACGCTGCTCGGCTTTTCTACGCCGTCGGTTGGCTCCAGCTGCCGCTGTCCGGGAAGGGTGTGCGCTGCACCTGTTGCCAGTCTGTTGCTGGATCGTTGTGGCTGGGGAACCAAGCCCGGCTCTCAACAGCCTCTCCTGCGATGTTTACTTTCTGCCGGATGACTGGGTGGATGCTCGTGGTCGACGCCCGTGCTTCTGGCCTCGACTTTCTTCCACCGTCCTCCTGGAGCGAATCCTTGAAGGGAAATGCAGAGTTGCAGGCAGATTCGAATCGACCTCGTTGCCACTGTTAGATCCGTGATTCTTAAAATAGGCTGTTTCCCAAGAACTACACGGAGGCTGTAACTTAACAATCAACAGGTGTTTACTGGAGTAGGGTAGTCTCAAGACTGGGAGTACAGAGGCATGCTCAAGGCTTATATACAGGTGTGGTCACTGCTGGTACTACAGTATACAGGAGCTGTAAAAGTAGTTCTCTCTTAAAGGTACATACACTACAAATTAGGTCTCCCCTCAGTCTCCTCTGTTCCAAAGAAAACAACCCCAGCCTATCCGATCTTTCCTCATAGCTAAAATTCCCCAGCCCCGGCAACATCCTCGTAAATCTCCTCTGTACCCTCTCTAGTGCAATCACATCCTTCCTGTAATGTGGTGACCAGAACTGCTCGCAGTATTCTACCTGCGGCCTAACTAGTGTTTTATACAGTTCAAGCATAACCTCCCTGCTCTTATATTATATGCCTTGGCTAATAAAGGCAAGTATTCTGTATGTCTTCTTAACTACCTTATCTACTTGTCCTGCTACCTTCAGGGATCTGTGGACATGCACTCCAAGGTCCCTCTGATCTTCTGCACTACTCAGTGTCCTACCATTTATTGTGTGTTTCCTTCCCTTGTTAGCCTTCCCCAAATGCATCACCTCACACTTCTCCAGATTGAATTCCATTTGCCACTGTTCTGCCCACCTGACCAGTCGATTGATATCTTCCTGCAGACTGCAGCTTTCTTCTTCATTATCAACCACACGGCCAATTTTTGTATCATCTGCAAACTTAATCATACTTCCGACATTCAAGTCCAAATCATTGATATATGCCACAAAACGCAGAGGACCCAGTATTGAGCCCCGTGGAACCCCACTGGAAACAGCCTTCCAGTCACAAAAACACCCTTCGACCATTACTCTTTGCTTCCTGCCTCTTAGACAATTTTGGATCCAACTTGCCGCTTTGCCTTGGATCCCATGGGCTTTTACTTTTATGACCAGCTTGCCATGCAGGACCTTATCAAAAGCCTTGCTAAAATCCATGTAGATTACATCAAACATGCTACCCTCATCGACTCTCCTTGTTGCCTCCTCAAAAAATTCAATCAAGTTAGTCAGACACGACCTTCCCTTGACAAATCCATGCTGACTGTCTCTGATTAATCCGTGTCTTTCTAAATGAAGATTTATCCTGTCCCTCAGAATTTTTCGAATGTGATGTCGGGAGGAGCGCTCCTGTTCTTCACAGTCAGCTAAGTATATTTTAAAACCTTACGTTGGTTGCAGCCTAACGGGCGGTCCTTAGAAGGACTGCATGTTAGTCCTCATGCAGACCTGGCTTTCTTGAGTAAAGCTGGCGCTGGCTGCCTCAGGGCAAATGTGACTTGCAGTGGGGGCTTCAATTGGGCATGAGGCCCTCTATTTGCGTTTGCAGAGGGCCAACACCTGTTTCAGCCGTGTGCATTGCACGCCGATTTTATGGCCTTTACCAATATGTCGGGTGGCACACTACTGGCTCGCAATGAGCAAGCGCTTCCTGCTCACCACATTGGGGCGTGGAGGCTGTTTAGTGCCTGAAAAATGGGTGCGGCATGGACAAATTTCTTGGCTAATATCTGGTCATTGGCCCAGAAATTCGGGTTGGAGGCTTCCCACGGGTGCAAGCCCCCGACCTGCACTTACCTAGCGCGCCGGCCGTTGTGCTGTGGGCCCGCGTGGGATTCCAATCCTGGGCCTGCTCCAACTGCCGGTGCGCAGTGCTTGCATATCCCAGGGGCGCAGTTAGTTCGAAGCATCCCCTGGGATCATGTAGGCCATGGAGAGCCAATCGTAGCAGGGAATCTCTATTCATAGATTTGACAGGAAGACCTGACAAATCTATGACTACAATTCAGCCCCAAAACATAACTAAAACTTCAAATAATTTTTTTTTTAAATCACATTTTTAAAATAACTATAAATTACATAAAATAACTATTTTAAACAATAATTTAAACTTTTGAAAAAATTAATTACAGTTTTTAGCAGGGCGAAAAATAAACTTACCTTTCTTTAAAGTGTTTAAAAATAATAAACTTGTGGAAAAAATGTTTTAATTTTACTTACTTCAGCACTTACCTTGTAAAAAGCAGGCCTTGTGACTGCTTTTTAAAAGCGTAGCTGCTGGAGAATTACCCTCCCGGAGAAACCTGCAAAAAAACCAGAAGTTCCAGGCGTACGCGCTGCCTCTCCAGCGCACGTGTTCGACCTGTGAACCCCTTCCTTTAAGGGAACAGAAGTTCCGGTTTCCCGCGCATGCGCAGTGCATGCACGAAACCGGCACTTTTGTTGGGCCTACGCATGAGTACCCAGCGCGTACTCACCCGTGGGGACCCGAATTTCTGGCCCAACTCATTGCTGTTTGTGGGAGCTTGCTGTGTGCAAATTGGCTGCTGCATTTCCTGCATTACAACAGTGACTACACTTCAAAAGTATTGCGTTGGTGGTAAAGCACTTTGGAACGTCCTGGGGTCATGAAAGGCGCTATGTAAATACAAGTTCTTTCTTTTTTGCCTTTGTTGGCATTTCGTACTCAAGTCCAGTAACTTCTCCATTCTAGACTCCCATAAAACAGTCCACTTTAGAGCAACTTATTGAGTGATAGTCAACAGTTGTTTACTAAGAAGAACAACAATTTGTATTTATATAGCGCCTTTAACATAGTAAAACGTCCCAAGGTGCTCCACAGGAGCGTCATCAAACAAAATTTGACACCGAGCCACATTAGGTCAGGAGGCAAAAAGCTTGGTCAAAGAGATAGGTTTTAAGGAGCGTCTTAAAGGAGGAAAGAGAGGTAGAGAAGCAGAGAGGTTTAGGGAGGGAATTCCAGAGCTTAGGGCCTAGGCAACAGAATGCATGGCCACCAGATGGAGCAAAGAAAATCGTGGATGCCTAAAATGCCAGAATTAGAGGAGCGCGGAGATCTTGAAGGGTTGTAGAGCTGGAGGAGGTTACAGAGATAGGGAGCGGTGAGGCCATGGAGGGATTTGAAAACAAGGATGAGAATTTTAAAATTGTGGAGCTGCTGGACTGGGCGCCAATGTGGGTCAGCGAGCACAGGGGGTGATGGATGAACGGGACTTGATGCAAGTTTGGATACGCGTAGCAGAATTTTGGATGAGCTCAATAATAGATAGAGGTTATGAAATCTCTCAATGACTGTAATCTTGATATAATATTCACCAACTGTATCATTTTATAAAATAAAATGGCTGTGTGATCTCTCATGTACATATCTGTAAACATTCCCATCCCAATGCTTGGGCGAGCTCGCAGCCTGGGAGTCTTGTGTTATACATAGAAAAATACAGAAATTACAATGTGGGAGCAGCCATTAGATCCAACCAGTCTGATGTAATAAAGACTCACTACGCACTTGGTTGTACATAAAGCAAGGCTTTAATCGACTTGTAACAAAACATGGAGGTCTAGTTAGTAGTCACTAGCTTCCTGTTTCCAGATTGTCTCTGGCCAAGTTGGGCCCACGCCCGAGTATTTATACTCCTCGGACGGCGTCCTCAGCTGGCCGTTCAGTAGTACTTCCTGAGTTACTTCTTGTAGAAGTTGCGATTTATGACAAAGTCCATGTTGGTGTTTACCCTCAATATGAGCATTTGGTTCAAATCACATTTATCTGCATTGGAAGTGAATTTCACAGCCTCATAACTCTCTGTATAAAGAAGTTTGTTTTGCTCTCGGTTTTAAGTTTCCTACCTTTAATCTTGTATCTGTGGCCCCTCATTCTGGACCCCTCAACTACTGGAAACAGTGCCCCAAACTTTCACAATTTTAAACACTTCTATTATGTTGACCCGTAATCTGCATTGTTCTAATGAAAAATTTTTTTTTTTTCAAATCTTTCTTCGTATTTGTATTTCATCCTCGCGGGCAGCATCTTACTGAATCTGCCTTTTACCCTCGCTAAATATACTTCCTATTCAGTGCAGCCCAATACTGCACACATTACTCTAACTGAGGTCTTATTTGGGTTTATCTGAGCTCCTCTAATTCTGTCCTCCTGAGCATCCCTGATTATAATCGCTCAACCATTGGTGGCCGTGCCTTCTGTTGCCTCGGCCCTAAGCTCTGGAATTCCCTGCCTAAAACTTCCCGCCTCGCTACCTCTCTTTCCTCCTTTAAGATGCTCCTTAAAACCTACCTCTTTGACCAAGCTTTTGGTCACCTGCCCCAATTTATCCTTATGTGGCTCGGTGTCAAATTTATTGTCTTACAACACTCCTGTGAAGCGCCTTGGGACGTTTTACTATGTTAAAGGCGCTATATAAATACAAGTTGTTGTTGTTGTCTTATATTATTACTTCATATGCACTGCATTTCCCCCATCTACCATTCAATGAGATTTGTCAAGCACGATCGCCCTTTTTAAATCTGTGCAGGCTACTTCTAACTTTTTGTCGAGATACATGGTAACTTCATCCTTAATTAGAGTCTCTAAAATTCTCCCTACCACAGATGTTAAACTACCTGGCCTGTAGTTACCCAGATTAGCTCTGTCTCCAATTTCAAAAATTCATACTATATTGGCTATTCTTCCAGTTACCTGGCACATAGCCACACTCAATACTGCCCTGAAATACAGGGGGTAATTTTTACCTTCACCGCCTGGGCGGTACAGATCATCCGTCCATTGTAGAGCCCAATAATTTTCATCCCATTGATTTCATGCCAGTAATTTCTATGTAGATTTGTATTATGCCGATTAGACATAAACTAGTGAGAAGTTTTGCAGGGTTCTCCTAATTTTTTGCCATAACTTCAGGAGAAGGTCAGCGGAACTCCCGGAGAAAGAGCTGTTTATGCTGTTCCCTCTGGGCTTCTGCTGATTTTACGTCGAAGTTACTGCAGGAGATTAGGATAATCCCGCAGATCTTCTGCCTAGTTTATGTTTAAACTATATAATGCAAAGAAAGAAAGAACTTGCATTTACATAGCGCCTTTCACGTCCTCAGAATGTTCCAAAGCATTTCACAGACAATTCATTATTTTGAAGTGGAGTCACTGTTGTTATCTAAAAAGAAAGAAAGACTTGCATTTATATGAAAGGATATTTACTAGTCCTAGCCCCTTTGGGGCTATCCCGGATCAGGCGTATTTCTCAGATGTTCACTTTCAACTAAAGGTTGAGGTAGCCGAATCCTAAAGACGCTTAATGGGTCTAAAGATCCGAGCTTTCTCTCCCTAAAGGAAAGGAACAACCCGAGAATGTTACCATCCTCCAGATAGCGCTTTTAATAAGTTTAGCTAGACTGTAACGTCCCGGATAATGGGCCAGAAATTCCAGGCCAGAAGCGTGAGTACGGTCGGGGTACTCACGCATCTGGCCGTTGGAAATGCCGGCGTTCAGCAGGAACAGCGCATGCGGGGAACGCCGGCATTTCCAGACCCGAGGTCTATTCACAGCGCGTGCGACTGCACAGGCAGCGCTTGCGCAGTGAACTTTGTAGATTTCACTGATGGATTCAGTGAGGGTAAGTCCCTAGAACTTACACTTGAAAAAAGCAAGTGTAAAGTTGTTCATTGGCTGGGGAAGGAGATATATTTTACGGAGGAGCTTATGAAATGCAATATTTAGGTTTGGGAAAGGGAGGGAAGTTATTTTAAGAAATTTTAAGTAAGTTTTAAACTTTAATTTTTTTTTTTTAAACGGGTTTTCAGAATGGTAGGTAGAAGGAGCAATTGTGGCTGTGTGAATGGAATGTGAGAATGAGTTATGTATGTATGTCCACATATATTCCTTTACGTATATGTATGTATGTTTTATATTCCTTTACTAATGTGTATGAATGTATATTTTTAATTATGATTTTCCAATAAGTTACTTTCTCTGAAAGTCATAATTAAATAATACATTCATACACATAAGTAAAGGAATATATACATAACACGCAAAGGAATATATACAGACATACATACTTTCAGAAGCTCCACGATAAGAAATATCTTCCTCCGCAGCCTCTGGAGCAACTGTACCCATGCTTTTTTCATGTGTAAGTTGTAATGACTGGACCTCACTGAAAGCATTAATGAAAGCGGCGAATTATACTGCGCACGCGCTGCCTGTGCAGTCGCACGCGTTCTGCCTCTGAACCCCTTCGTTCAGAGGACAGGAAATGCCGGTTTTCCCCACATGCACTGTGCATGCTGAAAACCGGCATTTCATCCGGCCAGATGCGTAAGTACCCCGACCGTACTAGCGCATTTGGAAGGGAATTACTGGGCCAACATTTTACATGTCAATAAAATAAAAAATTTAACAATTGCACGACTTGCCCCCTCGCATCTGCGACTGAGGGTCCAAGGAGGTGCATTGCGCAAGAGGTCATCATCGTATGTATCCTCACACTGTTCCCTTTGGGGAACTGTATGAAGTGGTGGAAGGATTTATGGCCGTGATTAGCGCTCATTCCGTGACCGTAACCATCTTTGAATCAGCCATTAGGGTGGTTAGTCCTATGGCGGGAGGGTTTTACGGGCTCCCACAACCCATCTGAGGGGGGGGGGGGCCACCAACACCCACGGACGCAAGTATCCCGCTGGATGTCCACCCAGAATTTAAAGTTGGAGCTCCGACTCCACTTGCCGGGACTGTCTGGAGTGGGGTTCAAAACCCTACTCCTTCTGGCCCAGCGGCGGGGATGCTTACTGCTACGCAAAAGGCCCACTCCGCACAAAAGGTGACACCCATACGTTTCCTGCGCCTTTTCCCTCCCCGTGACTGGAGCCCTATGCTGCCATTTCACGTTGCTAATTGGATTGGGCCTTTGCCTGAGCTGCCACACTCAACGCCCTGTAGGCCTCAGAATCGGCGCTCGCCCTTCTCTGGCGCAAGAAACTTGGCCAGGATGGAGAAGGTGAGACAGAGAGCAGAGCGCTTCAGCACTGAGGCTCTGGGCCAGTTGGTGTCTGCAGTTGAGCGCCGTCGAGATGTTCTGTATCCTGACAATGGCAAGAGGCCGAATCAAAAGGCTTACCGGCGATCTTGGAGGGAGGTTTCTCAGAGTGTCAACTCCAACAGCATGGCGACCAGGACCCCTGTTCAGTGCAGGAAGAAATTCAACGACCTCACTCGGGTCGTTAGGGTGAGTGCTGGTTATGCAAACTTCTGATTCCCTCCATCTGCACCTGACTTCGAGCACCCTGTTGCCATGATGCCCCAATGGCCATCTGTCAGCAAGCACCCATGGCCCTTTCTGGGCACACACATGGACATTTCACTCAAGGCCACATGTAAGGGCTCTTGCACCATGGGGGGCATGCGATGATCTCTCAAGGCCTCATGTAAGGGCTCTTGCACCATGGGGGGCATGCGATGATCTCTCAAGGCCTCATGTAAGGTCTCTTGCACCATGGGGGGCATGCGATGATCTCTCAAGGCATCATGTTACAGAGCTTCCCCTTCTTTCCCCTGCAGTCCAAGCTGGCGGCGAGGCGAAAGGACCAGACTCGAACCGGTGGCGGGCCTCCACAAGTCGTCACTCTGACGGATCTCGAGGAGAGAGTGCACCAGATTCTTGGAGGACGTCTGTCTGGTCCTGTTACCACTGCAGCTGCCGACCCCATTTCTGACAGCGAGGGTAAGGCTCTCTCCTTTTTCAGCTGTTTCCTTCCACTTGGTCCCCCCGCCAGCATGCTTCCTCAGTGTGCCGCAATCTGGCATGCCTTTCCGCCAACCTGTCCTTTTGCTAAAGCCACTCTTCCACCTCCCTGCTTTCAGATGATGCATCACCAACTCAGGCTCAACGCCCTGAAGCTGCCAGTGCCAGTGCCTCCGGAGGCGAGGATCAGGAAGAAGCCGGACCATCCGTTCCAATCTCAGGGGAGCATACACATCTACAGACTGGGGATAGTAGTTCCCTGGAGGGGAGGGGGGGGGGGTGATGCGCTATCAATTACTCATAAAAGACTGAGAGTTAGAAGAGTAACTAAAGGCTTTTATTAACAACAGAATGGAGGTCTGCCTCGTGTGGTCGACCGGTCCATGATACTAAGGGCTGGGGAGCAGTCACCTTTATACTAGGACCTGTGGGAGGAGTCAGCCGAGGCATGTCCAGGCATGTACACAGTGGAATACAAACAGGACAAACAGGAATACAAACAGTGGTTTACCACATTCACCCCTTGTTTAAAATTGAGTCCGGCGGGGTGAAGTGTATTAAAAGTTAGTGTATTGGAGTCTCTCCGGAGGTCTTGTCTGCCGCTGTGATCTGCGTGGCGACGGCAGGGGTAGTGAAGTTTCCGGCGTCGAGTCCAGCGTAGGCTGTGGCACAGGCGTGTCGTCCTCGTAGATGTCGAGCGGGTCGCGGGGCCCAGGCCTGCCGTCTGCTGGGGCTGGATATCGGATCGTGGGGGGGGGTGGTAGTGGGTAGTGGGTTACTGCGGCCCCCGAGGGTGCAAGGTCTCTTATGGAGACTGTGTCCTCCCGCCCGTCCGGGTATGCGATGTAAGCATACTGGGGGTTGGCGTGGAGGAGGTCGACCCTCTCGACCAGGGGGTCCGTTTTATGGGTCCTCACGTGTCTTCTCAGTAGGACCGGCCCTGGGGACGTCAGCCATGGCGGTAGCGATGTCCCCGATGTGGACTTCCTTGGGAAGACAAACATTTTCTCATGAGGGGTGGCGTTAGTGGCAGTGCAGAGCAGTGACCGAATAGAGTGGAGCGCATCGGGGAGCACATCCTGCCAGCGGGAGGTTGGAAGGCCCCTAGACTTTAAGGCTAGCAGGACGGCCTTCCAAACTGTCGCATTTTCTCTTTCCACCTGTCCGTTCCCCCGGGGGTTGTAACTGGTGGTCCTGCTTGTGGCAATACCCCTAGTTAGCAGGTACTGACGGAGTTCGTCGCTCATAAACGATGAGCCCCGGTCGCTATGGATATAGCTGGGGAAGCCGAACAGGGTGAAGAGGTTGTTCAGACATTTAATGACCGTGGCACTGGTCATGTCCGGGCAGGGGAAGGCGAACGGGAAACGGGAGTACTCATCAATAATATTGAGGAAGTACACATTGCGGTCGGAGGAGGGGAGAGGCCCTTTAAAATCGACGCTCAGGCGCTCGAAGGGGCGAGTGGCTTTTATCAGGTGGGCCCTGTCTGGTCTATAAAAGTGCGGTTTGCACTCAGCGCAGACTTGGCAGTTCCTGGTCATGGTCCTGACCTCCTCAATAGAGTAAGGCAGGTTGCGGGCCTTGATGAAGTGGAAGAACCTGGTGACCCCCGGGTGGCAGAGGTCATTGTGGAGGGCCCGCAGTCTATCGATCTGCGCGCTGGCGCAGGTGCCACGCGATAGCGCATCCGGGGGTTCATTTAGCTTCCCGGGCCGGTACAAGATCTCGTAGTTGTAGGTGGAAAGTTCGATTCTCCACCTCAAGATCTTGTCATTTTTGATTTTGCCCCTCTGCTTGTTGTTAAACATAAAAGCAACTGAACGCTGGTCAGTGAGCAGGGTAAATCGTTTTCCGGCCAGGTAGTGCCTCCAATGACGCACAGCCTCCACAATCGCCTGGGCCTCCTTCTCAACAGCGGAGTGTCTGGTCTCCGGGCCTTGGAGGGTTCGTGAAAAGAAGGCCACGGGTCTCCCCGCCTGATTGAGGGTAGCGGCCAGGGCAAAGTCAGACGCATCGCTTTCCACCTGGAAGGGGATGGATTCGTCCACTGCGTGCATGGTGGCTTTGGCAATGTCCTCCTTGATACGGTGGAAGGCTAAGCGGGCCTCTGCCGTCAAGGGAAAAGAGGTGGACTTGATCAGCGGACGGGCCTTGTCCGCATAGTAGGGGACCCACTGGGCGTAATAGGAGAAAAACCCTAGGCACCTCTTCAGGGCCTTGAGGCAGTGGAAGTTCCATAAGGGGACGCATCCGGTCGGGGTCGGGGCCGATGACTCCGTGTTCCACAACACAGCCAAGGATGGCGAGGCGGTTTGTGCGGAATATGCACTTCTCCTTGTTATATGTCAGGTTTAGGAGTTGGGCGGTGCGGAGGAATTTTTCGAGGTTTGCGTCATGGTCCTGCAAGTCACGGCCGCAGATGGTCACATTGTCCAGATATGGGAAAGTGGCCTGCAACGCATTTTGATCTACCATCCGGTCCATCTCCCTTTGGAAGACGGAGACCCCGTTGGTGACGCCAAAGGGAACCCTAAGGAAGTGATAGAGGCGGCCGTTTGCCTCAAAGGCAGTGTACTGGCGGTCCTCAGGGCGGATGGGGAGCTGGTGGTACGCTGATTTCAGGTCAATGGTCGAGAAGACGCGGTACTGCGCGATCTGGTTGACCATATCAGCTATACGGGGGAGTGGGTAGGCGTCCAGCAGGGTGTAGCGATTTATTGTCTGGCTGTAGTCGATGACCAGGCGCTGCTTCTCGCCGGTCTTAACGACCACAACCTGGGCTCGCCAGGGGCTGGTGCTGCCCTCAATAATCCCTTCTTTCAGGAGCCGCTCCACTTCGGTTTTAATGAAAACCCTGTCCCCGGCACTGTATCGCCTGCTCTTTGTGGCGATGGGCTTACAGTCGGGGGTGAGGTTAGCAAACAGTTGGGGGGGGGTGACTCTGAGTGTGGAGAGGTTGCACCTGGTGCGCGGCGGGCAGTTTGGAAGCTGCTGGCTGCGGACTGTGAGTGGGGGTAGGGGTCCACCGTACGCCATCGTAACACTTTTAAGGTGGCACTGAAAATCTAACCCCAGCAGGACGGCAGCGCAGAGGTCAGGCAGGACCAGAAATTTAAAATGATCGTACACGGTCCCGTCTACTACGAGTGTCACCACGCAGTAGCCGCCGATGTCCGCCGACTGGGACTCGGAGGCCATAGAAATCCGCTGTTGCGCAGGCAGGACTGGGAGAGAGCAACGCCGCACCGTGTCGGGGTGGATGAAGCTCTCCGTGCTCCCAGAGTCAAAAAGGCAGATTGTATCGTGACCATTTACCTTAATGTCCATTGTGGAACTGGCCAGTTGGTGCGGTCTCGCTTGGTCCAGTGTAACGGATGCCAGCGTAGGGGTCGGTGTGTCGCTGCGGGTATCAGATGAGGCGGTGTCGGGGGCCTGCTGCGTCCCGGCTGTCGTCCAAGATGGCGGCGTCCATGATCCCCATGTGGCTGGAGGCGTCCAAAATGGCTGCTGTACCGGTGATTCGCACATGGCCGGGGAGGTCCAAGATGGCGGCCCGCATGGCCCACACGCGGCGCTGCTGGGGTTCGGGGTGGCTTTGGCCCTGCAGACGCTAGCGTAGTGTCCCTTCTTCCCGCAGCCCGAGCAGATCGCGTTTTTCGCCGGGCAGCGCGCTCTGGGGTGTTTTGCCTGGCCACAGAAGTAGCATTTCTGGCCTTGGGGCACTGCTGTCTGGCCTTGGGACACTGCTGCGGTAGTTGGGCCGTTGTTGGGGTGTGGCTGGGGTGGCACGGCGCTATGAGGCGGTCCTACCGTGTCCCAGGCTGTCATTCCCCGCGGCGTCCACGGTGCAGAGGAGTAGGCATCCATGCCCTGGTAGGCTGCATCCAACGATAGTGCGAGTTCAGAGGCCTTGTTGAGGTCGAGGTTACTCTGCTCCAACAGTCGCTGTCGGGTGTAATTGGATCTGTGGCCCGCTACAAAAGCGTCCCGGATAAGTTCCTCTGTGTACACGGCGGCCTTTACATCCTTACAACCACAGGCCCGGCCAAGCACAGACAGTGCCTGAAGGTATTCCACGGTCGATTCCCCAGGTTGTTGTTTACGACTCCCCAGGTGGTGCCTGGCGTACACTTCGTTCACTGGGCGCGTGTACTGGTCCTTGAGGAGCTTGATAGCGTCCGCGTACGAGGTCGCGTCTTGGATGACCGAGTACACTCGGTGGTTCACTTTGGAGGTCAGGACATCCAGTTTGTCCTCGTCCGATTTGATTGCTTCGGAGGCGGTCAGGAATTTTTCGAAACACTTAAGCCAGTGAGTAAACTTGGTGGATGAGTCCGCCTCCCGATGATCTAAGTCCAGGCATGCTGGTGTGAGGATCTTCTCCATTATAAAAATGTTGTTAATAAAATTGATGCGCTATCAATTACTCATAAAAGACCGAGAGTTAGAAGAGTAACTAAAGGCTTTTATTAACAACAGAATGGAGGTCTGCCTCGCGTGGTCGACCGGTCCATGATACTAAGGGCTGGGGAGCAGTCACCTTTATACTAGGACCTGTGGGAGGAGTCAGCCGAGGCATGTCCAGGCATGTACACAGTGGAATACAAACAGGACAAACAGGAATACAAACAGTGGTTTACCACAGGGGGGCTCTGAGGATCAGCCAGTTGCCGGAACAAGCGGCATGCAGCAACGCAAGGGGGGTAGGCAAGTTCGGCCACCGTCTCCCCGGAGGGCAAGGCAGGTAGTGATGACTGCTGCACAGAGTGCAGAGGAGGTGCGTCGCCTGGCTGAAATGAGCACCCAGGCCCGGCTCAGGCACACTGAGCTGATGGCTGCAGTGGGGAGGATGCCTCAGTCAATAGATACACTGGCAAAGACTTCGGGGCAACAATGGAGAGGACTCTCCAGGGCTTCGGGGCAACAATGGACAGGACTCTCCAGGGCTTCGGGACAACAATGGACAGGACTCTCGAGGGCTTCGGGGCAACAATGGAGAGGACTATCCAGGGCTTCGGGCCATCAATCGAGAGGACTCTCGAGGGCTTCGGGGCAACAATGGAGAGGACTGTCCAGGGTTTCGGGCCAACAATGGAGAGGACTGTGCAGGGCTTCGAGGCCACTATGGAAAGGACTGTTCAGGGCTTCGGACAATCCCTGGAAAGGTCTGTCCAGGGCTTGTCCGAGGCAGTGGAGCGGTCGGCACCGGCCTTGTCCGAAGCAATGGAAAGAACTGTCCAGGGCTTCTCCGAAGCACTGGCACCTGGCTCACAGGTCCTCACTGCTGCCACGCAATCACTTGCCGGCCTCGTCCACACCCAGATTGAGGCAACGCGAACTCTCACTGCAGCCACCCTATCTGCATCAGCTAGGATCACCCCGGGCCCTTCCAGTCCCATACAAGGCCAGGAATCAGTGGAGCGTGCGATTGTGGCGGATGAGCCGAGCCGGTCCCCTCAGAGAGCCAGTGTGCCGTCCGACCATGGTGCAGGTGTCCTCTCTCGGCAGGTGACCATTGCACATGCCAGCGCTGGTACGTCTGCAGTGCAGTTGCCACCACCTGCAGGGCACACTGCTTCCAGCCATGCTCAGATCAAGCATCCTGCGTCCGCACCCTCCAAGCCCAGAGGTCGGCCAGGCCGTCCCTCAGGGGCTTCTGCACTTCCACACAGCCAGCAGGCGTCCCCCAGCCTTCACCCCGCCACTGGGGTTCAATTACGTAGGAGCAGCAGGGAGGGAAGGGGCCGACCGCGAAAGAGAAGTCGTTCTCCATCAAGGGGCCAGCAGTAGAGGGAGGTGCTGAGACGTTTCTTTGGCCAAATTCAAGGACACCCTCACCTGTTGTAATTGTTGGAAATGGTTTGTTTAGTTTTGCGGCTTTGCCGAAGAGTTAACTGTTATTTTGTTAGTTATGGTTTCTGTTGACACAACGTTGTTTTGCTGTAATGAAAGACTTTTGTGACAATAAAGAGAAGTTTAAATGTGCTATGGTGCACGTGACTAATTACAGTGATGCTGGCCTTCAGAGGCTTTCAAACATCCAAAGTGTGCAGGAGTAAAGACACTCATCATTCCGCCAGAGGGGCCTCGATACGAGTCCTGATGAGCCTCTGACGGATGGCCCTTCCACTTTCAGGAGCCCTTCCACCTTCCTCCTCCTCCTCCTCCTCGTCCGCATGCTCCTCCTCCTCCTCCTCCGCCTGCTTCTCCAGGGTCAGAGGGAAGGTGATGAATTGAAGTCTTCGCCTATAAAGGGCAGCTGTAACTTGCCGGATGCAACAGTGCACTGCAACTTGAGAGATCTTCGCAATGTCCCCAATGGCTGACTGAAAGGGTCCGTTGCCATAAAATTTGAGGGCAACAGTCAGTTTAACGGCCACCGACAGAGAGGTCCTGCACCGTAGACGCAGCTGCAGATCCTCAGCAAGCAGGTGGCACAGCTCAGTAACAACATCCCTCCCGATTCGGAGCCTTCGCACACACTGCTCCTCTGACATGTCAAGGTATGACTCCTGCTGCCTAAAGACCCTCGCAGCATACCCTCGGATTGGCCGACCTCCATTGCCCCTCCTCCTTCTGGCCAATCCCAGCCCTCTCTCCCGCCGTCTCTCTGCCCCTTCATAGTGTTCGGCCTTCCAAAGCATCTCCCATTCCGATGCCAGTTGGTCAAAAGGCTGTTAGGTCTAGTGCTCCAACTGCTCCGGACAGGTTTGAGGGTCCCAAGTACTCTAATGCTAAATTCCAAAAACTCTGCTCCACAGTAGCTCACCAACTCTCTCCACCAATGATCGCAATGAACAGGCCAAGTGGCTGAAGCTTCTATACTAGAGCTGTCCCCTTTAAATAGCGCCCCCCGACTCCGAGAAGGGCCTGCTAACGCTCCTTCGAACTGTCACTAATAGCGCTAGGCGTAAAGGCTCCGGGCGCCACCCAATATCCGCTCAGGCGCCCCTAAAAGGCGTTGCACAATGAAATGACGTCATGATCTGCTTGCGCTCATGGGCCCGCGCAAACACTTAGCGCAGGCGTTAAATGTATAGTCAATATGGGAGTTGTCGCTATCTTCATTGTGCCCGCCCCAACATTAGGTAACGCCCCAATTCTCGGTCTCTTTAGGCGCTAACCGCTGGCGCAAACAACCGAATTTCTAGGCCATAGAGATTTAATAAAAGAACCGACATGCAATATACAGTTGGTGAATCAGTCAATCACAACGTTAACAGTTCTAAAAAGAGAAAAAATGTGATCTTACTATTAACAGAAAATCTTACTTTTAAATCTTAACTTTTCTACAGTATTGCAGTTCTTAAAGTTTTCTATACAGGATATCCATCAATAACAAACACCTTTGATCCCCAAGGTACAAAGAGTGGAAGACCACAGAGCTGCCTTTGTAGTCGAGAATCGCTTTGCCCGATTAAAGCGAGTCTGCTATCTCATTTGAAACTTCAATATTTATACCCTTTTTCAGTTGTATTTCCTTTAAGGTTTCTGCTGACCCAAGTTAATTATCCCTTTTCATCTTTCTGCTGACCTCTGCAATTCTTTACTGCTACATCAGCTTGTAATATTCTGGAATCTTGTCGCATCTCCAGGTGTTCTGGGTTCACCATATAAAACGGTGTGAAGGGCAGGTGTCCCTTATTTTATGTTATCTTTATGAGGGCAGATGTTCCTTATCTTATGTGCCATCTTTACGAAGTTCAAATTGAAACACCTTATCCAGGGTGGACCATTGTTTTTGTTCCCAAAAGTCAGCCTCTCGGAGCCATGCACCTTCTGTTTCAATAAGGTTAATTATTCAAGGTCAACAACTTGTCCTGTTTCAATAAGACCAGAATTCTTTCATAAGATAGTGTATTTTTCTAAATAGGTTGTATGGCTTATTCCTTCACATATATAGCACCTTTCACGACCACCGGACATTTCGAAGTGCTTTACAGCCAATGAAGTACTTCTTGAAGTGGAGTCACTGTTGTAATGTAGGCAGCCAATTTGCACACAGCAAACTCCCACAAACAGCAATGTGATAATGAACAGATAATCAGTTTTTGTTATGTTGGTTGAGGGATAAATATTGGCCAGGACACCGGGGATAACTCCCCTGCTCTTCTTCGAAATAGTGCCATGGGATCCTTTATGTCCACCTGAGAGAGCAGACGGGGTCTCGGTTTAACGTCTCATCCGAAAGGCGGCACCTCCGACAGCGCAGCACTCCCTCAGCACCGCACTGGAGTGCCAGCCTAGCTTTATGTGCTCAAGTCCCTGGAGTGGGGCTTGAACCCACAACCTTCTGACTCAGAGGCGAATGTGCTACCCACTGAGCCACAGCTGACACTGTCTAGGCAAACAGGGCAGCCAAATTACGCACAGCAAGGTCTCACAAACATCCAACGAGATAAACGATCAGGTAATGCTGTTTTGGTGATGCTAGTTGAGGGATAAAAGTTGGTCACAACAGTGGGAAAACTTCCTTGTCTTTCTTTCAATCGTGCAGTGGGATCTTTAATGCCGACCTGAGCAGGTAGACAGGGCCTCAATTTAACAACCCACCCTGAAAATGGCACCTCCAACATGCAGTACTCACTTAGCTTAAAATTATATGTTCAACTTCCTGAAATGGGGCTTGAACTTAAAACCTTCTAACTCAGAGGTATAAGTCTTACCACTGAGCCAAGCGGATAATTAAATGTAGTTACCTTTGTAAAGCACCTCCTGTGTAATTTCCTAGTATGATAGCTGCAAAAATGCGCACGTATCACTGGCTCTTTAAGTTATATTACTTGACTCCCATCTTCATTGTTAGTACCAACAGCTGTAAGGTTTTAGCTAGCACTCACTAACCAGCAATAGGAAATTATATATATATATATATATTTATAGTCCTATATTTTATGAAGAAGCATATAAAAAACAGAGAATCGTGTTTATACTTTTTCTTGTCAACCAATTTTCTCTCCTCCTCCCCTTTCCTGAAGACACTGACTCGTGCTGCAGTACAGTGCCACAGTCACCACCCAGAGTCTATCTTCATACATGAGTCTAGACCGAGACTGCCAGCAATCTATTCAACCCTGGAGGGCACATCACAACTGAGCAATTATTCCCTACTCATCTGAAATCCAGGTTTTCCAGTGACAGTTACATTTTTAGTACTGAGGACTCAGAGCCATGTGTTTTTTTCCCCACCCAGCCCAAAGGGGTGCTTAAGTGTCAGCTGTGGCTCAGTGGGTAGCACCCTTGCCTCTGATATCTAGAAGGTTGTGGGTTCACGTTCCACTCCAGGGACTTGAACACATAAATCTAGGCTGACACTTCAGTGCAGTGCTGAGGGAGTGCTGCACTGCCGGAAGTGCCGTCTTTCGGATGAAACGTTAAACCGCGGCCCCATCTGCTCTCTTGGGTGGATGTAAAAGCTCCCATGGCACTATTTTGAAGAAGAGGAGGGGAGTTATCCCTGGTGTCCTGGCCAATATTTATTTGGTCATTATCATTGCTGTTTGTGCGAGCTTGCTGTGCGCAAATTGGCTGCCGCGTTTCTCACATTACAACAGTGACTACACTCCAAAAGTACTTCATTGGCTGTAAAGCGCTTTGGGACGTCCGGTGCCCATGAAAGGCGCTATATAAATGCAAGTCTTTCTTTTCTTTTGCAGATATTGCAAACTTACTATTGCCCTCATTGAGAAAAGCTAATTAAGCCAAAATCAGGGGCTGAAACCTGGGTCTGTTAAGCACAGTTTGACGCTGGGGGTACATTTACCAGCTGAGCTATCAAAGAAGCCCTATTCCCTGGAAGGTTAAATGATAAAGTTTGTTATTATGTGGGTTATTCTCGTATCAGTAATAAAGATTAATTGGGTGAACCTGCAGCAGCAAAATTCATATAGGACGATTACTATCAGTTAACCCTTGAGATTTGCATAGCTCTGTGGAAAAACAAATATATTTCTCCAGCAAATAATGACTTCACAGCCCTTCATAGAAGTAATAGAAACAACCTTCAGCAGGGAACACTTTGGCAACTCACAGAAATCACAGAAACCCCACAGTGCAGATAGAGGCCATTTCGGCCCATCGAGCCTGCACCGACACATATCCCACCTGATCCCCGTAACCCCTACACCAACACATATCCCACCCTATCCCCCTATCCCCACGTATTTAATCCCCCTAACACTAAGGGTCAATTTATCATAGCCAATCAACCTAACCCGCACATCTTTGGACTGTGGGAGGAAACCAGAGCACCCGGAGGAAACCCACGCAAACACGGGGAGAATGTGCAAACTCCACACAGACAGTCACCCGAGGCCGGATTCGAACCCGGGTCCCTGGCGCTGTGAGGCAACAGTGCTAACCACTATGCCAGTGGTTATGTTGAATAAGTTCCAGTTTTACAAGGGCTGCCTGAGGGCACTAGTAAAGAACAATCTTAATGGATTGCAAATGATTCGTTTTACATTAATTACCTGAAGTATACATGATTTGGGTGATCTAAGTGACTAAATTGGCATGGAACACTTTCCTCTTCACCTCGAGGAACTAGATTCAGATACACCCCAGACTGGTGTGCTGAGAGTCTCCTCTCTCTGCTGGCTGTAAGTCTCCTAATTTAACTGTTTGAGGCACTTATCCTAGTTCCAAGTGCTGTTGGTGCAAATTTAAATTAAAAAAAAAAAATCATTTATGGGATCAGGGCGTCACTGGCAATGCCAGCATTTATTGCCCATCCCTAGTTGCCCTTGAGAAGGTGGTGGTGAGCCGCCTTCTTGAACCGCTGCAGTCCGTGTGGTGAAGGTACTCCCACAGTGCTGTTAGGTAGGGAGTTCCAGGATTTTGACCCAGCAACCATGAAGGATCGGCGAGATACTTCTAAGTCAGGATGATGTGTGACTTGGAGGGGAACCTGGAGTTGGTGGTGTTGCCATGTGCCTGCTGCCCTTGTCCTTCTAGGTGGAAGAGGTCGCGGGTTTGGGAGGTGCTGCCGAAGAAGCCTTGGCGAGTTGCTGCAGTGCATCTTGTAAATGGTACACACTGCAGCCACGGTACCCCAGTGGTGGAGGGAGTGAATGTTTAAGGTGGTGGATGGGGTGCCAATCAAGCGGGCTGCTTTGTCCTGGATGGTGTCGAGTTTCTTGAGTGTTGTTGGAGCTGCGCTCATCCAGGCAAGTGGAGAATATTCCATCACACTCCTTACTTGTGCCTTGTAGATGATGGAAAGGTTTTGGGGAGTTAGGAGGTGAGACACTCGCCACAGAATACCCAGCCTCTGACCTGCTCTTGTTGCCACAGTATTTATGTGGCTGGTCCAGTTAAGTTTCTAGTTAATGGTGACCCCCAGGATGTTGATAGTGGGGGATTCGGCGATGGTAATGCCATTGAATGTCAAGGGGAGGTGGTTAGACTCTCACTTGTTGGAAATAGTCATTGCCTGGCACTTCTGTGGCATGAATGTTACCTGCCACTTATCAGCCCAAGCCTGAACGTCGTCCAGGTCTTATTGCATGCGGGCATGGACTGCTTCATTATCTGTGGAGTTGCGAATGACGCTGAACACTGTGCAGTCATCAGCGAACATCCCCATTTCTGAGCTTATGTTGGAGGGAAGGTCATTGATGAAGCAGCTGAAGACACTGATGAAGCGTAGGACACTGCCCTGAGGAACACCTGCAGCGATGTTTTGGGGCTGTGATGATTGACTTTCAACCACCACAACCATCTTCCTTTGTGCTAGGTATGACTCCAGCCAGTGGAGCGCTTTCCCCGATTCCCATTGACTTCAGTTTTGTTAGGACTCCTTGATGCCACACTTGGTCAAATGCTGCCTTGATGTCAAGGGCAGTCACTCTCACCTCACCTCTAGAATTCAGCTCCTTTGACCATGTTTGGACCAAGGCTGTAATGAGGTCGGGAGCTGAGTGGTCTTGGCGGAACCCAAACTGGGCATCAGTGAGCAGGTTATTGGTGAGTAAGTGCCATTTGATAGCACTGTCGACGACACCTTCCATCACTTTGCTGATGATTGAGAGTAAACTGATGGGGCGGTAATTGGCCGGGTTGGATTTGTCCTGGTTTTTGTGGACAGGACATACCTGGGCAGTTTTCCACATTGTCGGATAGATGCCAGAGTTGTAGCTGTACTGGAACAGCTTGGCTAGAGGCGCGGCTAGTTCTGGAGCACAAGTCTTCAGCACAACAGGCGGGATATTGATGGGGCCCATAGCCTTTGCGGTATCCAGTGCGCTCAGCCGTTTCTTGATATCAAAGCTACCTATAATTTGGCATTAAATTGGAAATCTCACCAAGAACGCATGGGCAGAGGAAATAGAAATATTGCATTTGGGGGTTCTCTTTTGAATTTGGTGTAAAAGCACCTTGTTGACGGAGGGCAGAAGGAGTTTTATTCTCCCGCCAACCTGTGCTCTAACTGATTTAGGAAAGGGTACACAGAGATGTAATCTGTATCTAACCTTTGGCAAACCTCAACTGAAAGTGCTCAGTGCTGACACTTTGGTGCAAAAAGTGGAAATGCTCTATTGCCAGTACAGACATCACTTCCCTTGATCACACAAAAATACCTTTTTTAATTAAATAAAACATTGTGATTGTATGGATCCATTTTCTAGGTAGATCCTTAGTGAGGCTTTGAATCAAGATCCATATTAATGGGGCTAGATTTTTAATGCTGCTACTGAGGGCTATAAAGTTAAAGACTTGTAGCAACATGGTTTGTACTTGCTGCCTCCTCCAAGACAAGGGGAAAATAATGGCCCAGAAATTAGGATCGGGGGCTTGCCGCGCGTGCAAGCCCCCGATGTGCACTCACCTGGCGCGCCGACATCTGAAGCCCGGGCCTGCTTGCATTTCCTGTCACTGGCCCGGTTCAGATGTCGGCGCGATGTGCTTACTTGATCCAGCGGCGTAGTTAGTGCGATGTGCCGGCTGGGATCAGGTGAGAACTGTGCAGCCAATCAGGGGAGGGGAAACTCATTCATGAGTTTGAGAGTAAGAACTTTCAAACTCATGAAAAGTATGGGTTGCCAAAACACTACTTAAACTTTAAATAACATTTTAAAAAACATCCCACTGATTATATTAACTATAAATAAGTTAAAAAATATATTTTAAACAATTAATCAAATTTTTGAAAAAAATAAATTTTTTAAAAATAGGGTCTAAAACTAAACTTACCTTACTGTAAATTCTTTAAAAATAATAAACCTGTGAAAAAAAAAATTCTAAATTGTACTAAAAGACCACTTACCTGTAAAATTAAGTACTTACGTCTGTTTTTTCCACGCGTAAAAACTGGAGGCCTTTACGCTCAGGCAACTCTGAAAAAAAAAGGAATTTCACTGCGCACGCGCTGCCTGTGCAGTCGCATGCGTTCTGCCTCTTAACCCCTTGGGTCAGAGGACAGGAAATGCCGGTTTTCAGCGCATGCGCTGTGCATGCTGAAAACCGGCAATTCCTCCGGGCACACGCGTGAGTACCCCGTCCGTACTCGCGGGTTGTGACAGGAATTACTGGGCCATAACTTCCTTATGAAAGGGAAGGTGACACTGACCAAGAACTCCATCCTGTTTTACTCAGTAGAGGGTTAGAAGTGATACATGAGTGCTGGCTTTTATCATGTATTTTTTAAGCCAAGTGTTTCCTTAAGATGTTGGGGTAATATTCAACTTTGTCGCCCAGGTGTTAACCTGGGAGGGCAGATCGCCTGCCTGTTATAGAACCTGCCCAGTTTTCACTCCATTGATTTCAATCGGTCGTGTTCTACAACGGGCAGGTGATCTGCTCCTGCAGGTCATCTGTCCTGATATCTCCTGCGGTGTCAACATTTTCATTGATAACGCTCTTGTGAAGCGCCTTGGGATGTTTTGCTACATTAAGGGCGCTATATAAATGCAAGTTGTTGTTGTTATTGCCCAGGCGGCAAAGTTGAAAATTATCCCCACGAACTCTTGCTGGGAAACAGTGCCAGAGGTGTTGAGAGTTATACTCCTTCCCTCTCTCTTGATGGCTCACCCAACCTTGGGAACGCAAAAGTAATGAATCAAAGTTGTTCTTCCATGGTGCAATATATTGGTAATCTGATGTGCTGGTACCACTAAGCTTCTTTTACACCTCCATAAGTTCCCTTCCCCATGCTGACCATCTCCTATCAACCTGTTGCAGAAGGCATTGACAGAGGCCACAAAAAATTGAAAGGCAAATCAACCCAAGCCAATGTTGCACACACCTCAATAACTGGCGACAGACTTCCATTGGTAGAAATCTGACAGTGAATTGCATGCCATTTACCCAGCAGGGAATAGTGTGAAGATGAAAAAGGATCAACAAATAACTTAATTAGTAGGAAATAATAAAAAGATCCCTTCATTTTTTTTGTCTAATATAAGCTCTATAAATATTGGCCCAGAAATTCGGGTCGGGGGCTTCCCGCGGGTGCAAGCCCCCGACCTACACTTACATATCGCGCTGACATTTGAAGACTGGGCCTGCGTGGATTTCCGGTCTGTGGCCCGGTTCAGCTCCCGGCGCGCTGTGCGTGCGTGATCCAGCGGCGTACGTAGTGCGATGAGCTGGCTGGGATCACGTGAGCACTGGGCAACCAATGGGAGTTTACAAAAGTCCATTCATGAGTTAGACGTAAGACCTGTCAAACTCATGAAAAGTCCGGGCGCCCAAAACACTACTTAAACTTTAAATAAAAGTTAAAAAACCATTCCAATAATTAAATTAACTATTAATAACTTAAAAAAACTATTTTAAACAATTATTCAAATTTCTGCCAAAATTTTTTTTTCAAGTAATCGGGTCCAAAAATACACTTACCTTACTGTAAATTCTTTAAAAATAATAAACCTGTGGAAAAAAATTTCTAACTTTAATTATTAGACCACTTACCTTATAAAACTAAGTCCGTACGTCTGCTTTTTACATTCGTAAAAAGTGGAGGCCTTCACGCACGGACAAACCTGTCAAAAAAAACAAGTTCAACACGTGCGCGCTGCCTCAAACGTCACAAGGGAACCGCCTCTTAACCCCTTGGTTCAGAGGAGAGGAAATGCCGGTTTTCCGCGCATGCGCTGTGCCTGCTGAAATCCGGCACTTCCAACGGGCCCACGCGTGAGTACCCCGTCCGTACTCACGCGTTGGGACCGGAATTACTGGGCCATTATTTTCCAGTAAATGTCTTGCCAATTATTATATTGCAAGGTTAAAGACTTCCACAAAGCCATCAACATTACTCATGTTATTTTTCTGAATAGACTACATTTATCACAGTTATATTAAATAGAATTGGTCATTTGCTGGTAAAACATCAAAGTACGACAGTGGTATGTGCACAAAATAATAGCATAGTCTAACTTTCCACTCGCTTCCCTCAAATGGTACATCTAAGTATTAGAATATCTTTGCAAGATATTCATACCACAGAAAATTTGAATGGTGCAACCTAGTGACACCCTGTAGTTCTGCAGAGAGAAAATACATACATACCTGAAATAAAATTTTATGCTGATGTAACTAACCTATGTACCTTATAAACTGAAATGTGACGTTACACGTGAGGTAATCTAGGAGGTACCATGCCTGGAGTAAATAATAAACCCCTTATGCTGCTGAGAAACTCATTCGCCGGAATCTTTACCTTGGAGTCGGGTTGCGTGCGTGCGGGCCGCGTAGCAGGTCGGGAACCTGAAGATTTGAACAGCGCGTTCTGCACTGCGCATTTAACTCAATGGCCCCAATTAAAAGAGTCATGCACGTTTCCCGGCCCAGTTAAATGGAACGGGTCTGAGGCTGTCACCAATGACTCGTTTTCAGCATGGATATTTAAAGCAGCCTTGCACACATCTCATTTGAAGGTTGATGTAGGAGTGTCGAAGATGGTTTCCAGAGGTCTAAATAATGGAATAAGACGGACAAATCTGTGGGTCATGGAAACAAGACAGAGGGTAGCGCCAAGATTCACAGATGCCTCCCTGGAAGTGCTGGTGCAGGCAGTAAGAGTACGCAAGGAGGTCCTCTTCTCTGGGGATGAACGAAAATGACCACCCAAAGAGACAAAAAGGGCATGGCTAGCGATGGCAGAGGTGGTCAGGAGCAGGGATGTTGTGAGGCGGATGTGGATCCAGTGCAGGAAAAGATGCAATAATCTCATGAGGTAAGGAAAGGTGAGTGCAATGCCACACTCACCTTCATCTTGATGTGCCTGTCAACACAACCCCATCACTTTGCCTTCCCAAGCCTACTCCTGCATATCATTCCTCAAACCAACCTACCTTGCAGGTCCACCCATCCCTCTCTGTCTATGTACATACTCACATCCCCATCTGACTAACCACCACTGACACTCACCCTCATCCTAATGCAATCATAGCAAGTAACACCACAGAAGGAGGCCATTTGGCAATGTCATGCCACTCCCTCATAGTCACCCACTACAGATGTAACTCATCCATTCCTTACACTCATTCCATCACTCTCACTCAAAGTTCTCTTCTTTCCCTCCTTGCAGGAGAAGAGAGCCCACAACAATAGGGAGAGGCAGAAAACCAAAGGTGGCCCTCCAGTCTTCAGTAATTTGACACCAGCAGAGGAGCAAGCCCTGGAAACCTCTGGAGTTGCAGAGCTGCTGGTGGTGGGAGACGGGGAGAGTGGGACCTCCCAGCAACCTGGTGATAAAATTACTTCTCATACAGCCTCATGGCATACAGCAGTCACTCATATGGTAACTGATGTCAGCAGCCAGTGAAAGGCCATCATGTGCATAATGGTAATAAGAACATAAGAAATAGGAGCAGGAGTCGGCCATTTGGCCTCTCGAACCTGCTCCGCCATTTAATGAGATCATGGCTGATCTGATCTTGGGCTCAGCTCCATTTCCCTGCCCGCTCCCCATAACCCTTCACTCCCTTATTGTTCAAAAATCTGTCTATCTCCACCTTAAATATATTCAATGACCCAGCCTCCACAGCTCTCTGGGGCAGAGAATTCCACAGATTTACGGCCCTCTGAGAAGAAATTCCTCCTCATCAGTTTTAAATGGGCGACCCTTTATTCTGAAACTATGCCCCCGAGTTCTAGATTCCCCCATGAGGGGAAACATCTTCTCTGCATCTACCTTGTCGAGCCCCCTCAGTATCTTACATGTTTCAATAAGATCATCTCTCATTCTTCTAAACTCCAATGAGCATAGGCTCAACCTGCTTGACCCCTTCATCTCAGGAATCAACCTCGTGATCCTTCTCTCAACTGCCTCCAATGCAAGTATATCTGTCCTTAAATAAGGAGACCAAAACTGTACACAGTACTCCAGGTGTGGTCTCACCAATACCCTGCATAGTTGTAGCAGGACTTCCCTGCTTTTATACTCGAACCCCCTTGCCATAAAGGTCAACATTTAATTTGCCTTCCTGATTACTTGCTGTACCTGCATGCCTACATTTTGTGTTTCATGCACAAGGACCCCCAGGTCCCTCTGTACTGCAGCATTTTGTAATCTCTCTCCATTTAAATAATAATTTACTTTTTTAAATTTTTCTCACCAAAGTGAATAACCTCACACTTTCCCACATTATACTCCATCTGCCAGAGTTTTGCCCACTCACTTAGCCTGTCTATATCCCTTTGCAGATTCTTTGTGTCCTCTTCACAACTTGCTTTCCCACCTATCTTTGTATCATCAGCAAATTTGGCTACATTACACTCGGGCCCCTTCATCCAAGTCATAAATATAGATTGTAAATAGTTGAGGCCCGAGCACCGATCCCTGTGGCACCCCGCTAGTTACCGTTTGCCAACGTGAAAATTACCCATTTATCCCGGCTCTCTGCTTTCTGTTAGTTAGCCAATCCTCTATCCATGCTAATATATTACCCCCAACCCCGTGAGCTCTTATCTTGCGCAGTAACCTTTTATGTGGCACCTTATCGAATGCCTTCTGGAAATCCAAATACACCACATCCACTGGTTCCCCTTTATCCACCCTACTTGTTACATCCTCAAAGAACTCCAGCAAGTTTGTCAAACATGATTTCCCTTTCATAAAACCATGCTGACTCTGCTTGACTGTATTATGATTTTCTAAATGTCCTACTATTGCTTCCTTAATAATGGTTTCCAGCATTTTCCCAATGATAGATGTTAGGCTAACTAGTCTATAGTTTCCTGCTTTCTGTCTCCCTCCCTTCTTAAATGTTCTTAATGTTACCCATTGTTTTCATAACACTTCTAATTCATCTCTTTACTCTCCCACAGGTCCATCAAGTGCCCGCCTCCCTCCCCCCCTCCCCCGCACCCACACTGTCCAGCCAGAGGAGGAAGACGATTCCTCAGAGGAAGCTCCAGTCTCTGAGGGTGCACCATCACCAGACCCATGCGAACCCAGCACCAGCACAGATATGCACACCTTGGTGGGCCCTGTGTGAGATAGAGTAGTGTTGTCACCTGGTGTCTCACACTTCACAACTGAGCAAGAGCAGATGGTGTTGACAGGGACAGCAGAGAAGGCTCCTTGCCAGAGGGCGCAGGACGTTTCAAGCTCTGCTGAGCTGCATGCAGATGCTGAACCTCGGGGGCCATTGAGAAAGAGGGTGATTTTGCAGGGGCAGCAACAATTGCAGGAGATTCTGGCAGCTTTTGCAGCCGCAATATGTGTAAATGTGCAGAGAATGGAGGAATCCATCTCCAACATGATTACTACCATGCGACGATGTGCCAGGGAAAGGATAGCCACCTGCATGGAGCAGCAAATGTATGAGTCTAATGAGAACGTGCTTGCTGTGAGCAACAGATGGCAGACGCTCATTGACCTCATCTCGAGGAGGGATATTAACGTAGACTTGGGCCTTCATCGCCTCATTGCTGCGCAGCAAGGTGCTCTCCAGCTCCTTGCTAGCAGGGAAGTGCGAGTGGCCCAGGAGAGGGATGATGGTGAGAGGGGACATGGAAGTAGGGGCTCTTCTCAAAGCACTCCCGCTTCTCCCCCATTGCCTCCCCCTCAGTCAGGGCCCCACATGTTGCCTCGGATCCGATGGCCGAGTCTGCCCCTGAACAGTTGCAGGAGGAGCAGTCTTTGGTGGGGACCTCGCAGGGTCCAAAACCCAGAGGACGTCCGACAAAAGTGTCAAAGCAGTCACAGCAAGGAAGTGAGTAGCCTACCTTTATATCTGCTGAAGCCACAGGGGTTGCACCTCGTAGGAGCATGCGGAAAGGGAAAAAGACAAAATCCTAGATGCACAAGAGTATGCACATGGGTGTATGAAAAAATGTTAATGTTAAGTTTCAGTTATATTTATAATGCACATAAATTTATTTCTTGGCACAACTTTCCCGTCTTGTCCATTTTTGCCTGCTACCTGGGAAGTGGCTTTGTCACTTGAAGTGAATGGTGAGACATTACTTAACCTCGAATATGGGGGTTTGGGTGAGAGGAATGGCTTGGTCAATGTAGGGCTGCTTTGTGATGTTGTTGTTGGGGTGGCGAGGTGGAGGGTGAAGTTAGTCCAGCATTTTGGGAGCCATATGGGTGCACTGGAGCAAGTTAAGTAAATCTGGCTATTATGAGGCCATCCCGGGCTTCCCTGGCAGCAAAGTGCACTGCTGCTGGTGCCATCTCCACCTCAGGTTCATCCTCCTCTTCCTCCTCACCTTCCACCTGTTCCTCCTCCTCCTGCTCCTCCTCTTTGCGCTCTGTGCCTTGGTCCTCCTGCAGCTCCAATCCTCGCTATTGCACTATGTTGTGCAGCACGCAGCAAACAACGATGATTCTGGAGACCCTGCCTGGTGCGTACTGAAGGGCTCCTCCAGATCTGTCAAGGCATCTGAAGCACATCTTCAGCATGCTGATTGCTTGCTCTATGACACATCTGGTGGACATGTGGCTGTCATTATAACACTCCTCGGCCTCATTACTTGGCCTCCTCAAGGGTGTCATCAGCCATGTCTTCAGTGGATAGCCCTTGTCTCTAAGCAGCCAGTCAGTAAGCCTGTTTGGAGGTGCAAAGAGCTGAGGGAGGGTGGACTAGCGCAGCTCGAAAGAATCATGACAGCTGCCAGGGAATCTGGCGCACACATGCATGATGATCATTTTATGGTTGCAGACGAGCTGCACATTTAGGGAGTGGAAGCCCTTGCATTTCACAAACACTCCTGGGTGATGTGGGTGTGCCTTGATGGCCACATGTGAGCAGTCGATGATGCCCTGCACCTGTGGGAAGCCAGCCAGAGCTGCAAAGCCGAGCGCCCACTTGGTAACGCTGGCTTCATCAGTGGCAAAGTTTACATAAGTGGCTGACTTGTCAAACATGGCATCGGTCACCTGGGTGATTCATCTGTGGGCGGCTGACTGCAAGATCCTGCAAATGTCTGCTGCAGATCCCGGGAAGAAGCCTGAGGCGAAGAAGTTGAGGGCAGTGGTGACTTTGACAGCCACTGGTAAGGTGTGTCCACCAGGTCTAGTTCCAGCAAGCTACAAATGTCTGCGATGACCTGGCACGATAGCCTGAGCCTCCTGAAGTACTGCTGCTCAGTCATGTCCAGGAAGTTCATCCTCCGCCTGTATACCCTGTGTTGGGGGTATCACCTCCGGCACGGAGCAGCCCTGTGCTGTTCCCCTCTCTGCTGTGCAGCATCAGGTCATTGAGAAGGCTGCTGTTGTGGTTGCTGCTGCTGCTGGTGTTATGGCTGCTGCTGCTGGTGTTGTGGCTGCTGGTGTAGTTGGGGCTGTTGGGGCTCATCTTGGTCCAATTCTGAGGTCCAAGGTGAGAGAGCATAAGCGGCACCCATGCTGATCTAATAGATGGCAGGTAAAGTGGAGATCAGAGGCACAATCCCTCAATGTTCTGAGAGTGATTAGCAATGTGCTAAGAGTGGCTTCTGAGGTTGCAGAAATGACCTGCAAACTCCTGACAGTTAAATCTCTGCATGAAATGGAGTAATCAAGAGCCTTCCCATTAGGCAAGGAAGCAGGTGCAATGTGTAATGTGTATTTTGCAGCTGTCACTTAATGGACTCGCACAATGGCCACTGAGTTTCCGCCTCCCCTTCACAGGCAAGGTTCCTGAGGTGTGTGACTCCCGTGCTCAAGAAGTTAAAGCCAAAACCTGATGTTAAAAAGCCTCTATGGGTCTCTCAACAAGCATTTAAGTACTTCAAAGAGGTCGCCCGCCTCTCCGGAGCGGGTCCGTGGTACGCTGGGCTATGCGCCCGAGTTAAATGCGGAAGTCGGCGGGATGATGGCCGATTTCCGACGCGCTGGCAATTTCTGCGATTTTTACTGCAAACCCGCCCCCAAACCCGCAAGCTCAGCACAAGGAAAATTCCAACCAACTCCCCAGATCTCTCCAAGTGATTGGACAAATAGCATTCTGATAGACTGTAAATCTCAGGCTATGAACCACAATTCACATTTATTACAAAACAAAATTTAACAGAAGCAAAACCAAACACAGCAGATTTGACCAGATTACTGTAATAGAATACTTATAGCTCATTGAGGAGGTGACTGATATGGTGGATGGGGAAATGCAGTGGATGTGATGTACGTGGACTTTCAGAAAGTCTTTGATAGAGTACTACACAGGAGCCTATTCGAGAAGATTAAGGGGTATAGAATTAGAGAAGGGTAGCAAATTGGATTAATAACTGGTTAGAAGCAGAGAGTAGGAGTTACGGGCAGCTTCGCCGAGCAGTTGGAAAGTGGGTAGTGGTGACGCACAGAGTTCTGTTCTGGGATCGCTTCTGTTCACTATGTACATCAATGATTTGGATATAGGGCTAGAGGGAAGGGTGTCCACATTTGCAGATGATACTACAATAGGAGGTAAAGTAAATAATTCTAAGTGAAAGGAAGCTGAAAGGGATATTGATAAAATGGTAGAATGGGCAGAAGAGTGGCAGATGGAATTCAGTGTCAATAAATGTGAGATGGAAAATACTGGACAAAAAATAAAAGTAATACTTTGAATGAGAGAAGGCTGGGTAATGCGGAAGAGTAGAGGGATTTGGAGGTTCAGGGTTGTAGTGTATGTAACCGTCTACCTTTAAGAGAACTATTGTATGTAACCGTCCACCTTTAAGAGAACTATTTTAGGGGTTGCACTACTTTATTTTGGCTTCTGTATACTGTAATACCGGTAGTGACCACACCGGTATATAAGTGCTGGGTAAGGATTTATTGGGCAGATTCGCCCTGACCTTCGAATAGTAAAGTCCTGTTAAAAGTTACTTTTGTAGTCTGTGTATTAATTCACTATACAACCCACAGACTTTACAGTGGTGACGAGTTCGATCGTACCCTGCGGCAACAATACTTCTGAAACAGTTAACGAGCGTCGAGAAGAGGCAACCGCCCTCGTCGTTTTGCTGAGAGAAAACTCGAGTCTGCAGAGTAAGAAGGAAGGAAGACTTCAAACATGAAGCCTCCCATCAGCAACAGGCACTGATTGTCCCTTCTGCCACAGGGGGGAGTGAGCCGATCAGCACGAGAAGCAAGTCGGCCACGGTGACTGTGAGTAAAGGGAAAATAGAAAAAAAAAATAAACGGAGGATAAGGGCAGTGAACTCGACCACGGTCGAGGGGGAAAGGAGCCGGACAGAAGTCGGGCCCAGAGGCGCTGAGACGGGGCAGCGTGGAGCACGGAAGCCGCGGTACAAGCGGGCTGGGGAGCGTTGTGAGACGGCTAGACTGCGACGGCGAAAAAAGCCAGACAACTACCGCGACCACGAGGCGCTGCGACCGGGATCGTAAGGCGCGGGAAGATATAAAAATAAATAAGCCACGGAGAACTCAGCCGCAGCCGGGGAGGAAAGCACCGGACTGCGAGAAGCTGGGAGGCGCGATTGGGGTGAAAAAGGCCGGACAGTGATCGAGGCCACGAGGCGCTGCGACCGGGATCATAAGGCGCGGGAAGATAAAAATAAATAAATCGCGGAGAACTCAGCCGCAGCCAGGGAGGGAAACACGGACTGTGAGAGGGCTGGGAGGCGCGATTGGGAGCCCGAGAGAGAGCGAGCGAGAGCCGCGCAAGCGGGAGAGACAGAGCCCGAGAAAGAGCGAGCGAGAGCCGCGCGAGCGGGAGAGACAGAGCCCGAGAGAGAGACCGAGCGAGGTTCCGGCCAGCGGCTTACAGCAGCTGCCGTGAAGGACCAGGAGCTGGATCTGTCCGACGCCAACTGGTTGTCCCCAGCGCCGGTTGCCCCTGCCGAAAAGAAGGGGGGGGGGAACAAGGAACGCGATCGGCTTTTCTAGCGCGCGCTTCAGAATAAACTGAAGCCGGCGCACAGACCGCAAACCCCGTAAACCAGCGGTCGGCGCCCGAGGGCAAAGCTTACCCTCCCACCAGAAGAAGACAAGCACGGGAAACCGCCATTTTCGGAGGCGGGGAAGAAGACAAGCGCGGGAAACCGCCATTTTGCCAGTAGGCGGGGAAGAAGACAAGCGCGGGAAACCGCCATTTTTGAAAAAAAAAGAGAAAAAGTTAAAAAGTTAAAGAGAAATTCTGTTGTTCGCAGAAAGATAGTGGGAGATAGTGAAGATGCCTAAGCATGGTAACATCAACAACTTCGATGCCGAGGTGGAAGATTGGGCCACATACGTAAAACGTATCGAGATATATTGTGAGGCCAATAAAATAGAAGATGATGATAAAGCTATAACCTTGCTAAATGCGATGGGGGCGAAGACATACGGCCTATTGAAGCATCTTCTATCACCAGCTAAACCGGCGGATCAGACTTTCGCTAATATTGTTGCTGTCCTGAAGGATCATTTGAACCCCACACCGTTGATGTTGGCGGAACGATTCAAATTTTATGCGAGAACGCAACGGAAAGAGGAAAGCAACGCGGAATACTTGGTCGAACTGCGTAGATTAGCGAAATACTGCCAGTTTGGAGGACATCTGACAGAGGCATTGCGAGACAAGTTCGTGTGCGGGTTGTCGAAGGAAGGAACGCAAAAGCGACTGCTCGAAGAGAACGACCTTACACTTGATAGGGCTGTCCTTATTGCAGCATCACACGAAGCCGCAGCGAAAGGAACTGCGGAAATGCAGCTAAAGGCAGCGGTACTCAGTGTGGATCAAATTACTTCGGGTACAACGAAATGTTATCGTTGTGGGAAGACAACACATGACCAGAACCAATGCTGGTTTAAAAACCAGGAATGTCGAAAATGTGGCAAACTGGGTCACATCGCTAAAGTATGCCGGTCAGGGAAGAAGACCAACAACCAAAAAAAGCCATCACAGGAAAAGTACAACAAAGTACACAAGGTGGCTGAGAAGAGCTCAGATGAACAGAATTCGGATTCAGACCCAAACGGCCAGGAACTGGGTAGTCTGAGAATTCACAATGTGAGTAAGGAAGCTGACCTACAAACTATCTGGGTCATGCTAAAAATAGCCGGAGTCCAAGTGAAAATGGAATTGGACACTGGATCAGCCCTATCAGTCATAAATCGAAGGGATTACAACCGGCTATTCTCACATATACCCTTGAGAGGTACCAAGTTCGTATTGCAGGCATACACGGGGCATAAAGTATACCCCATGGGAAAGATAAGAGTCAAGGTGAGAGACAGGGGCAAAGAACACCCAGGAATGGACTTATATGTACTACCTGAGGGAGGACCACCACTTCTAGGACGGGAGTGGATCAAGAAAATAGACATGGAATGGCACTACCTAAAAGCAATAACGAGTGAGGACTCGGGGCAGACAATCAGCTCAGACTCTGAAATGGATGACGATAAGACCAGCCCAAGTATGAAAGACAAGTCTAAAATGGACTTGCTGACTAAGGTTGGTAGAACGAATGCGTACATAAAGGCTTATGCTCCAGAGGAGAACAAAGTTTCAGAACAGAATTCCTCTGAACAACAACAACATAGTTGGACAGAGAATTCTGAGTCTGTTCAAGTTACAGACATATATATTACTGAGGAACATCGAGCTCGAACGCAAACTTATTTCAGATTACGACAGCAATTAGAACAATTGAGTTGCCGTCTCGAGCAAGAGATGAAAGCAATGAAAAAGTTCTATGATACCGAATGGGAGAATTTGGGAAGACAACAGAAGCAGCTGAGGGAGAAAAGGGAGCAGGAGCACACAAACCGTCTGCACGAGGAGGCCAAACGAATCAAAGCTGATTCGGCTGCTGAAGGTGCGTGCTCTAATCTGGTGGAACAAGATGTGCCGCAACTGAAGGCGCTTGTTAGCAGGTTGCAGGCAGAAAAGGCGGAATTGGTCGACATGACTTCCGAGCTCCTACTGAAGTTGGGTGCAGCATCACCGGACGATTCAATTGTGGAAATTCGAATGGTGGGGGCTGCGGATGATGGCGAAGTAGAAACAGCAAAGGAGCCCCAGGACAAGGTTATAAACAGCCCTGCAGCTAATGGGAAAGGGATGATGGCAGAAGAGTCAACAGTCAGCCAACTCCTTCATATGCTGAGGGATAAGACTCTACAATGGAAAAAACATAAACACGAGCCTCAATCGTCAAAGGGAAGGGGTTCGGAGCTCTCAAAAGTTATTGGAAGAGCTGAGGTGGCAACACAGACTGAGAAGACTGCAGCAGAACAGCCTTTGGATGCCGAAAGTACGCTGACGTACGTCAAGGTAGAACAACAGAATGCTGAAACAGCTACTTCAGTAGAGGGATTGAATAGGCCGATCAATCAATCTCCGAATGAAGTTGAAGTATTGAAATCACAAATGAGGTCATTAGTAAAAGACTTGCAGGAAGCCCAGAAAAAGCAGGATGAATCTGAACGCATGATGAAGTCTCTTCAGGACAGATGTCGGGATGTGGAACAAAAGCCGGCTAACGTCCAGCTGGGTAAGGAGGAAATAGAAGACCCTCTCGCTGGCCTACCTCAGGACGACACCGAATATTACCAGGACCTGTTGAGTGACACTGAATATTACGAGGACCTGGTCTGCCCAGCTTGTGCTGAAAACTCCCAAAGTGCAGAAATCAGGATGAATCACTTAAAGTCTAAGGAACATAGGGAGATGGTGGCGTTACAGCTGGCAGCTGACAAGGGAGCCCAGAGAGTCTCCAAGAAGCAGAAAAGGAAAAGACGAAACAGAAGATGATAACCATCTGAACCATTATCACCTCTACCAGATCACACACGTGGTCCCTCAGAACGGAGCCAAATCAGTTGGGAAGTAGGGGAACTTCCCAAGGCAATCCAATTGTTTTTTTTTTTTAAAGTCAGCAATGCTGGTTCAGAAGTTACAGAGTTCAAACTGTTAAGTTAGGGAAGGACTATTGGACGAGTCACTTCCGCAACGTGAACCGACTACACCACCGGGAACTGCTACACCATGGAGGCGTTGTCCGGACTGAGTCAAGAAGCGCAGGAGACGCCTCCACCGAGACTGAATCTGTGAACTGTTTTCCGCAGAGACTGAATCTGTGAACTGTTTTCCGCAGAGACTATATCTGTAAACTGTTTTACATGAAGTTGAATACATGTATGTTTAATGGGGAATAAGTATGTTGTAAGCTAAAAAGGGAGGATTGTAGTGTATGTAACCGTCTACCTTTAAGAGAACTATTGTATGTAACCGTCCACCTTTAAGAGAACTATTTTAGGGGTTGCACTACTTTATTTTGGCTTCTGTATACTGTAATACCGGTAGTGACCACACCGGTATATAAGTGCTGGGTAAGGATTTATTGGGCAGATTCGCCCTGACCTTCGAATAGTAAAGTCCTGTTAAAAGTTACTTTTGTAGTCTGTGTATTAATTCACTATACAACCCACAGACTTTACAAGGGTCACAAGACAAAATCAGCACCTCGGGTGAATCAAAAAAAGTACTGGGTTTCATGGCATGTTATAGAGTATATCAGTTGGGCTGTAATAGTGAATTTATATAAATTCTTAGTAAGACGACAGTTGGAGTATTGTGTGCAGTTTTGGTCTCCACACTACAGCAAGGATTTAGGGGAACAGAATGGCTACAATGCAGATTCTCTGAGATGTTGCCTGGTATGAGGAAATATAAATACACAGAAAGACTTGAAACATCGGAGCTGTTTTTGTTAGAACAGAGGACATTATGGGGTGATTGGATAGAAGTGTTTAAAATTATGAAGGGATGGGAGAGAGTAGATAGAAAGACCACTTCCAGTGGTTGAGGGGTCTAGAACGAGGGCACATAGGTGCCAGAGTAAATATAAGGGCCTAAAAATGTGGTTATTTTGCAGCTCCCGTTAGCGCCCCCTGACTTACCGCCGGACGCTATGTCCAACGGGGTCAGGGGGGCCTACCTGCGGCCGGGGCGGCGCTAATTAAAGGGAAGTTGCCGGGCAGAAATTTTTGTTGCTGGCCACCTGCCAGCACCTGCCCCCTCTGCCATCCCCGCCCTCCTCTGAAGCCCCCCCCCCCGCCACCTGCTGAGTGCTGACTGCGCTCTGTGAGCCTGGCACGGGTGGCCCAGCTGTGCCACTCTCCCTTAAGAAGAGGAGGAAGGCGTGCAGTACGGCGGCACGTAGCGCCGCGATATTCACTCGCAGCGCCCCTAAGAGGGAGGCATGGTACTTCCAGTAGCACCCCGCTTCCCTCTTGGGGCGCTACCGATGAATTTCGGCAGCGGGGGGCGCTAATTTTTTCAGGGGGGGCGAAGTTATCGCCCCAAAGGGGGCGCAACTCAATTTTTCCCCCAAGAGGTTTAAAACAGAGAGCAGGATAAACTTTCTTTGCACAGGGTTGTGAGGCTGCGGAATGCTGAGCTGACAGTTGCAAATGATTAGCTGTGCCTTCTGGTAGCTAAATAATCACATTTTTAAACAATAGAATCATAGAATCATAGAAAGTTACAGCACGGAAGGAGGCCATTTCAGCCCATCGTGTCTGCACTGGCCAACAAAGAGCTATCCAGCCTAATCCCACTTCCCAGCTCTTGGTCCGTAGCCCTGCAGGTTAGAGCATCCCAAATGCACATCCAAGTACTTTTTAAATGTGGTTAGGGTTCCTGCCTCTACCACCCTTTCAGGCAGTGAGTTCCAGACACCCACAACCCTCTGGGTGAAGAAATTTCCCCTCAAATCCCCTCTAAACCTTCCACCAATTACGTTAAATCTGCACCCCCTGGTTTTTGACCCCTCTGCTAAGGGAAATAGAAAAAGGAGATTAGGAAAGCAAAGAGAGAGCATGAAAAATTCTTGGCAAGTAAAATCAAGGAAAACCCAAAGATGTTTTATAAATATATTAAGAGTAAGAGGATAACTAAAGAAAGGGTAGGGCCTATTAGAGATCATGAGGGTAATCTGTGTGTGGAGGCGGGAGACGTCGGTAGGGTTCTTAATGAATACTTTGCGTCTGTTTTCACAAAGGAGGCGAAGCAGACACTGCTATCGGGGGGAGGAGTGTGAAATATTAGATGAAATAAACATAGTGAGAGAGGAAGTATTAAGGGGTTTAGCAGCTTTCAAAGTGGATAAATTCCCAGGCCCGGATGAAATGTATCCCAGGCTGTTAAGCGAAGCAAAAGAGGAAATAGCAGAGGCTCTGACCATCATTTTTCAATCCTCTCTGGCTTCAGGTGTGGTGCCAGAGGACTGGAGGACTGCTAATGTGGTACCCTTGTTTAAAAAGGGAGAAAAGGATAGACCGAGTAATTACAGGCCAGTCAGCCTAACCTCGGTGGTGGGAAAATTATGGGAAAGAATTCTGAAGGACAGGATAAATCTTCATTTAGAAAGACACAGATTAATCAAGTATAGTCAGCATAATGACATCCTTCTAGACAGGGCAAGTTGCTTGTTAGTCTTCTATCCCTTAACTGATGAATTGCCAGGTCAAACAGAAAGTTGCAGCCAACCTGACTATGGTAGCAAATTTTGAATGACATTAATTGTTTTTAACACCTGGATGAACTTTGGGCTGGAAATTCATTATTGCCCAGGAATGGGCGGTGTCATTAGAAAAGTTGGAGAATTAACGCCAGGCGCTAATGCTTTAGACTGCACCCAAAATTCGTGCTCACTGCTCAAAAAACTGATTGGAACCCTAATTCAACTACTAAAGCTCAAGCTCATTGGCCTTACATTCAACGGGTGGACCAATATCAGGTGCCGTCTAATTGCACGTCATGATTGCCACAGGCTTTTTTCACTAATTAAAGGGGAGGTTCATTGATGCAGAACCTTATTCTCAGCATTGCTGGCTCAGCAACAGCAGCAGCAGCAGCAGCAGCAACAGCAGCAGCAACAACAGCAGGACCCGGAGGACTGAAGCAGCTGTACTCATGGCAGATCCACGCCCCGGGGAGAGCCTGCAGATTCTGCGATCAAGCATTGCAGGCATTGGTTTTTGCTGTGGAGAGACGGAGGACGGTGCTCTACCCGGCAAGTGGCAGGAGGCCCTCGCCGCAAGTCTTCTGCACCATGTGGAGGGAGGTAGCACAGCACGCCTCGGGCAGCACTGTGGTCCCCAGGACCCACACACAGTGCAGGAAGAAATTTAACAACCTTATTCGGGTGGTCAGGGTGAGTGAATGCTTCAACAAATGCTACATACCACCATCTGTACCACGGTCTTCACACACTGCCCAAAGCACCACAACCCCAGCACTCACCCACCAACAATCTCTACCTAACAACACTCACACCCACATCTCACACCTTGCACACAATGACAGCTATGCAACTATGGCATGCACATCACCCAAACACATTGCTCCGCACACACTCACACACTTTCCTTTCTCTTGCTGGCCAAGTTGGCTCACAACAGGAGCACACAGGCGGGGGACAAGCTGACACCCAACCACTGTCTGCGCTGGAGAATAGAGTGCTGCAAATTATTGGGCACCAGGTGGTGAGTGCCATGGCCGCCGGTGACATTGACCCCCTTGGGGACAACAAAAGTATGTTCATCCCTACTCCTTCTTCTCACATCCCATTTCCCCCTCACCCCACAAGCGTTTTGCACTTTCCAGCTAATCACACTGTATGTGTGCGTTTCTCACTTCCTGCCCCCTCCCCTCACCTTAATCCAACTCTTGTACCTTTATGCTTTCAGATAATGAGCAAGCACCTGAGCAGCCTGTCCCTGAGGGCACAGTAGAGAGCGAGGCGGGAGAAAAGGAAGACCACATTGTGTCACTGCATGCCTCACCCGCAGGCACCAGCTCAGATACTGGCAATATGTGTTCTTTAGAGACAAGTATCGTAGCGGGATCTGCACAGGGTGAGGCACCGGGGATGAGTGGGCTGCAGCAAGGTCATGGGGAAAGGGTAGCTCGGGGGCCAGCTCCCCGGAGGGTGATTTAGCGCATGAGTTCTGCTGCACAGGACTCAGATGAGGTAGGAGAAGTGCTGTCGGAATACCCTCAGCAGGTAAGTCCTCCTGTTGAGAGCCCAGATGGCCCTCCTCCTCCCTCTGGGCACATGTTCCAGTCTTTCTCGCTGCCTCCGCTCCCTCCGCCGTAGACCCTGGAGGGCGAGGTCAACTGCCGGTTCAACCCTCATTAATGTAACCAAGTGTAGCAGTTTGATTTTTTAAAGAATAAATGTAGCTACTTTTTAGTTGCCAGAACACTCCTGATACAAAATAACCTTGAAATTACTGAATGAAACTGTTGGACTATGTGAAACTGACAAGAAACTCCACTAACCTGACAGCTGTGACTCATTACTGATGATCCCTTTAAATAACATCCCTGGAGCCGGCTTCTTGGTGCTTCACGCCAGCTCTCCCTGTCTCTGTTTACTCCAGGCGCTAAGGTAGGTGGCGACAATCAATTTTGCAGATCGGGTGGTCAGTGAGCATTGCACACTCACTGACATCACAATCCACCTGGCGTTGAGGCTACCGGCGATAACTATTACCAGCGGTGCTGCGGGGGTTGCAGGGTTTGTCGTGCAGTGCTGGATTCGCCTTGCCCCAGCAATAATGCTCTAGGGCCTCGTTGGGGCTAATGGGAGGTGCTAAGGTACTGAATTTTTCCCCCTTCGTGTCTAACACTTGTTATGCACTTCACCTAGACAGAAGTGACTCATCCATCCTGTGAAGTGACTTGGGCACATGAAACAAATAATGTGTATTTCAGCAGCAAACAGAAGTCAAATTAATCACCAGATGGCTAGCTACAAAAATCTCGTCAAGAAATATTAAAATTAAAAAGATGTTGATGATTTGAAACAAGAGAAACTTTCAATCTGTCACAAGAAGATAATTTAAATGTTAATTCCGTCAACATCAATATCCCAGATGGGAATGCTGCTTCCAACTGGAGTTTTTTTTATTATGCCTCTGTGAAGCACTGTGGGAACTTTTTCCTAGGCTGGAGTGTCAGCTGTGGCTCAGTGGGTAGCACTCTCTAGGTGGGAAGGGCTAGGAGTGAACAGGTGTTACTGGTTGCCTGATTGCAGCAGGGAGTTGGAGTGAGTTTGTAAAAAGTTGGTGGGGGGTTTTTGTTTTCAGGTTTTAGGGCCTTTTTGGCCCATAAACAACAGCCAGATGGCTGCTGAGGGGTCCGGAGTGCCGGGCCCCTCAGAGGACAGTGTTTCCAAGATTAATTTAATTAGGGGAGAAATTGTGGTTAGAAAGGAAAGAAAAAGGTCCAAAGATTTAGGCCGGGACCCCAGGAGGTTTGGGAAAGAAAACACGGTGGTGGTTCAGTGCAAGGATAAGGAGATACGAGCTTGGGATATTATCCAAGCGGTACATGAGGACTGTGGTGAGGGAAGCTGCTTTGCCTGCCGACCAAAGCTGAATGTTGGGTTCGAGGTGACGGTCAGTGGCCGAGAGGAGGTGGAAAGACTTTTACTCAGTTTGAAAGTTGGCGATAAGTTCTTGGAGGTATCTCTGCGATATTCGGAAGAGGTGGTGGTCTCATTCTTAAACTTGCCAGTTTATATTGAGGACAATGCGCTAATCAAAAAGTTGGAGTCATGGGACATTAAAATTTGCTCAGCAATAAAGAGGAGATACTATCCAGGAACACGGGTAGCAGATGGAACCAGTTACTTAAAAGTGCGGTTCCCAGTGGGGGTGAAGTCATTACTGTACAGCATGAAATTCGAGACAATGGAAGGAGTGCAGTACTTCCGAGTACTACATGATAACCAAGTGAAGGTTTGTTATTATTGTCTTGGACACGACCATCTTGTAAGAAACTGTCCAGACTTGTACTGTTATAATTGCAGCGAATCTGGACACATCGCTCGGAGCTGCAAGGCAGAGAGCTGTGGGGTGTGTCACAAAGGCCCCACCCGCTGTGAGTGTGAGGCAGAAGGAAGCTCTATGAGTGACGAGCAGATGGGAGAAGGAGCAGGAGGTGTGAGTGGAACGGCCGGAGGAGCGGAGCAGTCGGAGGACACCGCTGGTAAATTGAAGGAGAAAAGAGCACAGGAAGAGGCAGAAAATTGCGGAGCAGAGAACAGGATGGCGATGGTGGAAAACACACCAAGTACACTGGAAAAGAACAAAGACAGCAGCGGGCAGCAAGGGTCGAGTGCAGACTCGAGCCTTAATACGGTTCAGCTCTCCCTAAAGAATCTGGTATGCGCGGGGGGAGAGGAGGCGGGAGCGGGGTGCGTGATAAATGTAAGCACTCCAAAGAAAGACGGGGAGTCGGACATCTCGGTGAGCAGGAGGGGGCAAGACAAGGAGAGGGTGCAAGAGGCAGGAGCCTTAAAGGGGCAGCAGGACGGGAGCGGTGAGACAAAGACGCCAGAAGGGAACAATATAAGTGCGCCATTGTCCCAGAGAGAGAAGGATCAGGGAGCAAGGGTCAGAGGTGGAGATCAGGTCGAAGGGAGCGGCATTGTTGGAGAAACCGCGATAGCAGGAAGACTCTCTATGGGAGATGAAGTATCTGACGGGGAGCAGGATTATGTATCTGACGGGGAGCAGGCACGGGGTTGCAGAAGAGCTTGAGAGTGAGGAATTAGAGGGGGACAGAGACATGGAAGTGGGGGGTGGGGTGGCATCATGTGGAAAGGGAAAGGTTAGTGAGGGGCAGAAGGAGGGAGAAAGGGCAGCTCCTTGGCCCAAACTTAATGCAAGGAAGAGGCTGAAACAGCAGGGAAGGTTCAAACAGGAGGTGGAAAAGAGTCGGAGGCTGCAGGAAAAAGCAACAGCTGGCTGAAAAGTTGGGAAGGAGCATGAGAGGAGGGAAGGGCCAGAGATTAAATGATGGGGAGATTATTGGGCATACTTCCCTTCTTCGGAGCCATGATTACATTGGTCTCGATTAATGTGAACGGACTGAGGGGTGAGAAGAAATTGCAGCAGTTGTTGCAGGGTTTTAAAGGCACGACTTGTTGTGTCTGCAAGAAACCTTTTGTGATGAGGATATCCTAGAAAGAGTTCAGAAGGGAGAGGTGTTTGCAAGTTGTGCAAACAATAACCGTAGAGGGGTGGCTGTTTTGGTGAGTCCGTCCATAAAAGAGAACGTTGCCTTGGTGGACAAGGACACTGAGGGGAGATTTTTATGGCTAAGGGTAAAAATTGAGGAATTTAATTGCGATCTCTTTAATATCTATGCACCGAACGACCATTGCAAGCATCGCAATTTTTTTCGGGGGTCATTCACTGAAGTGGCAGAGGTGGAAAATCCTTGTATAGTGGGGGATTTTAATGTATTTTTTATCTCGGATGGACATTTCAGCCCAGATGACCTTTAAGGATGATAACTCCAGAGGGATGATTGTAAAAATGATGGCAAATTTAAATTTGAGAGACTTATGGAGGGACCGGAACCCCATAAAATGGGAGTTCTCCAGAACAGGTTGGGTGGGTGATGTTTTAAAACAGAGCCGAATAGATTTTGTGTTAATGCGGAAAGGGTTAAATTCTGAGGCGATGGAGATTTATTATAAAAAAGTATTTTTTAGTGCCCACTCGGCTTTGGTTCTTAGAATTAGGAACAGCAGAGTTAAGATCGGTTCAGGGCTGTGGATTTTAAACAATCAATACCTAAAAGAAATTGCTTATAAAGAAGGGATTTTAAATATAATAAAGAATGCTCGGAAGGAACCTTTGTCCTTGAAAGAAAGAAGAGTTGGTGGGACAATTTCAAATGTGAGGTAAAAGTTTTTTCGGTACATTATGGGAAAAAGAGGGCGGCAGCTAACCGGCGTTGAAAAGAGAATATAAACAAAAGGTTTACGGATGTCTGTAAAGCAGTTGACGGAGAGGATAAGGGAGCTGAGACTAAGTTTCGGGTGCTAAAGGAAGAGTGGGAGTTATTGCAAGCTGAAAAATGCAAGAGGGCCATTCTCCGTGCAAAGGCTAGAGATGCATTGGAGGGCGAAAGATGCACTAGATATTTTCTAGAGCAAGAGAAGCTGCGACAGAGATTATCGTTAATTGGAGAGTTGAAGATTGGGGAGAAGATCATTCATGAAAGTAGGGAGATTTTAGAGGCGGCTAGCAGCTTTTATCAAGAGTTATATACAAAAGAAGACATTTCCAATTTGGCGATGGAGAAGGTTAGTGCTTTTATTGAAAAGGGTTTAAAGGAGGATGAGAGAAGCATGTGTGACAAAGAAGTAGGATTAGCAGAAATAAAAGTAGCAGTAAGTGGAATGAAGGGGGGAAAAAGCACAGGGTCCGATGGACTAAGTGCAGAATTTTATAAAGAATTTTTCGAGATTTTAAGCCCATTGCTCTTAGAAGTTTTTAAGGAAATTAAAATTGAGGGAAGCCTGGCCCCATCTATGAGGAGAGGTGTCCTAAGCTTGGCTTATATAAAAATAAAGGGGATAGACAGGATCTGAAAAATTGGAGGCCCATCACATTATTAAATGCAGATTATAAGATCTTGGCGAGGGTTATGGCAAATCGTATGAAGGAGGTGTTGCCGCAGATAGTTTTGCCCTCTCAGTCCTATGGAGTCATAGGCCGGGACATCGCAGACGCTGTGGTCTCAATCCGAGATGCGATTGAGCTCATGGAAGAGAGTGGGAGGGAGGCTTATGTATTAAAGATAGATCGAGAGAAAGCCTTTGATAGGGTCTCTCGTGAGTTTTTACTGAAGGTTTTGGAAGCATTTGGCTTCTGGGGACAATTTCATTGAGTGGATAAGGATTTTTTATTCAAACATATTTAGCTGTGTTAAATATAATGTTTTTTTATCCAATTATTTTCCGATACAGAGATCAGTGAGACAGGGTTGTCCCCTGTCCCCATTGTTGTACACATTGGTAGCAGAACCATTAGGTTACATGTTGCGAAAGAAACAAGGTGTAGTTGGGATTGTGGTTCCAAGTCCTGGGCTGGTGTCGGTGATACACCAATATGCAGATGACACAACCTTAACATTGAGAAATGGGGAGTCAGTGAGGAAAGCTATGGATGTAGTGGAGGAATATTGTAGAGCTTCAGGAGCCAGAGTGAATTATACTAAGTCCCAATGCCTGGTTGCAGGAAGGGGTAGGAGGGAATGGTTGGGGGAAAGTCCCTTTAAGGTGGTGGAGGTTTTGGAAGTTCTGGGGGTGCATATGGGGTGCAAGAAAGACAGGGATGAAGTGGATCAATTAAATTGGAAACCAAAGGTTATGAAAATTAAAAAGATTTTGGGAAGATGCGAAAGAAGGTGGTTGAAATTGCAAGGAAGAGCGACAGTGGTGTCTGCTCTCCTGCTATCTAAGCTATGGTACTTATTGATGGTGGAGGATATTCCTGAGTGGGCGGAAAAGTCCATCCGAGAAGCTTGTGTAAGGTTTTTATGGGAAGGGAAACCAGCCTTGGTGGCTTACAATACCAGCATTGGATGGAGAAATCAGGGAGGACTCAATTTCCAGATATTGATTTGAAGAAAAAATCCTTTAGAATCAAATGGGTGAAGAGATTTCTTCAGAAGTCAAATACAAGTTTTTGGAAGAGTTGTTTTGAGCATTTTTTAAAATGAAGTGGGATAGGAGGGCAGGGGATATTGTATGTGGAATACAATAATGGCCCAGAAATTCGGGTCTCCACGGGTGAGTACGCACGGGGTACTCACCCGTAGGCCCAATGGAAGTGCCGGTTTCGTGCATGCACTGCGCATGCGCGGGAAACTGGAACTTCCGTTCCCTTGAAAGAAGGGGTTCAGAGGTGGAACGCGTGCGCCGGAGATGCAGCGCGTGTGCATTGAACTTACGTTTTTTTTCCAGGTTTTTCCAGGAGGGTAAGTCTCCAGGAGTTACACATATAAAAAGCAGGCGCAAGGCCTGCTTTTAACAAGGTACAGGAAACTCTTTTTTATCCGGCACCGACGGGACCGGCATGGTGCCGGTTTACAAAAAGTCCGGATTACAGAGAGGTATAGTAAAAGGTATGAGAGCCCCGTACACAGCCACAGATCCAGGCATCCCTGTTGCATGGCAACAGGTGCAGGAACCCCGGCCACAGACCAAGCGTCCCTGTTGCACAGCAACAGGTGCAGGAACCCCGGTTACACGGCCACAGATCCAGGAACGGCCACTAATATAAAGTAAAACTTACCTGAACCTACTCCTGAATTTTGCCGGTTAACAGAGATTTCCGGTTATTTAGGTGCCGGTAAATCGAGAGTTTCCTGTAAGTGGTGAATAAATTAAAATTAAAACATTTTTTCCACAGGTTTATTATTTTTAAATACTTTAAAGAAAGGTAAGTTTATTTTTAGCCCCGTTAGAAAATGTAATTAATTTTTTCAAAAATTTAAATTATTGTTTAAAATAGTTATTTTATATTATTTATAGTTATTTTAAAAATGTGATGTTTTTAAAATTTATTTGAAGTTTTAGTGATGTTTTGGGGCTTATAGTATTTATGGTTTTGACAGCTCTTCCTGTCAATTTTATGAATGGGCATTCCCTGCTACCATTGGCTCTCCATGGCCCACGTGATCCCAGGTGACGCATCGAACTAACTGCGCCCCTGGGATACGCAAGCACTGCGCGTCGGCAGTTGGAGGAGGCGCAGGATCGGAATCCCACGCGGGCCCACAGCACAACGGCCGGCGCACTAAGTAAGTGCAGGTCGGAGGCTTGCACCTGCGGGAAGCCTCCGACCCGAATTTCTGGGCCAATATGTTTCTGAAATCGATTAAACTTTCCCCTAGGTTTTATAAGGGGGTTGTAGAGACTTGGGCCTAATTTTTTAAAAGTGTGCAGTTTGTGCCCAAAGGGGCTGAGGAATTTTTAGAACAGCCCTTATTTTTGAACAGATGGGTCAACATCGAAGGAGAGGTTTTATTTAATCAAGCTTTTATAAAAGTTGGTATTATATGTGTGAAAGATGTATTATACGAGGTAATTCCAGGTTGGTTGCCGGAAGCGATAGTGAGGGACATGGTGTGGGGGGAGGATCAGGAGGTAGAGGAAAAAGCAATAGGGATCATGTTGTGAGGGCAATGCCACAGGATTGGATGGAAGAAATAAATGCGGAAATCTCCAAAGGGAGTAAAATGCGTCCTGCTTTTCCAAGCTTTCTGCTGGAGAAAGGTGGAGAGTTGGTTCAATTTGACAACTGTAATACTCGAGAGTTCCATGAAGTATTTAGAGAATGGAGATTCAAGACACCTGCTGGTCAGGAGTTTTGGCAGAGTATGTACCCACAGCTGGACTTCAACAGGATTTGGAAGGGAGTGTGGGCGAATTTTAAATGTCTAGAGTGGATTGAACTGGATTTCAAATTGGCTCATAACCGGATTTTTACCATGGCGGTCTTGTGCAAGATTGGGCGAGTGGAGGCAGCAACTTGCCCAGTGTGTGGGACACGGGATGAGACACTGTCCCATTTACTGGCGTTATGTCCGCAGTTAAATGATTTTAAGTACTATGTTCGACAGTTGTGTGAAGTTTTTTTGCTGGGTGGGGACCGAAGAGCGAGAATGGGAATCCCGTGGGACTCAATTTTGAGATGGGGATTGCAGGAGAGTCTGCCAGAGTCTAGCAGAGCGGCAATTAATTTAATGTTCAGTTTGGCTAGATTTGTGATTGTGCAAAGAAGGAATGCCTTGTTTTTTAAGGGGAAGAGAATCAATCTAAAAGAGTATATTTTAAATATAAGCTAAAAGATCATTATAAGGCTCTGTGGATGCTTTATTCAGAAAGGAATTTAAAGATAGTATTTTACAATCAATTTTTAAAGTACACTCGATTAATATATGTTACAGGAGACAAATTAAACTTCAGGTTTTGATGTTAAAATGTGGTGGCGGAATGGCTGTGCAGAGTGGCGGAATGGAATTGTATGACACAATGAAATGATCACGATGTTGTAACTGTTCTTAATGTTCAATAAAGTATATTCGCACACTCGTCTCTGAGTCAGAAGGTTGTGGGTTCAAGTCCAACTCCATAAACTTGAACACATAAAGCTAGGCTGAAACTCCAGTGGAGTGCTGCATTGTCAGAGGTACCGTCTTTCGGATGGGATGTTAAACCGAGGCCGCATCTGCTCTCTCAGGTAGACGGAAAAGATCCCAAGGCACTATTTCAAAGAAGAACAGCGGAGTTATCCCCGGTGTCCTGGGCCAATCCACATAACAAAAACAGATTATCTGGTCATTATCACTTTGCTGTTTGTGGGAGCATGCTGTGCGCAAATTGGCTGCCGCATTTCCCACATTACAGCAGTGACTACGCTCCAAAAGTACTTCATTGGCTGTAAAAGCGCTTTGAGACATCCGGTGGTCGTGAAAGGCGCTATATAAATGCAAGTCTTTTTTAAAAGGTGCTTTATAAATGCAAGTTGTTGTTGTCTTATGGGGTTAATCTGCCAAAAAGCTAGGCTTTTGTTTGATCTCCTCGGCAAGATGTCAATACATTAACCAAGTACCTTGTCAATTTGCATGATTCGTAATTTGATCATATTTGGCTGCTAATGACAACTTTCAAATAAATTGTTTCTCTATCAGAGTGATCTAATGCATAATTGTTAAGCCTAGTGGAAAATCATCAGCTCTGTTAATCATACCATTACATGTTCAGAAGTGTTTTGAGCTCTGGAACCAGCTGCTTACGCATCAGCTTATGAGAGGCTGTGAGGCCGATTTTCATCTTCAGCTCTACATCACTTCCAAATGGTGAAGAATTGGTGTATATCCTGCCTGAATGGTCAAGTGCAATTGGCATTCAATTCTCCAGTGTAAGTTCATTTGCATGACGTGCTTGCGAGGAGGGTTGCCCTCTGTGCCACTCTGCCGTACCCTCGCAATAGGTCAACATTGCAGCATTTCTGCAAGGAGGTGCTAACAAGCTTCCAGCTCAGCTTGAGGGTTTCCTGCATTACAACAGTGACTACACTTCAAAAAGTTCTTCATTGGCTGTGTGATGAAATATATTCCATTCATCACTGCCTGCTTTCTGTGTCTTTTCCCTTCCCCCAGTCCTCATGTATTATGTATTGGAATGTGCTGGAACTGGTTGTGTGCAGGGCTCCGCCCATACCTGGCTCCTTTGTAATCTAACTTCAGTCGGGCATCAGCCTCCTGAAGGTAGACATCTCTCTATTTTACGTGTTATGTTCTGAGTTAATAAAAGCCTTACTTTTGTTCTGCGAACTTCGAGTCTCGGAATAATTGAGGCACATCAATTTTATTAACTCAATTTTCAACACTATGGATCAACTCCTGAAACCCGAACGTTTGGATTTGGATCAACATGCTCCGGACGCATCAGCACGCTTCAGACACTGGTTTGACTGTATGGAATTCTTCCTGGACAATTCCGCAGCCGTCAAAGACGCTACGGACACTGCGAAGATGAGACTCGGAATGCTACGGAATTGGGTAAGCCACCGGGTTTACCCCCTCATCCAAGACGCCGATACGTACCTGGCCGCCTGCAACACCTTAAAGGCGCATTACCAGCAGCCTACGAATGAGGTGTATGCTAGGCATCTACTCGCTACTCGCGCACAGCGACCTGGGGAATCGGTGGAGGAGTTCCTAAGCATCCTGAAAAAGCTTGGCAAGGACTGTAAGTGCCGAGATGTAAAAGCCGCAGTGTACACCGACGAGCTTGTTCGCGATGCCTTTATCACAGGCCTCAGCTCCACTCACATCCGGCAAAGACTGCTGGAAAAAACGGAGTTGGACCTGAAACAGGCTGCGGACACCGCGCGGTCCCTGGAGATGGCCCAGAGAAACTCGGACGCCTACTCTTCAGCCCGCGCCGCCCACGCCGCCACGTGTGCGCCGAGGGCGCCGCCATCTTGGAAGGCATCTTCCCCGCCCGGCAGCCCGACACCGGCGGGGCCCAGCTCTCCCCCCAGAAGCCCTACGACAGCCGCGACGCGTCAAGGACCCAACTGCTACTTCTGCGGGCAGCCAAAGCACACCAGAAACCTGTGCCCGGCGAAAGGCACCACCTGCTTTAAGTGCGGTAAGAAGGGGCACTTCGGGAAGGTGTGCAGAGGGAACCCCGCCGGAAAACCAACCGCCGGAAAACCCGCCACCGCCGCGTGTGCGCCGTGGGAGCGGCCATCTTGCCCGACCTCATGGGGTCCGCCATCTTATGAGCAGACAGCGTGGACGCCATCTTGTCTCGATCAGGGCCCTACAGTGGCATCGGTCACAGTGGACCAGACCAGGCCGCATCCGCTATCCAAATCAATGGTGGACATCGAGGTAAACGGGTGCCGGGTTAAATGCTTAATTGACAGTGGAAGCACGGAGAGTTTTATCCACCCTGAACTGGCACAACAACTCTCCCTAAAGGTGGTCCCTGCTCAGGGTACCATCTCTATGGCCGATAAAACCCAGACATCGACCATTCTGGGTTACTGCACGGTACAATTGTGCGTTAACGGAACTGTGTATGATAATTTTAAAGTATTAATCATGAAGAATCTATGTGCGAGCGTGATCTTGGGTTTGGATTTCCAGTGCAACCACCAAAGCATCACGCTCAAGTACGGTGGGTCCCAGCCGCCCCTCACAGTGTGCGGTCTGGCTACCCTGAAGGTAAAGCCGCCTTCGTTATTCGCGAACCTTACCCCTAACTGCCGGCCAATAGCGACCAAAAGCAGGAGGTACAGCTGGGAGGACAGGCGGTTTATCGCGACCGAGGTAGACAGGCTCCTGAAAGAGCGCATTATTGAACACAGCAACAGCCCGTGGCGCGCCCAAGTGGTAGTGGTAAGGGGTAGCGAGAAGAAACGGATGGTGATCGACTATAGTCAAACGATCAACAGGTACACCCTACTAGACGCCTACCCGCTACCCCGCATATCAGAAATGGTGAACCAAATCGCCCAATACCGGGTGTTCTCCACCATCGACCTCAAGTCAGCGTACCACCAGCTCCCTATCAGACCAGAGGACCGCCCGTACACCGCCTTCGAGGCGAACGGACGCCTCTACCAATTCCTCAGAGTCCCCTTTGGGGTGACGAACGGGGTCTCGGTCTTTCAGAGGGAGATGGATCGCATGGTCGATGACCACCACTTGCAGGCAACCTTCCCCTACCTCGACAACGTCACCATCTGCGGTCACAACCAGCAGGATCACGACTCGAACCTCGAGAGGTTCCTGAAAACCGCACAAAAACTCAACCTCACCTATAACGAGGACAAGTGCGTTTTCAACACCACGCGCCTCTGCATACTGGGCAGCGTGGTGGAGAATGGGGAAATCGGACCAGACCCCGACCGATTGCGCCCCCTACGGGAGCTGCCCCTGCCCAACACTCCCAAAGCCCTGAAAAGGTGCCTGGGGTTATTTTCTTACTATTCCCAATGGGTCCCCAACTACTCCGACAAAGCCCGCCCCCTCTTGAAAGCATCCTCTTTTCCGCTCTCTGCTGAGGCCCACGCCGCCTTCAAAAGCATTAAGCAGGATATTGAGCGGGCCACGCTACAGGCAGTGGACGAGAACACTCCATTTCAAGTGGAAAGTGATGCGTCCGACTTCGCCTTGGCGGCCACCCTCAACCAGGCGGGGCGGCCCGTAGCTTTCTTCTCGAGGACCCTCCAAGGCCCCGAGATCAGACACTCCTCCGTGGAAAAGGAGGCCCAAGCCATCGTGGAGGCAGTGCGCCACTGGCGCCACTACCTAGCCGGCAAACGCTTCACCCTACTTACCGACCAGCGATCGGTAGCGTTTATGTTCAACAATAAACAGAGGGGGAAGATTAAAAATGATAAGATTCTTAGGTGGCGGATCGAGCTCTCCACTTTCGAGTACGACATCATTTACCGGCCAGGGGCCCTTAACGAATCCCCTGACGCCCTCTCACGAGGGATGTGTGCCAGCGCCACCGAGGATCGGCTACAGACCCTCCACAACGACCTCTGCCACCCAGGGGTCACGCGGCTGTTCCACTTCATAAAGTCCCGTAACTTACCCTACTCGATTGAGGAAGTTCGGTCTCTGACCAGGAACTGCCGCACTTGCGCTGAGTGCAAGCCTCGGTTCTACCGCCCAGATAGAGCCCACTTAATCAAAGCTACACGGCCCTTCGAGCGGCTCAGCTTAGATTTCAAGGGCCCCCTCCCGTCCGTCGACCGCAATGTTTACTTCCTGAACATTGTGGACGAATACTCCCGTTTCCCTTTCGCCTTCCCCTGCCCAGACATGACCAGCGCCACGGTCATTAAATGCCTCAACAGCCTGTTCTGCCTGTTCGGTATGCCGAGCTATATCCACACGGATAGGGGGGCGTCCTTCATGAGTGAAGAGCTACGCCAGTACATGCTGTCCAAGGGGATCGCCACGAGCCGTACCACCAGCTACAACCCCCGGGGTAACGGCCAGGTGGAGCGAGAGAATGGGACAGTGTGGAAAGCAGTCACTCTAGCTCTAAGGACCAAGGGCCTCCCTATCTCCCGCTGGCAGGAAGTCCTCTCGGATGTGCTCCATTCGATACGGTCGCTATTGTGTACGGCCACTAATGCCACGCCTCATGAACGAATGTTTGTCTTTCCTCGGAAATCCACCTCAGGCGTATCCATGCCGTCATGGCTCTCCACCCCAGGTCCGGTACTCGTGCGAAGGCATGTGAGGGGCCACAAGACGGACCCTCTCGTGGAGCCAGTACACCTACTCCACGCCAACCCCCAATACGCATATGTCCGGCACGCCGACGGAAGGGAGGACACCGTGTCCATAAAAGACGTCGCCCCAGCCGGCATCGACAACAACCACGGCAATAGCAGCGACGACGATCACAGCAACCCTTACCCACCCACTATTCTTTCATCACCCCCGGAAGAACATCGACCAATGGCACCCCCACCAACTACCCCTTCAACAACCCCGGCGGCACCCCTGGCAGAGACCCAGGAGGCTACCGGGGACACCCAGCCGACACCCGCGGCACCACAACAGCCACGTCGGTCGCAGAGGACTATCAAACCCCCGAACAGACTAAATCTATAGAAGGGGTGAATGTGATGAAATATATTCCATTCATCACTGCCTGTTTTCTGTGTCTTGTAACTGCCTGCTTTCTGTGTCTTTTCCCTTCCCCCCAGTCCTCATGTATTATGTATTGGAATGTGCTGGAACTGGTTGTGTGCAGGGCTCCGCCCATACCTGGCTCCTTTGTAATCTAACTTCAGTCGGGCATCAGCCTCCTGAAGGTAGACATCTCTCTATTTTACGTGTTATGTTCTGAGTTAATAAAAGCCTTACTTTTGTTCTGCGAACTTCGAGTCTCGGAATAATTGAGGCACATCAGGCTGTAAAGCATTTTGGGACATCCTGAAGTCGTGAAAGGTGTTACATAAACGCAAGTTCTTTCTTTCTAAGCTGGCAATTACTATCATTGCATGTGCTAGCCTTATGCTGCCTGGTAGCCACAAGTGTCCTTGCAGCAAATTGCACAGCTCTGCATCTGCCTCTTTGCTGACCCAGACTCTGAGAAGATAGGTCTCTGACAATTTTCACGTCTGCCTTAGATATTCTCTTAAGTAAAGCAGTGCTGATCACTCCTGTAAATGGCCTGAGCATCTTATGTTCAGGAGAGTGCCTGTACTGTCCAATATCTAATTGCATGACAGTGGAACTTATCTAAACTGGATATTATGTCTTTCACATATGCCCCCAATCTTCTCCAATCTTTTCAAAGGTAGACAGAGAAACATTTAGTGAGACATTGTGAAATCATTAAACTAAATTATTTTAGCAACAGCAAGTCAATATATAGAGTAACAGTTAAATCAAATCCCACTTATCTCACTCATTTTCTCCTTGAGAAATAGGAAAATAATAATAAACCATGTGCCCTGTTCCGTTGACTTACTTGTTTTTGGCATTATTTTTATTTCTAGGCAATGTTTAACTGCAAAAACTGACCTCTTGCGTCCAGCTCTGGAACTTGCAATCTCTTGTTTAATAACAAAACTTACTGATTGCCATCTGTGTATTTGTCCTTTTTTCTTTTCTCTGTCTTCCCAGCCTATGGGAGGGCTGCGACTGATTTCAGTCCTGGCCAGTGATACATCAATATGCCTCAATAAAATTGACAACTTCTCCTTTGCCCTTGGGGTGCTGGTTTAAAGAAAACATCTTCTGCAATTCTGAAAATGAATTGGGGCCATCTTGGCTCAGGGGCCTGGGATGAGACAATTGACCCTCGTTGAATCTGTCTGAACTGGACCGTGAATTGTAACATTCCATCAACTGGTCCATCGAGCATTACTACACATTTTCAATGCCTGCAGCCAATGGCAATTTTTAAAAAAGCTGTGCAAGTTCACTTTGTTTTAAAACACAACGGCCCTGAAATTAGGATCGGGAGCTTGCTGCGTGTGCAAGCCCCCGATGTGCACTTACCTGGCGCGCTGACATTTGAATCGCGGCCTGCATTGCATTTTCTCTGACTGGCCCGCTTGAGGTCCTGCCGCGCTGTGCGTGCATGACCCAGCGGCGTACTTAGTGCGATGAGCCGGCTGGGATCACGTGAGCACTGGGCAACCAATGGGAGGTTGCAAAAGTTCATTCATGAGTTTGACAGTAAGAGCTGTCAAACTCATGAAAACTCCTGGCCCCAAAACACTACTTAAACTTGAAAGAAAATTAAAAAAACATTGCACTACTTAAATGAACCATAAATAACTGTAAAAAACTATTTTAAATAATAATTTTAAAATTTGAAAAAAATTATTATATAAAAAATCGGGGCTAAAACTAAACTTACCTTACTTTAAATTCTTTAAAAATAATAAACCTGTGGACATTTTTTTAATAAATTGTATTAATAGACCACTTACCTGTAAAACTAAGTACTTACGTGTGGTTTTTCAATGCGTAAAAACCGGAGGCCTTTACACATGCGCAACTCTCTAAAAATAAAGGAAATTCAAGTCGCACGCGCAGACTCCTGCGCGCACGCGTTCAGCCTCTTAACCCCTTGGGTCAGAGGAGAGGAAATGCTGGTTTTCTCCGCATGCACTGTGCATGCTGAAAACCGGCAATTCCTCCGGGCACACGCGTGAGTACCCCGTCCGTACTCACGCGTTGGGAGAGGAATTACTGGGCCAACGTTTAAACATAACTCAATTGCAAATTCTATCTCATGAAGAAATGATCAAAAATCCTAAAACATCACAGTCTTTGCCAAGTACGTGTGTCAGGACCAGCGGGAATGTTTGGTGGTATCTAGGCAGGTTTGATCAATCAGACAACACTGGTTCCCAATGTCAGATGCCTTGCTTCATGCAGTACCCTGTAAAACACAACATGCCAACAATTGGGGTGCTTCTGAAGAATCATCCAACACAACAATCAATCAGGCATTCGTATATTATAGTGACGTCATCAGGAGTCTGCTGGTGCAGCTGCCTTTGAGGAGGCTCCCCCAGCACTATGCCTGTCAAAGTGACTTCACCTTTTTCTACCGATGTGGTTGTGAGGGTGCTGGTGGGAGGGCACGCAACACCTCTCGGGCAGCCTGACTTGCCAGATACCACTCTAAGCCCTCCTCTTCATTCAAACACATCATTGGTGCATATAAAGGGAGCTGGGGGCAAATATTAACCACAAGTGGCAAAAAGGCTGATGAAAGCCAGCAGGAAAAAACAAGAAAATTATCAAAAGCAAACCAATTTTTTCCTAAAACCATTTATCTTCAACATCTTCAATTTAAATAGTGTCAGCTGTGGCTCAGTTGGTAGCACACTCGCTTCTGAGTCAGAAGGTTGTGGGTTAGTCATAGATCATAGAGTTATACAGCACAGAAAGAGGCCCTTCGGCCCATCGTGTCCGCACCGGCCATCAAGCCCTGTCTATTCTAATCCCATTTTCCAGCACTTGGTCCGTAGCCTTGCATGCTATGACATTTCAGGTGCTCATCTAAATGCTTCTTGAATGTTGTGAGGGTTCCTGCCTCTACCACCCTTTCAGGCAGTGAGTTCCAGATTCCAACCGCCCTCTGGGTGAAAATGTTTTTCCTCAAATCCCCTCTAAACCTCCTGCCCCTTACCTTGAAACTATGCCCTCTTGTTATTGATCCTTCTACTAAGGGGAAAAGTTCCTTTCTATCTACCCTATCTATGCCCCTCGTAATTTTGTACACCTCAATCAGGTCCCCTCTCAGCCTTCTCTGCGCTAAGGAAAACAACCCCAGCCTGTCCAGCCTCTCTTCATAGCTGAAGCATTCCAGCCCAGGTAACATCCTGGTCAATCTCCTCTGCACCTTCTCTAATGCAATCACATCCCCGCTATAGTGTGGCGACCAGAACTGCACACAGTATTCCAGCTGTGGCCTAACTAGCGTTTTGTACAGCTCTATCATAACCTCCCTGCTCTTATATTCTATGCCTCAGCTAATGAAGGCAAGTATCCCATATGCCTTCATATGGGTTCAAGTCTCTCTCCCGGGGCTTGAGCACATAAAGCTAGGCTGACACTGCAGCGCAGTGCAGTGCTGAGGGAGCACTGCACTGTTGGAGGTTGATGCGCTATCAATTACTCATAAAAGACTGAGAGTTAGAAGAGTAACTAAAGGCTTTTATTAACAAAAGAATGGAGGTCTGCCTCGAGTGGTCGACCGGTCCAGAAATACAAAGGGCTGGGGAGCAGTCACCTTTATACTAGGACTTGTGGGAGGAGTCAGCCGAGGCATGTCCAGGCATGTACACAATGGAATGCAAACAGTATACAAACAGTGGTTTACCACAGAGGTGCCGTCTTTCGGATGAAACGTTAAACCGAGGCCCAGTCTGCTCTCTCAGGTGGATGTAAAAGATCCCATGGCACTATTTTGAAGAAGAGAAGGGGAGTTCTCCCCGGTGTCCTGGCCAATATTTATCCCTCAACCAACATAACACAAACAGATTATCTGGTCATTAACAAATTACTGTTTGTGGGAGCTTGCTGTGTGCAAATTGGCTGCCGTGTTTCCCACATTACAACAGTGACTACACTTCAAAAAAAGTACTTCATTGGCTGTAAAGCGCTTTGAGACGTCCAGCGGTCGTGAAAGGCGCTATATAAATGCAAGTCTTTCTTCTTTCTTAAATGACCTTTTGCCTGAAAGGTCCATCTAGCAAACCTGGCACACAAGTTTCCTGGGTGTGGGTTGGATTAGGTGTCCAGCAATTATGATAGCCAGTAAAACTGAGTGGGGGACTTCCATACACCATTAATAATATGTAAATGAAGCTCCCACCTGCTACTGATGGGAGCTTCTTCTGCCCACCTCAACCCAACTGGAAACTTAAATGCAGCTGAAAATCAGAACTTGCGGTCAATTACTCCCTGCCTGCATATGTGTCTTTTCAAGAGTACACTAGCAATTGCTGAGAGAATGATGGGCTCTTTTCATCCAGATGACATCCAGTCCTCTCAGTTATTTTCTTCTTCTCTACCGTGCCTAACAGCATATGAGGCAACCAATTTCTTCCACTGCTTTACATCCAGCAGATTGTGCTCTGGGTTGTTTCTGTAGCGAAGTCCCTGTTTTCACACGGACAGGTTATTAGCCTGATTCACAACTCCGGACCAACAAAACCGGCTAGATGCAATGGGACGGTCACCACTCCGCTCCCGTTAAACTCAAGTTGTCAACCCAGTATTCAGATGCCGGAGTTGTGGCCTTCTGCTTGCCAGGGCTACTGCGGGCATAAGGGGCCACTCCGCTCCCACTGAACGCGAGTATCCCGACGGATGCCAACTCAGTATTCAGAGACCAGAACTCTTGCCTCTGCTCGCTGTGGCTGTCTGGCGTATGGCTCAAACCCTTAACCTTCTGGCTCAGTGGTGGGAGTGCTCGCACTGAGCCAAGGTCCACTCCCACCTCAGCTATATGGTAGTCAATTATCAATTGTGCGGTATAGCATTTTTCCTATGTTTCCCCTTCTGTAAATAGTTTAAATTTGTAACTAAATCTGATCAGTAGTTTAGCCTGTACGAAAAAGTTTAATGTTATGATTATTTTCCATTCACTGGATTGAAAGATGTAGCGGGCTTCCTACATGCTCTGCAGTCAGCACTTTACCACGACAGGGGTTAATTGTCAGACTCAGACTATGCTAACTCAATGCAGCAGAGAGTAAAGGTTTCATTTCATAAGATAAGCAGCCTGCTTACTAAAACTGATGTTGTAAAAAGGCCAAACCATAACACTTCCCCCTCCCCACCCCCCCTTAGAGACAGAACTTTACTCAAAACAATTTTCACTGATGCGGTTCATTGCACACTGTTTTTATAGTGCATGATTAACATGTGAGGCAAAGTTGTCACATGAGCTCCTTAGTTCTTCAAAACAAAATAAAATTACAGTTGGACAGAGTGGACTAGCTGTTCCATACTCAATTGATCATTTTCAACAATAGCCACTTATATTTTTATCGCACTTTAATGTAGTAAATCGTAGAATGGTTACAGCACAGAAGGAGGCCATTTGGCCCGTCGAGCTCGTGCCGGCTCTCTGCAAGAGCACTTCAGCTAGTCCCACTCCCCCACCCTTTCCCTGTAGCCCTGCAATTCTTTTTCCTTCAGGTACTTATCCAATTCCCTTTTGAAAGCCATGATTGAGTCTGCCTCCACCACCCTCTCAGGCAGTGCATGAATGTCCTAAGAAGCTAAACAATTAGTGGGCAGGTGAATTAGGAGAGATGAACAAAGGCAGGGTCGAAAAGACTTTTAAAGGCAGGTTGAGAGAAGTAACAAGATGGATAGGTTGAGGAAGGAAGTTCTAGAAAGTGAGGCTGAGACACTTGAAGGGCATACCACCAATGGTGAAACGGAGGAAGGGGGCAATGCATAGGCAGTTAGGGGCATTGGCTGAGAAGTAGGCCTAAAGGAGGTTGCAGTGCTATGGTGGAAGAGGCCATGGAGGGATTTGTAAATGAGGATTTTGAATTCCACATGGATTAAGGTTTCAGTCGCAGTGGGAACAAGGCAAGCATAGAAGCAGGAGAAATTTGGAAGGTGGAAGTAAATGGTGTTAGTGATGGATAGGATACGGGCTTTGAATTTCAGCTCTGGGTTAAAATAAGAACATAAGAATTAGGAGCAGGAATAAGCCATACGGCCCTTCAAGCCTACTCCGAAATTCAAAAAGATCATGGCTAATCTTCGACCTCAACTCCACTTTCCTGCCCTATCCCCATATCCCTTGATTCCTCTGGAGTCCAAAAATCCATCGATCTCAGCCTTGAATATACTCAACGACTGAGCATCCATAGCACTTTTCGATTGAGAATTCCAAAGATTCATGATCTTCTGAGTGAAGAAATTCCTCCTCATCTCAGTCTTAAAAGACCGCCCCTTATCCTGAGACTATGCTCCCTAGTTCGAGACTCTCCAGCCAGGGGAAATAATCTCTCAGCATTTATCCTGTCAATCCCCCTCAGAATCTTGTATGTTTCAATGAGATCACCTCTCATTTTTCTAAACTCCAGAGAGTATAGGCCCATTCTACACAATCTCTCATCATAGGACAACCCTCTCATCCCAGGAATCTCTGTTGCACCACCTCCAAGGCAAGTATATCCTTCCTTAAATAAGGAGACCAAAACTGTGCACAGTACTCCAGGTGTGGTCTTGCCAAAGCCCTGTACAATTGTAGCAAGACTTCCTCACTCTTATACTCCAACCCTGTAGCAATAAAGGCCAACATGCCATTTGCCTTCCTAATTGCTTGCTGTACCTGCATGTTAACTCTGTGTTTCTTGTACTAGGACACCTAAATCTCGCTGAACACCAACATTTAATAGTTTCTCACCATTTAAAAAATATTCTGTTTTTCTATTCTTCCTACCAAAGTGAATAACCTCACATTTCCCCACATTATACTCCAACTGCCACCTTATTGCCCACTCACTTAACCTGTCTATAGCCCTTTGCAGGCTCTTTGTGTCCTCCTCACATCTTATTTTTTCATCTAGCTTTGTATTGTCAGCAAACTTGGATACATTGCATTTGGCCCCTTCATCTAAGTCATTAATATAGATTGTAAATAGCTGAGGCCCAAGCACTGATCCTTGCGGCACCCCATTAGTTACAGCCTGCCAACCGGAAAATTACCCGTTTATCCCTACTCTCTGATTTCTGTCTGTTAACCCAATCCTCTATCCTGTGGAAATTAAAGGTGGGTATAACTGGGGTTATTGCCTCTGGCCAGTCAGAAGTATCCGAACTGCTCCAGAGCCCCGTGCGGTTTCGAATCGCTCCCCTTTTCTGGTTCTGACCGCCGGACTTATTCAGTAGCGATGTAGACAAAACGAGACTCATGGTTGTGTGCAAAGAAGACCAGCATTCATTGAAATAAAAGAAATAAATAGAAAATAATCAATACAGCACACCTATGCTTAATACAGCACTTTTACTTAATACAGTACACTTTTGCTTACTACAGCACTCTTTTGCTTAATACAACACTCTTTTACTTAATACAGCACTTTTACCTAGTGCAGCACACTTTTGCTTACTCTTTTACTTAATACAGCACTTTTACCTAGTGCAGCACACTTTTATTAATACTGCAAACTTTTACTTAATACTGCAGACTTTTACTTAATACTGCAGACTTTTATTTAATACTGCAGACTTTTCTTAGTACAGCACTTTTACTTAATAGGGGAGAGGAAACGGACACATCGAGGGAAAATTGACTAAAATTACAAATTTAACAAAATTCTCCTTAATTCTCACCCCTAATCACAGAATCACAGAAACCCCACAGTGCAGATAGAGGCCATTTCGGCCCATCGAGACTGCACCGACACATATCCCACCCGATCCCCGTAACCCCTACACCAACACATATCCCACCCTATCCCCGTAACCCCACGTATTTAATCCCCCTAACACTAAGGGTCAATTTATCATAGCCAATCAACCTAACCCGCACATCTTTGGACTGTGGGAGGAAACCGGAGCACCCGGAGGAAACCCACGCAAACACGGGGAGAATGTGCAAACTCCACACAGACAGTCACCCGAGGCCGGATTCGAACCCGGGTCCCTGGCGCTGTGAGGCAACAGTGCTAACCACTATGCCACCGTGCTGTACCAATCTAAGTTGCCTTGTAATGGGCCAGAAAATCTATGGTCACCAGTGAAACGCCTGCTCCGTGCCCCTGTATTCTTCACCACCCCGAAGTAGAGATACCCCAGTATTTAAAAGTAACTGCTGGTATTCCACTTCTTTGGGCGGGCTTGCTGAGCTGTTCTTCTGTAGGCAGAGCATGGAGGTGAGGCGGCAGAGAGAGAGAGATGGCTTCCTGAGAGGCTATTTTATACCCATTGGGAGCCATAATCTTCGCGCCCAAATCCGGATGTATCTGGACTATACAAAAGGGAATCGATCTGTCCCCATTGACTGCGATGTGTTTTAATGTATTACCCCATTCATTGACTGGTTTGAATAAAGCTGTCTTAGTTTGAAAAAAACATGTCTGTTTCCTTAAGTGCTGAGTAAACAGCCCTTGGATGTTAGTGTAATCAAATCCATTGTCCTGCGGTCACCGCCCAACCGCAATTGATTGACAGTCTCAAGTACTTAATCTCTTGAGTCAACATTGTCGAGAGTTCATGTAAACAAAGTTCTTTGTTCATGTTGCAGCTTCCCAAACCGTATTTGATTGACAGTTTAAATACCTCATTACTTCAGAGGCTGGGTTTTTTTTCAAATCCTTTATCAGCCATCTTTGATTTTCCTTCCACATACACACAGGCTGCCTTTTTTTCTTGTGCCACGAGGCCTGACAGCCATTTTTGATGCCCTGGATTTTTAAGGTATATTCTACCCAGGTTTTCTTTAATCAAAAATATAATCTTCGGGGCTGTAGAAATTTTGGAAATTCTTGCGAAACCTTACAGTCCCCCATCGGATACAAAAACTTGCTTGTAGTATCCTGTCCAAAGGTGAGCAATAATTTCTGACCCCCCCACAAACAACCTTCCCTTATAGTTATCTATATCTATCTTTGATCCCCGACACCTCCATCTCCCCTACCCAGAGAGAATTGCAGTACATGGTAGGCATCTATCAACAGAAAAACATGATTAGTACAATAATTCAAACATGGAGGGGGTCCAATGCCCCTGCAGCACTGAGTATTTACAATAATTCAAGCATGGAGGGGGACCAATGCCCCTGCACCACTTGTGACATAGTTTTAACACGGGACAACATCTTTAATGGGATTACCACCAAGCCAAAACATATCTGTTAAAAAAGCAAATGGAAAAAAACGAGCTTCCCTTTTCCTTTTTTTTAATATAATGCAATAGCCTGACACTTTAATAAGTGGCACCATTCTACAGCCATAAATGTATTTCAAATTTTACAATCTGCAAACACGACAATCCATAGGCATATGCAATTTGTTCAATTAACGCTAAACAAGTAGTACAATCTTACAGTTAGGAACTAAATTCACACATTATTTCCTTTGGAGTTGGGACCAATACATAATACAAAATATAAAATAATTAACAAGCTTTTTGTAAACTCTTAATCTTAATCGGGATCTCCAATAACAGTTTAAATGCTGTGGGCATCTGCCTCCTGCAGACCCCTCCCATCGTGGGCTAGGGGTGCTCCTTTCCTCGAGCATCCAAAGACACAATGGTCATCTGTACCTTCCAGAACTCTGAAAAAGACTTTAAAAAGAAAACATCTAGCCAGGTCCCCTGGCTCGGGAGAGTGTGATCAGGTCCTGTGACCTTGGCTCACATAATACAACTTCTGGAATGGTACCATACTTAAAACTTATACTCTAATAATTAACACTACCGAAATTGCAATATAAAATTTAAAATTAACACATTCTACCTTAATCCTTTATACACATTACTTGAACAAAGCTATATACAAACACCGCCCGTCTCCGGGCGGCCAGCCTAATCCCTGTTTGGGCTGCCACAGGCTGCTCCCTGCGGCGTGGCTGGATTGATCCCAACTTCTTGTCCCTCGCAGCTTATGGCTGCTGGTTGGGGACTTCTGTCTTTTGGCTTCTCCCTGACTCGGGAAACCGCCCTATTCCACTGGAAAGCTGGTGACCATACTTTCTTGGGCTGGGGTACCCGAAGAGATCTCCTAGGGAGTGTCGCTGGTGGGGCTACCCTGGCGAGCGGACCCTTAGCTCGGGTCACACTCCTTGCTGGCTGGGGACCTTCTCCTTTGGGTCCCTCCCTACCCAAACCTGGGCTGGGGACAGGCAATCCCGTGCCACCGGCTGCCAGTGGCTGAGAGCCTTCCCCTTCAGTTCTGAAACCTGGTTCAGGCTCCTCCCCGGAGTCCCACAAGAGAGGGGGAATCGCTCGGGCCAAGTGCTGGGGAACTTCTCCTCTCACGCACGCGACTGCACCTGCATGTGCAGTCTGTGTGTGTGTACGCGCTGCAGGCTGAGGATTTCTGATCTCGGGTACAATCCCAGCTGCCTGTTTCTCTGCCCCCGGCTCAAACAACCTGCATTGTTTAATATAACTGGCAGCCTGCCAGTAACTCTGTTCTAACTCCTTTTCCCTTACCAGGGTGGCCTTAAAGGCGGAATCTTGGGCTTGGACCTGCTTTTGGTCCGGGGCCAAAGTTATCCCCTGTGTGCCTCCCCTGTCCCGGATTGTTGCTACCGGACCTGCTCTACAGCGGTCCCAGAACTCTCCTTCCCTGTCCCCCTGCTTAAACAACTTACTCTGGTCATGAATGGCTCCTCCCCTAGCACAAGCCACAGTGCCTGCCTGTGCAGCCTGTGAGCTTGTACCCGCTGCGGGCTGAGGATTTCTGACCTCAGGTTCACTCCCAGCTGCCAGTTTCCCTGTGGGTCCCATTAAGCTAAATGGGACCTTGTTACACCGGGGTGAATTGGTCAGGTCTTCCGAGTGGACCACCGTGCTGGAGGCTCCAGTGTCCACCGAATATCTCCCCTGCCCCGTCTTCACCCCCATCTTAACATAGGGCCTGCTCCCCTCAGCTTTTTCGCGGGGTCACAGGTCAACAGGTTGCGCTGGCTCTAGTCATTGCTGGGAGTGGGATGGGGCAGACGGGGTCAAAGCACCGGTGGTGGCTGCTACTCTCCCCTGGCCAGTCAGAAGAGACCGTAGGGACTGTAAAAATGACTCAATCGCAGCGGGAGGGATATCTGGCCCTGCCCTTTGGGCTGGGGCTGTGGGATCCTTTCCCTTGCTATCCGTCCAGGGATTCTTACAGTCTTTTCTCCAGTGACCGTCTTTCCCGCACCCATATCAATTTAACCTAGCCTGGGAGGGGCGGTTCCCCTCCTGGTGCCACTCTTTCTTACTCTGGCTACCAGGTTTAACCTCATGGACTCTTCCCTTGGGTTGGGGCGCCTTGATACCCCACATGTTCCTGAAGGCTACTGTGAGCTGGCGGATCACCGCTTCTTCGGTGGTCTGGGGGTTTCGGGGGTCAAACCAAGCCACGACCTGGGCTTGGATCTGGGGTAGGCTGTTTGTCATAAGACAACGGAGCCAGTGAGTCAATTGGACTGGGTCCAGGGCTGCCCGCCCTGGCATTCCCGGGCATGCGCTCCGGTAGACTGGCCATAGCCTGTCTGCGAACGCCTGCGGGGACTTCCCTGGGAGCTGCACCATTCTTTCTACCCGGGTGAACGGACTACCATCATTGAGTCCCATGGCCTCCAATATCTCATTCTTCAGACCCTCATAATCCCTCTGCCCCCTTTTGCACTCGCCAGATAGGGCCTGGAGGAGATCACCTGCCAGGGAAAACAGCAGCATTTTTGCTTGCTCTGCGTCATCACAGTCATTGACACAAGCTGTCTGCTCTATCTCCCTGAAGTGTAGAGAGGGGTCTCCCTTTTTAGTGAGCTTGGGGATGTGGCTAATCATGTCCCTGAGCTGGTGGGTGCCATACGGCACCACAAACTGATTCTGGATGGCCCCTGGGTCATCTTCATCAACGGGCGGACCGTACCTCCATTGTCGGAGGGGGTACACTGGTCCTGGTCCCGGCCTATCTAGCGGGGCCTGCTGTGCTTCCTCTTCCACCTCATCCTCCACCCCCCTTTGCTGCCAGAGCTCCTGAAAGCTCGGAGCCGTAAGTGACGGTCGTGGGACCTCTGATTCCCTGACCAACCTTTTCCTGGGTGTTGCCTGTGGGACGGTTTTATTTGGGTTGCCGGTAAAATCCGGCTGACCTGCCTTCGGGCTGATCAGACATATCACCCCCTTTGCCCTCTTCAAAGCCATATTCAAGCTTTCTATCTCTTCCCTACAGGGACCATGATCTGCTTCTTCAAACCCTTGCTCACAGGCCAGCTTATATGCTGCCTTTACCTCCCTAACCTTTTCCTCCTGCTCTTTTACTTCTTGTATGAGGCGGGCGTTCTCCTCCCGCACCTCCATCTCATTGCTCTTGGCCTCTGCCACTAGGCACTTCAGGTACTCTGACTCGTGCCTCATGTGGCTTTTGCCCTCACTAAACTGGACCACCAGGCGCTCTATCTTGGCCTGGTATTCTTCAATCTCCCTTTTCCCATCCCAACTCTCTGCTCTAGATTCCCTAAGCCTGCGGGTAACTTCCCCAAGCCTGTGAGCACCTAACCACAAACAGATCAGTGGGATAAAAAGAAAACCAATAACTGCTGCTCTCTCCAGACCCAAACCACCGTCTGCTACATCGCACACTGTTGCCAACGGTCCTGCCACGGTCGCCATTTTGTACAAAGGGGGGTATAACTGGGGTTATTGTCTCTGGCCAGTCAGAAGTATCTGAGCTGCTCCAGAGCCCCGTGCGGTTTCGAATTGCTCCCCTTTTCTTGGTTCTGGCCGCTGGACTTATTCAGCAGCGATGTAGACAAAACAAGACTCGTGGTTGGGTGCAAAGAAGACCAGTATTCATTGAAATAAAAGAAAAAAATTGAAAATAATCAATACAGCACACCTATGCTTAATACAGCACTTTTACTTAATACAGTACACTTTTGCTTACTACAGCACTCTTTTGCTTAATACAACACTCTTTTACTTAATACAGCACTTTTACCTAGTGCAGCACACTTTTGCTTACTCTTTTACTTAATACAGCACTTTTACCTAGTGCAGCACACTTTTACTTAATACTGCAGACTTTTACTTAATACTGCAGACTTTTACTTAATACTGCAGACTTTTCTTAGTACAGCACTTTTACTTAATAGGGGAGAGGAAACGGACACATCGAGGGAAAATTCACTAAAATTACAAATTTAACAAAATTCCCCTTAAATCCCACCCCTAATACCTATCTAAGTTGCCTTGTAATGGGCCAGAAAATCTATGGTCACCAGTGAAACACCTGCTCCATGCCCCTGCAGTCTGTATTCTTCACCGCCCCGAAGTAGAGATACCCCAGTATTTAAAAGTAACTGCTGGTATTCCACTTCTTTGGGCAGGCTTGCTGAGCTGTTCTTCTGTAGGCAGAGCACGGAGGTGAGGCGGCAGAGAGAGAGAGATGGCTTCCTGAGAGGCTATTTTATATCCATTGGGAGCCATAATCTTCGCGCCCAAATCCCGATGTATCTGGGCTATACAAAAGGGAATCGATCTGTCCCCATTGACTGTGATGGGTTGAATGTATCCCCATTCATTGACTGGTTTGAATAAAGCTGTCTTAGTTTGAAAAAAAATGTCTGTTTCCTTAAGTGCTGAGTAAACAGCCCTTGGATGTTAGTGTAATCAAATCCATTGTCCTGCGGTCACCGCCCAACCGCAATTGATTGACAGTCTCAAGTAATTAATCTCTTGAGTCAACATTGTCGAGAGTTCATGAAAACAAAGTTCTTTGTTCATGTTGCAGCTTCCCAAACCGTATTTGATTGACAGTTTAAATACCTCATTACTTCAGAGGCTGGGTTTTTTTTCAAATCCTTTATCAGCCATCTTTGATTTTCCTTCCACATACACGCCTTTTTTTCTTGTGCCACGAGGCCTGACAGCCATTTTTGATGCCCTGGATTTTTAAGGTATATTCTACCCAGGTTTTCTTTAATCAAAAATATAATCTTCGGGGCTGTAGAAATTTTGGAAATTCTTGCGAAACCTTACAATCCATGCTAATACCTTACCCCCAAACCCATGTGCCCTTATCTTGCTTAACAATCTTTTATGTAGCACCTTATCAAATGCCTTTTGGAAATCCAAATATACTATATCCGTTGGTTCTCCTTTATCTACCCTGCTAGTTACATCCTCAAAAAACTCGAATAACTTTGTCAAACATGATTTACCTTTCATAAAACCATGTTGACTCTGCCTAATCATATTATGATTTTCTAAGTGCCCCGTTATCACTTCCTTAATAATGGATTCCAGCATTTTCCCGATGACTGATGTCAGGCTAACTGGCCTGTAGTTCCCTGTTTTCTCTCTCCCTCCTTTCTTGAATAGTGGGCTTACATTTGCTACCTTCCAATCCACTGGGACCATTCCTGAATCTCGGGAATCTAATGCATCCACTATCTCTGCAGCCACCTCTTTTAGAACCCTAGTATGTAGGCTATCGGGTCCAGGGGATTTGTTGGCTTTTAGTCCCATTAGTTTCTCAAGTACTTTTTCTCTACTGATATTAATTACTTTAAGTTCCTCGCTCTCATTAGCCCCTTAGTTCCCCACTATTTTTGGTATACATTTTGTGTCTTCTACTATGAAGAGAGATACAAAAATTTTCCGGGGTGGTAGCGGGCATGATCGGTGGCAGGTCGGGTGGCAAAGTTGTTATTTTTGACAGCGGGTCGGGAACCTGCTGTCATCTCGCTCCCACAAGCCTTTCCCCCAGGCGTGTCTGTCATCGCGGAGCCGACCCGACCGGCAGCAACGGGCGACCCGATTGAAATCATTATCAGGTAGTTTACAGGCACTTAAGAGCCTTTTTCCCCCTACATTTTAAATTTCCCTGCATGACCACGGCATTCACACAGCTTGGGAACCACGTCTGTCAACCTGAGGTGGAAGTTCCATGGCCATTGCTCCAGCTGATTACTTGACAGCATCAAATGTACAATAAAAGCTCCCACCTGACAGATGATCACTTTCCTCAGGCAGATGCTGTTGCTCAGTCCATTTCCAGCACAAATTCTGTAGGCTGCAAATCTTTCCAGCAAAGTCACCAACCAGTGTCTCTCACCATTGACAGAATGATTCTGTCATCTGTACTTCACCTGCCATCTATGCCATCAACATGGGTGCCCCTTATACTGTCTCATCTTGGTCCTCAGAATCCAACCACGATGAGCCACAACACTAGCAGCACCAGGCACACTAGCAGCACCAACAACAACACCAACCTTCTCCGCAATCAACTGATGCTGCACAGGACAGAGGGCATCAGCACCCGTGCACATTGCCACCCGGGAGGCCAGGCATGGCCAGATTTACTTCACTTGATGCTTTACACCCATATGGCAGCCACATGATACGCTAGGTTGGCACCACCCCACACCAACACCATAAAACATCCCTACAATGTCCAAGCCATTCCTTTCACACTCATCACCATTGCGAGGGGTACCGTTCTGTCACACCATTCACTGCAACTCACTAAGCCACTTCCAAAGGTGCACACAAATCTGCCCAAGACCGGAAAGTGTTGGAAATAAAGATTTTAATGTTTGACACCACATTAACAGCAACTTTACATAAACATTGGATAAAACACTCAAGTGCCTACCCTTGTGTATTGTTAGTTGGTATGATTGCACTAGGACGAGCGTGAGTGTGAGGGGTGGCTCGTGAGATGGGGATGTGCTAATGTAGATAGAGAGAGAGGGACGTGCAAGGTATGTTGGTGTGAGTAAGGATGTGCAGGAGTAGGGTATGGAAGGCAGAGTAATGGGGATGTGATGAGAGGCACAGCAGGATAAGGTTGAGTGTAGCTTTGTACTAACATTTCTTGATCAAATGAGATTATTGAAACGTTTGCGGAACTGCATCCAGGCCCTCCTGAACACATCCCTGCTCGTGCCCTCCTCTGCAATCTGCAACCAGGCTGTTTTGGTCTACTCAATCTCTCCTCATAGGACAATCCCCCCATCCTAGGAACCAGTCTGGTGAACCTTCGTTGCACTCCCTCTATGGCAAGTATATCCTTCCTTAGGTAAGGAGACCAAAACTGTACATAATACTCCAGGTGTGGTCTCACCAGGGCCCTATATAACTGCAGGAAGGCAAGGGGACACAGATTCAAAGTAGTAAAAGGCAATATAGAATTGATGTCAGGAAATTCTTCTTTACCCAAAGCGTGACCAACACACGGAATGCAGTGGAGTGGAGGTGTAAACCGTGGAATCATTTAAGAAGCAATTGGATTCCATGATGGGAGTGGCGGGGGTGGGGAGGGGAGCGGGGGAACTGAAGGGTATTTCTGGAGGAATGAGCTAAGATGGGCCGAATGGCTTTCCTCTTCAGCATTTATCTCGTGAACAGGATTAGTGAGTCAGTCGTGCAGCAACATGGTTTTGATTATCTCGGGGTCAGTCAGTTCTGCAGCAAAGTAGCCTGCACGATCGCAAGCAGTGACACTGCCGCAGGGTCTGAGCTATCACCGTCAGCCAGTTACAAAGATACAAAATCTATACAACCTCACAGCCGCATAGCCACAGAGTCTGCACTACCACCCAGTCAGTCAGTCAGTCAGTCAGACAGCAATAGGATCAGTCACACAGACACAGAGTTTGCACTCAGAAGGTTCATCGGTCTGCTGCTTAGCAACCAGTAGTTGCTATCTAAGTGGCTGATGATTCCAAATGATCCCTTTTCTTACTTTCTAACTCTGGCTGGCACTAAGGGAGAACATTTAACACGTGACAGATTGTTTTTGCTCGAGAAGAGAGATCATTCCACGTATTAAAAATATTTTTATAGGTAAGATTTATTGATGGTCAAAAATATAATTAAGATTGGAATCAGAACTTACCGTCCCAAGCAAGTGCAATAAAATTATATAATGGTCGATAGAGTGTGGTGCGGTGCAGTGCAATTAGTGGAGATGGAAACAACCTAGAACTAAATCTAATCATCATTCAACCACTGTCATTACATGCTGAATCTTGTCCAATAGACTTTGTATCTCATGTTGAATTCAGGTTGTAGCGACATGCCAAATCTTGTGGGACACTCTGAATCTTACGTGGAATTCAGACTGCACTTATGTGCCAAATCCTGTTATGCACTGTATACTGATGCTAAGGTCAGACATCAAATCCTCAGTCCTCCACTCACTCCCTGTTTCAGCTGCTATATTGCCCCCACCCCCTCTGCCAACAAGCAATGGGAACTCAGCTCACTCAACACCCACACAAACAGCAACTCCACTTTTCTTTCACCCATTTTAATTTGAACTCAGCTTGGCTCCTGCTAAGCATCATTCCTGACTGAGAGGGCAGGCAGGAGAACTGCCCCTACATCCCTCAAATATCACCCTCTGGCGCCTGTGAAGTGAAGAAATGCAGCACAAAAGCTGACAGACACCTAATCTAGGGCCGTCTTTTGTCTCCACTAGTCCTATCACCATCTCGTCTGGTTTTGAATACCTCTTAATGTCTCTTCACTTCTCTTTTGTTCTCTCCCAGCCTGGCCTTTTAATCTGACAGCAAAATACTGCAGATGCTGGAAATCCGAAGTAACAACAGAAAATGCTGGAAAAACTCAGCAGGCCAGGCAACATCCGTGGAGAGAAATTAGAGTCAACGTTTCAGGTCAAAACCCTTTATCAAGACTAAAGAGGCACAGGGAATGAAATAGATTAAGAGGCCAGGCTGGGAGAGAACAAAAGAGAAGAGACATTAAGAGGTATTCAAAACCAGACGAGATAGTGATAGGACTAGTGGAGACAAAAGACAGCTTTAGATTAGGTGTGAAATGCGCTGGCAGAATGGGAGACAGCTGCCATATGGGAGAGAGAAAAAAAAGGAAAGGGGGGGTGGGGGGAAACCAAAACAAAGGTGTGGATAAAAAATATAAGTAAAAATGTAATAGGGGCCGAGGTTATGATCTGAAATTGTTGAATTCGATATTGAGTCCAGAAGGCTGTAAAGTGCCTAATCGGAAGAAAAGTGCTGTTCCTCGAGTTTACATTGAGCTTCCGTGGAACAATGCAAGAGGCCGAGTACGGTGAGGTCTGAGTGGGAATGGGGCGGTGAATTAAAATGACAGGTGACTGGAAGCTCGGGGTCACCCTTACGGACTGAAGGGTAGTAGGGATAAACCAGGAAATTACAGGCCAGTGAGCCTAACATCAGTGGTAGGGAAATTATTGGAAAAAATTCTGAGGGACAGAATTGGTCTCCACTTGGAGAGGCAGGGATTAATTAGGGATAGCCAGCATGGCTTTGTCAAGGAAAGATCATGCCTGACCAATTTGATTGAATTTTTCGAGGGGGTGGCTAGGTGTGTGGATGAGGGTAGTGCAGTGGATGTGGTTTACATGGATTTCAGTAAGGCTTTTGATAAAGTCCCGCATAGGAGACTGGTCAGGAAGGTAAGAGCCCATGGGATCCAGGGTGCCTTGGCGCATTGGATCCAAAACTGGCTTAGTGGCAGAAGGCAGAGGGTGATGGTGGAAGGTTGTTTTTGTGACTGGAAGCCTGTGTCCAGTGGGGTACCGCAGGGATCGGTGCTGGGTCCCTTGCTGTTTGTGGTCTACATTAATGATTTGGCTGTGAATGTAAAAGGTATGATCAGTAAGTTCGCAGATGACACGAAAATTGGTGGGGTGGTAAATAGCGAGGAGGGAAGCCTCAGGATACAGGACGATATAGATGGGTTGGTCAGATGGGCGGAACAGTGGCAAATGGAATTTAACCCTGAAAAGTGTGAGGTGATACATTTTGGACGGACTAACAAGGCAATGGAATACACAATGAACGGTAAGACCCTAGGAAAGACAGAGGATCAGAGGGACCTTGGTGTGCATGTACATAGATCCCTGAAGGCAGCAGAACAGGTGGATAAGGTGGTTAAAAAGGCATATGGGATACTTGCCTTCATTAGCCGAGGTATAGAATATAAGAGCAGGGAGGTTATGATGGAGCTGTACAAAACGCTGGTAAGGCCACAGCTGGAGTACTGTGTGCAGTTCTGGTCGCCACACTATAGGAAGGATGTGATTGCTTTGGAGAGGGTGCAGAGGAGATTTACCAGGATGTTACCTGGGCTGGAGCGCTTCAGCTATGAAGAAAGACTGGACAGGCTGGGGTTGTTTTCCTTGGAGCAGAGAAGGCTGAGGGGGGACCTGATTGAGGTATACAAAATTATGAGGGGCATAGATAGGGTGGATAGAAAGGAACTTTTCCCCTTAGTAGAGGGGTCAATAACAAGGGGGCATAGATTCAAGCTAAAGGTCAGGAGGTTTAGAGGGGATTTGAGGAAAAACTTTTTCACCCAGAGGGTGGTTGGAATCTGGAACTCACTGCCTGAAAGGGTGGTAGAGGCAGGAACCCTCACAACATTCAAGAAGCATTTGGATGAGCACTTGAAATGCCATAGCATACAAGGTTACGGACCAAATGCTGGAAAATGGGATTAGATTAGATAGGGCTTGATGGCCGGCGCGGACGCGATGGGCCGAAGGGCCTCTTTCTGTGCTGTATAACTCTATGACTCTATGACTCTATGAATGGAGGTGTTCCGCAAAGCAGTCACCCAACCTGCGTTTGGTTTCCCCAATGTAGAGGAGACCGCATCGTGAGCAGCGAATACAGTATACTAGATTGCAAGAAGTACAAGTAAATCGCTGTTTCACCTGGAAGGGGTGTTTGGGGCCCTGGACAGTGGGAAGGGGGGAGGTATATGGGCAGGTGTTACATCTCCTGCGCTTGCACGGGAAGGTGCCAGGCGAAGGGGACGGGGTGCTGGGGGTGATAGAGGAGTGGACTAGGGTGTCTCGGAGGGAGCGGTCCCTACGGAATGCTGAAAGGGGAGGGGAGGGGAAGATGCGTTTGGTGGTGGGATCACTTTGGAGGTGGCGGAAATGGCGGAGGATGATCCGTTGAATGTGGAGGCTGGTGGGGTGAAAGGTGAGGACAAGGGGAACCCTGTCGTGGTTCTGGGAGGGAGGGGCAGGGGTGAGGGCAGAAGTGCGGGAGATAGAACGGACACGGTCGAGGGCCGTGTCAACCACGGTAGAGGGGAATCCTCGGTTGAGGAAAAAGGAAGACATGTCGGAAGCACTGGTGTGGAAGGTGGCATTGTCGGAGCAGATGCGGCGGAGACGGAGAAACTGGGAGAATGGAATAGAGTCCTTACAGGAGGTGGGGTGGGAGGAAGTGTAGTCCAGGTAGCTGTGGGAGTCAATGGGTTTGTAGTGAATATTGGTCAATAACCTATCCCCAGAGCTGGAGACGGAGAAGTCGAGGAAGGGAAAGGGAAGAGTCAGAGATGGGCCATGTGAAGGTGAGGGAAGGGTGGAAATTGGAGGCAAAGTGAATGAAATTGTCTAGTTCAGGGCGAGAGCAGGAAACGGCACCGATACAGTCATCAATGTATCAGAAAAAGAGGTGAGGGGGGACCCAAGTAGGACTGGAACAAAGAGTGTTAACGGCACCGATACAGTTATCAATGTATTGGAAAAAGAGGTGAGGGAGGGGACCCGAGTAGGACTGGAACAAAGAGTGTTAACGGCACTGATACATTCATCAATGTATCGGAAAACTTTTAATCTATTTCATTTCCTGTGCTTTTTCAGTCTTGACAGAGGGTTTGACCCGAAACGTTGACTCTATTCTCTCTCCATGGAGGTTGCCTGGCCTGCTGAGTTTTTCCAGCATTTTCTGTTGTTATTTCTGACAGTCACTCACGTCTGACTGTAGCTTCCTCTGAAATCCATACAGAGGCTCAGGTGATATTTTTGCATTTCTGGTCACTTACATGCTTCTTCTATCTTTTCTCTTTGGGGAACAGTGTGAAGTTATGGAAGGATTATGCAGGCTGATTAACAGTCTGCCGGGCTATGTTCAATGCTCCTTCCATGGCCGTAACCATCTTTATATCAGATGATAGTCCTATACAGCAGGAGGATTTGAGGGGCTCCCACAACCCATACGATGAGGAGAGGGGGACACACCCACACGGGGTGAGCATCCCGCTGGATGTTAACCCAGAATTCAAAGCCGGAGCTCCGACTCCACTAGCCGGGATTGTCGGGAGGGGGATTTAAACTCTGTATTTCTAGCCGAGAGGCAGGAATGCTACCACTGCGTCAAAGGCTCACTCCCAGTTACATGCTGAAAATCTGTGACCGAAACATACTTCCATTCTTCATAACACAAATCTTCGTCACTTGTGTATGAAGTCGATGGTGCTACATAGTGTAGTGTATGTAACCTGTACCACCTTAAGAGGATACCTTAAGGTGATGGACTACTTTTTGATAGCTCCTGTACATTGTAGTACCGGTGGTGACCACACCGGTATATAAACCCTGAGGAGCAAAGTGTATCTCAGTTCAGCCCTGACCCTCAATCACTAAAGACCTGTTTAATTACTTCTGTAGTCTGTGTCCTGTTATTCAGCATAACTACATTTGAAAACACAGACTCAACAGTGGCGACGAGTCTGATCTTACCTAGCGGCAGTTTTGCATCAAAGGAAGCTTCGTCCTCTGAAACGGGCGTCGAACAAGGACATCCACCCTCAACATCCTGCTGGGCACTGCATCGCACGGGAGGCCATCGGGAACCCGGGTTGGTTTCTGGCCACGAAGTCAAACATCAGTGAACATCCCTTCGACGACAGCGGCGGGTAAGCCCGATCGAGCAGCACGGGGGGGAAGTCGGCCGAGTTGTCAGTGAGAGAAGGGGAGAGAAAATGACGAAAAGGGCGGAGAACACGACCGCAGCCGGTGTCAGGGGCCGGACTGCAATCGGGGCAGAGACGCGCAGCAGCCAGAAAAGCGTTTATGACCACAAGGACCGCGGGAGCGGCGGGGAACAAGAGCAGCAGCGCAGGGGAAAATAAAGGACCGCTGGGAGGCGTGAACGGCAACAGCGCGGGAATCGCCATTTTGAGTCGGCGGGGGAAGAAGACAAGCGCGGGAAAAGCCGCCAGGCGCGGGAAAAGCCGCCATCTTGAAAAAAATAAAAAAATAAATAATAATCATATCCGAAGGGAAAGGAAACTCAGCAAGGATGCCAAAAACGGGTAACATCACTGCTTTTGATAACGATGTGGAAGATTGGGCCACTTATGTGGAACGCATTGAAGTTTACTGTAAAACAAATGAGGTACCGGATGATAAGAAAGCACTAACCCTATTAAACTCGATGGGTGTGAAGACGTACGGGTTATTAAGGAACCTTGTAACACCAGACAAACCGGTAGGGAAGAGTTTGGCGGATATTGTTACTATCCCGCAAGAGCATTTAAACCCCACGCCGCTGCTGATAGCGGAACGATTTAAATTCTACAAAATAATTCAACTTAAAGAAGAAAGCAACGCTGAATTCCTAACCGAACAGCACAAGTTATCAAAGTACTGCCAGTTCGGTACAGGACTAGCAGACGCACTGAGAGATAAGTTTGTGTGTGGGCTCCTAAGGGAAGGAACCCAGAAGCGACTGCTAGAGGAAAAGGACCTTACGCTGGACAAAGCTTTCAGCATTGCAGCATCGCACGAGGCAGCAGCACGAGGCGCTGCAGAGATACAGCAAAGGCCATTGGAATTCAGCACCAATGAAATGGCATTGGGCGCAGTAAAGTGCTATCGTTGCGGAAGGACAACGCATGACCAGAACCAGTGCTAGTTCAAAGATAAAGAATGCAGGCAATGTGGCAAACTTGGTCACATAGCGAGAGTATGCCGGTCAGGAAAGAAGACCAGCAGCAAAAAGTCACCGCAGGAGAAGTACAAAAAAGTACACAAGGTGACAGAGAACAGTTCGGATGAACAGAAGATGGATGCAGACTCCAGCAGTAAGGAACTGGGTTGTCTAAAAATACATAATGTGGGTAACATAGCAGACCACCAAACTATCTGGGTTATGCTTCGGATAGCAGGAGTCCAAGTGAAGATGGAATTGGACACTGGATCGGCATTAACGGTCATGAATAAGCAAGATTACAAAAGGTTATTCTCGCACATTCCCCTGAGGGATACGGAGATTGTATTGAAAACATACACGGGGCAAATAGTATACCCCAAAGGAAAGATAAAAGTAAATGTGGTCTACAATGGTAAAGAAAATCAGAAAATGGACTTGTATGTGTTACCTGATGGAGGTCCGCCACTACTGGGACGGCAATGGATCCGGAGGATAAATGTGGACTGGCATTCCATACAAGCACTGACTGTAGGTGCCTGTAAGGAGGACGACGTCAAACCTAAATGACTGTCCAAAATATTAGACGATGCTAAGGAGGTGTTCCAACAGGGACTGGGAACACTGAAAGGAATTACGGCAAACATCAAGGTTGAAGAACATGCAAACCCAAAATTTTTCAAAGCCAGACCGGTACCTTATGCGATACGACCTGCTGTGGAAGCAGAGCTGGAAGGGCTAGAACATTCAGGGGTACTGTCCAAGGTGGACTGGAGCGAATGGGCCACACCCATTGTTCCTGTCATGAAGCGTTCGTTGAGCAACAAGCCGGGGGAACCTGGGAAGGTTCGCATCTGTGGCGATTTCAAGATCACTGTTAATCCGGTTCTTCACACGGTGCAATATCCGCTTCCGCGGATTGAAGATATCTTCGCTTCGCTGTCTGGCGGGAAACACTTCACCAAGATAGACCTGGCGCAGGCGTACCTACAGATGGAAGTTGATGAAGCGTCACGCCAGTATCTCACGATCAACACACATAAGGGCTTATATCGGTATAATAGACTGGTTTTTGGAGTGGCATCGGCTCCAGTGATTTGGCAAAGGGCCATGGAGCAGGTATTGCAGGGAATCCCAGGCACACAATGCTACCTGGACGACATCCTAATTACAGGAGATAACGATAAGGATCACCTCGCGAATTTGGAGCAGGTGCTCATCAGATTGAAAGAATATGGGCTCAGAGTTAATCGCCAGAAATGTGAGTTCTTTCAAAAGCGAATCTCGTACTGCGGCCACGTCATTGACCAGGAGGGGCTCCATAAGTCACCTGACAAGATCGAAGCTGTTGTAAAAGCTCCTGCACCGGAAAATGTATCCCAGTTGAGGTCGTTCCTTGGGTTGGTTAACTATTACCACAAGTTTCTTCCAAATTTATCCACGGTGTTACACCCGCTAAACACTCTTTTGCAAATGGGAATACCATGGAAGTGGAGCGATGATTGTAAGCGGGCTTTTCAAAAGAGCAAGGCACTGATCACCTCTAAGGAAGTGTTGGCTCACTTTAACCCAACGCTGCCTATTCGCTTAGCTTGTGATGCTTCTCCATATGGTATCGGGGCAGTGCTCTCACATAAGTTTCCAGATGGCTCGGAAAGGCCAGTCGCGTTCGCATCCAGATCATTGACCTCCGCTGAGCGCAACTATGCTCAGATAGATAGGGAGGCTCTCAGCCTCGTGTGGGGAGTTAAGAAATTTAACCATTACCTGCAAGGCCAAAAGTTTACGCTGCTGACAGATCACCAGCTGTTGGTTTCCATTTTCAACCTGTAGTGTCCGTGTGTAGATAAAGACACTGAAGACAGGAGTTGGTTCATAGGTATTTACTAAGCAAGTCTGGGGGGGGTTTCTAAAGGATATACACAATACACAGGCTTATATAGCCCAAGTGGCAATTACCGGCATTACGCACACCTGGGGCTCTTAAAGGCACATACACCATAATTGCTCTTAAAGGCACATACACCACAATTCCTCCCCTTCTAGCTAACTAGTACATCATATTTTAAGTAATTATTAATTACATGTTATATGCAAATATACATTGCTGTATTAATTAATTATAAGTTAGTCTCTCAGGAGGCTTCCTGACTCGGTCCGGATAACGCCTCGGGGGTGTAGTAGTTTCTGGTGGTGTAGTAGGTTCTTCTGGCAAGGCTGATTCGGCTTGAAGGCCAGTGTCGGGTTCATCGGGCTCCAGTATCACCGGATCGGAGGTAGATATGGGTATCTCTACTTCATCGTTAGATGTATAGAGTGGTGGTGTAGGTTGTCCCTTTTCGGATGACTTGATGATTTGGTCAGCATGGCGCCTTATTATGCTGTCTCCGATGTCCACGGTATACATCAGTGGTCCTAATCGTGTGCAGATAGTTCCAGGCTGCCATTTCTCGGTACGGTAGTCCCGGGCCAAAACCGGTTGGCCTATCTGGAAGGCCCTAGTTGGCCATTCATTCATGCCCTGAAACTGCCGGTTCTCCACGTCCCTTCGGATGTTGGGCTTGACCAAATCCAGTCGGCATCTTAGGTTTCTATTGTAGAACATCATGGCGGGAGTTTGGTTAGTAACCATATGCGTTGCATTCCTATATGCAAATAAGAAGTTATCCACCTTGTGCTGAAGTTTTATGTCTTCATTACCCATGGCCTTGATGGCCTTCTTGAAGGTCTGGACAAACCTTTCAGCCAATCCATTGGTGGCGGGATGGTATGGGGCGGACGTGTAGTACTTTACCCCATTGTTCTTTAAGAACTTTCTGAATTCTTCGGACACAAATTGCGGTCCATTATCAGAACATATCTGCTCCGGCAGCCCATTCCTGGCAAATATGGTCCTTAATACGGTGATGGTTTTTTCCGTGGTGGTGGAGGACATCTTTATTACCTCCGGCCACTTGGAGTGTGCATCAACTGCGATTAAGAACATTGAGTCCATAAATGGACCAGCAAAGTCGATGTGCACCCTTTGCCAGGGAGATGAGGGCCACTCCCATGGATGTAGAGGGGCCTGTGGCGGAGCATTTTGGACCTTCTGGCATCCTAGGCAGCTCTTGGTCATGTCTTCGATGTCTCCATCGATACCTGGCCACCATACAAACGCCCTAGCTAGGTTCTTCATTTTCACTCCACCCAGATGCCCCTCGTGAAGCTCCTTTAGCACTTTATCCTGGAGTTTGGGTGGAATCACCACTCTGGATCCACACATCAAGGTTCCTCGGCACACTGACAGCTGTTCTCTTCTTTGCGAGAATGCTGGCAACAGTGGTTCGCCATGTGCTGGCCATCCCTTCACTGTTAAATCGTAGACCCGTGAGAGAGTAGGGTCATTTCTTGTCTCCCTTTCAATGGCAGAATTTGTCACCGGTAGACATTCCACTATGGTAGAGTGGAATATCTCTACTGGGTCTACTGTAGGTGCCTCTTCTATCGTTGGCAAAGGTAGGCGTGATAAACCGTCAGCATTTCCATGCTGTTTTGACCCTTTGTATTCAATGTTGTATTGGTGTGCCCCTAGAAAAAGGGACCACCTCTGTAGTCTTTGTGCCGTCATAATGGGGACACCTTTTTTAGGGTTGAATATGGAGATGAGGGGTTGATGGTCAGTCAGCAAGGTAAATTTTTGTCCGTGTAGGTAATGGTTGAATTTCTTCACTCCCCATACCAGGCTGAGTGCTTCCCTGTCTATCTGGGCATAGTTACGCTCAGCTGAGTTCAATGAGCGTGACGCAAAAGCTATCGGCCGTTCCGAGCCATCAGGGAGTCTATGGGACAATACCGCTCCTATGCCGTAAGGGGATGCATCGCACGCCAGTCTGATTGGTAGTGATGGGTTGTAATGAGCCAAAATTTTCTCGGATGTGATTAAGTCTTTACATTTATGGAAGGCACGTTTACAATCTTCGTTCCATTTCCAAATCACTCCTGTCTGTAGAAGGTCATTAAGAGGGTGTAGAATAGTTGATAAGTTCGGTAAAAATTTATGATAGTAATTTATTAATCCCAGGAATGACCTTAATTGTGAAACATTTTCAGGTGCTGGGGCTTTTATAACTGCTTCAATTTTCTCAGGTGACTTATGCAACCCTTCCTTATTAATTATGTGGCCACAATATGATATCTGATTTTGGAAAAATTCGCACTTGGGGCGATTTGCTCGTAGGCCCCGTTCTTTCAGCCTAGTGAGCACCTGCTCCAAATTGGCAAGGTGCTCGTTGTCGTTTTCTCCTGTTATAAGGATGTCGTCTAGGTAGTATTGAGTCCCCGGAATCCCTTGCAGGACTTGCTCCATAGCTCTTTGCCAGATAGCTGGAGCTGATGCTATTCCAAAAACCAGTCGATTGTACTGGTACAGGCCTTTGTGTGTGTTTATTGAGAGATACTTTTTAGAGGTCTCCTCAACCTCCATCTGTAGATATGCCTGTGCCAAGTCAATTTTTGTGAAACGTTTCCCTCCGGATAGTGAGGCGAAAATATCTTCTATCCTCGGAAGAGGATACTGTACCGTGTGAAGGACCGGGTTTACAGTCACCTTAAAGTCCCCACAGATGCGAATTTTTTTCTGTTCCTCAGAGTTATTTTTCAATGTTTTTTTCATGACTGGAACGATGGGTGTTGCCCATTCGCTCCAATCTATTTTGGATAATACGCCTGCCTTTTCCAAATTCTTCAGCTCTGCCTCGACTGCCGGACGTATTGCGCATGGCACCGGTCTTGCCTTAAAATTTTTTGGAATTGCTGTATCTTCCACTTTTATTGAGGCGGTGATGCCTTTCAAGGTTCCTAGTTTCTCTTGAAACACTTCTTTGGCGTTGGTCAAGATGTCTTTTAATCGTTCAGGTATGATGTCATCATTGTTTTTTTCCTTACTGGTCACCGTCAGTGCCTGAATGGAGTGCCAGTCTAAACGTATCTTCCTTATCCATTCACGTCCCAACAACGGTGGACCACCATCTTGTAGAATGTATAAATACAACTTTTGTATTTCTTTGCCGTTGTATACCACAGGCACCCTTATTTTTCCTTTGGGGTAGACTTTCTGCCCCGTATATGTTTTTAAGATAATGGATGTGTCTTTTAGAGGTATATGCGAAAATAGCCTCTCGTAATCTCGTCGATTTATTACGGTTAGAGCTGATCCTGTATCTAGCTCCATTTTAACTGGGGACCCTGCTATTGTGAGGGTAACCCAAATGGTTTGGTAATCCTCTTTGGCAAGTACATTATGTAATTTGAGACAGCTTAGTCTCTTGTTTCCGGAGTCGCTATCGCTATTCTGGTCTTCGGAGCTATTGTCCGTCATCATTTGTACCTTCCTGTACTTTTCTTTATTGATTTTTTGTTTTCTGTCAGTGGATTTATTTTGTCCAGATTGGCATACCCGTGCAATGTGTCCAATCTTACCACATTGCCTGCATGCTTTGCCCTTGAACCAGCAGTCCCTCTGGTTATGGGTGGATCTGCCGCAGCGATAACATCTTCCGAACTCCTGTGTCATTTTATGGGTGCCGAAGTCCTGTGTCTCTTGTTGTATCTCTGCAGCTCCTTTTGCTGCTGCTTCGTATGATACAGCCATACTGAAAGCTTTGTCCAATGTTAAATCTTTTTCAGAAAGCAGTTTTTTTTGTGTTCCTTCACTTAAGAGACCGCAAACAAATTTGTCTCGAAGATAATCCGATAGTCCTGCTCCGAATTGGCAGTACTTTGATAGCTTTCTTAATTCGGTTAGGTAATCAGCGTTACTTTCATTGTTGTGTTGATTTCTCTTGAAGAACTTGAATCGTTCCGCTATCAGCAGCGGTGTTGGGTTTAAATGCTCCTGCAGGGTATCAACAATTTCTTTAAAAGTCTTGTCCTTTGGTTTGGCTGGAGTGATTAAATTTCGTAACAGCCCGTATGTCTTCGCGCCCATTAAGTTCAGAAGTACTGAAGCTTTTTTTTCATCCGTTATTCCATTTGCAGTGCAATAAACCTCTACTCTTTCCACGTATGTGGTCCAATCTTCTATTTCGCCATCAAAAGCCTCAATATTACCAGATTTAGGCATTTCAGAAAAGATATGGCGCTTACCGCGCTTTTTTTTTTCTCTCTGTAGCAACGATATGGCGCTTCCCGCGCTTTCCCGCCGCTGCTACCGATAACAACGCTGTTTTACTGTGGTTTCCGTTTATTCACTGTTGGAGTCTCGTTCCCGACGGAGGTCTAAACGCTGACCTGCTTGCCGCGCCGGCCGTCTCTTGAGTGCACCCTCCCAGTCCATTATTGCTCGCCTCCGATTTCGCTGCCTGTCTCAGCTGTAGAGCCCGCCGCTGGAGCTCCAGCCTGACGCCCAGGAAGGATTAGCGCAGTACCTGTCACCAACTTGGCCAGCTGGTGAAACCAGTTTCTCTTACTTCCTTGAGTCTTCTGGACGCTGGAGGAATCGATGTCCTTGAGGTGCTGCCGAATTGCAGGTAAGTCCGTTTCCACTTCGTCGCCACTGTAGTGTCCGTGTGTAGATAAAGACACTGAAGACAGGAGTTGGTTCATAGGTATTTACTAAGCAAGTCTGGGGGGGGTTTCTAAAGGATATACACAATACACAGGCTTATATAGCCCAAGTGGCAATTACCGGCATTACGCACACCTGGGGCTCTTAAAGGCACTTACACCATAATTGCTCTTAAAGGCACATACACCACACAACCCTAAGAAGGGTGTTCCGGTAATGACGGCGCAGAGGCTTCAGAGATGGTCCCTTTTCCTAGGGGCACATCAATATGATATTGAATTCAAAGGTACAAAGCAACATGGTAATGCTGATGGGCTGTCGCGCCTGCCCCTACCTACAGCGGAAGAGGCATCGGCAGTTGACCCTGTCGAGATATTTCACTCGACCATCATCGAATGCTTACCAGTCACCAGTGCGGGTATTGAGAGAGAGACCCGAAATGACCCGACACTGTCTCGGGTCTACGACTTGACAGTGAAGGGATGGCCAGCACATGGCGAACCACTGTTACCAGCATTCTCGGCCAGACGAGAACAGCTGTCCGTATGTCAAGGAACATTGATTTTTTGGAACAAGGGTGATTATTCCTCCTAAATTAAGGGAGAGAGTTCTGAAAGAATTGCACGAAGGTCATCTGGGGGGAGTCAAGGTGAAAAGCCTTGCTAGGGCTTATGTGTGGTGGCCAGGTATCGACAAACAAATAGAGGATCTGACTAAAAGCTGCTCAGGGTGCCAAAAAGTTCAAAATGTACCTCCAATTGCACCGCTGCATCCGTGGGAATGGCCTTCAACCCCATGGCAACGTGTGCATATCGACTTTGCAGGTCCATTCATGGATTCCATGTTTTTGATAGCAGTAGACGCACATTCTAAATGGCCAGAAGTGATTAAGATGTCGACCTCTGAGAAGACGATCGCAGTTCTAAGAACCATATTTGCAAGGAATAGGTTGCCGGAGCAAATATGTTCAGACAACGGACCACAGTTCGTGTTAGAAAAATTCCAGAAATTCATGAAAAAGAATGGGGTGAAACACTATATATCTGCCCCATATCATCCGGCTACAAATGGGTTGGCCGAGAGATTTGTACAAACATTCAAAAAGGCGATAAAGGCCATGAGTGAAGAACATATTCCACTACAACACAAGGTGGACAATTTCCTGATGGCGTATCGAAACGCCACGCGTGCAGTGACAAATCAAAGCCCTGCCAAAATGTTCTATAACAGAAGGTTGTGGTCCCGGTTGGATTTGTTAAAATCCAATGTGAGAAGGGAAGTCGAAAACAAGCAATTCCAGCATGTAAATAACAAGGCCACTCGTAGTTTCGAAATAGGACAACCAGTGTTGGCCAGGGACTATAGGGATGATAAATGGCAGCCTGGAACAATTCGTGCACGACAAGGACCCTTGATGTACATGGTAGACGTTGGAGAGAACGTAATACGACGTCATGCTGACCAACTTGTGGAATCGAGAACAAGGGTCGACCCCATGTCTACAGCAGAGACACCAGTTGAAGAACTTATTGAGCCTGTAGCATCTACCTCAGACTCGAACGTACATGATGATGTTCAATCCATAGGAGATCAAGTGGATGAGTCACCCCAGCAACGAGAACCAGAGACCCCTGAAAGGCGTTATCCGGCCCGGATCAGGAGGCCTCCTCAGAGACTGAATCTTTGAACAGTTTTGTGTGTAAATTGTATATATGTTATCCATGTAATGTTTAATTTGGGGTGTACACTGTTAAGCTAAAAGGGGAGGAATTGTAGTGTATGTAACCTGTACCACCTTAAGAGGATACCTTAAGGTGATGGACTACTTTTTGATAGCTCCTGTACATTGTAGTACCGGTGGTGACCACACCGGTATATAATCCCTGAGGAGCAAAGTGTATCTCAGTTCAGCCCTGACCCTCAATCACTAAAGACCTGTTTAATTACATCTGTAGTCTGTGTCCTGTTATTCAGCATAACTACATTTGAAAACACAGACTCAACACATAGAATGTCTGAAAAATGTAGCAAGAATAGGTAAATGATGGGTCAGGATCCTATGTACCTTCCTACCTAATACATGTAGTAAACAGAGAGACATAGAAACATAGAAACATAGAAGATAGGAGCAGGAGTCGGCCATTCGGCCCCTTGAGCCTGCTCCGCCATTCAACGAGATCATGGCTGATCATCCAAATTTAGTACCCGGTCCCTGCTTTCTCCCCAGATCCCTTGATCCCTTTATCCTTAAGAAATATATCTAACTTCTTCTTGAGTATATTTAATGAATTGGCCTCAACTGCCTTCTGTGGTAGAGAATTCTACAGGTTCACCACTCTCTGGGTGAAGAAATTCCTCCTCATCTCTGTCCTAAATGGCTTACCCCTTATCTTTAGACTGTGACCCCTGGTTCTGGACTCCCCCGCCATCGGGAACATCCTTCCTGCATCTAGTCTGTCTAGTCCTGTTAGAATTTTATAAGTTTCAATGAGGTCCCCTCTCATTCTTCTAAACTCTTGGAGAGTTGGAGATATGCATGTTTTACGTATGCAGCTATGTTGTGCAACTTCCTGACACCACTACCTCCTGCTTCAACAGGCTTACAGTAGGTTTAAATTGAACATGAAGGTAATAGGCATTCTACAGAGCACCACCAAAATGAAAGAGATTAAAAGTGATGAGTGTTGTGTATGTACCTTTAAGAGAAGAACTGATTCTCTACTGCAGTACCGGCAGTGACCACCCCTGTATATAAAGCCATAGCAGGCTTCTGTATTTCAGTCTTAAGTTACCCTCTGTTCAGTAAATACCTGTTATTATTGTTCTCCTGCAGTCCGTGTATTATTTATACTCGGACACTACATTGGCGACGAACAGGTTCGAACTCACCTGCAGTACTGCATCACCTCACGGGGATCTTTCCCTGAGAAGAAGCTTCTTGGAGGTCGAAGTCAGAACAACGGGCGTCGACCGCGGGCAACCGCCCAAGGATCCATCGGAGTTCGGAGAGTTGCAGGAGAGGCTGTGGAGAGCTGGGCTTGGCTCACCAGTCAAGGTGTTCCAGCAAATCGTGCTGGTAGCAGGTAGTGCGCTGACCCTTCCGGACTGCGGCGGGCTCGAGCTCGATTGAGCGGCTCTGCAAAGCGGCCATGCAGCGTCGTCAGGAGGAAAAGAGAGAGGGAGAGAAGGTGGAGCGCACAGGGCGCGGTCGGTGCTCAAGAACAGGGCAGTGTAGCGAAAATAAAACAAGGGGAAGGAAAAGTGAGATGCGCCGAAGCCGCGGGTCGCCGCCATTACCCTGCAGAACGCTAGGAGCAGCGTGGCAGCAAGGGGAAGAAGGAAAAGCGCGGGAGGCGCCATTTTATTCCATTGGGGAAGAAGGAAAAGCGCAGGAGGCGCCATTTTAATCCATTGGTGAAGAAGAAAAAGCGCGGGAGGCTCCATTTTAAATCACCCAAGATGCCGAAAAGTGGCAGTATCACTGCTTTCGACAACGAGGTAGAAGACTGGACCACGTATGTGGAAAGAATTGAAGTGTACTGCTAGGCAAATGAGGTGGCCGATGGAAAGAAGGCGTTGGTATTATTAAATTTGATGGGCGCGAGAACGTACGGCCTATTGTGGAATTTAATTACCCCAGCTAAACCAATGGAGAAAAGTTTTGAGGAGATTGTTAATATCTTACAGGAACACCTAAACCCTACACCGCTGCTGATAGCAGAAAGATTGAAGTTCCATAAAAGAAACCAGCACAAAGATGAGAGCAATGCTGACTATCTTACGGAACTATGCAAGTTATCGAAGCACTGCCAGTTCGGAGCAGGACTGGCAGACACCTTACGGGATAAGTTTGTCTGCGGGCTCCAGAGTGAAGGAACCCAGAAACGACTACTTTCGGAAAAGGACCTGACGCTACAACAGGCTTTCAGCGTGGCAGTATCCTACGAAGCAGCAGCACGGGGAGCTGCGGAAATACAACAGAAACCACAGGAATACAGCGCTAACGAAATGGCGTATGGAGCAGAAAAGTGCTATCGCTGCGGCAGAACAACCCATGATCAGAAGGACTGCTGGTTTAAGGACAAAGTATGCAGACAATGTGGGAAAATGGGACACATAGCAAGAGTCTGCAGGTCGGGAAAGAAAACCAACACTACAAGAACTACTAAGGAAAAGTACAAGAAAGTAAAGAAATTGACAGACAGTAGTTCGGAAGATCAGGAGAGTGATAAGGACTCTGGGAGCAGGAGACTAAGTTGTCTAAAGTTACACAACGTGATCGCAAAGGAGGATCACCGAACCATTTGGGTCACCCTCATGATAGCAGGGTCCCCAGTAAAGATGGAATTGGACACAGGATCAGCCCTAACTGTCATGAATCGACGAGACTATGAGCGGCTATTCTCACACATACCCTTGAAGGACACGTCCATTGTATTGAAGACATACACGGGGCAAAAAGTCTACCCCAGAGGAAAAATAAGGGTGCCAGTTGAATACAACGGCAAGGAAACACAGAAACTGTATCTATATATACTACCAGATGGAGGACCACCATTATTGGGATGTGAATGGATCCGAAAAATACAATTGGATTGGCATTCCATTCAGGCGCTAACTGTGACTGATAAAAAGGATGATGACGTCACACCTGGACGACTGTCAAAAATTCTAACTGACGCGAAAGAGGTGTTCCACCAAGGACTTGGGACTCTAAAAGGAGTAACGGCAACGATAAACATCGAAGATAACGCAAACCCAAAATTTTTTAAGGCCAGACCGGTACCTTACGTGATCCGCCCAGCCATTGAAGCAGAGTTGGAGAGTCTGGAGCGTTCGGGTGTGCTGTCCAAGGTGGACTGGAGCGAGTGGGCCACACCCATCGTTCCTGTAATGAAGAAATCATTGAGCAGCACGCCTGGGGAACCGAAGAAGGTTCACATCTGTGGGGACTTCAAGGTAACTGTGAACCCAGTCCTGCACACAGTACAATATCCACTTCCATGGATAGAAGATATTTTCGCCTCACTATCTGGAGGGAAACGCTTTACAAAGATTGATCTGGCCCAAGCGTATCTACAAATGGAGGTGGAAGAAGCATCTAGGAAATACCTCACAATAAACACTCACAAAGGCCTTTACCAGTACAATTGACTGGTATTCGGGGTAGCATTAGCCCCGGCTATTTGGCAGAGGGCGATGGAACAAGTCCTGCAAGGGATCCCGGGGACCCAGTGTTATTTGGACGACATCCTGGTTACGGGCGAAAATGACAATGAACACCTTGCCAACCTGGAGCAGGTGCTCACGAGATTACAGGAATATGGGCTACGAGCCAACCGCCCCAAATGCAAGTTCTTCAGGAGACAAATCTCGTATTGTGGCCACATGATTGATGAGGAAGGGTTGCATAAGTCGCTGGACAAGATTGAGGCTGTAGTCAAGGCTCCAGCACCGGAAAATGTGTCGCAACTGAGGTCGTTCCTCGGGTTGGTGAACTACTACCATAAGTTCTTGCCGAATTTATCTACAATTCTGCACCCACTGAACGCCCTGCTGCAAACTGGAGTAACATGGAAATGGAGTGATGAGTGTAAGCGTGCCTTTCAGAAATGTAAATGCTTAATCACTTCAAAAGAAGTATTGGCCCACTACAATCCAACACTACCGATTCGGTTAGCATGTGATGCGTCTCCCTACGGCATCGGAGCGGTGCTGTCACACAAATTCCTTGACGGTTCAGAGAGGCAAAGAGCCTTTGCGTCCCGCTCGTTAACCTCAGCCGAGCGTAACTACGCCCAGATTGACAGGGAGGCCCTCAGCCTGGTGTGGGGGGTGAAGAAGTTCAATCACTATCTGCACGGGCAGAAATTCACCCTACTGACTGATCATCAGCCCCTGGTCTCCATTTTTAACCCAAAGAAGGGCGTTCCGGTGATGACGGCCCAACGGCTGCAAAGATGGTCACTTTTTCTGGGGGCACATCAGTACGACATAGAGTACAAGGGTACGAAACAGCATGGAAACGCTGATGGGCTGTCGCGCCTACCGTTGCCTACGGTAGAGGAAGCACCTGCAGTGGACCCTGTTGAGATATTCCATGCGACCATAGTCGAATGTCTACCTGTTACAGACTCAAGTATAGAGAAGGAAACCCGAAATGACCCGACGCTCTCTCGGGTCTATGATTTGACGGTGAAGGGATGGCCAGCACATGGCGACTCACTGTTGCCAGCATTCTCGCCAAGGAGAGAACAGCTGTCAGTGTGCCGGGGGACCTTGATGTGTGGATCCCGAGTGGTAATTCCACCCAAGTTGAGAGATAGAGTGCTCAATGAGCTTCATGCGGGTCATCTGGGAGGGGTAAAAATGAAGAGCCTAGCCAGGGCGTTTGTGTGGTGGCCGGGAATCGATAAAGAAATCGAGGATGTGACCAAGAGATGCACAGGATGCCAGAAGGTCCAAAACGCTCCACCACAGGCCCCGCTACATCCATGGGAGTGGCCCTCATCTCCATGGCAACGGGTACACATTGATTTTGCTGGTCCATTTATGGACTCAATGTTCCTAATCGCTGTGGACGCCCATTCAAAATGGCCAGAGTTCATCAAAATGTCCTCCACCACCACGGAGAAAACTATTGCAGTCCTAAGGACCATCTTCACCATGAATGGTTGCCAGAACAGATTTGCTCCGACAATGGGCCACAGTTTGTGTCCGAGGATTTCCGGAGGTTTCTGAGGAATAATGGGGTGAAACATTACACATCTGCCCCATATCATCCAGCCACAAATGGATTGGCTGAGAGGTTTGTTCAGACCTTTAAAAAGGCAATAAAGGCAATGTATAATGACGACATACCACTACAACACAAGGTGGATAATTTCTTGTTTGCTTACCGGAATGCGACACATGCAGTCACCAACCAAGCTCCAGCCATAATGTTCTTCAACCGAAGGCTAAGATGTCGTCTGGATTTGCTCAAACCAAACATAAGACGAGATGTTGAGGATAAGCAATTCCAGCACATAAATGAGAAGCCAACCAGGAACTTCAAGATAGGGCAACCAGTCTTGGCCCGCGACTACCGAACAGAAAAATGGCAGCCAGGAACGATATGCACACAGCAGGGACCACTAATGTACACAGTGGACGTTGGAGAGAGCATCGTGAGACGCCATGCTGACCAGATTCTAGAGTCACAGGAACAAGCCAAACCCATACCACGAGCAGGTGCACCTGGTAATCAACCCGAAGTACAGATTGCGTCTACCTCAGAAGCAGTGGTATTGGAAGCTGACGAACCAACCAATGACAATGAGCCAGAATCAACTCCGCCGCAAGAACAGGATACTCGAGAAAGGCGCTATCCAGTCAGGATCAGGAAGCCTCCTCAAAGACTAAACTTATAAATGATTATTTCAGTTGATGTATATAGTACAGAGAAAATTGTAATTGTAATTAGTTATTATTTAGTTGTTAAATGAATGTTATGTACTGTTTATCTAAAAGGGGAGGAATTGTTGTGTACGTACCTTTAAGAGAAGAACTGAGTACCGGCAGTGACCACCCCTGTATATAAAGCCATAGCAGGCTTCTGTATTTCAGTCTTAAGTTACCCTCTGTTCAGTAAATACCTGTTATTATTGTTCTCCTGCAGTCCGTATATTATTTATACTCGGACACTACAATGAGGTAAATTAGGAAGAAGTAATCAGGTGAGGCGAAGCTTGAACTTTTAAAAGCCTAAGGGAAGTTTTGAGGTCCCGGGAAAGAATGGTGGAGAATTACAGGAAAATTGGGCATGGAACAGGAGATTTGCGATAGAGCTTTAGATAGAGCTGAGGAAAAATTAGCCGGCCTTTCCACTCCCGATGGAATCCAGGGATATGAGGATATGGGGATAGTGTGGGAAGGTGGAGTTAAGGTAGAAGATCAGCTACAATCTTATTGAATGGCAGAGCAGGCTCGAAGGGCCAAATGGCCTAATCCTGCACCTATTTCTTACGTTCTTAGTTGGCGAGGTTGGAAGGATTAAGGGCAGGGATGATAATGGCGGTTTTGAAGGGGAGAGCTGTACTGAGCCAGGTAGTATCCTCAGTTCTAAGTTAGCTGATCTTTTAACGGGGTGGCAGGGGAGGTGCTAGAATTTATATCAGTGACTCTGGGCCCGGGAAGAGAAAGATCAGCCGGCGTATCCACTCCCGATGGTAATCCAGTGACCCATGTGTACGGATGGCAGGGTGTATGGAATAGGTTCATGCTTATTTGTGGTGCGCTTTGTGATTAAGTTGCCTACAGAAGCACACTGCTGTGTCTGACACAAAGAACAACCACTTCAGCAAGGGCTTCTAGATCGTTACCCCAGCATGAGTTAGCACCCTCAGGCGAGGAGGAGAGGAAATTGGGGCAGAGAAAGGAAAGAAAATGACATACAACCATCCTAAAGCAAAGAGGTAACCAAATTGTTCTCTTGAAAATTTCCCTTCGCCTGTGCCCACCTAGATTCGTTGTTCGATGCTGCCTGGAGGCTTTTAAAAAAGTTTGTTGCTGCCATCTACAGGCTGGAATTGGACCAATCAGCACCTCTTGCCGAAATATAATGGGCACGAAATTCGGTTACACCCCATTTGGGGGCAATAACCGAATTAGCGGTGGACATTTAGCGCCCAGCGTGGAAGTACCGCCCCGGGTGCTAAATTCGGCTTACCGCCCTGGAGAAGAAGTGGAGCGCTATGTTGGGCGCTCCATTTCCTCTCGGGGTGGTGTCAGGGGCACAAAGCGTGTGAAAGCCGGAGCGCTACACGGCTGCTCCGCGTAGCGCTGACGCATTTCACCGCCCCATCCCTCCCGTTGAAGGGGAGGGACACTGCGAGCTCTGCAGGCCATTTGATGGCCTCCACTAGCCCACCATGGTGGCGTGGTGCCGTGGCTGCAGCCCGGCACTGAGACGCAGCCCCGGGCTGCACGATGGTGGCCACGGACCGTGCCAAGGGCCGCCACGGAGGACCGACCTGGAGGTCGGCCAAAAGAAGAAAATGGCAGCGCGGGTCGCAGCCGCACCTCCCCTTAAAATGGCAACGCAGCGGACCAAGGCACTACCGGCGGGGTGCAGCGCTATTGGGTAGTGCCTCAGCAACGCTCCACCGAATTTCTCGGGAGGCGCTATTATCGCCCCCCCCCCACTCCCCCCCTTGCAGGCGCTAACGGCAGGCACAAAGGAGCCGAAGTTCGTGCCCATTGAGCCCAATTTTAAAGTTTTTCTTTCCTAAGGGTGGGGCGCCACAGTGGTGCAGTACGGTGCCGCTCCACAAAATGGTAGGATGAAGTTTCACACCCATGAGAACTACAAATCTCAGCCATGCCATTGCAGTGAAGCTAGACCACAAGCCAGGTGCTTCTCTGCAGGGAAAGAAAGCAAATCCAAGGATCAATGTACTAGGAGCATAGGAACATAGGAACAGGAGTAGACCATTCAGCCCCTTGAGCCTGCTCCGCCATTCAATGAGATCATGGCTGATCTGCAATCTAACTCCATATACCCGCCTTTGGCCCATATCTCTTAATACCTTTGGTTAACAAAATTCTATCAAACTCCGAATTAAAATTAACAATTCATCTAGCATCAATTGCTGTTTGCGGAAGAGAGTTCCAAACTTCTATCACCCTTTGTGCGTAGAAATGTTTGCTAATTTCACTCCTGAAAGGTCTGGCTCTAATTTTTAGACTATGCCCCCTAGTCCTAGAATCCCCAACCAGCGGAAATAGCTTCTCTCTATCTACCCTATCTGTTCCCATTAATATTTTGAAAACTTCGATCAGATCACCCCTTAACCTTCTAAATTCTAGGGAATACAACCTTAATTTGTGTAATCTCTCCTCGTAACTTAACCCTTGAAGTCCGGGTATCATTCTGGTAAACCTACGCTGCACTCCCTCCAAGGCCAATCTATCCTTCCTAAGGTGTGGTGCCCAGAACTGCTCACAGTGCTCCAGGTGTGGTCTAACCAGGGCTTTGTATAGCTGCAGCATAACTTCTACCCCCTTTTATTCTAGTCCTCTAGATATAAAGGCCAGCATTCCATTAGCCTTCTTGATTATTTTCTGTACCTGTTCATGGCATTTTAATGATCCATGTACCTGGACCCCCAAGTCTCTTTGGACCTGTACTGTTTTTAGCCTTTCACCATATAGAAAGTACCCTGTTCTATCCTTTTTAGGTCCAAAGTGGGTGAATATTTGAGAATTGGCTGGTCAGCTGCCCTTCTGGTTGGGGAATGGGGCAAGTGTAGGGAACCAAAAAGAGTGGACAGTACAACACAACACAGGGCAAAAATCTGTGAAAGTATGCCCATTATTTCTAACTTCTCTCTTGTGTTATCAAATTGTTGTAGAGATTCACATTTTTATGCTGATCATTTCGCACAAATTTAGATTTATTTTCCATTCTAGTCGATCCTGTATTTAATCTTTCTTTCAAGGCCAATTTGTTGCCAATTTGCTTCTTTTTTTAGTCCTCTACTGTTTGCTCTGATTGCTGCTGGGGTTTGGGTCCATGGGCAATGACAGCCCTCAACTATCTCCCCCAACTGGTGAATCTTCATGTGTCAGCCCAAAGGGTCAGCGGGCTAGTGTCCATGGAGGGCATCCCAACCAATCCTGATCGTGCCCTTATTTGATGGTCCGCACACGTGCACTTTTCAGCAGGAGTCACTGGACAAAGATCAGGAATGGGAACTTATGGCTGATTTATCACCTCCCTCGCCTCAGGGTGCTCAGGCAAATGATAGTGCCGCAGGTGAGAGCAACAAAGACAGCAGAAAGTAGGAGTCAAACCTGGAACCTTCTTGTCTCAGTTGGCCTTAGTGCTACACCAGGGTGCATTTACCCACTTGGCTGTCGGAAGTATTTTATAATTTTTTTGAGAATTATTTAGGTCTCCCCATTAATCTTTTGTGCAGTTTCACATCAACTGTAAATTATTAACAAAACATTTATTATGACATTCTAGTGAGCCTGCAGGTTATTTGACTGACTTTTTAATGTAAAATTTGTCACAGGCTGTCTCTTTCACTGATTTAGTTTTTTCCTATAAATTCCTTAATCCTTTGTTCTCCACAGTCCCCAGTTTCCCAGGGCCACATAATATCTGCAGCTGAGAAGATGGATGTATTGGTCCATTTTATTCCATATTTAAATAAAAAATAGATGACGCCCTCGCCCATTACCTTGATGTATATGCATGAATATTGATATATATTGTTCAGTAAAAACCATTGTGTCTTACTCACAGAAACATAGAAACATAGAAGATAGGAGCAGGAGTAGGCCATTCGGCCCCTCGAGCCTGCTCCGCCATTCAATGTGATCATGGCTGATCATACTCTGAAAGGTTCTGCAGCTGAAATCATCATCACCATCTTTCGATTAGGCACTTTACAGCCTTCTGGACTCAACATTGAGTTCAACAATTTCAGACTATAACCCTTGCCCCCATTTTTCAGGTGGCTGTTGATGATTCTGCCATCCCCATTTAACCACTCCTGCCCCCTACCCGAGCACAAACTATTCCTTCAATTCCTTCCTCCCCTCTTCGCCCCCCCCACCTTTCTCTGTCTCTGCACCTGCTTAATATCTGTTACATCGCTAACCTTTTCCAGTTCTGATGAAGGGTCACAGACCTGAAACGTTAACTCTGTTTCTCTCTCCACGGATGCTGCCTGGCCTGCTGAGTGCTTCCAGCATTTCCTGTTGTTATATCAACATTTTAATATTTAGTTACAAGGGAATGAATTTCATTTTTAGGCCATATGGAGCCAGAACTGCAAGCTGTGCAGGATCCTAAAACTATCAGGTGTTAAAGCAACACAAAGAAATATAGGTGTTTTATATAATAGTTTTATATAACCCGCATGGGCCCTAGCTATGCCTGCCTATTCATGGGATATGTGGAACACTCTTTGTTCCAGTCCTACTCAGGTCCCCTCCCTCACCTCTTTTTCCGGTACATTGATGGCTGTATCGGTGCCGTTTCCTGCTCTCGCCCTGAACTAGATAAGTTCATTCACTTTACTTCCAATTTCCACCCTTCCCTCACCTTCACATGGTCCATCTCCAACTCTTCCCTTCCCTTCTTTGACTTCTCCGCCTCCATTTCTGATGATCGGCTTTCGACAAACATCCACTACAAGCCCACTGACTCCCACAGCTACCTGGACTACACTTCCTCCCACCCCTCTCCCAGTTTCTCCGTCTCCGCCGCATCTGTTCTGATGATGCCACCTTCCATACCAGTGCTTCCGACACGTCTTCCTTTTTCCTCAACCGAGGATGCCCTCTACTGTGGTTGACATGGCCCTTGACCGTGTCCGTTCTATTTCCCGCACTTCTACTCTCACCCCCTCCCCTCCCTCCCAGGACCACGATAGGGTTCCCCTTGTCCTCACCTTTCACCCCACCAGCCTCCACATTCAACGGATCATCCTCCGCCATTTTCGCCACCTCCAACGTGATCCCACCACCAAACGCACCTTCCCCTCACCTCCCCTTTCAGCATTCCGAAGGGACCGCTCCCTCCGCGACACCCTGGTCCACTCCCCAATCACCCCTAACAGCCCTTCTCCTTCACCTGGCACCTTCCCGTGCAAGCGCAGAAGATGCAACACATGCCCTTTTAACTCCTCCCTTCCCACTGCCCAGGGCCCCAAACACCCCTTCCAGGTGAAACAGCAATTTACTTGTAATTCTTGCAATTTAATATACTGTATTCGCTGCTCACGATGCGGTCTCCTCTACATTGGGGAGACCAAACGCAGATTGGGCGACCTCTTTGCGGAACACCTCCGTTCAGTCCATAAGGGTGACCCTGAGCTTCCGGTCGCCTGTCACTTTAATTCTCCACTTCACTCCCACTCTGATCTCTCTGTCCTCGGCCTATTACATTGTTCCAATGAAGCTAAACGTAAGCTCGAGGAACAGCACCTCATCCTTCGATTAGGCACTTTACAGCCTTCCGGACTCAATATCGAGTTCAACAATTTCAGATAATAATCCCTGCCCCCATTTTTCATGCTGTATGATTTTGCCATTCCCATTTGCAACATTTTCACAGTATGTTCTTTCAATTCCTTCCTCCCCTCCTAAACCCTGCCCCCCCACCGCCCTGTCTCTGTACCTGCTTAATATCTGTTACATCTCCAGCTTTTTCCAGTTCTGATGAAGGGTCCCAGACCTGAAACGTTAACTCTGTTTCTCTCTCCATGGATGCTGCCTGGCCTGCTGAGTATTTCCAGCATTTTCTGTTGTTATTTTAGGTGTTTTATATGTTGGTCTCGAACGATGTGTAAGTAGATGATCCTGTTATTAAACAGAAGATCATATTGCCACCAATTTCCAATACTCAGCTTCAGGATGCAAACTGCTTAAAGCTACGTAAAAATAAGTTGACTCTAGTCGAACCGGCGGCAGCATCTTCTGACACACACGGTTTTGCGTGCCATCGTCTGAAGTTAACTGGGCAGTCGGCTTTAAAATGGGGTCGGTAGCCTTAGCGTCCCGTTAACACCCATGATCTGGCCGGCTCCATTTTAAAAAGGGCCTACCGGCGGGTGTCCAAAGCGCCCGCCTGTTTCAGGCGATAGGCTTCTGTTAATATGGAACACGGGGTCCTCTGGCGTAAATAGGACCCCGATTGCCATTTTAGGTAGGAGCTGGTCGGAGCCCGCACCAGTTCACTGCGCACAGGCCCCAAAAACCAGTTCCACAGGCGATGGGCAAGAAGAGGCCCGCCAAAGTAAATCTTGAATTTGATTTTTGGGCCCCGGAGGAGCAGGAGTGCGTCTGTGGGGCCCACAAAAATAACCTGGGCCTCAGCCGCCCCGGGACCCGCTTCCCCTCCCCCCACAATTTACCTTGCCGGTGGCAGCTCCAGCTCGATTTGCAATCTTCCATCCGGCGAGCTGCGGCGTGACGCCTCTTTGGCGCCCTGCAGCTCGCCTGGGAAATTCAAATGAGGCCGGAGCCTCAAAATCACAGGGACCACTTTGCTGCCAAGCAAAGGCGGCCGACCAGCGCGCTCCACCGGCCGCACACCCAAAAATCTAAATCTACCCCAATGTGTACAAATTCTACAGCTTACAGTTTCACTCTGTATGCTACAGATTCTTGGAAAGCCATATATAGTCCACTCCTGATCGTTATAAGTTGTTTCTCTTTGCATTTCAAACAAATCAGATTGTCCAATAACTTGAATTACGCGATGTAAACAACACAACAGTGTGGGAATTTATTTCTTACATAATTGAATTATCAGATCACTTGAATGGAACAACTTTGAATTAAGATGAGTCAGCTGTATTCCGCAAACGTATGGCTCGCTATGCGGCACAGTGGGTTAGCACGCATTGTCCTTTCACCTTTAGAACTTGGGTTCTGATTGTATACCATTTGACGTAATAAAACTCACTACGCACTTGGTTCGAGTATAAAGCAAGGCTTTAATCAACTTGTTTCAGAACATGGAGGTCTAGTTGTACTTCACTAGTTCCTGTCTTACAAAATGTCCCTGTGCAAGCTGGGCCCACGCCCGAGTATTTATACTCCTTGGACGGTGCCACCAGCTGGCCGTCCAGTGTTATTTCATGAGTAGTTTCTTTATGATGATGAGATTTATAACACCATTTTCCTCCTCTGACCGACTAAACAAACATATTGGAAAATTTACGTGCAGTTTCTAGTGGAAACGTGTTCACAGTACAAAATTCCCTGCAATTCCAAACACACTATCACTTTCATTTGGAGCAGCCACAAAGCTGACTTGTGTGAGAAATGAAAAATTCACACTGGTGCCGTAGAGGTGCTTTTCTGAGATGAAGGTTACAACGTACTGTCGGTGCTGCGCACAGGAAGCTTATAGATGTTTATTATTTATTTGGCCATGGCTTGGCACATTGAACGTGCTCTACAGACAGGATAGCTTAAAGGTCCATAACGTGTGGAGGAAAGGATTGTCTCTGTTACATTGTTATAGAATCACATCGTTAAATGGAACTACTTTGGTATGGAACTACTTTGGTATGGTGTAGTTATATTGCTATGTTGCACACTGTGCACGGGCAGTGCACAGTGCAGCGTCGGACATCTTGTATCACTCCGCACCATGCGGCAGCACTGTAACAAGGCAAAAATACAGCTAAGTAAAAGCACTACTTAAAATGAACTAAAAGTGTCTGTAGTATATATAGTATAAGAACACAAGGAGACACAACATGGTGGCAGCGGTATAAGTGAGTACAAAATTGTGCTATACGAACTACGAATAAGACGAAAAGTGATTTTATGAGCTGATTGTGAGTGCCGGTGTCTGCGGTGATTTGAAAGTGAATCATACGGGAAACTAAAATGACGGCTCAACCCCTCATGAACTGGGAAGCCGACGATATAGTAGAAGCATTCCGCAAGTTCAAACAGAAATGTGAGCTTACATTCAAAAGCTTCCTGAAGGGTACTACCAACAAGGAAAAGGTTAGTTACATTCTGTTGTGGACAGGAGAAAAAGGCCTAGATTTGTATAATAGCTGGAGCTTGACTGAAGAGGAAAAGGAAAACCCTGCGACAGTTTTTGATAAATTCAGCAACCATCTAGAGCCTAAATCCAATCACCGTATACACAGATACAAATTCCAGAGTCTAAGACAGGACCCCGGTGAAACAGCTGACAATTTCCTGACAAGGCTGAGAAATGAAGCCAGCAAGTGTAAATTTAAGGAAATGGAGGAAAGGCTTGTGGACCAGCTAATATGGGGGTCAGCGCATGTAGAGGTACAAAAAGCCCTGATAGGAAAAGAAAAGCTCGGAATAACAGAGGCTATAGATACTGCGAGAGCTCATGAAGCCATGAAGCAGCAAATGAAAACGCTGATTTCTCAAACGGCTGACATGCGGACGGCTTCTGAGATGGACAACAGAGTGGATGCAGTGAGAGAAAAGTAAAACACACAAAGACATGCACAGGACAACGGGGGAAACATGTGCAGAAATTCTGGAAGACCGCACGATTACACAGACAAGAGGAAATGTCCAGCATATGGACATGTGGCAAACTAAACCACTGGGAAAAGAGGTGTAGAAGAAAGAAGGAACATACATCAAAAACAAAGGCGGACAGCAGAACCAAAGAAAGAAACACAATATCCATGCCATGGATGAGCAGGATGATGATGATGATCACAACAATGCACTAAACATCGAAACCATAAAGATACAGCTTCACGAGATGTCCAGAGCGGAAAATACTCAGAGGAGAGAATTGCACACCATCATCCAAATAAAAAAAAAGGTCAAAGGTCGGCCCACAACCATCAACTTAAAGTTGAAGCTGGACACAGGGGCTCAGAGCAACATTCTCTCATTGAGACTGTACCAGCAGATCTTTCCCGAAAACCTGAGAGAAGATGGCTACCCGAAAAATGGTTGTTTAAAGGCAAGTAATGTCACGCTGACAGCATACGGGGGGAGTGAGATTAAACAACTCGGAATAACCTTTATCAAAGGGACACATCAAAGAAAGAACATCAACTGCATGTTCTATGTCACCGACACTGAGGGGCCAGCGATCCTGGGATTAAACAGCTGCGAGAAGTTGAGATTGATCCCAGTGCATCACGAGCTGACAGAAACGCCACTGAAGATATACAGCAACACCCCACTGGAGAACCGCCCACAAATCAAGAGTAAAAAAGACTTGATAGACATGTATCCGGAATGTTTCGATGATACAGTGGGATGTTTCAGAGATTTCCAATACCACATCACCATCGATCCAGAGGTAAATCCATGCTCCACGAAAAGTACCCATCGAGCTGAAGACAAAGCTTGAAAGAGAGCTAAAGGAGATGGAAGAAAAGGGAGTGATCGTAAAGGTCACTGAACCCACAGACTGGGTAAACTCAATTGTGGTACGAGAAAAGCCAAACAGGCGTCTCAGAATATGTTTGGACCCCAAAGATCTAAACCAGGCGATAAAGAGGGACCACTATCCCACCCCAACGCTAGAGGAGATTACGCCATCACTGGCAGGAGCCAAGGTTTTCTCAAAACTAGATGCCAGAAATGAATATTGGAACATGAAGTTGGATGAGGAATCAACAGCACTGACAACATTCAACACACCATTTGGGCGTTACAAATTCCTGCGGCTACCATTCGGGCTAAGGGTCAGTCAAGATATCTTTCAACAGAAAATAGATGAGACATACAGAGGCTGTGAAGGAGCTATAGGAATAGCTGATGATATTCAGATCTATGGAGCAGATGAAAGAGACCATGACATGCACCTACATGAGGCCATGGAGAGTACCAGGAAGGCTGGCATCAAGTTAAATGCAGATAAGTGCATAGCTAAAGTCAAGGAATGCCAATTCTTCAGTATGATTTATACACCAGAGGGAGTCAAGCCAAATCCAGAGAAGATTGCGGCAATTGCTGAAATGAAACCACCCAAAGACAAGAAAGAGCTGAGGAGTTACCTCGGCTTGGTCCAATACATGAGTTCTTTCATCCCACACATGTCGGAACATACAACAAATCTCAGAGAGCTATTGAAAGAAGATGCCGAATACCAGTGGTCTGAATCACACGAAAGGAATTTCAAACAACTTAAAGAACTGTTGTGCAAAGAAACAAGTCTGTCATATTATGACAGAAGAAAACCAGTCACTCTGCAAGTAGACGCTTCTACCAGAGGACTAGGGGCAGCTCTGGTACAGGAAGGAAAGCCGATAGCTTTCACATCAAAGGCCTTGACGTCAGCCGAGACGAGATACGCCAACATAGAAAGAGAACTACTAGCAGTAGTGTACGGATGCGAGAAATTCCATACATACCTATATGGCAGGCGATTTACAATAGAGAGTGACCATCGTCCACTAGAACAGATCTATAAGAAGAATCTGTGCAAAGCGCCTACAAGACTGCAAAGACTACTTCTAAGGATCCAAAGCTATGACTTCACGCTTAAATATAAGCCAGGAAAGGAAATGGTGCTAGCAGATGCGTTGTCTCGATTGTCACCATATGAGAAACACGAGATGGAGGGCCTAACAGTAAAAATCCACCACCTAGTGAATGTTACCCCTACAAAGCTCAGTCAAATCAGAGATGAGACTAGCAAAGATGAGGAGTTGCAACTACTCACACAACAACTAATACAGGGATGGCCGGAGAGAATCCAACAGGTACAGGCGACAATTCGTCAATACTAGACGATTAAAGACGATATTGCAGTAGAAGACGGTATTCTCCTTGCTGGATCGAGGATCATCGTGCCAAAGACGATGCAGACACAACTTCTCCATCTCATACATGAAGGCCACATGGGAATGGAGAAATGTAAGCTGAGAGCCAGATCAGCTGTATACTGGATAGGCATGTACAAAAATATCGAACAGATGGTCTCTGCATGTGGTATATGCCAGAAATACAGAAATGCACAACAGAAAGAGGAGATGATACCTAGTGAAATACCGTCAAGACCATGGCATACTGTTGGGGCAGATCTCTTCATGTGCAATCAAGAATGGTATCTCATAGTAGCAGATTACTATTCCAAGTTTCCTTTTGTGAGAAGGATGAAAGACTTGAGAGCCACAACTACCACCAGGATTGCAAAGAGCTTGTTTGCTGAACAAGGAATCCCGGAAAAGGTAATCTGTGATAATGGAACCCAGTTCACATCGAGTGAATTCAGAGCTCTGGCAGAAAAGTATGGGTTCAAAATAGTAACCTCATCCCCACATTTCCCAAGGGGACACGGATTCATCGAAAGACAGATCCAGACTGTCAAGAGAACTCTCATCAAAAGTAGTGAGATGGGGGAAGACCAAGACCTTGCCCTCCTATCACTCAGATCAACACCACTGAAAGCAGACATGAAATCACCTGCGGAATTGCTGAATGGGAGGAAGTTTAAGATGACACTACCAGCAAAAATACATCCTCCCCAGGACCAGGAGGACTTCAGACAAAAGCTGGCAGAAGCACAAATCATAGGAAGCAAACATTACGATAAACATGCAAAGACGCTACCAGAATTGCTGAATGGACAATCAGTGCATGTGCAAGACCCGGTGTTGAAAACCTGGAATCCAGCCAAGGTCATTGGAAAAGCTGATACTCCAAGATCCTACTTCGTAGAGACTGAACCTAGTAACCAATACAGACGGAACAGACTCCACATCAGACCTTCACCTGAACTGGATAAGCAGCAGACAACATCAGCAACATTGACAACACCAGCTACCACAAGCAGTACAACACCAGAAACAAGCGCTACAAATCAAACAACCACGAGCATGCACACTCCAACTCCAAAGGCGACAGCAACAACAACGAGAGCGGAACACACCAAAACACCGCAGAGAGGAATGGTCGCCACCAAATCCACAAGATGGAGGGACAACATCCACCCACCTGAGCGATATCGCGAATAAAAAAAAACTCATGATTCTTTGTAGTTGATAATAATAGTTTAGATATACTATTTGTTAATTTAAATTATTAAATTTCATGTTTTTTAGTTTTTTGAGAAAGAGGGATGTTACATTGTTATAGTATCACATCGTTAAATGGAACTACTTTGGTATGGAACTACTTTGGTATGGTGTAGTTATATTGTTATGTTGCACACTGTGCACGGGCAGTGCACAGTGCAGCGTCAGACATCTTGTATCACTCCGCACCATGCGGCAGCACTGTAACAAGGCAAAAATACAGCTAAGTAAAAGCACTACTTAAAATGAACTAAAAGTGTCTGTAATATATATAGTATAAGAACACAAGGAGACACAGCAGTCTCAAGTTTATAAAATAACACTTGTTTGAATAAGTACCACATGGCAATGGAAACTATTACTTTTCAGTTGATTGAACACATATTAGATTTAATAGAGATGTTTGACATCATGAAGGGTTTTGATAGAGTAAATTTGCAAGGATGGTACCAGAAATGCAAGGGTATACATTTCAGGAAAGGATGAACAAGCTGGGGCTCTTTTCTCTTGAAAAAAGAAGGCTCAGGGGTGACCTAATAGAGGTCTTTAAAATTATGAAAGGTTTTGATAGAGTGGATACAGAGAGAATGTTTCCACTTGTGGGGAAGAGCATAACTAGAGGCCATCAATATAAGATAGTCACCAAGAAATCCAATAGGGAATTCAGAAGAAACTTCTTTACCCAGTGGTGAGAATGTGGAACTCGCTACCACAGGGAGTGGTTGAAGCGAATAGTATAGATGCATTTAACAGGAGGCTGGACAAACATATGAGGGAGAAGGGAATGGATTTGGATGAGGAAAGACAGGAGGAGGCTCATGTGGAGCTGGTTGTGCCGAATGGCCTGTTTCTGTGCCGAATGGCCTGTTTCTGTGCCGTATATCCTATGTAATCCTATGTATAAGGAGAAACTGTATCACTGGCAGAAGGGTCAGATACAGATTTAAGGTGATTGGCAAAAGAGCCAGAGTTGAGCTGTGGAAAAAAAATTCCGCAGCGAGTTATTGGCCCAGAAATTCGGGTCGGGGGCTTCCCGCGGGTGCAAGCCCCCGACCTGCACTTACCTTGCGCGCTGGCAGTTGAGCTCTGGGCTCCCATGGAATTCCGCTCCAGGGCCTGCTCCAACTCCCGGCGCACTGTGCTTGCGTGTCCCAGGGGCGTAGTTAGTGCGATGCGTCCCCTGGGATCACGAGAGCCATGGGCAGCCAATCGGAGGAGGGAAAAGCCCATTCACAAGATTGACAGGAAGACCTGTCTAAACTTATAAATATACAGGCCCCAAAATAACAGTAAACCTTCAAATAATTTTTTTTTTAAATCACACTTTTTAAATAAACTATAAATTACATTAAATAACTATTTTAAACAATAATTTAAATTTTTGAAAAAAATAATTTTATAAAAAAACGGGGCTAAAAATAAACTTACCTTGCTTTAAAGTATTTAAAAATAATAAACCTGTGGAAAAAATGTTTTCATTTTAATTAATTGACCACTTACCTTTTAAAATGCAGGCCTTACGCCTGGTTTTTACATTTCTAAAATCTAAAGACTTACCCAAACGGAAAAACCTGTAAAAAAAACGTAAGTTCAAAGCGCACGCGCAGACTCCCGCGCACACGCGTTCGACCTCTGAACCCCTTCGTTCAGAAGAACGGAAGTGCCGGTTTCCCGCGCATGCGCAGTGCATGCAAGAAACCGGCACTTCCATCGGGTCCACGTGTGAGTACCCCGTGTGTACTCACGCGTTGGGACCCGAATTTCTGGGCCAATATTATGTATCTGGAAGCAGATTCAATAGTAAGTGTCCAGCAGGAATTGGATAAATACTTAAAGGGGAGAAAATTGCGGGGCTATGGGGAAAGTGCAGGGGGAGTGGGACTAATTGGAGAGCTCTTTCAAAGAGCCGGCACAGGCACGATGGGCCAAATGGCCTCCTTCTGAGCTGTAAGAGACTGTGATTCTGTGATATGTGATGAGATGAACCCTATATTGACATATTTGATTTGTTCCCATTTCTTTGAGTTGTTTCCCCACACTGTTGAGGTGCAGAGGTGGATGTTACTACATCGTCTTAAGCATTGCAGATGGGCAATCTGTTGCTGGTGGGTGTGACGCTGTCATTTTGCCTGCTTTCATAGTCATTCCAAAATACTCTACAGTTCCAGCAATCCGGTTAAGACAGTCACACTAGTCCTCAGCAATATTTCCAAGCAGAACAGTACATACAATAGAGGTCTTATTTGATATTTAACCATCAGACTACCGCCATTGCTACAATCCATGGCTACATGAATTGCCAGCTTGGTTCAGTTGGTAGCACTCTTACTTGAGTTATGAAAGCTGTGCTTTCTAGCCCCACGCCAAGATTTGGCTACATAATTTAGGCTGACATTTCAGTGTAATATTGAGGGAGTGCTGCACTGTAGGAGGTACCGCCTTTCCTATGAGACGCAAAGTCTCGTTTGCCTGTTTGGGTGGATATAAAAGTCTAGTTGCAGTATTCGAAGAAGAGCAGGGAGTTCTCCCAGAGCCCTGGCTGACATTCATCTATTAACCAACACCAATAAGAACAGAAATAACAACAGAAAATGCTGGAAAAACTCAGCAGGCCAGGCAACATCCGTGGAGAGAAGTTAGAGTCAACGTTTTGGGTCAAAACCCTTTATCAAGACTAAAAAGGCACAGGGAATGAAATAGATTAAGAGGCCAGGCTGGGAGAGAACAAAAGAGAAGAGACATTAAGAGGTATTCAAAACGAGACGAGATGGTGATCGGACTAGTGGAGACAAAAGACAACTGTAGATTAGGTGTGAAATGGTCTGGCAGAATGGGAGACAGCTGCCATGTGGAAGAGAGAAAAAAAAGGAAATGGGGGGGTGGGGGGAAAGGCCAAAACAAAGGTGTGGATAAAAAATATAAGTAAAAATGTAATAGGGGCCGAGGTTATGATCTGAAATTGTTGAACTCGATGTTGAGTCCGGAAGGCTGTAAAGTGCCTAATCGGAAGATGAGGTGCTGTTCCTCGAGTTTACGTTGAGCTTCCGTGGAACAATGCAAGAGGCCAAGGACGGTGAGGTCTGAGTGGGAATGGTGCAGTGAATTAAAGTGACAGGCAACCGGAAGCTCGGGGTCACCCTTACGGACTGAACGGAGGTGTTCCGCAAAGCGGTCACCCAATCTGCGTTTGGTCTCCCCAATGTAGAGGAGACCGCATCGTGAGCAGCGAATACAGTATACTAGATTGCAAGAAGTACAAGAGTTCAACAATTTCAGATCATAACCTCAGCCCCTATTACATTTTTACTTATATTTTTTGTCCACACCTTTGTTTTGGTTTCCACCCCCCACCCACTTTCCTTTTTTTTTTCTCTCTCCCACATGGCAGCTGTCTCCCATTCTGCCAGCACATTTCACACCTAATCTAGAGCCGTCTTTTGTCTCCACTAGTCTGATCACCATCTCGTCTCGCTTTGAATACCTCTTAATGTCTCTTCTCTTTTGTTCTCTCCCAGCCTGGCCTCTTAATCTATTTCATTCCCTGTGCCTCTTTAGTCTTGATAAAGGGATTTGACCCAAAACGTTGACTCTAATTTCTCTCCACGGATGTTGCCTGGCCTGCTGAGTTTTTCCAGCATTTTCTGTTGTTATTTCGGATTTCCAGCATCCGCAGTATTTTGCTATCGTACCAATAAGAACAGATTAACTGGACATTCATTTAATTTGCTGTTTGTGAGCTCTTGCTGTGCACAAATTTGCTGCTACATTTGCCTACCTAGCAATATTGATTGCATTTCAGAAGTAATTAACTAGTTGTAAAGCGCTTTGGGGCATTCTGAGGATGTGATAGGCACTATATCAATGCAAGTTTGTTCTTTCTTACATACAACTTGCATTTATATAGTGCCTTTAACTTTGAAAAATACCACAGAGGTGCAATGAAAAAAACATGGATACATACAATGAATAAAACAGAAGCAACGCTTCAGTCTTGCGCTAATTTCAGTCAGAAGGCAACCTTATATCTTAATGGTAGCACTTGTGCACTGTGTAAATTGTTCTCTGGTTGAACAAGCCACTAAAGATTCCCCTGGCTGGAGAGTCTAGAACGAGGGGGCACAGTCTCAGGATAAGGGGTCGGCCATTTTAGACTGAGATGAGGAGGAATTTCTTCACTTGTAGTGCTGTGAATCTTTGGAATTCTCTACCCCAAAGGGCTGTGGATGCTGAGTCGTTGAGTATATTCAAGGCTGAGATAGATAGATATTTGGACTCCAGGGGAATCAAGGGATATGGGGATCGGGCGGAAAAGTGGAGTTGAGGTCAAAGATCAGCCATGATCTTATTGAATGGCGGAGCAGGCGCGAGGGCCCGAATGGCCTATTCCTGCTCCTAATTCTTATGTTCTTAAATCACTTTCCTTTCTACATATTTCTGGCTAATGCTGTAGTCTATGGATTTCCAGCTCTCTCTGCATTCTATATGTTAGATTGTTCCATATTTCACCGATTCCTGCTAGGTCTCCACGTCTTGGATCTCCGTCCCTTGGCACTGACATACACCCTTTAAGGAACATTTTTCTTTATGAGGCACTGTTTTTATGCCAGTAGATGGCGCTGATACACTGTGTGCCATAATTTTTTTAAATTATAGCTTCGATATTAACGGGGAGGCGGGCGGGAGGGGGAGGGGGACAGTTTTGAGGTCGGGTCCTGCAGGTCCTGCCGAATTTAACAGCAGGACCTGATTAACATTTTTCGCCTCTGATTCCTGGCTGCAGCCAGCCAAATTGAGAGGCTGGCTGGCTGTCGGGCGGGAAGGCCTGTGGTATCAGGCTGCAGTCGGGGAGCGGAGAAGAAGGAGGGAGAGTTCAGGGTTGCGCGGGGTGGGGGGGTGTGGGGTGGGGGCGGGGGCGGGCGTCGATGGGTTACCAGGAGAGATTGGGAGTCGGGGGTGGCCATCTATGGGAGGCCGGTGCGGGGTACTCATCAATGCGAAGATTAGTGGTAGGCCAGAGGATTGGGAAATTTTTAGAAACCAGCAAAGGATGACTAAAAAAATTATAAAGAGGGAGAAGATAGAGTATGAGAGTGAACTAGCAAATAATATAAAAACAGACACTAAGAGCTTCTACAGGTATATAAAAAGGAAGAGAGTAGCTAAAGTAAACGTTGGTCCCTTAGAGGATGAGACTGGGAAATTAATAATGGGAAATAGAGAAATGGTAGAGACTCTAAACAATTATTTTGGATCGGTCTTCATGGTAGAAGACACTAAAAACATCCCAATAATAATAAGGGGCTATAGGGAGGAAGGAACTTAAAACAACCTCTATCACTAGAGAAAAAGTACTAGGCAAACTAATGGGGCTAAAGGCCGACAAGTCCCCTGGACCTGACGGCCTGCATCCTAGGGTCTTAAAAGAAGTGGCCGCAGAGATAGTGGATGCGTTGGACGTAATCTACCAAAATTCCCTGGATTCTGGAGAGGTCCCAGCGGATTGGAAAACCGCAAATATAATGCCACTATTCAAGAATGGAGGGAGACAGAAAGCAGGAAACTATTGGCCAGTTAGTCTAACATCTGTCATTGTGAAAATGCTGGAATCCATTATTAAGGAGGTAATAGCAGGACATTTAGAAAATCATAAGACAATCAAGCAGAGTCAACATGGTTTTATGAAAGGGAAATCGTGTTTGACAAATTTGCTAGAGTTCTTTGAGGATGTAACAAACAGGGTGGATAAAGGGGAACCAGTAGATGTGGTGTATTTGGATTTCCAGAAGGCATTCGATAAGGTGCCACATAAAAGGTTACTGCACAAGATAAGAGCGCACGGGGTTGGGGGTAATATATTGGCATGGATAGGGGATTGGCTAACTAACAGAAAACAGAGAGTCGGGATAAATGGGTCATTTTCCGGTTGGCAATCAGTAATTAGTAGGGTGCCACAGGGATCAGTGCTGGGGCCTCAACTATTTACAATCTATATTAATGACTTGGATGAAGGGACCGAGTGTACTGTAGCCAAATTTGCTGATGATACAAAGATAGGTGGGTTAGCAAGTTGTGAGGAGGACACAAAGGGTTGGATTTTGCCAGGCCCGAGGAGGCGGGTTTGAAGGCGGGTCAGGTGGAAAAGTTGCAAAAAATGGCGTCGGGCTGCGATCCCGCCTCCAACCCGCCTCTGCGCAACTTTCCCAAATGCGGGCTTGCAGACTCCGTTTCGGTCCCACCTCCAAGCGACGGGATAGGCCCTTAAGGCACTTAACTACCACTTAAGTACCTCTATTATCCCATTTTGAGAGGCCGTTCAGAGTTTACCACATTTCCCGCGTGCTGCATGTCTCCCCTGGCACACGCCAGCTAATCCTGTCGGGTTCACAAGTGGTTGGCTCCACCATAAAAACGGCGTTTTCCATAATGATCATTTGCAGGTGCCAAAACTTTCTTTTTTCAGGTCTTGGAGAACTGTTTGCAGGTCTACTGATTTTGGAAGTGTTGAAGCTGAGATCCATCTCTACTGTGACCTCCTGGGAAAACCCTCTCTCCACCTTGACTGAGCGCTTCCTCAACTGAGGTATATACCTGCAGCATGGGAACCATTTATTTCCTTTTCTCCTAGACCTCAGATTTGGACGAAGACCATCCGCGGCAGCATCAGAACCTGGAACAACAGCAGCAGCAACAACATGAGCGCCAACCTGCTGCTCACCCACCTGAAGCTGCACAGGCCAGAAGGCGCCAGCGCAGGGAAGGACGTCGCCACAGGAGATACCCCCAAAACAGGGTTTACAGACAGAGGATGAGCTACCTCAACATGACTGAGCAGCAGTGCCAAAGGAGGCTGAGACTTTCGCGAGAGGTAGTGGGTGACATCTGCGCAATGCTGCAGCAAGACCTGGAGCCCAGAGGAACGGGTGGACACCCCTTACCAGTGGCCGTCAAAGTCACCACCGCACTCAACTTTTTTGCTTCAGGCTCATTCCAGGGATCAACAGCAGACATCAGCAGCATCTCCCAGGCGGCCGCACACACTTGCAAAACGCAGGTAACCGATGCCCTCTTTGCCAACGCGCACAATTACATCAACTTCTCCAAGGATCAAGCAAGTGTAACCATGCGTGCGGTTGGATTTGCTAATATGGCAAGCTTTCCAAGGATGCAGGGCATCGTTGACTGCACACATGTGGCCCTTAAGGCACCCCATCACAATCCAGGTCTTTTTGTCAACCGCAAGGGCTTCCACTCTCTCAACGTGCAGCTGGTGTGTAACCACAAGAAGGAAATTTTGCGTGTTTGCGCCAAGTACCCTGGCAGTTGCCATGACTCCTTCATCCTAAGGCAGTCTAGTGTGCCTCCGCTCTTCAGTCCGCCAGACCAACTTTGCGGATGGCTACTTGGAGACAAGGGCTATCTCCTGAAGATATGGCTAATGACACCATTCAGGAGGCCATCCAACAAAGCTGAGGAGCGCTGCAACTCCAGCCACATTTCTACCAGATCGATTATCGAGCAAATCACCGGCTTGCTGAAGATGCGATTCAGATGCCTTGATAGATCAGGTGGAGCTCTGCAGTACTCAGCAGCCAGGGTCTCCAGAATCGTCGTGGTCTGCTGTGCACTTCACAACATGGCACAGCATCGTGGCTTGCAGCTGCCTGAGGTACGAGTGGCTCATCGCATAGCCTCCTCAGATGAAGATTAGGATGAGGAGGAAGAGGAGGAGGAGGATGAGGAGGAGGAGAGCGAGAACGAAGAGCTTGCGGAAGCGCATCAACCTCCGTGGCAGCAGCACGTGAGAACATTGCTGCCCGGGATGCAAGTGATGCACTCATCTTGGCCAGATTTGCTTAGGCTGCCCAATCAAACACATTTGGCTCACACCTTCTTACCATACCATCGACAATGGACAAGAACCTGCGGCTTCCTATCACTCTGACCACCATACTGACAATTCCAAGTTGCCGAGCCCTCAATGTGGAAGTCCCATTTGCAAAATGACACAGCCCACAACTTCAACAGTTTGCCATCAAGTCATTTTATAACATTCAGTCACAGATGGCATTTCACAATTAAACACAACAGAATACCCAAGTGGCTACCTTATGACTATTTGTGCAGTATCTTCCTCTTATGCGTGCTCCTACGTGGTGCTTCCCCTGTAGCTTCAGCAGATGTGGAGGCCCCTTGCTCACTTTCTTGCTGCTTCTGCCTCGACACCTTTGGCGGGCGTCCTCTGGGGTTGCGAGCCTGTGAGGGCTCGGCAACAGTCTGCTGCTCCTGCGGCTGTGCAGGGACTGAGACGCCGATCTCAGTTGGGTGAGGACTCTGGTGGGGCTCTGACCAAGGGCGCTGCAGTGGCATGGTCGTGTGAGCGCTTGGAGAGAAGCCCCCACTTCCTTGTTCTCTGCCACCAACATCCCTCTCATGGGTCAGCCCCACTTCAGAGCTAGCAAGTGGCTTGACAGCAACTTGCTGCACTTCAGTGGGACCATGAGGACCTGTTTCTGCACTGGCAGTCCTATTCCACAGGACTTCCATGAAGCTCTGGTTTCTCTGCTCAATACTGTCCATCGCTCCTCCAGAGATGTCAGTCTATTCTGAACAATGGCCATGTTTTCAACACTCTGGCGACTTAGCTCCTCCATGGCCATAGCCATCCTCTCCTCTACTGTAGCCATCCTCTCCTCTATGGTAGCCATCCTTACCAGGGAGGTAGCCATCCTTTCCACGGAGGTTGCCATCCTTTCCGTGGTGATGCGTTCTGCTCATGTTAGCGATGGACTCCTCCATCCTCTCCACACTCGCAGTGACCCTGGAGACAAAACCTGCCAGAGACTCCTGCACCTGTTCCTGGAATTCCAGCACCGCTCTCCTTCTGGATAGACCCGGGGGCACAGTGTCGACATGCAGCTGAGCAGAGCTGGGAGCGCCTTGTGCCCTCTGATGAGGACTCACCACTGCTGTCCCTGTCTCCACCATCTGCTGATGCTCACTTGTGAGCTGTGATACACCAGGTGCCAACACTACTCTATCTTGCGAAGGTCCCACTGAGGTGTGAGTGTCTGCGCTGGTGCTGGGTGAACTTAATTCTGGTGACACTGCACCCTCAGAGGTTGCAGCTTCCTCTGAGGAGTCTTGTGGCTCAGGCTGTTCCTCCTGGACAGTGGGGAGGGAGACTGTCGATGGTCCTGTGGGGGAGTAAAGGAAAGAGTTAGACATGTGAGATAAACGCTGCATGCACATGGAATTGTGCAGATAATCATAAGTCAATCTGTTAGAGCATCCGAATCAATATCAGTCACTCATGCAATGTAAATGAGAGAAATGCAAAACCATTCTGTCACCTGCTTACTCCGATGCGCCCGTCTGTCCATCCCCCACTTGCACATCCTCCTCGTCTCCCACGATCTCAAGGGCCACCTCCTCTGCGCTGGTGTGCTGGGCTATTGAGGGTGGCCATCCTCCTGTCTTCGCCCTTTTCCTCTTAATGTGGGCTCTCTTTTCCTGCAATGAGGGACACAAGTGGAGTTTGAGTGAGAATGATGGAGTGAGTGTAGAGAATCCATAGCATAGATGCTTAGAAGGACACAAAGATGGAGTGAGGTCGCAAGACAAGGCCCTCCCTGTGTGTTGCAAGTTGTTGTCATAGCATAACAATGATAGGGAGTGTGAGGGCAGCATAGATGAATGTTAAGTGAATGTGTACATAGAGAGAGAGGAAATGGTTAAGGGTGTAGGGATGTAAGGGTCAAGTGCGATGTGGAGGAGGAGGTTGACAATGCAGAGTGCTAGTCCTGAGAGGCGATGGGGAGCAGATTGAGGTTCATGGTGATGTCATACTCACTTTTCCTGTGCGGAGAAGGTCATTAAACCTCTTTCTACACTGCAGTCAGGTTCTGCTGCACATTGAAATGCAGCCACACAGCTTTGGTCCGCTGGGGAGGTTTCTTCCTCCCAGAGGAAGGAAACAACACCTCTTTCTGAGCTCTGGCTCCCTCCACCAGAGCATGAAGGGAGTCCTCATCAAACCGGGGTGCGGCCTTGGACCTTGAGGCTGACATCTCTGCACCACAAATCCCTCCGAAGTATCCCAAAAAAAAGGTTGTAAGGCAGAAAATGAACCAAGGCTACTTGCAGGCCTTAAATGCAGCTGCATAAATGACGTCATCAGAGGTGAGTTCCCAGACCAAAAGACTCATTGGGCCAGGGGTCCCCCCACGCTAGGAATCAAGTGCCCAATTAGGGAAAATTCGCCAAATTATCCCGTCTCACCGCTGACAATCTGACCTGCCCCCAATGACAAAATCCAGCCCACAGAGTCTGCAAAGGGATATCGATAGGTTAAGTGAGTGGGCAAAAATTTGGCAGATGGAGTATAATGTGGGAAAATGTGAGATTATCCACTTTGGAAGGAAGAATGAAAAAGCAAATGATTATTTAAATGGAGTGAGACTACACAATGCTGAGGTACAGAGGGATCTGGGGGTCCGAGTACAGGAAACACACAAAATTAGCATGCAGGTACAGCAACAGGTAATTAGGAAAGCTAATGGAATGTTGGCCTTTATTGTAAGGGGGATGGAGTATAAAAGTAGGGAAGTTTTGATGCAACTTTACAGGGCGCTGGTGAGACCGCACCTGGAGTACTGCGTACAGTTGTGGTCTCCATATTTAAGGAAGGATATACTTGCATTGGAGGCAGTGCAGAGAAGGTTCACTAGGTTGATTCCTGGGATGAAGGAGTTGATGTATGACGAAAGGTTGAGCAGGTTGGGCCTATACTCACTGGAGTTTAGAAGAATGAGAGGTGATCTTATTGAAACATATAAGATTCTGAGGGGGATTGACAGGGTAGATGCAGAGAGGATGTTTCCCCTAGTGGGGGTATCTAGAACTAGGGGGCATAGTTTCAGGATAAGGGGTCGCCCATTTAAGACGGAGATGAGAAGGAATTTCTTCTCTGAGGGTCGTGAATCTTTGGAATTCTCTACCCCAGAGAGCTGTGGAGGCGGAGTCACTGAATATATTCAAGGCGGAGATTGACAGACATTTGAACTACAGGGGAGTCAAGGGGTGTGGGGAGAGCGGGAAAGTGGTGTTGAGGCCAAGATTGGATCAGCCATGATCTTATTGAATGGCGGAGCAGGCTTGACGGGCCGATTGGCCTACTCCTGCTCCTGTTTCTTATGTTCTTATGTAATGGGAGGGCCGGAGAGAACGGTGGTCGGGGGTGTCATCGATTGCGAGGGGGGCGGGGGTGGTAGTGGAGAGATCGGGGGCCAGGAGAGATTGAGGGTTGGGGGGGACATCAATGAGAGGGCCAGAGAGATCGGAGGCCCAGGGAGTGGGTGGGGAGGACATCGATTGGGGGGGATGAGCTGAGAGATTGTGGGTCGGGGAGTCCGGAGAGATCGGGGGGGGGGGGGAATAGTGAGGAGGCGAGGAGATCGCGGGGCTCTGGGAGATAGTTCTGTGGAAAGCTTGAACTCACAGGTAATGCAAAAATATTGAATAATTACTTTGCTTCAGCATTTACCAGGGGGACGAACAGGATGGGCATGACATTAGAAGAAGAGATCAAAAAAGATGTAAAGGCATTTAAGATAGAAAGGGAGGAGATAATTGACAAAAAAGTCAAACTTGGAGAGGATAAACTGAGCATATTAAAAGAACACAAATACAAAATACTGCGGCTGCAGGAAATCTGAAATAAAACCAGAAAATACTGGAAACACTCAACAGGACAGGCAGCATCTGTAGAGAGAGAAACAGAGTTAACGTCTCAGGTCGATGACCTTTCGTCAGAACTAGAAAAAGTTAGAGATGTAACAGATTTTATGCAAATGCAGGGGCAGGGAAATGGGGGCGGGGGAGGGGGTGAAGGAAAGAACAAAAAGGGAAGGTCTGTGATAGGATGGAAGGCAGGAGAGATTAAATGACGAAAGGTATGATAGTACAAAGCAAAAGGAGATTGTAATGGGACAAGTAAAGAAACAACAGATGAGTCTAGAAGAGGTGTAACTGGGAATGGCAGAATCATCAACACCTGCCACGTGAGAAAATAGGGGCGGGTGTTACAGTCTGAAATTGTTGAACTCGATGTTGAGTCCAGAAGGCTGTAAAGTGCCTAATCGAAAGATGAGGTGCTGTTCCTCGAGCTTAGGTTGAGCTTCATTGGAACAGTGTAAGAGGCCGAGGACCGAGAGGTCAGAGTGGGAGTGGAGCAAATTAAAGTGACAGGCGACTGGAAGCTCAGGGTCACGCTTACATACTGAACGGAGGTGTTCTGCAAAGCGGTCACCCAATCTACGTTAAAGAGGTTAGGGAAGAGATAACAGAGGCACTATTAAATATATATTATATATATATATGTATAAAGCAATTCATTTGAAAAGGGAATAGTGCCAGAGGACTGGCGGACAGCTAATCTATATTTAATAAGGGATATAGAACAAGTCCAGGTTCCTACAGACCATTTAGCTTAATGTCAGTGGTAGGAAAGATAATGGCCCAGATTTTGCTGTCAGCGGTGAAGGAACGGTACTTGCCGGTCACTACGCTATCAGTTGCCCAAAATTTTTGCGGGCTTTTGAGCTTGCTCTAATCTGCCTTCTGATCCAGTGCGGCACCCTCTACAGGGGATCTGTGGCATCTGTGAGCAGGACAAGAAACAGCGAGGCTCTTCAACCAGAGATGAGAGATGCAGAGTCTAAACCAGGAAGTATAAATTAGATTTAAATCATGTACAGAAAGCGATATAAAGAGAGGGAACGAAAGGCATTCAATAAGGTGCCACATAAAAGATTGTTATGCAAGATAAGGGCACATGGGGTTGGGGGTAATGTGTTAGCATGGATAGAGGATTGGGTAACGGATAGAAAACAGAGAGTAGGAATAAACAGGACATTTTCAGATTGGCAGACTGTAACTAGTGGGGTGCCGTAAGGATCAGTGCTTGGGCCTCAGCTATTTACAATCTATATTAATTACTTAGATGAAGGACCGAGTGCAATGTATCTAAGTTTGCTGATGATACAAAGCTAGGTTGGAAAGTAACCTGTAGTGGATACCCTACAGGAGATATAGAGGATAGCCTACAGGTGATATAGAGGATATCCTACAGGAGATATAGAGGATATCCTACAGGTGATATAGAGGATAGCCTACAGTTGATATAGAGGATATCCTACAGGAGATATAGAGGATATCCTACAGGTGATATAGAGGATATCCTACAGGTGATATAGAGGATATCCTACAGGAGATATAGAGGATATCCTACAGGAGATATAGAGGATATCCTACAGGAGATATAGAGGATATCCTACAGGCGATATAGAGGATATCCTACAGGCGATATAGAGGATATCCTACAGGAGATATAGAGGATATCCTACAGGCGATATAGAGGATATCCTACAGGCGATATAGAGGATATCCTACAGGAGATATAAAGGATATCCTACAGGAGATACAGTGGATATCCAACAGGAGATATAGAGGATATCCTACAGGAGATATAGAGGATATCCTACAGGAGATACAGTGGATATCCTACAGGAGATATAGAGGATATCCTTCAGGAGATATAGAGGATATCCTACAGGAGATATAGAGGATATCCTACAGGTGATATAGAAGATATCCTACAGGTTCTAAAGTAAGTAATTTACCATGATTGGTAAAAGACACTGTTTCTCAGTTCATAAGAGATACAGTCTGCTTACAGAAACTGTTGCCAAGCCATTTACAGGATGATAAAGTTTTGAAAACCTGAACTTTAACACCCGCTTCATCTTAATTAACACAGAGTTGTGCGGCACCTACCAGGCCTTGCCTGGGCCGCTCAGACCCTGGGGGTGAGGGGGTATCTCTGGGTACCGGGGGTGAGTTGGAATATATTTATTTTTAGGTTAACATTTTTTTTAAATTATCCTGATCTCTAGTCAGTCAGGGGGAGAAATTCCCCTAGAGGGCCATTTGGGGCGCTAAGTCAAAAATGTTTGAAAAGTTAGCGCCAGGTGTTAACCTTTTAAAACATTTCAGAAATTCCCATTTATTGCTCCAAAAGGGAAGTGGAGCTCTAAATCAAGCTCTCCACTTGTCTCTTGGTGCGCAAGAGGTGGGGAATGTCCCGATCCAGAGTGATGTGCTCAGCAGCGCCACATGTGGCCACACGTGGTGCTGCTGCAGGGGCTCTTCCCTCAATTAAAGGGAAGGGCTCCACGCTGCGAGCTCTGCATTTTTTTTGGCATCTGCTGGAGTGCCACGCGATCAAAAAATTGGCGATTTTTTTTCATGTCGGTCGGCCACCACATCTTTAAATGGCGCCTCACTGTTCGCGACCCCTGCAGCAGTCAGTAACATTGCCTGGCGCTGCTGCGGTGCGCGAGGGGGAATTTTTCTCCTGAGGCGCTACCAGGGCGTTGCTCCCAGAGATGATGTCATGATCTCCGGGCGCAGAAGATCAGGGCGATACCCGGTAGCGCCGCTGCTAACCGACTGCAGAATTTCGCGGGAGGCGCGATTATCGCCTCGAGGGTGGGGGCGAAAAGCCATTTGCATCCCGGAAGCACCTCCCATCGGAGGCGCAAATGAGGGAAACTTCGCCCCCTAAGTGTCTTGGTGAACCTCTTCAGACAAAACTTTTTTTTTAAGTCACACGTTTCAAGTCATGCAGTGTACTGCTGACAAAGATGAGCTGTGGATGTATAACCCAAAAAGACGGTCCTGAACTGGAAAAGTTGATGTGAATGAGTGTCTGATTAAAGCTGAACAATACCAAGGCGGGAGGAGGAAGGAAGCACTTTTTAATCCTAAATTAGGCCGCAGTTCTACAATCACTTTTGCCCCCATGGAATGTGGGTTTGGGTGCACGTCAATGAAAACGAGGTGGTATAACCTAAGAGATAATTGAGGGTACTAAAGGCGTGAGGCATGAGTCTCGTACGGGTTTTTGTTTGTACAGAGTGCACGTTAACTTCAGCTTTCGTTTCTCACCACCTCCCAACAAATGTTGGAAACAAAGTTGTTGCTGATGTCTGGTGTAATAATAAGAAAACTTAACAGAACAAGTCATTTGGTTCATCAAGTTTTTTCTTTCCACCAACAATATCCAGTCTATTTGTTTAAATCTGCTCCTGTGGTTCAGATGGATTAATAAGCAACAGCCAGCACAGATTTGTTAAAGGCAAATCTTGTCTGACTAACCTGATTGAATAACAGAGAGGGTTGGTGAAGGTAGTGTAGTAGATGTATATATGGACTTTCAAAAGGCTTATGATGAAGTACCACATAACAGACTTATTTGAAAAACAGAAGCACGTCATATTAAAGGGACGGTGGTAAGTTGGGTACATAATTAGCCACGGGATAGGAGGCAGAGAGAAGTGGTGAATGGATGTTTTTCTGACTGGAAACAAGTATGCAGTGGGGTCCCCCAGGGGTCGGTATTAGGACCATTGTTTTTCTTGTTATATATAAATGACCTGGACTTGGCTATAGGAAGTACAATTTTCAATGTTTGCGGATGATACAAAACTTGGCAATGTATTAAATATATTAGCATATCCTAATCGGGCAATGACCCCGAGATGTTATGATTAACTTTGATGGGACACCTGACAGTGCAAATTCTAACACAAGACATGTGTAATATAGTTTCACAGAATCACAGAAACCCCACAGTGCAGATAGAGGCCATTTCGGCCCATCGAGCCTGCACCGACACATATCCCACCCGATCCCAGTAACCCCTACACCAACATATATCCCACCCTATCCCCGTAACCCCACGTATTTAATCCCCCTAACACTAAGGGTCAATTTATCATAGCCAATCAACCTAACCTGCACATCTTTGGACTGTGGGAGGAAACCGGAGCACCCGAAGGAAATCCACGCAAACACGGGGAGGATGTGCAAACTCCACACAGACAGTCACCCGAGGCCGGATTCGAACCCGGGTCCCTGGCGCTGTGAGGCAACAGTGCTAACCACTATGCCACCGTGCTTGCCCATTTCTGTAAGAGCTGTGACCTGTTGGGAATTAAATAAAGCCGCTAATGAGGTTTATAAAGCAAAAAAAAGCAACTGATTGTATGATTTTTAAGAGTTTATCTGATTGCCTCATGATTTGAGATGGTGGGGTGGCAATATGGCATTACTGTGACATGAGTCTTGTCATTCATGTGGAAATGACTAATGAAATAATACTGGGCGGCCTGCTGGTGGTGTGGTCCAGGGAGAGTATAAATACTCGGGCATGGGCCCAGCTTACTCAGGACATTCTTTAACAGGAACTAGTGAAGGACACAACTAGATCGCCATGTTGAAAAACAGTTGATTAAAGCCTTGTTTAACACTATCCCTTATCCGAAAGCCTTGGGACCAGCTGAGTTTCGGTTTTCGGAATTTTTCGGATTTCAGAAGGTATTATTATAAGACTGGGAAATTTGTATTTAATATAAATTGTAAAAGTTCAGGCTACCTCTTGTGACTGTTCCGTGTCTCATTCCCCTTCCTGCTTCTCTGGAAAGCCGGATAGCGGCTGACTCCTACTAAGCTGGCCCGCAAATCAGGTCGGGGGTCGGGTGGGGGCGGAGAAAAGAATATCGGACGGGCCGCGGTTCAGGTCAGTGGGTCGGGGTCGGTCGGGGCGTCGGGGGGGGTCCGGGGGGGGGGGTCGGGGTCGGGGGGGGGTCTGGGGGGGCTGTCGGGGTCGGGGGGGGGTCTGGGGGGGAGAAAAGAATATCGGACGGGCCGTGGTTCGGTTCGGGTCGGGTCGGGGGGAGAAAAGAATATCGGACGGGCCGCTGCAGCTATCGGACGGGCCGCTGCATTGTTGGGTTCACTCTCCCGGTACCTCCTTCACACTGCCCGGCTCGGCCTGCAATCTCCTACCCAGGAGGGAACTCTGTGACCCTCTGCCCTGCTCAGCATAAGTCGTGCGCCACTCTGGTCATGTCGTGTGCACGACTTACGCTGAACAAAAAAACTTTCGGTTTTTAGAGGTTTTCGGTTTTCGGAAGTTCGGATAAAGGATAGTCTACCTGTATATGCTTTTAAGTGGTTGTTGTTGTTGTAAAAGCTGTTGTTGTTGTAAAACTTGCCCACAGACAAAAAGGTCGCGTTCAAAGGAGTTTGTGGCCTGCTCAGTACAAAAACAATTAGAGGGAACATTTACTACATTAAAGGTGCTATATAAATACAAGTTCTTGTTCTTGAATAGATAGGGTTAGATGAAGATGGGTACATAAGAACATAAGAAGTAGGAGCAGGAGTAGGCCATACAGCCCCTCGGGCCTGCTCCGCCATTCAATAGGATCATGGCTGATCCGAATCTAGACTCACGTCCACTTCCCTGCCCTCTCCCCGTAACCCTTAATTCCCTTATCTGCTAGGAAACTGTCTATCTCCGTTTTAAATTTATTTAATGTCGCAGCTTCCACAGCTCTCTGAGGTAGCAAATTCCATAGATTTACTACCCTCTGAGTGAAGAAGTTTCTCCTCATCTCAGTTTTGAAAGGGCAGCCCCTTATTCTAAGATTATGCCCTCTAGTTCTAGTCTCACCCATCAGTGGAAACATCCTCCCTGCATCCACCCAATCAATCCCCCTCACAATCTTATATGTTTCGATAAGATCGCCTCTCATTCTTCTGAATTCCAATGAGTAGAGGCCCAACCTACTCAACCTTTCCTCATAAGTCAACCCCCTCATCTCCGGAATCAACCGAGTGAACCTTCTCTGAACTGCCTCGAGAGCAAGTATATCTTTTCTTAAATATGGAAACCAAAACTGTACGCAGTATTCCAGGAGTGGCCTCACCAGTACCCTGTATAACTGAAGCAAGACTTCCCTGCTTTTATACTCCATCCCCCTTGCAATAAAAGCCAAGATTCCATTGGCCTTCCTGATCACCTGCTGTACCTGCATACTAACCTTCTGTGTTTCATGCACCAAGACCCCCAGATCCCTTTGTACTGTAGCACTTTGCAGTTTCCCTCCATTTAGATAATAACTTGCTCTTTGATTTTTTCTGCCAAAGTGCATAACCTCACACTTTCCAGTATTGTATTCCATCTGCCAAATTTCTGCCCATTCACTTAGCCTGTCTATGTCCTTTTGCAGGTTTTTTATGTCCTCCTCACTCACTGCTTTCCCTCCCATCTTTGTATCGTCGGCAAACTTGGATATGTTGCACTTGGTCCCCTCCTCCAAATCGTTAATATAGATTGTAAAGAGTTGGTCTCCCAGCACTGACCCCTGCGGAACACCACTAGTTACTGATTGCCAACCCGAGAATGAACCATTTATCCCAACTCTCTGTTTTCTGTTAGATAGCCAATCTCCACCCATGCCAGTATATTACCCCCAATCCCGTGATTTTTTATCTTGTGCAGTAATCTTTTGTGTGGCACCTTGTCAAATGCCTTTTGGAAGTCCAAATACACCACATCCACTGGTTCCCCTTTATCCACCTTGTTTGTTACGTCCTCAAAGAATTCGAGCAAATTTGTCAAACATGACTTCCCCTTCATAAAACCATGCTGACTGTCCGATTAAGTTATGCTTATCCAAATGTCTAGTTACTGCTTCCTTAATAATGGACTCCAACATTTTACCAACCACAGATGTTAGGCTAACTAGTCTATAGTTTCCAGCCTTTTGTCTACCTCCCTTTGTAAATAAGGGCGTTACATTAGCAGTTTTCCAATCTGCTGGGACCTTTCCTGAATCCAGGGAGTTTTGGAAAATTACCACCAATGCATCCGCAATCCCTACCGCTACTTCTCTCAAGACCCTAGGATGTAAGCCATCAGGTCCAGGGGATTTATCCGCCTTAAGTCCCATTATCTTACCGAGTACCATCTCCTTAGTGATTTTAATCGTGTTTAGCACCTCCCCCGCTATAGCCCCCTCTTTGTCCAGTGTTGGGATATTTTTAGTGTCCTCTACTGTAAAGACTGATACAAAACATTTGTTCAGCATTTTGCCATCTCCATGTTCCCCACTACTAATTTCCCGGTCTCGTCCTCTAAGGGACCAACATTCACTTTAGCCACCCTTTTTCTTTTTATATAACTGTAGAAACTCTTGCTATCTGTTTTTATATTTTTTGCTAGTTTACTTTCATAATCTATCTTCCCTTTCTTAATTAATCTTTTAGTTATTCTTTGCTGGCTTTTAAATGCTTCCCAATCTTCCCACTAGATTTAGCTACTTTATATGCCCTTGTTTTCAATCGGATACTATCCTTTATTACTTTACTTAGCCATGGATGGCTGTCTTTTATTTTACGACCCTTTTTCCTCAGTGGAATATATTTTTCTTGAAAGTTGTGAAATATCTCCTTGAATGTACACCACTGCTCATGTCCGTCTTACACCTTAATCTATTTTCCCAGTCCACTTTAGTCAACTCTGCTCTCATACCTTCATAGTCTCCTTTATTTAAACTTAGTACGCTGGTTTGAGATCCAACTCTCTCACCCTCCAACTGAATTTGGAATTCAACCATGTCCTTTACTAGGACATTTTTTATTAATCCTGTCTCATTGCACAGGACCAGATCTAAGATTGCCTGCCCCCTGGTTGGTTCAGTAACATACTGCTCAAGAAACCCGTCCCTAATGCACTCTATGAACTCTTCCTCAAGGCTGCCCTGCCCAATTTGATTTGTCCAGTCAATATGAAAGTTAAAATCCCCCATGATTATAGCTGTTCCCTTATTACAAGCCCCAACTATTTCCTGATTTATACTCCGACCAATAGAGTTGCAACTGTTAGGAGGCCTATAGACTATGCCCACTAGTGACTTTTTCCCCTTATTATTCTTTATCTCCACCCAAACTGTTTCACTATCCTGATCCTTTGACCCAATATCATTTCTCACTATTGCAGTGATTCCATCCTTTATTAACATAGCAACCCCACCTCCCATTCCTTCCTGTCTGTCCTCCCTAATAGTCAAATACCCCTGGATGTTTAGTTCCCAGTCATGGTCACCTTGCAGCCATGTTTCTGTAATGGCTGTTGTATCCGTGTGTTAATAGAGACACTGAAGGCAGGAGTTGGTTTCACAGGTGTTTACTGAACAAAGTCTGGAGGTGAACTAACTGATACAACACAATATACAGGCTTATATAGCCCGAGTGGCCATTACCGGCATTACAGTACACAGGGGGCTCTTAAAGGCACATACACTACAATTCCTCCCCTTTTAGCCAACCAGCACATAATATTTTAAGTAATCATTAATTGCATGTTACAAGAACAATAATCTACACATTGCTGCAGTTAATCAATTATAAGTCAGTCTCTCTGGAGGCTTCCTGACTCGGTCCGGATAACGCCTCGGTGGTGTAGTAGTTTCTGGTGGTGTAGTAGGTTCTTTTGGCAAGGCTGATTCGGCTTGAATGCCAGTGTCGGGTTCATCTGGTTCCAGTATCACCAGATCGGAGGTAGATACTATGGGTATCTCTACTTCATCATTAGGCGTATAGAGTTGTGGTGTAGGTTGTCCCTTTTCGGATGACTATGATCTGGTCAGCATGGCGCCTTATTATGCTTTCTCCAATGTCCACGGTATACATCAACGGTCCTAGTCGTGTGCAAATAGTTCCAGGCTGCCATTTCTCGGTACGGTAGTCCCGGGCCAAAACTTGTTGACCTATCTGGAAGGTTCTAGTTGGCCTTTCATTCATGCCTTGAAATTGTCGATTCTCCACGTCCCTTCTGATGTTTGGCTTGATCAAATCCAGCCGGCATCTTAGGCTTCTATTGAAGAACATCATGGCGGGAGTTTGGTTTGTAACCTTATGTGTTGCATTCCTGTATGCAAACAAGAAGTTACCTACCTTATGCTGAAGTTTTATGTCTTCATTACCCATGGCCTTTATGGTCTTCTTGAAGGTCTGGACAAACCTTTCAGCCAATCCATTGGTGGCGGGATGGTATGGGGCGGACGTGTAGTGCTTAACCCCATTGTTTTTTAAGAACTTCCTGAATTCTTCGGACACAAATTGCGGTCCATTATCAGAACAGATCTGTTCAGGCAGCCCATTCCTGGCAAATATGGTCCTTAATACTGTGATGGTTTTTTCCATGGTGGTGGAGGACATCTTTATTACCTCCGGCCACTTGGAGTGTGCATCAACCGCGATTAAGAACATTGAGTCCATAAATGGACCAGTAAAGTCGATGTGTACCCTTTGCCATGGAGATGAGGGCCACTCCCATGGATGTAGAGGGGCTTGTGGTGGAGCGTTTTGGACCTTCTGGCATCCTAGGCAGCTCTTGGTCATTTCTTCGATGTCTCCATCGATACCTGGCCACCATACAAACGCCCTGGCTAGGTTCTTCATTTTCACTCCACCCAGATGCCCCTCGTGAAGCTCCTTTAGCACTTTATCCTGGAGTTTGGGTGGAATCACCACTCTGGATCCACACATCAAGATTCCTCGGCACACTGACAGCTGTTCTCTTCTTTGCGAGAATGCTGGCAACAGTGGTTCGCCATGTGCTGGCCATCCCTTCACTGTTAAATCGTAGACTCGTGAGAGAGTCGGGTCATTTCTCGTTTCCCTTTCAATGGCAGAATTTGTTACTGGTAGACATTCGACTATGGTAGAGTGGAACATCTCCACTGGGTCTACTGTAGGTGCCTCTTCTACCGTTGGCAACGGTAGGCGCGATAAACCGTCAGCATTCCCATGCTGTTTTGACCCTTTGTATTCTATGTCATATTGGTGTGCCCCTAGAAAAAGGGACCACCTCTGTAGCCTTTGCGCTGTCATAATGGGAACACCCTTTTTAGGGTTGAATATGGAGATGAGGGGTTGATGGTCAGTCAACAAGGTAAATTTTTGTCCGTGTAGGTAATGGTTGCATTTCTTCACTCCCCATACCAGGTTGAGTGCTTCCCTGTCGATTTGGGCATAGTTACGCTCAGCTGAGTTCAATGAGCGTGACGCAAAAGCTATCGGCCGTTCCGAGCCATCAGGGAATCTATGCGATAATACCACTCCTACGCCGTAAGGGGATGCATCGCATGCCAGTCTGATTGGCAGTGATGGGTTGTAATGAGCCAAAACTTCCTTGGACGTGATTAAGTCTTTGCATTTATGGAAGGCACGTTTACAGTCTTCGCTCCATTTCCAAATTACTCCTGTTTGTAGCAGTTCATTAAGAGGGTGCAGAAGAGTTGATAAGTTCGGTAAAAATTTATGATAGTAATTTATCAATCCCAGGAACGACCTTAATTGTGAAACATTTTCAGGTGCTGGGGCTTTTATGACCGCTTCAATTTTTTCAGGTGACTTATGCAACCCTTCTTCGTTAATTATATGGCCACAATATGATATTTGTTTCTGGAAAAATTCGCACTTGGGGCGATTTGCTCGTAGGCCCCGTTCTCTCAGCCTAGTGAGCACCTGCTCCAAATTGGCAAGGTGCTCGTTGTCGTTTTCTCCTGTTACAAGGATGTCGTCTAGGTAGGATAGCAAAATACTGCAGATGTTGGAAATCCGAAATAACAACAGAAAATGCTGGAAAAACTCAGCAAGTCAGGCAACATCCGTGGAGAGAAATTTGAGTTGACGTTTCGGGTTTGACCCTTCTTCAAAACTGGAGAGAAAAGGAACTAGATCGAAGGCAGGGACCGTGGATTCCCCTCTACCGTGGTTGACACCGCCCTCGACCGTGTCAGTTCTATCTCCCGCACCTCTGCCCTCACCCCTGCCCCTCCCTCCTGGAACCACGATAGGGTTCCCCTTGTCCTCACCTTTCACCCCACCAGCCTCCACATTCAACGGATCATCCTCCGGCATTTCCGCTACCTCCAAAGTGATCCCACCACCAAACGTATCTTCCCCTCCCCTCCCCTTTCAGCATTCCGCAGGGACCGCTCTCTCCGAGACACCCTAGTCCACTCCTCTATCACCCCAAACAGCCCTTCCCCTTCGCCTGGCACCTTCCCGTGCAAGCGGAGGAGATGTAACACCTGCCCCTATACCTCCCCCCTCCCCACTGTCCAGGGCCCCAAACACCCCTTCCAGGTGAAACAGCGATTTACTTGTACTTCTCGCAATCTAGTATACTGTATTCGCTGCTCACGATGCGGTCTCCTCTACATTGGGGAGACCAAACGCAGATTGGGTGACCGCTTTGCGGAACACCTCCGTTCAGTCCGTAAGGGTGACCCCGAGCTTCCGGTCGCCTGTCATTTCAATTCACCGCTCCATTCCCACTCGGACCTCACCGTCCTTGGCCTCTTGTACTGTTCCACGGAAGCTCAACGTAAACTCGAGGAACAGCACCTCATCTTCCGATTAGGCACTCTGCAGCCTTCCGGTCTCAATATCGAGTTCAACAATTTCAGATCATAACCTCGGCCCCTATTTCATTTTCACTTATATTTTTCCACTCCTTTCCTTTCCCCCCCCGCTTTCCTTTTGTTTCTCTCTCACACCTGGCAGCTATCTTTTGCCCTGCCAGTACACTTTACACCTAATCACAGCCTATTACCATCTCGTCTAGCTTCTAATCTCTTTTACTTCTTTTGGTTCTTTTATTCTTTTGTCCGATCGCAGCCCTGCCTTCGATCTAGTTCCTTTTCTCTCCAGTTTTGAAGAAGGGTCAAACCCGAAACGTCAACTCAAATTTCTCTCCACGGATGTTGCCTGACTTGCTGAGTTTTTCCAGCATTTTCTGTTGTTATGTCGTCTAGGTAGCATTGAGTCCCCGGAATCCCTTGGAGGACTTGCTCCATAGCTCTTTGCCAGATAGCTGGAGCGGATGCTACTCCGAAAACCAGTCGATTGTACTGGTACAGGCCTTTGTGTGTATTTATCGTGAGATACTTTCTAGAGGCCTCTTCAACCTCCATCTGTAGATATGCCTGTGCCAAGTCAATTTTGGTGAAACGTTTCCCTCCGGATAGTGAGGCGAAAATATCTTCTATCCTCGGAAGAGGATACTGTACCGTGTGAAGGACCGGGTTTACAGTCACCTTGAAGTCTCCACAGATGCGAATTTTTCTCTGTTCTTCAGATTTATCATTATTCAACGTTTTCTTCATGACCAGGACGATGGGTGTTGCCCACTCGCTCCAATCTATCTTGGATAATACGCCTGCCTTTTCCAAATTCTCCAGCTCTGCCTCGACTGCTGGACGAATTGAGTATGGCACCGGCCTTGCCTTAAAAAACTTGGGAATTGCCGCATCTTCCACTTTTATTGAGGCGGTGATGCCTTTCAAGGTTCCTAGTTTCTCTTGAAACACTTCCTTGGCATTGGCCAAGATGTCTTTTAATCGTTCAGGTATGACGTCATCATCATTTTTTTTCTTACTGGTCACCGTCAGTGCCTGAATGGAGTGCCAGTCTAAACGTATCTTCCTGATCCATTCACATCCCAACAGCGGTGGACCACCATCTTGTAGAACGTATAAATACAACTTCTGTATTTCTTTGCCGTTGTATACAACAGGCACCCTTATTTTTCCTTTGGGGTATACTTTCTGCCCCGTATATGTTTTCAAGATAATGGATGTGTCTTTTAAAGGTATATGCGGAAATAGCCGCTCGTAATCCCGTCGATTTATGATGGTCAGAGCTGATCCTGTATCTAGCTCCATTTTAACTGGGGACCCTGCTATCGTGGTCTGGTAATCTTCTTTGGCAATTACATTATGTAATTTGAGACAGCTTAGTCTCTTGTTTCCGGAGTCGCTATCGCTCTTCTGGTCTTCGGAGCTACTGTCCGTCATCATTTGTACCTTTCTGTACTTTTCTTTATTGATTTTTTTTTCCTGTCCGTGGATTTTGTTTGTCCAGATCGGCATACCCGTGCAATGTGTCCAATCTTTCTGCATTGCCTGCATGCTTTGTCCTTGGGTGGATCTGCCGCAGCGATAACATCTCTCAAAACCCCATGTCATTTCATGGGTGCCGAAGTCCTGTGTCTTTTGCTGTATCTCTGCAGCTCCTCTTGCGGCTGCTTCGTATGATACAGCCATACTGAAAGCCTTGTCCAGTGTCAAATTTTTCTCAGAAAGCAGCCTTTTCTGTGTTCCTTCACTTAGGAGACCGCAGACGAATTTGTCTCGAAGAGAATCTGCCAGTTCTGCCCCGAATTGGCAGTGCTTTGATAGCTTTCTTAATTCGGTGAGGTAATCAGCGTTACTTTCATTCTTGTGCTGATTCCTCTTGAAGAATTTGAATCGTTCCGCTATCAGCAGCGGTGTTGGGTTTAAGTGCTCCTGTAGGGTATCAACAATTTCCTCAAAATTCTTGTCCTTTCGTTTGGCTGGAGTGATTAAGTTTCGTAACAGCCCATATGTCTTTGCGCCCATTAGATTTAGAAGTACTGACGCCTTTTTATCATTTTCTATTCCATTTGCTGTGCAATATACCTCCACTCTTTCCACATATGTGGTCCAATCCTCTATATCGTTATCAAAAGCATCAATATTGCCAGCCTTAGGCATCCTGGAAAAAAAATGGCGCTTCCCGCGCTTTTCTTTCTTTCCTGCAGAAAAGATATGGCGCTTCTCGCGCTTTCCCGCCGCTGCTGCTGCTGACAACGCTGTTTTCCGCGTTTTTTTTTTACAGGTGGAGACTCGTTCCCGCCGGACTCTCTGGGACTTTTCCCCCCCTCTGCTAGGTCCGAACGCCGACCTGCTTTGCAGCGCCGGCCGTCTCCCGAGTGCTCCCCCCGTATGTTTCTGCTTGCCTCCGCCTTCGCTGCTTGGCCTCACCGCAGAGCCAGCCGATGGAGCCCCAGCCCGCCCAGGAAGGATTATTGCAGTACCTGCCACCAGCTCGGCTAGCTGGTGAAACCACAGTTTTTTTTTCTTCTTGCTTTTCTTTGACTTTGGACGTCTGAGGAATCGATGTCCTTGAGGTGCTGCCGAATTGCAGGTAAGTCCGTTTCCAATTCGTCGCCACTGTTGTATCCGTGTGTTACTAGAGATACTGAAGGCAGGAGTTGGTTTCACAGGTGTTTACTGAACAAAGTCTGGAGGTGAACTAACTATGGCCACCAGATCATACCCATGTGCAGTTATTTGTACCGTCAACTCGTCTATTTTGTTACGAATGCTGCGTGCATTCAGATAAAGAAGTTTTAAATATGTTTTGTGGCAATTTATTCCTGCTTTTACCCCCTTTACTACTTTACCTTTATCTTTATATATTCTGTCCCTTCCTGACACGCTCTGGTTTTTAATTCCCCCACTGCTGCCTTGCTCTATTGCCTTCTCCGCTGACATTTTTATTTTTTGCTCTCTTGAAACCTCCCCCCGACTAATTAGTTTAAAGCCCTCTCTACAGCCCTAGTTATTCGATTCGCCAGGATTCTAGTCCCAGCACTGGCCAAGTGAAGTCCATCCCAACGGAACAGCTCTCTCCTGTCCCAGTACTGGTGCCAGTGTCCCAAGAAGCAAAACCCATTTCTCCCACACCAGTCTTTGAGCCACACATTTAACTCTCTGATTTTATTTACCCTAGCCAAATTTGCTCGTGGCTCAGGTAGTAATCCAGAGATTATTACCCTTTTGGTTCTGCTTTTTAATTTGGCCCCTAGCTGCTCATACTCCCTCAGCAGCACCTCTTTCCTTGTCCTATCTATGTCGTTGGTACCAACATGGACCATGACGACTGGATCCTCCCCCTCCCACTCCAAGTTTCTCTCCAGCCCAGAGGAGATGTCCTTAACCCTGGCACCGGGCAGGCAACACAGCCTTCGGGACTGTCGCTCTCGGCTGCAAAGAACCCTATCTATCCCCCTAATGATACTATCCCCTACCACTACAACATTTCTTTTTACTCTCCCCACTTGAATGGCCCCTCGTTCCACGGTGCTGTGGCCAGGTTGCTCATCCTCCCTGCAGTCCCCGTTCCCGTCCTCACAGGGAGTAAGAGCCTTGAACCTGTTGGACAAGAGCAAGGGCTGTGGCTCCTCCAACACTACCTCCTGGATCCCCGTACCTGCCTCACTCATAGTCACACCCTCCTGTCCCTGACCACGGACTACATCTGAATTAGTTAATCTAATTGGTGTGACTACTTCCTGGAACACAGAGTCCAGGTAACTCTCCCCCTCCCTGATGTGTCGCAGTGTTTGAAGCTCGGACTCCAGCTCATCAACACGGAGCCGGAGTTCCTCGAGCAGCCAGCACTTACTGCAAATGTGATCACTGTGAACATCAATGGTGTCCACCAGCTCCCACATATTGCAGCAGTAACACATCAGCTGCTCTCCCATTCTATGTAATTAATTAAATTTATTATTATTTTTAAATACCCTCTGCCCCGATTCTAGGTGATGAATATCACACCTCTATTTAATTGAACTTACCAACTTGTAAAGGTTTAAAAGGGAAGGAAAAGTACTCACCAACCAGCCAATCACCTACCAGCTTGGCTGTGATGTCACTTTTGAATTCTAACCTCCCCTTGGAATGTTGCCTGTGAGCCTGCGCTGCTCTGACTCGACTCAACACCCGCTGCTGCTCCCGGCTGCCTCGACTGGACCTCGCCTCTCTGCTCCGCCTCTGCGATGTCTGCTAATCCTGAGACTGGCAGGAAAAACAAGGCCAGAAACAAAACAGAAACAGCACCTAACACCCCACTTACCCTAACTCTCTCACTTACCCAAACTCTCACGGCACTCTCAGCAACTCGTACTCCAGGTAGGAGGGGGCTCATGTGGAGCATAAACGCCGGCATAGACCAGTTGGGCTGAATGGCCTGTTTCTGTGACATAGACTCAAAGTAACTCAATATTGCTGGAGATGGAGTGAGAGAAATTCAGGAAGCGAAGAGTCGATGGTGGATCTTCTTTCAGTGAGGGACAGGTGAAATCAGAAGCATAGCCAATAAAATTCTCAAGATCAGAGTTCAAACAAGAAGCAGCACCAACACAGTCATCAATGTAACAGAAGAAAAGGTCAGAAAGGGGATCTGAACAGAAATGGAACTAACAGTGCTCTACAAGTCCTACAAAAAGTCAGGGATAGTTAGGACATTTGCAAGTTTCCATAACTGCACCTTTCATCCTGGAAGAAGTGAGTCGAGTTTACATTTAAACCACTGTTCAAGGAAGAAGTGAAGGGCCCGGAGACCATTCTGGTGAAGGATCAGAATGTAGAGGGTCTGTATCTCCTGGTAAAAAAGGAGACAAATGGAGCCAGAGAACCTGAAATTGTTAAACATAGAAACATAGAAGATAGGAGCAGGAGTAGGCCATTCGTAAAGCAGTGGAGGGCATCAGAAGAGTCATGAACGTAGAAGCTTACCTACAAACTACCATCAACAGGGAGGCTAATTAGGTAACCAATGATGAGAGATGCTGGGATAACATTTTTAATTACAAAAAATAATTTTATTGAGCATTTTTGTTGCTCAAGAGAATAACTGAAACAGCTCTGCCATTTTTTGTGCCATATCCATGAAAGTATGTATGAAAGTACATTATGCAGACGACACTTGCGTCTGTGCTCACTTGGAGGTCGAACTCCAAACCATCGTCAACACCTTCACCGAAGCGTACGAGTGCATGGGACTTACACTAAACATCCATAAGACAAAGGTCCTCTACCAACCTGCCCCCGCCAAACAGTACTGCCCCCCGATTATCAAAATCCACGACAAGGCCTTGGACAACGTGGACCACTTTCCATACCTAGGGAGCCTACTGTCAACAAGGGCAGACGTCGATGACGAAGTCCAACACCGCCTTCAGTGTGCCAGTGCAGCCTTCGGTCACCTGAGGAAAAGAGTGTTTGAAGACCAGGACCTCAAACCCGGCACTAAGCTCATGGTCTACAGAGCAGCAGTGATACCCGCCCTGCTGTATGCCTTAGAGACATGGACCATGTACAGCAGGCACCTCAAAGCACTGGAGAGGTACCACCAACGCTGCCTCCGCAAGATCCTGCAAATCCATTGGCAGGATAGGCGCACCAACGTCAGTGTTCTCGCTCAGGCCAACATCCCCAGCATCGAAGCTTTGACCACGCTCGATCAGCTCCGATGGACAGGTCACATTGTCCGCATGCCCGATACGAGACTCCCAAAACAAGCGCTCTACTCGGCGCTCTGGCACGGCAAGAGAGCCCTAGGTGGGCAGATGAAACGCTTCAAGGACACCCTCAAAGCCTCCTTGAAAAAGTGTAACATCCCCACCGACACCTGGGAATCCCTGGCCCAAGACCGCACAAAGTGGAGGAGAAGCATCCGGGAAGGCACCGAACACCTCGAGTCTCTTCGCCGGGAGCAAGCGAAAGCCAAGCGCAGGCAGCGCAAGGAGCGCACGTCAACCCAAGCACCCCACCCACCCGCCCCTTCAACCACCCTCTGCCCCACCTGGGACAGAGACTGTAGGTCCCGCATTGGACTCATCAGTCACCTGAGAACTCATTTTTAATGTGGAAGCAAGTCATCCTCGGTTCCGAGGGACTGCCTAAGAAGAAGACGATCCATGAAAGTATGTACCTATACAACACTGTACAACATCTATCAATAACAAAAACTTTAATTTCTATAGTACTTTTAATTAATGTAGAATACATCCCAAAGCACTTCATAAAGAATGCAATAAAATTAGATGTCAAGCCAAGGAAGGAGATATTAGGAGCTTGGTCAAAGAGATGGGTTTGAAGGAGAAACCTGGAGGAGAGGTAGAGAGGCAGAGGGGTTCAGGAAGGGAATTCCAGACGGTAGGGCCTAGGTGCTGAAGGCATGGCCACAAATGGTGGGATAAAGAGAAGGGGAATGCATAAGAGATTGCAGACAAAGGAACAGAGAGTTGGGGGCGTGGTGTGTGGTTGTAGGGCTGGAGGAGGTTACTGTCTATCCTTTGACCCTCTATTCACCAGGATACCTTTGCAGCTGTCAATCTTCAACCACTCCCTCTTCTCCAACTTTGATGCCCAGGTCTCCAATTAAGATTGACTGCATCTCAATTTTGAAGAGTTAAATATTAGTGAGGGAGCAGAATAATTTTGTTATGGTAAAGGATAGCGAAATAACAACAGAACAGCACTCCTCATCTCAAACACAGCAAGTGTCAAGTTGTGAATTTGAATGAACCAGCTTTTCTCTTATGGGATCCAAAATAGTACCTCAGGTTCTGGCTTCAGAAGGCCGAGATATTAAATGACACAAGATCAAAGTGATGCAGGCAAACATCTTCTGATGAAATTCGTAATGTTCTGCGAAGTATTGCAATAAAGAGCTTTTTAATATATATTACTGGTTAATCTCTTGTGGTGTTTCATGTAAGTGTAGACTTCAGGTGAAGTGGTAATAATTGGACCAGAGTGCACAGGTGTAAGATTTTTAATAAGATATTTATCTGCAGTAGAGGCAGGAGAGCTGGGAGACACAAAATTAAGGCACTGCAGTGTGTCCACTGGCAGAAAGGTATAATTACAGTGCAACAAGTTTTCAGATACAGTTTCCATTGAGAATCTGAACATAGCAACTTATACAGTAATAGCAAAAGTTGGCACCAAAGTATGACAAAAACGTGACAACAGGAAGTAAGGTTTTGTAGATAGGAAGAGTCTGCAGGCATAAGATTTTTAATAAGAATGAGAGATATTATATTATCAATGATTTATTTTGAGAACCATGACTAGAAATTACTATTGGTGATATTACCGCTACACATTCTTATGACATTCATCTGTCATTTAATAAAGACATTAACCTGTTTAAAATAAATGGTTAACAGTGAACAAAAGAATATTCTACACATGTAATTTTAATGCTCAAAAAGTATAGTTGTGCAGTAAAAACAACATTCATGTAACAGCACCTTTAATGTAGTAAACAACCACCTTTGCTCTATATCCTTTAATACCTTTGGTTAACAAAAATCTATCAATCTCAGATTTTAAATTAACAATTGACCCAGCATCAACTGCCATTTGCGGAAGCGAGTTCTAAACTTCGACCACCCTTTGCGTGTAGAAGTGTTTCCTAACTTCACTCCTGAAAGGCCTGGCTCTAACTTTTAGGAATAACAACAGAAAATGCTGGAAATACGCAGCAGGCCAGGCAGCATCCGTGGAGAGAGAAACAGAGTTAACGTTTCAGGTCTGGGACCCTTCATCAGAACTGGAAAAAGCTGGAGATGTAACAGATATTAAGCAGGTGAAGAGACGGGGGTGGGGTGGGGGGGGGTGGGGGGGGGGGGGGGCGCGGTTAGGAGGGGAGGAAGGAATTGAAAGAACATCCTGTACTTTTGTAAGAGGCAGGAAAGATAAAATGTTGCAAATGGGAGTGGCAAAAATCATACTGCATGAAAAATGGGGGCAGGGATAATTATCTGAAATTGTTGAACTCAATGTTGAGTCCAGCAGGCTGTAAAGTGCCTAATCGAAAGATGAGCTGCTGTTCCTCGAGCTTACGTTGAGCTTCATTGGAACAATGGCCCAGAAATTCGGGTCGGGGGCTTCCCGCGGGTGCAAGCCCCCGATCTGCACTTACCTTGCGCGCCGGCAGTTGAGCTGTAGGGCCCCGTGGAATTCCGCTCCGGGGCCTGGCCCAGCTGCCGGCGCACCGTGCTTGCGTGTCCCAGGGGTGTAGTTAGTGCGATGCGTCCCCTGGGATCACGTGAGCCATTGGGCAGCCAATCGGAGGAGGGAAAAGCCCATTCATAAGATTGACAGGAAGACCTGTGAAAACTTATGAATACTACGGGCCCCGAAATAGCAGTAAACCTTCAAATAAATTTAAAAAAAACATCACACTTCTTAAATAAACTATAAATTACATTAAATAACTATTTTAAACAATAATTTAAATTTTTGAAAAAAATAATTTTATAAAAAAAGGGGCTAAAAATAAACTTACCTTGCTTTAAACTATTTAAAAATAATAAACCTGTGGAAAAAATGTTTTAATTTTGATTAATTGACCACTTACCTTGTAAAAAGCAGGCCTTACGCCTGCTTTTTAAATGTGTAAATCCTGCAGGCTTAACCTCGCGTGAAAACCTGCAAAAAAACCTAAGTTCAAAGCGCAGGTGCAGCCTCCCCTGCGTGTGCGTTCGACCTCTGAACCCCTTCGATCAGAGGATCGGAAGTGCCGGTTTCCCGCGCATGTGCAGTGCGTGCAGGAAACCGGCACTTCCGTTCGGCTACGGGTGAGTACCCCGTGCGTACTCACCCGTGGAGAGCCGAATTTCTGGGCCAATGTAATAGGCCGAGGACAGAGAGATCAAACTTTTAGGCTATGTCCCCGAATCCTAGATTCCCCAACCAGCGGAAATAGTTTCTCTCTACTTACCCTGTCAATTCCCCATAGTATCTTGAAAACTTTGATCAAATCACCCCTAAATTCCAGGGAAATACAATCCTAGTATGTGTAATCTCTCCTTGTAATTTAACCCTTGGAGTCCAGGTATCATTCTGGTAAATCTACGCTGCACACCCTCCAAGGTCAATATATCCTTCCAAAGGTGTGGTACCCAGAGCTGAATACAGTACTAAGGTGCGGTTTAACTAGGGCTTTGTATAGCTGTAGCATAACTTCAACCCTCTTGTATTCTAGTCCTCTAGATATAGAGTCCAGCATTTCATTAGCCTTTTTGATTATTTTCTGTGCCTGTCCATGACATTTTAATGATCTATGTACCTGGACCCCGAAGTCTCTTTGGACCTCCACTGCTTCTAGCTTTTCACCATTTAGAAAGTACTCTATCCTTTTTAGGTCCAAAGTGAATGACGTCACACTTGCCTACATTGAAATCCATTTGCTACAGTTTTGCCCATTCACTTAATCTATTAATACCTCTTTGTACTTTTATGCTTCCATCCACACTGCTTACAATGCCACCTACCTTTGTGTCATTGGCAAACTTGAATATGTGGCTCTCTATCTCATCATCTAAGTCATTAATTAATACAGTGAATAGTTGAGGCCCCAACACAGATCTCTGTGGGACACCACTAGTTGAAAGGATATTTACTAGTCCTAGCCCTTTTGGGGCTATCCCGGATCAGGCGTATTTCTCAGATGTTCACTTTCAAGTAAAGGTTGAGGTAGCCGAATCCTAAAGACGCTTAACTGGGAATCATACTTTTAAATCTTAACTTCGCTGCAGTATTACAGTTCTTAAAATTTTCTACACAGGATATCCATCGATATCAAACTACCTTCGATTCCCAAGGTACAAAGAGTGAAGGACTACAGAGCCGCCTCTGTATTCGAGAATTGCTTTGCCCGATTAAAGCGAGTCTGATATCCCATTTGAGACTTCAATATTTATACCCTTTTTCATAAGGTTTCTGCTGATCCAAGTTAATTATCACTATTCATCTATCTGCTGACCTCTTGCAATTCTTACTGCTACATCGGCAATAGTTATTGGGAGTTTTTACCATATAGGTGTGAAGGCAGATGTGCCTTATTTCATGTGTCATCTTTACGAGGGCAGATGTTCCTTATCTTATGTGCAATCTTTAAGAGGTTTACTTTAGTTCACTTATCCAGGGTTGACCATTGTTCTGTTCCCAAAAGGCCAGCCACTCGGAGCCACCCATTCTTCTGTTTCAATAAGGTTATTTATTCAGGGTCAACAACTTGTCCTGTTTCAATAGCCAGAAATCTTTCATAGTTATTTCATAGTTAGGTTTCTAAATTTCCAAGCTCCGTTTGTCATATTTTAAAGAATTTATAAGGTAGAGTTCCTTATAAGGTACTCTTCAGGGTCAACCACTGTCTTATCTCAACAAGGCCAGAATTTTTTCATAAGATAGTGTATTTTTCTAAAAAGGCTATATAGTATATTCCTTCGCATAGTCACATCCTGCCAATTAAAGTACCTGCCCATTATCCCTACGCCCTGGCTCCTGCTGCTCAGCCAATTTCCTAACAAAGTCAATAGTTTGCCTTCAATTCAACGAGCTTTAACTTCAGCTAACAGTCTCTTATGAGAGACTTTATCGAATGCCTTCTGGAAGTCCATATAAATAACCTCCATGAACAGGGATGCTAGACGAAAAGGACTTAAGTGTGGGATAGGGTGTGGGTAGTGGAGTTTTAGACAAATTAATGTCTGTGTAAGATGGAACATAGGAGGCTGTTGAAAAGAATGTTGAAGCAGTTAAGCCTGTAGATAACAAAGTAAGGATGGAGATGGGCAACATTAAAGGTAAAAAATGTGTGGTCTCAGTGATAGGTAGGATTTGGAATTTGAAGCTCAACTGATGGGCAAATGGGATATCCAATTTGCACAATTTTGAGTTCAGCCTGAGTAGCTAGGAAGGGGGATGGAATATGAGACTGGAAAACACGATTTCTGGCAGTACACAACGGGATGGTTTCAGTCTTGCCAATGACTCATGTACAAATTGATGTCAAACAGCACAGTGTTGTTTGTGGAATCAAGGCTTTGTGGTGATGAGGTACAGCTCAGTGTCAAGAAACAAGTATATTTATTTAGCTATAGACATGATTCTGTCTAGCTTGAGGTACAAGTCTTTCACATGGAGTATTATACACATCAAAAATATGAAACAAAAATATCTACTCAAAAATGCACTGTGTCATAAATCAAAATTTTCTGGGGGACACGGCTCTAGAAAGCAAATCCCACACATCATATACAGTATATCCACTTCTAAAATTGCCATGGCACCACTGGTAGATCACAGGAGGACCAAGCAGTATGACAGGAGAAAGTACGACATGCTACTCATTACAATCTGCCGTGGTTGCTACAAAACTGTTTTTATGTACTTCTGTTTTGTTTAAAAGCAAATCCTTCCATATTCTTGTTACATGCCCTGAACCTCTGACGCTCTACTGAGAGGTTGCCTCCCCTAGAACCAGCTTAATTTAGTCCTATTTGGGATGCCTGACATTCATGTAGGTCATTAATGAGGCCACATTTCCAGATCACTAGGTATAATGTTTGGTGCCTTATCATTAAATGCACATTGATGTATTTGATGGATTACAAAAAAAGGACAACAGTGATTTTAGGATTAAAGGCCCTAAGTTAGCAGAGATTCACAGAGCTAAATTTATTTTTATTCAAGAGAAAGACTAAAAACAGGCATGACACACGCCTTTGAAATCCCGAATGGCATAAATGATGTAGATATAAGCAGCCTTTTCAACTTCGACTACGGACAGTGAATCTGGTGTGATATATAGTTCCACAGGCAACATGTGCTGTCCGCTACCTTACCCAATTTTTCATGTGTACGCCGACAGTGAGTGCCAGTAGGATATTTGATTGCAGCTGGCACCACGACTAAGCCTGATCCTGTACTCGTCACGCACTTTCCTGCAGGGATTACTGAACATCAATCAAGAGCAAGAGCTCTGGTTCATTTTGCACTGTTTATCAGTGCTGAGGCTAATTGTAGTACCCCATTCCCACGCCTAGCTAAAATAGGCAGACTCAGAATTAAACCTGGGACCTTCCTAATCCCTGTGGTTCAATTACACATTTGTTTTATGAACCATGGGCTTCTTAAGATTGGCTTTTGGGAGAAATAAATAAATCTGTACATAATTTACTCAGGGAATTAAATAAGTGAGGTAGAATCCTGATATAGTGGAGTCTTATGAACTGTGAAAGCAACAGGTTTGATACAGGGCTGAAAGTTTCATGTTCTTCCCCAGTTCCTCACCGAATTTTTCATCTTCCCTTAAATGCCTTCCCGTGGCACTCTCGCCTCTGAGTCAGAGGTTGAGGGTTCAAGTCCCACTCCAGAGACTTGAGCACAAAACCCAGGCTGACAGTCCCAGTGCGGTACTGAGGGAGTGCTGCACTGTCGGAGGTGCCGTCTTTCGGATGAGATGTTAAAACCGAGGCCCCGTCTGCCCTCTTAGGTGGACGTAAAAGATCCCATGGCACTATTTCAAAGAAGCGCAGGGGAGTTACCCCGCCGCTGGTGTCCCGGCCAACATTTATCCCTCAACCAACATCACTGAATCAGATGACCCATTGTCACATTGCTGTTTGTGGGAGCTTGCTGTGCGCAGATTGGTTGCCACGTTTCCCGCAGTGACCACACTTCAAAAATTACTTTCTGGGCTGTAAAGCATTTTGGGATGGTGATGTATAAAACGTCCAGCACTTTTCTACTGATATTTCAGGTTGCCAGCATCCGCAGTACGGCTCCTTTATCTATAAATGCTTCCTTTATGGATACAGGAAGGATGTTCCTGATGGCCGGGGAGTCCAGAACCAGGGGTCACAGTCTAAGGATAAGGGGTAAGCCATTTAGGACAGAAATGAGGAGGAATTTCTTCACCCAGAGAGTGGTGAACCTGTGGAATTCTCTACCACAGAAGGCAGTAGAGGCCAATTCATTAAATATATTCAAGAAGGAGTTAGATATATTTCTTAAGGCTAAAGGGATGAAGGGATATGGGGAGAAGGCAGGGACAGGGTACTGAATTTGGATGATCAGCCATGATCGCATTGAATGGCGCAGCAGGCTCGAGGGGCCGAATGGCCTACTCCTGCTCCTATCTTCTATGTTTCATAAGAACATAAACATAAGAACATAAGAAGTAGGAGCAGGAGTAGGCCATACGGTCCCTCGGGCCTGCTCCGCCATTCAATAGGATCATGGCTGATCCGAACCTAGACTCACGGCCACTTCCCTGCCCTCTCCCCGTAACCCCTAATTCCCTTATCTGCTAGGAAACTGTCTATCTCCGTTTTAAATCTATTTAATGTTGCAGCTTCCACAGCTCTCTGGGGTAGCAAATTCCATAGATTTACTGCCCTCTGAGTAAAGAAGTTTTTCCTCATCTCAGTTTTGAAAGGGCAGCCCCTTATTCTAAGATTATGCCCCCTAGTTCTAGTCTCACCCATCAGTGGAAACATCCTCACCGCATCCACCCGATCAAGCCCCCTCACAATCTTATATGTTTCGATAAGATCGCCTCTCATTCTTCTGAACTCCAATGAGTAGAGGCCTAACATACTCAACCTTTCCTCATACGTCAACCCCCTCATCTCCAGAATCAACCGAGTGAACCGTCTCTGAACCGCCTCGAGATCAAGTTTATCTTTTCTTAAATATGGAAACCAAAACCAAAACTGCACGCAGTATTCCAGGTTTCTATGTTTGTGGGAGCTTGCTGTGCGCAGATTGGTTGCTGCGTTTCCCGCAGTGACCACACTTCAAAAATTACTTTCTGGGCTGTAAAGCATTTTGGGATGGGGATGTATAAAACGTCCAGCACTTTTCTACTGATATTTCAGATTGCCAGCATCCGCAGTACGTCGCCTTTATCTATAAATGCTTCCTTGCATCATGCAATCTTCCACCAATTTCCCACATTACAACAGTGACTCCACGTCAAAAGAAAAGGTACTTCCATTGACTGTAAAGCGCTTTGAGACGTCCAGTGGGTTGTGAAAGGCGCTATAGAAATGCTGCTCTTTCTTGCAATGGGCTGGCACGCTGCAGCCCCGCCCCCTTCAGATCGCGCCGCGGCCGTTGGGCAGCGTGAGCGCGGTGATTGGCTGGCGGTGCGGAACGTGCCGAGTTCAAACTGCGGGTAGGGGGGGGGTTGGCGCCGTCAACCGGGCTCAGAGCGCGTAGTCCGCGCGTCGCTAGTGGCTGTCCGTCCGTCTGTCTCCCCGTGTCTGTGGAGGAACCGCTGCCGTGCAGATCAGCGTCACCGTGCCTCAAACAGGTAAAGAGGAGGGGGAATTTTTTAAAATTGGATAGAGGGAATTTAGGCCTCGCACAGCCGGGGCTAAAAAAAATACCGCCTTCTGATCCCGGCCGCAGCAAATCCCCCGAGTTTTGGGTCAACTTTCTCACGGCGAACAGCGAGGCTTGACGGAGAGCGCCAGTTGCTTTTGAAAGGCACAGTTTCTCTCGGCCTCATTTGCCTGGAAGGTGCGCAGGGCCTTTTTAAAGAAAGAAAAAAGGGAAAAAAAAGACTTGCATTTATACAGTGTCTTTCACGACCACCGGATGTCCCAAAGCGTTTTACAGCCAATGGCAGCACTTTTTTGGAGTGTAGTCGCTGTTGTGATGTGGGAAACGCAGCAGCCAAAAAAGCGCACAGCAAGGTCCCACAAACAGCAATGTGATAATGATCAGATAATCTGTTTTAGTGATGTTGACTGAGGGATAAATATTGGTCCAGGACACCAGCGATAACTTCCCCCGCTCTTCGTTGGAAACAGTGCTGTGGGATCTTGTGTCCCATCTGAGAGGTTTAAAGTCTCATCCGAAAGACGGCACCTCTGACAGTGCGGCACTCCCTCAGCACTGCACTGGAGCGTCAGCCTAGATTTCGGTGCTCAAGTCTCTGGAGTGGAACATGAACGCACAACCTTCTGACTCGGAGGCAAGGGTGCTACCCACTGAACCACGGCTGACACTTAAACAGAGCGTTGGGTCTCCAGGGGGCCCAATGCGATGGGCTGCACTAGCTGTGACCCTGACAGCTCCCGTTCATTTATAATGTTGGCTGGGCAGCAAATTCCTTTTATTAAAATGGGGTCAGCCCATTGCCTGGAGTGATTGCAGATTTTAAAGGCAAGGCATCCTGTTTTTAGAGGGAAACTAATTGTAAGTGCACAATCTGCAACGATACAGTGACACAACATTGTCGGGGGTGTTACTGCAAATACCGACAGCAATCAGTGAAATAAATTGGCTGCTCTCAAAAAATAACCTGTCAAACTGCATTAGAGAGACAAGACGGGCTGACAGGAGACTCGCAGGTCACCGGATAACTACCATTTATTTGCAAGCTGCAATTGGAATGGTGTCAAATTAAACTGCATTGCGGATTATAGGAGGAACTGAGTCAGGAGCACAATGAATACATAAGCAAACAGTAAATCAAATGTTGTTTCAGTCTATCAGATGATTGCTACATACCCAGCAGACAAATGCCCATTTAAGCATTTATGACAAATTCAGATCACTGATAAAATGCGTCCTTTTATTTACTGTCCTACTTTGCTTGATGTGATTTGTTATGTGTATGCATATCTTTTTGGAATGTCATGTTTTTGTTCACATGTTTGTCATCCATATCAGAACATGTATAAAAATTCGATGCCTTCAGCTAAATTGAACAAACTTGTGTACAATATTGCTAAGATTAGACTTTGGAAATGACATTTTATTTCCTTTTGAAAGAGACGGATACACCAACCATCTGCTTAGACACCTCTTCCCGCCCCCTCCAATCTACTGTCCAACTAGTATGAAGATTGACACCACCAGTTCAGCTGTTTCTGCTTTCCTACTTCCCCTTAAAGACAAACCTGCTCCCTCCTGATACCCCCTGCACTTCTCTCATCCTCTCAGCCAAGCTCACCTTGCTCATGAAATTCACCTCTTTTCTTAAAGTCAATTCCCATTAAAGTACTGGCCACCTATGTGTGATGACACTAAATGGTTCCCTCTCCTCCGATACAGTCCTCCTTCTTTTCAAAACTGCTGTCATAAACCCTGTCTTTAAAAAAAAAACACCCTTGACCTATCTGTCCTTGCAAACTGCCACCCCATCTCCAACCTCCCTTTCTTTTCCACTATAGGCACTATATAAATGCAAGAGCTTGTTGGAAAATTGCAAGATTATAGAAATGAGTGATACTGGTAATATCTTGTTTTGAGAATTGCAGAAAGAGATAATTTTTCCTTTACAAAAAGTGACATGCTACATTTTATGAAACTTGACAGGTCTGTGTCAAATCTGTAAGATCAACAGTAGAGGATCAGATTTACTGGCATCTGCAATGTGCGCCGCCGTAAATTCAAAGTGCAATGCCTCAACCTTTTTTTTTTAATGTGGAAAAATAAATTATGCTAAGCATATCTAATCCCGAGACAGCTTGGAAATGTCAATTATAATCTCTTTAAAAGTATTCTTGTTCTCTCCTGCTACCGAGGCACTGGCGCTGGAGAGTCTGCAGCGCTGACCCTTCCTGCAGAGGTTCAAAGTTTTACATAGACTGTAAACTTAGCAAATTACCTTTTTTGTAAATTTGTAGGGCTTGCATAATTCACTACGTGCTTTAGATTGTACTGTTATGTATTCACAGGTCACCTCTTATGTTTCACATTGCTTTGGTTTCACATTGATTGCAGTATAATTGTGGCGGGTGCAAAGTTGACTTTCTAAACATAGATTCAAATTTCTGGTCCACTTTCATATTTTTAAGATTACTAAAGAGCTAACCACCCACTTTTTAATGGTGAAGATTTGATATGTTGGGGCATTGTTTAGTAGTGTTTGTACTTGTGTAAGATCATGCACACATGCAGTACTCCCTGACTTTTGACAGTACAGAGATGGCAGTATAAATTGCTACTGGCTTAAGCTGTTTTTAAAGCACGTTCTGTTCTCTGTATAACTGCAGTACAGTAAACTGTTTTCTTTTACATTTGTTATGAAACAGTCCATTTATGCTCCCTTTAAAGTGGAACCATTGATGGCAGCCCTTACTTTGCCTTTGGCAACACTGAGGCCACCTAAATAAGTAAATTTTGCCTGTATGACAGTGGCAAATATAACTCTTGTTGCCCTTTCTGGCTGTTGATGGGCTGGATGTATAATACTATCTATGTAAGCGGCAATTAGCATTTCCCTTTTTGACCTGTACAGATCTTTCCCAGTTTTGCTATAATAAGGGAATCTCACCAATTGTAAAAGTTGCTAAGAGCTGTGATTTAATATTTTATTTCATCCCTTGATAATTTTCAATATTTTGTTTAGTGCCGATGATATTGAGGTTTCTGGTTTGATGGAGTTTGCTATGTAATTGAGAGAGTGAGTTTAATTAACATTAATGGGCCATTAACCCACTAGTGCTTCCAAATGCTCCTTTTATTTATGAAATAAAACAGAAAATGCTGGATATGCACTAGTCATCAGCATCTGTAAACGGAAACAACAGATTATGGAGATAAAGACCAGCAATTGCACCAGTTCCAGAGAGGGAGTTCATGTGTTAAATGATTTGCAAACTGCTCAGTAGAAAAGTTACGTGATCACGCAAACCTATCGAAAGAACACAGAATATGCAAATAGATGCAGGAATGAAAAGAGACACGGGTCCATGTGCACAAACACATGGGAAATTGAGTAGGTTGTGCCTATACTCCCTGGAATTCAGAAGAATGAGATGATCTCATTGAAACATCGAAGATACTGAAGGGGATTGAGAGGGTAGATGCTGAGAGGTTGTTTCCCCTGGCTGGAGAGTCTAGAACTAGGGGGCATAGTCTCAGGATAAGGGGTCGGCCATTTAAGACTGAGATGAGGAGGAATTTCTTCACTCCAGAGGGTTGTGAACCGTTGGAATTATCTGCCACAAAGGGCTGTGGATGCTCAGTCATTGAATATATTCAAGGCTGAGATCGATATATTTTTGGACTCGAGGAATCAAGGGATATGGGGATCGGGCGGGAAAGTGGAGTTGAGTTCGAAGATCAGCCATGATCTTATCGAAGGGCCGTATGGCCTACTCCTGCTCCTAATTCTTATGTTCTATATGAAGAAAAAAGTTGCCGTGCATCAAATAAATTAAAACTGTGCATGTGAAACCCAGTAGACCTGCCAACCACAAAGAGAAAAAAGAACCTGCCTGCATCTTGGGCTCAGACCCCAGCTGACGTTGTGCTATGACGAAGAGCCTCCAGCCCAAATGTCAACCTGCCTCCGCTCTGGGGAGGACAGATGTCTTGACTTTTGGGTTGGAGACCCTTCGTGCAAGCACAGCGTAAGGAGCAAGTCGCTTCTTTGTTTTGGCTGGTGAGTGGTTGTGTAGCCGAATGCAAGGAGACTAGTGGGGCAAACTCCTTTAAAATCAACTGTGTTGAGATGTCACTGTAAAGCTCCAGTAGGAAATTGGTCCTGCACATACAGACATTACTGTCCATTATCAAAATTCCTTTCCTATTCATGCAAGATGATCATCGAGCTTGGATAATGCATCCACTCGGAGAGGGGTGTATGCATGAGATATTTAATCTTTTAATGTGGTACTAAATAATGGCTAATCATATCCCTTGTGTATAACTGAATTATTTTAATTCTCTCAGGCATTTAACTAATGGCTGAACTTTGAAGCAGTCGATCAACATGGAGCTGCCACTCTTTCCAAAAATACAGTTTTCCGCCCACGAAAATGCAATCACCTAAACAAAAATTTTTTTTTTTAAATAAAGTAAGTTCGGAGTCTCTAGTACTGTCCTAAGACATTGATGGACAGTGTTTATGGACAGGTTCAATCAATGGAAGTTTACACGAGGTTATTAACAATGGAGTTTTTCAAGGAAACAAAGTTCCTTGAATTGCTGGGCTCAAAATTAAAATGCAGGAACTAATGGTGAGAAGTTGCTCATCTGCCAATTTAACAAAGTAAGCTGTGTCTCTGCCAAGATGCAAATTTGCATCTGTTTTATGGTGAAATGTGCATGAATTCTTCTTTACATCTTGCTTTTAAGTATGGTCATGAATTATAATAACTTTAAAGCAAATAACTTGGTATTTAGACCAGCTGTAAATCTGTGGGCAAAATTAATTTTCTGAAGGTAAAAGTCAACAGGGCAGAAATTTCTTTCGAGAGACAGAAAACAGACTGCCCTGGAGTTTATGTGCAAATGGTTGCTGTGCCAACAATGTAACCTAGGCCCTGTGTTTTATGTAAACATAGGCACAAAAGTGCTGGGATTTTTTTTAAACTATACACACAAGAAGCTCTGTGTTTAGGAGCACAGTGTGGTACTAACATTCAAATGCACTCGCTGATCTGTTGGGTGAGTTATTCTCCCATGGTTTAGGAGATTGATGTTTACTTGGAATTTATGGTGGATGCTGTGTACTGAAAGTATAGGTTGCTGAGAGTGAAGGAGTTTGAGATTGGATATTACATGTATCTGCATTCATATATTTGTCTTTAGGAACAGTACCAGTGAGAGAGCAGTTGTACCCACTTTGGATAATGCAGGAAGAATACTGGAAGCCAACAGTTCAATATTACCATTCTAATTGTATAGAATTAGAACTGCACTAATCTGGACAAGCCAAAATGTTTTAGAAGGACCATGAGCATCAATTATATTGCTGACATTTTATAACAATATAAATAATAGATAATGGATTCAGCTTGGATAGTGAGTGTAGCAGAGATGGAATCCGAGAGTCGTTTAGTTTTTAGGCTTGCGGCTGCTCAGTTGCAGTCTGTGCACGTCTATCCTCTGTACAGTTCAACTGAGTCAGGCACCGACAGCATCACGAAGACTTCTCTAACTAAGCACTTTGGAACAAGTAGTACCAAAGCTGAGCAAAAGATCGCTCAAGCATGTATTGAACAGGGTTTATTCTTTCGACTGTCGTCCTGTACTGCACTGCCAACCTTGTGCATCTGCAGAAGTTTAACACTTCAAATTCTTGCTTTCTTTCATCTTCTCAGTACACTTTTCCTGACCAGGCAACACTGGCATGGCACAAAGGTAATTGTGCAATTAAATGCTGACTTGTTTGCTGAGACTTTTTACCCTTGGATCAGAATCTACATAACTTAGAGAAAAATAATGTTGTTGAAAAAAAGTTTAAATTAGCATTATTGAAGTGATGCTGATCATAATTGACGTTGCTGCTCATGTTTGCACTACTGCCCATTAAATCATTCACATTGAATAATGTAATCTTTATATAAAAAACACTTTTGCTAATGTGATTCCATTAGGCTGCATCACAGTCAGATTTTGCAGTGAGCTGTCACATTTTGTGCATGTGTTTTTAAACTTGATGCTTGGATCTGAATTTTTATGTAATAGGAAGGTGTATCTCAGTATAGTTCCTCGGAGTCCACATCACGGAAGACCTCTCCTGGTCCCTCAACACCTCCTCTCTGGTGAAGAAGGCCCAGCAGCGCCTATATTTCCTAAGGAGGCTGAAGGGATGTAACCTGTCACCCCTGATCCTCTCTAACTTTTACCGCTGCACTATAGAGAGCATCGTGACAAACTATCACAGTATGGTATGGCAGCTGTAGCCACTATGACCGGAAAGCCCTGCAGCGGGTAGTCAAAACTGCCCAACGCATTACCGGCACCCGGCTACCGACCATAGAGCACATATACCAGAAACGCTGTCTACGGAGGTCACGGTCCATCATCAAAGACCCTACCCACCCCAGCCACAGTCTGTTCGCCCTCCTGCCATCTGGGAGACGCTACAGATGCATTCGCACCCGTACGACCAGATTTAGGAACAGCTTCTTTCCCAGGGCTGTCATCCTACTGAACTCCACAAATAAACTCTAAAGCCTGCACATCTGCCAATGCACTTTATTATGGTTATGTTTATGTTAATATACTACAAGCCAAATGTATGTTGAATGTTTAAATGTCTTAATCCAAATGTACACTCTCGGGAGCCGCAAGCCTACATTTCGTTGTACTGCACTTGTGCACTAACAATGACAATAAAAGTTGATTTGATTTGATTAGTTCTATATCTTGTGTTGCACAGTGCAAGATTTTAAGTTACTAATTTTACTGTGTGGTTACAGGATATTAGTAGCTCATGTAGGAAGTTGAAAAATGTTTTTCTGTCTGTCTGGTCAAAAAAATTACTGGTCTGATTTTTGCAATCACTAGTCCGAGCTCTCTAACTACAAGAATTCCGATGCATCATTTTCTTGTGGTTAGATTGTTCCTGTTCTTTTTTACTTGGGAAGTGAATTTTTTTTCGGTATTTTAAATTATGTCTGTGGAATGAAAGGTTATTTTTAATCAAGAGGTAATGCCAATGACTTGACCTTGGGTCATTTTTATTGGTGGTGTGTGAATTGACTTTGGTGCGCTGGGATAACTAAAAGTACCATTTGAGATCCCTGATGGTGTACATCCCATAATTCTAAAATATGAGTGTCCTAAGCATTCCTGACTTCACTAAGGGGATTCATTTCCACACTTTGCTACTACTTGGTTATTTTCTTCCCTTTAACCCCCACCCTTCCTTCCCCACCCACCCCATCAAATCTTTGTTTCTGTTTCTTTAATATTTGTTGATCTTATCTGCCAGATAAATAGAGGATATTTACCAGACTACAAAGCAGTGTGACTAGTCTTGGCGTCGCCCTATGCTGCTCATGTGTGCACATATGTAGATGTCATATGAAACTAGCTATGACACATCCTTGAGATTTGGCCAACTGTTTTGGCAAAATTTCATGGATATGTATAAAGGTCAGTGCCAAGCATGGGATATTGGTGACAGAGCTGTTCTCAAGAGTCTACTTTTGGGGTTAAGTAATTTGAGAAAATTCAGTGCTTGTCACCATGGAAATCATTTGTTGTCAGTTGCAGTAGTGGCTCTAGTTCTCAGAATGTCCTGGCTGGCCAGTTGGGTAAATCAGTCTGTGTACCTCCACCCCCAACTATGTATAGATGTTTGGGGTCATAATGGGTTCAACATGATTAAGTCTTGGGGTAAGCCTTGGCTTAGTGGTGGCACTATTGCCCGAGTCAGAGGTCATGGGTTCAAGTTCTACTCCAGAAACTTGAGCACATAATCTAGGCTGACATTGCAGTGCAGTACTGAGGGAGCGCTGCACTGTCAAATGGTTCCACCTTTCGGATGAGATGTTAAATTGAGGTTTCGTCCTCTCGGGTGGATATAAAAGATCCCATGGAACTATTCAAAGAAGAGCAGGGGCGATCTCCCGGTGTCCATGACAGTCCCACAGACAAGTCAAGCAACATTTACTCCTTAACCAACACCACTAAAATCTGATTATCTGGTCATTTATATCATTGCTGTTTGTGAGATGTTAATGTGTGCAAATTCGCTACCATGTTACTGGACTAGTAACCCAGAGGCCTGGACTAATAATGCAGAGACGTGGCAGCTGTGGAATTTAAATTCAGTTAATTAAATAAAAATCTGGAATAAAAAGCTAGTATCAGTAATGGTGACCATGAAACTACCGGATTGTCGTAAAAACCCATCTAGTTCACTAGTATCCTTTAGGGAAGGAAATCTGCCGTCCCTACCTGGTCTGGCTGATATGTGATTCTCAACTGCCCTTTGAAATGGCCTAGCAAGACACTCGGTTGTAACACACCGCTACAATTAACAATAATCAGAAGAAAACTGGATTGACCTCACCGGCCTCGGACATGGCAATGGCACACCCAGCCCAGTCGACCCGGCAAAGTCCTCCTCACCAACATCTGGGGACTTGTGTCAAATTTGGGAGAACTGTCCCACAGACTAGTCAAGCAACAGCCTGACCTAGTCATACTCACAGAATCATACCTTTCAGCCAATGTCCCGAACTCCTCCATCACCATCCCTGGGTATGTCCTGTCCCACCAGCAGGACATACCCACGAGAGGTGGCAGCACAGTGGCGTCTAGTCGGGAGGGAGTGGCCCTGGGAGTGCCTGAACATTGACTCCAGACCCCATGAAGTCTCATGGCATCCGGTCAAACACGGGCGAGGAAACTTCCTGCTGATTACCACCTACTGCCCTCCCTCGGCTGATGAATTAGTACTCCTCCATGTTGAACGCCACTTGGAAGAAGCACTGAGAGTAGCAAGGGCACAGAATGTACTCTGGGCGGGGGACTTCAATATCCACCACCAAGAGTGGCTCGGTCGCACCACTACTGGCGGAGTCCTGAAGGGTATAGCTGCCAGACTGGGCCTGCGGCAGGTGGTGAGAGAACCAACGTGAGGGAAAAAGCTAGTTGACCTCGTCCTCACCAATCTGCCTGTCACAGATGCATCTGTCCATGACAGCATTGGTAGCAGTGACCACTGCATGTCCTCCATCATGTTGTGTGACACTACCAACGTGCTAAATGGGATAGATTCAGAACAGATCTAGCAGCTCAAAACTGGGCATCCATGAGATGTTGTGGGCCATCAGCAGCAGCAGAATTGTATTCCACCACAATATGTAACCTCATGGCCTGGCATATCCCTCACTCTACCATTGACATCAAGCCAGGGGACCAACCCTGGTTCAGTGAGGAGTGTAGAAGAGCATGCCAGGAACAGCACCAGGTGTACCTAAAAATGAGGGGCCAACCTGGGGAAGCTGCAACACAGGACTACATGCATGCTAAACAGCGGAAGCAGCATGCTATAGCCAGAGCGAAGCGATCCCACAATCAACGGATCAGATCGAAGCTCTGCAGTCCAGCCACATGCAGTCGTGAATGGTGGTGGACCATTAAACAACTGAGGAGGCTCCATGGGGAGTACCTTCACCACACGGACTGCAGCGGTTCAAGAAGGCGGCTCACCACCTTCTCGAGGGCAATTAGGGATGGGCAATAAATGCTGGCCTTGCCAGCAACACATCCCAGGAACAAATAATTAAAAAAAAAATGTTTGCCTACATTACAACAGTGAGTGCACTTCGAAAGCACTTCCTTGACTGTGGAGTGCTTTGGTATGTCTGTGGTCATGAAAGGTGTTGTATAAATGCAAGTTACAGGAAACTTTGAGTTATCCGGAGGCAAACCATCCGGCAAGCTGGAGCCACCGGCAAAAATCAGGAGCTGTTTTTTATTCGCTTCGTTTCTTTTCTTTGCTTTTTTTGAACAGTCAAGCTGTGCAAGGTCTGTAGCTAAGCAACAGCTTTAGCTAGAGATGCTACAAAGACGCTTGCCGACTGTTTAGAGGCTGTTGCTAAGCAACAGGGTTTGTTGATTTATACGGAGATGAAAATCTCCGTATGTTTCAACATTAGCTCTGGAGTGCACGGCAGTTTGGAGGGAACGGCAGCTGCTCGGTCCCGTCGGTGCCAGATAGCACAAAGTTTCCTGTATTTCTTTCTTTGGTGATAAGTGTCCACAATACAGGTGCACAATTTTGCAATATTAGCATAGAGGATTACACTGCGTGTGTGGAAGAAAGAAATGGTACTCGGGCTATAAGAGGTTCATGGTAGAAGAAGAAGAAAGAACTTTCATTTACACTATATAGTGTCTTTCATGAGCCCCGGACTTCCCAAAGCACTTTATAGCCAATGAAGTACTTTTTGAAGTATAATCATTTATTGTCAGAAACATGGCAACCAATTTGTGCACAGCAAGTCTCCAAGTTGATTTTTGTACCTTATTAAAAATGTCATGGGTAAAGAAACTTGTATCTCAGAATATAGTTGACTTTTTTTTAAACCATATTTTAAGGAGCCTGTCATTACAAATTAAGTCTGGTCATAGTTGTGGTTCTGTACATTTACCTACTGTGACATAAAGCAGCTCAAAGAATCGTACCTGGCCTTGTCTTACTGGGTGTTGTCTCAGTCCACCTTTTGAGAAGATTGGAGAGGCACATGTGGAAGCATTAGCGAAAAACATGAATATCTGGTTTGGATCACAAGGGGCTACTATTGCTACACACCTGGGTTATGGTCTCATGTAGTTGGATATTAGGCAATACCCCTAAGAGTAAGAGACTCTGACTTTGTTTGTTTGTTTATGGGGGCGACCTAGCACGGCTGTAATTGAGAATATATAAGAGAAGCCTCTAAATTTATAACAAATAGTGCAAAGTATTTTGGACACGTTTTCATTACCTAAAATCTAAAGTGATTGACTAGATTGATTTTTATTGTTTAAAACTGCAAGTGAAACTATGAATGCAAGTTGAGACTGATTTTTTTCATTTAAATTAACATTTTGATCAAGAATTACTAGAGATATTGGGTCTTAATAAATGGTGAAACACTGCTGCCGTTTAATTGGTGCCCAGATCTTTCTCCTCGGGCCACTTACCTTGCTCTCTGCAAATGTAACTTGTGTAGAGGTTTTTGAAATTTCAGTTTTGCCTTGCAAAAGTTCAACCCAGACAGCTACTGTGTAGGTGTGATGTTATATAGGTTGTAAGCACACAAATTTAAAATGTTGTCGTATGGTAAAGTTAGTTATCCAAGAATGAGACGATTATTTTGAACATTGTTTGGTGTATGACCAGTAGGTTATACTGTCATTCCAGTATTTTCTGTTCTATTTGTATTCCGTAACTTGTTTTTAGTGAAGCAATACTCTGCTGTCCTTGGGTACAGAACATAAATCTCTTGGACTTCATCCTTGATCTAATTTCTTATGTCAGACTTGAGCAATATTCGCTGCATACATTGACTTTTGGAACATTCTGAGCATGTGCGATTTTTTTATTTTTTTCTCTGCTCACTTGCACTGAACTTCACAAAATAAGGCCCGGGATCTGCTCCGCAGCAGCTCCAGTCAGTTGTCCACAGACTCCATGCTTAACTCTGAAGTCAGGTCTCCGCATAAACAAAGCTTCCTCGAATCATCTCAAAACCAAGATAAAGAATTTGGTTTAAGTTCTGAAAATTGCAGTTTTACTTTTTTGATTCTCAACATTTTAGAAGTTGGAGACCTCATGGTAGTCTGTCAAAGCCTTCTATATAAGTTTTATGTTGTGGACACTGGTTCCAAGTGTAGTATTACAATGAAACTTACCAATGTTATGTCTTTTATTTTAGTACAATCTAAGGATGTGCGAGTTAAATGTGTAATTTGAGGCATTGATTTTCTGCCATGTTTACTTTTTATTATTGATAAACAAAGCATGTTTAAGTCACATAGTCTGATTAGTATTTTTCCTTCTATTGCCTGAAAACCTGAACTAATTTACAGTAGAGGATTTCTGTTGCGAGCTGGTCAATATCGTACATCATCAGACAGTGGTTTGTATAGAGTTGCTTCTGGGCCTGCTCTGCGATGCTGAGCATGAAAGGAATATCTGGTGGAGCCCTAAAAAATGCACTTAAAACAATTTTTTTTTTAAAAACACACATACCTAAAGGATATTTAATAATTTAAATATTTTAATAGGGTTCTATTGGTGAAGTTCTTTTAATCTTAGTTAAAATCCACTCCTTTTGGTCTCTTTAAACCTTCTGCTGGTAGTGACAGGCTGGGTCATAGTTCCAAAGGCAGTGGCACAGCTGTCTGATGCCTCACTCAAATGGCATTCTCTTGTGTGAGTTTAAGCAGGTTATAGTGGCAGGCTACTTTGCTGTAGCACCATCACAGTTAATCCTGATTCTGTCCTGTCCAACTTGTACATGTGCACATTTTTATGCAGGGCTATCTCTGAGTACCTTGGTTCTTTTCTAACCTCTAGCCCTTTCTCCATCTCTTCCACCCCCAAGTTCAGGCTCACAGAAGTGATTGCAGAATCTTCATGGTCACCATGGCTGAAATGAGTTAATCCTGCGCAATCAGTGATTAAAGCTGGGACCTTCCTTCTTTGTATGACTCAGTATTATGCCTAGGATTGCATAGGATATACAGCACAGAAACAGGCCATTCAGCCCAACCAGTTCATGCGGACGTTTATGCTCCACTCAAGCCTCCTCCTGTCTTTCCTCATCTAAATCTATCAGCATAACCCTCTATTCCCTTCTCCCTCATATGCTTATCCAGCCTCCCCTTAAATGCATCGATACTATTCGCTTCAACCACTCACTGTGGTAGCGAGTTCCACATTCTCACCACTCTCTGGGTAAAGAAGCTTCTTCTGAATTCCCTATTTGATTTCTTGTTGACTATCTTCTATTGATGGCCTCTTCCCCACAAGTGGAAACACTATTTCTGTGTCTACTCTATTAGGACACCCCCTCAGCCTTCTCTTTTTCAAGAGAAAAGAGACCCAGCCTGTTCCTGCTTTCCCCATTAAATGTACTCACAGCCATCAGGGAGCTTTAGCGTATGTTTTCATTTTCAGTCCTGCGTACATCTCTCCAATTTGATTCTAGCCCTGTGTCTATAAGAACTTTGTAATCTTCAGTACCAAAAATGAAATGCCAGCTCACCTTGTTGTTACCTTGCAGCATCCCAAGATGGCGACTATTTCAGAGTTGGAAGAGGTGATCCAGCAACTTCGGCAGCAGCTCCAGGAGTCGGAAAATGAGAGAATGAAGGCAGCTCAGTACGGGCTAGAGCTGCTGAAAAACGAAGCTGAGCTGGACAACAAATTGACCGAAACGACAAATGAATTTGCTGCTGCCAGAGAGGTAGCGTGTGTAGAGATTACTGAATGCATTGAGCCGCTGATTGAATGAATGGGGAAGTGACTCTAGGAATGGTCATTTACCATTATGTAATTTCAGGCTTATTTCCCCAAGAAAGAATTTTCTCCCATTTGTACATCCACGGGCTGATCACGGGTCAGTGCTGCTTGAATCAAGTCACAGGGTGATACACAAGAGCAGCTTGGTGTGATTTTTTTTTTGTAACATATTTCCCCTGCAGGGAAAATGCATTGTCTTTCGTCACTGACTCATCTTGTATTGCATATTACGATGCAGCTCCAATATGCTATACTGCCTGATAAATTAAGTTGTCTTTAAGGGGAAAATATCATCACAATTCTAATTACAGGATACCTCTGGAATCCTGCATTGATCAGTTTATTTCAACAAACTTTTTCCAACCTTCCCCTTCCTCTCACCATGCCACACAGAAAAGCTTACTTTCACCATCTTGTTGTTTTAAGCATCTCGCGCAAGACATTAATTAGAAACTGTCAGTTATTTGCACTTACGAGGAGTCGAATGGTAAGTTTGTGTTTCAATGGAATAATAAATCATGTACATTTTCTCATTTTAATTTTTCTTCTGTAATCTTTGAACAGGTTTTGGAGCAGGACAAATATTCACTGCAGCGAGAGGTGGAACTCAAAAACCGTATGTTAGAGAGTCTGAGTTCAGATGTTGAGAGCATCAAACAGCAGCAAAAAGCACAGCTAAGTCAACAACAGGAACAACTGGAGAGAATTCATGCTCGCGAAATGAATGAGTTGAAGAGCAAGGTATGACCTGATTCGAACTAATGAGATGTAAATAAGTTTAACTCTGCAGTGTGTTTAAGTACATTGTGTCTCACACCAAAATGAATAGTTAGTTCCCTTTAGATGTCCAGCAGAATTTCCTGTTCCTGTTAAGCAGTCATAAGGAAATTAACAGAGCCATCTGCTGGTGACTATATTTAGCAGATCCTCCAGGCTGCCAGTCTTGGTGAGTCCTGTGCAGTTTTAATACTTGCTTTGCAGCGTGCTGCACCAGACCTGTGCTTGTGAAGCCAAGTGGCATTGGCACAATACAAAAATGCCTTGTGTATCAGTGGCCTAGAACAGAGGTGGCCAACCAACATCTTCTTAGCAGTATATGGATCTTTGTTGAAATGGAACTTTTTGTAACTATCAACCTGTTCAATTCTGATGTGAGAAATGCAAAATAGTACAAAGGATGTGGTTAGTCATAGGAGCATAAGAATTAGCAGCAGGAATAGGGCATATGGCCCTTCGTGGCTCCGTCATTCAATAAGATCATGGCTGATCTTTGACTTCACCTCCACTTTCCTGCCCGATCTCCATACCCCTAGAGTTCAAAAATCTATCGATCTCCGCCTTGAATATACTCAACGATTCAGCATCCACAGTCCTCTCGGCTAGAGAATTCCAAAGATTCACAACCCTCTGAGTGAGAAATTCCTCCATCTCAGACTTAAATGGCCGATCCCTTATCCTGAGACTAATCCCACTCGTTCTAGACTCTCCAGCCAGGGGAAACACCCTCTCCGCATTTACCCTGTTAATCCCCCTCAGAATCTTGTATGTTTCAATGAAACTGCCTCTGATTCTTCTAAACTCCAGAGAGTACAGGCCCAATCTACTCAATTTTTTCCTCATAGGACAACCCTCTCATCCCAGGATGAGCAACCGGACAGCCTTCCTTCCATTCTGACTTGTATAACAAAATATTTTGAATTAGCTGCCATATAAATCAACTCATTTTTATCACTTTTACCCCAAAAGCAGCACCATATCAAGGGGCTGGGCTACCTAAGCAGATTGGGCACTTCAGTAATAAATTGGTCCAGAGTGTGGCAAGGGAACAGAGAGGGCGTGGCAGCAGCATGCTACATGTTGGAAACAAACGGTGACGTTATTTAACAGGGACGCACTGGGTTTAAGGAACAAAATAAATGCTCTGGCAACAGAGGGAATGAGAGAGATTTCAAGAAAACAGTTGGCAACAATTATTGCTTTATATTTCAAAATTTCTTGTAAGTCATTATTTGTGCCAGTTTTAGTTGGTGAGCAAAGCAGCATTATATATTTACAATGTATAACTGTTGTCACAATCCATTTTTTTGGGGAGCTTTTTAGCTTTAAGGCGTTGGCCACATCTAACCTATAACTTCTTCTGCCTCTTGACATTGGCACTCCCAACACAAAATGTGAATGAAACCATACCAGAAATCTTTAGTGTATGATACCAGGGAGTAATTTTTCACGGCTGCAGTCTAATCTGAGTTGCAATGTTTTCTCTAAATCGATCATATTCCAGTGTTGCAGTTTGTAATTTAATCTCCTACCTATCTCTGTTACACATGGGAGTGAGCTGCAAGACATTAATGTATCAACCATCTGTACCAGTTCCAAGTCTTTAATCTTTTGAGGCATCAATTTGTTCTTGTTTAGTTTAATTGCATGCTTCAGAACCCTGTTCAGGAATCGTTATATAAACAGATTAGTTAACCCTTCAGTTACCTTACATTTTGACCATCTCCCTGTCCTTTTCTCTTTACCGCCTCCCAAAAAGAATTCTGGATAAATGATGTGTGGCTGGCAAACATTGTAATCTGCATGGTCTTTACACCGCTGTAATTAAGGCACCATCTGTTGTCTGAAAATTACATCAAACAGGCTAGGTGAAAGTGTTTTAATAAAGAACTAATGGCCTGGAATTTGCAGTCAGCGGCGAAGCAAAGGCGTTCGCCGTTGGCCCCGAAGTAAGTTTCGCACAAAGATCTCGCGATCTCTGTTTTGAGAATTTGGGGTTTTCCGACGAGTAATTGAAATTAACGGAGGTTAATGGGGATTCCCAGCGAAGAGCTGCTGTGACGTCAACAAGCTGTCTAAGCAGCCAATCAAAACACAGAATTCTCACCGACAGCAAACCAGGAACTGGGTAATTAATATTTTTTTTTAAAATTCAACTTTCTTAAGTTTTAATTCTCATTAAAATGGATAAATTTGACACTCCAAAATTAAAATTAGTTTTTCAGGGTCATAACCTTTGTTTAGCAGTCAATACGCTGTTAAATCCCCAGTTACACCTAATCCAAAAGGGTCTAACTTTTTTAATGGAGTATTTAACAACGTAATTACCGTCGAAGAGCTGAAGTTTTCATGATTTGAGAGATTTTACTGATTGCTGGCTCTGGTCAGGTGGCGTGGGGCACAGTGCAGCCTGTAGAGGAGCAATGAATGATAGACCACAACTTCAGGATTTCTGCATTAGGCTGCGCATGCGCTAAATCCTGAAGTTGCAGTCTGTTTCAAAGGTGAAATGACGGTGAATGTTGCCAGTTCGCAGTCATCTGGACCGCAAATTCTGGGCCAATGTGATGAGTAAGCATCTTTCCAGGCACTGCTCTTCATGTGTGAAAATATGCTACAGTTTCTTTAGAAATATCTGGAACTATTGTTCACCACGGTTGTTTTAATCTACCCTGGCCAAGGCAGCAGCCTAACTATTCCTTGTTGTCCAAGTTCATTTGCTATGAACTCTTGGACATCTTTTAGGGCTTTAAATTGGTTATGAAAACAAGAGCATTGAACAAAACCTAATATTTTAAGTGACCCTGTAAAGCTTGTTTACCTCTTGGTTACACGCAACTGGGTCTTCAGGAGTACTCCGCTACATATTGTTGAAAAGGGATGCTTCACCTGTGTTTACTGAAAGGAGTATTTCGAACTGTAAACGATATTACAGGAAACTTCGCGATATCCGGCACCGACGGGACCGGCGTGATGCCGATCTATGAAAACTTCCGGACAGACCAGCACTAATGTTGAAGGATTAGTGTCATTATGCTTGATCGAATTTTTAATGGACCAGCATGCCTTAAGAGACTGAAGACCATGTTGCTAGGAGGTTTTCATCTCCGTATCTGACAACAAACACTGTTGCTTAGCAACAGCTTGTAAACAGTCGGCCTGTACCTTGGAAGCATCTCTGTAGCTTAGCAACAGCTTCAGAGAGGCTTTCCAGAGACTGACTGTTTTTATAAAAAAAAAAAAAATGCAAGGAGAAGAAGAAAAAAAGAAAAAAAACCTAACGAAACGGCTGCTGATTTCTGCTGTTGGATCGAGGTTTCCGGACATACAACCTCCGGATAAACCAAAGTTTCCTGTACTAGAGTTCAGTTCAATTTGGGAAAACTTGAGATCTCAATACCTTGTTTAAAACAAGTGTCAAATTCTGTTTTCTCGCCTTGTAAAGCTCTTCATTGGTACTCCCGGTGACATTTTTTCCCTCAACCATTATTCACAACATTGAGGTTGGGAATGTAGGAGTGCTGCACAATTGCTTTTTGTACAGTTGGAAGTTAATCAGTTTCAATTATTGAACTGTCACACTATCTATAAAAGGCTTAATAGTTTCCCACTCTAAAAGATTTGAGAACTGGTGTAAGATCTGTAAGATCTCACTCCTGAGACCTACAGGTTACTGATTCATACTTGAGATTTACAAGAAATTATACAGACACATGAGTTCCGTCTTTAAGATTTTATTGTCCTTAAGACAGATTCAAAACCCCTATCACTATTGCTATAAATTCGAGCAGTACACCAACAATGTTACAAGAGATCGTACATACAACCACCCGCAGATGATCAGTCCAGCATTGATTGTAGGTCCTCGTAGGCGAGATGATTGGCTAGGCCACCTCTTTCCGACTGTAGTCTGATCCTCGTAGGCAAGATGACTCGCCAAACCACCTCCTTCCAACTGCAGCCCATTCTGGTTGTTAACTCTCCCCTTTTATATGCTTTTCTTGGCATGTGTCCAAATCTGTTGGTTGGTTCTGGTACTTTTCCACCAGACGACCTTTTGTACATGTCGGCTTAATTCATTCAGTCAGGGGTCCTCAAGACGGTTCCATTGTTTATTTAAGTTTGTCGCACAACACCTCATTGTCTACTTTCTTATCTGTAAATAGCTTGCAACTGCAGCAGTTCTGTTGATTACGGAATTTGCCCAGCAACATGGCCTTCAGTCTCTTAAGGCATGCTGGTCCATTAAAAATTCGATCAAGCATAATGACAGCCAATCTTAATCAGCAAAGACATTTTGCTACACTGGCCATCAATCATTGCAGCCCAGACATTGGTTCTAGTGGGCAGCTATATTTAAGCTAAGACAGCATTGGGCCTATATTTTGCTTGCCGTATTCATGGAAAGGGAGCATCTTGGAAGAGGCTTTGCTTGGCTGAGATAGCTTATGAATTTGATTTTTTCTCTGCTATTTATTACAGAATTTGAATCTAAACATCATGGGCATGAAATTTGACTTGGGCAGTGACACAAAGCAGGTGGTATTGCACATGCTGCCCGTTACACGTCCCGTCTGATATTCAGTTCCAAGACTGACTATTGGAGGGGGCGTATAACTGGTGCCAGATGCGATGCTGCCCATTTTACGTCCCTACCCAAGTTGCATTTGACTGGTGGATATAGGAGATGGCTGGTCCATTGGCCTCTTTAAGGCTATGGTTGGAAAGGAAAGGAGAAGAGGGTTGCACTGGGAGGCAGTGAAATGGATTTAGAGCAATCTCTATTAAGGCCATTATGTTCCTTTTAGGAGTTTGAGATCTTCTGACAATTTTCCAGAGTGCCAGATCTAATGGAGGGCAACGGTGGGTGATAAACGTTGGTCCTTGGAAGTGGCATTTGTGTACCTTTTTGAGGTATAACTGCTGCAGCCTTTTTCCCTTGATAACTGCCAGTGCATGGCATAGCAGTCAATGGGGAGCTGCAGGGCCGTCAGCAGCAATACCTTGGGGAGAAGAGATGCCTGAGACTTTGTGTTACAACCACTTGAAATACCTGCTCTCTCCAGGGTATTCTTAGAATGTAAAGAATTTGTGAGATTGTGCTACTTTTTTTAACTAAAATTGCACAGTCCCTATTACTTATGAAAGCAAAAGGTAATCCAATAGGTTGCTTACATTTCATAATTAAATTACAGGTGTAAATTTTATGTGGGGAAAATGGTGCATTGGGCCACTTGAATGTACATCTTTTAAACTCTGGCTTTATTACTAGTTGGAAAAGCAGAAGTCTGAGTTGGATGAAGCACAGCTCTGTGAGAAGCAGCTGAGACACAAACTGGATCACCAGAGTGAATTACTTGGTGCTAAATGTGAAGAATTGCGAAACTTATCTGAACGTGCCCAGGAAACAATGTCATCTGAAGTGATGAGCCTTCAAGTGGAGAACATGGAACTTGAAGCTGCAAAGGTATGGAATTGGGATTTCCCAAGTACATCTTCATTTATTTTAACTTATCTAGTTCACACGTAGATAGACAAAACAGTTTGTTTAACTGTCATGGTTACCCACATCCCTTCACCATGGAAATACAACAAATTCAACAGCGGACCATTCCCGATCGCTCGTTCTTGCCACATCTCAGCAACACACTGACAGAAATAGCATCCAATTCTGCCTGTGCTAATAGGTGCATAATGACCTACAATTGACAAATTTGGACCAATCATGAACTTGTGACTTCAGTGCCAAAAGAACTTTCTATTCACAATTATTTTTTCCATTAGTTATGTATTTTTGGTATAAAACACATGGGGCTGAATTTTGCCGGCGCTCAGAGTGCAAGTTTGGAGGTGGGTCTGCTGTCAAAATTGAAATGATTGACCGGGTTGGGAACCCCCCCCCCCCCCCCCCCATGTAAGTTTCCAGAGTGTCGGGTCTGCGATTTCAGAACAGATCCGACACCAAGCAGCAGGGGAGGCATTTAAGATACTTAACTGCTTGTTAAGTGCTTGTTTACTGCTATTTTGCCAGCCTTTTTTCTATTTTACCACATGTGTAATGGTTCATGTCGTTCGGAGATCACGTCGGGTAAGTAGGTCGGGTTCTCTGTCTCACCTTTGCTGTGAATAGGTGACAGCTGCAAAAGTGGCATGAAAGCTACCATTTCACAGCTGGTCACTTTCCAATGTCAGAAGCTTGCGCCTTCATGACTTGGAAGAAACTTTTGAGCTGTATGCAGTTTGCAAGTGTTTGGAGTAAACTCTCTATCCACTGTCACCTCCTTGGAGCAAGCGCTCTCATCATTGACAGATCGCTTCTGTCATCTCAACTTCACCAGCAACATCGGTGCCCTTGGAAAAATCTCACCGTGGTCCTCTGAATCCCTCCACTATCAGCCCCAACACCAACATCACCAGCAATACCAACCTTCTCCGCAATCACCTGAATCTGCACAGGGCATCAGCACCCAACAACATTGCTGCCTGGCAGGCCAGCGATGGCATCACCATGGCCAGATTTACTTCACTTGATGCTGTACACATGATATGCCAGGTTAACACCACCCCACACCATCGCCATAAAGCATTCCTACAATAACCAAGCCATTCCTTTCACACTCCTCACCATTGCAGGGGTTACGTTATCTTCTTGGACAATCCTCGGAACCGAGGATGACTTGCTTCCACACTAAAAATTAGTTCTCAGGTGACTGATGAGTCCAATGCGGGACCTACAGTCTCTTGTCACAGGAGGGGCAGACGGTGGTTGAAGGGGCGGGTGGGTGGGATGCTTGGGTTGACGTGCGCTCCTTCCGCTGTTTGCACTTGGCTTCCGCTTGCTCCCGGTGAAGAGACTCTGTGTTCGGCGCCTTCCCCGGATGCTTCTCCTCCACTTTGTGTGGTCTTGGGCCAGGGATTCCCAGGTGTTGGTGGGGATGTTGCACTTTTTCAAGGAGGCTTTGAGGGTGTCCTTGAAGTGTTTCCTCTGCCCACCTGGGGCTCTCTTGCCATGTCGGAGCACCGAGTAGAGCGCTTGTTTTGGGAGTCTCGTATCGGGCATGCGGACGATGTGGCCCGTCCATCGGAGCTGATCGAATGTGGTCAAAGCTTCGATGCTGGGGATGTTGGCCTGAACGAGAACAATGACATTGGTGCGCCTATCCTGCCAATGGATTTGCAGGATCTTGCGGAGGCAGTGTTGGTTTGAGGTGCTTGCTGTACATGGTCCATGTCTCTGAAGCATACAGGAGGGCGGGTATCGCTACTATTCTGTAGACCATGAGCTTGGTGCTGGGTTTGAGATCCTGGTCTTCAAACACTCTCTTCCTCGGGTGACCGAAGGCTGCACTGGCACACTGAAGGCAGTGTTGGACTTAGTCATCAACGTCTGCCCTTGTTGACAGGAGGCTCCCAAGATATGGAAAGTGGTCCACGTTGTCCAAGGCCTCGTCATAGATTTTGATAATCGGGGAGTAGTACTGTGTGGTGGGGGCAAGTTGGTAGAGGACCTTTGTTTTCCGAATGTTTAGTGTAAGGCCCATGCTCTCGTATGCTTCGGTAAGGTGTTGACGATGGTTTGGAGTTCGACCTCCGAGTGTGCGCAGACGCAAGCATCGTCTGCATACTGTAATTTGATGACCAAGGATGGGACGACCTTGGATCTGGACTGGAGGCGACGGAGGTTGAACAGTTTCCCGTTTGTTCTGTAGATTAGCTTCACTCCAGCGAGGAGCTTACTGAGGGTGAGATGGAGCATTACAGCCAGGAAGATCGAGAAGAGCATTGGTACGATGACACAGCCTTGCTTGACCCTGGTCTGTACGTGAATTGGGTCTGTGGTGGAGCCGTTGGTCAGGATCACGGCTTGCATGTCGTCGTGAAGCAGGCGGAGGATGGTGACAAACTTTTGAGGGTAGCTGAATTTGAGAAGGACACTCCATAATCCCTCACGGTTGATGGTGTCAAAGGCCTTTGTGAGGTCATGTACAGCAGTTGGTGCTGTTCCCTGCATTTCTCTTGTAATTGACGCACTGTGCCCCTTAGTGGGCGGAATCCGCATTGCGACTCTGGAAGGAGCTCTTAAACCACTGGAAGAAGGCGATTGAGGAGGATTCTTGGGATGACTTTCCATGTGGCAGACAGCAGGGAGACTCCTCTGTAATTACCACAATCGGACTTGTCACCTTTCTTGAAGATGGTCACGATTACAGCGTCTCTGAGATCCACTGGCACGCTCTCCTCCTTCCAAATAAGAGAAATGAGTTCATGTATTCGCGCCAATAGTGCTTCTTCGCCATGTTTTAGCACCTCGGCAGGGATTGCATCTGCTCATGTTGTTCTTCAGTTGTCAGATGGCCTTTTCAACCTCCTGCCAGGCTGGGGCTGTGCTGAGGTGGTGGCGGGTAGCATGTTGCGGGATGGAGTTGAGGATACTCGCGTCGAAGACGGTCTTGGTTAAGGAGATTTTCAAAGTGCTCCTTCCAGCGGGCACTGACTGCCTCTCTGTCCTTGATGAGTACCTCTCCGTTCTTGGCCTGCAGTGGGGTAGGACCTTGGGTGCTTGGGCTCTTGGTGGTCTTGACTGCTAAAGAATCCACGCACGTCATGGTTGTCGGCTAGCTGCTGGATCTCCTGCACTTTCTCCACCCACCATCTGTTCTTTAGGTAGCAAGGTTTTTGTTGGACCTTGGCTTTCAGGCGTCTGTAGAGCTGCTTTCTTGCTTTTGAGTTGTGTTGCTGTTTCCAGATGAGGAATGCCTTGCGCTTGCGGCTTATTAGCTCCTGGATCTCCTGGTTGTTCTTGTCGAACCAGTCTTGGTGTTTCCTGGTCGAGTGACCGAGCGTCTCTTCACAGGTGCTGATTACGGAGGCCTTGAGTGCAGACCAGGCGCTGTGGACACTCTGTGTCTCTGAATCACTGGGAGTCGTCAGGTTGGTTGTGAGGCGCACGCTGAATAGGGCTTTCTTAGCAGGGTCTTTGACTGCTCCAGCGTTGTTGATTTTCCTGCGGCATTGTTCCTGTTGCCGCCGCTGTTTTGGGGCTACGTTGATGGAGATGACCGTGCGGATTAGGCGGTGGTCTGTCCAGCATGTCATCAGCTCCTGTCATGGCGCGGGTGATGCGGACGTCCTCGTGGTCCCTCGCTCGGACGATAACGTAGTCCAGCAGATACCAGTGCTTGGAGCGATGGTGTTGCCATGAAGCCTTGTAGTTGTCTCTCTGACGGAACAAGGTGTTGGTTATGACAAGGCCATGTTCTAAGCATTTCGTCAGGAGCAGGGTACTGTTGGAGTTGGCTTTCCCTACCCCCCTCTCTGCCGATCACACCTTCCCAGAGGTTTGTGTCCTTTCCAACTCTGGTATTGAAGTCGCCAAGGAGGATTAGCTTGTCGCCTGTTGGGACTCGGGACAGGGATTGTTCGAGGCTGGAGTAGAATTCCTCTTTGGACTCCTCTGTGGCTTCCAGTGTTGGGGCGTACGCACTGATGACCGTAGCGCACTTGTTTCGTTCTAGGGTGAGCCGCAGAGTCATGAGGCTTTCACTTATTCCACAAGGGGTCTCTGAGACGTTCAACTAGCTCATTTTTTATGGCGAAGTCTAACCCATCGAGGCGGTGTTCTTCTTTAGGTTTGCCTTTCCAGAAGAAAGTGTAACCACCACTTTGCTCCTTGAGCTGGCCTCCCCTTTGCTCTTTGAGCTGGCCTTCCCCTGCCTGCCGGGTCTCGCTTAGGGCAGCGATGTCTATGTCGAAACATCTGAGCTCCCAGGCAACGATAGCAATACGGCGTTCCAGTCTGTCACTGTTGGAGTTGTCCATGCGGGTCCTGACGTTCCAGGTGCCGAACTTCATTTTAAAGGGTGGAAGATGCCTGTGCGTGAATTCTTTTAACGTGGGGTGGTTGTTGCACACCAGCCACCACACAGGCTTGACAGAGCAAGGTCTTGGTCCAATGGCAAGGGGATCCAAGACAATTGGAGACCAGGCTCTGCTACATCGGCCTATCACACTCACACACTCACACTCACACACACTAAGACTTATCCAAAGGTGAACAAAGATCTGTGCAATAAGGCAAAGTGTTGAAAATAAAGAATTCAATGTTTGACACCACATTAACAGAAAATGTTATATGAACATTGCATAAAACACCCAAGTGCCTACCCTTGTGTGTTGTTAGTTGGTGTGATTGTACTAGGATGAGGGTGAGTCTGAGGGGTGTCTAGTGAGATGGGGAAGTGATAATGTAGATAGAGAGGGATGGGTGGAGGTGCAAGTTACGTTGGTTTGAGTAAGGATGTGCAGGTGTAGGGAAGGCAGAGTGATGGGGATGTGATGAGTGGCACAGCAGAATGAGGTCGAGTGGCTTTGCAGTAACGTTTCGTGATCTACCGAGATCATTGAAAGGTTTGTGCCACTGCAGCCTGGTCCTCCTAACGACATCCCTGCTTGGGCCCTCCTGTGCAACCAGGCTGCGTTGGTCTCCTGGGGAGGTCTCTTCCACCCATTGGAAGGGAAGAGAACCTCCTTGCGTGCTGAGACTCCCTCCATAAGCATATGGAGGGAGTCATGTGAGAGCCTGGGTGCAGCCCTGCACCTTTGTGCTGTGATTGTCAGTATTTGCAGCACAACTGTCAAAATGAATGCAGCTATGGCCCCTTTAAGGAAACCGGCTGATGACGCGTCCTCAGACCCGCTTCCTTTTAATTGGCCGGCAACCCCGCAGGGTGGGCTTAACAAGCCCTGGTAACAGGAAATCCTTTTTACAGAGCGGCTGCGGCCGGGAACGGCAAAATCGCGGCCTTAGTTTCTAAGGCGTTTTAACAATTGTTTTTGAATTGGAGCAAATGTGGTGGGGGGGGGGGGGTGGAATCTCATCTACTTTCTAAAGATTCAAAATTTTACTAATCAAATTTTACATAACTTCTAAGCTGATGTATAGATTTATGGTTATCATAAACTGTTATTTTAGTCGTTTTACAAAGTTATCAAGGAAGCCGAGAGAAATCTGATTGCTTGGCAGATTTATACAGTGAGTAGCTAAACGATCCAGACCAGGAATATCCCAGCTTTGATCCCTGATCTGTGCTAAGTTAACCATCTCAGCCAGATGGTGATCGAGACACTGTAGTTGGCTTCAGTGCTCCTGATTAGGTCGTGGTTTCTGTGCCAGATTGCCATTTGGTGATCCCTGCAGGAAGTGTGCATGTGTGGATGCCGAGTGAGGATGGGATCGGGCTCCACTGTGAAAATGGTCTGCCAGCACCCTGTCAGACCTTGCACAGGAATAATGGCCACTTTAGTGCGGTACTGGGTGCCTCCCACCACAGATTGAGGTACTGGGTGCCTCCCACCACAGATTGAGGTACTCCCAGAAAGGAGTCAACACCTTTTGGGAGGAGGGTAGAAAATGGGTAACAAAGCAAACAAAAGGAGATGTTTGTTTAGCATTAAAATATTTTAAACTTTAAATGAGAACTTTGGTGAAGAAATGATGGAGTTATAAATAAATGGCTATCAAGTGTAGATGTAAATAGTTTCCATCAATATTCCGTTAAATGGGAACCATGTTGTATTGAACTTTTTTCCCTCTAATCTCAGTTTATTTGATTTATGAGTGAATAGTCTGAATTTGAGTTTGCGGTTTGACATTTCAGTTCTGCGGATTACCAGGTTGAGTATTATCAAGAAGAAAAAAAATACTAATGAAATTTGAGCTATTCTTCCTTTTCACATTCTGTGCCCGCTAGAATCCATGTCATTGCACGCCAAGAGGATAAGCAGCTGACCTCCCAACCCTCTAAATGTGCAACTGGCGGCTCTCCAAACCTCCCTAGGCATGATAAGTGCTAAACATCGACAAATGGTGGCATGGCTGAGCCCATCATTTACAATGCAAGTTATTCTGGGTGTAAACCTGCATTCTACCACGGTGATGCAGTGTGTTGGTATACTGACTCAACATGGTGTTCTGGAACATACTTGTTGGTTATAACTTGCTGATTAAGAAAGATCTACAAGAATTTGTTGCAGAATCCTGATTTCAAACTTTCAGTGCATTATCTTTCATTCAGGGGAAACTGCAGGAAGCCCTTAATGAAATGATGTACCATCAGGAGCAGTTGGAACTAGCTAATAATAACCTTCAGCGGCAGGTTGAGCGACTGCAAGAGGAGAAGGAGGAACAAGAGAAAGAAACCGTTTCATACTGCAATGCATTGGAGGTAGCCGCATTTATGTGTTTCCAAAACCAATTGTTAATTCCAGACTGAAATTACACCGAGGTTGGATTGGGTCCAAAATTGGCTGCAGTCCAAATTCTGACACACTATGTAACCCAGCTAAATTGCAGATGCCTAATTGTTGCAGATGTAAACCAGCTTGACCTTGGGTCCATTTCATAGTACCACTGATTCAAGTTCATGTTGAAGGCACTGAGCGTGTCTCGGACTGCTCCACTAAGCCAATTATGATTAAATTATTATTATAATTTTTTTCAAATTTTTTTTTAAGTATCTATCTTCTTTCTCTTATAAGCAGTACTTCTGTCTGTCCTTCCGTCTGTCTGTCTGGCTATACACTCTCAAGTTATAGAGCGTGCGTTACATCAAAAGAAAGCTTACGGTTCCGGAACGGTCATAAGCGTATTTACTTTTTCGTCACACAAAAATTGTTCGCGCATTATACAAAAAACCTTCAAAATTCCACTCATTATCCACTCATTACCATTGAGTGACGTCAAGGTCGACCAATCCTGTGCCGTGATGATTGACCAATCCTACAGTTCAGTCACCTGATGGTTGACCAACCTGTGTGTGTGGGGGCGGGACTAATCATTTTCAGCTCCGGGATCTGGCAGCCATTATACACCAGCCAGGGCAGCTAAAAATATCGTCATCCAGGTCAATATCTTTTTAAAATAAATAAATAAATAAGATTTACCAAAAATGTTTTATAAGTACTTTAACTTTCATCTTTGAAGGTATTAATGTTTAGGTTAAAAAACACTGCAAAATACCCCAGCCCCGGGGCCTAGGCTTCTCCAACTGCCAACAGCCCAAATCCAGTCCCAGGCTCCCGGCCCAGACATCGACCAGGCCCAAAAAAGCTCTGCAACGCGGGGCTCCCCTGCTAGTATAGTATAAAAGAGATGCTCACTAGGGAGGTATGGAATGCTCGGGAATACCTCATCAGTTTGCAAATTGTGGAGTACCCATGTGAATAATCCTCATTTGTTTACTATGTATTATCTAGATTTGATTGCTCACCATACTGTCTTTGGCAGATCTATCCTGGCAGCTGCTGTTGTTGTCCACTGCCCTTCCCCCCTAAATTCTGCTCTACTTCGGAATACCCCTGTGGTGTGCTGTGGATTTGGGAGGGAATTAGATCTTTGATATGCCTTCTCTGCATAACATGATCCTGCCCAAATATTCATTCAGGGGTTAGTCAATTTCAGCATAGGGCAAACCCAAGTGGTACTATTGCACGTCTTAGTAGGAGTCCTTGTCTGGCATCATTTTTTTATGGATTCTCAATTGTTTGGTTTCTTTAGAGCCAATCAAGCTAACTCCTATGTGTCAGGGATATATGTCATCATGGAATAATCTAAAAGACATATAATCTATTTATTCCTATGGGTTAGAAATACTTTTAAACTTGCAATGCTTTGAAGTCTTCCTTGCCCACAAGTCCCCTTTGAGTTTCTTCATAATGTGTAGGAGAGTGTTTTGAAGCACAGAACTATAAATTGTTTTGAATTACTTGTGATTGGGTGCTTGCTTTTATTCTTTTCTCTCTAGCATACAATGGTGATTTTGGAAAAAAAAAAAAAAATTTTTAATCTATCAACTTGTTCATTTGCATACTCAAGTGGCTAATAACATTTTACATGATTTTAATTTCAGTGGGCAATGGATTATTTGTCTCTATTATTTTGTGTAAAAATGACCAAGAACAGTAATGGCATCTATCATCTTGGGCATTTAACATTCTTTGCTTAAAAGACTTCTTTTCTTTTTTTTAAGAATCCCTATTTTATGATTATTGTACTTTACGATTATTGCGTCAGGCATTGTTACAGGTATGATCTGACCATGCCCTGGACCCCTTCCTCTTCGTAATCTGATTAGTGTAGCCATATTGGTAATAAGCCAGAGTATTTATGAAGAAGTGGATGTACATAGTTTCTGGGCAATTACATCAGAGTTGTTGTAGCTGGTTTGTGTGCTGATCTGAATTTCTTGTCTGCTTAAATGCAGAAAGCACGAGTGGCTAACCAGGATCTCCAGATCCAGTTGGATCAGGCACTACAAGAAGCTCGTGACCCCAACAGTAAAGGGAACTCGCTGTTTTCTGAGGTACTGTACTTAAGATATTTCCAGATACCCAGTAGTGAGTAGCTTTTGTTAGTGTAAGTCTCCTCCATATGAGAACCAGATGGTATAAACCCAGATAAAAATTGTAAGTATTTCTGTAGGGTAAAAATTGTTAGTTTTTATGTGAATTTATGCATGCATTCATTCTCCATATACCATTGCCTTGCTTGGAGGCAAGGTAGACCACTGCTCCCAGGCTTTTGCCAGTTCTGCTACACTAGTCTTTCCCTGTCCTTGACATCCAGACTAGAATTGGAAGCTCATTGAATTGCACATTAGAAGAGGAAAAATTTGGGATGTACACTTGATTGGCATTGAACCAGTCAAGGGACGGGCTGAACCATATTTGGAAGCAATAATAGATTCATCACTGTCCAGTCACTGCAGAGCAATAGCTTAAAAAAAAAACTAAAAGCCCTGGAAAAAGGGCCATGAGGCTGGTCCTGAATGACAGAGGACTAAATTGTGAGCAAAGGTTAGAAAACTTGCACTCTTCATTTTGAAAGGAGGCAAATAAGAGGGGGACCTTAATAATATGGATATATAAGTTACTAAGTGGAACAGAACAGGTTAATCCTGACTACTATTCAAGTCAAACCACAACTGTATGATAAGCAGACGCAAGCACAAACTGGTAAAAAGGTAAGTTTGGGACTTGTGTCTGGAAGAAGTTCTTCACACTGATTTAATACTTGGAATGTCCTTCTAGGTTGTTGTGATGGATGATAGTGTCAGCTCTGGCTCAGTGCTAACACTCTTGCCTCTGAGTCAAAAGGTTGTGGGTGCAAGTCTTACTCTAGCGACTAGAACATAGTGGGGTGGAGGGAGGGGGCGTTCAGGAGGCCAGGGACAGGAGTGCTGGCAGGCAGCCAGCAACAAAAATGGACGCCCCGCACCTCGCCTTTTAAATTGCGCCTCCCTGGCCTCAGGTAGGCCCCCCCCCCCCCCCCCTTGATCCCGTCGGATATAGCGTCTGGCGGGAAGTCAGGGTGCGTTCCCGAAGATTGCGGCTGGAGCGCGAGCGGGGCACTGCGCACGATGATGATGTCGTCGCCCGCAACACCGCGGTGCACTACCGGTTAGCGCTGCCGCTAAACTCCCGCTGAATTTCGTGGGCGGCGCCGCGCCCTGGCGCTAGTTGCTTTGCGCCCCGTTAGTGCCCTACGGGAGACATAAAGCAACCCAATTTCCCCCCCCCCCCCCAAAATCTAAACTGATACTCCAGTGCAGTGCTGAGGGTGTGCTGCACTGTCGGAGGTGCTGTCTTTCGGATGAGACGTTAAACCGAGGTCCCGTCTGCCCTCTTAGGACGTAAAAGTTCCCACGCCATTATTTGAAGACGACCAGGGGCGTTTTCTCCGGTGTCCTGGCCAATATTTATCCTTCAACCAACATCACTAAAAAAAATCATCTGGTCATTGTCACATTGCTGTTTGAGTGTAAAATTGGGTGCTGCATTTCTTGCATTACAACAGTGACTGCACTTCAAAAGTACTTAATTGGCTGTAAAGTGCTTTGGGATGTGCTGAGGTCCTGAAAGGCTCTATATAAATGCAAGTCTTTCTTTCTTTTAATTGTAGGTTAATATGGATGGATGAGCTAGATGGGCTGAATAGCTTTCCTCATCTGTACTTGCCAACTGTTAACCCTCAATTGCTCTTACCAAAAGGTGATTCCAAGAACATTTATTGCTAGTTGGCTCAGAAAGCCTAAAGGAGTCTTGCTTTATTTTTGAAAAGTTTATTTAAACGATTTGGGAACATTTTTAAGATTTAGCTAACTTGATTGTCCCAAATGGATTTTGGAATGGGGACATTTTCAGACATACTTCTGCCAGTTCCAGTTGATCACCCCAGCTGACCCTTTATTTCCTGGAGAAAACTCTGGATATTACACCTTAGTCTGTGTGCAAGTTTTATGCAGTGCCTGGGCAGCTGAAGTACAGGATGTTGTGAAAAGATTTGCAATTGAGTGATGGTTTCCTTTCTGTTTAGGTGGAAGATCGTAGGGCAGTGGTGGAGCGCCAACTCATCGGTTTGAGAGTCCAGTACCAGTCATTACAGAAACAGTATGCGTTCTCCCGTCAACAGGTTCACCGAATGAAGGTACTATTTCCACATGAGTTGCTGGAACCTTCCCATAATGCATGTCTAACCAGCTGAGTTTGATAATACGCTTCCTGAATCTTGGGTATAAGTTATTGTGCTACTACCCATGCAGTGTTCCTGCATGTCATTCGAAACATAGAAAAATAGGAGCAGGAGTAGGCCATTCGGCCCTTCGAGCCTGCTCTGCCATTCAGTATGATCATGGCTGATCCTCTATCCCAATACCATATTCCCCCTCTCTCCCCATACCCCCTGATGCCTTTTGTGTCTAGAAATCTATCCATCTCCTCCTTAAATATATTCAGTGACTTGGCCTCCACAGCCTTCTGTGGTAGAGAATTTCACAGGTTCACCATCTTCTGAGTGAAGAAATTTCTCCTCATCTCAGTCCTAAATGTCCTACCCCGTATCCTGAGACTGTGACCCCTCGTTCTAGACCCCCCAGCCAGGAGAAACATCCTCCCTGCATCCAGTCTGTCTAGCCCTGTCAGAATTTTATACATTTCAATGAGATCCCCTCTCATTCTTCTAAACTCTAGTGAATACAGGCCTAGTCAATCCAATCTCTCCTCATACGACAGTCCTGCCATCCCAGGAATCAGTCTGGTGAACCTTCGCTGCACTCCCTCTATGGGTAAGGAGACCAAAACTGCACACACTACTCCAGGTGTGGTCTCACCAAGGCCCTGTACAACTGTAGTAAGACATCCTTGTTCCTGTACTCAAATCCTCTTGCAATGAAGGCCAACATATCATTTGCCTTCCTAACTGCTTGCTTTCAGTGACTGGTGTACAAGGACATCCAGGTCCCTCTGTACATCAACATTTCCCAATCTATCACAATTTAAATAATACTCTGCCTTTCTGTTTGTCCTACCGAAGTGGATAACTTCACATTTATCCACGTTATACTGCATCTGCCATGTATTTGCCCACTCACTCAACTTGTCTAAATCGCCTTGAAGCCTCTTTGCATCCTCCTCACAACTCACAATCCCACCTAGTTTCATGTCGTCAGCAAACTTGGAAATATTACATTTGGTTCCCTCATCCAAATCATTGATACATATTGTGAATAGCTGGGGCCCAAGCACTGATCCCTGCGGTACCCCACTAGTCACTGCCTGCCACCCTGAAAAAGACCCATTTAATCCTACTCTGTTTCCTGTCAGTTAACCAATTTTCAATCCATGCCAGTATATTACCCCCAATCCCATGTGCTTTAATTTTGCACACTAACCTCTTATGTGGGACTTTATCAAAGGCCTTCTGAAAATCCAAATACACCACATCCACTGGTTCTCCCTTATCTATTCTGCCAGTTACATCCTGAAAAAAACTCTAGTAGGTTTGTCAAACACACTTTTTTTTTTTCTTTTCATAAATCCCTGTTGACTTTGCCTAATCCTGTTGATATTTTCTAAGTGTCCTGTTATCACATCCTTTATAATAGACTCTAGCATTTTCCCTACTACAGATGTTGGGCTAACTGGTCTGTAGTTCACTGTTTTCTCTCTCCCTCCTTTTTTTAAATAGTGGGGTTACATTTGCCACCCTCCAATCTGCAGGAACTGTTCCATAATCTATAGAATTTTGGAATTACTTCTTTTCGTACAGCATGCGTGAGGTCACTGAGTTTTAGTTTTCATAGAAAAACAAATTGAATATGATTCCAGAACACTAATAAAAATCATGAAATCCAATGTAATACAGGAAACTTTGTGCTATCCGGCACGGACGGGACCGAGCTGTTGCCGTCCCATCAAAACTGCCGGACAAACCAGCGCTAATGTTGAAACATACAGAGATTTTGAGCTCCATATCTGGCAACAAACCCTGATGCTTAGCAACAGCTTCTAAACAGTCGGCTGTACCTTGCAAGCGTCTCTGTAGCTTAGCAACAGCTTCAACGAGACCTTGCAGAGCCTGACTGGTGGGGGGAAAAAAAGCAACGAAAAGAAAAAAAACCTAACGAAACGGCTCCTGATTTTTGCCGGTACCTCGAGCATTCTGGACAGTTAACCTCCGGATAAACCAAAGTTTCCTGTACAGAAGATTTAAATTTATTCAGTTGCCAAAAGTGGCCTATCAGTTATCTTTTTTGGAGTTGTGGTTTTTTTTTTTTTAACTCTGCTTTTCTGAGGTTGGTATGTATGATACTGATTTTTGAAAGCCTGCCTAACATACTTGTTTGCTCAAATCCTCTGTTTAGTAGTGAGCAGTACAATGCTGTGTTTTTTTCCAATCCTCTTGCTCTTTTGCTCTTGATTGGACTGCCAGGACATGTGCAAGTGGCCCATAACTTAAATGAGTTCTTCTCCATGGGCTCCAGTGCATTGCACTAGCCTTAAATCCTGCTTTTGTTGTCATCTCTTGTCGGAGTGTTGTCTGCAGAAAATATGACCGCAAATAAAGTTTCACAGATCTCCAAAAGAATATACAGGAAACTCTCTTACCGGCACCTAAATAACCGGAAATCTCTCTTAACCGGCGAAATGCAGGAGTAGGTTCAGGTAAGTTTTACTTCATATTAGTGGCCGTGTAACTGGGGTTCCTGGATCTGTGGCCGTGTAACCGGGGTTCCTGCACCTGTTGCCATGCAGCAGGGACGCCTGGAACTGTGGCAGTGTACGGGGCTCTCGTACCTTAGTAAGTATACCTTTCTGTAATCCGGACTTTTTGATGAACCGGCACCACGCCGGTCCCGTCGGTGCTGGATTAAAAAAGAGTTTCCTGTACTTTGCTTTCAAACTTGGATTTGCTTTTGAATAAAAGTCTTAAGACAGCAGTAACATTCGCAATAAAGTCTGAAGGGCGTAATGCCTTCAGGGTTCTAATATAGTTTTGTATTTTTTTATTAGGTACAGCTAGCCGCAATGTTACAAATAAAGGGCTTGCATTCAGACCCAGGACAGCTGGAACGCTTGCAATCGATGCTTGCACAGAAGAACAATGAGATTCAAGCTCTGGTGGTAAAGCTGCGACGCCTAGAGAAAATGGAGGTAAATAAAACTAATTAGTGCTGTATAGTAGTTGACAATTTGGGGCTTGGGCTTGGCCACTCACTATGTACTGCTGCCCCTGTAAAAATAATCAATAATTGGAGGTTTCAAATGTATGGGTAAGGTGCTACTGGGATGCCGAGGTGAAGCAGCAGGACTCCTTCACCAATTCTGCCTTAGTAATAACATGAGGGTGGCAGGTGTGATTAGGAAGCCAGTTGTAATGAAATTTGTGTTTTTAAATCCTGGTGTGTTTTTTATATTTAAAAGAAAAATTGCACAATAAACTTGTGGTCAAGGCCATTGTGGGAACGGAGTATTTTTCTTGTTTTCTTTTCTCCAACCGGGAAAAGTAAGCAGCTTGACGTGTTCTCTGGGTTTTGCCAAAGTGGCCCAGTGTAATTCCGACACTTGTTTTGAAGAAAAGTGCTTGTTGGCCTTGATGGCTCAGTTGAGATTGGGGAATTTCTGGGTACATACTGCACAACTTTATTGTCATGGGTTACAGATAAACCAATGCTCTCCCCACTACACCATTTTCTGTCACTTCACTCATTTATCTGGATTTTATTTTGTCTTTTTTAGATGAATTATGATCCTGGGAATAATCATAATGGAGTTGATGTTTCAGATTTTGGTGATGGACAGTACTACATTGAATTGCTGAAACTGCAAATCGACAATGCTAAGTATGTATCAGATTATATTATGAACAATGATTACAAGCTGTAGCCATGAGTCTGAGAAACGAGTTTCATTAGGAACTAGCTTTAGGTTTGAGCTTCTCCTGCGTATATTGATGGTTCTGCTGGGATTAAGAAAAAGGTTTGACTGAATGTAGATCGCTATGTTACCTTGGTAGTCAATAACCACAACCGGAACACTCAGTCCATTCTACTCGTGTATGGTTATTTGGTAAATATGTGGAGGATCTCTGGCTCTGTCTGCAGGGAAGTTACAAAAGTTATGTACATTTGGTTACTAAACATTTTGGTATAGTTGTGCTCCACACTGGCATCAAATCTATTTGGATATTTTTCTTGCACTCCAGTTTTGTCCTCTAATAGATTCCCTCACGGGTATAGTTCCATACACATCAGACACCTGCTGGCGCATCACTCAAGTGGCCATTATTCATGTGTAAGCCTCAACAGTGAGTACCGGCCAGCTATAGAACCTTGGAGGACATCACAGCTGAGCCTGATGCTGTCCTTACTTGGAGATTGCATCGGTCCAATTTTATTTTGCACTATTTCAGTAAGTTCCTGTTTGTAGATGGAAGTTGAACAACAAAGGAAGATTAATGGTAGATTACTTACCATAGTTAGTCTTTCTTCCTTGTTCTTAAAATGTATTCAGTCTCAACATAAAAAGCAGCCTTGCAGCCTGACAGTTGAATAACTACTTATTTTCATTTAGAGGCTTAATTGCATTGAAAAGAAGGAAGACCATAACTACAACAGATAATCGAGCACTAACTCTTGTTATGACTGGATGTGGCATTTTAAATGTCCGCAGGCCTACTTATATTTCCACCTACAGGAAACTTTGAGTTATCCGGAGGCGAGCCGTCCGGCAAGCTCGAGCCACCGGCAAAAATCAGGAGCCGTTTTTTATTCGTTTCGTTTCTTTGCTTTTTTTCCCCCCCAGTCAAGCACTGCAAGGTCTGTAGCTATAGCAACAGCTTCAGCTACAGACGCTTGCAGCTGCAGCCAAGTGTTTTGAAGCTGTTGCTAAGCAACAGTGTTTGTTGTCAGATACGGAGATTAAAATCTCCGTATCTTTCAACATTAACTCTGGAGTGTCCGGCAGTTTTGAGGGAACGGCAGCAGCTCGGTCCCATTGGTGCCGGATAGCACAAAGTTTCCTGTACTTCCAACTGTAACCCATTTCTTCAACTCTTCCTCTCCCTCTGTTATATAACATTTACCATGTGTAACTATTGAACTGTTACTCCAGTTAATTTGGATACTGACAGGAATTGGTAAGTTAGGAGTAAAAGTAACTTTAAAAAAAACATTTGACGAGTAACTGTTGTAGAATATACTTTTAATCTTAGCTAAATTAAAACTATTTTTGAATCAACATATTAATGGTCACTCGCTGTGATTATAATATAACTTTGCTTTACATTAGGAAAGAAAATAAGACAGTGAATGATGAGCTCTCTTTGCAACGCATGAAGGCTCTTGCAGAGAGCCAACGTGTTTTAGAAGTTGAACGTAAATTTTATGCCAATGCGAGACAGCTGAAACAATATCAGAATGAAAACATGAAGCTTCGAGTCAAACTGGATGAGCTAAGGCTTAAATATGAACCTGAAGGTATTTGTTAACTTAGGAATTCATCTGAGTTTAGAAAACCCAGCAGCATTTGCTTATTCCAACTATTTGTGTGGGGTTGCATTGTGTGGGTTTTTGACTTAAAGTTGCCAGTGCATCATCCTTCTGCATGGCAGAAGAAGGAAAGGTACAGTTGATTTGCCATAAATTTCTTCGACTGTTCAGCTGATGGCAGATGGATGTCTGTGGGATGCTGCAGCCCTATTTAATTATTTTAAACTGCCAATAAGACTGACATTTTGGCTTTAAATCTTCTGAACTGGTTCAGTGCCAATTCCTGACAGCTTGGAAATAGTAGCATCTTTTCTTTTCTATATCTGTAACTGTTTAGCATTCTGCAGATAACAGTAAAACGTTGTTTTATTGCACAATGCAAAAGATTTTACCTTGCTTATTTAGCACCCAGTGCATACCAGCCTCAAAGATGTTAAGATGACAAATAATCCTAGATTATAATTTCTTAAATTGGAGCTGTAAACCTTGAATCCATATTAATTTAAAGATTTTGTGTTAAAATGCAGCCTTTATGTTACCAGTAGGGGTTCTGCAACATTTATAAATAAATGAGTCATATTCCCCTGGAGCCATTGTCTTTCAATGGTTGAGTAATGTTTATACTTTGCAATCACACCTTGTGTTTTTTATGCAAGCAAGCTACCATTCAATTAAGTACACTTTTTAATAACTGGATACTGAATCCTGCTTTTGTACCTACCAGCAATGTGTTAAATGCAGTAGAAATCTGTTGCCGATGGTTACATCTGACTTGCAATTGTAACATAAATGCAAGGAAGTTCATTCTCTGCCAGAAAAAAAGTGATATACAGGAAACTTTGTGCTATCCGGCACCCACGGGACCGAGCTGCTGCCGTTGCCTCAAAACTGCCGTACTCTCCAGAGTTAATGTTGAGAGATACGGAGATTCTTATCTCCATATTTGACAACAAACACTGTTGCTTAGCAACAGCTTCTAAACACTCAGGTGTGGCCTGCAAGCTCTAGCTGAAGCTGTTGCTATAGCTACAGACCTTGCACAGCTTGACTGTTCAAACAAAGCAAAAAAAACAAGCAAAAAGAATAAAAAACGGCTGCTGATTTTTGCCGGTGGCTCCAGATTGCCGGATAGCTCACCTCCGGATAGCACAAAGTTTCCTGTAGTAGTAAATATAGATCACAGGTGTGTGTGTTCAACTTTATCTCAAGGGTACAAGGTCAATTGAAATTTTCAACACTGAGATTGATAGATTATTGTTAGATAAGCATATCAAGGGATATGTAACAAAACCTCCAAGTTCACCTCCAAGTCTCACACCATCCTGTCTTGGAAATATATCGCCGTTCCTTCAGCGTCGCTGGGTCAAAATCCTGGAACTCCCTAACGGTACTGTGGGAGTACCTTCACCGCACGGACTACAGAGGTTCAAGGCGGCGGCTCACCACCATCTCGAGGGCAATTAAGGGTGGGCAATAAATGCTAGCCTTGCCAGTGACTCCCACATCCTGTGAATGAATTAAATAAAAAAGTACAGTTGAGGGGAGGGATACTTCTACAACTGTCTTGCCCTTGTGGATGGTATAGTACCAAACTGATAGAGGGTCACTGTCCCATTGATTTCTTTTCTCCATTTACATGACCTATTAATTTCTATGTGGAGGTTGAACTACTGTACATTCAAGAATGCTCTTTCAAAAGAGCCAGCACAGGCAAGATGGACCAAATGGCAGTCTCCTGTGCTGTATCATTCTGTGATTCTAATGAGCAAGACCAGTAACTCGGATAGCTAACTAGCCCTCTCCCCTTTTATTAAGAGTGATTTTTGTGCAACTCTTCCCTGCATGCTGTAAACATCAAAAAATGTGAAGCTGTTCACTGACTGTATACCTGACTTTCTCTTTTTCCCCCCTCCCACTTCCCAAGCCAATATAGCAGGTTTTATAGTAGTAACTGCAGGGTTATTACATGAATATAAGACTGCATATGCTTAACTTTTTTAAGTTGTGGTTTGCAAATTTTAAATTCCAGAAGTTAACAACCGGTCACAGAACTGCAAGAAGGAGAGACTCCCAGTTGAAGTACCCGAAGAAGCTCATCTAGCATCCAGCAAGGCCCCTGCTATTGAAGCTACTCTCTCATCTGATAAAGTGGCTGAAACCAGAAAGAGACAGACTGATGTGCTGCCTAATGAGATTGCGGCTCCATGCTGTGAACCAGTCATTCTAGCGGTGCCAACCTCTGGATCCCTACCTGCCATTGCCATACCAGAGCTGGAACCTGCCTGTAAACAGCCTCCTTCTAAAGAAGGCAAGCGGGTGCGGATCATGCAAGATGCAAGTGATGTACAAGTTCTCTCTGAACGGGGAAACACTGAAGTCTCCAGGCCATCTCCCTCCCCAAGGTCAGTGCCTCGTTTTCAGCTTTTGCCCAACATTCCTTGCTGGCCTGCTGCACTCCTCATCTACTGCATGAACTGCGCTCTGTGCTTCGTTCTTGGCTTCTTTGGTTTTATTTTCACCATTCTCCCTGCCTTGCCAAAGTTTGGACTCTCAAAATTGTGTAACAAGACTAGAGTTTTTTTAATGAAGAGACAGACCTAGGTAGTGTGCAGTTTTAAAAAAAAATCCTAACTTGCCCTGCTGCAAACCTGCATTTTTGGAATGGAAATTCTTTGGCTATTATGATCTTGTTTATCCAGAACATGCATTTATTCTGTTGGTTATAACTTTAATAAAAAAAAAAAAAAAAAAAAAAAAAATTGCTGCAAATGCAAACGAATTTTATTTTCCTTTCCATTTCCTTCTGTATGTGCTCAGCTTTTCTCTGTATTTCCTTTGAAAGTGCTTGAAATACTACGTGTGTAAAGAAGTGGACTGAAACCAGTGTCATACAAAATTGTCAACATCTGCCTAATTCATTTACCTATCTATTTGTTTAAATTTACAAATTGTGTTCTGATTTTAGAATACTACACTTCCCCAGCTCTGTATGTTAAAAGACATAGTCAACACTTGGTTCGCACTGATCAATTTCCATTTTGGCCTGCTTTTCAATTTTGTGTTCTTCCTTCCCCTGCAACCTAACTGTTTGGTTTCCCTGCTATTTCCATAGCCACCAAAACAGCCAGGTGATTGGTTCCCTGTCTTTTGCCAGTGCAGTTCCTGACCTAGCCAATAGGTGAGATACTATAACATCACTTGACAGTCTGTCACAATCCGGAGCTCACAGGAAGAAAGCGCTATTGCAGAAGTCTGTTCAATGCATTGATGCATCCTCTTATTTCATCACATTTTCTTGTCTAAGGATCCTGCACTCTACAATTTGGTGGTCATGAATGGTCTGCACAGCGTGGTTTGAAACGGAGTGCTTCTAAACAGAGTGTAAACATTGGGAATTTGGAGAGAGTGAGAATTTGATGCAGAAGGGGAAGGAGGTGCTGCTTTTTGCCTCCAATACTTGTGGTTTGTGCTACAGGTAAATATTAAATTTAATCTACTGTAAATTAAGCTAGATCAAGTAATTATTTAAAAAGCTAAACTTTAAGCTAAGTTAATTAAATATACATAAACTTTAATTAATTAAATGAAACAAAGTTACATAGGGATGGCAGTGCAGGTGGTGTGCTGCACGTGGGAGTTTGTGGAGAGCATCACAATCCTGGACCACCACGTCTGCATCTCGAGGAACTTCCGCTCCGAGTTGTTGAGCTGGAGTTTGCGGGGCATCAGGGAGGGGGAGAGTTACCTGGGCACTTTGATCCAGGATACAGTCACACCCCTTAGGTAAGGTAGTCGTACAAGTCTGGTTAGTGGTCGGTGACGGGAGGTTGTGACTGATTCAGGCAGGTAAGGGGACCCTAGGTGCAGTGCTGGAGGAGCCTCAGCCTTTGCCCTTATCCAACAGGTGTGAGGTTCTTGCTGCCTGTGTGAATAAGGGCAAAGTTTGTAGCGTGGATGAACAAACTGACCACGGCACTGGTACAGGAGGCCATTCAAGTAGGTGGGGGGGGGGGGGGAGGGAGGAGTGGAAAGGAATGTTGTAGTGGTAGGGGACAGTATAGTAATACAATAGTAATTATGGGGACTTTAATTTTCGCATAGACTGAGCAAACCAAATTTGCAGTAATAGTGCAGAGGACGCGTTCATGGAATGCATTCAAGATAGTTTTCTAGATCAGTATGTCGAAGAACCAACTAGGGAACAGGCTATTTTGATCTAGCATTGTGCCATGAATCGGGTTCATTAATACCCTTGTAGTAAAGGAGCCTCTAGGGACCAGTGATCATAATATGATATTATTTTATGTTGAGTTTGAGAGTGATTTAGTTAAGTCCGAAACTAGGGTCTTCAAACTGAAAAGGCAAACTACATGGGTATGAGAGGCGAGTTGGCTAAGGTAGGTTGGGAAACTAGATTAAAAGATATGATGGAATGGCAAACATTTAAAGAAATAATTCATAATTCACAATGAATATACATTCCCTTATGGAATTAAAAAACCCACGGGGAAAATGGTCCAACCGTGGCTAACAAGAGAAGTAAAAGATAATATTAGACTAAAGGAGGAAGCTTATAATGTTGCCAAAAAGAATAGTAAGCCTGAGGATTAGGAGGATTTTAGAATTCAGCAAAGGAGGACCAAGAAAGAGAAAAATAAATGAGAATAAACTAGCAAGAGACATAAAAACAGATTGTAAAAGCTTCTATAGCTATGTAAAAAGGAAGAGATTAGCGAAGGTAAATGTGGGTCCCTTACAGGCAGAGAGGGGAGAAATTATAATCCGCAATAAGGAAGTGAGTGGCAGAGACATTAAACAAATATTTTGTATCTGGCTTCGCGGAAGAAGACACAAACAACTTTCCGGAAACAGTGGGGAGCCAAGAGTCCAGCATGAATAAGGAAATTAAAGAAATTAGTATTAGTAAAGAAATAGTACTGGAGAAAGTAATAGGACAAAAAGCTGACAAATCCCCTGGACCTAGATCCTAGAGTTTTAAAAGAGGTGGCTACAGAGATAGTGGATGCATTGATTTTGATCTTCTAGAATGGTCCCCGCGGATTGGAATGTAGCAAATGTAACGTCACTATTCAAGAAAGAAGATAGCGAGAAAACCAGGAACTATAGACCAGTTAGCCTGACATCAGTAGGGAAAATGCTAGAATCTATTATTAGGGACATGGTAACAGAGCACTTAAATCATAATATGATCAGGCAGAACCAACACTGATTTATGAAAGGGCAATTGTGTTTGACAAATCTAGGAGTTTTTTGAGGTAACTAGCAGGATAGATAAGGGGGAAACTAGTGGATGTAATGTATTTGGATTTTTAGAAAGCACTTGATAAGATGCCGCACAAGAAGTTATTACACAAAATTAGGGCTTGTGATTGCTGATAATATATTAGCATGGATTGAGGATTGGTTAACAGGAAAGAGAGTAGGAATAAATGGGTCATTTTCAGGTTGGCAGGCTGTAACTAGTGGGGTACTACAGGAAACTTTGTGCTATCCGGAGGTGAGCTATCCGGCAATCTGGAGCCACCGGCAAAAATCAGCAGCCGTTTTTTATTCTTTTTGGTTTTTTTTGCTTTGTTTGAACAGTCAAGCTGTGCCAGGTCTGTAGCTATAGCAACAGCTTCAGCTACAGAGCTTTAGTGCCACACCTGAGTGTTTCGAAGCTGTTGCTAAGCAACAGTGTTTGTTGTCAAATACGGAGATAAGAATCTCCGTATCTCTCAACATTAACTCTGGAGAGTACGGAAGTTTTGAGGCAACGGCAGCAGCTCGGTCCCGTGGGTGCCGGATAGCACAAAGTTTCCTGTATAAGGATCAGTGCTTGGGCCTCAGCTATTTACAATCTGTATCAATGACTTGGATGAGGGGACCGAGTGTAATGTATCCACGTTTGCTGATGATACAAAGCTAGGTGGGAAGGTAAGCTGTGAGGAGAACACAAAGAACCTGCAAAGGGATATAGACAGGTTAGGTGAGTGGGCAAGGAGGTGGCAGATGGAGTATAATGTGGGGAAATGTGAGGTTATTCACTTTGGCAGGAAGAATAGAAAAATAGAATATTTTTTAAATGTTGGTGTTCAGAGGGATTTGGGTGTCCTTGTACACAACACAAAATTAACATGCAGGTACAGTAAGCAATTAGGAAGGCAAATGGCATGTTGGCTTTATTGCAAGGGGCTTGGAGTACAAGAGTAAGGAAGTCTTGCTGCAATTGTACAGGGCTTTGGTGAGACCACACCTGGAGTACTGTGCAGTTTTGGTCTCCGTATCTAAGGAGGAATGTACTTGCCTTTGAGGGGGTGCAATGAAGGTTCACTAGATTGATTCCTGGGATGAGTGAGTTGTCCTACGAGGAGAGATTGAGTAGAATGGGCCGATAGTCTCTGGAGTTTCGAAGAACAAGAGGTGATCTCGCTGAAAGATAAAAGTCTTACAGGGCTTGACAGCAAAAATGCTGACAGGATGTTTCCCCTGGCTGGGGAATCTAGAACTGGGAGTCAGTCTTGGGATAAGGGGCCGGCCATTTAGGACTGAGATGAGAAGGAATTTCTTACTCAGGGTTGTGAATCTTTGGAATTCTGTACCCAGGTGGCTGTGGAGGCTCAGTCGTTGAGTATATTCGAGACAGATCGATAGATTTTTGGATATTAAGGGATATGGGGATAGTGTGGGAAGCTGGAGTTGAGGTAGAAGATCAGCCATGGCCTACTCTTGCTCCTAGTTCTTGTGTTGTTATGTTATTCAAGTGGCATATAATCTACACGTAATTTGAAGTTGCTTATTTTAAATTATCTGATAATTTAAATTGTTGGAGCACTAAATGTTTACTTTGCTGTATTTGCTTAATTCAAATTGCTGGGTAATTTGATTTTTTTGGTACAAAAGTGCTTTGAATTATCAGGAGTAGACTAACTTTGCATGAAGTTGATATCAGCTTGACTTAACTATACCACTAATATTCAAGCAAAATCATTGCATTGTGCACAATTTCATTATTTTGATAGAGGAACTATTTTTAAAGTGCGCACTTTGAATGTATTCTTCTTGCAATGGCGACCTTTCTGCAAACTTACTTTTTGTCCTTTGTGTCTTTTCTCCTACCTTAAACAACTTTAGATCCGTACTGTCTCCAACGGGCTAAACGGGCACTTCAAAATATAGCTCATCTGATAAAAGACTGCTTCCTCAATAAAATTCTCGCTCAATCACTAAAATGCTATGTGAACTGCGAGAAATTCTGTATGTAACCTGGTGTTTCTGTTCTGTACATGGACAGCAATTCTCAAGAGTTCAGAGACTCTTTTTGTGTATATTTTCTCCCTCTTTCAGACCCCTTCACACACACTCTCCTACCCCCTCTTTTTTTCTCGCGTGCTCTCTCTCTCTCTCCTCCTCGTCCCCCACCCCCTTTCCCCCTCTCAAAATTTAGATCACTGGTAAGTGCTGTCCTTTTTATCTTATCACGCACAATGCTAAGAAGTTGTACGTCATTAAGAATCGGCAACTTTGCCAGCAATGCCGACTTCCTGAGAACAGTATCAAGGCAATTATTTTTAATTCCAATATTTTGTAGCATTTTCTTTAGAAGGAATGTGGCTCTTTTTTAGCTTACCAAACCTGGTCTGGAGTGCATACAGCTAGCTGCATTGGAATAATTCAGCCTGTGATCTAGCAATACATTTTTTTACGCTGGGTAGCTGTTGCCTTACTGCCAACTTCACTGAGCAGTTTCTTAGTAGAAACAGCCCAACATGGGTTATGTTATCCAGATTACGGAGTTAAAAAGATATGGTCGTCTCTGAAATAGAACACATCATATTGATCTGCTAAATATTGTCTTATTTTTATGGAAGTGGTCAGTATTTTATACCCCAGTACTCTGGATTATATACATAGCTTGAAGTCCGTTCTGGGGGAAGGGGTGAGGAGGAACAGAATGAGGTCAAGGAGGGGGAATTGCTCCCGCCCATGTGTTTAAAGTTTGCAATGCATTATGACACTCAAGGTCTTCAACAAAAGTAGGTAGTAATGCTGCATCTTGTATACCATAGACATAGATTTGCAACCACAAAATCGACAGACTAATAGAAAAATCATTTTTCAGTCTACAAATCGTGCAAGTTCTGACGGACGGACAAGTATGATGCTAACAATCCCAACTTCCTGCAATGGCGTGGCTAAGATAATGAAATGGTCCTGCATAAACCATAGCCTGCTGTGCTTCTATATTCTTAGTGAACTGGTGCTGGGAAGTGGTTCACGTTCAAAGTCTTTGTGACAATGTGATCCAATGATCATCAGGAATCAAGGCTGCCTCCCCTCTCTTCGCTCTCGCTCTCTCCAATACAATTGCCTTGAGGGTTATTAAGTCTTTTCACTACAAACACTTTCTGTCCAGAGATCGTCGCAGTGTTCGTGTGATATCTATTTCAACTTAAGTGATGTATATGATTCATCACGCAGTGTCTGTTCCAGCCCTATTTCTTTAAGTTAAGCCAAACTAAGATGCTCAACGATAAGAGTATCTAATTTAAAATCTGCAACTTGTGTTTTCTCTCTAGTCAGCACAAAAGGCAGGAACAACTAAACTGAAATGTAACATTTTTATTGAGACGATCAAATCATAGATTCAAAAGTACAAAGTGCGACCAAAATATTTTATGTACGAAAGCTCTTCATAAACATTATAATGAACGCTTTGCACCGAGGTTAATTGTGATTGTCTCGCTGATTTTAGACCAAAACTAGGGAGGTCAGACTGTGTCTGGTAAATTCAAGTAAAGGGTGGAGACTGAGTTGAGATTTTTGATGTATGGATAGTCAGTTGATTAACCAAAGCCTATACAATGAAACCCTGTACACCTTGCATGAATTTCCAAAGTGTCAGCCGTGACTCTGGGTAGCACTCTCGCTTCCGAGTCAGAAGGTTGTGGGTTCAAGTCCCACTCCAGAGACTTGAGCACAAAATATAGGCTGACACTCCAGTGCAGTACTGAGGGAGTTACTTTTAATTCAAATATTTTGTAGCATTTTGTCGGATGTGCCATCATTCGGACAAGACGTTAAACCGAGGCCCTGGCGGATCTCGGGTGGATGTAAAAGATCCCGTGGCACTATTTTGAACAGCAGTGGAGGTATCCCCGGTGTCGTGGCCAATATTTATCCCTCAATCAACATCACTGAAGATTATCTGGTCATTATCACACTGCTGTTTGTGGGAGCTTGGTGTGCGCAAATTAGCTGCCGCTTTTCCTACATTGGGCTTTGGAACGTCTGGTGGTCGTGAAAGGCGCTACATGACTGACTGACAATGATTTCAAAGCACCAGAAATGAAGGATTGCAGATATGTCTTGGCATGCAACAAACCAGTGCGACCAGGCTTGGAAAGCCACTGCTACCACCTTTCCTCCTCGTGGTTCACACGCACAGATCTACCAGTGAATCAAAACTTGTGTTCCCTTCCACAGTCCTGCCACACCAGAAAATATGCCACATGCCACCAAACACCAGCAGCCAAAACTCCAGATTATTCCCAGTGCTACTAAATCTGCAGGTCCACACCTGGTGCAGCTGAATACCACTCCCACCCCCTGCCCAATACTGCTAAATACCAGATGTCAATGTCCAAGTGCAACATTTTTCATACTATTCTCGCCTGAATTAAGTTTTAAAACTAACTGGTAAAGGATTTTTTAAAAATGCAATCATAATGAAAGGTCCAATGTTATCCTGTGCATGGCATGAACACCCCCAATTGTTGTAAGAAATGTATCCTCCAACTCGCCATGAACACCATGGGAGATTTATTGGTGTTGTATGACTTCTCCGATGATCTTAAGGACTTCCACTTTTTACGTTTTGTGGAATATCTCTAATGGTGAGAACATTGCCAGCAAGGATAAAAGGTAAAATATTCAAATTAGAGGAGGAGTGAAAAAGGCCAAGGAAGAGAGGCGGCGGGGGGCGGGCGGAGAGAAGAGAGAGGATAATGAGAAAACCCAGGGAGGGAGGGTTATTTGCAAATGAGAGAAAGCCAATGAACAGAAAGAGAACTTGTTGAGTGAAGTGCAGACAACCTTGAAAAAGAAGCAAATGGAAGTGGGAGAGTTGGAGAGTGAGAAAACCAAGTTAAAGGAGAAGAGGAAGAAAACTGAGACAGCTAAGGAAGGGAGTTGTGAAACTATAGTTGATGGATTGAAAGGAAGTGAATAGACATGGTGAAGGGGCAGCAAGGCAAAGGACAGTGAATGTGTTATTTGGTTGGAGAAGGGAAGGAGCAAGAGATCCCAGTTTCAGAACAATTATAAAGTGCAAACATTAGGCTTGGTTCAATTTTTTTTTCCCTTTATCTGTATCAGTGGAGCACAAGAAATGACTACGGAAGCTTTATTTGTTAAAGAATTGCATTGTTAGATATTGGTAAGTCACACTAATGCCGCATGTGTTGCTTTTCTAAAATGAAGGTTGGTTGGGACCGAGAACAAGTTTTATGGTGCAAGCGACCTTTGTTACACTTACCTGGGAGTATTTAGATATTAATATTTTACTTTTTCATGTCCGAACAACTCATAGAATTACTTTTTTTTTAATGTACTGACCACTACAGTGGATGGTCATTGAAATTTCAGCACAAAGCAGACTATTTGACCCACTGTGCCTGATCTAGCACTAGCTTCTTAATGGAGGGGTCTCTTCTGATCCCACTGCTCTGCACTTTTTCCTTCATGTTTATCGAATTCTTTCAAATATATATGCACTAATGACCCTTACTTAGCTGAACACAAAAAATACATCAGAAACACTTATTAAATTACAAATCGAGCGAGTGAACTCCTACAAAACACATTGCCAGCCCAGCAGTGCATTACGTAAAATAGCATGGTGTTAATTCCGAACAAATTTGCATTGGGTGAAATCCTGGCGTTACAATAGCTTTTGAAATAGATGTTCTAGATACCAATGTACTGCAGCTCTCAGTTTGACTATCACTTGTGCATAATGGGTCCGACATTAATGTTGCACCGATAAAGTATCTTCTATGATGCCACTTGATACGCTACTACCATTCTTCCAGTAAATCTCCTTGCATTATTTGTAGCATACTGAGCCACTGTAGCTTCCACTGTAACTGGTTTGACTTCCTAGCACGGTCAGGCCACAGAACCATTGTGTGGGAAATCAGGCGTTCTGAATGGGTGAAAAATCTACCCAAAGTGGTGTTGTGTTGTGCTGAAGGTGACTTAGTGTGCTCATTTTCTACTCGAGATTTATAAGACATTTTAACTTTCATATTCAAAAGGCAATTGGATATATGCTTGGGGGGTGGGGGGGGAGGGGAGAATTTGTAGGGAAAGAGTGGGAGAATGGGAATTAGTGGATAGCTCTTTCAAAAGAGCTGGCACAGGCACGATGGGCTGAATGGCCTCCTGTGCTGTCAGATTCTGATTTGAATTGTTTCCTCCCCATGTCTCTAGTTGGGTGAGAACTAGTGTATAGATATTATTACTACAAGTTCCAGCAATGCTGCTTCCTAGTTCTGTCACCAGTGATCCAAGAATGAAGCCTAATTTTCCAGGTGGTTACGACCTAGGTTTGTAAACTGTTCCCAAGTGCAAATGCCAGCTGGAACTGGGATTTCCCGATTTGGATACAAGTCCATCACTGGGTTGTTTATGGTTTAATGTGGCCATTGATGAAATGTGCACGGCACTAAGACATGACACTGGTTCAGTTCAATTCTTGTTAATATTAACCCTCTGAGTACTCGGTGATCCGTTCTGCTTTTCAGCTGTTATGGAAGATGTAGGATGAGTGTCCGGAGCAACAGCAAGTTTAAGATCCAAAAATGCATTTGTAAATTGTACCGTTTTAGGTTTGAAATTCCATTATAGTACTCAAAGGATTAATTTGTCAACATGACATAAGATGGTTTTTATTATTGGTTTGAGAGATTTTTTTTTTGTACATCTTAAAATCTGTGCTCTTTAGTTGTAAGCCCTATATTTGTGGACTTTTAAGTGAGTCGTTTTAGTTAAATATTTTTTGAATGCAAGTATTTGATTTATAGACTGCTGTAATTTCATGAAAAGCAAACTCTTGTACTTGGAAAAACAAGGTTATATAGTTAAGGTGCATGACTGCGAGAAACTGGAACAGCCAATTGCTGCAACTGGTAAGTCCTTCAGAAGTGTGTGTGTGTGTGTGTGTAATAGAGGGAGAGAATCCCACTTTACCTGCAGTGGGGCTGTCACCTGTTGCAAAAGCTGACCTTATCATTGGTCTGGGAAATGCTGTTCATGCTGCTGTCAAAATCACATTCTGCTTGTGATGAGTGATGACTTGTGTTGGATATTGCAGCATTTTTTTAATTGGTTCATGCATCTATACAAAAGGGACTACACAGACAGTGGGACACAGTGAGTGCATTGTCCCCATGCTTTATATTGCTACTTTATTGTACATTTTTTAAATATCTTGAGGGCTTTTTCCTTTTATATGTGCAGAAAAGTTATTGAACTACAGGAAACTTTGTGCTATCCGGAGGTGAGCTATCCGGCAATCTGGAGCCACCGGCAAAAATCAGCAGCTGTTTTTTATTCTTTTTGTTTGTTTTTTTTTGCTTTGTTTGAACAGTCAAGCTGTGCAAGGTCTGTAGCTATAGCAACAGCTTCAGCTACAGAGCTTTAGGGCCACACCCGAGTGTTTAGAAGCTGTTGCTAAGCAAGAGTGTTTGTTGTCAAATACGGAGATAAGAATCTCCGTATCTCTCAACATTAACTCTGGAGAGTACGGCACTTTTTGGGCAACGGCAGCAGCTCGGTCCCGTGGGTGCCGGATAGCACAAAGTTTCCTGTAGTATGTTTTTCCTGTGTACATGGGGATATTTGATACAATATTACACTAACTATTTTTGCCAACAGTGATTTTATTCTCAGTCCTTGCAACAAAATGTTAAATTTTGTAGCAAATGTTATTTTTTTACTCTATTGATAAACTTTACCCAGAAAAAAGAGGGCGAGACTAGTAACTGTTTCAATGTGATAAAATTCTACAGCTTGTTTCCCAGACTGGGCCCATTACACACTCTAGGAAGGATACTGAGGCAATAGAGAGGGTACAGTGCAGTTTCACTGAGATGCTACCTGGCATGAGAAATTTAAAAAAAACTTGGAAAAATTGGGGCAGTTTTCATTAGACCAGAGGAAATTATGGAGTGATTTGAAAGAGTTATTTAAAATGATGACTGGATGGGACAGACTAGATAAACATTTCCAGTGATTGAGGGGTCTACAGCAAAGGGACATCAATATAAACTCAAATTTAAGACCGTGAGCAGGTGAAACCTTTTTTTTTTTACAGTGAGTTAAGAGGCTACTGGAGTTGGTCATTGAAGCAGAGACCATGCCAACATTTAAGAGTAGGTTAGATAGTTGAAAGAAAATGGGATAAAGGGATATGTGGACATGGCAGGCAAATGGCATTAGGACTACTGTTCGTGTGGAGGATAAACACCAACCTAGACTGGTTGGCCTGAATAGCTGGTTTGTGTTGTAATTTCTATGTAATTATAATGTCCTCCGTCTGTTTAGTGCTTGGGTTATAGGGCTAGATTGAATGCCAGGTTACACTCCAGTTGAATGTTGAATCATGAAATTACCGCAGATCTATGAATTGGGATTGCTTTTCTAAATCATTGATACACTGTCCTTATCTGTATCATGATTAACAATTTCTATAAAGATTGTCTTTAAAGCTTTTGTAGACTGGTTCTGAGATTTATCCAGGGTGTTTCCTGTATTTGTAAATTTAAGCACTTTCTCTCACTTAATCGAAAACCATCCAAACATATTCCCAAATGTTGTGGATTTTGGTCTCGGTTGTTGGATAATTATTGAGGCCAAAATTATATCATCCCCTGCTCCTATTAGCTATTTCTGAATTGGTGCTGGATAAATCTCTCTGATTTTGCTATCTGTATCATGTTTGATCCGTTAAAACGGAAGATTGTTTGAATACTCTGCCTGTAGGGTATCCAGGGCTGATGTGAAGGTACAAAAGCCAGATGAGGAGGACGTGAATGAAGAAGCAGAAGAGCAGATGCCGAGGAATAAAATTAAACGGCAGAAGTTGCACCCGGTCATCCACGTGTCCTCTCGGCCCACTGTTGAATCACAGTGTGCCCAACAGTGAACAAAATTAACATGCATCTTTCTGCTGTTGAAGATTTAAGTGTCCCTTTGAGTGTTTATCTTGGGACATGTGTAAGTAAGTCGGGACATGTATAATATTACAAGCCATCACTTTGAGACATGCAAGATTTTTGTTGCATCAGGTGCTCAAATTAAACTTAATGTGCATCTCTATGTGGTATTATACGTGGGAGGTGCTGGTGTGGTACATTTCTGTTTGGCAGCGTGTTAAATCTTGCAGTTTTATGTCTCTGATTTTATGGGGGTAAAGGAAGAGTGTTCTTCAGTATTCAGCTGATGTGCTTCTAAGCCCTTCAGCACATAGAAGCTTCCATTTCACCTCCTATGATGGAGAGGATGACGAAACTAAAAAAAATACCAAAAAAATTGCACAGCTAGTCTTTTGCCAGAAATGCTGAGTGCCATAAAACTCATGCAGGCCTGTTGGAACTTTGGAGCCCTAATTTATTATGGCTTTCTCCTAGAGATTAACAACTTCAAATAAGTTAATGTCAAATGTGATGAAGTGTATGTGCTCCTGTTTTGCTGAAGTTGAGCAATGCTTATTCCATGGCTCCTCTTTTTTCCATCTTTGACCGTGCAGTCCAAAAATGTACCACTGATATATAACTGTATTGTTCACAATTAAATGTTAAAAGTAAGTCACTTGGCAAGGGTACTCTGGCCTTCGTGAGGTTTTTTTTGTTCTTTACATATGCAATCCCCATCTGTTTGATCCGCTGCAGTGTAGACTATGATATGGTGAAAGGGTGTACAGATGTCCTTTTCCCCCAGTGACTGCATATACTTCTGTTGGATATCAGGAAGTGCAGCCCAGAATAGTTTACACCATGCTATTGTCTGGCAGCGTCAATGCAAACTCGTGATGTGAAAGAGAGTTGCATTTACATAGTGTTTTGTATCTCTCCAAACCGCCCCAAAGTATCCAATGAATTACTTCAAAGTTCAGTGACTGTTATGGGGGCAAGCATTTGTGTCCCAAGATTTCCCCCCCCCCCGCCAACCCTCCAGCACCACAGGAAAAACTGTATATTCCTAGAATACCTCGAGCGACTGCAAAGGTTCAGTACCTTCTCATCATACAGGAAAACTGGCCAAGTTATGCTACCACATAGAACTTTATTGTGGCCTGGCTCAAGTGTTGCACAGGCATAGACCTGGGAACTGGTGCCTGCCTATCCATCTTCTTGGTCTGCAAAGGTGGCAGGAGGTTTGGAGGGGGTAGTAAAGAGGAGTGTTGAGTATCCTGTGTTCTTTAAACTTTTATTAGAACAATATCATGGCATGCCTAGATTGAACGAGTTACAAAGTCAAAAAGCATTAATGTGTTTATAGCATCATAGCCTTTATAATCTACACATTTTATGTTTTATAGTACTGTTGTGCATAATAAAGGAGTGCAATAACCATTTGAATGTCATCCGATGCTGGTCTGAACAAGTAACAAAACAGGAATGTGAGCTGGACTACAACCTAATCTTTGTGTTAACAATCACAAACCAACTCTAGCTTTGCTACAAACAATTTGCCATCCTTTGGAAAAAGGAAATTAAATTGTAACCCTACATTTGCCGCTGCAGTATTCAGCTCCTGTAGTGTTTGAATTTTTGTCTTTACCCTCTACTTTTATTTCTGTTCCCTATGACCTAACTGCCTAAATTTGTCGTTCAAGGTTTGTGTATATTGGTAACTCGTCAGCGTATTTTAATCGACATAAAAATGGAAATAAAATTTGAATTCTTAATCCCATTTTGTTTTTCTGGTTCTTTTTGCAGAGGGGGTTAATGTTCTTTTGCTCGTCCATTAAACAATATTGAGGGAAATGCCATTCTGTTTTGGGGGGTGATCTTATTCCTTCAGTATTAGATGCAATTATGACTCATCAGACTGCATTTTCCCATTGTTCCTGGTCCTACACACATATACATGTGATGAACTACTTTTATTAAAAAATGTTACATTTATTGCACTAACAACCCTCAGCACAAAAAATTAATTTACAAAAAATTGGAGGTCAGTGCTGTCCATTGTTTCAATAAAGTATAATGGTTTTTAAAATAATTTTCACTGTTCACTTAAACTGTAAACTATTCATTACAATTATAAATATGCACCTTCTAAACTGGGGTTGTATCATTTAGAGCTGTACAACACTGATGAAATACTGGTGGTTACAGGTCTACATTGGTGGTGATGGTGGGAGCAATTTGAGATAATCAAATCAAATCAACTTTTATTGTCATTGTTAGTACACAAGTGCAGTACAACGAAATGTAGGCTTGCAGCTCCCCAGAGTGTACATTTAGATGAAGACATTTAAACATTCAACATACATTTGGCTTGTAGTATATTAACATAACCATAATAAAGTGCATTGGCAGATGTGCAGGCTTTAGAGTTTATTTGTGGAGTTCAGTAGGATGACAGCCCTGGGAAAGAAGCTGTTCCTAAATCTGGTCGTACGGGTGCGAATGCATCTGTAGCGTCTCCCAGATGGCAGGAGGGCGAACAGACTGTGGCTGGGGTGGGTAGGGTCTTTGATGATGGACCGTGACCTCCGTAGACAGCGTTTCTGGTATATGTGCTCTATGGTCGGTAGCTGGGTGCCGGTAATGCGTTGGGCAGTTTTCACTACCCGCTGCAGGGCTTTCCGGTCAAAGTAGCTACAGCTGCCATACCATACTGTGATACAGTTTGTCAGGATGCTCTCTATTGTGCAGCGGTAAAAATTAGAGAGGATCAGAGGTGACAGGTTATATCCCTTCAGCCTCCTTAGGAAATATAGGCGCTGCTGGGCCTTCACCAGAGAGGAGGTATTGAGGGACCAGGAGAGGTCTTCCGTGATGTGGACTCCGAGGAACTTAAAGCTGTCCACCCTTTCCACCACAGCCCCATTGATGTGGATGGGGGTGTGACTTCCGCCTTTAGCCTTCCTGAAGTCCACAATGATTTCTTTGGTTTTCTTGATGTTAAGGGCCAGGTTGTTGTCGGCGCACCACTTCACGAGATGCTGGACCTCCTCCCTGTAGGCTGACTCATCGTTGTTGGTGATCTGGCCTACTACCGTGGTATCATCCGCAAACTTGATGATGGTGTTGGAACCATGAACAGCCACACAGTCGTGGGTGAAGAGGGAGTAGAGGAGGGGGCTCAGCACACATCCTTGTGGGGCCCCTGTGTTCAGGGTCAGTGGGGGGGGAGGTGTGGTTACCTAATTTGACAGACTGGGGTCTGTTAGGAAGTCCAGGGTCCAGTTGCAGAGGGAAGTGTTCAGGCCAAGAGTTTGAAGTTTGGTGGCCAGCTTGTTGGGGACGATAGTGTTGAATGCTGAGCTGTAGTCTATGAACAGCATTCTGATGTAGGTCTCCTTACCATCTAAGTGATTCAGTGCCGAGTGTAGAGCAGTTGTGATTGCATCCTCCGTTGATCTGTTTGCACGATAGGCAAACTGGTGTTGGTCAAGAGAGGCGGGAACACTGGCTTTGATGTGAGCTAAGACCAGTCTCTCAACACTTCATTATGATGGGTGTGAGTGCGACAAGTCGATAGTCGTTCAGGCACGTCACAGCCGTTTGTTTTGGCACAGGAATAATGGTAGCGGTCTTGAAGCATGTAGGGACTACTGCCTGGGCCAATGACAGATTGAAGATGGCGGTGAAGACATCAGCCAGCTGATCAGCACATGCCTTGAGTACCCGTCCAGGGATGCTATCCGGTCCAGCAGCCTTTCGTGTGTTCACTCCGCGTAGAACACCCCTTACGTCGGAGGTCGACAGAGTGAGCACCTGGTCTTCCGGGGGTGGCAAGGCTTTGGTAGCCGGCTCCCTGTTGTCCCTGTCGAAGCGAGCGTAGAAGTTGTTAAGCTCCTCCGGAAGGGAGGCATCGCTAACCGGGGGGCTGGTGTTTTTGCCCTTGTAGTCAGTGATGGACTGGATGCCTTGCCACATGCGCCGGGGGTCCGAGTTGTTGTGGAAGTGATCCTCTATCCACAGTGTCTGTTTCCTTTTGGCAGTCCTGATACCCTTTTTTAGGTTGGTCCTAGCTGCACTGTAAGCCGCCGCGTCGCCAGATTTAAATGCTGCGTCGTGTGCTTTCAACAGTGAGCGGACCTCTCCGTTCATCCAGGGTTTCTGGTTGGGGTATGTCCTGATATTTTTATGGGTCGTGACACGGAGAGATTATGCATCAAGTAGCACTATATATGTTGTGCTAAATATGATTTTGAAATGTGAAAATTCATTAAGTATAATTTTTTAATGCATTTTATGGTAGATATTTTCAGTGAACCCAAGATTCGCTGTTTTAAAATGTTCAAGATTAAAACGGCTTTGTGCTAAGATTTGGAAATGCTACATTTTTAAGGCAATGAGTAGCATTTTAATATTGGAGTGTGGGTATTTGTCTCTGCAATGATCCAATGTTGAGCAGAGTGCAAAACTTATTTTAAGAGAATTAGGTTATTGGTTGTTTGAAAAAGCAGATTACTAAATCTTGTTTGAGAGCAAGCAGGAGAATGGGATTATATAAGGTGGCCAGTGAAAACTTGATCAGCCAAATGACTTGTTTCAGTGCTGTAGCACTCTATGATTTGATCTCCTGTTATTCCCTGGCTGCAAAGGAAGCACCAGGGAAGATTAGTGTCAGTACCACTCGCACATTACCCTCGCTTTGATTAGCACAAAATGAATCTCACCCAATTTTAAACCATTTAAGTAACCATTGCATTTGCAAAATGTAAACATTTATTTGGTGAAATTGAGCTAGATGGGATGAGAGGAAGGAGTATGCTCAGGTTGGCCCTTAACCAGGGATCTCCAGACCAGCGGTTCGCGAACTGGAATCCGCAGACCCCTCTGGGTCCGTAGAAACTTTTCACGGGGTCCGAGAACCAATGTGAAAGCTACTTTTTTGTTCACTGATAAAATTGTTCAGTGAGTTGCATTTTGTGATATCTTCTTCCTTTCTGCGATAAATATACATCTGTGTTGTCCTTTACTCCGTCGACTTCTTTGCCTTTTAGAAGCATGCAGCTCATCTCCCATCAACGACCATGCGGTTGATAAGTGATGTAATCTCCTGGCCTGGTGGAGGCTGGTTGTGGCATTTGGGTAGAGGTAGCCGGCCGGACAGACAGCGGAGGGAGGGGGTGGTGGGTCAGGCCACTGCTCCGCCTTTCTCTGGACCCGATGGAGCGGCAGAAGGCAGCTCGCGGTTGCTGCAGCCCTGCCCCTGACACGGAGAGAGTCCGCGACTCGAGCTGCGGGCGCCATGTGTCGGCGTCCCTGAAGAAACAAAAGGCGAGTTGGATCCCATTACATTCGGTACACTCCCCGGGTAGAGCTGGTACACGGCCACGTGCTCCACAGATACTCTTGAAAAACCAATGTACAATTAAAGCAAATCCACAATGAGTAAACTTCAGTTAAACCCAAATTGCAGGTGGAAAAGTATCCATGCTCAATGCATTTTCTTACAATGCACCTTTCATGACTGAAGTCATGACAAGTACCTCCATTATCAGAGTCTTCGAATAATGCAGCATAGGAAAAGGCCATTTGGCACATCGTGTCTGTACCTGCTCTTTGGTAGAGCTATCCAACTAGTCCCACTCCCTCGCTGTTTCCCCATAGCCCTGCAAATGTTTTCCATTGAAGTATTTATCCAATTCCCTATTGAAAGTTACTATTAATTCTGCTTCCACCACCCTTTCAGACAGTGTATTCCAGATCAGAGCAACTTGCTGTGTTTAGAAAAAAAAAGTTTCCTCGTGTTGCTTATGGTTCTTTTGCCAATCAGTACCCAGAATTGGTAAAAGAAACAATGAAAGTGTTGCAACTTTTCCAACAACATAACATTTGTGAAACATTTTCTGCTGTGGCAGCAATGAAGACCAAGTAGGAGAAGTGGAGAATGATTTGAGTGTCAATGTCAAACTTCACACCCATAATAGGCAGACTCTGCAGTGAGAAGCAGACGCACCAATGTCGCTGATATCTGTAAGTAAATACAGGAAACTTTGGTTTATCCGGAGGTTGTATGTCCGGAATACTCGATCTAATGGCAAAAATCAGGAGCCGTTTTCTGTAAGTTTTTTTAGATCTCGTTCGTTTTTTTTCCCAGTCAGCCACTGCAAGGTCTGTATCTATAGCAACAGCTTCAGCTAGAGACTTGCAGCTGCAGAAGACTCTTTAGAAGCTGTTGCTAAGCAACAGTGTTTGTTGTCAGATACGGAGATGAAAACCTCCGTATGCTTCAACATTAACTTTGTATGTCCGGCAGTTTTGATAAATCGGCAACACATCGGTGCCGGATATCACAAAGTTTCCGTTACCTGTTTACTTAAAATCATTGGCCCGGAACTTGCAATCCTGATGACTGGCAGCGTTGGCTGTCATTTCGCCTTTGAAACTGACCGCAACTTCAGGATTTAGCACGTACACAGCCTAATGCAGAAATCCTGAAGTGGCAGTCACTGCTCCGACACTGGCTGTGCTGTGGACCCCCAGAGAGCTGGCAATCGGTGAAATCACTGATCTGACGAAAACTTCCCCTTTTCCGAAGAAGAATTGCTGTTCGAAACCCCATAAAAAGTTAGGCCCATTCAAATGAGGTGTAACTGGGTTTTTAACGGCGGCCTGAGTAATTAACATAGAAGCATAGAAGATAGGAACAGGAGTAGGCCATTCGGCCCCTCGCACCTGCTCCCGCCTTTTATGAGATCATGACTGATCATCCAAATTCAGTACCCTGTCCCTGCCTTCTCCCCATATCCCTTGATCCCTTTAGCCTTAAGAAATATATCCAACTCCTTCTTGAATATATTTAATGAACTGGCCTCCACTGCCCTCTGTGGCAGAGAATTCCACAGGTTCACCACTCTGGGTGAAGAAATTCCTCCTCATCTCAGTCCTAAATGGCTTACCCCTTATCCTTAGACTATGACCCCTAGTTCTGGACTCCCCGGCCATCGGGAACATCCTTCCTGCATCTAGTCTGTCCAGGCCTGACAGAATTTTATAGGTTTCGATGAGCTCTCCTCTCAATCTTCTAAACTCCAGTGAGTACAAGCCCAATTGACACAATCTCTCCTCATACGTCATTCCTACCATCCCAGCTATCAGCCTGGTGAATCTTTGCTGCACTCCTTCCATGGCAAGAACATCCTGCCTCAGATAAGGTGACCAAAACTGCACACAATACTCAAGGTGTGGTCTCACCAAGGCCCTGTACAACTGCAGCAAGACATCCTTGTTCCTGTACTCGAACCCTCTTGCTACGAAGGCCAACATACCATTTGCCTTCTTAACCGCCTGCTGCACCTGCATGCTTACCTTCAGCGATTGGTGCACAAGGACACCCACGTCTCTTTGCACTTCCCCTTCTCCCAATCTATTGCCGTTCAAATAATCTGCCTTCCTGTTTTTGCCACCAAAGTGGATAACCTCACATTTATCCACATTATAGTGCATTTGCCATGTTTCTGCCCAATCACCCAACCTGTCCAAATCGTACTGGAGTTTCACGACATCCTCCTCACAGCTTACCCTCCCACCCAGCTTTGTGTCGTCTGCAAATTTGGAGATATTACATCCAATTCCCTCGTCCAGATCATTAATATATATTGTGAACAGCTGGGGTCCTAGGACCGATCCTTGCGGTACCCCACTAGTCATTGCCTGCCACTCGGAAAACGACCTGTTTATTCCAACTCTTTGCTTTCTGTCCGCCAACCAGTTCTCTATCCAAGTCAATACCTTGCCCCCAATCCCATGTGCCTTAATTTTGCACGCTAATCTCTTATGTGGGACCTTATTGAAAGCCTTCTGAAAGTCCAAATACACCACATCCACTGGTTCTCCCTTATCTATTTTACCAGTTACATCCTCAAAAAATTCCAGTAGATTAGTCAAGCATGATTTACCTTTTGTAAATCCATGTTGACTTTGTCCGATCCTGTCACTGCTTTCCAAGTGCTCTGCCATTACATCTTTTATAATAGACTCTAGCATTTTCCCCACTACCGATGTCAGGCTTACCGGTCTATAATTCCCCACTTTTTCTCTACCACCTTTTTTGAATAGTGGGGTAACAATAGCTACCCTCCAATCCATGGGTACCGTTCCAGAGTCTATCGAGTTCTGAAAGATGACCAGCAATGCATCTACTATTTCTAGGGCCACTTCCTTAAGTACCCTGGGATGTAGACCATCAGGCCCTGGGGATTTATCAGCCTTCAGTCCCATCAATTTTCCTAACACCATTTCCCTACAAATACTGATTTCTTTCAGTTCCTCCCTTTCATCAGACCCTATGTTCCCCGGCATCTCTGGGAGGTTATTTGTGTCCTCCTTTGTGAAGACAGAACCAAAGTATGTATTTAGTTGGTCTGCCATTTCCTTGTTTCCCATTATAAATTCCCCTGATTCTGACTGTAAGGGACCTACGCTTGACTTCACCAATCTTTTTCTCTTCACATATCTATAAAAGCTTTTACAGTCAGTTTTTATGTTCCCTGATAGCTTACTCTCATATTCTATTTTCCCTTTCTTAATTAATCCCTTTGTCCTCCTTTGTTGACTCCTAAACTGCTCCCAATCCTCAGGATTATTGCTTTTTCTAGCCAATTTATATGTCCTCTCCTTGGATCTTATGCTATCCCTAATTTCCCTTGTTAGCCACGGTTGAGTCACCTTTTTTGATTTATTTTTATGCCAAACTGGGATGAACAAATTCTGTAGCTCATCCATTTGGTCTTTGAATGTTTGCCACTGCCTATCCACCGTCAACCCTTTGAGTACCATTCACCAATCAATCCTACCCAACTCGCTCCTCAGACCGTCGTAGTTTCCTTTATTTAAATTGAGGACCCTAGTCTCTGAGTCAACTACTTCATTCTCCATCTTAATGAAGAATTCGATCATATTATGATCGCTCCGACCCAAGGGGCCTCGTACAACAAGATTGCTAATTAATCCTTTCTCGTTACATAATACCCAGTCTAAGATGGCCTGATCTCTGGTTGGTTCTTCGACATATTGGTCCAGGAAACCATCCTGTAAACACTCCAGGAATTCCTCCTCCACAGTATTGTTACTAATTTGGTTGGCCCAATCTATATGTAGATTAAAGTCACCCATGATGACTGCTGTGCCCTTATTGCACGCTTCTTTATTTTCCCTTTTAATGCCATCCCCAACCACCGCCTTACTGTTTGGAGGTCTATATACCACTCCCACTAATGTTTTTTTCCCCTTAGTATTTCTCAATTCTACCCATACAGATTCTACATCATAAGAGCTAATATCCTTCATTACAATTGTATTAATCCCTTCTTTAACCAGTAATGCTACCCCGCCTCCCTTTACTTTTTGCCTATCTTTCCTGAATATCGAATACCCCTAGATGTTGAGTTCCCAGTCTTGGCCATCCTTGAGCCATGTTTCCGTAATCCCAACCAAATCATATTCGTTTACCTCTATTTGCGCAGCCAATTCATCCACCTTATTACAAATGCTCCTCGCATTAAGACACAAAGCCTTCAGGCTTGTTTTTTTAACGCTCTTAGACCTATTAGAATTATTATTTACTGTGGCCACGTTTGATTTAAACCGTTGATTTCTCTGACTGCCACTTTTGTTTTTCTCCTTCCTATCTTCTCCGTTTATCCCTGTTTTCCTTTCCTCTGTCTCCCTGCTCAGGTTCCCAACCCCTGCCATTTTAGTTTAAACCCCCCCGAACAGTGCTAGCAAACCTCCCCGCAAGGATATTTGTCCCGCTCTGGTTCAGGTGCAACCCGTCCGACTTGTACAAGTCCCACCTTCCCCAGAAGCAGGCCCAGTGCTCCAGGAAACTAAAGCGCTCCCTCCTGCACCAACTCTTTAGCCACGCATTCATCTGCTCTATCCTCCTATTCCTATACTCACTAGCACGTGGCACCGGGCGTAATCCAGAGATTACAACCTTTGAGGTCCTACTCTTTAATCTGCTACCTAGCTCCCTAAATTCTTGCTGCAGGGCCTCATCCCTCTTCCTACCTATGTCGTTTGGTCCCAATGTGAACCACGACCTCTGCCTGTTCACCCTCCCCCTTCAGAATGCCCTGCAGCCGTTCAGTGACATCCTTGACCCTGGCACCAGGGAGGCAACAAACCATCCTGGAGTCACGTCTATGGCCACAGAAACACCTATCTGTTCCCCTTACGATAGAATCCCCTACCACTATTGCTCTCCCACTCTTTTTTCCTCCCTTCCTGAGCAGCAGAAGCACCCCTGGTGCCAGGAAGTTGGCTGCTGCTGCCTTCCTCTGGTAAGTCACCCCCCTCAACAGTATCCAAATTGGTATACCTGTTTGAAAGGGGGATGGCCACAGGGGTCCACTGCACTACCTGCCTGCCTCTACTGCTCTGCCTGATGGTCCCCCCTTATCTATTTTACCAGTTACATCCTCAAAAAATTCCAGTAGATTAGTCAAGCACGATTTACCCTTTGTAAATCCATGTTGACTTTGTCTGATCCCGTCACTGCTCTCCAAGTGCTCTGCTATTGCATCTTTTATAATGGACTCTAGCATTTTCCCCACTACCGATGTCAGGCTTACCGGTTTATAATTCCCCGCTTTTTCTCTACCGCCTTTTTTGAATAGTGGGGTAACATTAGCTACCCTCCAATCCATGGGTACTTTTCCAGGGTCTATCGAGTTCTGGAAGATGACCAGCAGTGCATCTATCTCCAGGGCCACTTCCTTAAGTACCCTAGGATGTAGATTATCAGGCCCTGGGGAGTTATCGGCTTTCAGTCCCGTCAACTTCCCCAACACCATTTCCCTACAAATACTGATTTCTTTCAGTTCCTCCCTCTCATTTGTCCCTATATTCCCCGACATCTCTGGGAGGTTATTTGTGTCCTCCTTCGTGAAGACAGACCCAAAATATGTATTTAATTGGTCTGCCATTTCTTTGTTCCCCATTATAAATTCCCCTGATTCTGACTGCAAGGGACCTACACTTGACTTCACCAATCTTTTTCTCTTCACAATATCTATAAAAGCTTTTACAGTCAGTTTTTATGCTCCCTGCAAGCTTACTTTCATAATCTATTTTCCCCCTCTTAATTAATCCCTTTGTTCTCCTTTGTTGAATCCTAAACTGCTCCCAATCCTCAGGTTTGCTGCTTTTTTTGGCCAATTTATATGTCCTCTTTTGATCTTATGCTATCCCTAATTTCCCTTGTTAGCCACGGTTGAGTCACCTTTTTTGATTTATTTTTATGCCAAACTGGGATAAACAAATTCTGCAGTTCATCCATGCGATCTTTGAATGTTTGCCATTGCCTATCCACCGTCAACCCTTTGAGTGACATTACCCAATCAATCCTAACCAACTCGCGTCTCATACCCTCATAGTTCCCTTTATTTAAATTCAGGACCTTAGTCTCTGAGTCAACTACTTCACTCTCCATCTTAATGAAGAATTCAATCATGTTATGATCGCTCCGACCCAAGGGGCCTCGCACAACAAGATTGCTAATTAATCCTTTCTCATTACATAATACCCAGTCTAAGATGGCCTGATCCCTAGTTGATTCCTCGACATATTGGTCCAGGAAACCATCCTGTATACACTCCAGGAATTCCTCCTCCACAGTATTGTTACTAATTTGGTTAGCCCAATCTATATGTAGATTAAAGTCACCCATGATGACTGCTGATAACCGTTCTGGCTGTGAAAAACTAATTTTATAATTGGAATGTCAAATTTCTCTAAGTTAAAAATGATTAGATTTTAAAATTAATTTTATGTTTAAAGCTTGTTTCTACCTTAACCCAATGTATATGTCCCAATCTTTATTTTGCCCTCTGTAAATTTTTTAAAAAGTGATTATTAGTGCTTTCGATTTCCTGGTTCCCCGGTCTGTAAGAATTCTGCAATGTGGTTGGCTGCTTCAACAGCTTGTTGACATCACAGCAGCTCGCACTATGGGATTCCCACTATACTACGTTGATTTCAACTGCATGTCGGAAAAGCTGAACTTCTCGCCAGAGAGAGTGCGAGATCTTTGTGGGAAGCTTATTTCGGGGCCAGTGACGAACGCTTTTGCTTCGTCGCTGACCTCAAATTACGGGCCATTATTAAAACACTTTACATGCAGCAGTTTTCTGACTATTTATATAGTATAATTTAGATGGGGGGTCCGTGATTACTAATCCATTTCTAAAGGTGTCCTTCAACCAAACAAAGTTTGAGAACCACTGTTCTAGAGAGCCAGTCACATTAATGGATCTTCACGGTCGTGTAAGTAAGATACAAAAAAAATTTAACCAAACAGGTTAAAAGCTTAATAAACCGTTTGAATTTTAAATACTGACCACTAGATGGTACAAGAGTCCTGCTGGGCTGAGATGCATGCAAAAAAAAGTTCTTAAAGATGTCAGCTGATATATTTAGCGATGAGGCTAAATTGGGAACTCTGGTTTGTGATCGTAATCCAGTGACTTCTGCAGAAAACCTGTAAATGTGAACATCAGTTGAGGACAGGACTGAGCTTGGCTGGCGCTGTTAGAGCCCAGCCGTGTCCAGGCTTGCATTTGAAACATAGAAACATAGAAGATAGGAGCAGGAGTAGGCCATTCGGCCCCTCGAGCCTGCTCCACCATTCAATGTGATCATGGCTGATCATCCAAATTCAGTACCCTGTCCCTGCTTTCTCCCCATATCCCTTGATCCCCTTAGCCTTAAGAAATATATCTAACTCCTTCTTGAATATATTTAATGAATTAGCCTTAACTGTCTTCTGTGGTAGAGCATTCCACAGGTTCACCACTCTGGGTGAAGAAATTCCTCCTCATCTCAGTCCTAAATGGCTTACTCCTTATCCTTAAACTGTGACCCGTGGTTCTGGACTCCCCCGCCATCGGGAACAGCCTTCCTGCATCTAGTCTGTCTAGTCCTGTTAGAATTTTATAAGTTTCAATGAGATCCCCTCTCATTCTTCTAAACTCTAGCGAATATAAGCCCAATCGACCCAATCTCTTTTCATATGTCATTCCTGCCATCCCAGGTATCAGTCTGCTGAATCTTCGCTGCACTCCCTCCATGGCAAGAACATCCTTCCTCAGATAAGGCGACCAAAACTGCACACAATACTCAGTGTGGTCTCACCAAGGCCCTGTACAACTGCAGCAAGACATCCTTGCTCCTGTACTCGAATCCTTTCGCTATGAATGCCAGCATACCATTTGCCTTCTTAACCGTCTGCTGCACCTGCATGCTTACCTTCAGCGACTGGTGCACAAGGACACCCAGATCTCGTTGCACTTCCCCTTTTCCCAATCTATTGCCATTCAGATAATAATCTGCCTTCCTGTTTTTGCCACCAAAGTGGATAACCTCGCATTTATCCACATTGGGCAGATGCATGGCAGATGCAGCATAATCGCCCAACCTGTCCAAATCATACTGGAGTTTCTCTGCATCCTCCTCACAGCACACACGCCCACCCAGCTTTGTGTCGTCTGCAAACTTGGAGATATTACTTCTAGTTCCTTTGTCTGGATCATTAATATATATATTGTGAATAACTGGGGTCCTAGCACCGATCCCTGCGGTAACCCACTAGTCACTGTCTTCCACTCGGAAAAAGACCCGTTTATTCCAACTCTTTGCTTCCTGTCTGCCAACCAGTTCTCTATCCAAGTCAGTACCTTACCCCCAATCCCATGTGCTTTAACTTTGCACGCTAGTCTCTTATGCGGGACCTTATTGAAAGCCTTCTGAAAGTCCAAATACACCACATCCACTGGTTCTTCCTTATCTATTCTACCAGTTACATCCTCAAAAAGTTCCAGTAGATTAGTCAAGCATGATTTACCTTTTGTAAATCCATGTTGACTTTGTCCGATCCTGTCACTGTTTACCAAGTGCTCTGCTATTACATCTTTTATAATGGACTCTAGCATTTTCCCCACTACCGATGTCAGGCTGACCGGTCTATAATTCCCTGTTTTTTCTCTACCGCCTTTTTTGAATGGTGGGGTTACATTAGCTACCCTCCAAGCCATGGGAACTGTTCCAGAGTCTATAGAGTTTTGGAAGAAGCACTTGCACTATTGGACCATACTTCAGAATAAACCAGTCCCTTCAAATAAAGGGAGAAGTGGACTATGTGTATGCTGCACATCTATTGAGTTCAGCTACAGAGTAAAACACTATATGGAGATCTCCATCTCTCCACTTCACCTGACGAAGGAGCAGCGCTCCGAAAGCTTGTGATTTCAAATAAAGCTGTTGGACTATAACCTGGTGTTGTGTGATTTCTTACATTTGTCCACCCCAGTCCAACACCGGCATCTCCACACCCTGCCCCATGACAGTAGATAAATGTATATGGAAGTTGATCATCTTTCAAACAATAAGGAAGGCCATATTCATCATCTAACAAGCCATAGCATTCAGTTTATGTCATGCCTCTGCACTGTACTTACCATTCCAGTAAACTATGTCATGTTATATCTTTTATATCTACAGGAAATGAAAAAAATGCAGAATGGTGCAATTTCATTTCCCCAGTAATGAGCTGCAAATGATTTCTTGATGAACTTAGAGTAATGACGTCCCAATTGTTAATTCTCCGGTTAGTGCCAACTCGCGTCAAGGCTAGAAGAGCAACGACCTCTTTAGCAAAACATTTGTGGAGATAGGGGAATAAACGGTCCTTGAACACATCTGGCATAGAAAAGCTGGTTGGGGCTACAAGTGCAATGTTTGGCAATCCAGTATTTCCAGGGCATGACACCACAGTGAACAAGCGAAGGATGCAAGGACTTACTGGAACTAGTGAATTCATTCATAAGTCATGAGATTTCCGTCAGTGCCCAGCACACAAAGAACCCAGTTACAGAGCTGCTCAGCAGGACTGTACCCTGTTCTTGGCATATTTTTGCTTTTAAGGCATTTCTGTGGTATCTGACTAGTCTCATTCAGCATCAGTCCCACTGTTCCAAGTAATATTTATCTTAAAGTTGCCCTTGTGCAATAGCAATATGTTTCAACATGTGTTTTTAACAGTCATAGTGATCCTTTGGCTATTATATTTTGCATCCTTCACTTGGCTTTTGTCACTGTCTTTCAGACGGAGTATTTGGCATGCCTTACACTCTTTAAATTTCTTATTTGTAAGCATGCTAATTGCCACATGTAGTTTCAATGATGTTGCACGTGCTTTACCTGCTGAATTTTTCTTTCTGTTTCTGGTGTTCAGTGCTGCCTCTGATGCCTGGGAAACTGGGAGAATGGAAGAGTCCTTACATGAAGTGGGGTGGGAGGAAGTGTAGTCCAGGTAGCAGTGGGAGTCCGTGGGCTTGTAGTGAATGTTTGTCAATAACCTATCCCCAGAGATGGAGATGGAGAAGTCGAGGCAGGGAAGGGAAGAGTTGGCGATGGACCATGTGAAGGTGAGGGAAGGGTGGAAATTGGTTCAGGGTGAGAGCAGGAAACGGCACCGATACAGTCATCAATGTACCGGAAAAAGAGGTGAGGGAGGGGACCTGAGTAGGAGTGGAACAAAGAATGTTCCACATATCCCATGAAAAAGCAGGCATAGCTAGGACCCATGCGGGTTCCCAAAGCCATACCTTTGATTTGGAGGAAATGAGTGGAGTCAAAGGAGAAGTTGTCCAATGTGAGAACAAGTTCAGCCAGGCGGAGGAGGGTGGTGGTGGATGGGGACTGGTTGGGTCTCTGTTCAAGGAAGAAGCGGAGCGCCCTCAGGCTATCCTGGTGGGGGATGGAGGTGTAGAGGGATTGTACGTCCATAGTGAAAAGGAGGCGGTTGGGGCCAGGAAACTGTTAAAGTGGCGGAGGGGATGGGAAGAGACTGGACAAGGGGAGAAAAAATAGAGTTGAGATAAGTTCCGTGGGGCAAGAACAGGCTGAAACGATGGGTCTACCAGGCAGTCCTGTTTGTGGATCTTGGGAAGGAGGTAGAAACGGGCTGTGCGGGGTTGGGGAACTATGAGGTTGGCGGCCATGGGGGCAAGAACTCCAGAGGAGATGAGGTCAGTGACAGTCTTGGAAATGGTGGCTTGATGTTCGGTAGTAGGGTCATGGTCCAGGCGGAGGTAGGAGGAGATGTTGGAGAGTTGGCATTCAGCTTCGCTAGGTAGAGGTCGGTTCGCCAAACAACAACAGCACCACCCTTGTCAGCAGGTTTAATGACAATGTTGGGGTTGGATCTGAGAGAATGGAGTGCTGCAAGTTCAGAGGGAGGTAGGTTGGAGTGAGTGAGGGATGCAGATAAATTGAGACGGCCGATGTCATGCCGGCAGTTTGCAATGAAAAGATCTAGAGAGGTTAAGAGGCCAGAGGGAGGGGTTAAGGTAGAACGAGAATTCTGAAAGCGGGAGAAAGGGTCAGCCGTGCAGGGGGAAGAAGTGGGCACGGAGACGAAGGCGCCGGAAAAAGCCTCAGCATCATGCCGAGCTCGAAATTCATTGAGGTGGGGGCGTAAGTGGATGAAGCTCAGGCCTTTGCTGAGGACTGATCGTTCGGGGTCAGAGAGGGGAAGGTCAGAAGGAATAGTGAAAACGCGGCAGGGGGTGAGATTGGGAGAAGGGATGGAGTCAGAGAAAAGTGAAGGAGAAGAAGGTTCCGGAGGGGCGTTGGTGTCCAAGAGTTGTTGAAGCTTGCGATCCTTGACACCTGAAAAGAAAAAGAAAAAAGTTTTTTGTAAAAGTGCCGGATGAGGCGAAGGATGAAATGGAACTGCGGACCAGGACAGCTTTGAGATAGTGAGTCGGTGCTGCTGAAGAGAGAGGTCGTGAGTGTTCATGTGGCGGCGAGAGCAGTGGTTCGAGGAACGCTGAATATCTTGGAGATATCTGTAGTCCTGGGTGGATCCAAAACACGAGGTGGAATTTCAGTTGGAATCCACGTGGAGTAAGTCGGAGCCGGAGACAGTTGCTGAGGAAAGATATGTGGCTGTGAAAGCGAGTTTTGGCAGATACCTGATCAAACACGAGAAGGGAGACAGAAAGCAATGAAGCTGAACAAGGTAAAAGAGGCAAACGGAAATCCTGTCGGAGAGAAGAGCAGAACTTCTTCAAGGTGGGCATTCCTGGAAGAGAGGTGGCAGTGAATTAAACACTAATACAAAAAGAAAATACTGCAGATGCTGGAAATCTGAAATAGAAACATAAAAAAGTGTTTGTTTCAGCTACAACTGTGCAATGTAAAAAACCTTTCCACATTTGGTAAATCTGCTAAAGAAATGCAGTAATAAGGGGTTAAAGCAGTCACATCATGTCCCTGTAGAGAGATTATTAAGATACTAATACAAACAGAAAATACTGCAGATGCTGGAAATCTGAAATAAAAACAGAAAATGCTGGAGATACTCAGCAGGTCAGGCAGCATCTGTGAAGAGAGAAACAGAGTTAACGTTTCAGGTTGATGACCTTTTGTCAGAACTGGGAAAAAGCAGAAAATGGAACAGATTTTTAAGCTTGGGCCAAATCATGATCTAACGCTCTAATGCAATTTTGCTGTAGGAAAGTTCATCCAAGTGAGGTGATAGCACCTGTACAAATGGCAAAATACTGCGGATGCTGTAAATCTGAAATATAAACAGAAAATGCTGGAAATACTCAGCAGGCCAGGCAGCATCTGTGGAGAGAGAAACAGGGTTAAGAGGTGACAGCACTGTCTATCCTTGCTCTTAAATCTAACTTTAACCACAGCTTGAAGCAGGTCGGGCTTCTCAAATGGTGGTCTACTTTGGGAAGCGGGGATGCGAAAGGCCAGCATGCGGAAGCAGGATGCCACCCTAAAGTCAATTTAGAGATTATAAACCAAATGCTCATTGGTGAGCTGTGGATTAAAGTTTAGGTTGTTGCACAATAAAGTTCCCAGTGAGTATTGTTTTAAATAATGAGTCCTGCACTGGGGATTACTGCAACAAAACATTTGTGGCATTCATGTCTTCAAGACATGCGAAAGCATTTCACAGCCAATGGATTACTTCGGTCGTGTAGTTGTGGGAATACCTTCACCACACGGACTGCAGCGGTTCAAGAAGGCTGCTCGCCGCCACCTTCTCGAGGGCATTTAGGGATGGGCAATAAATGCTGGCCTTGTCAGCGACGCCCACATCCCAGGAACAAATTTTTTAAAAGCTATTGTTATGTAGGCAAACATGGCAGCCACTTTGAGCCACTAACAGCAACTGAGACAAATGACCAATTAATCTATTTTTGGTGATGCTTGTTGACGGATAAATGTTGACCAGGAGGAACTCCCTTCTTTTTCTTTGAATAGAACCATGGGATCTTTTATGTCCATCTGAACAGGCAGACGGGGCTTGGCTTAATGCCTCACCTGAAAGACAACACCTCTGATAATGCAGCACTCCCTCAGTACTGCATTGAAGTGTCAGCCTAGATTATGTGCTTAAATCCTGTAGTGGATCTTGAAGTCGCAGCCTTCTGACTGAGGTGAGGATGCTACCACTGAGCTAATCTGGCACTTACAGATTGCAGTTCTGTACTACAGGTGGAGACAAAGTCAAAACAACCAGAACTCAATGTAACTGTTACGGAAATAATGAATCATTCATCTCGCCAGACTGTGTAAATAACTGTCCAAGCTGAGGCAGTACAACCAGGTATGTGACGATGACTCCGTAATACATTGAGCATACGATCTGTTCCTTTTGAGATTGTTCAATGTACACTAGAGTCTCGCTAATACCTCTTTCCTGATAAGACCAGTACTGTAATCCGGGCTTAGAAGTTAAATCCTTGTGGGTGAATTAGTGGAGCTGACCCATTTATACTTGAATTACAAATTTGTAGTGCCATTTCTAAATTAAATTGTGTACATATGTTTGCTGCACACATCAGATATTGCATATATCTATGTGCAAACGCAGACTTAAAAAAATGTAATTGTTTCATTATGGTGGCAACCCAAGTTAGCAGGAAAGCATCTAAATTGGCATCAGCATTGGACCTACCTGACTACAGACTGGATTTAAGAAATCTTGCCTTGTTGATCACTATTAGGTTTTATTAGACTGAGGATGTCAGATTTTATTAAGGCCTTGGGAGTAATCATATAGCAGATACAAAGGGGCATATTACACAAGAACCTGAGGTCAGTGACCAGCAGCAGTGAACCTTTGTGTTTCATAAATGTTTGCTTTCTTTTCTTTTTACAGTATTAGGACAGATTAAATATACATGGTATTTTTTTTTTAATTAACGAGTTGGAGGCTGGCAGGGAGAAGACTCCCAACATCAGCCACACAGCAGTAAGTGGTGGATTAGTGGGATATGAACCACAGGGTGATGGGCCTAATTACTCACAGGTGCGCAAGTGTGAGGGCCTGTGGGGTTTTTATCTTCGCTAATCACGTCCGGTTGCTGTCCCAGTAAACTACTTCTCCGCTGTGCATCGTATTTATATCATATTTAGATTTTATGGGTTTTTTTATGGCATGGGGAAATTATTGTGTTGAGTCTTCATGCTTTTAGTGCATTTAAGGCACAAGGCAGGCCTTTCTTTTCCATATGCTACTGTTTGCAGAAAAAACATTTTTTTAAAGTTATTAAAATATACTTTACGCACATTTATATTCTGGATAGGGATTTTAGTTTCCTGTTCAAACTGAAAGCCACCCATAAAGCAACACTGGATGAAAATTCGGAAAATGCTACTTTTGCTAACTGGCCTTGCATTCCAGGTTCCTTTTAGTTTCCTGTATGGTTTAATATTTTCTTTAGTGAAGTAATAAATGAATCGACTTGTGAAATGTAAAACTTCTGAAATGGTAACACAGTTTTGTGGTGGTAAACATTTTTAGACAAAAATAATCACATATTGTAGCTCTGTGGGATTTTAGACCCTGTTATCTTTGGTTCAGTGTTGAGCAGAACTATTTTTAAAACCTTAAAATCCAATTTTGCTTAAAAAGAACCCAAAAAGGTCTAAATTTGGCTATGAATAAATACTAAAAATTGAGGAAAAATGTGGAAACTGTAAACCCTATTTTTGAATCTCCCTTTAACTTAATGTGAGCTATTGCATGTTAGAGCTCCAAAAATACAAAGGTTCAATGCAGGTCCTTGCTCAAGAGTACCCACAGGGTGAGTTGCTGATCTCTGGCTGTACTGTGAATTGCAGAGGCACTCGCCAGAGTCCAGGCATTCCTCAAAGAAAGGGATAGAAAACCTTGGTCTGTTTTCGTGCGCTTCAAACTGGCCGCCAGCCGGCCACATTGACTGCGACTGGGGCATAGATCATCTACCTGCCTTCTAGGCTAAAGTGTGTGCGATTCAGGAGAAAAACACAAAATAGGTAAACATCTTTCTTTGTTACTGACTCTCACTTCCAGTACCCTGAGCAGTGGCAGAGCTTGGGGTGAGGGAGAGAGACATTATAGATTGGACTTTAGTATCTCCCCAGCTGAGCACAGAAAGGTACTGGCAGAAGTTGTGGAAAAAAACAGCAGGCTTATGGCACATGGTTTGTGTTTGTGCTCCACGTCGCCCCTTCTGCGGGTTCAAGTGTAGGAGCAATTGTCGAAACCGAAGCAGCATATTGGGCAATGGGTAATTCACATTTCTCTTGGCATGCAACGCATAATATTTAAAGAAAATTTACTCAGACAATGCTGTGTGATGATACAGAACATCTGTGCGCCAATGGAGGCTTGATTCAAGGGCATTGCAGTTAGTTAATATTTAATTGACTTACAGGGGCAATTTTACGCCGCATGTTGCTACTATAGACAAAAGGTCAGTATTGACCCAGGGGAAGAGAGAAGAGCCAGAAAGTGGAGATTCAAGGGAGGTGTGGCAAATTGGATTTTGCCTGCGCTGATGCCTATATTTCTGTATTGCAAGATTAATCTTTTTGTTTTGTAACAATCTGAAAGATCATTTAAGTCTCTCCAATAGCAGTTTGGAGTGTTAATTAGTATACAGAGATAAAGGGGTGGGTGGAGGCTGGTGTGGAGCATGAACCAGTTGGGCTGAATGGCCTGTTTCTGTGCTGTACATTCTATGTAAGTGGTAATTTACAATCTCAAACATTTTGTGCAATTGTGAGAAGATCTCTCCTTGTGACAACTGATGGTCCATGGTGTCATTCCATTCCATTTACACAATGAGGGGGCTTAGCTAAGCAGATGCTAGGGAGCCTCCTGCTCACACATGAAAGTGTAGGCTCTCACCTCAAGGTGAATAACTTTGACTGGCAACTCAGTGACTCCATTTTATGATTTATGGTGGAGCAGCTTCTCTTTCCTGTAATGCAGGAAATGGGGCAGCCACTTTGCGCACAGTAAGGTCCCACAAACAACAATGCAATAATGACCAGGTGATCAGTGTCCGCTGTGGTTCAGTGGGTAGCACACTGTGTCTCATTTTATGTCTTTCTGTCTCTGCAAGAAGATGATTTTTAAAAGTGTGAACCAGTTTAGCTTTGAAAGACTAAGCTAGAGAAAGTGAGTCCCTGCTCGAGAGTTTTAAAGTTGCACCTTTATTGATTTTCATTACTGAGGAGCGGAGAAACATTATTCTCACATGGTCAGTTCCAGAATGTCTCAAAAAGGAATTTAAAAAGTGATTTTTTCCCCCCCCAATTAAACCTGTTGATGCTGTTATTTAAATTATCTCTAGATTTTAAAATCTCCTCTGAAGATGCCCTCTGCAGGAGCAATGCAGGTTAATCAGTTAAGTAACAGGATCAATGCAAGTCATTCTTTCTTTATTGGCCCAGAAATTCGGGTCGGGGCTTCCCGCGGGTGCAAGCCCCCGACCTGCACTTACCTTGCGCGCCAGCAGTTGAGCTGTAGGGCCCCGTGGAATTCCGCTCCGGGGCCTGGCCCAGCTGCCGGCGCGCTGTGCTTGCGTGTCCCAGGGGCGTAGTTAGTGCGATGCGTCCCCTGGGATCACGTGAGCCATGGGCAGCAAATCGGAGGAGGGAAAAGCCCATTCATAAGATTGACAGGAAGACTTGTGAATACTTATGAATACTACGGGCCCCAAAATAGCAGTAAACCTTCAAATAATTTTTTTTTTTTAAATCACACTTTTTAAATAAACTATAAATTACATTAAATAACTATTTTAAACAATGATTTAAATTTTTGAAAAAAATAATTTTATAAAAAAACGGGGCTAAAAATAAACTTACCTTGCTTTAAACTATTTAAAAATAATAAACCTGTGGAAAAAACGTTTTAATTTTAATTAATTGACCACTTACCTTGTAAAAAGCAGGCCTTACGCCTGCTTTTTAAATGTGTAAATCCTGCAGGCTTAACCTCGCGTGAAAACCTGCAAAAAAAAACTAAGTTCAAAGCGCAGGTGCAGCCTCCCCTGCGTGTGCGTTCGACCTCTGAACCCCTTCGTTCAGAGGATCGGAAGTGCCGGTTTCCCGCGCATGCGCAGTGCGTGCAGGAAACCAGCATTTCCATTCGGCCTACGGATGAGTACCCCGTGCGTACTCACCCGTGGAGAGCCGAATTTCTGGGCCAATGTTTAATAGCAGGACGCACTGTTAGAGGAGCCAATATTCTATTGCTTTACGCTATGGACAGAAAGAAGCCTATCAAAGGAACACATTTACCACATAGAGTGCAACTCCCAAATAATGCACATACTAGTTTAAGCTTTTACAATGTATTATAGAAAGAAAGACTTGCATTTATATAACGCCTTTCACAACCTCAGGACGTCCCAAAGCGCTTTACAGCCAATTAAGTACTTTTTGCAGTGTAGTCACTGTTGTAATGCAGGAAATGCAGCAGCCAATTTGCGCACAGCAAGATCCCACAAACAACAGTGCGATAATGACCAGCTGATCAGTGTCAGTTGTGGCTCAGCGGGTAGCACACTCACCTGAGTTAGAAGGTTGTGGGTTCAAGTCCCACTCCAGGGACTTGAGCACATAAAATCTTGACTGACTCTCCAGTACAGTGCTGAGGAAGTGCTGCACTGTCGGAGGTGCCGTCTTTCGGATGAGACATTAAACTGAGGTGTTACATTAACTGCTCTCTCAGGTGGACAAAGAAGAGCAGGGGAGTTATCCCCGGTGTCCTGGCCAATATATATCCCTCAATCAACATAACAAAAAACATTATCTGCTCATTACAACATTGCTGTTTGTGAGAGCTTGCTGTGTGCAAATTGGCTGCCGTGTTTCCTACATTACAATAGTGACTACGCTCCAAAAGTACTTCATTGGCTGTAAAGTGCTTTGAGACGTCTGGTGGTCGTGAAAGGTGCGATATAAATGCAAATCTTTCTTTCTATCTGATCTGTTTTGGTGATGTTGATTGAGTGCAGCACTCCCTCAGCACTGCACTGGAGTGTCAGCCTAGATTATGTGCTCAAGTCTCTGGAGTGAGATTTGAACCCACAGCCTTCTGACTCAGGCGAGACTGCTACCACTGAGCCACAGCTGACAATAACATGGTACTGTACATGTAAACTAGATGAATATTATAGCATTTGCCATCCAATGCAAGAACCATTTTGAATAAGTCATCTTTTATCTATAAAAGTTTTTTTTTCCAGTCTTGAAATTATGTAGTATGAATATTAGCTTAAGGGCACTTAGTGTGTTTGTATGAAATTCCTTTCTGCAATATTTTAACTGAGGTGTTAATCTGTTTAAAATTTCGAGGCTTCTGTTTGCTTAACAGAATCATCTCATTATTACAATTAACATCTAGTTGTTTCTGTGGCAGCCAGTTACACAGCAGCCGGTCAACTACTATCGTACAAGTCTTAAAAATAGCCGATGATGTGCTGGCAATTGGTACAAAATATCATGTGTCCCACTAAATAGACTGCCAGTTGTTAAGCCGTGTGCTTACTTGTCCACCAAGTACCCAAATGTCCTTTGGAGCTGACAGGATACATATTTAATCCCTGTTAATCAAATTTATACCTGTAAAAATTATTTTCTTTGTGTTCAATGGGGGAATCCATAATCAATTACCAGTGTTACATAACATTTGCACAACTCCCTGAAATTCTGCAATGCACAATCATTGAAATTGAGAACATTAAGTACAATTAGGTTCCTGACTTACATAAACACACTATCAATTGGATATACAGGAAACTCTCTCTTAACCGGCAAAATTCAGGAGTAGGTTCAGGTAAGTTTTACTATATATTAGTGGCCGTGTAACCGGGGTTCCTGGATCTGTGGCCGTGTAACCGGGGTTCCTGCACTTGTGGCCGTGCAACAGGGACTCCTGGATCTGTGGCTGTGTAACCGGGACTCCTGCACAAGTGCCGTGTAACCGGGGCTCCTGCACCTGTGGCCGTGTACGGGGCTCTCATATCTTGGTAAGTATACCTCTCTGTAATCCGGACTTTTTGATCAACCGGCACCACGCCGGTCCCGTCGGTGCCGGATAAAAAAGTTTCCTGTACTGAACAGTTAAAATACTGAGGAAATATCTATTCTTGCATTCCACAAATGTACTGTGTATATTCAAAGGAAAAAGATGCATATTTTGAGGTGAGTACTTGCCACTCACTTTTTCACAAAGACAGAGCAATATCTGATGCATATTTTGTTACCCTGCAAGATAGAGATTTGCACCAATGGTGCATGGTTTAAAAAAAAAAATTAAAAGGCTAGCTGGTGAGGCAAAGAAAAAAAAGTTAGTCACGGTTAATGGAAAATGCGTGCTTACCGATGTCTGTCTGGTCAGGATGTCATAGAGGTCGGCTGTGATGCTCCACAACAGTTGAAAGGACTGCTGATGTGGCCATGTGGTGAAGTACTGGTGAATGCCTGTGCAGCCAATACCCCCAACCCCTGGCATAATTCAGTGCCTCCTGGAATAGAGGGGGGAAATGTTTTCTTAAAAATCACTGTTTGTACATGTCCTCACTGCAATAACCCATGAGGGTTTAATGTTTGACAAAGTTCTATTCTGAATAACTACTGAAGGGGATTTGAACACTGGAAATTGCCATATACTAACAGTAGCACTTAAACAGCAGGGCTGTACTGTTCACATCTACTAAAATCGGTGCAGAATTGGAGAAATCTCCAGAGCGTTTAATACAAAAAAAACAAATGTTGTACTTCAGTATCCACTTATAATACTCTCTGCACATGTGTAGTGCACAGGTTTGTGACTTTCGAGATTACATTTGTCTATAACTATTTGGTGAGGCCTCTTACAGTTTGGTTTCTCCCCATCTCTTCTGTGTTTTACATTATTGACCTGGGAGGTGGACTTAACATCCCTCTTCCCCGCCGTACCATCTAGAAAGACCATAATTATTGGTAAGTTAATTGTGTTGGTAAATATCAGTCCTTTAAAAGAAAGTGAGAGAGATTATGATGTAATAAGAACCAATAAGTAGTAACAGCGATTTACTTGTACTTCTTGCAATTTAGTAGACTGTATTCGTTGCTCAAGATGTGGTCTCCTCTACATTGGGGAGACCAAACGCAGATTGGGTGACCGCTTTGTGGAACACCTCTGTTCAGGCCATAAGTGTGACCCCCGAGCTTCCGGTCACCTGTCACTTTAATGCTCCACTAATACAATAGAATCATAGAATGGTTACAGCACAGTAGGAGGCCATTCGGCCAGTCAAGCCCGTGCCAGCTCTCTTGCAAGAGCACTTAAGCTCGTCCCACTCCCCCCGCCCTTTCCCCATAGCCCTGCAATTTTTTTTCCTTCAGGTACTTATCCAATTTCCTTTTGAAAGCCATGATTGAATCTGCCTCCTCCACCCTTTCAGGCAGTGCATTCCAGATCATAACCACTCGCTGCGTAAAACAAAATTTCCTCATGTTGCCTTTGGATCTTCTCCAATCACCTTAAATCTATGTCCTCTGGTTCTCGACCCTTCTGCCAATGGAAACAGTTTCTCTCTATCTACTCTGTCTAGACCCCCTCATAATTTTGAACACCTCTATCAAATCTCCTCTCAATCTTCTCTGCTCTAAGGAGAACAACTCCAGTCTATCCAAGTAACTGAAGTCCCTCATCCCTGGAACCATTCTTGTAAATTTTTTCTGCACCCTCTCTAAAGCCTTCAGATCCTTCCTAATGTGCAGTGCCCCGAATTGGACACAATACTCCAGTTGTGGCCGAACCAGTGTTTTATAAAAGTTCATCATAATTTCCTTACTTTTATACTCTATGCCTCTATTTATAAAACCCAGGATCCCAGCTTTTTTAACCGGTTTCTTAACCTGCCCTGCCACCATCAACAATTTGTGCACATATACCCCCAGGTCTCTCTGTTCCTGCACCCACTTTAGAATTGTACCCTTTAGTTTATATTGCTTCTCGTTTTTCCTACCAAAATGTATCACTTCGCACTTTACTGCGTTAAATTTAATCTGCCACGTGTCCGCCCATTCCACCAGCCTGTCTATGTCCTCTTGAAGTCTATCACTCTCCTCCTCACTGTTCACTATACTTCCAAGTTTTGTGTCATCTGCAAATTTTGCAATTGTGCTCTGTACTCCCAAGTCCAAGTCACTAATATATATCAAGAGAAAAGCAGTGGTCCTAGTTCCCTTGGGAACACCACTGTGTACCTTCCTCCAGTCTGAAAAACAACTGTTCACCACGCCTCTGTTTCCTGTCACTTAGCCAATTTAGTATTCATGCTGCCACGGTCCCTTTTATTCCATGGGCTTCAACTTTGCTGGCAAGCCTATTTTGTGGCACTTTATCAAACGCCTTTTGGAAGTCCATGTACACTACATCAACCGCATTTCCCTCATCAACCCTCTCTGTTACTTCATCAAAAAATTCAATCAAGTTAGTTAAACACAATTTGCCTTTAACAAATCTGTGCTGGCTTTCCTTAATTAATCCACACTTGTCCAAGTGACTGTTAATTTTGTCCTGGATTATCATTTCTAAAAACTTCCCCACCACTGAGGTTAAGCTGACTGGCCTGTAGTTGCTGGGTTTATCCTTACACCCTTTTTTGAACAAGGGTGTAACATTTGCAATTCCCTAGTCCTCTGGCACCACCCCTGTATCCAAGAAGGATTGGAAGATTAGCCAGTATCTCCGTGATTTCCACCTTTACTTCCCTCAGCATCCTAGGATGCATCCTATCTGGTCCTGGTGGCTTATCAACTTTAAGTACAGCCAGCCTTTCTATCAATTTTTAGCCTATCCAGTATCTCAACTACCTCCTATTTCACTATGACTTTGGCAGCATCTTCTCCCTTGGTAAAGACAGATGCAAAGTGTCATAAATCTCATCATCGAGAAACTACCTGTGAAGTGACACTGGACGGCCAGCTGGTGGCGCCGTCCAAGGAGTATAAATATTCGGGCGTTGGCCCAGCTTGCCAGGGACATTTTGTAAAGACAAGGAGCTCGTGGATACAACTAGACCTCCATGTTCTGAAACAAGTTGATTAAAGCCTTGCTTTATACTCAAACCAAGTGCGTAGTGAGTTTTATTACGTCACAAAGTACTCATTTAGTAGCTCAGCCATGCCCTCTGCCTCCATGCGTAGGTCTCCTTTTTGGTCCCTAATCGGCCCCACCCCTCCTTATTACCCATTTACTATTTATATGCCTATAGAAGACTTTTGGATTCCATTTTATGTTAGCTGCCAGTCTATTCTCATATTCTCTCTTTGCCCCTCTTATTTCTCTTTTCACTTCCCTCTGAACTTTCTATAGTCAGTCTTCACTCTGACCCCTCTGTCCTCAGCCTCTTAAACTGTTCCAACGAAGCTCAACGTAAGCTCGAGGAACAGCAACTCATCTTTCGATTGGCACTTTACAGCCTTCTGGACTCAACATAGAGTTCAACCATTTCAGACCATAATCCCTGTCATTTATTTTTTTCATGCGGCAGCTGTTGATGATTCTGCCATTCCCATTTACACCTCTTCTAGACTCATCTTTTGTTTCTTTACTTGTCCCATTTCCATCTCCTTTTGCTTTATACAGTCATCCCTTTTTGTCTCTTAATCTCTCCTGCCTTCCATCCTATCACAGACCTTCCCTTTTGTTCTTTCCTCCCCTTCCCCCCTTTCCCTGTCCCTGCACTTGCTTAAAATCTGTTGCACCTCTAAATTTTTCCAGTTCTAACAAAAGGTCATCGACCTGAAACCTTGGGCCATATTTTCCAATGCCTACGGGTGTGTACGGGCTGTGTACACACCCGTAGGGAGATCGGAAATGCCGGTTTCAGGCATGCAAAGCGCATGCGCTGAAAACCGGCATTTCATCTGTCAAGAATGCTCCGAACAGATCGGACGCCTGCCCTAGAGAAGGGCCTCTGCGGGGGTGGGAGAGTTCCGCTTTCTGGAGAACCTCCGCCTGCAGAAAACCCTTAGAAATCTTACGCCTGGTAAAAGCAGCTTTTACCAGCTTTTGTGTTGAAAAAAGTTTTAAAAATTTTTTTCACTCATTTATAATTTTAAAAACTTTGTAAAAAGGTAAGTTTATTTTTAGCCCCGTAAAAAACTTTAATTTTTTTAAATTAAATTTTTGTCTAAAATATTTAATTTACTGCAATTTTAACTCATTTTAAAAACGTGATGGTTTAAAAAAAAATGTATTTAATGTGTTACTGTGTTTTTGGGGTGATCTCCATTCATATATTTGACAGGCCTATCTGTCAAGTGTACTTTTGAATTGTAGTCACGGTTGTAATGAAGGAAACGCAGCAGCCAATTTGCCCACAGCAAGGTCCCACTAACATCAATGAAATAAATGAGCAGTTTGCATCTTTTTAGTGTGTTGTGTGAGGGATAAATATTGGCCAGGACACGAGGAGAATTCCTCTGTCAGAGTGCTGTATTGGCAGAGGTGGCATGCTGTGAATGAGATGTGAAACATCAGCCCTTCTGCTATTCAGGTGGATGTCAAAGATCCCATGTCACTGTTTAAACATGAGCAGAACACTTCCTCCTCCTCCCTCCCATCCCCAACCAAAAACAGACTATCCGGCCATTCGTCTCAATGCTGTTTAATGGGATCATGCTGTGCTGTCATCCTTGCCGGCATAGCAACAGTAACTACACTTCAGAAATAGCTCGCAGTGTGTGAAGAACTTTGACATGAGAGACAGAATGTGCTCGTCTGCTCCTGATAATTCACTCATTTTTTTGCATTAAATAACACATCAAAGTGTGAATTTAATTCAAAACATTTGAATGATCATATCATTGAAATTAAGAGCAGTCGACTGCGAGTTTTTCTTTTATGGGCCCAATTTGAGCAAACTTTGCTTCAGGGGTATTGTGTCTGGTTTTTGTTTTGTTTAAACAATCTTTCCAGCAGCATTGTGTGAATGAAAGGTGTAGTGTATGTACCCGTCTACCTTTAAGAGAACTATTGTATGTAACCGTTCACCTTTAAGAGAACTACTTTAGGTGTGGCACTACTTGTTTGGCTTCTGTATACTGTAATACCGATGGTGACCACACCGGTATATAAGTGTTGTGGCATGATTCCTTGGGCAGATTCGCCCTGACCTTCTGCTGGAAGAAAACACGAGGCTGCAGCAATAGAAAGGAGGAAGACTTTAGCAACAAAAGCTTCCATCAGCAACAGGCACTGACTACCCTTCTACCACGGTGCGGAGTGAGCCGATCAGCAGGAAACAAGGCGGCCGCGGAGACTGTGAGTAGGGAAAAGTGTAACGAAATCCGGAGGATAAGGGCTGTGCACTCGACCACGGTCGAGGGGGAGCAGAGCTGGTCAGGAAGGCGGGTCCAACGGCGTCGTGAGATAGCCGGACCGCGATCGGCGGGAAAAGCCGGGCAGCGACCGAAGCCACGAAGCGCTGAGACCAGGAGCAGGCGCGGGAAGAGAGAAACTCAGCCGCAGCCGGGGAGGGAAGCACCGGACTGCGTGAGGGCTGGGAGGCGAACGGGAGCCGGGCGTGTGGGAGAGGCAGAGCCGACCAAAGGAGGCTGCGCGAGAGCCAGTCCAGCGGCTGAACTGTTCTCCACCAACGGGGTACCCAGCGCCGGTAGAGCCGAGTAAGGGGAGCTGTGCGGAAGCCAGCCCAGCGGCTGAACCTGTCCGCTGTGGGGAAAGCGTATCCCTCCCACCAGGGAAGAAACGCGGGAAGCTGCCATTAGGCGGAGAAGACGACAGACGCGGGAGACCGCCATTGAAGGGGCGGGGAGAGAAGGAAAGAGCGGGAAACCGCCATTTTCGCGGGAAAAACCGCCATCTTAGAAATAAATAAATAATAAATAAGAATTTAAAGAAATACTTGTGCTGCTCCCAAGGAAAGGAAGATGCCTAAGCGAGGGAATATTAACGATTTTAATTCTGAGATAGAAGACTGGGCCACGTACGTGGAACGCATCGAGATCTATTGTGAAGCCAACAAAATAGAGGAAGACGACAAAGCGATAACATTGCTAAACTCGATGGGCGCAAAGACATACGGGCTCTTGAAGCATCTACTAGCACCAGCTAAACCGGCAGATCAGACTTTCGAAGGGATTGTGGCTGTTCTGAAGGACCACTTGAACCCCACACCGTTGATGTTGGCTGAACGATTCAAATTCTATGCAAGAACGCAACGGAAAGACGAAAGCAACGCGGAATATTTGGTCGAACTGCGTAGGCTAGCGAAATGCTGCCAGTTCGGAGGGAATCTGACAGAGGCACTGCGAGACAAGTTCGTATGCGGATTGTCCAAGGAAGGGACACAAAAGCGACTACTCGAAGAGAACGACCTCATACTTGACAGGGCTGTCCTTATAGCCGCATCGCACGAAGCCGCAGCGAAAGGAACGGCGGAAATGCAGCTAAAGGCGGCGGCACTCGGGGTGGACCAAATTACCTCAAGTACAACAAAATGCTATCGTTGTGGGAAGACAACACATGACCAGAATCAATGCTGGTTTAAGAACCAAGAATGTAGGAAATGTGGCAAACTGGGTCACATCGCTAAAGTATGCCGGTCAGGGAAGAAGACCAACAACCAAAGGAAGCCACCACAAGAAAAGTACAACAAGGTACACAAGGTGGCTGAGAAGAGTTCAGACGAACAGAATTCAGACTCAGACCCAAACAGCCAGGAGCTGGGTAGTCTGAGAATTCACAATGTGAGTAAGGGAGCTGACCTACAAACTATCTGGGTCATACTAAAAATAGCTGGAGTCCAAGTAAGAATGGAGTTGGACACTGGATCAGCTCTATCAGTCATAAATCGAAGGGACTACCACCGGCTATTCTCTCACATACCCTTAAGAAATACCAAGTTCGTATTGCAGACATACACGGGGCATAAGGTATACCCCATGGGGAAGATAAGAGTCAAGGTGAGAGATAGGGGTAAAGAACACCCAAGAATGAACTTGTACGTATTATCTGAGGGAGGACCACCACTTCTAGGACGAGAGTGGATCAAGAAAATAGACATGGAATGGCACTATCTAAAAGCCATAATGAGTGAGGACTCGGTGCAAGCTATCAGCTCAGGTTCTGAAACGGATGACGATAAGACCAACTCAAATATGGAAGACAAGGCTAAAATGAACTTGCCGACTATGGTGGAGAAAACGAAGACATGCATAAAGGCTTATGCTACCGAGAAGAATAAAGCTTCAGAGCAGAACTCCAGTTTGACAGAGAATTCTGAGCCTGTTCAAGTTAAGGACTTATCCACGATGGAAGAACACCGAACTCGGACTCAAACTTATTTCAAAGTACGACAACAATTAGAACAGTTGAGTTACCGTCTCGTACAAGAGATGAAAACAATGGAAAAGTTCTGGGACACCGAATGGGAGAACCTGGAAAGACAGCAGAGGCAGCTAGCTCAAGCAAAGAGCGACCATAGAGCCATCGTGACCAATTACCGATCACATCTCCCTTATGATGTTCAGGAGTTAGAATATTTGCATGATCTAGAGATACAGCATAAAGGCAAACCACGCTACACTGAGGATTTTGTTCTGCAATTGGAGACGGAGCTAGTGCAAGCAAGGTTAAGAGAAGCTGAATCGCAGTGTGCACTTAAAGATATGCAGAAAAAAATCTTGGACATGGAAAAGAGAAACGCTTCTTTACCTGATGTGAATAATGTGGCCATGTTGCAAGAGGAGCTTATAGGGGCGAAACTGAAAGAAGCTAAGCAAAGGATGTTGGAACTTGAAACACAGAACCAAATCAGCAGTAACCAGCTATGTCGAGCAGAGAAGGAGTGCTATGGTCTACATGAGAAGGTGCAATATCTCTCAGCCCAGAATAAGGGACTACTCACTCAGTTAAATGAAAGTAATCGGAAAATGGCTGAGATAGACTGCAGGAATAAAGAAGATTTGATGGCAGTGAGACTTCGAGAGGCAGATAGCATAGCAGCCTTGGCTGAACTCCAACAGGAAATTGCGAAAGAAGCAAATGAAGAGGAATCTTCAGGAAGCCAGGATGTTATTCCAGTTCTTCTCTACGACTCCTTACAAGCAGAGTGTGAGAAGTTGAAAGAACAGTATGAACAGGCCCAGGCTACAATTCTGGAGGGGGTTAACTCGGCAACCTCCGAAAAGCTAGTTTCAGTAGAAGCATATGAACAACTAAAGGTTGAACATGAGCAAGAAGTCCAAAGGCTGCAGGAAATTCTTGATGAGCTCAAGGCCAAGACAGACTCATCGGTAGAAGTTCCATCCATAGATGAGAAATTAGAGGTGAAAGACATGGCAGAACATGAAAGACAAGATGTCCAAGAACTCATAAAAATATTGAAGGAAACCCAAGACAAATATGAGGCGGCAATGTCCGAGGTTCAACAACTTGAAGAACAGATTCAACTGGGAATCCTTTCAGTGGAGGAAAAGGAAACTGTAAGAAACACAGAGACTGTAAGAATGGTCCCTGAACATGAGCTAGAGAGCATCAGGGCGCAACTTTTCCGAGCGCTGAAAGCCAAAGTACAAGAGGAACAGAAGGTGGAAGCATTGGAGGAAAAGGTGGATGAAATGGAGAAGACTCTGATCCACAGTGTTCCTGTGGAAGAGTTAACGGTCAGCCAACTCCTTCATATGCTGAGGGAAAAGACTCTGCAATGGGAACAATCTGAACACGAGCTTCAATCTTCAACGGGAAGGAGTTCGGAGCTCTCAAAAGTTTGGGAAATAGCTGAGGTTGCAAAACAGACTTTACTGGGATGCCAAAAGTACGCTGAATCGCGTCTATGTGAACAACAGAATGTTGAAACAGCTGCTCCAGTAGAAGGATTGAATAGCCCGATCAATCAATCCCCGAGGGAAGGGGAAGTGTTGAAATCACAAATGAGGTAATTAGTGAAGGATTTGCAGGAAACCCAGGAAGAGCGGGATGAAGATGAATGCATGAAGAAGTCTTTTCAAGAAAGATGTCTAGGGAAGGAACCACAGTCAGCTAACGTCCAGATGGGTAAGGAGGAAGTAGAAGGCCCTCTCGCTGGCCTAACTCAGGACGAACCCGAATATTACCATGACCTGTTGAGTGACACTGAATATTACGAGGATGTGGTCTGCCCAGTTTGTGATGAAAACTCCCAAAGTGCCAAAATCAGGATGAAGCACTTAAAGTCGAAGGAACATAGAGAGTTGGTGGTGCTACAGCTGGCAGCTGATAAGGGAGCCCCGAGAGTCTCCAAAAAGCAGAAGAGAAAAAGAAGAAGCAGAAGATGATAACTATCGCAAATATTATCACTTCTACCAGATCATGCGTGGACCCTACGAAAGGAGTTAAATCAGTTGGGAAGTAGGAAAATATCAAGGCAACCCAGTTGTTGTAAAAGTCAGCACTGCTGGTTCAGCAGGACGAAAGTTCAAGCTGTTACGTCAAGAAAAGGATATGGAGGAGTCACGCTAGCAATGTGAACCATCTACACCAAAGAGATGTTGTTCGGACCGAGTCAAGATCAGAGACTGAATCTGTGAACTGTTCCCGCAGAGACTGAACCTGTGAACTGTTTCCCACCGAGACTATGTCTGTAAATTGTTTTATATGAAGTTGAAGATATGTTATGTTTAATGGGGACTCTGTATGTAATAAGCTAAAAAGGGAGGATTGTAGTGTATGTACCCGTCTACCTTTAAGAGAACTATTGTATGTAACCGTTCACCTTTAAGAGAACTACTTTAGGTGTGGCACTACTTGTTTGGCTTCTGTATACTGTAATACCGACGGTGACCACACCGGTATATAAGTGTTGTGGCATGATTCCTTGGGCAGATTCGCCCTGACCTTCGAATAGTAAAGACCTGTTCGTTTGTTATTCCTGAAGTCTGTGTCGTTATTAACTGTACAACCCACAGACTTTACAAAAGGAATGTGATTAAGCAAGAATTTTGGCAAAAGTGAAATGGGAGCAATAAGATATGAGATATCAGTGAGTAACACGGGTGGGCTCTAACTCACGAAGATGAACAAGAGGGTTACATGCTTTCAATCAGGAGTTGAATTCTGTATTTCATCAAGCCTCTTTCTTCCTCCGGTTAGCAATTTTATTTATAATCACTTGTTTCTGTGATACACGAATATATAGTTTGCATTTAAAATGCTGCAAATGGTTACAACATCTCATGACAAGAACAGTTTACTGTCATGAGTACTAGTGACTCTGCCAAAAGATTGGCAAATGGTGCGTAGAACCTGTTATTCTGGTTGAGTAGACAGCTTCATGCTTTAGTGAATCAGCCTCCTACATGGACAGCTTTAGTGGTTTGAGAACATTGGCAATTTTTGGTGAAGTACATAATCTAGAATATGCCATAAGGACCTTGAAGCTGGCCAGTTATTGGCTTGGACCATTGCGCTTTGTGGAGTATTTGATCATCTCAAACTATACTTATCCCGATAATCTTCAGTCTTGTTCCCAACCATATTTTGCAGCTATTTGGAAGAAATTAAACAACTGATTTTGCTGAGTCTGTTCCATATACTTACTATGCTGGGGCTCAGGCTCGGGGGAAGATTCCTTCTGCAAAATGGTGATCCTTATAAAAGAGTGGGTTATAAAGAAAACATGCTCATTGTAAAAGCTGCAAAAAGCATTCAGTAATCAAAGATTTAGCTTCACTATTGACAGTTATTAAATCCTGATGAGAGTAATTTCTCAGGTGACCTCATGACCAAATATCACAACCATGATGTTATTTGAGAAATTGTAACTCTAAGACTTGATTTTATCACATCAGCAGAAGAATTTACCTGGTGTTTCTAGATCATTTCACAGCATTGACAGTTAAATGGGGAACTTGAGCACATAATCCAGGCTGACATTCCAGTCCAGTGCAGTGCTGAGGGAGTGCTGCACAGTCACCGATGCTGTTTCTCAGATGAGACATTAAACCAAGGCTTCGCTTGCCCTGTAAGGGATACCATGGCACCATTTTGAAGAAGGGCAAGGGAGTTCTCCCTGGTGTCCTGGCCAATATTTATCCCTCAACCAACACTTAAAAACAGATGATCTGGTCATTATCACATTGCTGTTTGTGGGAGCTTGCTGTGTGCAAATTGATTGCCGCGTTTCCTACATTACAGCAGTTACTACACTGAAAAGTACTTCATTGACTGTAAAGTGCTTTGGGATGTTCTGAGGTCATGAAAGGTGCCATATAAATGCAAGTCTTTCTTTTCTAAGCTACAGTTGGCTGTTTATAATAAAAAGAAAAGTTTTGCTGAAATCAATCACCAGTATTGTCTTAAACTGTGATGAACTGACATACAAAATAACCACCGCATTTTTAATTTGACATAAAAAAAGTTTATGTCTAAGTATATGTGTATGTCCATGTAAGTAAAAATCAAGTGATGTCAGGAACAAAGCTTAGACATCCATGTTTAAATGCCTCTTAGCCGAGGTATGTTTCAGGTTTTAGTCATGACTAAATAGCAGCTCATTAAAGGTCTGTCATGCTTTTTATTTTTATGTTGGAACATTGCAAATGTCTCATGTTCTTTGGGTTATTTGTGCAACGGCATTGTTATGTACTCTGGGAGTTTAAAAGAAATAAATCATTATGCTAACTTATGAAATTGGAATGATTTCATCATTCATTATCAGAGACACTATAGCTGCCCAAATAGTAAACCAAACTGAATATCCAGGACAGCATTTATTTATTAAAATCTTGCTGTGCAATATTAATGATACTGTCGCCATTAAAATAGTGTGCAATGGGATTTCATACAAATGCCTTTACATGTTCATTAGTAATTTGGCACAGAACGATTTTGATCCATTAGACTTGTGTCAAATTTTCATGGGTCAAATTTTGGATTCCAGGAAGCCAGGACAAGTAACAATTTAGGGCACTAATGACCTGTATCCTACAAAATGCCTTTATCATAACATGTATGTACCTGTGGTGCCAACAGCACGTTTAGTAAATACATATCTACACCGCATATTAAGAACACCTAGGTGCCAGTCATCAATATTCTCTCTCTGATACATAAAAATATTAACTATCAGGTTTTCAAAAATTACAAGTCATACAAGAAGTAATAGATTTGCTTACATTGGTAAGAGTACATACCCAAAATATCATAACGGGAGTAAAGTTTAGCAAGGGCGCAAATGCAGTTCCAACAACACTCAAGAAGCGCGACACCATCCAGCACAAAGCAGCCCGCTTGATTTACACCCCATCCACCACCTTAAACATTCACTCCCTTCACCACCGATGCTGTAATGTGTACCATCTACCAGATGGACTGCAGCAACTCGCCAAGGCTTCTTTGATAGCATCTCCCAAACCCGCGACCTCTTCCACCGAGAAGGACAAAGGCAGCAGGCGCATGGGAACACCACCACCTCCAAACTCCCCTCCAAGACACACACCATCCTGACTTAGAAGTATATCGCCGATCCTTCATCGTCACTGGGTCAAAATCCTGGAACTCCCTGCCTAACTGCTGTGGGAGTACCTTCAACACACGGACTGCAGCGGTTCAAGAAGACGGCTCACTACCACCTTCTCAAGGGCAATTAGGGATGGGCAATAAATGCTGGCCTTGCCAGTGACGCCCACATCGCATAAAACTAATTGTAAAAAAAATTTGCGATAGGAATCGACTTCAATGGAAAGGAGAATCAGGCGGGGTGTATAATGAGCGGTCGATCCACTTCCACCCATTCTGCGCCCCCTACCAATGTTGTATTTCACCCCCGAGCTGTCTTTTCTCTTTTACAGATGCTAACTGACCAGCTGAGTGTTTCCAACATTTTCTGCTTTGCTGAGGCATGGTGTTCTGAAGCTGGTTCACTTTATCTCTCTGTGAGTTTCTGATCACTGTTAGTAGTTGGAGAAGGGGGTAGATATGAGGGAAAGGGAGAATGAGACAAAAACAATTTGTATTTATATAGTGCCTCTAACAAATAAAGAACTTGCAGTTATATAGCTCCTTTCACGACCTCAGAACATCCCAAAGATCTTTTACAGTCAATTAAGTACTTTTGAACTGTTGTAATGTAGGAAACACGGCAGCCAATTTGGGCACAGCAAGGTCCCACAAACAGCAATCTTTGACCATGATGTTGGTTCAGAGATAAATGTTGACCAGGACACCTGGGATGATTTCTCTGCCTCTTCTTCGAAATAATGCCGTGGGAATGGAGAAAAATGTTCTAAAGAGCTTCAAAGAGGCATAAACAAAAAAGAATTCCAAGGAGAGCAGGAAGGAGGGAAAATATTATGGATGGGCAATTTGATCCACCCTGTTCTTGGGCAACTGTTAGTTCTCTGATAACATAAGAATTAGGAGCAGGAGTAGGCCTGCTCCGCCATTCAATAAGATTGCGGCTGATCTTTGACCTCAACTCCATTTTCCCGCCCGATCTCCATATCCCTTGATTCCCCTCGAGTCCAAAATCTATCTATCTCGGCCTTGACTATGCTCTGACTGAGGATCCACAGCCCTTTGAGCTAGAGAATGCCAAAGATTCACAACCCTGAGTGAAGAAATTCCTCCTTATCTCAGTCTTAAATGGCTGACCCCTTATCCTGAGACTGCCCCCTTCGTTCTACACTCTCCAGCCAGGGGAAACAACCTCTTAGCATCTACCCTGTCAATCCCCCTGGAAGATGCAAGATCAATGTGCTGCTTAGTTTTCAGGCCAGGTTGCTTGGTGGTTTTCTCCCGAGGAATGTTTGGAGGGAGGTAACCTAAGAGAATAGGGAGACGAATAGGGAGACAGTAATTTGCATAATAAGGGGAAAATATATATTTTAATTATATGAAAAGAAAAGAACAGAGATCCATTTTTATTAGGAGCTTTGAGAGTTCATCCTTTGTGGTATGTCACATAAATCCTGGCCAGGTGTGGGCGGGTATGGCAGGCAGCCAGTCTGGGTCACACCCCCTTCCCTCCCCTTTCACAAACTGTCAGCGGGCAACTCGAGAGAGGACAGCGAACTTCGGCAGGAATGCTCATGGCAACAAACCAGAGGTTGAAAGAAGAATCCAGCACCTGTTAATGGTTCTTCAAACAGGAGCATTATTCCTCAGTAATTTAGCCAGTCCCATTGCTGCTGTGAAGATAATGGAAAATTGGAAGAGGAGCACTTACTATCAACGCCATTGCATGATTCCTGTAACTAAATATTATACATTTAAAGGGGTCTTGTCATCCTGTTGAAGTGGAATGGCAGGGAAATGGGATTACAGTAGCGTGCTCATATGAAGATCTTGCACTGGCACAGCTACCAAAGCATTAATCACCTTCTCACAGAATCACAGAAACCCCACAATGCAGATAGAGGCCATTTCGGCCCATCGAGCCTGCACCGACACATATCCCACCCGATCCCCGTAACCCCACGTATTTAATCCCCCTAACACTAAGGGTCAATTTATCATAGCCAATCAACCTAACCCGCACATCTTTGGACTGTGGGAGGAAACCGGAGCACCCGGAGAAAACCCACGCAAACACGGGGAGAATGTGCAAACTCCACACAGACAGTCGCCCGAGGCCGGATTTGAACCCGGGTCCCTGGTGCTGTGAGGCAACAGTGCTAACCACTATGCCACCGTGCTGCCCTGTAATTCCTATATTCCAGCCCATAGTTCCTGTTGCTCAACAGGCAGAGGCTCTAGTATGTGCAATGGGTTTGGACACACCATGGAGATTTTTGCAGAAACTGTGGACATAAATGCCACTGATATTTTATTTCCTCCTTCTCCAATCCGTGCTATCCCAAGAACCTGTTATGGGGATGGAAGAAGAAAAAGAATGCAATTCTGTTTAGTTTGGGAGGGGGAGAGAGCAGCAGATAGTCCCTGTTGTGAGAGGGACAGAAATAGAGAGATTCTCTCTCTGTCCTTTCCCCATGGATGCCACCTGTTTTTGTAACAGAAGAGAGTCACTGTTGTAAGGAGGGGAAATGTGTTTAAGTAGCTGCTTTGTTTGCCGGTAAGAGGAATGAGAAGCCCCAGTTCTCTCTGCTCGCTCCCTCTAACCTGAGCTACCCATCCAGTCCAAGCCTTGGCCCCAGTTTCTCTCCCACTTGCATACATTTCAGCTGCTCCTAGTTGGCCGTTGCCCACCTGCCCCCAGTGGTGTCCTTTCTTGCCCAGGCCCTGGTAGTTTTTCCAATCCAGTTCATCGAGGCTGCCACCTTGCTACATACCACAACAACATGCATTTATATAGCACCTTTAACATAGTAAAACGTCCCAAGGCACTTCACAGGAGCATTATCAAACAAAATTTTACACCAAGCCACATAAGGAGATATTCGGACTGGTGAAAGAGGTAGGTTTTAAGAAGCGTCCTAAAGAAAGAGAGAGAGGTGGAGACAGAGAGGTTTAGAGAGGTAGATATATTTCTTAAGGCTAAAGGGATCAAGGGATATGGGGAGAAAGCAGGGACAGGGTACTGAATTTGGATGATCAGCCATGATCGCATTAAATGGCGGAACAGGCTCGAAGGGCCAAATGGCCTACTCCTGCTCCTATCTTCTATGTAGGTATTCCAGAGCTTCGGGCCTAGGTAGCTGAAGGCACAGCTGCCAATGGTGGGGCGATGAAAATCCCGGGCCTTTAAAAAAGGTAAAAGATGTAAATTGAAAGAGTAAACAAAGGAATGCGTGAGTGACGCTCAAAGGGAATGGGAGTCAAATAGGAAAAAGTCAGAGGAAACGAGAAACAGAAATAGGGAGGAAGAGTGCAAAGTAGGAGTTGGGCATAAAGAAATACAGACAATGAGAAACTGTATGAAGATTACTTGGAAGAGAGAGAAGGAAGGAGATAAAGAATTACAAAGTGGCACCATCAGGTTCAGCCTGAGCAAGTACCAAGGAATTAGGGGGTATGGTTCAGAATTGGCAGCAACCAAATACGATGGCTTCAGTCTTGTTGATATTGAGTTGAAGAAAGTTTGTGCTCATCCAGGACTTAGGAAGCAGTTAGTCAGCGCAGTGGTGGTTGTAGAGTCAAAGGTAGTGGTAGAGAGCGACAGCTCAGTGTTATTAGCATACATGTGAAAACTGACCCCATGAGAAAGATGTTGTCAAGGCGGGCGGGTGGGGGGGCTAGGATTAGGGTTACCAAGGTACGCGTGCAGAGTGGGAGGTGTAGCCATTCCAGGAGATGCGCTGGCTGCATTGGGACAGGTAGGAGTGGAGCCAAGCGTGGACAGTGCCACAGTGGTATAGAATCAGCATCCAGCGGTATCTGTTTCAGCATAGAGTTTCCTGGAGACTGAACTGCAATAATAAAGGACACAATGGGTAAATCACACATTACTGGAATAACTGTGTACATTTCCATTTTGTAACAAATCCTTCTATAGAAATAAATATATAATTTATAAAAAAAAACACTTTAGTCATCACTGTCAATATTGTCAGAGAGTACATAGTGTGCTCTCAGGGTCGTTTTTCTGAGGAAACATTGAAACACTGACGAAAGTGCAGATAAGCACTAGTGGTATCTCTGATCTGGGAATGAGGTAACTAAGGTTATAAAGTCCCAGTAAAATATATACATTCCAGTATAACATATTAGGACTAAGGTGAAAAAGAATAAAAATGATTTATACGAAGTGGTGCCTATAGAACAGACAAGATAAACATAGATTTTTCCATTGATGGGAAATATTGAAGGTAAGAGGCCATGATCTCAAAATAAGTATTAGACACATAAATGGGGAGATTGCAAGAACATTTTCCACACAAAGGCCAGGATTTTACCTTGGTGGGTCCCGAGCCCGCTGCTGGCTCCATCCCGCTCTGGAAAATTAATTTACGTTGTTTGGGATGGTGAAGCCCGCCCAGCACGTTTCCTGGCACAATTAGAGGAAGCGAGTCTGGTGACATCATTTAATCACACGTAATCAGCTGGTTTCCTTAAAGGGACCATGTCCTAATTTACTTTGACATCTGTGCTGTCAGTGTTCTACACCATTGAGGTGCTACAAGCAATGACTGCACAAAGGCACAGGGCTGCACCCAGGCTCTCCCATGACTCCCTTCACTGATGGAGGGAGTCACAGCACGCAGGGAGGTCCTCTTCCCTTCCTATGAGCAGAAGAGACCTCCCCAGGAGATCAACACAGCCTGGTTGCGCATTGCAGAGTTGGGCACAAGCAGGGATGTGGTCAGGAGGACCTGGGTGCAGTGCCGCAAACCTTTCAACGATCTCAGTAGATAACAAAACGTTAGTACAAAGCCACACTCAACCTCATCCTGCTGTGCCTCTCATCACATTCCCATCACTCTGCCTTCCCTACCCTACTCCTGCACATCCTTATTCACACCAACTTACCTTGCACCTCCACCCTCTCTATCTATATTATTATCACATCCCCATCTCGCTAGCCACCCCTCACACTCGCCCTCATCCTAGTGCAATCATACCGACTAACAACACACAAGGGTAGGCACTTGGGTGTTTTAGCCAATGTTCATGTAAAGTTTCTGTTAATGTGGTGTCAAACATTGAAACCTTTATTTTCAACACTTTCCGTTCTTGGACAGATCTGTGTGCACCTTTGGAAGTGGCTTAGTGAGTTGCAGTGAATGGTGACACATAATGGTACCCCCCCCCCATAATGGTGATGAATGTGAAAGGAATGGTTTGGGCTTTGTAGGGATACTTTATGGTGTGGGGTGGTACCAACCTGGCGCATCATGTGGCAGCCAGGGTGTACGGCATCAAGTGAAGTAAATCTGGCCATGGTGAGACCATCCCTGGCCTCCTGGGCAACAATGTGGTTGGGTGCTGATGCCCTCTGTTCTGTGCAGCATTAGGTGATTGCGGAGAAGGTTGGTGTTGTTGTTGGTGCTGCTGGTGTGACTGGTGATGCTGGTGTTGGGGCTGATACAAAGCTGGGTGGGAATGTAAGTTGTGAGGAGGATGCAGGGAGGCTCCATGGGGATATAAACAGGCTAAGTGAGTGGGCAAGAACATGGCAAATGGAATATAATGTGGAGAAATGTGAAGTTATCCACTTTGGTAGGAAAAATAGAAAAGCAGAGTATTTTTTAAATGGTGAGAGATTGGGAAATGTTGATGTTCAAACGGACCTGGGTGCCCTTGTACACGAAGCAAATGGTATATTGGCCTTTATTACAAGAGGATGTGAGTATAAGAGTAAAGACGTCTTGCTGTAATTATATAGGGCCCTGGTGAGACCACACCTGGAGTATTGTGTACAGTTTTGGTCTCCTTACCTAAGGAAGGAGATACTTGCCATAGAGGGAGTGCAACAAAGGTTCACCAGACTGATTCCTGGGATGGGGGGGATTGTCCTATGAGGAGAGATTGAGTAGACTAGGCCTATATTCTCTTGAGTTTAAAAGAATGAGAGGTGATCTCATTGAAACATACAAAATTCTTACAGGGCTTGACAGGGTAGATGCAGGGAGGATGTTTCCCCTGGCTGGGGAGTCAAGAACCAGGGGTCACAGTCTCAGAATAAGGGGTCGGCCATTTAGGACTGAGATGAGGAGAAATGTCTTCACTCAGAGGGTGGTGAATCTTTGGAATTCTCTACTCCAGAGGGCTGTGGAGGCTCAGTCATTGAATATATTCAAGACAGAGATCAATAGAGTTTTGAATATTAAGGGAATTAAGGGATATGGGGATAGTGCAGGAAAGTGGAGATGAGGTAGAAGATCAGCCATGATCTTATTGAATGGCGGAGCAGGCTCAAAGGGCCAAATGGCCTACTCCTGCTCCTATTTCTTATGTTCTTATGATCCTGGTCGGATTCTGAGGACCAAAGTGAGACAGTATAAAAGGCACCCATGCTGATGGGAGATGACCAAAGTGATCTGTCCATGGTGAGAGAGGTAATGAGGTCAGACTGGACGGAGACTTGTGTAAAGACTTGCAGCATGGGGAATCTGTTGTGGAAATGCAGTTGAGTAACAGCTTGTGGATGAGGGAAGATATCTCTGTAAGGTGGGAGCTTTTACGTTACATTTGAAGCTGTCAACTCAACAGCTGATTCAATGGCCACTGAACTCCCACCTCAGCTTGACAGACGTGGTCCACAACCAGCGTGGACCCCGTGGGCGAGCTGTCAAATGCAAAAGGTGAAAATCATTCTCAAGTGGCTCTAAACAAGTCACCAATTACCTGATTTGGGTCCCCCGCCGTTGTGTCTCGGGTCTGCTCAGCGCTGATATTTCCGACATTGGGAAAGGCGCGTGGCGGCGGGTTCACAGCGGGATCCTGAACTGCTGTGGAAAAAATACACTTTCCCACCCGACCCGCCACTGATCGTGCCAGCTGACGCCCCCCCCCCACCCCCCACAACCCCGCAAAATTCCGGCCAAAGTGTTATCGGAATGTGGGCTGCTTTGCGTAGTGACAATCAATGTTAAGTTACTTATAGCATTCAAAAAGATGCTGGATATTTACTTAAGAATATAAAAAAAGTATTGGGAGTGAGCAGGAAAATAGGACTGCGTAAAAAGGGCTTAAACTTGGCACAGGTAAGAAGGGCCAAAAGGCTGCAATTTCTATGCTGCAATGGATTAGTATACCATGGGCCCTATATTCCGATCCCTACGGGTGGGTACGCGCTGTGTACACACCCGTAGGGACATCGGAAATGCCGGTTTCAGGCATGCCAAGCGCACACGCTGAAAACCGGTATTTCCGATCTGTCAAGAATGCTCTTGACAGATCGGACGCCTGCCCTAGAGAAGGGCCTCCATGGGGGGAGAGTTCCGCGTTCTGGAGAACCTCCACCTGCTGAAAACACGTAGAAATCTTACACCCGGTAAAAGCTTAAGGCCTGCTTTTACCAGCATAAGAGTTGAAAAAAGTTTTTTAAAAAAAATTCTCTCATTTACTTTATTTGAAAAAGGTAAGTTTATTTTTAGCCCTGTAAAAAACTTCAATTATTTTCTTCAAAAAATTAAATTTTTGTTTAAAATACTTAACTTGTTGTCATTTCAACTCATTTAAAAATGTGATTTAAAAAAAAATATTTACTGTTTCACTGTGTTTTGGGGTGATCTCCATTCACATATTTGACAGGTCTATCTGTCAAGTGTATGAAGGGAGATTCCCTTCTCCTATTGGCTTCCCATGGCCCACGTGATCCCAGAGACGCTTGCGAACCGCATGTGCCTCTGGGATACGTGGGCCCTGCACATTTCGAGTTTGGAGAGGCCCAGGAGCGGGAGTGTCCAAACCTCGGGAGCCCTCAGGTAAAGGCGTAGATTTTTTCCAGATCGGAGGCCTCCGCACGCAGGAAGCCTCCGATTGGAAAATGCGGCCCCATGTCTCACAAGGACTATAATGAATCTCCACAATGCCACATACTGGAATGTATCCCTTGGACGGGTGAGCATCACAGCAATTACACGAAAGTCAGCAGCCACTTTACTTTTGTGTTTAAAACAACATATTGATGAATAAGTTATTTCTTTATACTGTACATTGCAGCTGCTAATATTTCTCCGCACCAACACTACTATTCCATAGTAACACGCACAATGGAATAAAACCGAACGAGAAGATTTCCTCTTCTCTATTTATATCAACAAGTCATTTACAAATAGAGCACAAAGGAAATCTTTCCACAATATCAATACATTTCATATCAGTTCAGATTTCCTGACAGTATGTGGTTTGGCAGTCTACCAGTACACCTGCAGGGGTAAAAGAAATGTGCGCTATCCATTAAAAAAACAGGAAAAATCTAACGGCTAATTACCACCCTTTCAGTCTCCTCAATCATCAGCAAAGTGATGGAAGGAGCCTTCAACAGTGCCATGAAGCAACACTACTCGCCAACAACCTTGATCCAGACATGGACACAAGAGCCAAATGACAAGAGGAGAGGTGAGAGTTGCTGATCTCAACATCAAGGCAGCATTCAATCGAGTATGGTAAAACTCAGCAAAACTGGTCATTGGCGGGGTGGGGGGGGTGCGGGGGCAAGGGCTAAACCCTCTAGTGGCTAGAACAATACTTTACACATGTATACTTGGGGAGGGGGGTGGGGGGTATAGTTAATACTGAAGAAAAATGCAACAAAATCCAAGAAGATGTTAATAAACTTGCAGAATTGGTGTGTAAATTGGCAAATTAATTTCAATATAGGTAAGTGTGAGGTTGTGAATTTTGGTAGAAAGAATAAGGAGGCCACATGCTGCTTGCAAAATAAGTGTCTAAGTGGGGTAGAGGAGCAAAGGGATCTAGGGGTATCGTAACACAAATCACCAACGTAGGAAACGTGGCAGCCAATTTGCACACAGCAAGCTCCCACAAACAGCAATATGATAACGACCAGATAATCTGTTTTAGTGATGTTGATTGAGGGATAAATATTGGCCAGGACACCGGGGAGAACTCCCCTGCTCTTCTTCGAAATAGTGCCATGGGATCTTTTACATCCACCCGAGAGGGCAGATGGGGCCTCGGTTTAACGTCTCATCCGTTAAGAAAGTGCAAAAAAGAATCATAAGGACTGTGAGGATATACTAATCAGGAAAGATTGAATAGGCTGGGGTTCATTTTTCTAGAAAAGATAAGGCAGAGGGGTGGCCTGATAGAAGTGTTTAAGATTATGAAAGGGTAGATGTGGAGAAAATCTTTACACTTATGTGGAGTCCAAAACTAGAGGTCATAAATTTAAGGTAGTCACTAATAAATCCAATCAGGAATTCAGGATAAACTTCTTTATCCAAAGCGTGATAAGAATGTGGAACGCGTTACCACAAGGAGTAGTCGAGGCAAATAGCATAGATGCATTTAAGGGGAAGCTAGATAAGCACATGAGGGCGAAAGGAATAGAAGGATAGGGTTAGATAACGATGGGTGGGAAGAGGCTCATGTGGAATATAAATGCCAGAACAGTCCAGTTGGGCCGAAAGGCCTTTTTCTGTGCTGTAGACTCTATGTAATTCTATGTAAAGAAAGGTGGTCATGGTTGTTGGAGACCAATCACCAGAGCCCCAGGATATCACTGTCGGAGTTCCTCAGGAAAGTAACCTCGGCCCAACCATCTTCAGCTCCTTCGTCAGTGATCTTCCCTCTATTATAAGGTCAGACTAGGTTTGATTTTTGTGATTATACTGTTTTCAGTTCCATTTACTCTTCCAATAATGAATCAACCCATGCCACCCTACAGCTTTACCTGGGCAATATCCCGGCTCAGGCTGATAAGTGTCAGGTAACATTTGTGCCAAATAAGTGCTAGTTAATGGCCATCTCCACAAGAAAAGGCCAAACTACCCTCCTTTGACCTTCAGTAGTATTACCATCGCAGAGCCCACCACCATCAACATCCTGCCAGTCAGCATTCACCAGAAGCGTAACTGGAACAACCATATCAACAATGTAGTTACAAGAGCAAGGCAGAAGCTTGGTACTCTGCAACGAGTGGCTCTCCTCTTCACCCCTCAAAGCCTCTCCACAAGATTGGAGTCAGGAGTAAGGTGGAACACTCACCATTTGCATGGATGGGTGCAGCCGGAACAACACACAAGAAGCTCAACACCATCCAGGACAGTACAGTTCACTTGATCAGTAGACTCAATATCCACCCCCTCCACCACTAGTCTACTGTGGCAATATATACTATCTTCAGGATACACTGTAGCAACTCACCAAGCTTACTTCAACAGCACCTCTCAGCTCCACAATTTCTAACACTAAGAAGGAGAAGAGCAGTGATATTATGACAAGCCATCATGTCATAGCTCCCCTCTCGGTCACACACCACACTGACACAGACAAATATCACTGTTGCTTCATCATCGCTGGGTCCATATCCTGGAACTCCCTACCTAACACTATTGTAGGCAAACCATCATCACAAATGCTGCAGCGGTCCGAGGAGAAGGTCCACCACCATCTTCTCTGGGCAACTAGGGATGGACAATAACATAGAAACATAGAAGATAGGAGCAGGAGTAGACCATTCGGCCCCTCGAGCCTGCTCCGCCATTCAATGAGATCATGGCTGATCATCCAAATTCAGTACCCTGTCCCTGCTTTCTCCCCATATCCCTTGATCCCTTTAGCCTTAAGAAATATATCCAACTCCTTCTTGAATATATTTAATGAATTGGCCTCTACTGCCTTCTGTGGTAGTGAATTCCACAGGTTCACCGCTCTCTGGGTGAAGAAATTCCTCCTCATTTCTGTCCTAAATGGCCTACCCCTTATCCTTAGACTGTGACCCCTGGTTCTGGACTCCCCAACCATCGGGAACATCCTTTCTGCATCTAGTCTGTCCAGTCCTGTCAGAATTTTATAAGTTTCAATGAGATCTCCTCTCATTCTTCTAAACTCCAGCGAGTACAAGCCCAATCGACCCAATCTCTCCTCATACGTCATTTCTGCCATCCCAGGTATCAGCCTGGTGAATCTTTGCTGAACTCCTTCCATGGCAAGAACATCCTTCCTCAAATAAGGTGACCAAAACTGCACACAATACTCAAGATGTGGTCTCACCAAGGCCCTGTACCCTGTGTGGCTTTACCAGCATTGCCCATATCCTGAGAACAATTACTTTAAAAAAGAGGTCCGTAGCATTGTAGCACTGATTATCCAACCCAAGCTCCCTGGGAGTGTGGCTCTCTCTTGGAAGTGCAGATTGCTCCTATAACTTTAAAACAAGAGGAATCTAAATATAAGCTTATTTTAATTAACTTTCACAACTCCATCAAAAATATTAACCATCCAATAGAACTCTTTCCGACTCACTTTCAGCCCACGAATGGCAACAAGCAGGCAACAATTTTCATGTTGAAAGTTATTTCCACCTTTGTAGCCAGTGCTTCAGCAGAGAAAATACATTTTTTCTAAATGCACCTGTATTAAAATTGCTTGTATTTGCATTTTCCAGAATGCTTATCAATCAGCCAAGCATTTTGTTGTCGTTCAGAATTCATCATCTTACTGGTAGCAATCTCAGGATTGCTACCAGTGCCATGTGCTAGTCAGAGTACAAATAGAAGGATATTTCAGCTGAATATATGTGGCTAGAGGAATGGATTCAAATTCCTGGGACATTTGAACCGGTTCTGGGGGAGGTGGGACCAGTTCAAACTGGACGGTGTGCACCTGGGCAGGACCGGGACTGATGTCCTAGGGGGAGTGTTTGCTGGTGCTCTTGGGGGGGGGGTTTAAATTAAAATAGCAGGGGGTTGGGAACCTGTGCAGGGAGACAGAGAAAAGGGAAGCAAGGATAGAAGCAAATGACAGGAAGGAGAAAAGCAAAAGTGGAAGGCAGAGAAATCAAGGGTGTAAATCAAACAGGGCCACAGTAAATAATAATTCTAAAAGGACTAAGAGTGTTAAAAAAACAAGCCTGAAGGCTTTGTGTCTTAATGCGAGGAGCATTTGTAATAAGGTGGATGAATTAGCTGCACAAATGGATGTAAACGGATATGATATAATTGGGATTACGGAGACATGGCTCCAGGGTGACCAAGGCTGGGATATCAACATTCAGGGGTATTCAATAGTCAGGAAGGACAGGCAAAAAGGAAAAGGAGGTGGGGTAGCATTGCTGGTTAAAGAGGAGATTAACACAATTGTAAAGAAGGATATTAGCTCTGATGATGTGGAATCTGTATGGGTAGAGCTGAGAAATAACAAGGGTCAGAAAACATTAGTGGGAGTTGTACACAGACCCCCAAACAATAATGCTGAGGTTGGGGATGGCATTAAATGGGAAATTAGAGACACGTGCAATAAGGGCACAGCAGTTATCATGGGTGACATTAATCTACATATAGATTGGGCTAACCAAGTTAGTAACAATAATGTGGAGGAGAATTCTTAGAGTGTGGACCAATATGTCGAGGAACCAACTAGAGATCAGGCCATCTTAGACTGGGTATTATGTAATGAGAAAGGATTAATTAGCAATCTTGTTGTGCGAGGCCCCTTGGGGAGGAGTGATCATAATATCATAGAATTCTTCATTAAGATGGAGAGTGAAGTAGTTGACTCAGAGACTAGGGTCCTCAGTTTAAATAAAGGAAACTATGATGGTATGAGGCACAAGTTGGCTAGGATAGATTGTGGAGCGTTACTTAAAGGGTTGACGGTGGATTGGCAATGGCAAACATTTAAAGATCGCTTGGATGAACGACAGAATTTGTTCATCCCTGTTTGGCATAAAAATAAAACAAAAAAGGTGACTCAACCGTGGTTAACAAGGGAAATTAGGGTTAACATAAGATCCAAGGAGAGGACATATAAATTGTCCAGAAAAAGCAGCAAACCTGAGGATTGGGAGCAGTTTAGGATTCAGCAAAGGAGGACAAAGGGATTTATTAAGAGGGGGAAAATAGAATATGAGAGTAAGCTTGCAGGGAACATAAAAACTGACTGTAAAAGCTTCTATAGATATGTGAAGAGAAAAAGATTGGTGAAGTCAAGCGTAGGTCCCTTGCATTCAGAATCAAGTGAATTTATAATGGGGAACAAAGAAATGGCAAACCAAACTTTGGTTCTGTCTTCACAAAGGAGGACACAAATAACCTCCCAGAGATGTCGGGAACATATGATCTAATGAGAGGGAGGAATTGAATGAAATCAGTATTTGTAGGGAAATGGTGTTAGGGAAGTTGATGGGATTGAAGGCCGATAAATCCCCAGGGCCTGATAATCTATATCCTAGGGTACTTAAGGAAGTGACCCTACAAATAGTAGATGCATTGCTGGTCATCTTCCAAAATTGTATAGACTCTGGAACCCATGGATTGGAGGGTAGCTAATGTAACCCCACTATTTAAAAAAGGTGGTAGAGAGAAAACGGGGGAATATGCCTGACATCGGTAGTGGGGGAAATGCTAGAGTCCATTATAAAAGATGTAATAGCAGAGCACTTGGAAAACAGTGACAGGATCGGACAAAGTCAACATGTGTTTTACAAAAGGTAAATCATGCTTGACTAATCTACTGGAATTTTTTGAAGATGTAACTGGTAGAATAGATAAGGGAGAACCAGTGGATGTGATGTATTTGGACTTTCAGGAGGCTTTCGATAAGGTCCCGCATAAGAGTTTGGCGTGCAAAGTTAAAGCACATGGAATTGGGTGTAAAGTACTGACTTGGATAGAGAACTGGTTGGCAGACAGGAAGCAAAGACTTGGAATAAACGGACCTTTTTCCGAGTGGCAGGCAGTGACTAGTGGGGTACCGCAAGGATCGGTGCTCGGACCCCAGCTATTCACAAGATATATTAATGATCTAGACGAGGGAACTAGATGTAATATCTCCAAGTTTGCAGATGACACAAAGCTGGGTGGGTGTGTGTGCTGTGAGGAGGATGCAGAGAAACTTCAGTATGATTTGGACAGGTTGGGTGATTGGGCAGATGCATGGCAGATGCAGTATAATGTGGATAAATGCGAGGTTATCCACTTTGGTGGCAAAAACAGGAAGGCAGATTATTATCTGAACGGCAATAGATTGGGAAAAGTGGAAGTGCAACGAGACCTGGGTGTCCTTGTGCACTAGTCGCTGAAGGTAAGCATGCAGGTGCAGCAGGCGGTTAAGAAGGCAAATGGTATGTTGGCCTTCATAGCGAGAGGATTCAAGTACAGGAGCAAGGATGTCTTGCTGCAGTTGTGCAGGGCCTTGGTGAGACCACACCTTGAGTATTGTGTGCAGTTTTGGTCGCCTTATCTGAGGAAGGATGTTCTTGCCATGGAGAGAGTGCAGCGAAGATTCACCAGACTGATACCTGGAATGGCAGGAATGACGTATGAAGAGAGATTGGGTCGATTAGGCTTATATTCGCTCGAGTTTAGAAGAATGAGAGGGGATCTCATTGAAACTTATAAAATTCTAACAGGACTAGACAGACTAGATGCAGGAAGGATGTTCCCGATGGCGGGGGAGTCCAGAACCAGGGGTCACAGTCTAAGGATAAGGGGTAAGCCATTTAGGACTGAGATGAAGAGGAATTTCTTCACCCAGAGAGTGGTGAACCTGTGGAATTCTCTAGCACAGAAGGCAGTAGGGGCCAATTCATTAAATATATTCAAGAAAGAGTTGGATATATTTCTTAAGGCTAAAGGGATCAAGGGATATGGGGAGAAGGTAGGGACAGGGTCCTGAATTTGGATGATCAGCTATGATCTCATTGAATGGCGGAGCAGGCTCGAGGGGCTGAATGGACTACTCCTGCTCCTATCTTCCATGTTTCTATGTTACCAACTTCCAGGGCTTTGAATGCAAAATAGCAGGTTACAAATCACACTATACAAGATTAGTATAGAAATTTGTGCCAAATTATTTGTCCTTACTGTAGCCATTAAAGTTTTTTTGGTTTTCCCCAAAAGACAGTCAATATAATTTAATTTCCACCATTTTTTAAACTAAGCTTTATATGGCTTCAGCAGTAAAAAGCAAGTAACTCTTAATAATACGAAAGACCTTACCCCCCTAGTTTCAGGTGCTAAATCATTCCTTACATGCTACAAAGCTGCGAGAATCAATTAAGGATCTCCATACTATGCAACTGTGAGGTGTTAATTGAGTGATTCATAATATATTAACGAGTTGGGACTGTGTACATCGGTTGCTAAGCAACAAAATCTATTATGAGCTTGAATTTACACACAGGTATCTGCATTTTCATTACAAATGTGTTATAAGTGAAACTCACGGCTGGATCAGAAAGGGGAATAGAATTAATATGAATTGGATACATGATGTGGAGTAGAGGATGTAAGGAAAATAAATTGCTGTGGGAGATCACAGACCAAAATCATCAGGTGGTTTAGCCCTGAAGGCTATCACTTCCAAGTCATGTAATATTTATGCAGGAAAATTTGCTAATGCAACATTTTTGTAAGAAGTCCCAACACCCGGTTCTATTGAAGGAATCAGAAAAGATTTTTAAAATGGCCCATACCACAAAGCCTAAAAAAAGCAAAGTACAGGAAACTCTTTGGTATCCGGCACTGATGGGACCGGTGTGTTGCCGGTTGATCAAAAATTCCGGATGACGGAGAGGGTCATACCGAGGCTATTTTTAACAAAGAAAAATTAAAAAATCAAGAAATGTGCAGTATACAGTAATTGGGTACTCACCTACAGAATGTTGTGTTAAATGGATGGTGGAAGATGCTTGATTAAGTACAGTACTGCCAGTTGAGGGTAATGCAATGCAGTGACTGCCAGCAGCATGGGAAACACACAGTACCCCTGTAAAATGGCGGAGCAGAAGAGACTACCGGCAGTGCGGGAGAGTCAGACTCCTGTTACAGGGGTATTGAGGTGTTCCGACTTCCAACAGCGCCAAGAAGCCAAGTAGTAGCAGTTTGGAGAACTACCCCCACTGACTAACTTGGCCACTGCGGGAGACTGGGACTCGGACTCGGCAATATTGCAGGTTATTGAGGTGTTGTTTTCGGAGTGAAAATTTTGCCGGTTAATAGAGAATTCCGGATATTTAGGTGCCGTTTAAACGAGAGTTTCCTGTAACTCTGCTGTACAACTACCGGACCTGATCCACAGTGATAGGCTTTGGTTCAGGGGTTGAGTCAGAAAGTCATAGGTTTAAGGACCACTCCACAGACTTGAGCGTGTAATCTAGGCTGACACTAGCAGTGCAGTACTGAGGCAGTGCTGCAGTGTTGGAGATGCTGTCTTTTGGATAAGACGTTAAAGTGAGGCTCTATCTGTCCTATCGGGTGGACGTAAATGATCCCACAACACTATTCGAAGTAGAGCAAGGGTGTGGTGTATGTAACCTGTTCCACCTTAAGAGAACGTAAGCCTGTTCCACCTTAAGAGATGTACTACTTTCTCTGGCTGCTGTATACGTAATACCGGTGGTGACCACCGGTATATAAGCACTGTGTAGTAAGATTGTATTTAGTATAGTCCTGACCTCCAACCAGTAAAGACCTGTTGAACTTTAATCTTGTAGTCTGTGTGTTATTAATTACAACTAGAACACACAGACTTTACAGTGGCGACGAGGATGGGATTCTTACCCTGCGGCAGTTATATCCACGGCGGCTTCGTCCACAGAACGGACGTCGAAGAGAGGCTTCCACCCTCATCACCCTGCTGGAAGACACGTCGCGCGGCAGACATCGAGAAACCAGAGTGCAGAAGACATCCTGAACTCGAAGCCTCCATCAGCGGCTGTCAGCTATCTTCTTTCTACCTCGGTAGCGGGTAAGCCGGGCAGCGACGCGACCAGAAAGTCGGCCGCGTTGGCTGTACAGACGGGGAGCGAAGACGGAGGAATAAGGGCGGTGAGATCGATCGCGACCGGAGATAAGGGCCGGGCCGCATTCGGGCCGAAAGGCGCAGTGCGGGGACATCGATCGCGGCTGGTGATAAGGGCCGGGCCGCATTCGGGCTAAAAAGGCGCAGCGTCTGGGGGCAATTGAAGGCGCGAGAGCCGCGGTGAAGCGGAGACAGCGTCGGGGGACGGGTGAAGACCGGGAAAACCGCCATTTTGTAGGCGGAGGACGAAGACAAGAGCGCGGAAGCCGCCATCTTGGATAAAAATTAAAATAAATTAAATTGCAACGATGCCTAAACATGGGAACATTAATACCTTTGATAGCGACATCGAAGATTGGGCTATGTATATAGAACACATACAAAATTATTGTAAAGCAAATAAAATCCCAGATGAAGAGAAAGCACTAACATTATTAAACTTAATGGGTGCGAAGACATACGGGCAATTGAAACACCTTTTATCACCAGATGAACCGGCGGATAAGACGTTCGAGGAGATTGTTACTGTCCTGAAAAATCACCTAAACCCCACGTCGCTGATGCTAGCGGAATGATTTAAATTTTACAGCAGAAGGCAGCTGAAGGATGAAAGCAATGCTGAATATTTAATGGAATTGCGTAAGCTAGCAAAGTACTGTCAATTTGGAACGAGACTGACAGAGGCGCTACGAGATAAATTTGTGTGTGGTTTATTAAAAGAAGATACACAAAAGCGATTGCTCGAGGAGAATGAGCTGACGCTTGAGAAAGCGGTCACTATGGCAGCAGCACACGAAGCCACAGCGAGAGGCAGGGCAGTAATGCAGCTACGGTCACCGGAACTCAGTACAAATAAATTGTGTTTGAGTACTGTAAAATGTTATCGTTGCGGAAAGACAACGCACGATCAGAACCAGTGTTGGTTTAAAAACCAAGAATGCAGAATGTGTGGCAGGCTTGGCCACATAGCTAAAGTATGCTGGTCAGGAAAGAAGACCAGCAACAAAAAGTCACCGCAAGGAAAATACATAAAGGTACACAAGGTGACAAAGAACAGTTCGACCGAACAGAAGTCAGATTCAGATGCTAGCAGTAATGAACTGGGTAGCTTAAGAGTACACAACGTTGGTAAGGATGCAGATCTCCAGACAATTTGGGTCACCCTTCAGATAGCAGGAGACCAAGTAAAGATGGAATTGGACACTGGATCGGCGTTGACGGTCATGAATAAGAAAGATTACAAAAGGTTATTCCAACATATTCCCCTACGGGATACGGAGATTATATTGAAAACATACACGGGGCAAAGAGTGTACCCCATCAGAAAGATAGAGGTAAAAGTGGTCCACAAGGGCGAAGAAAGCCAAGTAATGGACTTATATGTGCTACCTGAAGGAGGTCCACCACTACTGGGACGGGAGTGGATTAGGAAAATGAATATGGACTGGCACTCCTTGAAGGCACTAACGGTAGATTCCGGGGAAACAGATGTCAAACCTAAACGATTGTCCAGAATATTGGATGATGCTAAAGAGGTGTTCCAGCAGGGACTGGGAACACTGAGAGGAATTACGGCAAACATCAAGATTGATGAACATGCACACCCAAAAATTTTTAAAGCCAGACCGGTACCCTATGCAATACGACCTACTGTAGAAGCGGAACTGGAAGCGCTAGAACGTTCAGGTGTACTGTCTAAGGTAGATTGGAGTGAGTGGGCTACGCCCATTGTTCCCGTTATGAAACGTCCTTCGAGCAACAAGCCAGGAGAACCAGGGAAGGTTCGCATCTGTGGAGATTTCAAAATCACCGTTAATCCGGTGCTTCACACGGTGCAGTATCCGCTTCCGCAGATTGAGGATATTTTTGCTTCGTTGTCTGGCGGGAAACACTTTACCAAGATAGACCTGGCGCAGGCGTACTTGCAGATGGAGGTTGAAGATGAGTCACGCCAATATCTCACGATCAACACGCATCGAGGTTTGTACCGGTACAATAGGCTGGTTTTTGGAGTGGCATCGGCTCCAGCAATTTGGCAGAGGGCCATGGAGCAGGTATTACAGGGAATTCCAGGCACACAATGTTACCTGGATGATATTCTGATTACAGGTGATGGTGATGAAGAACACCTCGCAAACTTGGAACTGGTGCTCAACAGACTGAAAGAGTATGGACTTAGAGTTAATCGGCAGAAATGTGAGTTCTTCCAGAAGCGGATCTCGTACTGTGGTCATGTCATTGACCGGGAGGGGCTTCATAAGTTTCCTGACAAGATAGAGGCAGTTGTAAAGGCTCCCGCTCCGGATAATGTCTCTCAGTTGAGGTCGTTTCTAGGATTGATTAACTATTACCATAAATTTCTACCAAATCTATCCACGGTACTGCACCCGCTAAACGCTCTTTTACAGAAGGGGGTACCATGGGAATGGAGCGAAAACTGTAAGAAGGCATTTCGCAAAAGCAAAGAATTGATCACCTCAGAGGAAGTGTTGGCTCACTTCAACCCGACACTGCCTTTTCGGTTGGCTTGTGATGCTTCTCCATATGGTATTGGGGCAGTACTCTCACACAAGTTGCCAAATGGCACGGAAAGGCCAGTCGCGTTTGCATCCAGATCATTGACCTCCGCTGAGCGCAACTATGCGCAGATTGATAGGGAGGCTCTCAGCCTTGTATGGGGAGTGAAGAAGTTTAATCATTACCTGCCGGGCCAAAAATTCACACTTCTGACAGACCATCAGCCGTTGGTATCCATTTTTAACCCTAAGAAGGGTGTTTCAGTGAATACAGCACAGCGTCTCCAGAGATGGTCCCTTTTCCTAGGGGCACATCAATATCAAATAGAATTCAAAGGTACGAAGCAGCATGGCAATGCTGATGGGCTGTCGCGCCTGCCACTACCTGAAGAAGAAGAAACGACGAAAGTTGACCCTGTTGAGTTATTTCATTCGACCATCATCGAGTGTTTACCAGTCACCAATGCAAATATTGAAAGAGAAACCAGGAACGACCCGACACTGTCCAGAGTCTACGAGGTGACAGTGAAAGGATGGCCAACACGTGGTGATCCTCTGTTACCGGCATTCTCGGCAAGGCGAGACCAGCTGTCCGTCTGCCATGGTACTTTGATGTACGGGACAAGAGTGATTATTCCTCCCAAGTTAAGGGAAAGAGTTCTAAAAGAACTGCATGAAGGTCATCTGGGGGGAGTTAAGATGAAAAGTCTTGCTAGGGCTTATGTATGGTGGCCGGGTATTGACCAACAGATAGAGGAGTTGACAAAAAGCTGCGCTGGGTGCCAAAAAGTGCAAAATGCACCTCCGATCGCACCACTACACCCATGGGAATGGCCTTCAGCCCCATGGCAACGCGTACATATTGACTTTGCTGGTCCATTCATGGACTCCATGTTCCTAATTGCGGTGGACGCACATTCCAAACGGCCAGAAGTGATCAAGATGAATACCACTACTTCAGAAAAGACAATTGCGGTGTTAAGAACAATATTCGCAAGGAACGGATTGCCAGAACAGATCTGTTCGGACAACGGACCACAGTTCGTGTCGGAAGAATTCCAAAAATTCTTAAAGAAGAATGGGGTGAAACATTATACCTCTGCCCCATATCATCCGACGACAAACGGGTTGGCCGAGAGATTTGTCCAAACATTCAAAAAGGCAATAAAGGCCATGAACGATGATCAGATTCCGCTACAGCACAAGGTGGACAATTTCCTAATGGCGTATCGAAACGCCGCTCATGCAGTGACTAACCAAAGTCCTGCCATGATGTTTTATAACAGGAGTTTGCGGTCCAGGTTGGACTTGTTAAAACCAAATGTGCGGAGGGAAGTGGAAAACAAACAGTTCCGGCATATTAATAACAAGTCCACTCGAAGTTTCGAAGTAGGACAACCAGTGTTGGCAAGGGGCTATGGAAACGAAAAATGGCAGTCGGGCCAGACAAGGACCTCTGATGTACACAGTAGATATTGGTAACAATGTGATAAGGCGTCATGCGGATCAACTGGTAGAATCAAGAGCAAGGGTCGAACCCATGGTTGCGACAGAGACAACTGTGGAAGACGTTAATGAACCTGAAGCATCTACCTCGGCAGGGACTGTACCTGATGATGACGTCCAATACATAGGAAACCAACAAGAAGAGTCACCTCAGCAACAAGAATCAGAGACCACTGAAAGGCGTTATCCAGACCGAATCAGAAGGCCTCCTGAGAGACTGAACCTTTGAACTGTTTATACCTGAAGTTATCTATATATATAAAGCGGCTCTTCTGTCTGTCTGTCCCAATGTCTGTCTGTCTGTCTGTCTGTCGGGGAGTGGGGGAGTGGGGGAGGGGAGGGGAGGGGTGGGGGTGGGCGAGGGGAGGGGAGGGGGTGGGGGGAGGGAGGGAGGGAGACGGGAGGGGAGGGAGGGAGAGGAGGGGGAGGGAGAGGAGGGGAGGGGAGGGAGAGGAGGGGAGGGAGAGAGGGGAGGGGAGGGAGGGATAGGACAGGGAGAGGACATGACAGGGAGAGGGGGGACACACAGGGGCAGGGAGACCAAGCGCGCTAGTCTATATATATAAAGCGGCTCTTCTGTCTGTCCCGATGTCTGTCTGTCTGTCCGTCCGTTCTCTATACGTTTGAAAGTTACAGAGCGTACCGACGCGCGCGTTGCCTCAAAAGAAAGCTTGCGATTCCGGACCGGTCATAGGCGTATTTACGTTTCGGCCGCACAAAAATCCCACCCGCGGTATCCGAAAAACGTTCAGCCTTCCGCTCATTAGCATCTCATTAGCGACCGTGTGACGTCGAGGTCGACCAATCGGACGGCGGGTTCCTTCCTACAGTTGAGTGTCGAGTGACTCGACGATTGACCAATCCTACGCTTCGGTGACCTGACCGGTCGACCAATCGGTGCGTGTGTGGGTGGGCCTTATCCTTCTGAACCGAGGTGAGTGGCCGCCATCTTGATTTTTCACGATTTTTTCCCCACACTTTCAGTGTGTTAGGGAAGTAAGGTAAATATTTGAATTATGTGTTAGGGAATTAATTAACAATTTATTTGAGTTTTATATTGTGTTTAGCAACCCCCCCCCCTCCTCCTCACCCTCGCGCAGGGGGGACTCGGGGCCTGAAGCTCAAAAAATTTCTCTCTCTCTCTCTCTTTCTTCCCTCTCTCTCTCTCCTTCTCCTCTTCCCTCTCTCTCCTTCTCCTCTTCCCTCTCTCCTCTTCCCTCTCTCTCCTTCTCCTCGTCCCTCTCTGTCTCTCTCTACTTCCCCCTCTCAGGTTTCACGGTGTCGCGGACGGAGCGCGGGCGGGCCGCCCGAAGTTTCCCGCTCGCTAACGGCTGCCAAGCCGCCCTTGCCTGCTCCCCGCGGGCCGCCTCGCGCCGCCCGCACTGACCGCGCATGCGCCGCCCGCACTGACCGCGCATGCGCCGCCCGCACTGACCGCGCATGCGCCGCCCACACTGACCGCGCATGCGCCGCCCGCCCGCAGCGGCCGTCCATCAGCCGCGCGATACGCGGGGGACCTCAGCTCCGGTCCGTCCCGGCCTCAGAACCCGACCGCGCCTTAAGCGCTAGGCCCCGCACGGCCGCTATCGCAACGGCACTGGACCTCAGGCGCTAGGCAGGGGGAGGGGCCGGAGAGAGGGACAGAGGGGAGTGGGGGAGCGGGGGAGGGGAGGGGAGGGGTGGGGGTGGGCGAGGGGAGGGGAGGGGGTGGGGGGAGGGAGGGAGGGAGACAGGGGAGGGGAGGGAGGGAGAGGAGGGGAGAGGGAGGGAGAGGAGGGGAGGGAGAGAGGGGAGGGGAGGGAGGGATAGGACAGGGAGAGGACATGACAGGGAGAGGGGGGACACACAGGGGCAGGGAGACCATGCGCCCCAAAATTGCCCTCGCAACGCGGGGCTCCCCAGCTAGTATATGTATATATGTTATGATGTTATGTTAAATGGGGGTATGACTATTAAGCTAAAAAGGGAGGATTGTGGTGTATGTAACCTGTTCCACCTTAAGAGAACTTAAGCCTGTTCCACCTTAAGAGATGTACTACTTTCTCTGGCTGCTGTATACGTAATACCGGTGGTGACCACCGGTATATAAGCACTCAGAATCACAGAATCACAGAAACCCCACAGTGCAGATAGAGGCCATTTCGGCCCATTGAGCCTGCACCGACACATATCCCACCCGATCCCCGTAACCCCACGTATGTAATCCCCCTAACACTAAGGGTCAATTTATCATAGCCAATCAACCTAACCCGCACATCTTTGGACTGTGTTGTAAGATTGTATTTAGTATAGTCCTGACCTCCAACCAGTAAAGACCTGTTGAACTTTAATCTTGTAGTCTGTGTGTTATTAATTACAACTAGAACACACAGACTTTACAAAGGGAGTCCTCCCTGTGCCCTGGCTAACAATTATCTCTCAACCGTCATCACGAAAAAAAAAACAGCTTATGTTATAATTTATCTCATTGCTGTTTGTGGGACCTTGCAATGCGCAAATTAGCTACTGCACATTACAACAGTGACTACATTTCAAGAAGTACTTCTTTGGCAGTGCAGCACTTTGGGACATCCTGGGATGGTGAAAGTTACAATATAAATGCAAAATTTGTTTTTTCTTTCTTAAGTAACTATCAGCAATATGCTGGTACTATGGACATTTGTAGGCTGACTACTCTAGGTTTTATACAGTCTGCTCAAAGAATTTTCTAGAATTTAGTGGTAAAAGAACTGGAGAGGAGATGAGAAGAAATGTTTTTATGCAGCGAGTTATGATCTAAAATATGCCTGAAAGGGCGGTGGAAGCAGATTCAATAGTAACTTTCAAAAGGAAATATACTTGAAATGGAAAATTTTGCAGGGCTACGGAAAAAGAGAGGTGGAATGGGACTAATTGGATAGATAGCTCTTTCAAAGAGCCAACACAAGCACAATGGGCCGAATGGCCCCTTTCCGTGCTGCATGATTCTATGATAATAAAAAGTGTAAACACATGAGCACCGGACAATTACACTCAAGAAGTAATTAAACTAATCAAACTTAGAGAGGATAAAACCCCTGGTCCGGATGGATTGCATCCGCGCATACTAAAAGACGTTAGGGAAGAGTTAGCAGAGGCATTATTACATATATATAAAAATTCATTAGAACGGGGAATAGTGCCAGAGGACTGATGGACAGCTAATGTGATTCCTATATTTAAAAAGGGAGATAGAACACGTCCAGGGAATTATAGACCAATTAGCTTAATCCCGGTGATAGGAAAGGTAATGGAATCTTTATTCAAACATGTAATAGATAAACATCTAGAAACTGAAAATATAATAAAGAACGAATTTCAAAAGGGAAGGCCATGCTTGACCAAGCTTACTGAATTCTAAAAAGGAATAACAGAAAAGGTAGACATGGGTAATGTAGTAGATGTAATATACCTGGATTTTCAAAAGGCCTTTGATAAGGTACCACATAGCAGACTCATGACTAGGGTCAGAACATGTGGAGTCAGGGGACAGGTAGCACAATGGATAGCAAGCTGGCTACAAAACACAAAACAGAGAGTAGGGGTTAAAGGTAGTTACTCAGACTGGCAGAAGGTGGGAAGTGGTGTTCCACAAGGATCGGTGCTGGGACCACTGTTGTTCATCATTTACATAAACGAATTGGAATCGAGAATCGGAAGTACAATTTCAGAATTTGCGGACGACACCTTCTTCTTCTTAGGCAGTCCCTCGGAACTGAGGATGTCGTGCTTCCACATTAAAAATGAGTTCGCAGGTGACTGATGAGTCCAATGCGGGAACTACAGTCTCTGTCACAGGTGGGGCAGACGGCGGTTGAAGGGGCGGGTGGGTGGGGTGCTTGGGTTGACGTGCACTCCTTGCGCTGCCTGCGCTTGGCTTCCGCTTACTCCTGGCGAAGAGACTCGAGGTGTTCGGCGCCTTCCCGGATGCTTCTCCTCCACTTTGTGCGGTCTTGGGCCAGGGATTCCCAGGTGTTGGTGGGGATGTTACACTTTTTCAAGGTGGCTTTGAGGGTGTCCTTGAAGCGTTTCCTCTGCCCACCTGGGGCTCTCTTGCCGTGCCGGAGCTCCGAGTAGAGCGCTTGTTTTGGGAGTCTCGTAGCGGGCATGCGGACAATGTGACCCGTCCATTGGCGTTGAGTGAGCGTGGTCAAAGCTTCGATGCTGGGGATGTTGGCCTGAGCAAGAACACTGACGTTGGTGCGCCTATCCTGCCAATGGATTTGCAGGATCTTGTGGAGGCAGCGTTGGTGGTACCTCTCCAGTGCTTTGAGGTGCCTGCTGTACATGGACCATGTCTCTGAGGCATACAACAGGGCGGGTATCACTGCTGCTCTGTAGACCATGAGCTTAGTGCCGGGTTTGAGGTCCTGGTCTTCAACCACTCTCTTCCTCAGGCGACCGAAGGCTGCACTGGCACACTGAAGGTGGTGTTGGACTTCGTCGTCAACGTCTGCCCTTGTTGACAGTAGGCTCCCGAGGTATGGAAAGTGGTCCACGTTGTCCAAGGCCTTGTCATGGATTTTGATAATCGCGGGGCAGTACTGTGTGGCGGGGGCAGGTTGGTAGAGGACCTTTGTCTTATGGATGTTTAGTGTAAGGCCTATGCTCTCGTACGCTTCGGTGAAGGTGTTGACAATGGTTTGGAGTTCGACCTCTGAGTGTGCACAGACGCAAGCGTCGTCTGCATACTGTAATTCGATGACAGAGGATGGGACGATCTTGGATCTGGACAGGAGGCGACGGAGGTTGAACAGTTTCCCATTTGTTCTATAAATTAGCTCCACTCCAGTGGGGAGCTTACTGAGGGTGAGATGGAGCATTGCCACTAAGGAAGATCGAGAAGAGCGTTGGTGCGATGACACAGCCTTGCTTGACCCTTGTTCGTATGTGAATTGGGTCTGTGGTGGAACCATTGGTCAGGATCACAGCTTGCATGTCATCATGAAGCAGGCGGAGGATGGTGACAAAATTTTGAGGGCAGCCGAATTTGAGGAGGATACTCCATAATCCCTCATGATTGACTGTGTTGAAGGCCTTTGTGAGATCAAAGAAGGCCATGTACAGCGGTTGGTGCTGTTCCCTGCATTTCTCTTGTAATTGATGTGCGGTGAAGATCATGTCCATTGTGCCCCTTAGTGGGCAGAATCCGCATTGCGACTCTGGGAGGAGCTCTTTGGCCACTGGGAGAAGGCGATTGAGGAGGATTCTTGCGATGACTTTTCCTGTGGCAGCCAGCAGGGAAACTCCTCTGTAATTACCGCAATCGGACTTGTCACCTTTCTTGAAGATGGTCACAATTACGTACGCCGTACGAATTTGCGGACGACACCAGATTGGTGCAATACAGAGGGGGACAGCGACATAATACACGAAAACATGAATAAACTTGCAGAATGGGCATGTAACTGGCAAATGAACTTCAACATAGTCGCTAAAAGTGGTGATGCAGGTTAATAAGGCCATAAAAAAGCAAACCAAGCAGCACTGAGCTTCATTTTGAGAGGGATACAATTGAAAATCTGAAACTATGTTAAAGTTGAATAGAGCCTTGGTTAGACCACACTTGGAGTACTGAGAACAGTTCTGGTCTCCATATTATAAAAATGATGTAGAGGCACTGGAGAAGGTGCAAGAAAGATTTATTAGAATGATACAGGAACTGAGAGGTTATACCTGTCAGGAATGATTGAACAGGCTGGGGCTCTTTTCTCTAGAAAAGAGAAGACTGAGGGGTGACCTGATAGCGGTCTTTAAGATTATGAAAGTGTTTTATAGGGTAGGCGTAGAGAAAATGTTTTCATTTGTGGGGAGACCAGAACTAGGAGCCATAAATATAAGATAATCATCAATAAATCCAATAGGGAATTCAGGAGAAACTTCTTGACCCAGAGCGTGGTTAGAATGTGGAACTCGCCACCACAAAGAGAAGTTGAGGTGAATAGTATAGATGCATTTAAGGGGAAGCTAGATAAACACATGAGGGAGAAAGGAATAGGAGGATAATGGGGTTAGATGAAGAAGGATGGGAGGAGGCTTGTGTGGAGCATAAACACAGACGTGGATCTGTTGGGCTGAATGGCCTGTTTCTGTGCTGTAAAATACTATGCAATACTATGGTAGTCCTTGTTTAATTACCTTTGTCCCAATTATACCATGCTGTTTTATCTGGTTGATTAGTCCTCAAGGATAAAATTAACCAGAACAGTAGATCACTCCAGTAAATAACTAAGCACGTTTTAACCAAAACACTTCTTTTTGTTTTGTTTATACTTCTAATTGCTTGAAGAACTTTCTAGCATTTAATGACCTGGAGCCATTCACCCACAGTCATTGCTAGGTACAAATAGCACTATCTGTAGATATGGCTGTGGTGTCTGCTGATCTCCCTGTCACGCCTTCTTTCATCTTTTATCACTTAGGTCTGAGTAAGGTAACAGTTACTTGTGATGAATGATAATATTGTGGGAGACACTTATGTTTTCTATAAGGATCTTTTTGTTCTACGGAACTCTTGGAAAGAGTTTTTGTACAGTTAGTTGCTCAGTGATTACATAGAATTTACAGCACAGAAACATGCCATTCAGCCCAACAGATCTTTATGTTCCTCACAAGCCTCTTCCCACCTTATTTCATCTCACCCTATCAGCATGTCCTTCTATTCCTTTCTCCCTCATGTACTTATCGAGCTTCCCATTAAATGTATTTATACTATTTGCCTCAACCACTCCATGTGGTAGCGAGGTCCACATTCTCACCACCCTCTGAGTAAAGACATTTCTCCTGAATTCCTTACTGGATTTATTCGTGACTATCTTATATTTATAGCCCCTAGTTTTGGACTCCTCCACAAGCTTGGTGTCATAAATCTCATTCTCATAAAGAAACTACTCATGAAATAACGCTGGATGGCCAGCTGGTGGCGCCATCCAAGGAGTATAAATACTCGGGCGTGGGCCCAGCTTTTCCAGGGACATTTTGTAAGACAAGGAACTAGTGAAGTACAACTAGACCTCCATGTTCTGAAACAAGTTGATTAAAGCCTTGCTTTATACTCAAACCAAGTGCGTAGTGCGCTTTATTACGTCATTTGGTGTTGATAACAATGATTGTCCTGCTTCTCGCAATACATAAATATTCCCACCATGGTCTGATCTGGAAACTGCCAGAAAAATTCAGGAAATATTAGCTGAGAAGAAAATATAAATTCATACACTTAACAGCTGCAAAAATATTAATAAATGTAAACAGTAAATCAGAGCTAAGTTGGTCCTGTTCTTATCCATTGTCCAAACATCAGCACTTCCATCAGGGGTCACTGTTAATAATCAAGCAGGATCCCTGGGTGATTTTCCCTTTCTTAGTTCATGGTACTCTATTCAATTGTAGATTCCCTGCCGGTGCTACAGGCGAGATCAGTTAACTTAGCCGAGCGTGAGGACGAACCTGGGGTCCCTGTTTGGTGAAATGGCTAGGCATGTCACGATAAAACTTGCTGAACCATCTGTGGAGCTCCATGACTTGAAGCTGTGAGCCACATTTTACCTATGACTTGGGCCACTTGCGGTGCACATTTTTTTTCTTTTAGCATTGAGTTGCATCTGACACTGGATTGAGTTGCCTTGTCGATAGTGCCGGAGCTGCCCTCGCTACCTTCTCTTACTCAAACTGCTCCCATTATAAAAACCTATAAAATTCTGTCAGGTCTGGACAGACTAGATGCAGAAAGGATGTTTCTGATGGCCGGGGAGTCCAGAACCAGGGGTCATAGTCTAAGGATAAGGGGTAAGCCATTTAGGACTGAAATGAGGAGGAATTTCTTCACCCAGAGAGTGGTGAACCTGTGGAATTCTCTGCCACAGAGGGCGGTGGAGGCCAGTTCATTAAATATATTCAAGAAAGAGTTGGATATGTTTCTTGAGGCTAAAGGGATCAAGGGATATGGGGAGAAGGTAGGGACAGGGTACTGAATTTGGATGATCAGCCATGATCTCATTGAATGGCGGAGCAGGCTCGAAGGGCCGAATGGCCTGCTCCTGCTCCTATCTTCTATGTTTCTATGTTTCTATGACTGTCTCTTTGCCTCAACCACTCCATGTGGTAGCGAGGTCCACATTCTCACCACCCTCTGAGTAAAGACATTTCTCCTGAATTCCTTACTGGATTTATTCGTGACTATCTTATATTTATAGCCCCTAGTTTTGGACTCCCCTACACGTTTGGTGTTGATAACAATGATTGTCCTGCTTCTCGCATTACATAAATATTCCCAACATGGTCTGATCTGGAAACTGCCAAAAAAATTCAGGAAATATTAGCTGAGAAGAAAATATAGCCCCAGATCTGGTCTGTGTTAAAGTCAATATTCAGCTTATCTTTTCAGAATGTGAAGGTGTCATTGAGTTCAGTGTGTGGATATTACAGCGGCGGGTTTGCATGTTTTTCATTCAACTGACATTTAGAGTCATAGAGTCATAGAGTCATAGAGTTTTACAGCACAGAAAGAGGCCCTTCGGCCCATCGTGTCTGCGCCGCCCATCCCTCCCTGTCCAGTCTAATCCCATTTTCCAGCATTTGGTCCATAGCCTTGTATGCAATGGCATTTCAAGTGCTCATCCAAATGCTTCTTGAATGTTGTGAGGGTTCCTGCCTCTACCACCCTTTCAGGCAGTGAGTTCCAGCTTCCAACCACCCTCTGGGTGAAAAAGTTCCTCCTCAAATCCCCCCTGAATCTCCTGCCCCTTACCCTGAATCTGTGCCCCCTTGTTATTGACCCCCCTACTAAGGGGAAAAGTTCCTCTTTATCTACCCTATCTATGCCCCTCATCATTTTGTACACCTCAATCAGGTCCCCCCTCAGCCTTCTTTGCTCCAAGGAAAACAACCCCAGCCTGTCCAGTCTCTCTTCATAGCTGAGGCGCTCCATCCCAGGTAACATCCTGGTGAATCTTCTCTGCACCCTCTCCAAAGCAATCACATCCTTCCTATAGTGAGGCGACCAGAACTGCACACAGTACTCCAGCTGTGGCCTCACCAGCGTTTTGTACAGCTCCATCATAACCTCCCTGCTCTTATATTCTATGCCTCTGCTAATGAAGGCAAGTATCCCATAAGCCTTTTTAACCACCTTATCTACCTGTTCCGCTGCCTTCAGGGATCTATGTACATGTACACCAAGGTCCCTCTGACCCTCTGTACTTCCTAGGGTCCTACCACTCATTGTGTATTCCCTTGCCTTATTTGTCCGTCCAAAATGCATCACCTCGCACTTTTCCGGGTTAAATTCCATTTGCCACTTTTCCGCCCATCTGACCAACCCGTTAATATTGTCCTGTAGCCTGAGGCTTTCCTCCTCGCAATTTACCACCCCACCAATTTTCGTGTCATCCGCGAACTTACTGATCATACCATTTACATTCTCATCCAAATCATTACTGTAGATCACAAACAGCAAGGGACCCAGCACCGATCCCTGAGGTACCCCACTGGACACAGGCTTCCAGTCACAAAAGCAACCTTCGACCATCACCCTCTGCCTCCTGCCACTCAGCCAGTTTAGGACCCAACGCGCCAAGGCCCCCTGGATCCCATGGGCTCTTACCTTCTTGACCAGTCTCCTATGCGGGACCTTGTCAAAAGCTTTACTGAAGTCCATGTAAACCACATCCACAGCATTTCCCTCATCCACACACCTAGTCACCCCCTCGAAAAATTCAATCAGATTGGTCAGACATGATTTACCCTTGACAAAGCCATGCTGACTATCCCCGATTAATCCTTGCCTCTCCAAGTGGAGACTAATTTTGTCCCTCAGAATTTTTTCCAATAATTTCCCTACCACAGATGTTAGGCTCACTGGCCTGTAATTCCCTGGTTTATCCCTGCTACCCTTCTTGAATAATGGTACTACATTAGCTGTTCTCCAGTCCTCTGGTACATCCCCTGTGGCCAGAGAGGTTCTGAAAATTTGTGTCAGAGCCCCTGCAATCTCCTCCTTTGCCTCACACAACAGCCTGGGATACATATCGTCCGGGCCTGGGGATTTATCCACTTTTTGGCCTGCTAAAACCGCTAGTACCTCCTCCCTCTCGATGCTAATATGTTCAAGTATGTCACAGTCCCCTTGCCCGACTTCTATGTCTACATCGTCTTTCTCCATAGTGAACACTGAGGCAAAAAATTCATTTAAAACCCCACCTACTTCATCTGGCTCTACACACAGCTTGCCACTTTGGTCCCTAATGGGCCCTACCCTTTCCCTGGTTATCCTCTTGCCCTTAATATACTTATAAAACATCTTAGGATTTTCCTTTATTTTGCTCGCCAGTGTTATTTCATGGCCCCTCCTCGCCCTCCTAATTTCCTTTTTAAGTATGCCCCTGCACCTCTTATACTCCTCTAGGGCTTCCACCGTCTTTTGTCTTTTGTAACTGCCAAAAGCCCCCCTTTTTTTCCTAATGCATTTTTGTATATCCTTTGTCATCCAAGGTTCCCTTTGCTTGTTGGTCCCACCCTTAACCTTTACAGGAACATGTTGGTGTTGTACTCTCTCTATTTCCCTTCCCCTATGACTCTATGACCATCGAAGTATCCTGCCCGGCTGCATCACTACCTGGTATGGCAACTGCACCGCCACAGACCGCAAGGCTCTACAGATGGTGGTGAAAGCTGCACAACATACTATAGGAATTAAACTACCTGCTGTGCAGGATATCTACCCCGAGAGATGCCAGGGGAAGGCCCTGAGAATCATTAAAGACGCGAGCCACCCCAGCCACAACCTCTTCGCCCTGCTCCCGTCCGGTAAGAGATACCGAAGCATACGGTCTCATACCAGTAGGTTTCGAAACAGCTTCTACCCCCAGGCCATAAGACTCATGAACGTATAATTTATTATTATTTATTACTGTTGTTTTATTTATTATTACTGTATTTCTATTAGTATTTTATCATTGTTATGCCATATTTATTCCAATGTTGGGAGGACTCGTAAAAATCAACATTGCATTGTGCAGTACACACGTCTGCTGCATATATGACAAATAAAATTGAATTGAATTGAATCTGCTTCTCATTCTTCTAGAGCGTTACATGTTAGGATCAATCTATTATAACTTGTTTAACAAATGTGCATAACTGCCTTAGATTCAATGAATGTTTGTGATTTGTGTTTGGAAATGTCATTCATCCCAGTACCTGTTAAATGGGCCAGAAATTAGGATCGGGTGCTTGCCGCACGTGCAAGCCCCCGATGTGCACTCACCCTGCGCGCTGACATCTGAAGCCCGGGCCTGCTTGCATTTCCTGTCACTGGCCCGGTTCAGATGTCGGCGCGATGTGCTTACCTGATCCAGCGGCGTAGTTAGTGCGATGTGCCGGCTGGGATCAGGTGAGCACTGCAGCCAATCAGGGGAGGGGAAACTCATTCATGAGTTTGATAGTAAAGACTGTCAAACTCATGAAAAGTACGGGCGCCCAAAAGACTAGTTTAACTTTAATTAAAATTTTAAAAAACATCCCAATAATTAAAGAAGCTATAAATAAGTTTAAAAAACTATTTAAAACAATTAATAAAATTTTTGAAATTTTTTTTTTTTTACGAATTCGGGTCTAAAAATAAACTTACCTTACTGTAAAGTCCTTAAAAACAATGAAGCTGTGGAAAAAATGTAATAATTTTAAATAATAGACCACTTACCTTCAAGAATCCACTGCTTACACCTCCCTTTTTCATTTCCAAAAAGGCCAGGCCCTTGCACACGCGCAAACCTGTCTAAACGAAGGAAGTTCAACGCGTGCGCGCAGAGTCCTGCGCGCACACTTTGGACCTCTTAACCCCTTAGTTCGATGGAGAGGAAATGCCGGTTTCCCACGCATGCGCTGTGCATGCTGGAATCCGGCACTTCCAACGGGCCCACGCGTGAGTACACCGTCTGTACTCACGCGTTGGGACCGGAATTACTGGCCCATTTTCTTTATTTGTCTGGTGACTTTGAAGAGGTTTATTTTATGAATGGCACAATATACTCTCAGGTGCCACATCCACAGAGGCATTGAATATGGAATGGCGCTGAGTCGCACTGCCTCAGCTTTGCCGTTAAGGGAAAGCTCATAGGATTCATGACTCTGCAACTATGGAGGGCGAGAAAGTTATCCAAGGGCTGCTTGTGTGACCTCCTGTGGCTTATTCAGCAGTGGGATTGCTAGAAGTTTTTTGAAGCAGTCAGCTGAGAAAAAGCACACGGTTTAGGAGAAGGGGCTGTAAAAAGATGGAGAAACATTTTTGGGAGAGCAGCAAAGTTTTTGCAAAAACACAAAATAATGTACAATAGAATTCATCACGAAAAATAATGGCAGAAGGTGGGACATGGGAATGGAACAGCCCATAAATCTCCTAGATATTATTGTGGGGAAACACTTGGCCGAGATTCCTTGTTTCTGTTCCACTGCTGTAAGTGTGGCAAGGTGGGAATCCTGACGCACTGCTAACCTCGCGCCTGATTCTACAGAAGTATCTAGGGTCAGGGCGGGGACACCCAATTGCATTAATTTGTGCAGGTCCCCGAGCCTGTATGGGCGCATCTTGGGAATCCAGTGGAGGGGAGGGGGGCGGGTTGGAAAGATGAGGTGCTAGCAACCCAGTGGAGGAAGAAGCCAACTTGACCAGCTCAAAGGCCTGTAGAAATGTGGCAATCAGGCCCCTCTAAAAGGGGGACAATTTACTTGATGCTCTGTGCAATCTTCTGGGGTGCTCCTGGCCAAGACCCAGGCTCACTGTGGATAAGTGTGAGGTGATACATTCTGGGAGGAAAAACAAGGAACCGGAGTATATACTCAATGGAAAGATGCTGAAGGGTGTGGATGAGCAGAAAGACCGAGGAGTGCAAATACATAATTGCCTGAAAGCATGAGTGCATCTAGATAAAGCCATGAGAAAGGCCAACAACATTTTAGGTTTTATTAAAAAAAAAGTAGTAATGATTAATTTGTACAACACATGGGTTAGGCCACAGTTAGAGTACTGTGTTCTGTTTTGGGCATCTCAGTAAAGCGTTAAAGCCATAGAGAGTGTACAGCGTAGATTCACCAGGATAATATCTTGGATGGGAAACTGTAGTTATGATGAGAGGCTTGAGATACCAGAGCTCTTTCCATTGCAAAAGCGATGACTAACAGAAGATTTAATAGAGGCTGCATTCAGGAAAACATGGTTTATATGTGACCTAACCAGCGGTCCTTAAAGCCAAGTAGGCCAAGGTGTTAATGTCAAGCACTGATGTCCATTGAAAATGGGAAATGGCTGTAGATGGCAATGCATGCTGACTACTTCATTGACTAAAAACCAATCAATGCAAAATCACTAATTCTCTTTGTAAAAGTTGAGGGTTCAAGTCCCACTCCAGAGACTTTAGCACAAACATGCATGCTGACACTCCAGTGCAGTACTGAGGGAGTGCTGCACTGTCGGAGGTACCATCTTTTGGATGAAACGTTAAACCGAGGCCCCCATCTGCCCCTCAGGTGGACGTAAAAGATCCCGAGGCACTATTCCGAAGAAGAGCAGGGTAGTTATCCCTGGTGTCCTGGCCAATATTTATCCCTCAATCAACATAACTAAAAAACAGATTATCTGGTCATTATCATCACATTGCTGTTTGTGGGAGCTTGCTGTGCACAAATCGGCTGCCGCATTTCCTACAGTACAACAGTGACTACACTTCAAAAGTTCTTATTTGGCTGTAAAGCGCTTTGGGACATCCAGATGTCGTGAAAGGCGCTGTATAAAATACAAATTTTAAAAAGTAAGCAATAAAATGGAAATCAAACCATTCTCAAACCCTGATGTGGGCCACGAGAAACCCACTCCTTCCCAATCCCCCAATCCTCAATGCCTCGGCCCACTCTGTCTCACGTGCTAACCCCAGCCTCAGCCACCATCCCAACACCCCAGTTTCTCTCTCGCCTGCAAGCATCGCACAAGTCATCAAACAGTGTGTGTCCACCCGATTCATCTCCAACCTATCTTGGTCTGAATCATGGGCTTTAACAAAGGTGAGGCATTGAAATTGGGAAGAGCAGTTCAAGAGCATGTGTGAGAGCCACATGAGACATACAGAAGAGGGAAGAAAAGACTTACCAAAAATATGATAGAGACACAAACAGAAAGGTGCAGACACCACAGTAAGAAAAATATCTGACAGTCATAGAGAGAGAAAGATTGGAACCCAAAGAAAGACAGAGGGCACAGAAATAGATAAAGAATGGGCAAGAAGCAGAGAAACAGTTAAAGTAAGAGAAACCCAACTACTTTTTGTCCCTGTGCAACATGATGGGCAATCAACAAGTTATAAATAAAGAATGCATGCTGCTTACTGGCAGTTTACTGGTGGTACTTCTGAGTTATGTGTGGGGTACCACTCAGAGGTTAAGTTTATGCAAACCATTGGTCACTATTGTGTATCCGATATTTTCACCACTCGTGTGGGTTGAATTTGGATGGTTTATTTGCTAAACTCAGCACAATTTGCACTCCTGAAATTGTGCGATGGAGCATGTGACACATCTACGTCCGTACACAATGATGGCATCATTTCAACTGTCCTCCTTCATGCCAATTATCAACAAAGCACTGTAGCACTCTTCGCATTCCTAGCACCATAGCAACACCCATCACCAGTCAATCAAAACCATTTAATATTGCTTGCGATGAAGAACTCAGGTCTCCTCAGAAACATAAACACCAGGGAAGTGGCAAAGTTCATAATGAAAGACAGCAGAACAAAACTTCCATGCTGGATATTACCTCAGTCTTTTAATCTCCAAATTAACAATCCTCTCACAGACTTCCGAAACAAAATTGACTACACTCCAGAAGACCTGGAGCTAATTTGTTTTCACACACAGATAAGCTCTTCAACAGCAAGAACTACAGGCAAGGTATATATATTTTTTTACAAATTAGAAAACAAATCGATGTTCTCCAAATAATACTGTACACAATACAAAGCCAGCAAATAAGTTCCATGTAAACACAATCAAGATAATGCAAGGTAACTTACTAGGGTCTTCTGGTCTGCAACATGATACCATTCCATTTCAAAATGGTGAAGATTCAAGGATATTATATATCTTCTTTCAAAAAGCACAAAAGCAACTTACATTTCCAAAGTGCAAAGAATGATTTACAGGATGGTAGATACTGAGCACAGAAAATAAAAGTGTGTAGCATTACCAAATTAAGTCTTGTGTAATTCAACATTTATAGAACATATTGCAACTTGACAACTAGACAGAGACGCTATAACACTCCAAACTTCCCATCATAAAACAAGATGATCTGAGTATGAATCGTCATCACCAGTTGGGATAACATAGAAATCGTTCCTATTTACTATCAAGGGCCTTCCCACATTCAGACTGGAAAATTCACCATCTGAAGTTAAGATTTTTCTAACTGTCTCAATGAATTAAAGTTATCATTACATGTAAAAAGTACAATGAAGGAATCTTTCTTCACTATTTCCACTCCTCTACAATGTACACAGCAGCCAACTCCAATCAACATTGAACTCAGGTCTATTTACCCCATCACCCCAGCAACTCGCGATCACAACGCCCACAGGAGCCTTCTGTGAAAATAAGTCCCCACAAATAAAACAAAAAGAAGTTACAAAGAACTACATTCCACTCAAATTAAACAATAATTAAAATTTTGTCACTAAATTCCCACTTTGCTGTGTTATTTGCGTTGCTTAATTCAAATTATTGGATCATTTAAAATAAAATGACTGAATTATCACAAGTAGACTTTATAAAGGTCGGTGAATATGCGGTACAGCACATGAAGGGACTGGTACTTCACTGAAAAACTAAAGCAGTGAGTGAGTCTCGCCTGGATAACCCACTCATTCCAACTCTGCAGCCATCACTCAGTGTTTTCACTTCAGGTTTAGAAATCACCAGACCCAGCGAGTAAAGCTACTGGGGTAAATTTCTAGTTTAACAGATCTGTAGTAACGTGAATATTTAATCCCGCTTTTCACTCAGCGCGGTACTGATATTAAGATTGCCTCCTGGATAAAATCAGCCTCCTGGATTATTTATAACTTTTAATTAAAAAAAAATTGCACTGTTAAAGTTCACACTGTGCCAGATGTTCATCATCTGTAACACCCCAGTCAGGAGGCTCGAATAGAGATTTTTCAGAGCTGTTCCTGGAATTGAGGCCCTGACTTGAAACCCACTGACGCAAGGATTTTAAAAAATGCTTGGAAAAGACAAATATCATTTATCTCATTCAGATTGTCTAGCTTATGAAACAAAATAATGGCAAAGCAAAGCCATTAAAGAGAGAGAACAGATATATAAAGACTCTTGATTTATATAAATGCTTGATTTATATAAGCGCTTGAGATATACATAGACAATATACATAGACTTGAAATATGTAATATATATAAACTATTATATACATAATATATATAGACTTGATTTATATATATAATAAACTCTTGATATATATAATATAGACTTGATATATAATATATAAACTCTTGAGATATATATTTATATAAGGATTTGATTTATCTAATATATATAAACGCTTGAGATATATATTTATATAAAGACTTGATAGATATAATATATAAATGCTTGAGATATATATTTATATAAAGACTTGATATTATAATATATATAAACGCTTGAGATATATATTTATATAAAGATTTGATATATCTAATATATATAAACGCTTGAGATATATATTTATATAAAGATTTGATATATCTATATATAAACGCTTGAATATATATTTATAATAATAAAGATTTGATATATATGTATAAACTCCTATATATGTATATAAAGACTTGATATATATAATAAACTCTTGATATTATATATATATAAAGATTTGATATATATATGTATATATAAACTATATATTTATATAAAGACTTGATATATATAATATATATATATAAACTCTTGAGATATATAATATATGTAAACTCAAGCTCTTTATTTATATAAAGATTGATATATATAATATATATAAACTCTTGAGATATATATATAATATATAAAGGCTCTTGTGTGCGGTGAGCAGGTTTGTCTGGTTAGTGAATGATGTTACTGTCCGGTGGAGTTGTGTGACGCTGGGGGTGGGGTAAGAGGGGCCGGAGAGGGAGCTGTGCCCGGGGCGGCGGGGGGCGGATCCAGCACCAGAACATAGCGGAGTCCGCTGAGAGGCACTCGTGGAAAAGGTCGCCGACAAGACGCATCGGCGGGTTGCTGCCTCTCAGACAGTCGTCTCCAAAGGGGCTCCGGGAGCTTTATCCAACTGGCCCGCACCGTGCGTGACATCCTGAGCAGCAAAGAGCCGTCCCCTGACTCCCCGGCAACCACACAAGAGACAAGGGGGCAAGCAAGAGCACCCAGACAGACCTCCAGACAGAGCCCGGGTAAGCAGCACATGCGAGAGGGAGGTCCGCAATAACAAACAGAACAATATCCGGCCGGGGTTTGTATGAGGGGAATTCAAATGAGATTTTGATTTCTGTTGCTTGAATGGAAAGGCGCGCCTTTCCACACAAGCTGCTTTTGTTAACTTTTACTTCGGGGGGCTGCTGATTTTCCTTCCAAGTTTCCTTTTGTGAGTCTAACCTACCAGATCGGAAGGCTTCAAGTTTCGCTGCCCTGCTCTGGCTGATGGACAGGGGAGTAAGGCTCAGGCTGGCTGTATCAGCGGTAAGACAGAAAGGGACTGGTAAAGCATGTGGAAATCTGCTGATACGATGTCCACAGGCATGAGCCTGGTATATGAACATCCCCATTGATGTAAACAGAGCAGTGCTCGGTTGACCAGCTCGCTTGAGGCGCCGGGGGGGGGTGGGGTTTGAAATTCTGACCATGAACTTAACTCCACTGCTTGCTGACTGACCCAGTGTTTGTTTCTGTGTGTGTGTGCAGTTTTGCCCTTCTTTCTCTACCCGTGCCTGGTCTTTTCTGTCTCACAACCAGTAATATTGCACCCCTGTTTCCAAAATGTGCAGTGAAATTCAGGCATGGCGTTGCAGAATTGGGGACACTCTAGAGAGTGCCTGGGGAATCTATGCTCACAGTTCTTAGCCTTGGCACGGGTTGCAGGATTACTGTGATGCCTTACGCTGTCCTTAAGCTGTATTTTTAGTGCCATTGCTATGTTAAGATTTTTTTTTCTGTGTGTGTGCCAGCACCAAAATTGGAGTATAATGCTGCCAGTGCCAGTTTAATCTGGTCAGTACTAATACAGATGAAATCTTCTCCAAGAACTCGCTCGTGTGGATCTTGCGGTGTAATAGTGACTGGTGCAAAGCCCACATTGTGTTTACATTTTTTTTAAATTGTCAGCTCAAGAGCTATTTTCTACTCATTTGGAAAGGGTTGATGGGACAGTAAGATATTTTTGATTAAGAGGAATACTCATGCAGACTAGAAAGCCAGTAAAACTGCACTTGGAGTATGTGTGTTTGAGTATACATGCGTGGCAATGCAAGCAGACAGTAGAACTGACTGTTCTGTGCCTATAGATTTGCACAGATGGTGCCGGGACTGTCTCAGCACCAGCCGTATAACAGCAGCATATCTGTATGTGTCAATTTATTTAGCTGTCTTAAGCTCTCTCGGTCTGCCCCCCACTCTGCCCCCCTTTCCTACCATCTTCCTCACTCTCTTTCTATGTTGGACTTGATCATACACTTCGTACTCAATTCTTTTGTCTCACACACTGTCACTCAGCCTGTGTAAGCACCTCTGTCCCTCTTTCTCTTTTCACCTCAGTCTGTCTCTTTTTTCTTCCCTCCGCATGACTTTCCTATGCCCCTTGTCACACTCACCTCCTCAGCTTCCTCTCTCTCTGCCCCTTTGTCAAACTCTCTCTCCTTTTGTCTTTGTGTTTTAATTCTTTCTCTTGCTGCCTAGAAGTAGCTTCGTTATTGACGCTCTCTATCTGCCTGTCTGTGTCTTTCTCACCGTTTCATTCCCCCTCTCTCTATGTGCCGCACTCTGGCCCTCTTTGGCGCCCTGGGTCGCTTTCTGTTCTAGGTCATTTCTGTATTTGTCCGTCCAGCTACCTCTATCTCTTGCTCTGTCTCTTTCTAGAGGGTCATTTTCCACTTTTGCGCTCTGGGTGCAGAAAATTGGAAGTGCATATTGCCGACGGTCCTGGCACTGGTTAAATTCAGAGCATTGCACAGCCGTTAAGCAGCTCACTTCAATTTCCTGCCTGTTAATTTAAATGGATGGAAGATCAGGCAGAATGTATAACGGAAGTGTTGTCCACCACACTTGGGGTGCAGTGATCTGCACCAGAAGTGTGAAAGCAGAACATTTACTCTGTAAATGGTACTATTCTAAAGGGGATGCAGGAACACCTTGTTCGCGTACATAAATCTTTGAAGGTGGCAGGACAAGTTGATAAGGCTGTGATAAAAGCACATGGGACCCTGGGCTTTATAAATAGAGGCATTGAGTACAAAAGCAAGGCAGTTATGGTAAACCTTTATAAATCACTAGGTAGGCCTCAGCTAGAGTATTGTGCCCAATTCTGGACACTACACTTTAGAAAGGATGTCACGGCCTTGGAAAGGGTGCAGAGGAGAGTTATCAAAATGGTGCCAGGGATAAGGGACTTCAGTTATGTGGAGCGACGAGAGAAGCTGGGATTGTTCTCCTGCACCATTACCTCTGGTGTCCCCCAAGGATCTATCCTTGGCCCCCTCATATTTCTCATCGACATGCTGGCCCTCGGCGACATCATCCGAAAACACAGCGTCAGTTTCCACACGTACGCTGATGACACCCAGCTCTACCTCACCACCACCTCTCTCGACCCCTCCACGGTCTCTAAATTCACAGAACAGAATCACAGAAACCCCACAGTGCAGATAGAGGCCATTTCGGTCCATCGAGCCTGCACCGACACATATCCCACCCGATCCCCGTAACCCCTACACCAACACATATCCCACTCTATCCCCGTAACCCCACGTATTTAATGCCAGTAACACTAAGGTTCAATTTATCATAGCCAATCAACCTAACCCACACATCTTTGGACTGTGGGAGGAAACCAGAGCACCCGGAGGAAACCCACGCAAACACGGGGAGAATGTGCAAACTCCACACAGACAGTCGCCCGAGGCCGGATTCGAACCCGGGTCCCTGGCGCTGTGAGGCAACAGTGCTAACCACTATGCCACCGTGCTGCGGTCTAACTGCTTGTCCGACATCCAGTACTGGATGAGCAGAAATTTCCTCCAATTAAATATTGGGAAGATCGAAGTCATTGTCTTCAGTCCCCGCCACAAACTCCATTCCCTAGCCACCAACTCCATCCCTCTCCCTGGCATCTGTCTGAGGCTGAACCACACTGTTCGCAACCTTGGTGTCGCATTTAACCCCGAGATGAGCTTCCGATCACATAGCCACACCATTACCAAGACTGCCTATTTCCACCTCCGTAATATTGCTGGACTCAGCCCCTGCCTCAGCTCATCCACTGCTGAAACCCTCATCCATGCCTTTGTTACCCCTAGATTTGACTATTCCAATGCACTCCTGGGTGGCCTCCCTTCTTCCGCCCTGCGTAAACTTGAGGTCATCCAAAACTCTTCTGCCCGTATCCTAACTCGCACCAAGTCCCGTTCACCCATCACCCCTGTGCTCGCTGACCTACACTGGCCCTCGGTTAAGCAACGCCTCGATTTTAATATCTCATCCTTGTTTTCAAATCCCTCCTAGGCCTCGCCCCTCCATGGCCTCACCCCTCCCTATCTCTGTAATCTCCTCCAGCCCCACAACCCCTCCAAGATATCTGCGCTCCTCCAATTCTGGCCTCATGCGCATCCCCAATTTTCATTGGTTCTTAATTGATGGCCGTGCCTTCAGCTGTCTAGGCCCTAAGCTCTGGAATTCTCTCCCTAAACCTTGCCACCTCTCTATCTCTCTTTCCTCCTTTAAGACATTCCTTAACACCTACCTCCATCTGCCCTAATATCTCCTTATGTGGCTCGGTGTCAAATTTTGTTGATCACGCTCTTGTAAAGCACTTTGGGATGTTTTACTACATTAAAGGCACTATAAAAATATAAGTTTTTGTTGTTGGAGCAAATAAGTTTAAGGGGAGATTTAATAGAGGGGTTCAAAATTGAGGGGTTTCGATAGAGCAGTTAGGGAGAAACTGTTTCCACTGGCAGGAGGATCAGTACCAGAGGACACAGATTTAAGATAATTGACAAAAAAGCCAGGGGGGAGATGAGGATAATACTTTTTACACAGCAACTTGTTATAATCTGGAATGCACTGCCTGAAAGGGTGGTGGAAGCAGATTCAGTAGTAACTTTCAAAAGGGAATTGGATATATATTTGAAAAGGAAAAATTTGCAGGGCTATGGGGAAAGAGCCGGGGAGTGGGTTTAATTGGAGAGCTCTTTCACAGAGCCGGCACAGGCACGATGGGCCGAGTGGCCTCCTTCTGTGCTGCATGATTCTATGATTCTAGTTTCTTTTTCAATATATTTCTGGGATGAAATTCCACTTATTGAAAAGTGCGCCCAGTTTCCCCTCTCTAACTAATTGCCTGCTAATGACATCATGGGAATATGTAGCTTTGAAACAGATAGGCCGCGATTTCCTCAACCTCAGCGGGTCTGGTTCGGCTGGGGTCGGTGGCGGGGTGCAACCCCGCTGCTGGCTCTAGCCCGCTGTGTAGAATGATTTTACGCTGATTGGGCTTGTTAAGCCCGCCCAGCGCGTTTCCCGGCCAATTGAAGGAAGCGGGTCTGATGACGTCACTTGATGACGCGTCATCAGCCGGTTTCCTTAAAGGGACCATGCGCAAATTGATTTTGACATTTGTGCTGTCAGTGTTCCACAGCATTGAGGTGCTGCAAACACTGACGAGCACTACACAGAGGTGCACGGCTGCACCCAGGCTCTCCCATGACCCCCTCCATATGCATTGCAGAGGAGGGCACAAGCAGGGATGTCGTCAGGAGGACCAGGCTGCAGAGGCGCAAACCTTTCAATTATCTCAGTAGATCACGAAACGTTACTGCAAAGCCACACTCAAACTCCCCTTGCTATGCCACTCATCACATCCCCATCACTCTGCCTTCCCTACCCTACCCCTGCACAACCTTACTCACACCAACTTTCCTTGCACCTCCACCCATCCCTCTCTATCTACATTATCACATCTCCATTTCACTAGCAACCCCTCACACTCACCCTCATCCTAGTCCAATCATACCAAGTAACAACACACAAGGGTAGGCACTTGGGTGTTTTAGCCAATGTTCACGTGAAGTTTCTGTTAATGTGTTGTCAAACATTGAAATCTTTATTTTCAACACTTTGTGTTCTTGGATAGATTTGTGTGCACCTTTGGATGTGGCTTAGTGAGTTGCAGTGAATGGTGAGACATAATGGTACCCCCCGCAATGGTGATGAGTATGAAAGGAATGGCTTGGGCATTGTAGGGATGCTTTATGGTGTTGGTGTGGATGGTGCCAACCTGACGCATCATGTGGCAGCCAGGGTGTACAGCATCAAGTGAAGTGAATCTGGCCATGGTGAGGCCACCCGTGGCGTCCCGGGTGCTAATGCCCTCTGTCCTGTGCAACATCAGTTGATTGCGGAGATGGTTGTTGTTGGTGCTGTTGGTGTTGGGGCTGATCGTGGTGGGATTCTGAGGACCAAGGTGTGATAGTTTCAAGGGTGCTGATGGAATAGCTGGCAACTGAAGTTGAGATGACAGAAGCGATCTGTCAGTGGTCAGAGAGATTGTTCCAATGAGGTGACACTGGATACAGAGTTTGCTCCAAACACTTACAAGGTGCATAAAGCTCAATCTGTCTTCCAAATGCAGTAAGCAACAACTTCTGACGTTGGAAAGTGAATAGCTATGAAATGGGAGCTTTTATAGAACATTTGCAGCTGTCAAGTTAAGAAATGATCACATGCTGACACAGCTCCTGACCTCCTTACCTGGCGTGATCCCCGAGCAGCAGGGAGGCCATGGGCGTAATCGTAAAATCTAAAGGTGAGCTTAAAATAGTACTTAAGTGCCTGCTAACAAGCTCTTAATCATCTAAATTGCCTCCCCCGCCGCTTGGCGATATTCAGCGATGACTAGCGTGGCGGTGGGTTGACAGAGGATTCGCTACCCTCTGTCAAAACATTTTTTTCCCACCCGACCTGCCACCAAGCATGCCCGCTGACCCCCCAAAAAATTCCCCCCATAGTTTCAGAGATTGTGATTTAGTTACTGGTGGCGTTAATAATGGAGGAAAGCAGCTTTTCTCTCATTTTTTCATCCTCTCCCTTGTGTCTTAGTGTTTGCCTCTTTGCTCTTCTGTCATTGTGTGTCCTCCCCATCATTGTCTTCGTTGCCTCTCTTGTTTTCTGGCCATCTATGTCACTTTCCGTCACACTCTATTCTTTATGTTTTGTCTTGGACGGGGTGAATCTCTGCAGGGAGTTTGCCTGCTCGGCCAGTGTAGCTTCACTGGGAGAGCGACAGAAACCGCAGAGCGATGGCGTTAAGACTGCTTACACCGGTTTTTCAGGGTTTCTGTGGCTCTTCATCTAAAGTAACGGAAGACAAGTGGGAGAACTCCCTGCGGAAATTCACCCCCAGGTGTCTGTTTCTGCCTGCTTCTCTTTCGTCCGCTATTTATGTATAGAATTGTTTATGTGGCAGGCTGCCTTTGAACCTTCTCTCTTCCAATCCTGTTCCACTGTGCTATATCCCCCTCCATTTAAGCTGGCACCAGTGACAGAGGCTTCAGCTGTGTACTGGCACTCTCAAACTCTGGAACTCCCTCTCTGAACCCTTCCTCGCTCCCCACTTTCTAAAGCCTGCTTAAAATGTAGCTCTTCAAAAGTGCCTTCAACCACCAACTCCAATTTCCTTCATAAGTCTGCTTAGGTCTGACTCCCCTCCCCCTGCCCCCCGCCCCCCCACCCCCAACTGTTACACACCGTGAGGCATTTTGGTACACTAAAGGCGCTATATAAATGTAAGTTTTGTTGAATATTCATGAGGTCTGCCACATTCTGCTTCATCAAGTCAGTAAATCAATGAACATTCAGATTTGAATGCATTTGCTCTTTAGGGCTTTTTTCGAATAGTACCAAATTATTTTCTCTCCCCAGCCCTAAGCACTTTATAAAAACTATGGATATAAAGCAAAGCACTTGGAAACCTACTGATGAATGCTGCTTGTGTAATGAAGACTTAATTAACGGTACCGTGATCAATGAGTAGTGATCACCATGTGCTTCCCTAGTACCCCATTAAGGAATGCACTTAAATATTGGCCCTGAATTTGCGGTCGGAGGCTTCCCGCAGGCGTAAGCATTTCATGGGCATTCGCTGGGCAGAAGTTGGGCAAATAGTCCAACTCTCCGCCTGCGGAGGCCCTTTTCCTGGGGATGCGGGCAAGACATCTCAAGTTCCGGGTTTTAGCGCAAGCGCAGCGCATGCCTAAACCCGGAACTCGCGCGGCCCTTACAAGCTCGTACGCACCCGTAGGGGCCGCAAATTACGGCCCAATGTATCTGCAGTTGAATTTGACACATTGCACCCAATGAGTAACGTAACTGAGTATTGTTGATTAACAATGGTTCTGTTTGTTCAGAAGCTCTTCATTGTCTGCAACTTATATTTATTTAAAACATTTAAAAAAGGGACGTGATGTCTGAGAGAAAGCACAAGTGATAAGAAGAGTAAAATGGGCCTGAGAGTGTATGGTATTGAGTGGGGCTGTTATGGTGCTTAGCAGCACTAAAGTTTCTCCGCTTTTTAATATAATTTTATATCGAATCTTTAGCAAGCTACACTTGCCAGGGCGGATTATACAGTGCTCCCTGCTCTCGATGAATTAATTATGCCCCTGTTGTAGTGTATGTAACCTGTACCACCTTAGGAGGATACCTTAAGGTGATGGACTACTTTTTGATGGCTCCTGTACATTGTAGTACCGGTGGTGACCACACCGGTATATAAACCCTGTGGAGCAAAGTGTATTCCAGTTCAGCCCTGACCCTCAATTACTAAAGACGTGTTTAATTATTTCTGTAGTCTGTGTCCAGTTATTCAGCATAACTACATTTGGAAACACAGACTCAACAGTGGCGACGAGTCTGATCTTACCTAGCGGCAGTTGCATCAAAGGAAGCTTCGCCTCTGAAACGGGCGTCGATCAAGGACATCCACCCTCAACATCCTGCTGGGCACTGCATAGCACGGGAGGCAATCGGGAACCCGGGTTGGTTTCTGGCCACGAAGTCAAACATCAGTGAACATCCCTTCGACGACAGCGGCGGGTAAGCCCGATCGAGCGGCACGGGGGGGAAGTCGGCCGAGTTGTCAGTGAGAGAAGGGGAGGGAAACGATGAAAAGGGCGGAGAACACGACCGCAGCCGGTGTCAGGGGCCGGACTGCAATCGGGGCAAAGACGCGCAGCAGCCAGAAAAGCGTTTATGACCACAAGGACCGCGGGAGCGGCGGGGAACAAGAGCAGCAGCGTAGGGGAAAATAAAGGACCGCTGGGAGGCGAGAACGGCAACAGCGCAGTAATCGCCATTTTGAGTCGGCGGGGGAAGAAGACAGGCGCGGGAAAAGCCGCCAAGCGCAGGAAGCTGCCATTTTGAAAAATAAAATAAAATAAAATAATAATCATATCCGAAGGAAAGGAAACTCAACAAGGATGCCAAAAACGGGTAACATCACTGCTTTTGATAGCGATGTGGAAGATTGGGCCACTTATGTGGAACGCGTCGAAGTTTACTGTACAACGAATGAGGTACCGGAGGATAAGAAAGCACTAACCCTATTAAACTCGATGGGTGCGAAGACGTACGGGTTATTAAGGAACCTTGTAACACCAGATAAACCGGTAGGAAAGAGTTTCGCGGATATTGTTACTATCCTGCAAGAGCATTTAAACCCCACGCCGCTGCTGATAGCGGAACGATTTAAATTCTACAAAAGAATTCAACTTAGAGGAAAGCAACGCTGAATTCTTAATCGAACTGTGCAAGTTATCAAAGTACTGTCAGTTCGGTACAGGACTAGCAGACGCACTGAGAGATAAGTTTGTGTGTGGGCTCCTAAGGGAAGGAACCCAGAAGCGACTGCTAGAGGAAAAGGATCTTATGCTGGACAAAGCTTTCAGCATTGCAGCATCGCACGAGGCAGCAGCACGAGGCGCTGCAGAGATACAGCAAAGGCCATTGGAATTCAGCACCAATGAAATGGCATTGGGCGCAGTAAAGTGCTATCGTTGCGGAAGGACAACGCATGACCAGAACCAGTGCTGGTTCAAAGATAAAGAATGCAGGCAATGTGGCAAACTTGGTCACATAGCGAGAGTATGCCGGTCAGGAAAGAAGACCAGCAGCAAAAAGTCGCCGCAGGAGAAGTACAAAAAAGTACACAAGGTGACAGAACAGTTCGGATGAACAGAAGATGGATTCAGACTCCAGCAGTAAGGAACTGGGTTGTCTAAAAATACATAATGTGGGTAACACAGCAGACCACCAAACTATCTGGGTCATGCTTCGGATAGCAGGAGTCCAAGTGAAGGTGGAATTGGACACTGGATCGGCATTGACGGTCATGAATAAGCAAGATTACAAAAGGTTATTCTCGCACATTCCCCTGAGGGATACGGAGATTGTATTGAAAACATACATGGGGCAAATAGTATACCCCATCGGAAAGATAAAAGTAAATGTGGTCTACAATGGTAAAGAAAGTCAGGAAATGGACTTGTATGTGTTACCTGATGGAGGTCCGCCACTACTGGGACGGGAATGGATCCGGAGAATAAATGTGGACTGGCATTCCATACAAGCACTGACTGTAAATTCCTGTAAAGAGGACGACGTCAAACCTAAACGACTGTCCAAAATATTGGACGATGCTAAGGAGGTGTTCCAACAGGGACTGGGAACACTGAAAGGAATTACGGCAAACATCAAAGTTGAAGAACATGCAAACCCAACATTTTTCAAAGCCAGACCGGTACCTTATGCGATACGACCTGCTGTGGAAGCAGAGCTGGAAGGGCTAGAGCATTCAGGAGTACTGTCAAAGGTGGACTGGAGCGAATGGGCCACACCCATTGTTCCTGTCATGAAGCGTTCGTTGAGCAACAAGCCGGGGGAACCTGGGAAGGTTCGCATCTGTGGCGATTTCAAGATCACTGTTAATCCGGTTCTTCACACGGTGCAATATCTGCTTCCGCGGATTGAAGATATCTTCGCTTCGCTGTCTGGCGGGAAACACTTCACCAAGATAGACCTGGCGCAGGCGTACCTACAGATGGAAGTTGATGAAGCGTCACGCCAGTATCTCACGATCAACACACATAAGGGCTTATATCGGTATAATAGACTGGTTTTTGGAGTGGCATCAGCTCCATCGATTTGGCAAAGGGCCATGGAGCAGGTATTGCAGGGAATTCCAGGCACACAATGCTACCTGGACGACATTCTGATTACAGGAGATGATAAGGATCACCTCTCGAATTTGGAGCAGGTGCTCACCAGATTGAAAGAATATGGGCTCAGAGTTAATCGCCAGAAATGTGAGTTCTTTCAAAAGCGAATCTCGTACTGCGGCCACGTCATTGACCAGGAGGGGCTCCATAAGTCACCTGACAAGATCGAAGCTGTTGTAAAAGCTCCCGCTCCGGAAAATGTATCCCAGTTGAGGTCGTTCCTTGGGTTGGTTAACTATTACCACAAGTTTCTTCCAAATTTATCCACGGTGTTACACCCGCTGAACACTCTTTTGCAAATGGGAATACCATGGAAGTGGAGCGATGATTGTAAGCGGGCTTTTCAAAAAAGCAAGGCACTGATCACCTCTAAGGAAGTGTTGGCTCACTTTAACCCAACGCTGCCTATTCGCTTAGCTTGTGATGCTTCTCCATATGGTATCGGAGCAGTGCTCTCACATAAGTTTCCAAATGGCTTGGAAAGGCCAGTCGCGTTCGCATCCAGATCATTGACCTCCGCAGAGCGCAACTATGCTCAGATAGATAGGGAGGCTCTCAGCCTCGTGTGGGGAGTTAAGAAATTTAACCATTACCTGCAAGGCCAAAAGTTTACGCTGCTGACAGATCACCAGCCGTTGGTTTCCATTTTTAACCCTAAGAAGGGTGTTCTGGTTATGACGGCGCAGAGGCTTCAGAGATGGTCCCTTTTCCTAGGGGCACATCAATATGATATCGAATTCAAAGGTACAAAGCAACATGGTAATGCTGATGGGCTGTCGCGCCTGCCACTACCTACAGCGGAAGAGGCACTGGCAGTTGACCCTGTCGAGATATTTCACTCGACCATCATCGAATGCTTACCAGTCATCAATGCGGGTATTGAGAGAGAGACCCGAAACGACCCGACACTGTCTCAGGTCTACGATTTGACAGTGAAGGGATGGCCAGCACATGGCGACCCACTGTTACCAGCATTCTCAGCCAGACGAGAACAGCTGTCCGTCTGTCAAGGAACATTGATGTATGGAACAAGGGTGATTATTCCTCCTAAATTAAGGGAGAGAGTTCTGAAGGAATTTCATGAAGGTCATCTGGGGGGAGTCAAGATGAAAAGCCTTGCTAGGGCTTATGTGTGGTGGCCAGGTATCGACAAACAAATAGAGGATCTGACACAAAGCTGCTCAGGGTGCCAAAAAGTTCAAAACGCACCTCCAATTGCACCGCTGCATCCGTGGGAATGGCCTTCAACCCCATGGCAACGTATGCATATCGACTTTGCAGGTCCATTCATGGATTCCATGTTTTTGATAGCAGTAGACGCACATTCTAAATGGCCAGAAGTGATTAAGATGTCGACCACTACCTCTGAAAAGACGATCGCAGTTCTAAGAACCATATTTGCAAGGAATGGGTTGCCGGAACACAAATGTTCAGACAACGGACCACAGTTTGTGTCAGAAGAATTCCAGAAATTCATGAAAAAGAATGGGGTGAAACACTCCACATCTGCCCCATATCATCCGGCTACAAATGGGTTGGCCGAGAGATTTGTACAAACGTTCAAAAAGGCGATAAAGGCCATGAGCGAAGACCATATTCCACTACAACACAAGTGGACAATTTCCTGATGGCACATCAAAACGCCACGCATGCAGTGACAAATCAAAGCCCTGCCATAATGTTCTATTACAGGAAGTTGCGGTCCTGGTTGGATTTGTTAAAACCCAATGTGTGTAGGGAAGTCGAAAACAAACAATTCCAGCACGTAAATAACAAGGCCACTTGGAGTTTCGAAATAGGACAACCAGTGTTGGCCAGGGACTATAGGAATGATAAATGGCAATCCGGAACAATTCGTGCCTGTGGTAAACCACTGTTAACCCTGTACATGTCTGTGTGGTAAACCACTGTTAACTCTGTACAAGTCCGGGCATGTCTCCACCCCTGGCTCCACCCCTAAGCCCGGGTATAAATGTGACTCACCACCCTTCCCCCGGGAGCTCTTAGGATGGATCCACTAGCAGAGGCATGCTCCAGTTCTTAGTCAATAAAAGCCTACTTCGTATAAGTTCAAGTCGTAGTCTTTGGTGTTGTTGATAGTGCATCAATTTTATTGACAAATTTTCGACATGGAGCAAATCTTGAAGCCGGAACGTTTAGACCTGGATCCTCAAGCAGCAGATGCAGCCAATAACTTTGAACACTGGCTGAGCTGTTTCGAAGCCTTCCTGGAGGCCTCCAGCACTACCGTCACTACAGATGACGCGAAACGGCTTGTCTTGAACTCACGGGTGAGCCACCGAGTCTACTCGATCATCCGAGACGCCACAACTTACGCGGCTGCCATCGCGATGCTAAAGGAACAATACGTGAGGCCTGTTAACGAGGTCTACGCCAGACACCTCCTGGCTACCCAAAAACAGCGCCCCGGGGAATCGGGCGCCGAATATTTACTGGCACTGAGAGTCCTCGTAGAAGGACTGTAATTGCAAAGCGGTGACGGCCAAGGAATGCACGGAAGACCTGATCCGAGACGCCTACGTAGCCGGCATCAGGTCCAACTATACTCGGCAGAGGCTGCTGGAACAGAGGGGGCTCGACCTGCAGAAGACGGTGGCCCTCGCTAACTCGTTAGACGTGGCCCTCCAGAACATGGACGCCTACCCCCCTGACCGGATGGCCACGTGGATGCCACGGGAGCAGCCATCTTGGGACCCGGTAAGGCCACAAGCCGCCAGCAGCCCAACTACAGCTGCAATGACCAGAGGCCAGAAATGCTACTTCTGCGGCCAGGCCAAGCACCCGAGACAGCAATGCCCAGCAAAGGACGCGACCTGCTCCAAATGCGGCAAGAAAGGCCACTATGTGAGAGTGTGCAGGGCGAAATCGACCCCCAATTCCAGCAGCGCTGCGTGTGAACCGTACAGGCTGCCATTTTGGACCCCACCAACCACGTGTGAGCCGTGCGGGCCACCATTTTGGGCACCACCAGCCGAGGGGGAGCAGCCATCTTGGACACCATTTCGGGACCAGGCCCCCAGCGCGGGCGAATACTACAGCGACCCACCGACCTCGACGATGGCCTCACCAATCTAGGCCCCATCAACTAGCCAGGTCCATGATGAACGTAAAGGTAAATGGCCATGCCACAAATTGCCTTTTCGACTGCGGAAGCACGGAGAGCTTCATCCACCCCGACACGGTGCGACGCTACTCCCTATTGGTTATGCACACACGCCACCAGGTCTTTATGGCCTCAAAGTCCCAAACGGCGGATGTCGGCGGCTACTGTGTAGCAACTCTGACAGTGAACGGCGTGGAGTACAGAGATTTTAAATTCCTCGTCCTGCCACAGCTCTGCGCTCCCGTACTGCTAGGAATAGATTTCCAGTGCCATCTGGAGAGCGTCATGATGGCATATGGCGGGCCCCTGCCCCCACTTAGTCTGCAGCCGGCAGAATTTAAACACGGCGCCGCGCAAAGTATGCAGCCTGTCCACCCTGAAGATCAACCCCCCCCCCCCCCCCGCGTTGTTCGCTAACCTCGCCAAAGACTGCAAGCCAATTGCTACTAAAAGCAGGCGGTACAGTGCCGGGGATAGGAGCTTTATCAAATCAGAAGTAGAAAGACTCCTGAGGGAAGGGATTATCGAGGGCAGCACCAGCCCATGGCGAGCCCAAGTAGTAGTAGTAAAGACCGGCGAAAAACAGCGCCTGGTTATTGATTACAGCCAGACGATCAATCGATACACGCAATTAGACGCATACCCACTTCCCCGCATATCTGACATGATCAACCAGATAGCACAATACCGGGTATTCTCGACGATTGATCTGAAGTCGGCATACCACCAGCCCCCCATCAGGCCTGAGGACCGCCAGTACACGGCCTTTGAGGCTGACGGTCGCCTCTACCACTTCCTCCGAGTCCCCTTCGGCGTCACCAACGGGGTCTCGGTCTTCCAAAGGGAGATGGACCAGATGGTTGACCAGAACGCGCTGCAGGCCACCTTCCCCTATCTAGACAACGTCACCATCTGCGGCCATGACCGGCAGGACCATGACGCCAACCTAGAAAAATTCCTCCGTACGGCCCAACGGCTGAATCTGACATACAACAGAGAAAAATGTATGTTCCGCACCGCGCGCCTCGCTATTCTTGGCTGCGTGGTGGAAAACGGAGTCATCGGCCCCGACCCCGACCGAATGCGCCCCCTCCTGGAACTACCCCCCCCACTGCCTAAAAGCCCTGAAGAGATGCCTAGGGTTCTTCTCTTACTACGCCCAGTGGGTGCCCAACTATGCGGACAAAGCCCGGCCCCTCATCAAGTCAACCTCCTTCCCCCTGACGGCAGAGGCCCGTGCGGCCTTCACCCTCATAAAAGAGGACATTGCGAAGGCCACAATGCACGCAGTGGATGAGTCCATCCCTTTTCAAGTGGAGAGCGATGCATCCGACTTCGCCCTAGCCGCAACCCTTAACCAGGCGGGGAGACCCGTGGCCTTCTTTTCACGGACCCTCCAGGGCCCCGAAATTCGACACTCCTCAGTCGAGAAAGAGGCCCAGGCGATAGTGGAGGCTGTACGGCACTGGAGGCATTACCTGGCCGGTAAACGTTTCACCCTGCTCACTGACCAACGGTCAGTAGCATTTATGTTTAACAACAGACAAAGGGGGAAAATCAAAAATGATAAGATATTGCGGTGGAGGATCGAGTTATCCACCTACAACTACGATATCTTATACCGGCCCGGGAAACTTAATGAGGCCCCAGACGCCCTATCCTGTGGGACATGTGCCAACGCACAAGTCGATAGGCTACGGACCCTCCACAATGATCTCTGCCACCCGGGGGTCACCAGGTTCTTCCACTTTATTAAAGCTCGCAACCTGCCTTACTCCATCGAGGAGGTCAGGACCATGACCAGGAACTGCCAGGTCTGCGCCGAATGCAAACCGCATTTTTATAGGCCAGACAGGGCACACCTGATTAAAGCCACTCGCCCCTTCAAACGTCTCAGCGTCGATTTCAAGGGGCCCCTTCCCTCCCCTGACCGCAACACTTACTTCCTCAATATTATTGACGAGTACTCCCGTTTTCCCTTCGCCATCCCCTGCCCGGACATGACCAGCGCCACAGTCATCAGGTGCCTCAACGACCTGTTCGCCATATTTGGCTTCCCCAATTACATCCACAGCGACAGGGGCTCGTCGTTCATGAGCGACGAGCTGCGCCAGTACCTGCTCGAGAAGGGCATAGCCACGAGCAGGACTACCAGCTACAACCCCCGGGGTAACGGACAGGTAGAGAGGGAGAACGCAACGGTGTGGAAGACCGCCATGCTCGCCCTAAAATCCAAGGGCCTCCCAATCTCCCGCTGGCAAGATGTCCCCCCCAATGCGCTCCACTCCATACGATCACTGCTCTGTACTGCCACAAACGCCACCCCTCACGAGAAGATGTTCGTCTTCCCCAGGAAATCCACCTCGGGGACATCACTACCGCCATGGCTGACGTCTCCGGGACCCGTCGTGCTCAGGAAACACGCGAGGAGCCATAAGACGGACCCCCTGGTCGAAAAGGTTCACCTCCTCCACGCCAACCCACAGTACGCCTACGTGGCGTATCCTGACGGGCAGGAGGACACAGTCTCAATTCGAGACCTCGCACCCTCAGGTACCACCCGAAACACCATCGATCACCATCCACTACCTCCACCCACCACCACTACCCACGACGCACCACCGGGGTGTCTACCACGAACTGACGACATGCCGGTGCCATCCCTACCCCGAGAGGACGACACGCCAGTGCTCCGTCCCACGCGAGAAGCGGCCGCGAGCAAAGAACCACTGCAACCAGCACCACGAAGATCATTACGGCAGACAAGACCCCCGGAGAGACTTTCGTATACGAACTTTTGAAACACTTCACCCCGCCGGACTCTCTTTTAAACGAGGGGTGAATGTGGTAAACCACTGTTAACCCTGTACATGTCTGTGTGGTAAACCACTGTTAACTCTGTACCAGTCCGGGCATGTCTCCACCCCTGGCTCCACCCCTAAGCCCGGGTATAAAGGTGACTCGCCACCCTTCCCCCGGGAGCTCTTAGGATGGATCCACTAGCAGAGGTATGCTCCAGTTCTTAGTCAATAAAAGCCTACTTCGTATAAGTTCAACTCGTAGTCTTTGGTGTTGTTGATAGTGCATCAGTGCCCGACAAGGACCCTTGATGTACACGGTAGACGTTGGAGAGAACGTAATATGACGTCATGCTGACCAACTTGTGGAATCGAGAACAAGGGTCGACCCCATGTCTACGGCAGAGACACCAGTTGAAGAAGTTATTGAGCCTGTAGCATCTACCTCAGACTCGAACGTACATGATGATGTTCAATCCATAGGAGATCAAATGGATGATTCACCCCAGCAACGAGAACCAGAGACCCCTGAAAGGCGTTATCCGGCCCGGATCAGGAGGCCTCCTCAGAGACTGAATCTTTGAACAGTTTTGTGTGAAAGTTGTATATATGTTATCCATGTAATGTTTAAATTGGGGTGTACACTGTTAAGCTAAAAGGGGAGGAATTGTAGTGTATGTAACCTGTACCACCTTAAGAGGATACCTTAAGGTGATGGACTACTTTTTGATGGCTCCTGTACATTGTAGTACCGGTGGTGACCACACCGGTATATAAACCCTGTGGAGCAAAGTGTATTCCAGTTCAGCCCTGACCCTCAATTACTAAAGACCTGTTTAATTATTTCTGTAGTCTGTGTCCAGTTATTCAGCATAACTACATTTGGAAACACAGACTCAACACCTGTTAGCATATAAACATCTTTCTATATACTGTTCAAAGCTAAACACAGCCTAAAAAGTTTGGAAACATTGCAAATGCATTGTTATTATAATTGAGTATACTGTCTGTTTTATATAGCATGCCAAATGCCATATTATTAGCAGTGACAATCATTCATTTTGGTTTAAAAATATAATCTAGTTTAAGCACTCTTTAAAAATAAACAAAGCTCCATATATTTAAATGTGTTTACAATTTGTGGCACTTTTGCTGGTTATAAATATCATATCTATACAATGTTGGTAGCTCCGTCTGATTATTTTACACTAAACATCCACCATCCATCTGGACCATGTACTGCCTACTGCTCCTGAGTTCGAGTACTTGCACCTGCTGAGAGAGGACTGACAGAGATCAGAGCGAGGAGGAGATTATAAGTATGTAGAACGATTTTTTTCTTTTTAGGCACGTTGGAATCTCTCTGATACCTGGTAGTTATTATAAGTATATGCTTATTTCAGCATCATTTATAATACTAGTCGATCTACCATGGTATTCTGGGGTCTGGAGCAGAGCAACCAAAGGACACATTGGAATATTATGGCCACTTCTGTTTATAGAGTTTTTATCCTCTGCAAATCTCTGCTATTCACTCAGGCAGCTGGGTAGTTGCTGCCATGTTCAGCAGAGTTCCCCCCCCCAACAAACTCTCACGATCTGGTGCTCAGGGAGCTCCAAGAGGAACAAGGGGCTAGAAATGGACTGGAAGGTAGTCCCGGGTACCTACCAGGAGCTCAGGAGCATGATGCAAGCAGCTGCAACCCTCCCCTAAACTCTGAAAGGGTTGGTAAGTCTGATGTGTTAAATGTATCATTAAATCTGCCATGTAAGACTACCTTCATGCAGATTTTATGCCCCGCAAACTGGAGCTGTGATTTGTACAAGCCTTAACATTTTTGCAGGATGTACCTTTAGGTGTGACTTTTACGCTAAGTCTAACCAATATAACAGAATTAACGTGAAGTTTTTAATGTGCTCTCGTCCTTCCAAAGAGATAGCTTCCCATCCTCAGCCATCTACTGGCTCCAATAGAGTTTCAGCTGTGATAGTGAGCCTCGCACCCTTGCCACTCTACCCTTTAAGTTGTTTGGGAAGTGGGTCACACAGCTAACCAGTGATATCTCCTCCATTTTCCTAAATGGAAGAGTAGTAAGATCACAAGTCCACTGAACTAAAAAAATAAAATGATTTGGTCAACTTATTAGCAGCAGAATCAGAAAATTAGTAATTATATAGTACCAACATTACCAAATCAATAGCGACAGTTCTTTTAAATGCTTCATAATGAAGAAATAAATGCCAGGGTAGGGTAGTTTGCTGGAACGCCAGTGGTGAATTTTTGTACGTTGCTTTCCCGGCCTCTGGAACCTTTTCCTAGAAAGTGCTGCCATCTGAAACTCAGTACAGGAAACTTTCGATTTACCGGCACCTAAATAACCGGAAATCTCGGTTAACCGGCAAAATTCAGGAGTAGGTTTTACTTCATATTTATTTGCCTTCTTCCATCTGTGCTGTGCAAGGGTGTGGCTGCAGCTGTTGCTAAGCTACAGAGATGCTTGAAACTTGTGTTCATTGTTCTACAGTTGTTGCTAAGCAACAGGGTTTGTTGCTTTATACGGAGCTGTCAGCTCTCTCTATCTTTTACTATAGCGTTCGGTTATCCGGAATTTTTGATGAACCGGCACCACATCGATCCCGTCCGTGCCGGATAAAAGAAAGTTTCCTGTAGTTGTATCATCATAATATTTGACATAAATACAGGAAACTTTGTGCTATCCGGCATCGACGGGACCGAGCTGTTGCCGTCCCATCAAAACTGCCGGACAAACCAGCGCTAATGTTGAAACATACGGAGGTTTTGAGCTCCGTATCTGGCAACAAACCCTGCTTCTAAACAGTCGGCCGTACCTTACAAGCGTCTCTGTAGCTTAGCAACAGCTTCAGCATGACCTTGCAGAGCCTGATTGGTGGGGAAAAAAAAAGCAACGAAAAGAAAAAAAACCTAACGAAACGGCTCCTGATTTTTGCCGGTGGCTCGAGCAATCCGGATAAACCAAAGTTTCCTGTACTGCACAGCTTTTTCTACAAACTAAAGAAAGTTTGCCAGAGATATTCTCATGAAGATAATGGTTCTTCAAGATAGCGGTACAAATGAAGCTTTCATGGGGTTTGAACTTCTGCCTGATACTAAATGACATTTGGACCATAACTGGCACAAGACATCTGGGTGCGGAAAACATTGGCCCACCACTATTAAAAGTTGACTTGTGCATTATTGATATTGTGAAGATCCACGTACAGCACCTGATAGTGGAGTCTTCAGCTTCTTCCAAATAAATGCCAGACACAGTTAAATGCAGAACAGTATGTTTAAGAACAAATTGTCACTGTGCTCCTGGTCAACAGCACAACATCAAGTAATCCATCGTCCTTTACTCCACCCCTTCCACTCAGAATCTTTGAGGCTTGCCTTATATACCCAGCTTGCCCTTCCTCATCGCCAGAGGCAAGAGGGGCCACAACTCCACCTTCCCATAGTTCAGCCCCATTGAATCATTACAATAAATAAATAACTGCTAGTTGTGGACAGCAGGCGTAAAACCGTTGCAACATGCTTCTTGTGTCTGAGAGCTCTTTGCAGCTCGCATGCATTTGTGTTGAAATATGCATATGGTTTCCTTTTGCACTGTCACACTGCCTGTGGCCCACGGCTAAATGGACCTTACTGTGACCAGCAGACCAGTGCGATTAAAAAGCATTGCGTCATTCAAGCTATTTTTAAAACTCCTGTATGTAATTCGTTTTGAATATTGGTTTGCGATGGTGTCAGTGTGTAAATGAACCAAATGTGGCTTCCGTTTCTGAGTGACTCCCGGGGCAATTCTAACCGAACTCGCCTGTCAGGAACCTGATGGGATCAGACGCAACACTGGTTTTACTCGCTGCAGGATTTTGCTCTCCTTTGAAGTCAACGGAAAGTTATATTGGGCGGGGTGTAAAACAGTCGTATCACCCGATCCTGTGGGTTTCCCACCCGGGCGAGAATTCGCCCTATGTGGCTTGACACCTTACGATGTTCACAGAGACAAAATCTCCCAGCCAAGGGATTGCACTGAATGACATGACTTAAGACCGTGTCCAAGATTTACCTTGTGGTGAGTTTACGAGCTCAACTGTGAGGCGCAAAGCATCTGGGCATTTCCAACCAAGATGGAGGAAGGGGTAGCTGGTGTGATGGGCATCGGGGTAAATCCTAGCAGCTGGCTGTAGAGCATCATTAGCAGAGGTTGGGTAGATCTCAGTTATCCTAACTGGGGAAGCATTTCAGGAATGAAAAGGAGAGAAGGAAACAAACAAATCCTCACTCCTCTTTCAAAATGGTAAAACCCGCTTATGTGCAAAACCATTTTTATATTCATAACAACAGAAAATGCTGGAAAAACTCAGCAGGCCAGGCAACATCCGTGGAGAGAAAATAGAGTCAACGTTTCGGGTGAACCCTTTGTCAAGACTAAAGAGGCACAGGAAATGAAATAGGTTAAGAAGCCAGGCTGGGAGAGAACAAAAGAGAAGAGACATTAAGAGGTATTCAAAACGAGACGAGATGGTGATAGGACTAGTGGAGACAAAAGACGGCTCTAGATTAGGTGTGAAATGCACTGGCAGAGTGAGAGACAGCTGCCATGTGGGAGAGAGAAAAAAAAAGAAAGGGAAGGGGGGCGGGGGGGGGGAAAGGCAAAAACAAAGGTGTGGATAAAAAATATAAGCAAAAATGTAATAGGGGCCGAGGTTATGATCTGAAATTGTTGAACTCGATATTGAGTCCGGAAGGCTGTAAAGTGCCTAATCGGAAGATGAGGTGCTGTTCCTCGAGTTTACGGTGAGCTTCCGTGGAACAATGCAAGAGGCCGAGGACGGTGAGGTCCGAGTGGGACCTCAACATATTCATGTTGTTGGCAGTAGAGTAACTAATATTCTAATAGTTTGCTTTAACATCGGTAATATTATTATGATATTGCCAGCGACATGAAACTTTCAACTAATGAATCGGAAGAGTCCTTTCTGTTGAGGACCTCTGGCACAGCCGTTGCTTCGGAAGAGCAGCAAATGAGCAGATTACTGCTTCATCGCATCCGCTTATAGGTTGACCCAGTTTCCCAGGCACACAGACGTGAGAACTCAGCCGAGTGACATGTCTGATGCTGTGTTTGAAGCAGAGGCAGGCTGAGGGGGTGCAAGGAGCTGGCACTGGCTGGGTTGCGGATCCACTGGAGCAAATAAAACGAGGAGGGATTGGGCATAACTTAGGATTTCATTTAAAGAAGAAAAAAAAATGACACACTGCAGTATGTAGTGTGTTCGGCGGGATTGCACTGCTTTTCAGTTTTTGCATCTAATGGATTGTATTAACTATGTGGGAGCACCTTCACCACACGGACTGCAGCGGTTCAAGAAGGCGGCTCACCACCACCTTCTCAAGGGCAACTAGGGATGGGCAATAAATGCCGGCCTTGCCAACGATGCCCACTTCCCATGGATGAATTAAAAAAATGTGGGGTAGTCTGAACTCTGATGCATATATTGGCGCAAGAAGTATAGCATTTAGCAATCCTGGTATCTGCATTTACTGTTCAACGATGTTGTGGTGTATTTCTGTGCGCGATAAACCTTTCTCTGTTATGTTGAAAGCAGCGTGACGAAGTAAATTGCAAATCTGATGAAAATCGCTCCTTTTACAGGCCTAGTGCATGTGGGGTTCCTTCCCTGTCCTTCCCTGTGCCTCCAATCCCACCTCCCCTTTGGTGTAACAAGGGCTAGCGGGGACACTCTGGAAACCAGGAAATTGCATGGTTTGATCCACTATTTTTTTTGCGGGTTGGTACGTGCTCATTTCTCCCTCTTACACAGAGCTTTGCTCTGCCTCCCCTCCCCTCCTCTCCTTGGTGCTTCCCTATACCCTGCACGTTTCCACTGCCAAGCCGATCTACCAGTGGGGAACATTTAATGGCCAAGAGGAGAAAACTTTTCGGGATTTTCCAGACTCATTTAAAAATGGGGCAATTCCTTCAGTTTTTTTGTTACATAAAAACAGTCAGAATTTACATGTGTTTGGGTCTCAGTTGTGCCATTTGCATCTCTTGCTGAATAAAGATAACATTCAAATGGTCGACTGTTTCATCTTTAGGCCCTGTAACAACTTCACTTGGCACAGAGTGTATGAAAACCTAATCGTCTGATTGGATAGTTCCAATTTGCTTGTTTTAATAAAATGTACATTTAAATGGTCAGGTGCTCTGGAGCATGTACATTTTAAAATAATTGTCCTTAAGGTGTGGGTGTCACCGCCAAGGCCAGCATTTATTGCCCATCCCTAGTTGCACTTGAATGGCCTGTTAAGAGTTTTGTGGGTTGGTGTGTGACTGGAGTCACACATAGGCCAGACCGGGTAAAGATAACAGGTTCGTAAACCAATTGTTTTTTTTTTACAACAATCTGACAGCTTCTTGGTCACTTTTAGTGGCTTTTTAATTCCAGATTCTTTTAAAAACTGAATTAAGTTTCACAAACTGCTATGGTGAGATTTGAACTTGCACTCTCTGGATTATTAGCCAAGGTCTACTGGCTTGCTAATTCAGTAACATAACCACTACTCTACTGTACTCCTAGCCATGCTCCATGATCAGCCATGATCGTATTGAATGGCGGAGCAGGCTCGAGGGGCTGAATGGCCTACTCCTGCTCCTATCTTCTATGTTTCTATGTTTCTACCATACAATGGTGTAGTGGCCTGCAAGTTGCCTACTCGGTTGAAATCCTGAGCTCGACTGTGTCGCTGTGTGGAAGGTACTCCATTGCAGAAGGCACATGGCCTCGGAAGGGAAGAATAAAATAGAGAGCATTATGCCATCAAAATAGCCAATTAACTAGTCCAGCTCCCTAAAAATCAAACTGCTTGAATAAAGAGAGACTCCCCATGGACTGTTTAACCCACTGAAGATTTAAGCAGAATTTTGAGCACGAAAGTAAAAAGGAAACAAAATGTACAGGTTTCTGTTTAAGTGAATTCCCGGTACATTGCAGCATTCTCAGTCTGTAGCAGTGTCCCCAGTAGGCAGCAGCATTCCAAGTTCAATTGTGTAAATTAAAACGATACTTGAAAGCTGTGAGTTCAAGTCCCAACCCAGAGTCTTGAGCACATAATCTAGGCTGACACTCCAGTGCAGTGCCGAGGGAGCGCTGCACTGTCGGAGGTGCCGTCTTTCAGATGAGTCGTTAAACCGAGGCCCCGTCTGCCCCTCTCGGGTGGACACACAAGATCCCATGGCACTATTCGAAGGAAAGCAGGGGAGTTCTCCCTGGTTCCCTGGACGATATTTATCCTTCAACCGACATCATCCAAAACAGATTATCTGGTCATGGTCACATTTCTGTTTGTGAGAACTTGCTGTGCGCATATTGGCTGCCGCATTTCCTACATTACAACAGTGATTACACTTCAAAGGTACTTAGTTGTCTGTAAAGTGCTTTGGGATGTCCTGCGGTCATGAAAGGCGCTATATAATTACAAGATCGATCATTTGCCATCATAGTGTCACATCACGTGAGGTGCTTTGGCAGGCTTATACGGCGAAGGGTGCAGAGTGACCTGTTTAGTGCTGATGCAATGGTGTCAGTACATCACTAATAGGATCTTCCACTAGAAATTAGATTAATCATAAAGATTAAGAAGGTGAAAGCTCTTTGTAAAGTGGCACAAACTTTCCTTTTGCCCAGTTAGGCGACATTTTGAAAGGAGATTTCAGTGTGGGCTACGTAAAGGAATTGAACCTGTCTGAAAACTCTCCAGTGCTGCCACTTTAAACTGCGTTCGTTGAACAACTCTATTTCTACTTTGTAACAAATCGCCACCAGAAAACTATAATTATTTCTTGGAGATTTATATATCATTGTATAAAAAGAAAACTACGCGTAGTTTGAAAGCCAAACACAGGTCTTTAGTCCTGTGTTACAGGGTATAGAAACTTATGAATAGTGCCTACTATTCAAAGTTTAGGGGACTAAATGCAGCTCTTTCACACTGTTGCCCCATTTTAAATACATTCATTGTTTTTACCGGAGCCTTAAAATCATTAGTAATCATTCCAACCTCCCAACCTGTTCTGTTCAACGCTGTGAATGACGCATTTGCAGAGAGCCCAAGATTTAAACCAAAAATCTCTGTGCAGGTGCCAACTGTAGCCCATGCTGTGTAGGAAAAGTTTTCGTCTTCACACTGGGTCAGTGCACAGGTCGTTCAGTTAGTCCATACAGTGTTACTAATATATGGGGATTTTTCAAGTTTCGGAAAATAATTCTCCTCTTCATTTCCCCCTCCCTGCCCTCCCCATTTCAGCTTAGAGGCCAAGCAGGTAACCTGTCCCAGGCCCCTACATTCCTGGACCAGTCTTTGGGAGGTGCACAGGGGCATTCCGTAAGGTTATATCCTTAGTTATAATATTTTTGAATCTAGCACTTTTCCTGTGGTGAAGCTCCTGAACCTTAATGTGACATCTCCTTAAGATTATCTGCTCATTATCACATTACTGTTTGTGGGACCTTACTGTGCGCATATTGCCTGCCGTATTTCCTACATTACAGACTTTTGGATGAAACGTTAAACCGAGGCCCTGTCTGCTCTCTCAGGTGGATGTAAAAGATCCCATGGGCACTATTTCGAAGTTCTCCCCAGTGTCCTGTTTATCCCTCAATCAACATCACTAAAAATAACAGATTATCTGGTCATTATCCTATTGCTGTTTGTGGGAGCTTGCTGTGCAAAAATCGGCTGCCACGTTTCCTACATTACAACAGTGACTACACTCCAAAAAGTACTTCATTGGCTGTAAAGCGTTTTGGGACATCAAAACTAACCACTTTGGCTGTGTGATCGATCACCTTCCTGAACTTACGTCCTACTTTCCCTCTCGGTATCCATCATTCCTCCTGTAAGGCGCCTTGTGTGTTGAGGTGCTCTATAACAGTCAAACTGTTCTTGTTGTCCGGTTGAAGCTAAAGAACTAGTCTTGTGGGAAGTTGGGGGTACAGTTTCGAAGTAAACAAAACTGAATATGTAACGCATGCCATTGTGAGTGAGCAGCTGCTGAGAGTTGGCACTGCGAGGCGAGTGTTATCGGCAATTAGAAGCAGCGACAATAACAAATTTATATAATGGCTGTTTGAGCCACCCACAGTGCACAAGTAACAATCGCCTGTGATTCACTGGGGGGCTCAGTGAGAGTGGAGTGACAGCCGCCTTTTTTTTCTTTACCCCTCTCAATAAGCAACGCTAACAATCCAATGGGTCACAAGCACCGTTCCCTCTAATTTTTTTTGGCGTGCGCGGTCCCTTTAACTGGCTGCGCGGACCATTCAAATTTTTACGCATGCGCGGTTTCTTGCATTGTAAAGCCGGTGAGCGGCCTGCGCTGGACCTCCAGACCACCGCGCAGCCACTTAGCGGGAACGTTGGTCACAAGGCGATACAGGACCTTTATGTGAGACCGTGGGGTGAAGGGAAAGGGGAGGAGGAGCTGTGGCCAATCTAGCAAAGTTTCCAAGCTATTTCCATTAAAAAAAAACTACGGACTTAAGCCTGCTCCCTGCTCCTTCTGACAGTGCAAATTGCCCATGCTCTGTCACAGATGCTCCCAAATTTATTATAGGGTAAATTCACTCCCAACGAGGAAGGAGCATGGGTCAGGGAATCAGCAGTGCAAGATTAGTAGCTTTTTCAGTGGCTGCACATTCACAGTGGCATGCGTCACAGATTCAGCCTGATTTACTTCTAAAATGTACCCCCCAACTTTCCACACGGTTAAAGGATTCGATAGGGTAGCTAGAGACAATATGGGAGTTGGAGCAAAGGCAGGTAAATGTGAGTTGAGGTACAGGTCAGCCATGATCTAACTGAACGGCGAAACAGGCTCGAGGGACTGAATGGCCTTCTCCTGTTCCTATGGGCTGAGTTTTCATTCAGAAGTCGGGAAGGAGGCGGGACTACAACTTGCGGGGTTGTAGTCCCGCCTCCATCGAGATGCGGCCAATCCACGTGATTTTCACTTGATTGACCTTGTTGAGCCCGCCCAGCGGGCTCAGCAGGCCAATTAAGGGCCACCTGGCAACAGGTGACGTCACAGACTGCAATTTCATCTGTCAAGACGTGTTGACAGATGAAATATCAGTGTATCACAGCTGCTTGAAGCTGTCAAACACTGACAGTCTTACTTCTAACCTGAGTCCTTCTACGCAGACTCAGTTAGAAATCTCACCGGCACTGAAAGCTGCAGGCTGTCACTTTTGACAGATCGCAGCCATTCTGCTTTCTGTGCCGGCTGAATGATGGACTCCCGAAGCCTAGAGGAAGGAAGGCTGTAAAGGTAAGTACAGGTAATTTAAACTTCTTTAGACACACCAAACACACTTACCTTTGCACTCATGCACCCATCACTCACCTGAACACCGACATCTCGACCCCTCTAAGTCCTTCAACCCGAAGGCCTGACTCTTCTAACCTGGCGTGGTTTGGAGCCGTCGGGAATCCCACAGTTCAAGCTTCAAAATAGGGATTAGGCTAAAAACTGCCTGTTAACTACCTGTTGACAGGCAGTTAATTGGCACTAATCCCATCCCGCCTTGGGTCGGCGGGTCCCAGTGCGGGGCGGGTACCCGCCTCCTTTGAAACTTACATGGAGGCGGGTTTTGGGCGGGATGGTGTCGGGACCCCCGAATTCAGGATTTTAGCCCCCCGCACGCCTAAAAGCCCTCCTCACGGCACACTGAAAATCAACCCCTATGTTCCCAACCCCGACCCATGTTCACATGCCTGACCCATGCTCCCATTAAGTATGGCTGCCCGTGGAGAGCACCAGATCCCTGAATTTACCCCCACGAGCGAGGTGAATGACCACAGGCAACATATTGTAGGAGAGGAAGCTTTAATGAAGTTTCTCACTGACCTCCATCCAAACCCCTCCCCTTTCGCTTCCTGATTGAGTGGAAGCATTTGGAGTGGGGAAAAAACGGCAAGGCTTGATCGGGAATGAAGCCGCAAATATTTGGGGAGGAAATTTGTGTTTTAATAAAAGTAAATTGGCAGGCATAAGTTGCAGTCATGTTTGTGTTGTGTGGTAGCGGGGGAGTGAATGAGCGGAATGAGCAACACCTGAGACGTCTCTAGACTTAGTCCAGTTCAGAACCTAATAGATAAAATGCAGTTGGAAAAAAAAAACCCGTGCCACATTAATGGAAAGTATCCACATGGTGATAGGCTGTTCGAGGTCATGGTTAAGGTCAAGGCTTTTGCTGGCATAGGTAGGAAAAAACAATTATGTTTAACGTATTTTGAAGGAGAAATGCAAGCAAACAAACGGCTTCAGGCAAAGGTTCGTAAGCAAGCGTCAGTTCAGCTCAAAGTTGTCGTCAGTTAGAATTCCAGAGGAAAGTTAGGGGAAGGCAACGTCAGTGTTATGCTGTTCAAATATTCAGTCACACACAGCCGCCTCTGTTCCCAAAGCCTAAATCTGCAGAGAGAATAATGGATGCGAGCAAGTGTGAGTCAAAGGCTGAAACTTAATTGAGGGGTTCACTTGGGGAAATCCAGCAACCCTGCTCTTCCAACAGGGAAGCTGAAATCAAAGGGAGCTTGGGTTGGAGATCGGGCTACTGATTCTCTGACTGGTGCTTTGACCAAGTGTGGCTCCTGAATGCAGGATCACTGAATTTACATAGAATTTCATAGAAATTACAGCACAGAAAAAGGCCATTCGGGCCGACTGGTCTAAGCCGATGTTTATGCTCCACATGAGCTTCTTCCCAACTTACTTCATCTAACCCTATCAGCACAACTTTCTCTTCCTTTCTCCCTCATGTGTTTCTCTATCCACTCCAACATGTGGTAGCAAGTTCCATATTCTAACCACTCTCTGGGTCAAGAAGTTTCACTTGAATTCCTTATTGGATTTATTAGTGACTATCTTATAATTATGACTCCTGTTTTGGACACCCTGCAAGTGGAAACATCTTCTCTACATCTACCCTATCAAACCCCTTCATAATTTTAAAGACCTCTATTGGGTCACCCCTCAGCCATCTCTTTTCTAGAGAAAAGAGTCCCAGCCTGTTCAATCTTTCCTGATAGTACTCTCTAAGTGTGGTCTAACCAAGGTTCTATATAAGTTTAACATAATTTACCCTATAGAATAATGGATACCTATGAATGAGTTAGAGGGACTAAGCTCATTGAAGGGTTATATTGATTATATATAACCATTGAATTGATGGGTGTACACAGAATAATGGTATCTGGGAACGGATTAAGGGCTGTGGCCTTATTCTACAGTTCAGGTGTCAGAAAACTGAAAGAGAAGCACAAGCAGGTTCTTAACATCGTATGATGTCCTTGACTAGATGAGAGCGTTGAAATCAACCCTTAGCATTTGATTGTAATATGCACTGGTGGTGGTGTGGAGCATACATCCTCCAAAGCAGTGGCTCACACAATCAGGGTCATGACTCTTAACTCCCTATGATAATATCGCTGAGATCAGGAACTCATTGTCTGTGGAGTTGCAGTTCTCACCATATCTGAACAGTGTCATAATTGATATTCTCAAACACAAGTCCCATAAATTAAGCAAAGGAATGTAACAAAAGTCATCTTTGAGTGAAGGCAACTTTGACCTAAGGTTTATTTTTAGTTAATTATTTTGCTGCAGAAAAACCTGCTGATTGTGAAGTTTTTGTTAACCCTTTCTCAACTGCTACGGTACAACCTGTTGGCTGCACGTTCCATATTTTTGCATTCAATCCTTCATGCATTGTTTTCCAGCCTCCTCAGCTCTAATACAAGATGCAATAACGCACCCAACGATCAAGTAAGAGAATAACGGCCACAGGTTTATAATGGTAGCATGGCGACTGAGTTGAAACTTCAACAGCTGGTGCCATGGAGTGTTGAGATGCGGGTTGTATGCTGCTGTGGCAGGGCCAGGTAGTTCACCATTTGAGGGGGGAGCAGAAGGTGGAAATGGAAAATCAGAAGTAGAGTTAATACCTGGTTACTTGCTGACATCTCAGGGTGGCTGAAGAGCAGAATTGGTAGGGATGTTAACAACGTGCCTTCTTACACACAGTTAGTATGTGGTCTAGGAAAATCTGGAAAAGGAGGAGATAAAACCTGAAAATAGAAGGACAAGTAACCTCACAGAAGTTCTTTTGTAATCCTCACTGTCCCACAACTTGATAACATTCATGGAGGAAGTTCTCTGTCTTATTGGAAGCCCAATTTTAAGATTTCCTTACTTGCTGCTACCTCTCTGAGACCTTAACAAACTATAAAGTTGGGTGTGGGAAGGGAAAGGGATCTGGCAGGAGCTACTGAGGTGGTGACCATGGGTTGATAAGAAACCAAAAGAAGCTGAAAATTCCTGAGGTTCAGCGTGCCATTTTGACACCAGCAAACACAACTCTTAATTGGTCAAGGTAGCCTTGCCTCAGCACCTACCTGCAGTAGCATGTCAAATCCAAATCTTAACACTCCATGGCACCAACTATTGAAGCTCGAACTTTGCCAACATGGTACCATTGTAAGACTGTGTGACATGTTGTTTTATGCTGAACCCATAATACAGCACATTTTTGACTTAGTAACTTCTCTGACTTTGCTGACTCGTGGAGCCTTTTAATGTACCCCCCAGACATTTATCATTCTCTACGCTTTGAGTTAGTTTTGAGTCAAATGGAATGTAAATAGGATTTGAATGCGTGGTCCGACTATCAAATCCCTCCTGTGTATTTTTCACATTCATCATGATGCAGTACCTTTTAAAACTGTATTTATATTATGAATTTTATAAGTTATACAATCCACCAGGAGTAGGTATCATAAACTAAAGGAGAATAGAATCACAGAATTGGCCATTCGGCCCGTCGAGCCCCTGCCAACTCTCAGCTCGTCCCACTCCCCTGCCCTTTCCCTGTAGCCCTGTAATTTTTTTTTCTTTCAGGTACTTATCCAACTCCTTTTTGAAAGATAAGATTGAGACTGCCTCCACCACCCTTTCAGGCAGTGCATTCCAGATCCTAACCACTCGCTGCGTAAAAAAGATTTTTCTCATGCCGCCTTTGGTTCTTTTGCCAATCACCTTAAATCTGTGTCCTCTGGTTCTCGACCCTTCTGCCAATGGGAACAGTTTCTCTCTATCTACTCTGTCCAGACTCTGTTCATGATTTTGAACACCTCTATCAAATCTCCTCTCAATCTTCTCTGCTCCAAGGAGAACAACCCCAGCTTCTCCAGTCTATCCACGTAACTGAAGTCCCTCATTCCTGGAATCATTCTCATAAATCTTTTCTGTACCCGCTCTAAGGCCTTCATGTCCTTCCTAAAGTGTAGTCCCCAGAATTGGACACAATACTCCAGTTGGGGCCGAACCAGTGTTTTATACAGGTGGTTCATAATTTCCACACTTTTTGCACTCTATACCTCTATTTATAAAGCCCAAGATCCCGTAAGCCTTTTTAACTACTTTCTCAACCTGCCCTGCCACCTTCAATGATTTGTGCACATATACCCCCAGGTCTCTCCATTCATGAACCCCCTTCAAGATTGTACCCTTTAGTTTATATGTCCTCTCCTCATTTTTTCTACCAAAATGTATCACTTCACACTTTTCTGCATTAAATTTCATCTGCCACGTGTCCGCCCATTTCACCAGCCTGTTTATGTTTTCCTGAAGTCCATCACTATCCTCCTCACTGTTCACTATACTTCCAAGTTTTGTGTCATCTGCAAGTTTTGAAATTGTGCCCTGCACACACACGAATGAAAGAAAAACATAGAACAACAGACCAACACAGATTTAAAGTAGATATCTATTGCGCATGCTTCTTATTACCGGTTATTCTGAAGCAGAATAATGAGTGTGACACCCAAAGGACTCTAAATCTAGGGCCTCCTATGTTAGCATGCACTAGAGAGGGACTGCATCTGAAAACATTTTGGTTGGTCTAGTTGGAGAGAATATGTAATTTTCCTGAACTGAGGAATTTCCTACAGTGTACGAATCCAAGTTGTATGCAAAGACCCACTTGCTGTCATAGGACAGTGATGCGCCAAGTTGTGGCAAAGAGCAGCAAGTGCACATTTCAAAGCAGTTAAAAAAGCTTACGGGATCCTGGGCTTCATAAATAGAGGCATAGAGTACAAAAACAAAGAAGTTATGATGAACATTTATAAAACACCGGTTCAGCCTCAACTGGAGTATTGTCCAATTCTGGGCACCGCACTTTAGGAAGGATGTGAAGGCCTTAAAGAGGGTGTAGAAAAGATTTACAAAAATTCCAGGGATGAGGGATTTCAGTTACGTGGATAGACTGGAGAAACTGGGGTTGTTCTCCTTGGAGCAGAGAAGATTGAGAGAAGATTTGATAGAGGTGTTCAAAATCATGAGGGGTCTGGACAGAGTAGAGAGAGAGAAACTGTTCCCATTGACAGAAGGGTCGAGAACCAGAGGACACAGATTTAAGATGATTGGCAAAAGAACCAAAGGCGACATGAGGAAAAACTTTTTTACGCAGCGAGTGGTTAAGATCTGGAATGCACGGCCTGAAAGGGTGGTGGAGGCAGATTCAATCATGGTTTTCAAAAGGGAGTTTGATAAGTACCTGAGGGGAAAAAATGTGCAGGGCTACGGGGACAGGGAGGGGGAGCAGGACTACATGAAGTGCTCTTGCAGAGAGCCGGCACGGGCTTGATGGGCCGAATGGCCTCCTTCTGTGCTATAACCATTCTAACCCATGTTGGGGTCCAAAAAGACCTTTGCTGGAAGGCCAAGCAGACAATGGTTAGAATAAAGTTGGGGAGACATGCCTGTCACCCAGTAACAGATTATCTCCCCGTAATTACATGCCACTGTCCCACCCCTCTTGTGCAAGCTCAGATATGTAACTGCTAGTCTAAAGTAGCTCCTGTGTAGTATTTGAAAGAGACACTGCCCTTTGTTAAAAAAAAATGTAATAGACTTTTGTTTGGGTTCGAAGAAGGGGAGAGGAGCTTTGCTTTATTTGCTACACCGTGATGTCATATGCAAGTAAGCCAGTGATCCAGTAGTGTACAACTTAGGAACGGTTTTCTGAATTTGCGTTGCTGGCGGGGAGCCTCACTTACCAGCCATGTGTTTTGAGAAATTATGGGTGTGCTGCTCAAGGTTTTCTGTCCCAAAATCGGCAAGGCTCCCCACCAGCAATGTGGATACTCAGGTCTCCAACTGAAACAGCTTTGGCTGGCCTGGTGCTCAGAGGATACATAGAAATATGTAGAAGTTACAACATGGAAACAGGTCATTCGGCCCAACCAGCCCGTGTCATCGTTTACCATCCATATGAAGAAATATTCCTAATCACATTTACCCGCCTTGTTCTCATATCCCTTTATCTCCTCTTGCTTCCTCTTCAATCTAACCTTCCTCTCCAATCTGACCTTCCTCTCCAATCTGACCTACCTCTCCAATCTGACCTACCTCTCCAATCTGACCTACCTCTCCAATCTAAGCTACCTCTCCAATCTGACCTACCTCTCCAATCTGACCTACCTCTCCAATCTAAGCTACCTCTCCAATCTGACCTACCTCTCCAATCTAAGCTACCTCTCCAATCTGACCTACCTCTCCAATCTGACCTACCTCTCCAATCTGACCTACCTCTCCAATCTGACCTACCTCTCCAATCTGACCTACCTCTCCAATCTGACCTACCTCTCCAATCTGACCTACCTCTCCAATCTGACCTACCTCTCCAATCTGACCTACCTCTCCAATCTGACCTACCTCTCCAATCTAAGCTACCTCTCCAATCTGACCTACCTCTCCAATCTGACCTACCTCTCCAATCTGACCTCTCCAATCTGACCTACCTCTCCAATCTGACCTACCTCTCCTATCTGACCTACCTCTCCAATCTGACCTACCTCTCCAATCTAAGCTACCTCGCCAATCTGACCTACCTCTCCAATCTAATCTTGAATGTTTACATGGTTTCTGCCTCAACTACTAACCCTGGATGTGAATTCCACAGCCTCACAACACTCTGTGTAAAGAAGCTTCTCCTGCCATCTGTTCTAAATCTCTTTTATTTAATCTTGTATCTATGACCTCTCATTCTAGACCCCTCAGCTACTAGAAACCGCCTGCTTCTATCTTCCCTGTTCCATCCTTTCATAATTTTAATCTCCTCTATCTTTTCACCCTGCACCCTACAAAAAGCCTCAGTTTATCTTGTCATTCTTCGTATTTGTACTTCCTCATACCAGGCAGTGTCCTCGTGAATCTGTGTTGTACCCTCTCTAAAGGCTCGATATCCTTCCTATAGTGTGGAGCCCAATACTGCACACAGTACTCTAACTGAGGTTTTATTAGGGTTTTATATCATTACTTTGTGGCATTTATATTCTATCTATCTTGTGATATATCTTGATAAAACCGATAATTCCATTAGCCTTTTTTATGGCTTTATTAAGCTGAGGTGCTGCCTTTAATGTTCTGTGAACCTGTACCCCCAAATCCGTCTGCTCTTCCACAGCTCCGAGCCTGCTTCCATTCAGAATATAATCACTCCTGTTATTTTTACCTCACACTGAGTGACTTTGAATACCACTTGGTACATTTTAGCCATTTCCCCACCTGACACCTTTGGTCTTCTAAAGAATTAACTAAACTTCCTATTTTGATATACAGGAAACTTTTTTTTTATCCGGCACTGACGGGACCGGCGTGCTGCCGGTTGATCAAAAAAGTCCGGATTACAGAGAGGTATACTTACTAAGGTACGAGAGCCCCATACACGGCCACAGATCCAGGCGTCCCTGTTGCATGGCAACAGGTGCAGGAACCCCGGTTTCACGGCCACAGATCCAGGCGTCCCTGTTGCATGGCAACAGGTGCAGGAACCCCGGTTACACGGCCACAGATCCAGGCGTCCCTGTTGCATAGCAACAGGTGCAGGAACCCCGGTTTCACGGCCACAGATCCAGGCGTCCCTGTTGCATGGCAACAGGTGCAGGAACCCCGGTTACACGGCCACAGATCCAGGAACCCCGGTTACACGGCCACTAATATGAAGTAAAACTTACCTGAACCTACTCCTGAATTTTGCTGGTTAAGAGAGATTTCTGGTTATTTAGGTGCTGTTAAAAAGAGAGTTTCCTGTAATTTGTCAAATTTCAGCACCCTTCCCTCTAGGCATATATTCAAATCATTGATATACTTAGAGTACAGAAGTGGCCGAGAATTGTACCCCCATGGAACACCATTACTTGAACAATCTGAAAAACTGCCTTTAACTCCTACTCTCCATTTTCTCCTTTCTAACCTTAATCCCATTTACTATCCTCCGCTAATACCATACCCCTTAATCTTCTCTAGTAACCTTTTGTGTGGTACCTTGTCTGGGGTTTTCCTAAAGTCCGTGTATACTACATCCTCGGCATTTCCCACATCCATCATGTCTCAAAGAATTCTGTGAGGTTCATCAAGCACGATCATCCCTTTAGAAATCTAGACGTGGAAAAACAAAATCGAACCAACAGTAGAAACTGGCTTACTTTTGTGTCAACTTGAGCACAGGAAAGAGGAAGATTGCAGTGCAATCACGGCGAGCAATCTTTGTTCAGGTGTGTGGGCAATCTGTGGTGAGATATATGGATCTACAACATGGGGGTGAAATTTAACTTTGGTGGGGGTGCAAAAACAGGCGAAAACAATTTGGCCACTGGTTATGCTGCCTTCCCTAATTCCCTTGCCATCGATGGAAAGAAAGATTGGGCGGCCAATTCACTGCCGCCCGTTATGTGCCCCACCAAGGTTGAATTTCACCCTCACAGTGTCGAAGTTCTCCCAATCTCACTTCTCCCCCGACAATACCCACCTGTCCAACTAAGAGGGCTTGGTGGACAGTCTGCTCCCTGGCTCCTGCCAATGCCACTTTGGAACTAACTGCTAAGAGGCAAAAAGAATGCCCTCTCGTGATTCACCCTTCATTTCCTTTTTGGTTTTTCTCCCTCTCTGGGCAAAATGGCCTGCTTAAGCTTTGAAATTCCCCCTGACTGAACAACTGAGATTGAGAACACTATGGGCTAGAAATTGGCCTCTTTTGCACCACCCATTATCACCTCCGGGGGGGATAACGGGGCGCTAACAACTTACCAACTGGGCGCGGCGAAATGAACAACTCCCGCTAAATTGGCCGAGAGGTTTGCGGCAGCGGTAACACATTGCGCCACGATCTCCTGCGCCCGGAGATTGTGACGTCATTGTCCTGCGCATCGCCCTGGTAACGCCCCGGACCTGAACTTTGGTTCCGCCCACTGCAGCATCGCCGGGCGACAACACCGACAGCTGCAGGAGGCGTTGTTCGGGAGGCCGGGCACTTCGGGGCGGAAGTTAAAGGGGAGGTTGGCGCGGTAAGTATAAAAATTGTTGCAATGCATTTTTCCCAATTTTTTCCATTTTTCTTTGGCCGCAATCGATCAGGCCCGGCACTCTGCTGGAGTGCATGGGGCTGATCGGGTCAGGATCTCGGCAGTGCTGCACGGGACATTGTGCAGCGCTGCACCACTACCGCCCCGCCTGCCTCCTTTAGCGCTCTAGGAAGGAAGTGGAGCGCTTGATTTAGCGCTCCACTTCCTTCCTGGAGCGCTAACACCAAATTTAGAGAAAGCTGAGAATCATTAGCGCCAGGCGCTAATTTTTGCAGCTTTCAAAAGTCAGCGCCCCAAACAGGACGGCACTCAATTTCTCCCCCAATATATGGGGCAGTTGTGGGTATAAACCCTCATCCTATGACTATGTCGGGCAGCCACTGATCTGGACTAACTATCATACCGTTGAGTGATGTCAGCACATTCCACACCCAAAATCTACTTTAAATGTAGCATTTGAAATCTAAATTGATTCAAACTCAGACAATTTTGTTTCCTCTGCCTCCTCGACCCAGAAGGGACTAAATTGGATTGCTCTTTCAAAGAGCCAGCACAGGCTCGATGAGACGAATGGCCTCCTTCTGTGCTGCAATATTCTATGATTCTAAGTTTGGATCCATTTAAGCTCTGCCTGAATCTGCTTTGACCACTTTCTTGGCCATAGAAATGTTCTCGATCATGAAGGGAAATATTGAGCGGTGGTACAGGAAGCCTGAAGAGGCTGCGAAAATAATCGCCTGGGTTTTGCGGTAAAAATAACGGTGAGGCTGTTTGCGCTCACCGTTATTAAAGTCTGAATAGGACAGCAACTTCCAGCAGCCACATATATGTAGTTAAACGCGGAAATCGGGAAGTTGCTGTCCGAGTTGCCCTGCTCCTCCAGAAGCTGTGCTATACCGACATCTTGCCGAGAGACTCTGCATTGAAACACCTGGAAGGGCATGAAGTTGCTGTACTTATGTGATAGATACCCACTAAACACTCCAGAGAAAGATAGGGCTTGTCCATTCCAGTGTAAGCACATTTTTAATGGCGGGATAACTCTTAATTACTGTCAAACAACCTCTCTGGCACTGAAAATTAACTTTTACAAGTGTGGAGTCTCATTCCTTCAGATTTGAATTATTGTTGGAAATTTAAAAAAAGAAAAACATTTAAATAATTGTTTTTATTTACTTTTTCTTTGTCTCGTTTAGCTCTTAATCCCATCTTGCTTTCCGTACATGATTTGGCATTGAATTAAATATTCTAACTTGCACTTCTTGGTTCAGTTCTGCGCTGCGCAGTAACAATTCTTCCATCTGATTGGTTGAAGAGATGCACAGTTGCTTGTCCTGTTCACACAGGTCCAGATCCCCTGTAGAGGGCGCCGAGCTGTTTTTGTATTTTTAATTGCAGCAAGTTCTGGTGCAAAGCCCCATAGAAAGTCTGTGGGCAAATGTAAGTGTAATGGACGGCTGGCGCCGTTAGTTCGCTGCTGAGGTCAAAATCCGGCCCAAATAAAGATCACGGTTGACGATATTTTTTTCTAAATGTTTTTTTTTTGCAGTAATTTCCACGTGTGTTCAGACAACAAGTAAGGCAACATGGAGTGCGTTCAGGTAGCCAAAGAGGCCGAAATGGTGGAAATTATTCCAAATGGCAATCATGCGGAAGATCTAACTGTGCCGATCAAAATGCTGCCAGAGGAGGACAGGTAGGTGATGGCAACTGACTATTTGTGGCTCAAGTTCCTGAGGTCTGTTATTCTAGCAGAAAATGGTCACGGGTTCTCAAGGTTCTTATTGCTGGTAATGCGACACCTTGTCATAGCAGCACAATGGCCATTTTGCCCAATTTTTAAAAAATAATTGGAAGTTATTCTATATATTTTCTCCACTTGCTGTTTCCTCTAGCTTTTCCCATGTCAAGCCTGGCTGAGAGTAGATTGCTCCCACCAGGCATCTGACAAGTCATAGGGAGGGTGAGGCAAACATAGAGGCTACTGCGCTCCCTCCTGCGGCCACTCAGAGAGCAGAGTGGTATCGAGGACTGGCTCGCCTCTCTTCTCTTTCCCCTCGTTTCACTGGGCTGAATTTTGCCGGCGTTTGGAGGACGGGTTCGGAGGCGGGTCTGCTGTCAAAATCCAAATGATTGACAGCGGGGCGGTATCCCGCTCTAAACCCGCCTCCTTGGCAGTTTCCCTAGTGCCGGTTCTGCCTGCGCTTTGCGGACACGGCACTAAGCGGCGGGTCATTCAATTGTGCTAGTTGAGGGTGTTTAAACCAATGTACTCACCATTTTAGCAGGCACAAATTATTTTGCCAAGTTTTCCGCGAGGTTCCCGTCGCTCGGGGATCACGCCAGGTAAGTTTGTCGGGTTCTGAACAGCTCTCCATTTCTTTCAAATAGGTGACAGCTGTAAAAGAGGTTTAAAACCTCACAATTTACAGCTAGTTAGTTTCCAATCTCACAAGCTTCAGGCTTGAGTATTTGGAACAAATTTTTAAGTTTTATACATTTGCGAAGTGTTTACAGTAAACTCTCTAGTCACTGTCACCTCCTTGCAACGTCATATCTAACCCTTGATAGATTGGTTCTGTCATCTGAACTTCACCTGCCATATGAATCATCAGAATGGGCACTGACATGAAATAATACTGAGCGGCCTGCGGGTGGCGCTGTCCAGGGAGAGTATAAATACTCGGGCATGGGCCCAGCTTGCGCAGGACATTCTTAACAGGAACTAGTGAAGGACACAACTAGACCTCCATGTTGTAAAACAGTTGATTAAAGCTTTGTTTAACGCTTAGACCAAGTGCCTAGTAGTTTTCTTACGTCAGGCACGATTTATGCTCTGTCACTTTGGTCCTCCGAATCTGATGACGATCAGCCGCAGCAGCAGCAACAACAAGAGCGCCAACCTTATCCTCAACCACCTGATGCTGCATAGGGCATCAGCGCAGGGCTGCACCGCGTCGGAGGCCATACCCCCAAAACAGGGTCTACAGGCAGAGGATGAGCGTCCTCAACATGACGGAGCAGCAGTGCCAAAGGAGGCTCAGGCTATCGCGCCAGGTCATCGCCGACATTTGCGCCTTACTGGGGCAAGACCTGCAGCTCAGAGGGAGGGGTGCACATGCCTTACCAGTGGCTGTCAAACTCACCCTTGCCCTCAACTTCTTCGCCTCAGGCTCCTTCCAGACATCTGCAGCAGACCTATGCGGCATCCCGCAGTCGGCGATGAGGACGAGGAGGCCGACATGAGGTTGGTGACGAGGATGAGGAACACCTGGACGAGCTGGCGTTCCCATTGCGACCAGTATGCGAGCACGTTGCTGCCCGTCATGCCAGGGATACCCTTTATATGGCAGATTTCAATAACTTCATGCAACTCATACATGTGGCTGCCACCCGTGTACGCAGGTTTGCATTACCCAACACCAACACCATGCAGCAGTCAAACTGATTCGTCCCTTGTTTTGACTCTCACCACCATTGCTGGGTGTGAAATGAGCCCTGACCCTTCACTCTGCCACTTCCATTTCATCACACAAATTTGCCAACAACCTCCAAGTGTGACAATTAGATGATTTATTAACAGCACGTCATAGAATACTAACATGACATTGATAAAGAAAGACACACCTGAGTGACTACCCTTGTGACTATTTGTGTGGGATCTTTCTATTCCGGGTGCTTCTACGTCGTGCTACCCCTGCGGCTTCAGCAGAGGTAGAGGCAGCCTCCTCATTTCCGTGCTGCGCCTGCTTAGATGCCTTTGGCGGTCGTCCTCTGGGTTTTGGAGCCATTGATGGCTCCGCCAAAGTCTGCTCCTCCTGCGACTGTGCAGGCGCAGACTCCGCCATCGCTATCTGGGGCTCTGACCGAGGGGTTGGCAAGGGGGTGGAAGTCAGAGCGCTTGGAGCGGTGTCCCCTCCCATCAGCAAGTAGCCGGAGAGCACCATGCTGCACTTCAGTGGGGCCATGAGGGCCCACCTCTACACTGAGATCCCTCCTACAAAGGACGTCTATGGTTTCTTCCCTCCATAGATGCCCATCTCTCCTCCATTTTTCCCCATCTCTCCTGCATAGATGAGCATCTATTTTGAAGAGAAAACATGTTCTCATGTGACTGGCGCCGTGTCTCCTCCATGCAGGTGGCCATCCTATCCATGGAGGAAGCTATAGTTGCCAGTGGGTGCGCCACGGTGTTGCTCATGCTGGAGATGGACTCCTCCATTCACTCACACTTGCAGTCACCGCGGTCGCAAAACCAATCAGAGCCTCCTGCAGCTCCAGGATCGCCCTCTTCCTGGATGGCTCCTTGAGGCTCAGCGTCTGCATGTGGCTGGGAGACTCCTACGCCCACCGATGAGGAGTCTCCACTGTTGTCACTGTCCCCACCATCGGCTGCTGCCCAGTTGTGATCTGTGAGACACCAAGTAACAAGATTGGCCCAGAAATTCGGGTCGAGGGCTTCCCGCAGGTGCAAGCCCCTGATCTGCACTTACCTAGTGCGCTGGCCGTTGAGCTGTGGGCCCGCGTGGGATTCCAATCCGGGGCCTGCTCCAGCTGCCGGCGCGCAGTGCTTGCGTATCCCAGGGGCGCAGTTAGTTCGATGCGTCCCCTGGGATCAAGTGGGCCATGGGGAGCCAATGGTAGCAGGGAATGCACCATTCATAAGTTTGACAGGAAGGGCTGTCAAACTTATAAATACTACAAGCCCCAAAACATCACTAAATCTTCAAATAATTTTTTTTTTAAATCACATTTTTTAAATAAACTATAAATTACATGAAATAACTATTTTAAACAATAATTTTAATTTTTGAAAAAAATAATTTTATTTTCTAACGGGGCTAAAAATAAACTTACCTTTCTTTAAAGTATTTAAAAATAATAAACCTGTGAAAAAAATGTTTTAATTTTAATTAATTCACCACTTACCTTGTAAAAAGCAGGCCTTGCGACTGCTTTTTAAATGTGTAACTCTTGGAGACTTACTCTCCCTGGGAAAACCTGCAAAAAAAACGTAAGTTTGATGCGCACGCGCTGCCTCTCCTGCGCACGCGTTCGACCTCTGAACCCCTTCTTTCAGGGGAACGGAAGTGCCGGTTTCCCCGCGCATGCGCAGTGCATGCAGGAAACCGGCACTTCCATTGGGCTTACGGGTGAGTACCCCGTGCGTACTCACCCGTGGAGACATGAGTTTCTGGGCCATTACTCTATCTCGCGACATACCCACCGAGGTGTGCGACTCTGCGCTGGTGCTGGGTTGTGTTGTCTGAGGTGACGTTGCGCCCTCGGAAGCAGGAGGCTCCAATGAGGAGTCGTCTTGCCGTTGCTCCTGGACATTTGGTGGGGGGGGGGTTGCTCTTGATGGACCTGTGAGAGAGTGAAGACATCAGTTAGATATACAGGATGTCTACTGCAGACACATACCATTATCCACACGATGAGCATTCATCTTGTCTTGACATCACACCCCATATGAGGCAATGATGAAAGGCGTGTAATTGTATGGAAATTCATTCTGTCACCAGTTTCTTCTACTGAGCCCCTCTCTCCGTCCCCCACTTCTGGAACGTCCACCACTCCAGCAATCTCCAGAGCTGCCTCCTCTGCACTTGTCAGATATGACATGGTTTGTGGAAGCCCTCCGCCCGTTCTCTCCCGCTCCCTCTTATTGTGGACTATCTTTTCCTGCACGGACGGAAAGAAGAGAAGGTTCAGTGAGAGTGATGGTGTGAGTGTAAGGAATGGAATGGTACAGAGCTTTACACTGACAATTTGACGGAGTGGGTTAGCAATACCAAGTTGCCTCCTTTTGTGTTGTTAGTTGCTGTCATTGCATAACGATAAGGCTCAGTGTGAGGGCTGCATAGTAAGATGGTGGCCTGATAATGTAGATAGAGTTAGAGGGATGGATGAAGGTACAAGGGATGTTGAGCTGTGTAGAGTTGTGCAGGAGTAGGGGTGGCAATGTAGAGTGGTGCGAATGTGATGAGACACAGAGCAGCATCAAAGTAATGATGGCTCAATACTCCCTTTTCCTGATCTTACTATATCACTGAATCTCTTGCGGCACTGCACCCACGTGCGAACCACCGCTGACAGCCCCGTGACCTCCTGCGATATCTGCAGCCACGCTGTCTTTGTCTGCTGGGGAGGCCTCTTCCTGCCATCTGCAGGAAAGACAACCTCCCTGCGTGCTCTCACTCCCTCCAGAAGATGATGGAGGGATTCATCTGTGAAGCGAGGTGCTGCTTGTTGGCACTGCAAGCTCATAGTGCAGAGACTCAAACACTGATGGGACTGAATGCTGTCAATTTGCAACTGAGAGTAACTGGGGCCATGGCCCCTTTAAATAAACCGGCAATAATCGCGTCGTCCGGTGACGTCACCGGACCTGCACCCTGGGCTGGGAAACGCGGAGGGCGGGCCTAACGAGGCCCATTAGGGCAAGGTTCGATTTATCGACGGGATCCACGCAGCAGCGGGGTCGCCCCTCTCTGCCGACCTCTCCCGCCTTGAAGCCGCCCAGGTCGGCGAAATCGCGGCCACTCTTTCAGTTGGGAGAGGAGCAGAATGGTGCTGGGAGCCTAAACTAAGCAAAGTTACGTCACGTTTTAATGCCAGCACAGAAACACAGAGTAGATTGATGTTGGCTCTTGCTGACATACACTCAAGAAGCTCGACACCATCCAGGACAAAGCAGCCCGCTTGATTTGCACCCCATCCACCACCTTAAACACTCACTCCCTCCACCACCGGCGTACCGTGGCTGCAGTGTGTACCATCTACAAGATGCACTGTAGCAACTCACCAAGGCTTCTACGGCAGCACCTCCCAAACCCGTGACCTCTTCCACCTAGAAGGACAAGGGCAGCAGACTCATGGGAACACCTCCACCTCCAAGTTCCCCTCCAAGTCACACACCATCCTGACTTAGAAGTATATCGCCGATACTTCATCGTCGCTGGATCAAAATCCTGGAACTCCCTCCCTAACAGCACTGTGGGAGTACCTTCACCACACAGACTGCAGCTGTTCAAGAAGGCGGCTCACCACCACCTTCTCAAGGGCAACTAGGGATGGGCAATAAATGCTGGCCTTGCCAGCGACGCCCACATCCCATAAACGAATACAAAAAAAAGCCAACACTGGCTTAGTTTTTTGTTTTGTTGATAACTTAGACCCGATTTTAACTTGGAAATGCAGTGGTATTGAAGTTAAAATTGCTGTGCACCACTTACTGCCCATTTCCTGCTCCGCTGCCATATTTACTGGGACCTTCCACTTTGCAGCATAGGCACCTGCCTGAATCGGGAGGACGCCTCATTACCGTGTCCTATAATGTATATAGGACCCAACGTAAACAATTATTTTTTACGGAGCAGGAGTTCTCCTCTGAGCTCCACGGGAGTAATGTGTGCCACTGCCACCATGGGCTCTCTTCCCTGCTCCCCTCCTTGGGATTGGCCCCTCCGCTTCCCAGACCTACCTCCTGCTATCCGGGTGAGGCTCCGAGCTGCCCGATACTGCGATGGTTCCGAGCCGGTGAGCTGCAATGGGGGCGCCCTATCAGGTCTTGCCAGCTCGCAGGCGGCATGGTGGTGAGGCCCGGCACTTAGAGTGGACCAAGCCTCCTGCCAGCAAGAAGGGGTGGGCATTCTGCCCACTGCCCGCCCATTCCATGCCTGGAGTTTTAATATGCTCCTTTAGATCTGGGGATATATATCTCTAGGGAATGAGTACTAATTTGTCCAGTTCATTTTAGAATCCTTGGAGCATTTCTCCACATGTGCCGCAGGCCCCAAGCGCTCAGTCAGCCTCTGATATGCATAGCTCTTGTCACTATTTTAGGAACTCCAAGTGAGCTCTCTTAACTGCTAACATCTCTGCCATGCTGGGCTTTAAGGATTTCTTAGAGCCAGTTGGTTTGGAAGCAATTTATTCCCATGGATCAGTTCTGAAATCATTCAGTGGAACATACTAGTCATTTCCATTTCCCTTCTTGAGAATTACATTTCTGTTGCTGTTACTCCAGAAAACCCTTTGGACTATTTATGTTGGAAAGTATTATTATAAATACAGTAAACGAGCCAAAGTTAAAATTGACATTTCAGTCGATTTTTGCTACTCTATTTTTAAGTTCCTGACATAAATATTTATTCCTGCCCCTCAGAAAAGGCACTCTTGTGGAAATGTCATGTCGGAATAAACTTGCTTTTAAAAGGAATCGATTCTGCTTCTGTTAGATTGACTCGGGGGCCAAAGATTCCTGTTTTTCAATTGCAACCCTCCCATTCCAGAGTGTGTCTGAGAAAGACACGGGAAAGAAATTGGAAAATGTCTGAGTGTTCCGTTCTGGGCTCCCATTAATTGTTCTCCCCACAACTCCAAAGTTCTCAGCCCTGACCCAAAACATACAGGCCCTCCAAATTACATGGCAGGGTGCTAGCATAGGAACCCCTAACACATTTGTGTGTCTTCCTTCCCCTCTTCCCTTGTTAGGTGTCAGCTGTGGCTCAATGGTAGCACTCTCAATTCACAATTCACAATTCAAATCGCTTTATTGGCATGATAAGTTACATCTTATGTTGCCAAAGCATCAAAATACATTTATGGTTTAGCACATAAACGCAGTTCTATTCATACAGTGTATAAACAGGTATATCCCTGAGTGTATAAATATACATTCGCATTGTTTATATATATTCTTTTCTTAGTTTACTGGTTGTCCCTCTGTTCATGGCAAGCTGTAACATAGTGTGCCGCCAGTGTTATACAGCTTCTCTCCTCTCCCAGTAGGAATGGGAGTTTTTGGTTGTCATTCAGATTTCTGAAATCAGGGCATATTTGTGAGAATTTTTGGTAGAAATTCTCCCTGATGCCCTGATATTTTCCTCTCACCTCTGAGGTCAGGAGGTTGTGGGTTCAAGTCCCGCTGCAGAGACTTGAGCGCAAAATCTAGGCTGACACTCGGTGCCAGTGCTGAGACTGGGCTGACACTCCAGTGCTGCACTGTCAGAGGTGCCATCTTTCCGATGAGACATTAAACCTAGGCCCTCTCATAGAAACAAAGAAACATAGAAGATAGGAGCAGGAGTAGGCCATTCAGCCCCTCGAGCCTGCTCCGCCATTCAATGCGATCATGGCTGATCATCCAAATTCAGTACCCGGTCCCTACTTTCTCCCCATATCCCTTGATCCCTTTAGCCTTAAGAAATATATCCAACTCCTTCTTGAATATATTTAATGAATTGGCCTCTACTGCCTTCTGTGGTAGAGAATTCCACAGGTTCACCACTCTCTGGGTGAAGAAATTCCTCCTCATTTCTGTCCTAAATGGCCTACTCCTTAGACTGTGACCCCTGGTTCTGGACTCCCCGACCATCAGGAACATCCTTCCTGCATCTAGTCTGTCCAGTCCTGTCAGAATTTTATAAGTTTCAATGAGATCCCCTCTCATTCTTCTAAACTCCAGCGAGTACAAGCCCAATCGACCCAATCTCTCCTCATACGTCGTTCCTGCCATCCCAGGTATCAGCCTGGTGAATCTTCGCTGAACTCCTTCCATGGCAAGAACATCCTTCCTCAGATAAGGCGACCAAAACTGCACACAATACTCAAGATGTGGTCTCACCAAGGCCCTGTACAACTGCAGCAAGACATCCTTGTTCCTGTACTCAAACCCTCTCGCTATGAAGGCCAAAATACCATTTGCCTTCTTAACCGCCTGCTGCACCTGCATGCTTACCTTTAGCAACTGGTGCATAAGGACACCCAGGTTTCGTTGCACTACCCCTTCTCCCAATCTATTGCCATTCAGATAATAATCTGCCTTCCTGTTTTTGCTACCAAAGTGGATAACCTCGCATTTATCCACGTTATATTGCATCTGCCATGCTTCTGCCCAATCACCCAACCTGTCCAAATCATCCTGGAGTTTCTCGGCATCCTCCTCACAGCACACATGCCCACCCAGCTTTGTGTCGTCTGCAAATTTGGAGATATTACATCTAGTTCCCTTGTCGAGATCATTAATATATACTGTGAATAGCTGGGGTCCAAGGACCGATCCCTGTGGTACCCCACTAGTCACTGCCTGCCACTCGGAAAAAGACCCGTTTATTCCAACTCTTTGCTTTCTGTCTGCCAACCAGTTCTCTATCCAAGTCAGTACCTTGCCCCCAATCCCATGTGCCTTAACTTTACACGCTAATCTCTTATGCGGACCTTATCGAAAGCCTTCTGAAAGTCCAAATACACCACATCCACTGGTTCTCCCTTATCTATTTTACCAGTTACATCCTCAAAAAATTCCAGTGGATTAGTCAAGCACGATTTACCTTTTGTAAATCCATGTTGACTTTGTCCGATCCTGTCAATGTTTTCCAAGTGCTCTGCTATTACATCTTTTATGATGGACTCTAGCATTTTCCCCACTACCGATGTCAGGCTTACCGGTCTGTAATTCCCCGTTTTCTCTCTACCACATTTTTTGAATAGTGGGGTAACATTAGCTACCCTCCAATCCATGGGTACTGATCCAGATTCCATCGAATGTTGGAAGATGATCAGCAATGCATCTACTATTTCTAGGGCCACTTCCTTAAGTACCCTAGGATGTCGATTATCAGGCCCTGGGGATTTATCGGCCTTCAATCTCATCAATTTCCTTAACACCATTTCCCTACAAATACTGATTTCTTTCAGTTCCTCCCTTTCATCAGACCCTATGTTCCCCGACATCTCTGGGAGGTTATTTGTGTCCTCCTTTGTGAAGACAGAACCAAAATATGCATTTAATTGGTCTGCCAATACTTTGTTCCCCATTATAATTTCCCCTGATTCTGACTGCAAGAGACCTATGCTTGACTTCACCAATCTTTTTCTCTTCACATATCTATAAAAGCTTTTACAGTCAGTTTTTATGTTCCCTGCAAGCTTACTCTCATATTCTATTTTCCCCTTCTTAATTAATCCCTTTGTCCTCCTTTGTTGAATCCTAAACTGCTCCCAATCCTCAGGTTTACTGCTTTTTCTGACCAATTTATATGTCCTCTCCTTGGATCTTATGCTATCCCTAATTTCCCTTGTTAGTCACGGTTGAGTCACCTTTTTTGTTTTATTTTTATGCCAAACAGTGATGAACAAATTCTGTAGTTCATCCATGCGGTCTTCGAATGTTTGCCATTGCCTATCCACCGTCAACCCTTTGAGTGACATTCCTCAATCAATCCTACCCAACTCACTCCTCAGACCATCGTAGTTTCCTTTATTTAAATTGAGGACCCTAGTCTCTGAGTCAAATACTTCATTCCCCATCTTAATGAAGAATTCTATCATATTATGATCGCTCCGACCCAAGGGGCCTCGTACAACAAGATTGCTAATTAATCCTTTCTCGTTACATAATACCCAGTCTAAGATGGCCTGATCTCTGGTTGGTTCCTCGACATATTGGTCCAGGAAACCATCCCGTAAACACTCCAGGAATTCCTCCTCCACAGTATTGTCACTAATATGGTTAGCCCAATTTATATGTAGGTTAAAGTCACCCATGATGATTGCTGTGCCCTTATTGCACGCGTCTCTAATTTCTCTTTTAACGCCATCCCCAACCTCCACATTACTGTTTGGAGGTCTATATACCACTCCCACTAACGTTTTCTGCCCCTTGGTATTTCTCAGTTCTACCCATACAGATTCCACATCATCAGAGCTAATATCCTTCCTTACAATTGTGTTACAACTGTCTGCCTAGGTGGATGTAAAAGATCCCTCTGGTACTAGTCGAAGAAGAGTAGGGGAGTTCTCTCTGGTGTCCTGGTCAATATTTATCCCTCAACATCATTAAAACAGATTATCTGGTCATTATCACATTACTGTGCGCAAATTCCCTACATTACAACAGTAACTACACTTCAAAAGTACTTCATTGATGGAAGACGCTATAGAAATTCAACTTTCTTTCCTTTATCGGAGGTATTAATCCATTTAAACTAAATGGGTTAAGGTCTCGTTAAATAGTGGAGGAAGGAATTTCAGAGCAAGTACTCATAAGCTGGTCTCCCACGGTGTAACTTCAGGGTGAGAGTGTTTTCCGTGGGTCTTCACCTTTCCCCTACCCATCCCTCAAAAAAGTACCAGAAGGAGGTTTATAACTGGACCGTTGTCTGATAACAGGAGCCCGTTCAGTTTGGCCCTCGTAATACGCAGGCCGGTTCCCAATGGCACAAGTGCAGCCGAGTGGGTGCTGGTGCCTTTGCTCCTGGCACAGCCACTAGCAGGAACTCACCACGAAAACAGTATTTGGGAGAGGTGTTTAATGGATGGCCGAGCCGATATCGTGCATTTTACACTATAGTCCGAAGTCAAAACTACCCCCATAGTCTTTTGTGTACAACTTTGTCAAATGCCACCATGTGGCAAGATTTCTTTTAATGAAATTTCACTTTTGAATATTTTTAAATTAGATCGAGGGTATATTTTGCAGACAGGTGGATATATGGCCACTGTAGGGCCTTAGGGCTAAAAATTCGGTATCGCGGCACCAGGTCTTTAGCGCCCGAAATTTAGCGCTCGCCCGGATTCCCGTAGCGCCCGCCTGAAATTCAGTTGCGGCGGCCCAAGACGGAGGCGGGCGCTATTGCAGGGTTTGGCCGCCTCGTTTGGGGCGATGAAAGTCAGTTTCAGGCGTCCAGCTGCCGCTGCGGCACCCGATGCGGTGCGGCAGGCTGGGGTACTGCAGGCCTCCTCCTTCTCTTAAGGAGGAGCTGCCTGCAGCCGTGAGATCGCCGCTGGATTTCCCCCGGCAAATGAGCCCGGCACCACGGAGAAGTGCCGGGCTTGCGGGAGTCAGACATCAATGCCGCGGGGGGGTGGTGCAGGAGTCCGGGGAGGGAGGTGCGGCCAGGCGGCCGCCGGGAAAGCGGCCGGCTGCCCCTCCACCTTTATGCGCCGGCCTCTCAGAGCTGCAAGGCACCGTTTTTCAAACGCTGTTTGCGGCCACCACGGGCGAGGCGGCCGCAACTGAATTTGGCGGTCGGCACGGAATCGCATTGGAACCGGGGCGCTGCGCACACCGATGACGTCGTCGGTGCCGGCGCAGCGCTACCGGCTAACGCCGATGTTAGGGACCAACTGAATTTCGGCCGCTAAAAAACTTCGGCCGCAAACCACTCTATAGCCAATAAGTGGGCGCAAACGCGACTGAATTTCTAGGCCTTAGTTTCTTATTTAGAATTTGCATATATGTGAAGTTTTAAAGCATTCGGAGGTGGGGTGGAAAATGTTCCCTTCCCCTTAAGGTTGACATTGTATTACCCTGTCCACCTTGGGCACAGGGTGTATTCAGCTGAGGTGTCATTTGAGGGAGCAGCTTACTTTCCAGCAAAGTATCTCCCCTCCCACAACATGCGCATTGAATGTTCATCAGACATGGTTGTTAAACATTCAGGTGTAGGATTCTCCCAGGGTAAGAGCGGGAAGAGGACCAGTGTGGCAGTCATTTTGGTCAATTGGCCGTGAAGGGGGAGTGGGATAAAACAGACAGCGTCCCCTGAGACTATGTAACTACTCAGTACACCATCAATGGTATTGTACCTGTAACGGTTTGCACTTTTCTCAGCCAGAGCTTTATTGAAGGAATGTCATATTGCTATAAGTAAACTAAATCTCTCTCTTTAATTTAATTCCCCTTCTACTCTTTAAAATAAAGAGTCAGATATCCTCTACATTACCTGGGAGGTGGGGGGAGGTGAAAAGCAATGGGGGGAGGAGAGAGGTGGAGCTACGATTAAATAACCATTTGCAGATACTTTACAATACACTTATGCACATTGCGATCTTATTTCTCTCCGCCCAACCTGTAGGTATGAAGAGAATGAAGGAAACTCAGCTGAGTGTGATGAATTCCTGCCTCATTCAGATACTGAGAAGAAATCAACTCGATTCACTGATGTAAGTTTGTTTTGGTATTTGTGAAGAAAGATTTGTTCCTCCACAATTGGGCAAAGTGCCGAATTTGGTCAATTTGATCTGAGCAGATCTTAGGTCCTTGAGTGAATGGTTGACTCTCAGAATTGTCAGTCAGTAGATATTTTTCCTCCTCCTGGTTTTCTGTGTTCTAAAGACTTTTCTCATTGCAGTTTGAAGGGAAAACCTCATTCGGGATGTCAGTATTCAACCTGAGCAATGCTATCATGGGCAGTGGCATCCTGGGTCTGGCGTATGCGATGGCCAACACAGGCATTGTCCTTTTCCTGTAAGTACACCTTTTATCTGTTTTAATCAGTCATCTATCTCTCCTCTTCCATGTCTTGGCCACACACCATCCATGACTGAGAGAACAGGCAGGTAGCCCACTGATAGGCCTCTATCTGTACTATTCATTGGCTGTTGGGAAGTGTGCAAGGATAGCCTGGAGTGACTCTCCCTCTTTTTCCCCTCCCTCCCATGTGGAGAAGTACCTGGTTTTCCCCAACACAGTCAATAACTCACTCTCCTGTGAATCACAGGCACGAGTCTGTACTCCACCATTATTTAGAGCTGTCTTTCTTTAAAAAGAAAGTAATTGTTTGTGGTGGTCTACTAAAGGGTCTGTGATAGATACGTGAATCACTGCTTGCAGCAAATTAGATATCAGCCCACTATTTTCCGCTAGTATTACCCAATCAGTAAATGCATCATTTGTGTGTTTACGGGTTCATTAACACTAAACAGAGAGGGGAAAATATTGGAGCAGTTTTCCTCCCTCTGGAATGAACTATGCAGCTTCTTTCCTTTGGAGACCATCTCATTGATTATTTAACCTCACAGCTACTTTCATTGATCTGGTATCGGATTAGCTTGCTGTTTGATTAAGGTGGACCTGCAAAGCTTCAGGTGAGGAGAGTCCATGCTTTTTGTTTTCGTGAGCTGCTTAGGTTCACACTGTGGAGACTCGTGGACTACATTAAAAAAAATTATATCGGTGTTTCCGTTAATTTGCAAATATCTGAAGCTGCAGATCTCAACAGAACTTGTTAGTATCTTGTTGATATATACTTAAAAAGGAAGAATTTGCGGGGCCATGGGGAAAGAGCAGGAGAGTGGGACTAATTGGTCTCTTTCAGAGAGCCGGCACAGGCACGATGGGCCGAATGGCCTCCTTCTGCGCGGTATGATTCTATGATCACTCTGATTTAGGATTTAACCACCAATCATACAACAGCGCTAAGGACAGTCTTTTCCAGAGCACCAACATTTAAACAGGAGAAACTAGTAAGTAAGAAATACAAGCCCTACTAGAACCCAGATTCTTTGGCTTCATAGGCCAGACCACAAGGGGTTGAGGGCTAGAAATGGCCCATAAGCTGCAGTTTGGACACTCTTACTCCACATTGATTGTGGGTGATGAGGGAGGTACAGTGATGGTGCCATTGCTTTATCTGTATGGCCATTTGAGGTTGACAACTGGGAGAACCCACTCAACGAAGGCAAACTTAGATTGTCCACTAATGTTGAAATTTGGCCTTTCGGTCACTTGTTCATCTTTCTACTGGCAGTGCTACACACCACAAAGCTAAAGTTAATATCTTCCAAAGACATTCTCCCCATTTATGTTTCTATGGGTAAGCCATTTAGGACAGAGATGAGGAGGAATTTCTTCACCCAGAGAGTGGTGAACCTGTGGCAATCTCTACCACAGAAGGCAGTAGAGGCCAATTCATTAAATATATTCAAGAAGGAGTTGGATATATTTCTTAATTAAGGCTAAAGGGATCAAGGGATATGGGGAGAAAACAGGGACAGGGTACTGAATTTGGATGATCAGCCACGATCTCATTGAATGGCGAGCAGGCTCGAGGGGCCGAATGGCCTACTCCTGCTCCTATCTTCTATGTTTATGTTTCTATGTCTATTCAAGTCCACTCCCCACCCCCGAGCTCTCTGAAATTGTGCATCCCTTACACGCTAGGTGAACCCTATTACAAAAGCAAAATACTGCGGATGCTGGAAATCTGAAATAAAAACAGAAAATGCTGGAAATACTCAGCAGGTTAAGCAGCATCTGCGGAGAGAGAAACAGAGTTAACGTTTCAGGTCGATGACCCTTCGTCAGAACTAGAAAAAGTTAGAGATGTAACAGATTTTTAAGCAAGTGTGGGGGCAGGGAAAGGGGGGAGGGCAGGAAAGAACAAAAGGGAAGGTCTGTGATAGGACTCTATTCCATTCTCCCAGTTTCTCTGTCTCCATCGCACCTGCTCTGACGATGCCACCTTCCATACTAGTGCTTCTGATAAGTCTTCCTTTTTCCTCAACCGAGGATTCCCCTCTACTGTGTTTGTCATGGCCCGTGACCGTGTTTGTTCTATTTCCCACACAGGCAGGAAGGCAGGAGAGATTAAAAGACAAAAGGGATGATGGTGCAAGGCAAAAGGAGCTGGTAATGGGACAAGTTAAGAAACAAAAAATAAGTCTAGAAGAGGTGTAAATGGGAATGGCAGAATCATCAACAGCTACCATGTGGAAAAATAATAGGAGCAGAGGTTTGGTCTGAAATTGTTGAACTCGATGTTGAGTCCAGAAGGCTGTAAAGTGCCTAATCGAAAGATGAGGTGCTGTTCCTCGAGCTTACGTTGAGCTTCATTGGAACAGTGTAAGAGGCCAAGGACAGAGAGGTCAGAGTGGGAGTGGAGCGGTGAATTAAAATGACAGGCGACTGGAAGCTCGGGATCACGCTTACGGACTGAATGGAGGTGTTCTGCAAAGCGATCACCCAATCTGCGTTTGATCTCCCCAATGTAGAGGAGACCACATCGTGGGCAGCAAATACAGTATATTAGATTGCAAGAAGTACAAGTAAATCGATGTTTCACCTGGAAGGAGTGCCTGGACAGTGGGAAGGGAGGAGGTAAAAGGGCAGGTGTTGCACCTCCTGCGCTTGCACAGGAAGGTGCCGTGGGAAGGGGTGATTGAGGAATGGACTAGGGTGTCATAGAGGGAGCGGTCCCTTCGGAATGCTGAAAGGGGAGGGGAGGGAAAGATGTGTTTGGTGGTGGGATCACGCTGGAGGTAGCGGAAATGGCAGAGGATGATCCGTTGAATGTGGAGGCTGGTGGGGTGAAAGGTGAGGACAAGGGGAACCCTATCGTGGTTCTGGGAGGGAGGGGAAGGGGTGAGAGCAGAAGTGTGGGAAATAGAACGGACACGGTCGAGGGCCATGTCAAACACAGTAGAGGGGAATCCTCGGTTGAGGAAAAAAGAAGACATATCGGAAGCACTGGTATGGAAGGTGGCATCGTCGGAGCAGATGCGACGGAGATGGAGAAACTGGGAGAATGGAATAGAGTCCTTACAGGAAGCGGGCTGGGAGGAAGTGTAGTCCAGATAGATGTGGGAGTCAGTGGGCTTATAGTGAATGTTTGTCAATAGTCTATCCCCAGAAATGGAGACAGAGAAGTCGAGAAAGGGAAGGGAAGAGTAGGAGATGGACCATGTGAAGGTGAGGGAAGGGTGGAAATTGGAAGCAAAGTGAATGACATTTTCTAGTTCAGGGTGAGAGCACAAACCGGTACCGATACAGTCATCAATGTACCGGAAAAAGAGGTGAGGGAGGGGACCTGAGTAGGACTGGAACAAAGAATGTTCCACAAATCCCATGAAAAGGCAGGCATAGCTAGAACCTATGCTGGTTCCCATAGCAACACCTTTGATTTGGAGGAAGTGAGTGGAGTCAAAGCAGAAGTTGTTCACTGCGAGAACAAGTTCAGCCAGGCGGAGGAGGGTGGTGGTGGATGGGGACTGGTTGGGCCTCTGTTCAAGGAAGAAGCGGAGCGCCCTCAGGCCGTCCTGGTGGGGGATGGAGGTGTAAAGGGATTGGATGTCCATGGTGAAAAGGAGATGGTTAGGGCCAGGAAAATGGAAACTGTTAAAGTGGCGGAGGGTCGGAAGAATCGCGAATGTGGATGGAAAGAGATTAGGCAAGGGGAGAAAAAATAGAGTCGAGATAGGAAAAAAATCAGTTCTGTGGGGCAAGAACATCAGTTCCGTGGGGTGAACCCTATTATCTGGCTACAGGAAACTTTCGATTTACCGGCACCTAAATAACCGGAAATCTCGGTTAACCGGCAAAATTCAGGAGTAGGTTCAGGTAAGTTTTACTTCATATTGTACTCGCCTTCCTCGATCTGTTGCTGTGCAAGGGTGTGGCTGCAGTTGTTGCTAAGCTACAGAGACGCTTGGAACTTGTGGCCATTGTTCTGAACCTGTTGCTAAGCAACAGGGTTTGTTGCTTTATACGGAGCTCTCAGCTCGCCGTATGTTTTACTATAGCGTTCGGTTATCCGGAATTTTTGATGAACCGGCACCACGTCAGTGCCGGATTAAAAAAAAGTTTCCTGTATATAACGAAAGCAAACGTCGATTATTTGGAACCAAGTCATGTGTTCTTTTCTCCCCCCATACTAAGGTCTCTGTTTCAATGCACTTCCAAGCACCAAGAGTAAACAACTTGTCTAGAGGCATTCTTGCTTGTATTTCTCAAAACACAGCTAGCAGAAGTACTCAACAGAGTTTAGGATGAGCATCACTAGATGCAAAGGGAAGAAGCCCCTGATGCAAGTAATCAGTTATGCCTGCATATACTGGCTACTGATGCGTCTCCCACTGTCTAACCGCATATTCGCGTTCACGTGACCACCTGGCATATTAGTGCAAAGGTGGGCTTACTTTTTCCAGGAAAGCCTCTCTTTGGAATTGGGCTCTAATAACATGACCACATGACCTGAGAAGAGAAATCACCCATGCCATCACATTTTTGGGGAGGCATCACTGGGCAGCAAAGCCCGTTATGGTTAGCCTCTGAAAGGGGAAGCGCACACGAGCATAAAATGTTATTAAATAGGAGCAGGAGTAAGATGCGGGTTCAGTCTGTGCGGTAGTGGTCCAAATATAGATATCCTGAGAAGCCGATTGCTGAGGGAGGTTTCTGTAGATTGGCAGCTGTCTGTAAATCCCGAGCTTCTGCGCTTAAGGAGAGGCTAAGTCATCAAGGTCAGAGAAAACAGCAAGAAAAGTCTGCCTTTTATGTTTCGATGTGGTGAAGTGTGACAGGCACAAGAATATAATCTGACCCCCTCCTCCCCCAATTAGCATGCTTCTGTGTCATTTCCAAATATCATCACTTGTGTCGATCACCTGAACCCCTCTGTTAAATTATTGCCTACAGCTCACTTATTCTGTTATAATAATACACAGATTGTACAAGGAGATTTCTTCTAATATGTTGTAGTTTATTTCCCTTTAAACCCTCAGCAACAGTATCACTTTGAAGGGTTGTACCTTTCTATTAATATCGTTCAGCATTGCACAGAAGCCCTGCTACATTCATTAACCAGTCAAATATTTTAACTCTTTGCTCCCGATCAACACTAAAGCATATATTAAGTCAGGAAAGATGTCAAAAGCTGGGTGTCGTTTTTGATCACCTGGTTTTGGATATCATTGGAATCCTTTGAGACTAGTTTGAAGTCTTGTAACTCCACTTCCAAAGATCTGTTCTTCCAAGTGTAGTCGAGTGCAGTAGTGGCCTGGGTCAAACTGGAGACCTTTTAAGTTTGATTTTGAACCTCTGCTCAGATAGCATTACATTCAGAGAAATACAGATGCACATGTTATCAGCTTCTAACTCAGTGACAGCTTTTCGAATGTTGCTGTGTTCCAAAAATGACCCTGTCATTGAAAGGGATACAACTGGGCGTCTCTTTTGGAGCTAAAATCCCAGCCTCAATTGGCAGCCACACTCAGACTTCTCCCGCTTAGAGGTAGGGTGGGTGTCTGGGGAAGAGTGGGAGTATTTAACCAGGAACAGATGGTCCCCTTCTCCATCGGCCAAGTGCAACTGCAGGCCACCTGACCTACTTAATGTGTTTGAGGCATTATTTAGATGTTTAAGGCCTGTTCTGTCCTTATAACGGAGTAAGATACTGTGAAGTTGCAGAGGGGGAGATAGGGATAAGGATCATTTTGGGCTGCAAACTACAGGAAAACTTTTTTAAATAAAGAGCTTATCTTTGCTTCTCAGTGCGACGTGCTGCTGCATCATTCATTTTCTATGGACCATGTTTACCTGCTAGGTTAGTTTACACGTGGCTGTATTCAAACACCAGTGATTTCATCTGTTCAGGTTGAGACTCTTCAACAGGCAAAAACATGTTTAGCACATATCTCCACACATGCAATTGTTGGTCTGGTACAGGGGGAGATATGCCATGGAATAACAAGACATGGATGCACTACCTGTCCTCTAGGTTGCTTGATATGCAAAGATATAAGGAAAAGAGGAAAAATGAAATAACTCCAAAACAACAACACCTCCCCCCCCCCCCCCCCCCCCCCCAGTGAATATAATATTCAGACACATGAAATATGATGCTCGGTGTGTAAGCATTTGAAACCCATCTGAAGTATGTATGACTTGATGCTATCGCAAGAGTGAAGGTCTTTGAGCTCACAGCCTGGATAATATTCACTGTGGCATTTCCATTTGCTGTTGTCTCTGGGGGGAATTTTAACCCCCCGACGATGATCAGGTTACTGGCGGGTGAGTAGGTTAAAATATCAAAAATGGGAAACCCGACCCCAACCCACCTCCAACGCACCCACTTGTGGCTTTAACGGAGGCGGGTTTGAGTGCAGCAGAGTAACCCGACCTCAAGAGGCAGGTCCGTCATTATAATATGTTAATGAGGGTATTTCCCTCGGATTTTGACTGTGATTTGAAATTACCACCTCCAGTACGGGGTTCCCTGGACTCGGGAAACTCAGCAGTAAAACGGAGGCGTGATTGAGCGGCACTTCATGGGGATGGTTCAAGGGCAGGTGTCCCGATAGGAATAAAGACTCAGTGCTCACGGCTGCTTTCTCAGTTCCCTCTGGTAAATGGTTCGCTGAGAGTACTTGTGGTGACAGACGTGTTGGTAAAGTTTGGAGGTGTTCACACCGAGAACATCAGGATAGGTGGTGCCATGGCTGCTTTAGATTGGACCTCGGACGAGGAAGACAGTTGTCGTTCACAGCAGCATGGCCGTGCTGTGGTGGGCAACAAGAGAGCTGGAGCAACAAGTGAGCGCTGGAGCAACAGAGAGGCCAAGTTTGCAGGAGTCACTACCCACCTAACAGGATGTACAGACAGAGACTCGGCTTCCTTGACCTCTCTGAAGAGCAGTGCTTCCGGAGGCTCAGAGTGACACGTCAGGTGGTCGTAGGCATCTGCAGCCTCCTAGCAGAAGAACTGCTCTTGCTGAACCTGGTGGCCACGCATTACCAGTCGTTGTGAAGGTCACTCTGCCCGCTTTGCTTCTGGCTCTTTCCAGGGCACCACCAGAGACATCTTGAGGGTCTCCCAGTCGACTGCACATGAAGTTCATAAGGCAGGTGATGGATGGGTTGTTTGCCAGGGCTGGGAGTTATGTCAACTTCCCCTGCGACGACAATAGCCAGAATGAGCGGGCACTTGGATTCGCATCTCTGGCTGGCTTCCCACAGGTACAGGATGCCATTGATTGCACACACTTGGCAATCCGAGGACCTAATAGCTCACAGGTTAAGTTGGTCATTCACACTGGGCCAAAATAACGATCAGATTCCCCTGCCCCCACTCCCTCTCCCCCACCACTCACACAGTGCAATGCTGTAACCAACCACACACCCATTGCACATCCCCCAATTGGTCCTGTCAATTCATGTCTTCACATTCATCACTAAGCTACTGGAAAGGCAGGTTGCCACTTGGTGCATAAGACTGGGCAGCACAGGGAATTGGAGCAAATTCATAAATTTTATATGAGAATTTTATATCGGATCTACGTAAACCTGAGCTCATCCAAAGCTCAGCTGCTCGTGTCCTAATTCTGGCCTCTTGAGCATCCCTGATTATAATCGTTCAACCATTGGTGGCCGTGTCTTCTGTTGCCTGGGCCCTAAGCTCAGGAATTTCCTCCCTAAACCTCTCCGCCTCGCTACTTCTCATTCCTCCTTTAAGATGCTCCTTAAAACCTACCTCTTTGACCAGACTTTTGGTCACCTGCCCTAATTTCTCCTGTGGCTCGGTGTCAAATTTTTTGTCTTTTAATGCTCCTGTGAAGTGCTTTGGGACGTTTTACTACATTAAAGGCGCTATATAAATACAAGTTGTTGTTGTTGTGAGGTAATAACAAAAGGAAACTTAATTCTCTTCTTAGGCAGTCCCTCAGAACCGAGGATGACTTGCTTCCACATTAAAAATGATTTCTCAGGTGACTGATGAGTCCAATGTGGGACCTACAGTCTCTGTCACAGGTGGGGCAGATGGTGGTTGAAAGGGCGGGTGGGTGGGGTGCTTGGGTTGACGTGCACTCCTTGCGCTTGGCTTCCGCTTGCTCCCGGCGAAGAGACTCGAGGTGTTCGGCGCCTTCCCGGATTATTCTCCTCCACTTTGAGCGGTCCTGGGCCAGGGATTCCCAGGTGTCCGTGGGGATGTTGCACTTTTTCAAGGAGGCTTTGAGGGTGTCCTTGAAGCGTTTCCTCTGCCCACCTGGGGCTCTCTTGCCGTGCCGGAGCGCCGAGTAGAGCGCTTGTTTTGGGAGTCTCATATCGGGCAAGCGGACGATGTGACCCGTCCATCGGAGCTGATCGAGTGTGGTCAAAGCTTCGATGCTCGGGGTGTTGGCCTGTGCCCTTGGTGAATTACATTGTTTTTCTCTACCTTTTCCTACCGCTCCTATGTGGTATAATCCCTGTGGCTTCAGCAGAGGTAGAGCCGGGCTGCTCGGATCCCTGCTCTGATTGCTGAGATGCTCTTGGCCGACGACCTCTGTGTTTGGGAGCCCGTGAGGGCCCCGCCAAAGGCTACTCCACCTGCACCTGTGCAGGGACACACTCCGCTGTCGGGAGAGGAAGCAGCATATCGGGTACTGGCTTCCCATGTCCCACTTCCATGTCCCCTTTCGCCATCATCCCTCTCCTGGGCCAACGGCACATCATTCCTGCCTCTCTGCTGGGGAGCAGCTTGGTGCAGATCAGTGACACTGTGTAAGGCCACAGATCAGGTATCTGTCATCCTGTTTAAGGCGGCAGGCATGCTGGCATCCAAAGTCTGCACGGCCGTGGTCATCGCCTGCACAGACTGGTTTGATAACCACGATTGACGTTCCACAGAAGCGGCCACTCTCTCCAAGGCAGACATTCTCGCAGCTCCCTGCGACATCAATCCACTCGCATTGGAGGTGGACTCCTCCATCCTCCGTGCTCTTGTGGAGAGCGTGTGCGTGTCACGTCTGCCAGTACCTCGCACATTTGCTGCTGCCCCTCTGTGATTCTCCTTTTCATCAGTGGCCAGCATCTGTGTCCAGCTGATCAGAGCTTGGAGAGGGCTACGCCCATCGACAAAGGTTCTCCACAGCTGTCCCTGCCACCAGTGTCTGCTTGTGCTCACTTGCGAGCTGTGACTCACCAGGTGAAAGCCCAACTAACTGTCTAACGGGACCCGCCGGAGTGCGAGTATTTGCACAGGTGCCTGGTGGTATGTCCTGTGACGGTGTACCCGCAGAAGGAATCAGGTCCGCTGAAGAATCGTCGTCAGGAATGTCGACAGACTGCTGCTCTATGTGTGAGGCCCCTGGAGGAGCAAAGAAACGGATATGAATTAGTACTGGTAATATAACAATGGTGCCATTCAGCATAATTGCACTTATCATTTTTCACTCGTTGCTGAAATCAAGTCAACATGACTGAGTCTTGTATGAGATGAGAATCTGAGGTATTAAATTCTGTCCCAGTCTCTCCATCTCTCGTGATCAGGGATGCAATGCCACTGATCTCCATTGCCTCTTCCTCTGCAGCTGTCAGCTGCATAGTCTGTGGCGGGCCATCTCCAGTCCTCTCCCTCTCCCTTGTGTTTTATGCTGTCTTCTCCAGCAACGGGGGCAAGAACAGACCTGTGAGTGACTGTGAGGGCATGTGTTCACCCGATGGAAGCAGTGCATTCGGTGAGGGGGACTACCAGGCAGATGCATCACGTTGCATAAGGATTGGGGTGAGTGGCAGTGGTGGATGGATAAAAGGAGGAGTGAGGAAGTGCATAGAAAGTGAACGATGGGTGCTCTTGAAACTTAAGTGGGTGTGAGGAGTGATGTGATGGAGTACGTTTGACAAGGCTGAATGAGGAAGGTGGGGGCTGTGCACTGCAGGATGTAGGTGAATCTGCAACTGTACTCACCGTTCCTGACCTGATTAGGTCATTAAGGCGCTTCCTGCACTGGATCCAGGGACGGGGCAATATGCTCCTATTGCTCACCTCCTCAGCCACTTCCAACAATGCCTTCTTGGTGACAGCTGCAGGTTTCTTCCTCCCATTGCTGGGGAAGATTATCTCCTCACTGCACCCAGCAATGCATCAAGTGATGCGTCGTTAAACCAGGGCGCAGCCCTTGACCGTCCCGAGTCCCTCTTTAAACTTCGCCGTCTCTTTGCTCAAGCTCCTAACTCCTCCAAATGCCATCACTGAATTGGCCCTTTAAATAGTCGAGTTGAGATCCAATCATGCGGGTGCGCATCAAGCCCGCTGTTGCACATTGGAGACGTGAAACCCGGAAGTAAAGTTAAAATTTAATCGGACATTCTGATACGCCGAAACATCTTGCAGGTGTTGCACCCGCTATCGCTTCCCCTCTCCGTTCAGAACCCGCCTCTGGGTTACTGGCCGGGCTCGTAATGGCCCAGAAATTCGGGTCGGAGGCTTCCCGCGGGTGTAAGCCCCCGACCTGCACTTACCTTGCGCGCCGGCTGTTGAGCTGTGGGCCCGCGTGGGATTCCGATCCGGGGCCTGCTCCAACTGCCGGCGTGCAGTGCTTGCGTATCCCAGGGGCACAGTTAGTTCGAAGCGTCCCCTGGGATCACGTGGGCCATGGGGAGCCAATCAGAGCAGGGAATGCTTCATTCACAGGAAGAGCTGTCAAACTTATAAATACTACAAGCCCTAAAACAGCACTAAATCTTCAAATTATTTATTTTTTTAAATCACATTTTTTGAATAAACTATAAATTACATGAAATAACTATTAAACAATAATTTAAATTTTTGAAAAAAGTAATTTTATTTTCTAACGGGGCTAAAAATAAACTTACCTTTCTTTAAAGTATTTAAAAATAATAAACCTGTGGAAAAAATGTTTTAATTTTAATTAATTCACCACTTACCTTGTAAAAAGCAGGCCTTACGACTGCTTTTTATGTGTAACTTCTGGAGACTTACCCTCCCGGGAAAACCTGCAAAAAAAACATAAGTTCGATGCGCACGCGCTGCCTCTCCTGCGCACGCGTTCGAACTCTGAACCCCTTCTTTCAGGGGAACGGAAGAGCCGGTTTCCCGTGCATGCAGGAAACCGGCACTTCCATTGGGCTTACGGGTGAGTACCCCGTGCGTACTCACCCATGGAGACCCGAATTTCTGGGCCAATGTCTGGAATAGTGAGATGGAAGAATTAAAGGCAGCTTTGTATTCAGCACTGCAACGATAAGACTACAACTAAACTAAACGAAACGCACCTATTCTTCAAAGCTCAAGCTCAATAAGTGCTTCTGATAGACCCAGAGTTATTTTTATCTCTCGCTATTTGGCAGTGTGGAGTTCACAGTGAGGTCCTTGCTGTTGCTGTCACTTTGGTGGGCCATGATTTAATGTTTTTTGCTGAGAAACCAAACTGAAAGGGCAACGGTCCATAGTGCAAGACAGCATCAAGGTTGAAAAGAATAGGAGGGAAGATGAGGTAAATCAAAGAGCAGTGATGAGGTAACAACTAGCTTGGGTTTAAAACTCTGTAGGATGTATAAGAAAGGGAAGATTCGGAGAGGTGAGTAATTCAACAGTTTTGAACAAAGTGAGTGAAAATAAATGTTGTGATGTGTCTTCACTTCAACACAGTGACAACTGAGTAAGCAAGTCTTCCAAACCCAGTGGACATAGGGTGTTGTGTCACAGATTGTGGCAGAGTTCACATTTGCCCAATAGACCCTAACCTATTAGAGAAAAGGGTGACATTTGAAATAATGCCAAGTGCTTCCTTCCAAGGAGAGAGAAAACAAGGTGTCCATTAAGAACATAAGAAATAGGAGCAGGAGTAGGCCATTCGGCCCTTTGAGCCTACTCCGCCATTCAATAAGATCATGGTTCGATCTCAATACCATATTCCCGCTCTCTCCCCATATCCCTTGGTTCCCTTAATATTCAAAAAACTAGGGACTGATTTTTTTTGGGCACTTCCTAAGGAAGACAAGAGAAATGGTATGGGGGAATTAACCCTTTAAAAGAAGCCAAAACTAAGACTTACTGTAAATTATTATAGACCGAATGCTAGAAATGGCCAAAAATACAGACTGCTAAATTACTTATGGTAATAGGCATGTCTCAACAGTAAATGATCAGATAGAAACTAGTTACACAATACTTAGAATGAGCAGCTAAAGAGGTGTGGGTTGGTTTACCATAGTTCTGTGCATTTGTAGAATGAAGACGTTGAATAACCACGTTGAATAGCGTACACAAACTTATTTGTGACATTCCAGTGTGGGAACTCTACCGTTTATCCCAATTTCCTCTCGTCCTCATTCCTTCCCCGTAATCGTTGAGGAAATGTTTTTAATTGGAAATACTGGGGAGGAGGGTGCAGGTGGATCAGAGCCAGTGAAATATCAGAAAGGAAGTTGTGTATCGTGTTTCTCTTTGTAAGAACATAAGGATTAGGAGCAGGAGTGGGCCATACGGCCCCCGAGCCTGCTCCGCCATTCAGTAAGATCATGGCTGATCTTCGCCCTCAACTCCACTTTCCTGCCCTATCCCCATATCCTTTCATTCCTCTGGAGTCCAAAAATCTATTGATCTCAGCCTTGAATATACTCAACAATTGAGCATCCACAGCACTTTGGGGCAGAGAATTCCAAAGATTCACAACCCTCTGGGTGAAGAAATTCCTCCTCATCTCAGTCTTAAAAGGCCGGCCCCTTATCCTGAGACTATGACCCCCTCGTTCTAGACTCTCCAGCCAGGGGAAAACAGCCTTTCAGCATCTACCCTGTCAATCCCCCTCAGAATCTTATGTGTTTCAACGAGATCATCTCTCATTCTTCTAAACTCCAGAGAGTATAGGCCTAATCTACTCAATCTCTCCTCATAGGACAACCCTCTCATCCCAGGGATCAATCTAGTGAAGTATATCCTTCCTTAAATAAGGAGACCAAAACTGTGTACGGTACTCCAGCTGTGGTCTCACCCTGTACAATTGTAGCAAGACTTCCTCACTGTTGTACTCCAGCCCTCTTGCAATAAAGGCCAACATGCCATTTGCCTTCCTAATTGCCTGCTATACCTGCATGCTAACTCTCTGTGTTTCTTGTATTAGGACACCTAAATCTCTCTGAACACCAACATTTAATAGTTTCTCACCATTTAAGAAATATTCTGTTTTTCTATTCTTCCTACCAAAGTGAATAACCTTACATTTCCTTACGTTATACTCAATCTGCCACCTTATTGCCCACTCACTTAATCTGTCTGTGATGAAATATGCCATTCATCAGGCACTGTATTCCCTGTGTTTAGTTTAGTTTCAGTTTCATTTCCTTACCTGTATTGTATTGTGTGTAGGGCTCCGCCCATACCTGGCCCCTACTTAAGCAAGCCCCAGTGTGTCTCACAGCAGTACAGCAGATCTCTGGATGAGAGACACTTCTCCAATGTGTATTACTTTGAGTTAATAAAAGCCTTGCTTTGCTCCGTTAACGTCGAGTCTCGGATTCATTGAGGCACATCACTGTCTGTATCCCTTTACAGGCTCTTTGTGTTCTCCTCACGTCTTACTTTTCCACCTAGCTTTGTATCATCAGCAAACTTGGATACATTGCACTTGGTCCCTTCATCTAAGTCATTAATATAGATTGTAAATAGCTGAGGCCCAAGCACTGATCCTTGCAGCACCCCACTAGTTACAGCCTGCCAATCTGAAAATGACCCGTTTATCCCTACTCTCTGTTTTCTGTCTGTTAACCCAATCCTTTATCCATGCTAATATATTACCCCCAACCCCATGTGCCCTTATCTTTCTTAACAACTTTTTATGTGGCACCTCATCAAATCCCTTTTGGAAATCCAAATATACAACATCCCCTTTATCTACCCTGCTAGTTACATCCTCAAAAAACTCTAATAAGAAATAGGAGCAGGAACAGGCTACTTGGCCCCTCGAGCCTGCTCCGCCATTCAGTAAGATAATGGCTGATCTTGGGCTCAAAGCCACTTCCCTGCCCGCTCCCCATAACCCTTCACTCCCATATCTTGCAAAAATCTGTCTATCTCCAAATAAATTTGTCAAACACGATTTACCTTTCATAAAACCATGCTGACTCTGTCTAATCATATTATGATTTTCTAAGTACCCTGTTACCATGTCCTTAATAATGGATTCCAGCATTTTCCCAACAACTGATGACGGGGCTAACTGGCCTGTAATTCCCAGTTTTCTCTCTCCCTCCTTTCTTGAATAGCAGGGTTACATTAGCTACCTTCCAATCCGCTGAGACCTTTCCTGAATCTCATGAAATTTGGAAGATCACAACCAATGCATCCACTATCTCTGCAGCCAACAACAACTTGTACTCATATAGCATATTTATTGTAGTAAAACGACTCCAAGGTGCTTCACAGGAGCGTTATCAAACAGAATTTGACACCGAGCCACATAGTAGGCCAGATCACCAACAATGATGAGTCAGCCTACAGGGAGGAGGTCCAGCATCTCGTGAAGTGGTGCGCCGATAACAACCTGGCCCTTAACATCAAGAAAACCAAAGAAATCATTGTGGACTTCAGGAAGTCCAAAGGCGGAAGTCACACCCCCATCCACATCAATGGGGCTGTGGTGGAAAGGGTGGACAGCTTTAAGTTCCTCGGAGTCCACATCACGGAAGACCTCTCCTGGTCCCTCAACACCTCCTCTCTGGTGAAGAAGGCCCAGCAGCGCCTATATTTCCTAAGGAGGCTGAAGGGATGTAACCTGTCACCCCTGATCCTCTCTAACTTTTACCGCTGCACTATAGAGAGCACCCTGACAAACTGTATCACTGTATGGTATGGCAGCTGTAGCCACTATGACCGGAAAGCCCTGCAGCAGGTAGTCAAAACTGCCCAACGCATTACCGGCACCCAGCTACCGACCATAGAGCACATATACCAGAAACGCTGTCTACGGAGGTCACGGTCCATCATCAAAGACCCTACCCACCCCAGCCACAGTCTCTTCGCCCTCCTGCCATCTGGGAGACGCTACAGATGCATTCGCACCCGTACGACCAGATTTAGGAACAGCTTCTTTCCCAGGGCTGTCATCCTACTGAACTCCACAAATAAACTCTAAAGCCTGCACATCTGCCAATGCACTTTATTATGGTTATGTTTATGTTAATATACTACAAGCCAAATGTATGTTGAATGTTTAAATGTCTTAATCCAAATGTACACTCTCGGGAGCCGCAAGCCTACATTTCATTGTACTGCACTTGTGCACTAACAATGACAATAAAAGTTGATTTGATTTGATTTGATTTGATAAGGCGATATTAGGACAGGCGACCAAAAGCTTGGTCAAAGGGGTAGATTTTAAGGAGCGTCTTAAAGGAGGAGAGAGGGGTAGAGAGGCGGAGAGGTTTAGGGAGGGAGTTCCAGAGCTTTGGCAGCTGAAGGCACGGCCGCCAGTGGTGCGGGGGGGGGGGGGGGGGAGGGGGGATGGAAATCCGGGATGTGCAAGAGGCCAGAATTGGAGGAGTGCAGAGGATTGTAGGGCAGGGGGAGGTTGCAGAGTTAGGAACAGGGTATTAACTGGCCAGCCATTTGGACTGAGATTTCCAGCAGTCACTTAATTTGCTATCTGCAGCAGCCCTTGGCAAAGAGGTGATCTTTTCCCATTTCGACCAGCGCGCACTGGAATTAAACCTGACAGCCTGTCAGACTTTTGCGAGACTTCGTGTTTATGTTGAATCTGAGACTGCTTTGACTTGGGAAATAGGTTTAGCATAAAGAGGTGCTGTTAACTTGTACAGTAATGGCGTCAGTGCTGTGGACTGGGGTTTATGCACGTAGCCTACAAGTGTGAACAATACTCATACTGTTTGAGTGCTTGAGGTTTGAAGAATGGATTCTGAGGGGTGTTAGAAATAACACTCCGAACCAATTCAGTTATATGATATAAGCCATCAAGATGCATGAAATAGGGCGATCTGTGCCTATTTTCAGTATTTTAGTCCTACATGTAGACACTTGGGAATGTGCTACTGAGATGCGCATCTAATTTCATTTTCTAGAGGCCTTGCAGTGAGGTAAGCAATAGGAGCGAAGCTGCAGGAGTCTATGATATCCTCGGAACCCCTGGATTGCACTGCAGCCGTAAAACCCTGTCCATTATGTTTAGCTTTATGCACAAGACTCCGAGGAATTTTGCTGAGGGGCTTCTGTAGTACGTGTTCATTCTGAACGGAGGTCACTTTGACGGTGGGGATAACTGAGTGAGCAGCATGTTAGAGCTGAGCGGAATGGATTGTGGAGAGAGGGAACAATTGTCAGCCAGCCCGAGTGCAGCAGTGTGGGAATGGGTTGATTGTGGGCAGTGATCCCCCCCCCCCCACCCCCTATTAAAGTGATAGGATGTTGCATGACTCTGACTTGGATACTGCAGCCTTTTAGTTTTTAGTTTGATTTTATTTATCATTGTACACCACTTTTACTGCTCGGGAGTGGAGAAGTCATACGATTGAGGGGAAATTGCACATATATACTCTGAATTGCCATTTCACAAGCACCAGGCAGGAGTGAACAGTTTCCAATTAAACCGGCATGTACCGGAGTTGGACACGAGCTCCACCGTATCAGACGTAACTGAGTAGTCACCTAGTGGTGTTTATCTTTTGAGAGTAATTGATTCCAAGAATCAGGAAGTAATTAAATTATCTATGTTAACTATTATCCTTTACACCCAGAAAATAAGCATTGTGCCAAACATCCTGGATAAAAGATAACAATTTCCTCCTCTACATTGTGTACATTTTCCCCGGGAATTTCCTCGGTGGTTCTCCTGATTGGCCGATGTAACTTTGGTGGAAGCCCCATTATAGTTGTGTAAATGGGGTCACTGGCGATCTTGCGGCAACCGATTGGGAGAGCCCCCCCCCCCCCCCCCAAGGAAATTCACTCCCTTTGTGTCTACATGTCAATTCCTGTACAGTACAGAGTGAGTGAAAGGGAACAATTTTTACATAGGATTACATTGGATATACAGCAAAGAAACAAGTCATTCGGCCCAACCAGTCCATGCCGGCGTTTATGCTCCACTCGAGTCTCCTCCCGTCTTTCCTCGTCTAAATCTATCAACGTAACCCTCTATTCCCTCCTCCCTCATATGCTTGTCTAGCCTCCCCTTAAATGCATCTATACTGTTCGCTTCAACCACTCCCTGTGGTAGCGAGTTCCACATTCTCACCACTCTCTAGGTAAAGAAGTTTCTTCTGAATTCCCTAATGGATTTCTTGGTGACTATCTTATATTGATGGCCTCTAGTTATGCTCTTCCCCACAAGTGGAAACGCTCTCTCTGTATCCACTCTATCAAAATCTTTCATCATTTTAAAGACCTCTATTAGGTCACCCCTCAGCCTTCTCTTTTCAAGAGAAAAGAGCCCCAGCCTGTTCATCCTTTCCTGGTAGGTATACCCTCGCATTTCTGGTATCATCCTTGTAAATCTTCTCTGCACCCTCTCCAGTGCCTCATGTCTGGCACATTGTGGGGCCATGTATGACCCCCACACATGTTTGGTTATACTGGGTAATTGGTATGCCCACTAAAGTAGAGGAACTGATATTTAAGAAGCAAGAGAGCCTGTGGTAGCGCTGAACACACTCAGTTGCTCTTGACAGATGAAATTTCAGTCTGTGACATCACCTGTTGCTGGGTGGCCTTAATTGGCCTGCTGAGCCCGCTGGGCGGGCTCAACAAGGTCAATCAAGTTAAAATCGCGTGGATTGGCCGCATCTCGATGGAGGCGGAACTACAACCCCGAAAGTTGTAGTCCCGCCTCCAACCCGACTCCTGAGTTAAATTCCTGCCCTATAAGTGCAAGTTGTCATTGCTGTTGTTGAGGACATAGAAACATAGAAGATAGGAGCAGGAGTAGGCCATTCGGCCCCTCGAGCCTGCTCCGCCATTTAATGAGATCATGGCTGATCATCCAAATTCAGTACCCTGTCTCTGCCTTCTCTCCATATCCCTTGATCCCTTTAGCCTTAAGAAATATATCTAATTCCTTCTTGAATATATTTAATGAATTGGCCTCTACTGACTTCTGTGGTAGAGAATTCCACAGGTTCACCACTCTCTGGGTGAAGAAATTCCTCCTCATCTCTGTCCTAAATGGCTTACCCCTTATCCTTAGACTGTGACCTCTGGTTCTGGACTCCCCCGCCATCGGGAACATCCTTCCTGCATCTAGTCTGTCTAGTCCTGTTAGAATTTTATAAGTTTCAATGAGATCCCCTCATTCTTCTAAACTCCAGCGAGTAGAAGCCCAATCGAACCAATCTCTCCTCATACGTCATTCCTGCCATCCCAGGTATCAGCCTGGTGAATCTTCGCTGCACTCCCTCCATGGCAAGAACATCCTTCCTCAGATAAGGTGACCAAAACTGCACACAATACTCAAGATGTGGTCTCACCAAGGCCTGTACAACTGCAGCAAGACATCCTTGTTCCTGTACTCGAACCCTCTCGCTACGAAGGCCAACATACCATTTGCCTTCTTAACCACCTGCTGCACCTGCATGCTTACCTTCAGCGACTGGTGCACAAGGACACCCAGGTCTCGTTGCACTTCCCCTTCTCCCAATCTATTGCCATTCAGATAATAATCTGCCTTCCTGTTTTTGACACCGAAGTGGATAACCTCGCATGTATCCACATTATATTGCATCTGCCATGCTTCTACCCAATCACCCAACCTGTCCAAATCATCCTGGAGTTTCTCGGCATCCTCCTCACAGCGCACACGCCCACCCAGCTTTGCGTCGTCTGCAAACTTGGAGATATTACATCTAGTTCCCTCATCTAGATCATTAAAATATATTGTGAATAGCACCGATCCCTGTGGTACCCCACTAGTCACTGCCTGCCACTCGGAAAAAGACCCGTTTATTCCAACTCTTTGCTTTCTGTCTGCCAACCAGTTCTCTATCCAAGTCAATACCTTGCCCCCAATCCCATGTGCCTTAACTTTACACGCTAATCTCTTATGCGGGACCTTATCGAAAGCCTTCTGAAAGTCCAAATACACCACATCCACTGGATCTCCCTTATCCATTTTACCAGTTACATCCTCAAAAAATTCCAGTAGATTAGTCAAGCACGATTTACCTTTTGTAATGAATGTCTTACCTGAGTTGCCACAATAACTAAAAAGATTGCAGCCTTCTCCGCTGTATTCATATAGAGAAATACATTGCCAGAGTACAGTCATTTTTAAGTTTTGAAATCTAAAATACTTTAATGTAATTGTTTTACCAATAAAAAGTACCTTAATCCAAGAATAATGGTAATTCCAATTGTTGGCTTCGATAAGGATGGGGAGTCGTGAAATGTAATTCATTGTAGGGGACCAAACCTTCTGTTACTCTGGGCATATGCCCAGATTTGGATGAGGCAAACTTTGTGTTGGGTACAGTGATTGGCAAATTCAGAGCATGAGTTAATCTGCGTCACACATGGAAATAAGAGGTAGATGTACGTGGTTGCGCAATTGCACGTTAAAATGTCAGTGTGGTGGCCCGCAAAGTGGCAAGATGCTGATTTAAGACTGTACACGCACAAGCTAAGTTCTCTACCCCCAGCAATGCTGTTGGACGGGACATGCAGAGTTTGAGCCAGCTGCTTCAATTCACAAGGTGAGAGAGAAGATCACTTTACAGCCCTTTTTGGGCAATGATAGAGCAGCCTTGGCAGAGGGCGGGGAGGTCATCTGCCCATCTTTTTGGCTGGGGCCACAGGTGATGACAGAAAGGAGAAAGTTAAAGACCTTCAAAATAAAATGAGAGATGTATGGACGTTCAAGCATGCTAGCAGTCAATGCCAGGAGAGAAATGGACACATTATGGTCTCTCCTGGAACCACTCCATTCCTCCTTTGTAGAGCTGTCTTTTCATTTGATCTGTAACTTGAACTAAAGCACCCTGCTCCCATACCGCATGTGTTGGCAGCAACATTTAAGTAGCCTTATCAGTGTGATGCTCGCCAGTGTCCGGGAGGACCTGGGTGAATCGAGCTCCACAGATCAGCTGATCAAGAGTAGTAGGAAAACGCGGATCCGTGCAGTCATGTCCTGTGAGTTCCTGCAGGCAAACCAAGAGCAGAAAAAAGAAATCAAGTCCCATTTGTAATATGGGTCTCTGAAAAGGATAAAAATACATTTGTGAGTGTGCCAATGGCAAGGATGCCTAGTTGCACAGATCGAAATTCCTTCCACCCCGTCCCTTTAAAAAAAAACTTACCCGTGGTTGTGACTACGTGTTTGGCTCGTGCTTGTGTGTGTCTGCGACAGGAATGGGCAGAGATTCAAATAAAATATTGAACCACGTCATGAAGTCTGAACTGACGTCCTCAATCAGTCATCAGGCATAGTACAGCTCTCTTTAAATAATAACAGTAACTAATCAGGTGGAAGTGGACCAGATTGCCATCAGTCGAGTGGTTCTTCCCAGCAGCGCTTAACGGGGTTCAAATCTTGCCCTTTAGTTTGTGAATACCCTCCGCTTTCCCCTCCTCCCCCTCCTCGGACTAATCCTGGACTCCTCCCACAACAGATTTGCGACGTAGTACTTGACCATCCCAATATTGACTGACATCAGTACAGCGGAGGTCCAGCTGTTGTGTGGTGGTGTCAGCTAAGTGCTGAAAAGCCCCAGATCCGTGAACGTGTAACTGTTGCCTCAAGTGCTGAATTAGGAACACTGCCAAAAACCATCGCAAACACAAAATAAATGTATGCCTACAAAATGAAGCTTTAACTGAAGAGAAGTTTGCTGGCTATAATTTAATTGCAGATCCTCGCCTCGGGCAGTATTAATTGGTCGAGTATTCACCGGAAGGAGCTAGCCTTGTATTGGAACACTATATTTTAATATTTATTACTAACTTATTTTGGAAAACACTGTTCAGGTGAGAGATCCCCTCCCCTCCATTTGTCCTTGTATATTTGCCTGAGTAGGTGGTCTTCCTATCATTTAACGTAGCTGTTTTAGGAAATTTCTAGCTGGGCTCAGGACAGGGCCTGGGTTCAGTGCTAATGAAAGAAAGACATGCATTTATATAGCGCCTTTCACGACATCAGGATGTCCCAAAGTGCTTTACAGCCAATGAAGTACTTTTTGGAGTGTAGTCGCTGTTGTAATGTAGGAAGCGGGGCAGCCAATTTGCGCACAGCAAGCTCCCACAAACAGCAATGTGATAATGACCAGATAATCTGTTTTTAGTGGTGTTGATTGAGGGATAAATATTGGCCAGGACACCGGGGAGAACTCCCCCTCCTCTTCTTCGAAATAGTGTCGTGGGATCTTTTACCTCTACCTGAGAGAGCAGATGGGGCCTCGGTTTAACATCTCATCTGAATGACGGCACCTCCGACTGTGCAGCACTCCCTCAGCACTGCACTGGAGTGTCAGCCTGGATTTTGTGTTCAAGTCTCTGGAGTGGGATGTCATATTTGTGCCATATCTTCTGAAGAATAAACTACGGGAATGTGCTTTTTGAGATTTACTTCATGTTCTTCACTCCACCTAAACAATTAAATCAAGATATCATTGTCTTACTTGTGTCCTTTCACCTTCGTTAGTACATTAGCCTGATGCCTGTTAGGCTGAAAGTAGCTGTGATTGCGTACATAGTGAGTTGACCTATCTCAGGTTTGCCATGGCAGGAGGGGGGAAAGGTTCAGGTGCTTCTCCACAGGGAATGGGGCAGAAGAGGGCGAGCAGTCACAATGGAGTACGCTCACGCGCTTCCTGGTGGCTTGCTTTACAGCACTGTTCCTGACGGCTTCTGACCATTCGGACCATTTCTGACCATTACTATTCAGTCCGGACAGGTGTGTGACGCAAGGAGAAACTGAAGGTGAATGAGGAGAAAGGAAAAAAGCTCAAAAACTAAAGGAAAGTAACAGCGTCATCTAAGATTGTGTGTGTGATAAAACATTAATATAACAACCTACCCAATGTCTACGCATTCTTGATGTTTAGTTATATCTGAGCTTATGGCAAGTTACCTGACACTCAAAATAATTTTTTTTTTTTTTAATCATTCTTCAAGATGTAGGCGTCACTGACAAGGCCAGCATTTATTGCCCATCCCTCAAGTTGGTGGTGGGCCTACTTCTTAAACCGCTGCAGTCCATGTGGTGAAGGTGCTCTCACAATGTTGTTAGGTAGGGAGATCCAGGATTTTGATCCAGTGACAATGAAGGAACAGTGATGTTGATTGAGGGATAAATATTGGCCAGGACACTGGGGATAACTCCCCTGTTCTTCTTCGAAATAGTGTCGTGGGATCTTTTACATCCATCTGAGAGGGCAGACGGGGTCTCAGTTTAATGCCCAACTCAGGATGATACGTGCCTTGGAGGTGCTGGTGTTCCCGTGCATCTGCTGGCCTTGTCCTTCTAGGTGATGGAGGTTGAGGGTTTGGAAGGTACTGTCATAGATGCTTTGGCGAGTTGCTGCAGTGCATCTTGTAGATGGTGCACACTGCAGCCACGGTGCACCAGTGGTAGAGGAGGGGGTGGATGTAGATGGGCTGCCGATCAAGTGGACTGTATATCCCGGATGGTGTGGAGCTTCTTGAGTGCTATTGCAGCTGCACTCATCCAGGCAAGTGGAGAGTATTCGATCACACTCCTGACTTCAGAAAATCATAGAATGATGCAGCACAGGAGGCCATTCGGCCCATCATGCCTGTGCTAGCTCTTTGGTAGAGCTATCCAATTAATCCCACTCCCCTACTCTTTCTCTGTGGCCCTGTAATTTCTTTTCCATTCAAGTATTTATCCAATTCCTTTTTGAAAATTACTATTGAATCTACTTCCACCACCCTTTCAGGCAGTGCATTCCAGATCACAACAACTCGCTATGTAAATTTTTTTTCCTCAAGTCGCCTTTGGTGCTTTTACCAATCACCTTAAATCTGTGTCCTCTGGTTACCGAACCTTCTTCCACTGGAAACAGTTTCTCCTTATTTACTCTATCAAAACCATTCATGATTTTGAACACCTCTATATTCTCCACGTAACCTTCTCTGCTCTAAGGAATACAACCTTCGCTTCTCCAGTCTCTCCACATATCCTTGGTACCATTCTAGTTATTGGCCCAGAAATTTGGGTCGGGGGCTTCCTGCGCGCGGGTGCAAGCCCCCGACCTGCACTTACCTAGCGCGCCGGCCGTTGTGCTGTGGGCCCCCGTGGAATTCCGATCCGGGGCCTGCTCCAGCTGCCGGCGCGCAGTGCTTGCGTATCCCAGGGGTGCAGTTAGTTCGAAGCGTCCCCTGAGATCACGTGGGCCATGGGGAGCCAATCGGAGCAGGGAATGCTCCATTCATAAAATTGACAGGAAGAGCTGTCAAAACTTATAAATACTACGGCCCCAAAACATCACTAAATCTTCAAATAAATTTTTAAAAAACATCACATTTTTAAAATAAACTATAAATTACATGAAATAGCTATTTTAAACAATTTAAATTTTTGAAAAAAATAATGTTATTTTCTAACAGAGCTAAAAATAAACTTACCTTGCTTTAAAGTATTTAAAAATAATAAACCTGTGGAAAAATGTTTTAATTTTAATTAATTCACCACTTACCTTGTAAAAAGCAGGCCTTACGCCTGCTTTTTAAATGTCTAACTTCTGCAGACTTACCCTCCCGGGAAAACCTGCAAAAAAAAAAGTAAGTTCGATGCGCACGCGCTGCCTCCCCCGCGCACGTGTTCGAACTCTGAACCCCTCCTTTCAGGGGAACGGAAGTGCCGGTTTCCCGTGCATGCAGGAAACCGGCACTTCCATTGGGCCTACGGATGAGTACCCCGTGCGTACTCACCCGTGGAGACCCGAATTTCTGGGCCAATCTCTTCTGCACCCTCTGTCAGCTCTGTGCTTTATAGGTGGTGGAGAGGCTTTGGGGAGGCAGGAGGTGAGCCACTTGCCGCAGAGTACCCAGCCTCTGACCTGCTCCAATAGCCATTGCATTTATATGGCTATTCCAGTTGAGTTTCTGGTCAATGGTGACCCCAGGGTGTTGATGGTGGGGGACTTGGTGATGGTAATGCCATTGAATATCAAGGTGGGGTGGAGGTGGTTAGGCTCTGTCTTGGAGATGGTTATTGCCTGGCACTTGTGTGGCACGAATGTTACTTGCCCAAATCTGGATACTGCCCAGGTCTTTCTGGATGCGGGCATAAACTGCTTCATTTTCTGAGGAATTACGAATGGAGTCGAACACTGCAATCATCAGTGAACATCTCCACTTCTGACCTTATGATGGAGGGAAGCTCCTCCATTGATGGACCAGCTGAAGATGGTTGGGCCTAGGACACTGCCCTGAGGAACTCTGCAGCGATGTCCTGGGGCTGTGATAATTGGCCTCCAACAACCACAACCATCCTCTTTTGTGCCAGGTATGATTACAGCCACTGGAGTTTTCCCCCTAATCCCCACTGACTTCAGTTGTAGAGCTCCTTGGCACCACACATGGTCAAATGCTGCCTTAATGTCAAGGGTAGTCACTCTCACCTCACCTCTGGAATTCAGCTCTTGTGTTCATGTTTGGATAAAGGCTATAATGAGGCTTGGAGCCACGTGGCCCCACAGAACCCAAACTGAGCATCGGTGAGCAGGTTATTGGTGAGCAAGTGCCACTTGATAGCACTGTTGATGACTCCTTCCCTCACTTTGCTGATGATTGAGAGTAGGCTGATGTGGCAGTATTTGGATTTGTCCTGCATTTTGGAGACAGGACATACCTGGGCAATTTTCCACATTGTCAGGTCGATGCCAGTGTTGTAGCTGTACTAGAAGAGATTAGCTAGGGGTGCAGCTAGTTCTGGAGCACAGCTGGGATGTTGTTGGGAGAAGTAGCCATTGCTGTGTACAATGCATTCAGCTGTTTCTTGATGCCACATGGAGTGAATCGAATCGGCGGAAGATGGGCATCAGTTATGTTGAGGACCTCCAGAGGAGGCTGAGAAGGATCATCCACTCGGATCTTCTGGCTGAGAACATTTGCAAAAGGCTTCTGCCTTGTCTTTTGCACTCGCATGCTGGGTTTTGCCATCGTTAAGGATGGGGTTGATATTGGGTCGCCTCCTCCTGTTAGTTGCTTAATTATCCACCACCATTTCTGTTCGTTCCTAATTTAAGCCTGATTAAACTCCCATGTAAATGTAAACTGTACATGTACACTATTAAGTGTTATCGTATTTTCTGCACACCAAATCATTGAAACTGAGGAACATTTGGAACTCAAGCTAGAGTGCAAAATGCAGAACCCAGTCAATTGCTACTCATAAATCATTTTGAGAGTTTCTGGACAAGAACAATTAATAGAGTCGGAGGGGTGTGACTTATACATCAAGGAGGTTAAATGCAGCGACCAGGGTCTGACTTGTCAACTACCTTGAAACGTCCATCTGTGTATTGGGTTTAAGAATCCTTTGTAATATAGGACTAATCAAAATATTTATCAGAGAAAGGGATTCGGAGACCTGTGTTTCCAACTGAAACGCTCTGAAGTTGTATTTGACAGATATGAGTGTAAAGTCTGTGGGTTGTGCAGTTAATAAATACACAGACTTCAGAAGTAACAAACAAACAGGTCTTTACTATTCGAAGGTCCGGGCGAATCTGCCCCAGAAATCCTGCTACAACACTTATATACTGGTGTGGTCACTATCGGTATTACAGTATACAGAAGCCAAACAAATAGTGCCACACCTAAAGTAGTTCCCTTAAAGGTGAACGGTTACATTCAATAGTTCCCTTAAAGGTAGACGGGTACATACACTACAATCCTCCCTTTTTAGCTTATTACTTAGAGTCCCCGTTAAACATACATATCTTCAACTTCCTATAAAACAAATTACAGCTATAATCTTGGTGGAGTCAATGTCATATAAAACAATTTACAAATATAATCTCGGTGGAAACAGTTCACAGGTTCCGTCTCTGCGGAAACAGTTCATAGATTCAGTCTCTGATCTTGACTCATTCCGAACAACATTTCTTTGGGGTAGCCGGTTCACCTGGCTAGCGTGACTCCTCCATAGCCTTTTTCTTGACGTAGCAGCTTGAACTTTCGTCCTGTTGAACCAGCAGTGCGGACTTTGACAACCAACTGGCTGTCTTGACATTTACCAATTTTTCAACTAATTTAGCTCCTTTCGTAATGTCCCGCCTGGAATGGTAGAAGTGCTAATATTTTAGACAGTTATTATCTTCTGCTTCTTCTTTTTCTTTTCTGCCTTTTTGAAACTCTCGGAGCTCCTTTCTCGGCTGCCAGCTGTAGCGCCACCAACTCTCTATGTTCCTTAGACCTTAAGTGCTTCATCCGGATTTCAGCACTTTGAGAGTTTTCATCACAAGCTGGGCAGACCACATCCTCATAATATTCAGTGTCACTCAACAGGTCATGGTAATATTCAGGTTCGTCCTGAGTTAGGCCAGCGAGAGAGACTTCTTCTTCCTCCTCACCCGTCTGGACGTTAGCTGACGGTGGTTCCTTCCCTAAACATCTTTCTTGAAAAGCCTTCTTCATGCATTCATATTCATCCCGCTCTTCCTGGGTTATCTGCCATTCCTTCACGACGGACCTCATTTGTGAGTTCAATACCTTCCTTTCCACCGGTAATTGCGTTATCAGGCTATTTAACCCTTCTACTGAAGTAACGGTTTCCACCTCCTTCTGTTCACCTTGACGTGATTCAACGTACTTTTGGCATCCTTGTAAAATTTGTGTTGCCACCTCAGCTATCTCCGTGACTTTTGAGAGCTCCGAACTCGTTCCCCCTGAAGATTGAAGCTCGTGTTCAGATTGTTCCCCTTGTAGAGTCTTGTCCTTCAGCATATGAAGGAGTTGGCCGACCGTTAACTCTTCCCTGGGAACACGGTGGATCAGAGTCTTCTCCATTTCATCCACCTCTTTCTCCAATACTTCCACCTTACGTTCCTCTTGAACTTTGGCTTTCAGCGCTCGGAAAAGTTGCGCCCTGATGCTCTCTAGTTCATGTTCAGGGACCATTCTTACAGTGTCCTGTTCTTCCACTGCAAGGATTCCCAGTTGAATCTGTTCTTCAAGTTGTTGAACCTCAGACATTGCCGCCTCATATTTGTCTTGGGTGTCCTTCAATGTTTTTATAAGTTCTTGGACATCCTGTCTTTCGTGCTCTGCCATGATTTTCACCTCTAATTGCTCATCTATGGATGGAGCTTCTATCGATGAGTCTGTCTTGGCCTTGAGCTCATCAAGAATTTCCTGCAGCCTTTGGACTTCTTGCTCATGTTCAACCTTTAGTTGTTCATATGCTTCTACTGAAACTAGCTTTTCGGAGGCTGCCGAGTTAACCCCCTTCTGAATTGTAGCCTGGGCCTGTTCATACTGTTCTTTCAACTTCTCACACTCTGCTTGTAAGGAGTCGTAAAGAAGAACTGGAATAAAATCCTGGCTCCCTGAAGATTCCTCTTCCTTTGGTTCATTCTGTAAATATTCTAGTTCCTGAACAGCATCAGGGGAATGTGATTGGTACTTGACCAGGATGGCTCTATGGTCGCTCTCTGCTTGAGCTAGCTGTCTCTGTAGTCTTTCCAGGTTCCCCCATTCGGTGTCCCAGAACTTTTCCATATTTTTCATCTCCTGTACGAGACGATCACTCAACTGTTCTAATTGTTGTCGTACTTTGACATAAGTTTGCGTCCGAGCTCGGTGTTCTTCCGTCATGGATGAATCCTTTGCTTGAACAGGCTCAGAATTCTCTGTCAACCTGGAGTTCTGCTCTGCAGCTTTATTCTTCTTGGTACCATAAGTCCTTCTGCCTGTCTTCGTTTTCGACTTGGTCTTATCATCATCCATTTCAGAATCTGAGCTAATAGCTTGCACCGAGTCCTCCCTCATTATGGCTTTTAGGTAATGCCATTCCATGTCTATTTTCTTAATCCACTCCCGTCCTAGAAGTGGTGGTCCTCCCTCAGGTAATACGTACAAGCTCATTCTTGGGTGTTCTTTACCCCTATCTCTCACCTTGACTCTTATTTTCCCCACGGGGTATACGTTATGCCCCGTGTATGTCTGTAATACGAACTTGGTATTTCTTAAAGGTATGTGAGAGAATAGCCGGTGGTAGTCCCTTCGGTTGATGACTGATAGAGCTGATCCAGTATCCAGCTCCATTCTTATTTGGACTCCAGCTATTTTTAGTATGACCCAGATGGCCTGTAGATCCGTTTCTTTACCCACATTGTGGATTCTCAGACTACCCAGCTCCTGGTTGTTTGGGTCTGAGTCTGAATTCTGTTCGTCTGAACTCTTCTCAGCCACCTTGTGTACCTTGTTGTACTTTTCTGGTGGTGGCTTCCTTTGATTATTGATCTTTTTCCCGGACCGGCATACCTTCGCGATGTGACCCAGTTTGCCACATTTCCTACACTCTTGGTTCTTAAACCAGCATTGATTCTGGTCATGCGTGGTCTTCCCACAACGGTAGCATTTTGTTGTGCTTGAAGTAACTTGGTCCACCCCGAGTGCCGCCGCCTTTAGTTGCATTTCCGCCGTTCCTTTCGCTGCGGCTTCGTGCGATGCAGCTATAAGGACAGCCCTGTCCAGTGTGAGGTCATTCTCTTCCAGTAGTCGCTTCTGCGTCCCTTCTTTGGACAATCCGCATACGAACTTGTCCCGCAGCGCTTCTGTCAGATTCCCTCCGAACTGGCAGTATTTCGCTAGCCTACGCAGTTCGACCAAGTATTCCGCATTGCTTTCGTCTTTCTTCTGCGTTCTTGCGTAGAATTTGAATCGTTCAGCCAGCATCAGCGGTGTGGGGTTCAAGTGGTCCTTCAGCACAGCCACAATCTCTTCGAAGGTCTGATCCGCTGGTTTATTTGGTGCTATTAGATGCTTCAAGAGCCCGTATGTTTTTGCCCCCATCGAGTTTAGCAATGTTATCGCCTTGTCGTCTTCCTCTATTTTGTTGGCTTCGCAATAGATCTCTATGCGTTCCACGTACGTGGCCCAGTCTTCTATTTCAGAATTAAAGTCGTTAATATTCCCTCGCTTCGGCATCTTCCTTCCCTTGGGAGCAGCACCAGTATTTCTTATTTATTTATTTGTTTCTAAGATGGCGGTTTTCCCGCGAAATCGGCGGTTTCCCGCTCTTTCCTTCTCTCCCCGCCCACTTCAATGGCGGTATGTCAATCAAGATGGCGGTTTTCCCGCGAAAATGGCGGTTTCCCGCTCTTCCTTTCTCGCCCCACCCACTTCAATGGCGGTTTCCCGCTTCTGGCGTCTTCTCCGCCTAATGGCGGCTTCCCGCGTTTCTTCCCGGTGGAAGGGGTACGCTTCCCCCTCAGCGGACAGGTTCAGCCGCTGGCTGGCTACCGCACAGCTCCCCTTACTCGGATATGTCTTTTCCTCCCGCCCGCACGGCTCTACCGGCGCTGGGTACACCCCGTTAGCGGAGGACAGTTCAGCCGCTGGACTGGCTCTCGCGCAGTCTCTCTCTCCGTACCCGGCTCTGTCTCTCTCACCCGCACGTTCGATGCTACCGGCCCTGGGTACCCCGTTGGTGGAGAACAGCTCACCGCTGGACTGGCTCTCGCGCAGTCTCTCACCCCGTTTTCGGCTGTGTCTCTCACCCACTCCCGCACGTTCGGTTTTGCCAGCTCTGAGTACCCCGTTGGTGGAGAACAGCTCAGCCGCTGGACCGGCTCCTCGCAGTCTCTCTCTCCGCACCCGGCTCTCACCCGCACGGTTCCCGTTCGCCTCCCCAGCCCTCTCGCAGACCGGTGTTTCCCTCCCCGGCTGCGGCTGGGTTTCTCTTCCCGCGCCTACTCGCAGGCTCAGCGCTTCGTGGCTGCGGTCGCTGCCCCGATTGTCCCGCCGATCACGGTCCGGCTGTCACCCGACGCCGTTGGACCCGACTTTTGGCCGGCACAGCTCCCCCTCGACCGAGGTCGAGTGCTCTGCCCTTATCCTCCCGGATGCTTCTACACCTTCCCCTACTCACAGTCTCTTCGGCCGCCTTGTTTCTTGCTGGTCGGCTCACTCCGCACCGTGGCAGAAGGGTAGTCAGTGCCTGTTGCTGATACAGCTTTTCTTGTTAGTCTTCCTGCTTTCTGTTGTTGCAGCCTCGTGTTTCCTTTTGGTAGCACGACGAGGGCGGTTGTCTCTCTTCGACGCTCTTCGTTGCTTATGGTAATCTTGCCGCAGGGTACGATCGGACTCGTCGCCACTGTAAAGTCTGTGGGTTGTGCAGTTAATAAATACACAGACTTCAGAAGTAACAAACAAACAGGTCTTTACTATTCGAAGGTCCGGGCGAATCTGCCCCAGAAATCCTGCTACAACACTTATATACTGGTGTGGTCACTATCGGTATTACAGTATACAGAAGCCAAACAAATAGTGCCACACCTAAAGTAGTTCCCTTAAAGGTGAACGGTTACATTCAATAGTTCCCTTAAAGGTAGACGGGTACATACACTACAATGAGAATAGGATGTTTATGCATTACTGTATAATGAATACTACCTCTTCCATCACAGACAGTCTGACCGGCTTTTGGCTGTCTGTTTCTCTAATATGATGGCAATATAACCTACTCAGTTTACACAGCATGCATGAACCAGATTTATACAGATCCCAGGTATCAGATCTGATTGAATTGGATGCTTTTACACACTGTATGAAATGTTTTGCCGTGCATGTAGCTTTTTTTAAAGGGCGAGATGGAGATTTAGCATCTTAAGCCTACTGGGATTTAATTCCTCATTTTAGCTCTTTGAGAAAGGAAGGAGGATTTAATTATTCTTTTTCTCCTTCACTAATCCATGGCACTAATTCTCCCAGATGTTCCGGTCAATCTCGTCTGACGGAACACACTGTGCTGCACTGTGCTTATGCTTTGCTGAACGTGAGTCGGAACAGCAGAGCAGCAACAAGTGTGGGCTCGGGCTCGATGAGGCAGCAGTGGGGGAGGGGGAGATTTCAGGCAAGTAATCAGCTTAGACGCTAAATAATAAAATGGCACCACGTTTTATTAATGGGTGATCATTACGCCTTCTTAAAATGACAAGTAAAGTCTTAAGTTTACACAGGGCACCGAGATAAAGCGTCGAAGTAATTTGACACAGTCTTAACGGCCTGGTCACTCAGCAAAAACAAATTGGCCCAAGTTCAGCCACAAACTGGCAATTTCACTCGGAGGACTGGTGTGGGAAATTGAAAAATACCAGGCTGCTGCCATAGGGGAATGTTCTTGTGAGGTTGGGGCTGAAACACATTGTTGAGCGAGGAGGGGTGCCAACACTCCAGGATTGTGTTGGAGTCTCCAGGACTTGGAGATTAATCTCCTGGACACATTCTTGGAGGAAAAATCATAAGGGGATCTTTTAAAAGGACGTATTTTTTTTTCATTTTCTTTGAACAATTTCATTTATTAGTTATTAAAAAAGTTGGATATGGGGAATAAAAAGGCTTTTTGACTGAACGGAGCAGGTGGAGACGGGAGTTTTTTTTTTTCGTTTCTGGGATGTGGGCATCGCTGGTGAGGCCAGCATTTATTGCCCCATCCCTAGTTGCCCTTGAGAAGGTGGTGGTGAGCCGCCTTCTTGAACCGCTGCAGTCCGTGTGGTGAAGGCACTCCCACAGTGCTGTTGGGGAGGGAGTTCCAGGATTTTGACCCAGCGACGATGAAGGGACGGCCGATATACTTCCAAGTCAGGATGGTGTGTGACTTGGAAGGGAACTTGGAGGTGATGGTGTTCCCATGTGCCTGCTGCCCTTGTCCTTCTAGGTGGAACAGGTCATGGGTTTGGGAGGTGCTGCTGAAGAGGCCTTGGCGAGTTGCTGCAGTGCATCTTGTAGATGGTACACACTGAAGCCACGGTACGCCGACGGTGGAGGGAGTGAATGTTTAAGGTGATGGATGGGGTTCCAATCAAGCGGGCTGCTTTGTCCTGGATGGTGTCGAGCTTCTTGAGTGTTGTTGGAGCTGCACTCATCCAGGCAAGTGGAGAGTATTCCATCACACTCCTGACTTGTGCCTTGTAGATGGTCATGTGATGAATTCTCCAGAACTCGCCCACCCTCCGAGGGAGAGCAGAGCAGTGGGAACTTTACTCTGCATCTTACCTGACCGAGGAGCAATGTTCCCATTTAGCTGCACAGCCATGCAGCTGCCTGAAGCTCCCGCGCAGGCCGCTTGCCGGCTTCTGAGTGGAGAAACCGCGCATGCGCGGGCGTTTGAAAGAGGCCGCGCACCCCCAAAACAAAATTAGAGGGAACATTGCCTAGGAGTGCTTGATCCCAACACGGAATGCTAAGGATGGGAAAGCGTTCCATTGCCTCACTCTGCTGAGGACAAAATTCACAAAAACAAAGAGGATCGGAATTAAAATTTTACACAAGGCTTGACGAGAAAAATTACTTTAACAAAAAAAAAACCTGCTATTGGAATACGCTGATGTCTGAAATTATTATGGATATGTTCCTACACTGAAGTGGTTTTTTTTCTGTGAGAACAGAGCTTTTGTCAATGGAACCTTTCTGGCAATCACGCTGGTACCAGACATTAGAATACCCTAATTTGTATGTTCAGCAACAACCGTACTACAGGCAGTATAGTTACTTGACTGATAATCTGTGAAACATCTGACTGCTGCTGCTGGGGGAAAAGAACAATTTTCAGAAAATGTGTTCTCTCTTAAACGTAGAAACTCATAAAACACGCCATTGTTGTCACTTTTGGTTATAAGAGTGAAACCGACCGCTTCCCCTGGTTCTCAGTGGACCAGTGCGCTGTACTGGCCTACACAAATCAGAACGGTTCCAAATTCAACTCCCTGTTTTGTGAAGTTTCTGCTCAGCAGAGCGATGGTCTTGGTGTTGGAGAACGGAAACACTGCCCTATCCTTGTAGTTGGGATCAAGCACTCCTAGGATGTGAGGTTAGATGCGGAGTGACACTCTCTCTGATCTGCTGTCTCTCAACAATGGAGGGCATTTTAACCTAACTTGCCGAGCGGGAATCCTGTGGGATTGGGTGCAATGTTGGTTAAAATTGCCCCTGATGTGTCTCAGCCTCAGAAGAGCGCCGCCCCCACCCCCCCCCCCCCCCCCCGCTAACTGCATTAGCCGGATATTTTCCAATTTCCCACACGGGTCCCCTCTGAGCGAGATTGCCAATTTAGCGTTGAACTTGGGCCTGTGCTGAATTACCTAACCCCAGCTGTCTCCGCAGCAGAAGTACCACATTTAGCTCCGGAGATGATCAAGAAAGATATCGGGCACGGCGCCCATCCCTAATTGCCACCCACTGTCCCATGCCAGAAAGCCCATGAGTGCGGTTGTTGGGTGATGACAGGAGGCCGCAGTCACTCCCATAGGTTTAACAGCCAGCTTATAGCCTTTGATTAAGTTCACACATGAAGAATGACCACTTGGGTGATGTCCAGGTGATTGCGGCCCTTGGTGGAACCATATCAAACCCTGGGAAGAGTCGGGGCCTTCAGAAGAGCAGGGATGGAAATATTCAGCATTGACGGATAAGGATCTGCCCTACGACTCCCCCCACCCCGCCCCCACCCTCCTCCACTTCACTGCCAGTTCCCAACCTCACCAGAGGGGGTAGGAGAAAAAGTGATGAAAGAGGATTGGAGAGGGTGACTATTTTCTCCAATCCCATTGTTTTCAAATAAAAGCTGTGGTATCATGGGTGGAAACAAACAAGGCAGGACCCTCATTACGCCACCCTGAGAAGGGAAGGACAATCAGGAGGTTGCTTACACTGTCACCCATCTCCCCAGCCATTGATCAAGTGTGAAGATTTGATAGAGCTGTTTACAATCATGAAGGGTTTAGATAGAGTAAATGAAAGAGAAACCGTTTCCGATGGCTGAAGGGTCGATAACCAGAGGGCACAGATTTAAGGTGATTGGCAAAAGAACCCGAGGACAAACCTTTTTACGCAACGAGTGGTTAGGATTTGGAATGCGCTGCCTGAAAGGGCGGTGGAAGCAGATTCAATAGTAATTTCCAAAAGAGAATTGGATAAATACTTGAAGAGGAAAAAATTTGCTGGGCTGTGGGCAAAGAGCAGGGGAGTGGGACTAATTGGAGAGCTCTACCAAAGAGCTGGCACAGGCACAACGGGCCGAATGGCCTCCTTCTGTGTTGTAAGGTTCTGTGATTCTATGAATAACTCTGCTGCATAATTAGCACCTCCTGTTGGTAAGTTCCAGGACAGTGTTAAAGGGATTTAAACTAAATTAATCTGAATTGCCACGTAATGCTAAATGCTGTCTGCCCCATTGTTCTATGGGTTATTATGTAGAGCTGCTGGTTAGTGACAGCCTGAGATCTGATATCTTGTGTGAAATTTTCAACACCACCCCGCCCCCACCCCCCACCTCCCTCACACACTTTTGTGACAATTCGAGAGTGTTCCAGCACGGCAAGGGTAGGTTGAACTTATGTGGAGAACAGACTGATCACTGGTGGAGAGGATGGCCAAAGTGGAATGGCAGGCTGAAGACTAGTTGTTAGAGAGGAAAGGGCCCAATGGCTACAGCCTCCTAAACCCGGCAGCTCTTGTCAGTCCCACCAGTTTTATCCAGTAATCAGCCCAGCTGTACAGGCTTTTTTTCGTCCAATCTTAACACTGGAATGCGTAACGAGTGCATTCCATATGTTTCAACACACGTGGAGCAAGCGATTCTAATTCAGAGAACATTCCAACGACTTCAGCTCTATGAGCAGGATACAGAGTGCTCAGATACGATACCTGGGCTGGGGAATTTCTGTGATTAGGAGACTAGACATGGACGTTACCTCCGAAACAGAAACATGCCCCATTTCCGGCTCCCATAGCTGCCACCTCTGCTTTGGTGGGTGCTGTAAAAGGCCAGTGGAGGCTGGAGCCCTGAACACGTGGAGAGGTTGGTTCTTTTTTTCCTTGCAGTCAATAATGAGAAGTTGAAAGTGGAGCTTCGATTTGATTAGACAGCAAGAGATCTGACATGAATCAGTCATTCATGAAAGAAAGACATGAAATAATACCGAGCGGCCTATGGGTGGCGCTGTCCAGGGAGAGTATAAATACTCGGGCACGGGCCCAGCTTGCGCAGGACAGTCTTAACAGGAACTAGTGAAGGACACAACGAGACCTCCATGTTGTAAAACAATTGATTAAAGCTTTGTTTAACGCTTAGACCAAGTGCCTAGTAGTTTTCTTAGGTCAAGATCTACCTGTTTTCGTTGTACTGCAGGGAGCACCGACACACTGTGCCACAAAGGAAACATCTGGGCCTGGGATGATTCCCAATCAGTTGAGTTGCTGAGTGGTGTAAGCGAGACACTTCCCACTAAACTGTGGAAGCAGAGGGGGAAGCGGGAGGATCAATCAGCCCATCCCATTCCCCTACACTTTTGAGTGGCCTGCGCCAGTCTAAGTTCCAGGCGCCTTCCTGCAAAGGGGAGCACGTGTTGGAATGGGAGTCTCCATACGGCTTCCTTTTCTCCAGTGACACTCTTGTATCCTGTTCCAGAATCTCCTCCTAACTCTGCGTGAGGGCTGCAATTCTAAAAATACTGAAGGTTGGGACAGCAAGAAATGGAACTTCCAACTGTGCTTGAGTTACCAGTCATTATTTCCATGATTTAAAAAGGACACACTCAACAAGGGACACATTCAAAAATCACACACCACACTGGGTTAAAGCCCATGCTGCAAAGCACGATTCTTGGGGAACTGTGTGCAATAAAATGTTGCTAGAATATTAAAGGTCTCGACAGCAATGGAAAGCCTGTAGTCAATAATTTAACCCTAATACATAGACCCTACAGTGCACAGCCAATGAGTAGGATTTGAAAATGATTCTTTGTCTTTCCTTTCATCCTGTTTTCTTTTAGCTTTCTATTGACGACCGTGGCCCTCCTGTCCTCCTACTCCATCCACTTGCTTCTGAAAGCTTCTGGGGTGGTTGGTAAGTGAAGTGACTTAACATGGACACTCTCTGTGCTTTGCTTTATGCCCAGCCTAAGAAAAAAAAAGACTTGCATTTATATAGCACCTTTCACGACCACCGGATGTCTCGAAGCGCTTTACAGCCAATGAAGTACTTTTGAAGTGTAGTCACTGTTGTAATGTGGCAGCCAATTTACACACAGCAAGCTCCCACAAACAGCAATGTGATAATGACCAAATAATCTGATTTTGTTATGTTGATTGAGGGATAATTATTGGCCAGGACACCGGGGAGAACTCCCCTGCTCTTCTTTGAAATAATGCCATGGGATCTTTTACATCCACCTGAGAGGGCAGACGGGGCCTCGGTTTAACGTCTCATCCGAAAGACGGCACCTCCGACAGTACAGCCCTCCCTCAGCATTGCACTAGAGTGTCAGCCTAGTCCCTGGAGTGGGACTTGAACCCACAACCTTTTGACTCAGAGGCGAGAGTGCTGCCCACTGAGACACAGCTGACACACAAGAGGGAACAAATCGTGCTTAATTTACTGAAGAACTCATTGAGCACAAATGCAGCTGTGTTATTGGTGTTGTTTGATGTTACTCTGCATGTGCTTGGTTTTTTTTGCAGTAGTTAAGATATATTAAGCACATCCATTGGAGACTAACGTTTGGGTCTTTCTGCTGCATACTAAGAATATTATTGTGCCGGGGATGGGAAAAGAGGGAAGGCGAGCTTACAGCACACGAAATTGATGGGCAGGAAAAGACCAGCTGGTCCATCAAGCCTGCCCACACACTATGATGCCTGGACCATCATGGCTAAAAATTGCAGGATTAGTATCGATTTTGTTTCTCTGGGATAAAAGTGGATTCATCCGGGATTTGAATCCCAGATCGCTCACACCCAAAGTGAGAATCGTACCCTTAGACCAACGAGCCGATATGTAGAATGCAACAAAGTTTCTTTGCTAAAGAATTATGCTTTGAGGTACAAGTGACCGCTGATGCTCTTTTGCAGGTATGTTCTTAGCTGTTCAACCAGCTCAGAAAATATCTGTCAGTTCAAGTTCTGCTGATGTAGAGAACTGCAGATCAGGCTACAATATTGCGCAATGTATGTGCGGCACTGTTGGAGGGGAAGAAGCAGAATGTTGGCGCTCCAGTGCGCTATACCATGGTACAGGAAACTTTGGTTTATCCGGAGGTTGTATGTCCGGAAACCTCGATCTACCGGCAGAAATCAGGAGCTGTTTTGTTAGGTTTTTTTTCTTCTCGTGGCTTTTTTTTCCCCAACAGTCAGGCTCTGCAAAGTCTCTCTGAAGCTGTTGCGAAGCTACAGAGACGTTTCCAAGGTACGGCCGACTGTTTAGAAGCTGTTGCTAAGCAACAGTGTTTGTTGCCAGATACGGAGCTGCAAATCTCCGTATGCTTCAACATTAACGCTGGTTTGTCCGGCAGTTTTGATAGATCGGCAACAGCTCGGTCCCGTCGGTGCCAGATATAACAAAGTTTCCTGTATGTTATCAGGTAGGCCTCCCACACCGCCCAGTGGCACTAGCTAGGGCTGCCAACCCTCCAGGAATCCAAGATTAATCTCCTGGGCACTAGTGTGAGCAATCTGGGAGAAAAGTCACAGGGGAATTCAAAAACATTGTTGGTTTTTTTTTTCATTTTCTTTGAGTTGGAGGTGGAAGGTCATGTGATGAAGCCTCCAGGAATACGTCCAACCAGAGTTGGCAACCCCAGCACTAACACAAGCCCATGAATGAGTCTTCCGCTTGCTGCCTCTGACCATCTGCCAGTTAGTTTTACCTCATGCTCCTCTTTAGTTTCCACACATCATGCACCATCACTAGACTGAGAGTGATGCCAGACAACTAGCTCCCAGGCATCCAGCTTTGGCGTGAACGCTTGTTCTGACCATATACCAGGTCTGCCTGAAGGCTGGGGTGCAGGAGCCAGCCCTGTAACAACAACGGCATCGCAAGGGATGGGCTGAGGCTCTACCCCCACAAGGGCATCCTAGAAAGTTCAGATAACTGGGACCCAGCCTAGTTTCTGGCTGATCTGCCACACTCCAGCCAAAGGTGTGGATTTTTTGGCTCTGATGTCTTTCCTATAAAAACTTTATGACAGATTATCCATTTCCTCCCCACACCCATCCCCTCCACGAGACCAGCTGTACCTCTTTCACCTGGGCAGGTGTGGCCTTAGTACCTTTTGGTCTCTCAGGTGGACGTAAAAGATCCCAGGGCACTATTTCGAAGAAGAGCATGGGAGTTATCCCCAGTGTCCTGGCTAATATTTATCACTCAACCAACATAACAAAAACAGATTATCTGGCCATTACCACATTGCTGTTTGTGGGAGCTTGCTGTGCGTTTCCCACATTACAACAGTGACTCCACTTCAAAAAGTATCTCATCGGCTGTAAAGCGCTTTGAGACGTCTGGTGGTCATGAAAGGCGCTATATAAATGCAAGTCTTTCTTTCTTTCAAGGAATGCTTTTGAAATATCCAAATGTTTGCCTGAAAAATCTGGGCCTTATTTCTAGCGATTGAAATCACCTTTTCTTCGACCCCTCAGGAATCCGTGCGTACGAACAGCTCGGTTTTAGGGCATTTGGGACTCCAGGAAAGTTGGCAGCTGCTGTAGCAATCACCCTGCAGAACATTGGAGGTAAGAAGTCGAAACAAGGATTTGAAAATTCACCAGGCTTGAAATCAAGTGTTCTTCTTCTTATGGTGTTCGCATACAAAGAATATCAATGTACTCGCAGTGCGACCTGTGGAGAAAACTGAAATGATATACTGTTTTGCTGTAACTACAGTGCCATATTTAATATGCTCCAATGTTTCTGTTGCTCACTGAGGACCTCTAGGTGCAGAAAGCCAGTACTGGAGCAATGCAATACTTGGTAACCCCCTAAAAAAAATAGTCGAAGGAACACCTGGCTGTTCCCTGCTGTGAACCAATTGAGACTGGTTGATCTTTGGAATTCTCTACCCCAGAGGGCTGTGGCCGCTCAGTCGTTGAGTATATTCAAGACAGAGATCGATAGATTTTGAGGCACTAAGGCAATCCAGGGATATGGGGATAAGGCGGGAAAGTGGAGTTGATGTAGAAGTTCAGCCACGATCTTATTGAATGGCGGAGTAGGCTCGAAGGGCCGTATGGCCTACTCCTGCTCCTATTTCTTATGTTCTAAGATGGACTCGACGTCTGAGTTTATCCCCCTAACATTGAGGCATTAGTCCAGAGATATCAAGATTAGAATTATGGTTGGTGAGAATGTAGGGGGAAGACGGACCTTCTCCAGACCATTAATTCCGCATTCCAGAGAAAAAACAATCTTTGTTTAGCCAAAGGGATAACGTCCACTGTGCATGATGTTCGTAGAACTACTTCCATTCCTTACGTGGGCATCTCCGAGCATACTGAATTTTAATACCCAAATGATCTGATCTTTTTACCCACACGCTGCAAAGAACTGTTTCCATAGAAGCCTTGGCATCAAACCTTTGTTTTAATGAAAATTGGGAGAAAGGTCTGTTTTTCTCCATAATTAAAGAAATCACATTTTCAGAAATTGCCTGTTTTATTCGCATGTACTATCTTGATTTTGTTAGCTTGTTAGTCAGTAGAAATAAAATGGGCATTGTCTCATTTTTCATTAAAAGAGGGATTTCAACCTCTCCTCTCCCACTCTCCCCCTCGCATATCTCCACTAATTGATGCACTACAGCCCTGCAATATACACTACCCAATGAAAACCATCTGTATAATCACTGCCAGGATACTACAACATAGTGTCGCATTCTTCCATTAACATCACGTATTCACTGATATCGCTATGCATCATAACACCTGAGCCTTCTGCAAATCCGCCTACACCTTTCATACTGGCCTAAAGCCGACAGTTTCTATTTATATCATGTATTGCCGATCCATTGCACGTAATATTTACTCAGTAGATCCAGCACCATAAAGCACCTGTGGCTTTCATGCATGTGTATACTTCAATTAAGTCTGCTCGCTGGATAAATAATAAATATGCCGTGGGTCCCTAAACACACATCCTTTGCTGATGCTATCATTTGTTCTCTTTATTTTCTCCCCCATCCGCCATTAGTCATTTCATGTTTGAGAATGCTGGTAGGTTATCTATGAACTCAGCCTCTGCTGATTCCACCTTGTAACATAGAAACATAGAAGATAGGAGCAGGAGTAGGCCATTCGGCCCCTCGAGCCTGCTCCGCCATTCAATGCGATCATGGCTGATCATCCAAATTCAGTACCCGGTCCCTGCTTTCTCCCCATACCCCTTGATTCCTTTAGCCTTAAGAAATATGTCCAACTCCTTCTTGAATACATTTCATGAATTGGCCTCAACTGCCTTCTGTGGTAGAGAATTCCACAGGTTCACCACTCTCTGGGTGAAGAAATTCCTCCTCATTTCTGTCCTAAATGGCAAAACTGAGATGAGGAGAAACTTCTTCACTCAGAGTGTAGTAAATCTATGGAATTTGCTACCTCAGAGAGCTGTGGAAGCTGCGACATTAAATACATTTAAAACAGAGGTAGACAGTTTCCTAGCTGATAAGGGAATTAGGGGTTACAGGGAGCGGGCAGGGAAGTGGACGTGAGTCTAGGTTCGGATCAGCCATGATCCTATTGAATGGCAGAGCAGGCCCGAGGGGCCGTATGGCCTACTCCTGCTCCTATTTCTTATGTTCTTATGTACCCTTTATCCTTAGACTGTGATCCCTGGTTCTGGACTCCCCGACCATTGGGAACATCCTTCCTGCATCTAATCTGTCCAGTCCTGTCAGAATTTTATAAGTTTCAATGAGATCCCCTCTCATTCTTCTAAACTCCAGCGAGTACAAGCTCAATCGACCCAATCTCTCCTCATACATCATTCCTGCCACCCCAGGTATCAGCCTGGTGAATCTTCGCTGCACTCCTTCCATGGCAAGAACATCCTTCCTCAGATAAGGCGACCAAAACTGCACACAATACTCAAGATGTGGTCTCACCAAGGCCCTGTACAACTGCAGCAAGACATCCTTGTTCCTGTACTCGAACCCTCGCTGTAACCGTCCACAGAAAGGTGGTGAGCGTGGCCAGAATTGGCGTACCCACTTGTACATTTTTAAGAGAAAAATGAAAAAAGAGAAGAAAAGACTTGCTTTTATGTAGCGCCTTTCATGACCTCAGGATGTCCCAAAGTGCTTTACAGCCAATTAAGTGCTTTTGAAGCATAGTCACTGTTGTAATGGAGGAAACATTACTCCTTTAAAAGCTTTCCTCTGCGACAAGGTGTCTGAAATGTCTGGAGACCCAGTTCCCCAGACGGAGACACATCCTCTGCCGCGGTTCATTGTTGAGGTTTAAGCTGCAAGCTCAACCTAAAGCCCTTTGTCTGCTTTCAGCCATGTCCAGTTATCTCTACATCGTGAAGTATGAACTTCCCCTGGTGATCCAGGCCTTCCTGAACATTGAGGAGAAAGCTGGGTGAGTAAGAACTCCTGAAAGGTAAAAAGGCTGAAATAAATGTTCGGCGGTGGGGGACGAGGTGTAAATTTCCTCGGGCCTTCTCCCATTGCTCCGCAGTTACTTGGGCAGCAGCTTGGCGGAAACCCCCTTTTTTATCCGTGTAGATGGGGTTTCCGCCAATCTTCCACCAGCAGAGCAGGAGAAGTCCTGAGGAAATTCTGACCTTTGCTCTTCCTTCAAGCTCCAGAATATTAAAGTATTAGAATAAGAGCAAGGTGAACACCTATAAATGACATTACTGAACCTGGGCACCGAGGCCAATTGGAGGGCCCCAGCAATGCTCCAGCTGAGATTTTAAAATTCTCATCCTTGTTTTTAAATCCCTCCATGGCCTCGCCCCTCCCTATCTCTGTAATCTCCCTCCGCTCTAAAAATTCTTCAAGATATGTGCGCTCCTCCAATTCCAGCCTCTTGAACATCCCCGATTTTAATCGCTCCACCATTGGCGGCCGTGCCTTCAGCTGCCTAGGCCCTGTGCTCTGGAATTCCCTCCCTAAACCTCTCTGCCTCTCTACCTCTCTTTCCTCCTTCAAGACGCTCCTTAAAATGTACCGTCATCTGCCCCAACATCTCCTTATGTGACTCGGTGTCAAATTTTGTTTGATAAGGCTACAGGCACTATATAAATACAAGTTGTTGTTGAGACAACCCAGTTTATAGATCAAATCTGGTATTTTGCTGGTCTGTATGTCTCAGTATATCATGCAGTGCATTTATCCACTAATCCAGTAGAGAAGCCATCCAACGAATGCTTGTTATTCCACTTGGACATCATAGAAAGGATACAGGGTGTCTAATTTGGCAGCCAGTGAATACAATGAAAATAAAGTTCGCTACAGTATTGGCATTCCATGCTCATGGTGTCACTAGTGTATTTAGTAAATAATCTCTTATATTTAAACTCCATGCAGAGGCTTTCTCGTCACATAGAAAGTTACAGCACGGAGGGAGGCCATTTCGGCCCATCGTGTCCGCGCCAGAAACTTAGCTCCTTGTACTTTTTAAATTTGGATGTGTTATCTGAATAGAATCTTAAGGGCCAACTTTAACCCCACCCCCTGCCCCCGGTGTGGGTGAGGGGGGGTAAAATGGCTGGGGGTTGCGCCATATTCCCGTCCCTCACCATTTTTACTGACCCATCTACAGGCATGGGAAGGCCACCCGCCTCAGAGAAGTGGGGGGCCTAATTTAAATGGCTGCCATTTTACCCGTAGGCCCAACTACGGCCTGCATGGCCCCCGGCCCGCCAGCTTTAGCTGGCGGCAGCAAGGATCTAGGTCTAGCTAAACTCTTTTAAAACATTTTTTAAAGGTTCCTTGTGGGCCAGGATGACCCCACAAGGTTACCTAGAGCCTCTCTGGGCCCAGGCTCCACCCCCCTCCCCCAATGGCGAACCTGCTGACACTCTCCTCCCAAATCCCTACTTACTTTGCTGAGGACCATTTCTGTGGGTCCCCGGCAGCGAACTGACCCTCAACCAATTTTGAGTCCCACCTGCCAGTGGTGAGGTCATTCCCACCGGCTTTGGGTGGGAGTCAGAGTCGGGGCATGCAAACGAGGCCCTTAAGTTAAAATCTCCTGGGCATCACGCTCCGGGAGGGCCGGACGGTTTGGCTCCCACCTTGGCCTCCGAACCCCCAACTTCAAATTGGCCCTTTTATTTCTGAATCCTAGGCCTAACAGGAAGTGTGTGTTGGTAGCATTAAAGCACCCGCCATTTTGGTAGCACATTGCATTGATGTTTCAAGATCTTACGTGGCAGTTTGCCAATCTTAACCATGACATAATTTGGAAATGCATAGCAGATGCCTGGAGGTAGAATTTCCACGATTTCCCGACAGAAACCTCAGGCGGAATGGCGTATGTGATAGCAGAAGATTGGGAAAATCCCTGTGAAAATTTCTGCCACTGGCGTTTATCCAAAGGGAGGAAAGGAAATCACCTACTGTTGCTCATTTACTATTGGCTGACTGTCTTTTCAGCTGGAGACTGGAAAGAAAGAAAGACTTTCATTTATATAGCACTTTCACAACCACTGGACATCCCAAAGCGCTTTACAGCCAATGAAGTACTTTTGGAAGTATAGTCGCTGTTGTAATGTAGGAAACACAGCAGCCAATTTGCACACAGCAAGCTCCCACAAACAGCAATGTGATTATGACACATGATATAATCTGTTTCTGTGATGTTGATTGAGGGTTAAGTATTGGCCCAGGACACCGGGGATAATTCCCCTGCTCTTCTTCGAAGAAGTGCCGTGGGATTTTTTACGTCCAGCCTGAGAGAGCAGACGGTTTAACGTCTCGTCCGAAAAACGGCACCTCTGACAGTGCAGCACTCCCTTGGCACCGCACTGGAGTGTCAGCCTGCATTTCCTGCTCAAGTACCTGGAGTGGGACTTGAACCCACAACCTTCAGAGTCAGAGGCGAGGGTGCTACCCACTGAGCCACGGCTGACACACGATGTAATCAGCTGGAACACGTTACAAGAGGGACAGAAAAGAAAGGGAGAAAAAAAAAAAATTTTTAAACTCTTAATCGGAATAGTTATTGTTGTGCTAATAATAGGAGTTCATGTTTCTTCAACGGAAAATTGTTACTCATTGTGCAACTGTACAATATTTCTGTTTATCAGCAAGGTGAAGGTTACATACTGCAATTTATATGGAGTTTCCCTTTTTTGCTCAGCAGTGTAAGGATTACTTGTGTAAGTGTTTCAGCAGGGTAGGGATTATACACATGTATGGAGATGGCCTTTCAGCAGAGCGAATGGTAGGAAAATGAAATGCTTAATAAAGATTATATTTAAGGAGATAGATAGATTTCTAGACACAAAAGGCATCAAGGGGTATGGGGAGAGAGCGGGAATATGGTATTGAGATAGAGGGCTGGATTTTCACTGAGGAGTCGTGTAGGAGGCAGGACTACAACTTTCGGGGTTGTAGTCCCGCCTCCATCGAGTTCTAGCCAACCCACGCGATTTTGACTTGATTGACCTTGTTGAGCCCACCCAGCGAGCTCAGCAGGCCAATTAAGGGCCACCTGGCAACAGGTGACATCACAGATTGATATTTCATCTGTCAAGACCTTTTGACAGATGAAATATCAGCATTTCACAGCTGTTTGAAGCTGTCAAACACTGACAATCTGTACTCCAAGTTAACTCCATCCTGTCAGGATGATTTAGAGAGATCTCCAGAACAGAAAGCTGAATGCTGGAACTTTTGACATTGCGGCCATTCTGCTTTCTGTGCCAGTGAGATGAGGGACTCCTGAGACCTGAGGGAAGGAAGGCTGTAAAGGTATGTCAATGTAAGTAAAACTTCTTTAAACACTTTAAACACACTTACCTCAGCACTCATACATCCATCACTCACCTGAACACCGGACATCTCGACCCCTCCAAGTCCTTCATCCCGACGGCCCGCCTCGCTAACTTGGCGTGGTTTGGAGCCGTCTAGAATCCCACATTTCAACAATAAAAATAGGGATTAGGCTAAAAACTGCCTGTTAACTACCTGTTAACAGGCAGTTAATTGGCACTAATCCCCTTCCCGCCTCGGGGAGGCGGGTCCCAGTGCGGGTCGGGTACCCGCCTCCTTTGAAACTGGCATGGGGGCGGGATGGGTTCGTGCCCCCCGATTTCGGGATTTTAACCCCCCACACGCCTCCAATCACGCCTCAATGAAAATCCTGCCCAGAGGATCAGCCATGATCATATTGAATGGCGGAGCAGGCTCGAAGGGCCAAATGGCCTACCCCTGCTCCTATTTTTCTATGTTTCTGTAGGAAACTTGGTATCTGAATAAGTGAGACTTCAACAGGGTAAGGATTGGCTGTGTAACTTGTGTCCAGCAGAGTAAGGGTTACTCACTGTGCAACTGTAGTGAGCTGCTGCTTATTCAGCAGGAGTAAGGGTTAGGCACTGTGCAACTGTACTGATTCCTTGTTTATTCAGCAGGAGTACGGGTTAGGCACTGTGCAACTGTACTGATTCCTTGTTTATTCAGCAGGGTAAGGGTTATGCATGGTGCATCTTTGTGGAGCCCGTGTTTATTCACCGGGGTAGAGATGAACTCGGATATCACAACAGTTGTTATATTTGCCAAGTGATGATTTCCTGTTTATTCTGCAGGTTAACAGTTAAAGGCAAATCATTGGTGGTGGGATTTGTTTTGGAGTTCCTCCTTATTTAACCAGAGTACGGGTTAAGAAAATTAAATATTAAACCAGGGTGAGACACGAGGCCTCTACGCGTGCATTTACGAATGCAGAAACAGAGCTGCTCCTAAACAGTTGTCATTTGACTAGATGTATACAGAGATGGCGCAATCCCCAATACAGCCTTGACAGTGAAGGGAACAGGACAGCTGCGGAGATATGGTGGCCGATCGCTGCCCTATCTATATATTGGCTGTTCTAGCTGTAGCTGGCTGAGGTACTTGGAAGCTCCCTGTTACAGTCCGGGGCTCCATTGGTGGAATCTTGAAATTCCGCAGTTGCACAGATGTCCTACAGTTACGATACAGAATGCTTTAGCCCGCATTTGATTAAAGCAAAGGAACAAATATAGAACTCGAGCAAACTTTAGCTGTGGTTGCATCAGCCTCCCCAGGGGAAGGGAGGAGTTCTGTGAAAGTGTGCTGTTATGGCACAAAATCTGTGATACAGGCCATAATATAATTACTGACAAACAGGAGTGCGTTCATTTACAGCCACTCTCTTAGGGCCCCCCCTGTTTAAACTAGACTAGTATTTCTTAAGGGGCTGGGGTTGAGCTGCCGAGCAAAGATGGGTAAATACTCACAGCGAGGACAGAACGGCTGCCAACTTGGCTATAGAATGGTGCATGCTGGATCAGCATGGCAAAAGGGAAAAAATGGTACCTAGAGATGGGGGAATTCAGTTATGTGGAGAGACTGGAGAAACTGGGATTGTTCTCCGAGCAAAGAAGGTTAAAGGGAGATTAAATAGAGGTGTTCAAAATGATGAGGGGTTTCGATAGAGCAGTTAGGAAGAAGCTGTTTCCACTGGCAGGAGGGTCGGTAAACAGATTTAAGATAATTGACAAAAAAAGCCAGAGGGGAGATGAGAACAATTTTTTTTTACTCAGCAAGTTGTTATAATCTGGAATGCACTGCCTGAAAGGGCGGTGGAAGCAGATTCAATAGTAACTTTCAAAAGGAAATTGGATAAATACTTAAAAAGGAAAATTTGCAGCGCTATGGGGAAAGAGCAGGGGGAGTGGGACTAATTGGAGAGCTCTTTCAAAGGCACAATGGGCCAAATGGCGGCCTCCTGTGCTGTATCTAAGATAATAAAAATATTGATGAAGGGAATTACTACAACAACAAAAATAATGCTTAAATATTTGTACACAAGTTTCAGCTTAAAATAACATTGAAAAATAGATTTAAACACACACACACTCATCCATGATGTAGCCTTGATTTGTACAATTCATAGATTCATAGAATGATACAGCACAGGAGAGGGCCATTCTGCTCATCGTGTCTGTGCCGGCTCTTTGGTACGGTTGGTGCTGCTGTCTTGACTTTCTTTCTGTGAGGTAAATTAAGATACTTGTACTGGGATCTGCAGTGCCATTTGAGCTGCCTTTCAAATAATTTTTTTTCTTCCTCCCCTTCACGTCTTCTCGAGATTTGAATATCTGAGAAGGAAGAGATCAAGGGTTTGGAACTTGCGTGATATGTTCTGTGATGAAAAGTGTACAGTGCTTGTATGTCTTACTGAAGCTGTTCTTTAAGTACCGCATTGATTCTTAGAAAGAAAGACTTGCATTTATATAGCGTCTTTCACGACCACCGAACGTCTCATAGCGCTTTACAGCCAATGAAGTACTTTTGGAGTGGAGTCACTGTTGTAATGTGGAAAACGCGGCAGCCAATTTGTGCACCGCAAGCTCCCACAAATAGCAATGTGATAATGACCAGATAATTGGCCCAGAAATTAGGGTCGGGGGCTTCCCGCGGATGCAAGCCCCCGATCTGCACTTACCTTGCGCGCCGGCCATTGAGCTGTAGGGCCCCGTGGAATTCTGATCCGGGGCCTGCTCCAGCTGCCGGCGCGCAGTGCTTGCGTATCCCAGGGGCGCAGTTAGTTCGATGCGTCCCCTGGGATCACGTGGGCCATGAGCAGCCAATCGGAGCAGGGAATGCTCCATTCATAAGTCTGACAGGAAGTGCTTATAAATACTTATAAAGACTTATAAATACTACGGCCCCAAAATAGCACTAAACCTTCAAATAATTTTTTTTTTTAATCACATTTTTTAAATAAACTATAAACTACATGAAATAACTATTTTAAACAATAATTTAAATTTTTGAAAAAATAATTTTATATTCTAACGGGGCTAAAAATAAACTTACCTTGCTTTAAAGTATTTACAAATAATAAACCTGTGGGAAAAATGTTTTAATTTTAATTAATTCACCACTTACCTTGTAAAAAGCAGGCCTTACACCTGCTTTTTATATTTCTAAATTCTGCAGGCTTACGTTCCCGGAGAAGCCTGTAAAAAAAAAAACTAAGTTTGATACGCACGCGCAGCCTCCCCGCGCGCACGCGTTCGACCTCTGAACCTCTTCGTTCAGAGGAACTGAAGTACCGGTTTCCCGCGTATGCGCAGTGCATGCAGGAAACCGGCACTTCCTACGGGTAAGTACCCCATGCGTACTCACCTGTGGAGACCCGAATTTCTGGGCCCATATGTTTTTGTTATGTTGGTTGAGGGATAAATATTGACCAGGACACCGGGGATAACTCCCCGGCTCTTCTTTGAAATAGTGCCGTGGGATCTTTTACGTCCACCTGAGAGAGCAGATGGGGCCTCGGTTTAACGTCTCATCTGAAAGACGACACCTCCAACAGCGCTCACTCAGCACTGCACTGGAGTGTCAGCCTAGCTTCCTGTGCTCAAGTCCCTGGAGTGGAACTTGAACCCACAACCTTCTGACTCAGAGGCGAGTGTGCTACCAACTGAGCTACAGTTGATCTAAAGCAGATGTTTAAAAAGGTCCCGATGTAAGAGGAACAGTTCCTCTGTGTGTTATGTGTAATGAAATCCTAAATCTGTTCTTTATAGGAGGGACAACAATTTTATTATACATGATGCACAGAGGAAATCTTCCCTTGTAATCTTGGTAGTCCATGAAATAAATGTACTCTGTGCTAGAAATGAAGGGGTTAAGGCATTAGCTCGGCCTGGCTGCCATTACAGCCTCTATTCTGAGGTGTTGAGCTGTCCAGTAACAGCGTCACCTATTCAGGCCTTTAATCATAAAACAGGCCGTCTGTAACCGGATTACGAGGCCCAGACCAAAGACTGCTGCTACTGTCGGGGCCAAAGTGAAAACACTGGGTTCTTTCAGGCAAAATGGCACCGATAATGAGTGCAACGTTGGTGTCTCAATCCTGCCCTAGCTCCAGAACAAGGCCCACAGAAACCGCTTGGAAAAACTGAGCCAGCATTCGAGCTCTGGTTGCCATCTCGCTGACACAATGCAATGGAGAGCACTTAAAAAAAAATAAAAAAAATGAGAAATTCGTACAAGTGCACCTTTCACCACAGAGGCAATGGAACTTGAACCTGGGAGGCAAGAGCAGTCCTTAGAAGGCTGTCTCAGTACATCTTAACTCTGGGGTGTTACATAACCCTCTGCAGCTTTCGGAATACGCAGAGAATGGGGACAATGTCCCTCCGCATGACGCAGCAGCACATTTACTGCTGCCAGTAAGACTTCTTAAAAGTTCAATCTCGGGATGCGGGCGTCACTGGCAAGGCTGGCATTTCTTGCCCATCCCTAGTTGCCCCCAGAATGTGGTGGTAGATCTTCATCATGAACCGCTGTAGCGGTTTGATACAACTGAGTGGCTCACCAGGCCACGTCAGAGGGCAGATAAGAGTCAGCAACACTGGTGTGGGACTGGAGTCACATATAGGCCAGACCGGGTAAGGACGGCGCGCTGCCTTCCATAAAGGACATCGGGTGGATTTTTACAACAGTCCAGTACCAGTCAGGATAGTTTAAAAAAAAAAAAAATCTTAGGTAGGTAGAGGCAAATTAAAAATGTCCAGCCAGCAAACCTAACATCACAGCACCTTCTGCAATCATCCAGAGGTTGCAGAGTGGCACAGCAGGAGGAGGGTGAACGCCGACACGGGACTGGTTGGGCCGAATGGCCTGCCTTTGTGTTGTAACTCCTATGTATTGCTTTGTCTAAGGAGCTGTGATTCAAAAGCTGCTACATCAAGTATCCCATTTGGATGCCGCATTGGAACTCCCATTGAGTGAATCATGAGTTGTGTCAGTAACACTGTTAGAAGTGAAAGTCAGGTTTAATTTGGGGTTTGCAGGTCCGTGGACACATTGTTTGAAAAAACATAAACTTGGCATCACCTCAGCGCTGTTCCCTGATTTACCTCCTCTTCCCTTTTTGCTCTTTCCAACTTGGGTGTTGACTTGTACCAAGAGTCTTGGCCCTTCACTTTGGCTGCTCAACAAAAAAGGGAAGCACAACCCTGCTTGGCATCGAACAAAATTTATTCTAAACAGGTGCAGTCTGACGCCAGGGAGTAAATACTGAGAACCATACGTGAATTCATTTCTGACCCGCTTTTGCGTGGTGTCTCAGTGACCTGGTCGCATGCCAGGGAGGAAATGGTCTCCCACAATGATACAAGGTTATAGTAAGAGCGGAGACGTGGCAACAAAAAAAAAAAAAGAGGCAAATTGTGGAAAATGGCATTGAAGCAGTTGGGTCAGCGTATACAGAGTTATTGGGCCAGAAATTCGTGACCAAAGGCGTGAGTACGGTCGGGGTACTCACGCATCTGGCCGTTGGAAATGCCGGCGTTCAGCATGAACAGCGCATGCGGGGAACGCCGGCATTTCCAGACCTCGGAACGAAGGGGTTCATAGGCACAGCGCGTGCGACTGCACAGGCAGCGCTTGCGCAGTGAACTTCGTAGATTTCATTCATGGATTCAGTGAGGGTAAGTCCTTACAAGTTACACTTGAAAAAATCAGGTGTAAAGTTGTTCCAAGGCTGCGGAGGAAGATATATTTTATCGTGGAGCTTCTGAAAGGCAATATTTTTGTTTGGGAAAGGGAGGGAAGTTATTTTAAGAAATTTTAAGTAAGTTTTAAAGTTTAAATTTTTTTTTTTAAACGAGTTTTCAGAACGGTAGGTAGAAGGAGCAATTGTGGCTGTGTGAATGGAATGTGAAAATGAGTGTTCTAAAATGAGTAATGTAACATTTCCAGCACTTTTAAGAAAGAAACTTTTCATCAGTAATAAGTAATTATGTATGTATGTCCGCATATATTCCTTTACGTATATGTATGTATGTTTTATATTCCTTTACTAATGTGTATGAATGTATGTTTTTAATTATGATTTTCCAATAAGTTACTTTCTCTGAAAGTCATAATTAAATAATACATTCATACACATAAGTAAAGGAATATATACATAACACGCAAAGGAATATATACAGACATACATACTTTCAGAAGCTCCACGATAAGAAATATCTTCCTCCGCAGCCTCTGGAGCAACTGTACCCATGCTTTTTTCATGTGTAAGTTGTAAGGACTTGACCTCACTGAAATCATGAATGAAAGCGGCGAATTTTACTGCGCACGCGTTTTGCCTCTGAACCCCTTCGTTCAGAGGACAAGAAATGCCGGTTTTCCCCGCATGCGCTGTGCATGCTGAAAACCGGCATTTCCTCCAGCCAGACGCGTAAGTACCCCGACCGTACTCGCGCATTTGGAAGGGAATTACTGGGCCAACATTTTACATGTAAAAAAAATGAAAAATTTAACAATTGCACGATTTGCCCCCTCGCATCTGCGACTGAGGGTCCAAGGAGGTGCATTGCGCAAGAGGTCATCGTCGTACATATCCTCACACTGTTCCCTTTCGGGAACTGTATGAAGTGGTGGAAGGATTTATGGCCGTGATTAACGCTCATTCCGTGACCGTAACCATCTTTGAACCAGCCATTAGGGTGGTTAGTCCTATGGCGTGAGGGTTTTACGGGCTCCCACAACCCATCTGAGGGGGGGGGGGCCACCCACACCCACGGACGCAAGTATCCCGCTGGATGTCCACCCAGAATTTATAGTTGGAGCTCCGACTCCACTTGCCGGGACTGTCTGGAGTGGGGTTCGAGACCTTACTCCTTCTGGCCCAGCGGCGGGGATGCTTACTGCTACGCAAAAGGCCCACTCTGCACAAAAGGTGACACCCATACGTTTCCTGCGCCTTTTCCCTCCCCGTGACTGGAGCCCTATGCTGCCACTTGAAAGACCAAGCTATCATCTGCCCTTTTTGCGGCGCCTTTGACTTCTCATTACCAATGATGAGCAGGCGCTGCGCCTCCACCTCCTTGAGGAGATTGCTGAGGTCATCATCAGTTCAATTGTGAGTTCTTTTAATGCCGTGAATTGTGCTCATTCCAGCCATTTCACGTTGCTAATCGGATTGGGCCTTTGGCATAGCGGTAGGATCCCCGCCGCTGGGCCAGATCAGGGTAGGGTTTCGAACCCCGCTCCAGACAGTCCCGGCAAGTGGAGTCGGAGCTCCGGCTCTAAATTCTGGGTTGACATCCAGTGGGATATTTGCGTCCGTGGGTGTGGGTGGCCCCCCCTCCTTGTATAGCTTGTGGGAGCCCGTAAAACCCTCCCGCCATAGGACTAACCGCCCTAATGGCTGGTTCAAAGATGGTTACGGTCACGGAATGAGCGTTAATCATGGCCATAAATCCTTCCACCACTTCATACAGTTCCCCAAAGGGAACGGTGTGAAGACACGTATGACGACGACATTGCTAAATAAATACATGGAATTAAAAAAATTCTTTTAGGGCTTTTAAAAGTCTTTAAATTGCTTTAATTCTGTTTAAAACTACTTCAGATTCTTCAAAATAATGTAAACGTTTTTAAAATTTTATAAAAGTTCACAAAACATTCATAAAATAGCAGATAACTTACTTTCCCTGCAGCTGTGTAACTACAAAGTCCTCTGCAGCTGCTTGGAGAGATTGGGGGCGTGTCCTACTACAATGAGACCTTAAGGGGCGTGTCTCACTTGCACTGCACGCTCCAGGCTTCGCGCTGGCTGCACTCCTGGGCGGTGTGACGTCATACGCTGCCCGGGATTCTTCTTTTTGAAACACCAATTCCAGGCGTCCCTGGAGGTGATCGGCAGGAGCGTCGGGTAAGTGCATATACGGGGCTTGCACGCGCGGTAAGCCCCGTTCACGAATTTCTGGCCCATTATTTTTAATTAAACTTTGATGCTGCCCGATTCGTATAAAATTGCACACTTTTGACGCCTGAAGTGCGTTGACTTGCAACTTCAGTCCCTGCTTAATTTTCGCTCCTTTCCACGATCACGCCACTGTGCTTCAGTCCAGCTGCACGGCCTCATCAGTGGCAAGCAAGCAGGCTTAGTTGAACAGAGCTGGGAGTGAAACCATACAATCCATTTAACCTGGGAGGCCAGGTCCGTGACCATTGGGTCCTGGCACACGGGGAATGGCTGCTGCTCTCTGAGAGGGCTCATTCAGAGGTGCTGGATGGAAAATCACTGGCTGCTAAGCTGAAACATCACAGCCATGGCTGACCCTAGCCCCTTGGCGTTGAGAGCTGTCTGAGAGTACTACGTGTTAAAGACAGTACTTGCACTTCAGTGGCACCTTTCTACATCAGAATGTCTTAAAAGTGCTTCACTCAATTAATTTCTTTGAATTGCAGTGACTGTTGGCAAACAGACATGAGGAGAATGACCAGTCGTTCTGCCAGCGCATTTCACACTTCATCTAGAGCCATCCTTTGTCTCTTTACCTGTCCTATTACCATCTCGTCTCGCCTTGAATATCTCTTAATGTCTCTTCACCTCTCTCAGACCTTCCCTTTTGTTCTTTCATCCCCTCCCCCATTTCCCAGCCCCCAAACTTGCCTTTTAATCTGTTTCATTTCCTGCTTTTTTTCTCAGTTCTGACGAAGGGTCTTCAACCTGAAACGTTAACTCTGTTTCTCTCTCCATGGATGCTGCCCTGGCCTGCTAAGTTTTTCCAGCGTTTTCTGTTGTTATTTCGGATTGCCAGCATCCGCAGTATTTTGCTATCGTACCAGTCAATCTGCTTCGGTAGCTGAGGGAAAAATGTGGTTCTGACACCTGCTCTGCTCATCGGAAACAAATTCCAGGAGGGGTCCTTAAACAGGCGTTGGACCCTGATTAACACATGCAAGAGGCCTGGCGCCTGCTTTAGACTGCCGCCTGCCACGCCTCAAAACTGGCCCCAACGAATTTAGCAGCGGTCGCAACGTTCGCACATATTGGCCATCCCACTGCTAAACTCGTTAGCGTTGCACCCTTTGACCCCTAAAAATGGGCGCAATGCATGTCAATTTCTAACCCCACGAGTCAAAAATTAATTGCTACCAAAAAAAATGACAATTGGATTTTTAAAAAACCCCATTCCAATTCTTCTCATCCTTTCCTAAAGGTGCCACATCGCGTTAGCCAATCGATTTCCAGTACCTCAACCAATGGCTATTTTTCATACGAATGTTAGCCGGACATTTGATGGTGGGGGAGGGGCAACACAGCTACGCCTGATCCTGTCCTAACCTGGTGTTGTGGTGTATGTGCCTTTAAGAGCAATTATGGTGTATGTGCCTTTAAGAGCCCCAGGTGTGCGTAATGCCGGTAATTGCCACTTGGGCTATATAAGCCTGTGTATTGTGTATATCCTTTAGAAACCCCCCCCAGACTTGCTTAGTAAATACCTATGAACCAACTCCTGTCTTCAGTGTCTCTATCTACACACGGACACTACAGTGGTGACGAAGTGGAAACGGACTTACCTGCAATTCGGCAGCACCTCAAGGACATTGATTCCTCCAGCGTCCAGAAGACTCAAGGAAGTAAGAGAAACTGTGGTTTCACCAGCTGGCCAAGCTGGTGACAGGTACTGCGCTAATCCTTCCTGGGCGTCAGGCTGGAGCTCCAGCGGCGGGCTCTACAGCTGAGACAGGCAGCGAAATCGGAGGCAAGCAATAACGGACTGGGAGGGTGCACTCGAGAGACGGCCGGCGCGGCAAGCAGGTCAGTGTTTAGACCTCCGTCGGGAACGAGTCTCCAACAGTGAATAAACGGAAACCACAGTAAAACAGCGTTGTTATCGGTAGCAGCGGCAGGAAAGCGTGGGAAGCGCCATATCGTTGCTACAGAGAGAAAAAAAAAAGCACGGGAAGCGCCATATCTTTTCTGAAATGCCTAAATCTGGTAATATTGAGGCTTTTGATGGCGAAATAGAAGATTGGACCACATACGTGGAAAGAGTAGAGGTTTATTGCACTGCAAATGGAATAACAGATGAAAAAAAAGCTTCAGTACTTCTGAACTTAATGGGCGCGAAGACATACGGGCTGTTACGAAATTTAATCACTCCAGCCAAACCAAAGGACAAGACTTTTAAAGAAATTGTTGATACCCTGCAGGAGCATTTAAACCCAACACCGCTGCTGATAGCGGAACGATTCAAGTTCTTCAGGAGAAATCAACACAAGAATGAAAGTAACGCTGATTACCTAAACGAATTAAGAAAGCTATCAAAGTACTGCCAATTCGGAGCAGGACTATCGGATTATCTTCGAGACAAATTTGTTTGCGGTCTCTTAAGTGAAGGAACACAAAAAAGACTGCTTTCTGAAAAAGATTTAACATTGGACAAAGCTTTCAGTATGGCTGTATCATACGAAGCAGCAGCAAAAGGAGCTGCAGAGATACAACAAGAGACACAGGACTTCGGCACCCATAAAATGACACAGGAGTTCGGAAGATGTTATCGCTGCGGCAGATCCACCCATAACCAGAGGGACTGCTGGTTCAAGGGCAAAGCATGCAGGCAATGTGGTAAGATTGGACACATTGCACGGGTATGCCAATCTGGACAAAATAAATCCACTGACAGAAAACAAAAAATCAATAAAGAAAAGTACAGGAAGGTACAAATGATGACGGACAATAGCTCCGAAGACCAGAATAGCGATAGCGACTCTGGAAACAAGAGACTAAGCTGTCTCAAATTACATAATGTACTTGCCAAAGAGGATTACCAAACCATTTGGGTTACCCTCACAATAGCAGGGCCCCCAGTTAAAATGGAGCTAGATACAGGATCAGCTCTAACCGTAATAAATCGACGAGATTACGAGAGGCTATTTTCGCATATTCCTCTAAAAGACACATCCATTATCTTAAAAACATATACGGGGCAGAAAGTCTACCCCAAAGGAAAAATAAGGGTGCCTGTGGTATACAACGGCAAAGAAATACAAAAGTTGTATTTATACATTCTACAAGATGGTGGTCCACCGTTGTTGGGACGTGAATGGATAAGGAAGATACGTTTAGACTGGCACTCCATTCAGGCACTGACGGTGACCAGTAAGGAAAAAAACAATGATGACATCATACCTGAACGATTAAAAGACATCTTGGCCAACGCCAAAGAAGTGTTTCAAGAGAAACTAGGAACCTTGAAAGGCATCACCGCCTCAATAAAAGTGGAAGATACAGCAATTCCAAAATTTTTTAAGGCAAGACCGGTGCCATACGCAATACGTCCGGCAGTCGAAGCAGAGCTGAAGAATTTGGAAAAGGCAGGCGTATTATCCAAAATAGATTGGAGCGAATGGGCAACACCCATCGTTCCAGTCATTGAAAAAAACATTGAAAAATAACTCTGAGGAACAGAAAAAAATTCGCATCTGTGGGGACTTTAAGGTGACTGTAAACCCGGTCCTTCACACGGTACAGTATCCTCTTCCGAGGATAGAAGATATTTTCGCCTCACTATCCGGAGGGAAACGTTTCACAAAAATTGACTTGGCACAGGCATATCTACAGATGGAGGTTGAGGAGACCTCTAAAAAGTATCTCACAATAAACACACACAAAGGCCTGTACCAGTACAATCGACTGGTTTTTGGAATAGCATCAGCTCCAGCTATCTGGCAAAGAGCTATGGAGCAAGTCCTGCAAGGGATTCCGGGGACTCAATGCTACCTAGACGACATCCTTATAACAGGAGAAAACGACAACGAGCACCTTGCCAATTTGGAGCAGGTGCTCACTGGGCTGAAAGAACGGGGCCTACGAGCAAATCGCCCCAAGTGCGAATTTTTCCAAAATCAGATATCATATTGTGGCCACATAATTAATAAGGAAGGGTTGCATAAGTCACCTGAAAAAATTGAAGCAGTTATAAAAGCCCCAGCACCTGAAAATGTTTCACAATTAAGGTCATTCCTGGGATTAATAAATTACTATCATAAATTTTTACCGAACTTATCAACTATTCTACACCCTCTTAATGATCTTCTACAGACAGGAGTGATTTGGAAATGGAACGAAGACTGTAAACGTGCCTTCCATAAATGTAAAGACTTAATCACATCCGAGAAAATTTTGGCTCATTACAACCCATCACTACCAATCAGACTGGCGTGCGATGCATCCCCTTATGGCATAGGAGCGGTATTGTCCCATAGATTCCCTGATGGCTCGGAACGGCCGATAGCTTTTGCGTCACGCTCATTGAACTCAGCTGAGCGTAACTATGCCCAGATAGACAGGGAAGCACTCAGCCTGGTATGGGGAGTGAAGAAATTCAACCATTACCTACACGGACAAAAATTTACCTTGCTGACTGACCATCAACCCCTCATCTCCATATTCAACCCTAAAAAAGGTGTCCCCATTATGACGGCACAAAGACTACAGAGGTGGTCCCTTTTTCTAGGGGCACACCAATACAACATTGAATACAAAGGGTCAAAACAGCATGGAAATGCTGACGGTTTATCACGCCTACCTTTGCCAACGATAGAAGAGGCACCTACAGTAGACCCAGTAGAGATATTCCACTCTACCATAGTGGAATGTCCACCGGTGACAAATTCTGCCATTGAAAGGGAGACAAGAAATGACCCTACTCTCTCACGGGTCTACGATTTAACAGTGAAGGGATGGCCAGCACATGGCGAACCACTGTTGCCAGCATTCTCGCAAAGAAGAGAACAGCTGTCAGTGTGCCGAGGAACCTTGATGTGTGGATCCAGAGTGGTGATTCCACCCAAACTCCAGGATAAAGTGCTAAAGGAGCTTCACGAGGGGCATCTGGGTGGAGTGAAAATGAAGAACCTAGCTAGGGCGTTTGTATGGTGGCCAGGTATCGATGGAGACATCGAAGACATGACCAAGAGCTGCCTAGGATGCCAGAAGGTCCAAAATGCTCCGCCACAGGCCCCTCTACATCCATGGGAGTGGCCCTCATCTCCCTGGCAAAGGGTGCACATCGACTTTGCTGGTCCATTTATGGACTCAATGTTCTTAATCGCAGTTGATGCACACTCCAAGTGGCCGGAGGTAATAAAGATGTCCTCCACCACCACGGAAAAAACCATCACAGTATTAAGGACCATATTTGCCAGGAATGGGCTGCCGGAGCAGATATGTTCTGATATTGGACCGCAATTTGTGTCCGAAGAATTCAGAAAGTTCTTAAAGAACAATGGGGTAAAGCACTACACGTCCGCCCCATACCATCCCGCCACCAATGGATTGGCTGAAAGGTTTGTCCAGACCTTCAAGAAGGCCATCAAGGCCATGGGTAATGAAGACATAAAACTTCAGCACAAGGTGGATAACTTCTTATTTGCATATAGGAATGCAACGCATATGGTTACTAACCAAACTCCCGCCATGATGTTCTACAATAGAAACCTAAGATGCCGGCTGGATTTGGTCAAGTCCAACATCCGAAGGGACGTGGAGAACCGGCAGTTTCAGGGCATGAATGAAAGGCCAACTAGGGCCTTCCAGATAGGCCAACCGGTTTTGGCCCGGGACTACCGTACCGAGAAATGGCAGCCTGGAACTATCTGCACACGATTAGGACCACTGATGTATACCGTGGACATCGGAGACAGCATAATAAGGCGCCATGCTGACCAAATCATCAAGTCATCCGAAAAGCGACAACCTACACCACCACTCTATACATCTAACGATGAAGTAGAGATACCCATATCTACCTCCGATCCGGTGATACTGGAGCCTGATGAACCCGACACTGGCCTTCAAGCCGAATCAGCCTTGCCAGAAGAATCTACTACACCACCAGAAACTACTACACCCCCGAGGCGTTATCCGGACCGAGTCAGGAAGCCGCCTGAGAGACTAACTTATAATTAATTAATACAGCAATGTATATTATTTTGCATATAACATGTAATTAATAATTACTTAAAATATGATGTACTAGTTAGCTAGAAGGGGAGGAATTGTGGTGTATGTGCCTTTAAGAGCAATTATGGTGTATGTGCCTTTAAGAGCCCCAGGTGTGCGTAATGCCGGTAATTGCCACTTGGGCTATATAAGCCTGTGTATTGTGTATATCCTTTAGAAACCCCCCCCCCCAGACTTGCTTAGTAAATACCTATGAACCAACTCCTGTCTTCATCTACACACGGACACTACAGGTGTGTACACTCTTCTTCTTCTTAGGCAGTCCCTCGGAACCGAGGATGACTTGCTTCCACATTAAAAATGAGTTCTCGGGTGACTGATGAATCCAATGCGGGACCTACAGTCTCTGTCACAGGTGGGGCAGACGGTGGTTGAAGGGGCGGGTGGGTGGGGTGCTTGGGTTGACGTGCGCTCCTTGCGCTGCCTGCGCTTGGCTTCCGCTTGTTCCCGGTGAAGAGACTCGGTGTTCGGCACCTTCCCAGATGCTTCTCCTCCACTTTGTGCGGTCCTGGGCCAGGGATTCCCAGGTGTCGGTGGGGATGTTACACTTTTTCAAGGAGGTTTTGAGGGTGTCCATGAAGCGTTTCCTCTGCCCACCTGGGGCTCTCTTGCCGTGCCGGAGCTCCGAGTAGAGCGCTTGTTTTGGGAGTCTCGTATCGGGCATGCGGACAATGTGACCTGTCCATCGGAGCTGATTGAGCGTGATCAAAACTTGGATGCTGGCCTGAGCAAGAACACTGACGTTGGTGCGCCTATCCTGCCAGTGGATTTGCAGGAACTTGCGGAGGCAGTGTTGGCGGTACCTCTCCAGTGCTTTGAGGTGCCTGCTGTACATGGTCCATGTCTCTGAGGCATACAGCAGGGCGGGTATTACTGCTGCTCTGTAGACCACGAGCTTAGTGCCGGGTTTGAGGTCTTGGTCTTCAAACACTCTCTTCCTCGGGAGACACATAACCATGCACACACACACACACACACACACACACACACACACACACACACACACACACACATTCACTTTCCAGCAGGATTTATTGGATAGTGAAATCAAGGGACAAAGCCCGAACTGATTCCTCCCTTTCCCAGCAAGAATATATAATCCTGCCAATTTAAAACAAAATCTCCTCGTTGCTCTATGGTGAGTGGGCTGGCCTGATAATTCACAAGGAACCATGCGTGTGGCTTGCGAGTTTGGTCAGTGCTGTGAGTGGGATATAATTGCTCATCAGTAATTCTGTTCAAACAACATGTCAGGTGAGTAATTAAAAATAAATAGTGAAAGGTAGAAGTAAATATTAATTTTAGAGATGTACTATAGTGACGTACAAATTGGAGTGGTTCTGACAACATCACTGCAAACCATGTTTGGTTTCCACAACCTGTTCTCACCTCTGTGAAATAGGAAAATGATTTTTTTGTAGACGTTATTACCGCCTCGGCTGTAATTCATAATTTTGCTCCCAGTTTTTAAAATGTTAGTTTTCTCCATCTCTCTCTAGGTTTCCCTAGGCCTAGAGTGGTGAGGCTCACATCTCCACTCATGCTGCTTTTGATCCAGTTGCTAGGAGACTTGAAGGAGCAGCCCCAAGTGACTCTCTTGGCGACTTATTTATTTTAAAGTCCAGTTAACTATGGCCGGTTGCTAAGTTTGTCAGTGACTATGGCCGGTTGCTAAGTTTGTCAGTGGTGGCCACAGATGCCATGGGAAGCACATTGTCTTCAGGATTTATGTTTTTATCATTAATTGATAAATAAGTAACTTATGAACAAAAAAAAAATCAAAAATTGATTTATGCTTTGCTTCAAAGATAATTTTTAATGAGATATTTCGAGTGCTCCATTTTCTCCCCCTTCCCATTCTCTGGTCTGTGGTGTGGGCAGATGATCTGCTCTAGGACCTTTCTGCTCAATGCCCTGACATGGCTGAGATTGGTGCTCCACATTGTAGTGAATCACAAGCATCACCCACAGCCCCATCACTCCGATATGCCAGTGCAATCCAGGTCCCTCGCTTTTGGAAAGAACTGCTTCATTTTGCTAGTGATTTTTAATTTGGTTTAATAAGTTGTATCTATGCCATAAATAAAGTCTATTAAAGGCCTTTTTATCCTGATAGAATCGCTGGAATATTTGCCCTTAGCATTTTCCAGCAACAGCATTTTACTAGCAACTTTATAAATCAGTTTTTTTTTTCTAATTAATTTTTTTAAAAATAGGTTTTTGCAAGGCTCTTCCAGCTGCATGCTGGGATATTCAGACTGCTTGGAGTCTTGTTTCCAAAATGGTGGACCTGGCAAATTTGGAAGAACGCAATTCAACAAAATGAACTTTTAAAGAACTGGAAGAAAAAGAAGTAAAGAAAACAAAAAGATTTTTTCAGGCAGTGAAAAGACAGGAAAGATTTGCATTTATATAGCACCTTTCACAACCCAAAGCGCTTTACAGCCAATGAAGTACTTTTGAAGTGTAGTCACTGTTGTATTGCAGGAAACAATTTGCACACAGCAAGCTCCCATAAACAGCAATGAGTTAACTGACCAGATAATCTGTTTTAGTGATGTTGGTTGAGGGATAAAGGCAAATGGTATGTTGGCCTTTGTAGCGAGAGGGTTTGAGTACAGGAACAAGGATGTCTTCTGCAGTTGTACAGGGCCTTGGTGAGACCACATCTTGAGTATTGTGTGCAGTTTTGGTCGCCTTATCTGAGGAAGGATGTTCTTGCCATGGAAGAAGTTCAGCGAAGATTCACCAGGCTGATACCTGGGATGGCAGGAATGACGTATGAGGAGAGATTGGGACGATTGAGCTTGTACTCGCTGGAGTTTAGAAGAATGAGGGGATCTCATTGAAACTTATAAAATTCTGACAGGACTGGACAGACTAGATGCAGGAAGGATGTTCCCGATGGCCAGGGAGTCCAGAACCAGGGGTCACAGTCTAAGGATAAGGGGTAGGCCACTTAGGACAGAAATGAGGAGGAATTTCTTCACCCAGAGAGTGGTGAACCTGTGGAATTCTCTACCACAGAAGGCAGTGGAGGCCAATTCATTAAATATATTCAAGAAGGAGTTGGATATATTTCTTAAGGCTAAAGGGATCAAGGGGTATGGGGAGAAAGCAGGGACCGGGTTCTGAAATTAGATGATCAGCCATGATCGCATTGAATGGTGGAGCAGGCTCGAGGGGCCGAATGGCCTACTCCTGCTCCTATCTTCTATGTTTCTATGTATTGACCATAACACTACTCTTCTTCAAGTAGTGCCATGGGATCTTTTACATCCACCTGAGAGGGCAGCCTGGGTTTAACATCTCATCCGAAAGACGGCACCTCCAACAGTGCAGCACTCCCTCAGTGGTGCATTGAGGTGTTAGCCTAGATTATGTGCTCAAAGTCGCTGGAGTGGGACTTGAACCCACAACCTTCTGACTCAGAGGCAAAAGTGCTACCACAGAGCCACAGGTGCCACCTCATACAATAGAGGTGAAAACCTTAGATTAATTCAAGAATCAGTTGTTAATGTGAGGCGGGCTATCAGTTTGCCATTTTTGGATGGATGAGGTAAGATGGACCAAATAACCATTCTCTCATCTGTATTTATTTTGTGATCTTGTGAAAACTAAACTTTTACATTTTCAGTTGTGGGTTCAAGTCCCATTCCAGAGACTTAAGCACAAAATCTAAGCTGACGCTCCAGTGCAGTGCTGAGGGAGTGCTGCACTGTTGGAGGTGCCGTCTTTTGGATGAGACGTTAAACTTAAGGCCCTGTCTGCCCGCTCAGGTGGACATAAAGATCCCATGGCATTATTTTGAAGAAGAGCAGGGGAGTTATCCCCGGTGTCCTGGCCAACATTTATCCCTCAACCAACATCACTTAAACAGATTATCTGGTCATTATCACGTTGCTGTCTGTGGGAGCTTGCTGTGCGCAAATTGTTTCCCACATTACAACAGTGACTACACTTCAAAAGTACTTCATTGGCTGTAAAGCGCTTTGGGACGTCCTGAGGTTGTGAAAGGCGCTATATAAATGCAAGTTCTCTCTCTCTCTCTCTCCATTCCAAGTGTTGATCACTCATTTACTGAAAATCAATAGAAAATGGAAACAATCTTGCCCATACTGAACTGTTTTATTAAATGATTTGATTTGATGCCTATGAAGCAGAGTTATGAGCCCAGTTTATCAAAAGAGAAAGATTGAAATTCCTTTTTTTTAGGGGCAATGAAATGTTATTCTTGGCATGTTGTGAATAAGGTCCTGTTTGCCAAGTGGTGAGTAACTTTTAAAACATTTGGCTAGTGCTCATCTGGAGACACATCCATCTGTAGACAGTCTATAGCTGCACCAGTCGTCTGTTCAGTGTTCCAGGAGGTACTCCAGTGATTAGGAGATGAAGAGCACTTGGTAATAGACACTGGTGGTTTTCATGAAGGGAATCTTTATTGTCAGTGATTTATTAATACTCTCACAAGAGGTCTGTTTCGGGGTTAGTCCATTGAGGACTGCAGCATTGGTCTTCAGTTCCAACAGGAAGGTGACGGTGGGATCATTGTATTAGTTCTGTAGTGCATGCAATTGTGGAGTGGTGGAACACAATGTTTGTGTTCTCAATCCTCGCCGGGTCATTGCATGGGGAGAGAAAGAGGCACATCACATTAATGTAGCACTTCATCACATCTCTCCAAAATGTCTCAAAGCGCTTCATATACCCCGTACAATGATTTACTTTGAAGTAGAGTGACTTGACCAACTTGTGCACAGCAGATTCCTACAAAGATCAAGCGGGTGAACGACCGGTTAATCTGTTTGTTGCTGGTGTTGTTTGAAGGAGAACTTTAACAAAGGATCTTGAACAAGTACCTGAACCACAGGAACAGACAGATAAGGTCTCAGTTTAACTTCTCATCTACTGTGCTGAAGTGTCAGCCTAGTTTATGTCTGAAACCCCTGGATTGGGACTTGAACCGATGAACTTCTGACTTGGAGACAAGAGCACAACAAACTGAGTCAAAGCAACAGCTAGCAGGTGCCTAACCGAGGAGAGGTGCTTCCATGGACAGTGAAAAATCATCATAAGATTCATCGCTGAGTCCAAATAGCACGTAAACTGCATGGGCAGAGGTCACTTGCCCACAGTTCAACCCAAGAAACTAGGGGAAGAAACCTTTAGTGAGAACTGTTTAAATTGCAATGAGTACAGTGATATTAATTGTATTACCAAAACTTGTTGAGTCCTTCAATCACATCATTAAACCATGGGAGAGACCTTGAACAGCTGGCCGCCTGTTTCTGGCTTGAAAAAAAGGGCGACCAGTATTTGAAAGTCTGGTGGGGACCTTGTGCACCCATTTGCTCGCCTGAGTCAACTTTTAGGCAGGACTTTAAAAGGCCGCCCAGGACTCCCACTCAAAACAGGCAGGGGGCTGTTTAGATATGTAAATCGGGGTCCTACACTTGTTGTCGGACCCCGATTGCAAATTTCAAGGAGAAATGGGCGATGCATACCCAAATACAGGGAACTCTTTTTTATCCGGCATGCTGCCGATTGATGAAAAAGTCCGGATTACAGAGAGGTATACTTACTAAGGTACGAGAGCCCCGTACACGGCCACAGATCCAGGCGTCCCTGTTGCATAGCAACAGGTGCAGGAACCCCGGTTACACGGCCACAGATCCAGGCGTCCCTGTTGCATGGCAACAGGTGCAGGAACCCCGGTTACACGGCCACAGATCCAGGCGTCCCTGTTGGGTGCCGGAATCCCGGTTACGCGGCCACTAATATGAAGTAAAACTTACCTGAACCTACTCCTGAATTTTGCCGGTTAAGAGAGATTTCCAGTTATTTAGGTGCTGGTAAAAAGAGAGTTTCCTGTATAAGTCCCATTTCTCCAGGCCTTGAGAGGCCTAACCAGCGTTCCTTAAAGAAGGGAGGGCTGGGGAATAAATCAGTAAAAGGAAAATTTGACATTGTTTAAAAACTTCATGTCGCTGTTGAAATGAAGTTTGTATTTTCCGAAACGGTTTCTGAGTTGATCAGAGTTTCATTTCACCGGCCCGAGTCCTATCCCAAATACAGTAATGACCTATCTTTTCTCTTTTCAAATTGTCTTTGCTGTTTATTCACAGCGTTCTCTGTTGTAATTTCAGATTCCCAGCACTCACTTTTCAAAAAAAAATCTGCACTTGACTCATAATTTGTGATATTAATTTTTCACAAGCGTATCTGTGTACGCTTTCATTTTAATTTTATCTTCTGTTTCAGCGAGTGGTACCTGAACGGAAACTACCTGGTGATCATGGCAACAGTCTCGGTCGTTTTGCCTCTGGCCTTAATGAAACAACTCGGTTAGTCTCGGTAACAGAATCTTGTGTGTGTGTCTAATATTTCTGTGAAACTGTGTGACAAGATCAGTGTGCCATTTTTTATTGCATCACATCGAGATATTAGATGGGGATAAAAATGTTCACAATTTTTCCACGAAAGGCAATTACAGAGTTTAGGGACTGGGTGACAGCACTGTATTGGTCCTGCCGTTTTTCGAACTCAAAACTAAATAAATTGACCTGAAAAATGAGCGACCAGCAATTGGCGCTCCATGGTAAAGTGCCAGCACATGCGTTTGCTCTTGCAGTTCCCTGTGGGGTGAATTCCTAACCTGGCAGAAAGGAAATCTTCGCAGGAGACTCCCTCTAGACCACATTAGGGCATCACCTACCAGTCGGCCCTAGAGTGATATTGGCTAAGTCCGGAGGAAGGTAGGGTCACCAGCCAAGTGCTGTTCTTGGGCCAAGAATGGTGCATATTACATAGAGGTCTAAGGAGAGGTGCCTCATTCTCTCTGACAACTGGACTCCAGAGCATCTAGAGCCAGGCTACTGGTTAGCAAGTGAAAGTGGCTGAAGTGCACCCAGTGGCAGTGTAAACCCTCGACACATTTCGTCCCAGTCCTGTGCTTTTAGCTGAATATCTTGCCTCTGCTCGAAGCTAATGTGGTCTAAGACCAACAACTCGGTCACACGAACAAAGCCTGAGTGCGAATGTTGGTTGGGGCACATAAACTGGGCCTTGAAGCCTATGGGCACTACACTGTACTCCACCATCGCTCATGGTGAAGCACTGGCTGGTGGCATGTGACTGCGACCATTGTGCACTGTACAATTAAGATTTGTTTTTTGATCCACCCCATTACATGCAAATTACAGCACAGAAATAGGCCATTCGGTCCAACTGGTCTATGCCAGTGTTTATGCTCCTCCCACCCTACATCATCTCACCTTATCAGCATATCCTTTTATTCCGTTCTCCCGCGTGTACATATCTAGCTTCCCCTTAAAGGCGTCTATGCTATTCCCCTCAACCACTCCCTGTGGTAGCGAGTTCCACATTCTCACCGCTCTCTGGGGAAAGAAGTTTCTCCTGAATTCCTTATTGGATTCATTAGTGACCAGCTTATATTTATGGCCCCTGGTTTTGAACGTCCCCACAAATGGAAACGTCTTCTCTATGTCTACCCTATCACACCCGTTCATAAAGACCCCTATTAGGTCATCCCTCAGCCTTTTCATTTCTAGAGAAAAGATCCCCAGCCTGTTCATTCTTCTCCCATAGGTATAACTTCACAAGAAAAGTAATCTAATGTAGAATGAATGGACTGATATCTAAGTAAATAGGAATATATTGTAAACTATATGCAAAACCACAGTCATTGGCTCAAAGGAGTCTGGACCCAGAACTGGAATATCGTAAATAAAACCCAAAACTACTGTACAAGTTCCTCCAGACCAGGAACTTGTCACAAACCTGTGAGTTAGCAATTTGTTGGGTTTTGCACCCATTGCAATGGAACATCAAATTGTCCTGCAACTCCTCTCACCCACCCCCCCTAGCCCATCCCCCACACACCCTGAGAAACCTTTTAAAAATGTTAGTGAAAAGTGACATTAGCACTAGCTGCTAACTCCAAAGCACTTGCATCTAATTTGAACAGAGAAATTCTGCGCCGCAGGAGGTGTAATTGCATCGCTGTGAACAGTCCGAGCTTTGTCTGTCAAAATGAATGCTCGTTAATTATTGATGTTCTGCAGAAATTTCAAAGATTGAATCAGGTTCAACTTAGACTCCTAATAATGAGATGGACTGCAGAAATAGGTCATGGTGATTTTTCAATAATCCTCTCATGGCTTTTGGAGCCTTTTATGAAGTAATCTTCTTTTAAATGCAAGTTGTGTTTTGTCATCTGAATTGTGTGTTGCTAATGATTTTTAATCTGTATCCAGTGAAGGAGGATGCTTGTTCTGCTGTCCACAGCATAGCTAATGGCAGGCAAAACTAATGTGAATCAGAACATTTAATTAATAGCTGTTGTATTTGTAGACTTCCCCCTCCCCCCACCCTCCGCCTACCCCGACAGAATTGCATCTGTTAGTGCAGGTGTCCTGTGTTGCAAATGTCTAATACTGGGAACTAGATTGTTCCTTCAGTTAATTCAATGGAATCTCTTACTCTAACTCATTCTTTCCCAGGACTTCAACACTGTGGAACCCTTTCCCTTCCTATAGTCTACAGGGTCTTGAGGGCCAAGGTTGGTGCCACCCAATGACTACGTCTTCATTTATCACGTCTTTCGATCTACTCTTCAACCTTGGTGCTGTTCTGATCTCCACTGTAGTCCTTGGTCCCCCCTGCTTGGATAAAAAGAAACTGGATTGGCAGGAGTCACAAAGCTTCTTTGCCCAGTTTTTGTTGTGTATCTGCGAAAGCAAGGCAGACTTTAAGGACTGCTGAGTGGGCGGGGCATCACCGTGTAGGCGGTGCTCGTTTTCATTCAAGAATTCCATTGGGGTCCTTTGTGCGCCACAGGACCCTGATCTGCATCCAGTAATGAGGCTCCTACATGTTTCCGGTGGGAAGCCATGGAGGCTTGTTTCGTGGCTTGCTCCAAGCTTGTGGCTGCCAGGATGACGGCGTGAATAGAGTGGCAAGTTCGTCATTCATGAATTTGGTCTCGCTGCTGCCCTGTTTCTCGTCAAGAAACGGGCTGGTGGAGAAGACAAAATCGGCCCTAGAATGTTTTCTTTTCCCCCCCCCTCCACTGCTGGGGTTTAGTCCACTGTTTAAATGGAGAAAAAAAATAGTAATTTAATGCGCAAATTATCTCCTTGCATTAAATTCCCATTTAAAAGTCATTCTTTTTGTAGAGTGATAGACTCAGCAGTTTGAAGATGGTTTGGTTGGAACAGTCAATCCAAAGTATTTTACGTAGTTATCAAAGGACTGCAATAGATCCATGGAGTAATGTCTTATGGTCTTTCATTCTGATTGTTTTTTTGTTCTGCTGTATTTCTTAGGAGCTTTTTATTTCTTCATTGACCATGGTTCTTGTACTGTGCTACTGAAACTGGATCAAGCCCTGTGAGACAAATGGGAATTATTTGCATTGCCACACTATCCTTTATAAAGGGGAGATAGCTGCAGAGTGACCAGTGCCTCACACACTTCCCTTGTTCCCAGGTTTTACATTTTAAAACTACTGGGAAGAGGCACAATCTGTAGGACCTTTCCTTCCACATCCATTTGCCCCTCCCCATCCTTCTCCCCCTCCTCCCTTCCCCTTGTTCCCTCTCCTTCCCCCTATCCCTTCCCTTCCACCCCCCACCCCCCCCCCCCCCCAGGAATACAGATTAGTGAAGTCCATGCCCCATTTGTAGTGTCATTGGAACACAGCATGTGATGTCACTACAGTGTCTTAGGCTACAATGTGGGGGAAGATTCAACATAAAATGGCTGCCCTCATGCAGTCTGTGGCCAGCCGTTTTAAAGTGAAAAACACAGAAACAAGGGACTACTGAGAGGCAATGTTCCCTCTTTTTTTGGCGCTATGCAGCCTCTTTAAGGGGCTGAGCGGGCTGTTCAAAATACCGTGCCTGCAGGGTTTTTGCATTGAAAAGCCGGCTGCGCGCCCACGCTGCTCAACGGGAATGTTGTGAGAGGGGCACTTAAGTACACAAAATCTGGCCTTTTATGTCTTTTCGGATTATGTGGCAATTCAGACGAACAAAATTCCCCGACAGAACTCTTCAGCCATCATCGCACTTCCTGTATTTTAATTCAGTGGGCAAATCAGATGGAATTCTATTGAGTGTATTCGTAGCACTCAAAAGGATAATGCTTTCTGTGCATCTTTTAATTGTAGGTTACCTGGGATACACCAGTGGCTTCTCCCTGAGCTGCATGGTTTTCTTTCTCATTGCGGTAAGTGTGTTAACATCAGCAGCTGGGAGTCAGGAACTAAGTTCCATCTATAGAGGATACTCAGTGAGGAGACTGTGCATACGGCAGAAATTTATTCTATGAACAATGATAATCTGACAACACACGAGTGGCTCATAGATTTGGACCAGGAATAAGCCATTCTGATCTGAACCTCAGCTCAAGTTTATGCCCCTTTATCTAACAAAAATCTATTGATCTCAGTCTTGAACATGTTAGCAGCCATTATGAGGCAAGTCATTGTTTTAAAAAAAAATCTGTCTGTTTTCCTCATGTTTACAACTGTTAACGTCGTAAATTTACACCATTTGGAATAAATGGGATAATGCTGGAGTGCTTATTCCCTCCAGCCATTTGCAATAAATACGAGAAACTGTAAGTCAGTCAAGCGGTTTCTGGTGATGTCTCAAATCACAAGAGCACAGGTCAAAGAATTTGTACAAAGATTGCAAGTAGAAGAGGAGAGACAGACAGAGACTAGTATGTTGATTAATCCAGGAGAAACTACTGGCTGGTTCAAAGCTATGAGCCTTGAAAATCTGACTTTCATTTTCAGGTGCTGAATAGAGCCCTGTGGTCCATTTCTAGCAGAGAGTTTCAGCTGTCTCGTGATAGGGTTGACGTTAGCGTACGAATTCTTAATGTGTTTGTATCAAATTCCTCTCTTGGATGTTTTAATGAGTTAATCCAACAAACCGGTTTATTTTAATCAGATTCACATTTCTTAAAATGTCAGAGAGAATCTTACTGAAACATGTAAGATTCTGAGGGAGCTTGACAGGGTAGATGCAGGAAGGCTGTTTCCCCTCGTGGGGGAATCTAGAACCAGGGGGCACAGTTTCAGGATAAGGGGTCGCCCATTTTAAACGGAGATGAGGAGGAATTTCTTCTCTCGGAGGGTTGTGAATCTTTGGAATTCTCTTCCCCAGAGAGCTGTGGTGGCGGAGTTATTGAATATATTCAAAGCGGAGACTGACATATATTTGAGCTACAGGGGAGTCAAGGCTCATGGGGAGCGGGTGGGAAAGTGGAGTTGAGGCCAAGATCAGATCAGCCATGATCTTATTGAATGGTGAGGCAGGCTGGAGGGGCCGAATGGCTGACTCCTGCTCCTATTTCTTATGTAATTTAGTGCAAGTCCTCTGTTCATATGTTATTATTGCCGATAATAATTTCAGTCCTTCTGTGGATGTTTTAGGTGATCTACAAGAAGTTCCAGATTCCCTGCCCATTTACTAACATACATGCAAACAGCTCCTTATTGGACAGCGTCAACTATGAGAATATTACCAACTGCAACAATAGCGATATTCACAAAGTCACCGAGGATCGGTGCTCCTCACAGTTGTTTACGATGAACTCCCAGGTAACATATCAGCAGAACCACTATTTATGAGATTGTGAATCTGTAATACAGAGGACTGATGTGCAAGGCATTTCAGAATTTGGTTTATGAACATGTCTGAGGTCCTAGTGGAGAGGAACCCCTGCTGCTGAATAGGGCTTTTTAAATATATGCTACAGGATCTCCCATAGGAGCGAGTGCAGTAAGGTGGAGAACACAATGTTTAATAATGGCAGTGAGGGGATTGTTTATCTCCTCGATTGAGAAAAAGGAATTAAGCTGAAGTCTATAGAATGGATCCTAATTTTGCCGGTAGCTATCTCCCATTTTTATTGTTTATTCATTTTAAATCAGTTCAATGTTCTGTCTCTCATTTGCAGACTGCATATACCATTCCCATCTTGGCCTTTGCCTTTGTCTGTCATCCAGAGGTACTGCCTATCTACACAGAGCTGAAAAAGTATGTATGAGTAGCATTTTTGATTGGGCAAATGGGTATGTTTGCTTCAGTACTGAGCTACCAGCGTTGATGCATCTTGAGTTCTAAATTCATTGTAAATCAGTGCTAAGACTTTGTTTCCATGGATTTTAAAAATTCACTCATGGGATGTGAGCGTCGCTGGCAAGGCCAGCATTTATTGCCCATCCCTAGTTGCTCTTGAGAAGATGGTGGTGAGCCGCCTTCTTGACAACAGAGTGGCTTGCTAGGCCATTTCAGAGGGCAGTTAAGAGTCAACCATGTTGCTGTGGGTCTGGAGTCACATATAGGCCAGACCAGGTAAGGACGGCAGATTTCCTTCCCTAAAGGACATTAGTGCACCAGATGGGTTTTTACGACAGTAGTTTCATGATCACCATTACTAGCTTTTTATTCCAAATTTATTTAGTTCATTGAATTTAAATTCCCCCAGCTGCCGTGATGGGATTTGAGCTCATGTCTCTGGATCATTAGTCCAGACCTCTGGATTACGCATCCAGTAACATAACCACTATGCTACCGTACCCCTATGACATCGTCCCAGATTTTGCGGTGTTCACCGTCATGACCTCTCTGAAACTGACCGTAACTTCAGGATTTAGCACATGCGCAGTTAAATGCGGAAATCCTGAAGTTGTGGTCAGTCATTCACTGCTCCGCCACAGGCTGCACTGTGCAAAGCTCCCGCCCCCAAGCCAGCAATCAATGAAATCAGTGGAAATGACAAAAATGTAAGCTTTTCCACATTAATGTCACTGTTAAACCCCCCATTAAATGTTAAGCCTTGTTGGAATATGTGTAACTGGGGTTTTAATGGCATATTGACTGCTAAACAACCGTTCTGGCCCTGAAAAATTAATTTTATATTTGTGGAATGTCAAATTTCTCCATTATGATAATTACTAGATTTAAAAAAATATATATTTAAAGTTTGTTCATGATATTTCAGCTACTACCTTAAGGCAATGTTTATGTCCCAATCTTTATTTTGCTCTCTGTAACATTTTTAAAAAGTGCAGATAACCAGTGCTTTTCATTTCCTGGTTTGCTGTCTGTGAGAATTCTTCGATGTGATTGGCTGCTTAGACAGCTTGATGGCATCACTGCTGCTCTTCGCTGGAGTTCCCCTTTTGACAGCGCTACAATCAATTTCACGTCGAGGAAGCTAAAGTTCTCGCCTCGGAGATTGCGAGATCTCTGTGGGCAGCTTTCTTCGAGGTCAGCGGCGAGCACCGTCGCTTCGCCACTGACCGCAAATTACATGCCAATGTGTGGATTCAACTGAGACCTTGTATCTCACTGCTAGCCATGAGTTTCTCAGGTATAACAAACTCCGTTTTCACTGGAAAAGTAAAGCAGGTTTTGCAGACAGAGAGACTTAGGTGCTAGGGTTTTTCACTGTGTGCTTGTCAGAATGGGATTTCCCAGTCCAATAAAAATAAATGGGGAGAAAATCATGGGCTGCTTGCGCACAAGCGGAACACCTTGGCCAGGAAATGCCATTGGAAGTGAGCTTATCACAGCCTTTCTTGCAGTTGAGTCTACTACAGTCACAGAAAGTTGGCTGGACGGAGGACTTTGGTGCACAAGGAGCATGAAGAATGGGGGCGTCTGGCATAGAAGAAGCAGGAAGGAGGGAGGGCTCAGAAATGTGAAGAACAATAGCCAAGAATTAGGGGGCAAAAGAGAGAGACAAATGCTCATTTTTTTTCTGGGAACCCTGGAAGAAAGGGCAGCGAGCGAGACACTTTTTCATGAGCCCTTGAAGTGGAGGGAGGGAGGGAGAAAAGAAACAACTGATTTTGAAGAATGAAAAAAAATAATTATAGTGCTGGAAATCTGAAATAAAACTTGAAAATGCTGGAAATACTCAGCAGGTCAGGCAGCATCTGTGGAGAGAGAAACAGGTTGATGACCTTTGGTCAGAACCGGAAAAGGTTAGAGATGTAACAGGTTTTAAGCAAGTGCAGAGGCAGGGAAAGAGGGGAGGGGAGGAAAGAACAAAAGGGAAGGTCTGTGATAGGGTGGAAGGCAGGAGAGATTAAATGACAAAAGGGATGATGATGCAAGGCAAAAGGAGCTGGCAATGGGACAAGTAAAGAAACAAAAGATGGGTCTAGAGGTGTAAATGGGAGCATCAGAATCATCAGCAACTGCCTCCATTTTTTCGGCCGGCAGCTGTTGCTGGTGATTCTGATATTCGAGGTGCTTTTTGGTGTTTTTTTGTCTGAAATGTACAACTTGTATTTCAGCCCATCCAAGAAAAAAATGCAGCAGGTGTCCAACATCTCAATCATGATTATGTACCTCATGTATTTCCTCGCCGCACTCTTTGGATACTTGACGTTCTATGGTGAGTTCAAAAAATATATACATCTTTTGCTCATTTTTTCCCTCGTACACAAGGACAGTTAAAGTTCAGTTTAACTCGAGTAGCATAAAGAGTTATTGAAGCTTCCGCCCATCATTTTTTCCCAGTTTTCCCAGACTTGCGTTCCTTGGCCTCTTTTTAATAACTCATCGATTTGCTGATCTTGTTGCTCAGTTGAATTCATTTTTGATCTCTGTAAATCTTTTCATAAATACCCTGATCAAAATTAGACAAAATATTTAATGGCGCTCTCACCAATGTTTTACAAAGCTTCACCACAGCCTAGTTGGACCTGTAGTCTGCTGATCCTCATACATTTTAACATTCAATATTAGGAATTATGCCAGCTCTTTTGTACTGCAATTTATTTAACTATGTATCCCTCGTTGTGTATTCACATTTGTTATTTCTAACGTTACCTTAAATTTTACAATAATAAATATAACTTGATATTCATCAGCCCGGTGGTTAAGGTTCTGTAGACTTTAGGTTATATCCTCTCCTCAGAATTTTCCAATTTCCCACAAAATGTTGTTCCTTTTCCCCACAATCATTGTAGCTCAACACTGACTCCTGGAACTATATTAGATGGTTCATACTGTCCATGTCTCTATGACACTGAGTGTAGCTCACCAGAGGTGTGATTTTTAGTCAGGGGGAGTGAGATAGACAACAGCAGTTTCTCTGTTCCTCAAATCCAACACAGCCACTGCACAGTACTTGGCTCTTCATTTCAGCAGCCAGGCTATATTGGCACAGGATGGTAAGAGATGAGGAACAGCGGCAACTAGGTGAGCATTTTTACAGTCTATCTATACATTCTTAACACACTTTGGCAACCAAAGCAGTGGCTAAACTGAGGCATGCAAAGTTCTGCCAAGGGGAAAGGATCTGCATATTGGCAGAGCCAAAAGCTCTTAGAGCTTATTTCAGTAGCGATGACAATACAAGTCTGAGCATTTGACAAAATCACGAATGGCTTGTTGTCTCATGCATTGACCTGTCTCAGTTTTGTGCCAATCTCAGAGCAGCTGCCTGTCTCTTGCACTCATCTCAGTTGGATTTGAGATATCAGCACAACTTCCTTGCTCTTATTTCAACTTAGTTGGGAGTCCACTCCCAAAGAAGGCTGGGTGCATCCTGCACTCCTGACCTCAGCTGACCTGTAGTCACATTCTGTCTCTTGCTCGTGCATGCCTCAATTAGGTTTGGACCCTAGGATGGCTGTCCACCTTTTCAATTCATCACATTTGAGGACCCAAGGTAGCTTCCCAGTCCCTTGCCCGTGCTTGGCTCAGTTGGGTTCCAGTCCGAGGGTAATTGTGTCCTGCACTCACTCTCTTCTGTTGACTTTTAGCCACATGGCTGACTGTTACCTGCACTCACTCATCTCATGTAGCTTGCTGATTTCTGGCAACTCGTCTCTTGACCACCAAACAAAACAGCAAATGGAAACAAGGCATTTTGTCTCAAAAAAGGCGGTAAAGAAAATCTGCTGATTGGTCTCTCCCGTGGGGCAGTTGTAGAGTGGTATTAACTGTAGCTGTGAAGGAGTCCATGACCTGGACCATGCTGCCCTCTCAGTTGGCGGAGAACTCATAGGGATGCGAAGGAAGATTGTGGGGAACATTTTTAAGTTTATAACGTTGAAACCAAGATCATAATTTATAATTTTAAATTGGTGCCAAAGCTGACTTTACAAAAATCTAACGTTTTCTAAGACTTGATTCATGCAGGTAAGTTACACAGTGCCAGGTGTGGCTCAGTTGGCAGCACTCACACCTCTGGTTCAGGGTCGCACTCCAGAGACTTCAGCACATAAAGCTCGGCTCACACTCCAGTGCAGTGCTGAGGGAGTGCTGCACTGTCGGAGGTGCCGTCTTTCGAATGAGACGTTAAACCGAGGCCCCGTCTGCTCTCTCAGGTGGATGTAAAAGATTCCATGGCCCTATTTCGAAGAAGAGGAGCGGAGTTATCCCCGATGTCCTAGCCAATATTTATCTCTCAACCAACATCACTAAAACAGATTATCTGGCCAGTATACCATTGCTATTTGTGGGACCTTGCTGTGCACAAATTTGCTGCCCCGTTTCCTACATTTCAAAAGTACTTAATTGGCTGTAAAGCACTTTGGGATGTCCTGAGGTCATGAAAGGCGCTATAGAAATGGAAGACTCTTTTTCTTTTTCCTGCAATGATATGCAAATAAGAGCATGATCTTTAGTGAGCTGCTGAGCCCATTCAAAGATGAAGGCCAGATGTGCACTGTCTGTTTCCATTGACATGATGTTCATTGTTACCAGAGATACACATTTATATTCCTGTCACGGAACAGAAGGTAAGACTCTCTGTTTCTTCCTTGCAGGAAGAGTTGAGCCAGAGATGCTTCACACGTACAGTAAGATTGACCCTTTCGATACACTGATCCTCTGCGTCCGTGTAGCTGTGCTGATTGCTGTCACCCTCACTGTGCCTATCGTACTCTTCCCGGTAAGTGCAAGGACCAGTGTGTGCTCCAGAACCTATACAGACAGTTTTATTTTACATTACCAGAATAAGGTGTTAGAAAAGTTGCAGATTTACTGGTCAAGGGCCACTGCAAACTGATGGTCCAGGTACTGAATGCAACAATTGTTTCTCTCTCTTTTACCTTTCATTATTCCCTGTTTTCATGTTTCTTTCATACTCTCTATTTTCCTACTTGAAAGTTTCTTTTCTGATCCTTCGTCCTTTTTCTTTAAGGTTACCAATTCTCTTTCTCAGTCTTTATACAGCACAGAATCCAAATGGTAGGAATCATGTATCACAGCAAAGTAATGCATTTTTTTTACATCTCTGAATATCAAAAGGAAATATAATGCTGGCGGAAAAGAATAATCCTAACTGATGGATCACTGGAATTTTCAACCTTTTAATTTCTAAAAAAAATTAAAATAGTTTAACACCAAAAAAAATCACTATTGACAACTCTTCACGAAGGATACTGATAATCCTAGGTGACCCACATTATTGCGAGTACTTTATTGCAACGGAACTGTATTTTACTCTGGGGACATATCCCATTGAGGGCCAATTTACTTTGGCAAATAGCAAAGTTAAGCAATACCATATAAGGGTAGAAGTTTTTGCTGGCGATGTTATCAGAAAAATGTTTCGGGCACTCGGACCAAATTCCTCATTCTGCTTTCTTTAATAGAGGAAGAAAAAATGAGTCAGCTCGCGAGTAAAGTCTTAACTGGTCCACTTGTGTCCTTCAGGGAAGGGAACCGTTACCACCTCTGCCCGGCCTGGCCTACACGTGACTCCAGTCCCACACTATCTGGTTGACTTTTAGTGCCCTCTGATGTGGTCCAGTTGTACAAACAATCGCCACTAGCAGTTCAAGAAAAAGGGCCACCACCAATTCTCTTTCTCTATCTTCATACAGCATAGAAGTCAAGTGGTGGGAGCCATGTATCACAAGCAACTAGAGATGGGCAATAAATGTGGCATTGGCCAAATTCTGAGAGCAATGTTTTTAAATACATTACCAACAGTAACTTCTACCGTAGAATGCCACAGGTAATTACATAAGTGAACTAGTTACACAAATTAGAAGCAATATGATTGCATTGCTAGTCAAAAGGACCTGAGGGTGCCTTCATCACATTAACAAGTACAGTGATGCAGCTTCATAGCCCTGCAGCAAGGATTGCTGGTGTGTGTGATTGAACCTACAGAGGCGGGGGGGCAGAACAGAGCGAGGACAATGAGCTCATGCTTAAGGGTCTTAATCTCGTATCTTCCAAGTGCCTTATTTAGATCCCAACGTTAAGTGTTGAGAAAATCAGTAATGCTGCACAAGACTCCTGCAAAAATCATGGACCCGCGTGTATGTGCCCGTAGGGGCCGCACGAGTTCCGGGTTTAGGCATGTGAAGCGCATGCGCTAAAACCCGGAACTTGCAATCTGTCAAGAATCCTCTTGACAGCTCCTCCGCATCCCCGGGAGAAGGGCCTCTGCGGGTGGAGAGTTGCGCTATTTGCCCAACTTCCGCCCGCTGAATGCCCGTGAAATTCTTACGCCTGGTAAAACCTGGTAAGGCCTGCTTTTACCAGCATAAGAGTTTTAAAAATAGAAAAATAAAATGTTATCACTCATTTATACGTTAAAAACCCTGTCCAATAAAGTAAGTTTATTTTTAGCCCCATTAAAACATATTAAAAAAAATTCAAAAACTAAAATTTTTGTTTAAAATATTTAATTAAATGGCATTTTAAATATGTAATTTAAAAAAAATGTATTTCATGTTTGTGCATTTTTTAAGTGATCCCCATTCACACTTATGTGGATTCCGTACATACGGAAACCCCATAAGTATGAATGGGGATTCCCTTTGATTGGTTGGGCCAGCCCACGTGATCCATGGGGCGCTTGCGAACCGCATGCGCCCCTGGGATACGTGGGGCTCTGCCCGCGCGGACCTGGAGAGGCCCAGGAGCGTGAGTCTCCGTACCTCCCGGACCACCAGGTAAATGCGTAGGTTTTTTACAGGTCGGAGGCCTCCGCCTGCGGGAAGCCTCCGATCGCAAATTTTGGGCTCATGACTTTTGCTGGTTCTACCAAAATCCAAATTCCCACCCCAAGAGCCAACTAAAGTTCCACCTTTCAACTCATTGCGGCTAGAGATGCAAGTTTAGTCTTAGTCTTGTATGATTTTTTTATTTGTTCCGGGGATGTTAGCGTCGCTGGCAAGGCCAGCATTTATTGCCCAGCCCTTATTGCCCTTGAGAATGTGGTGGTGAGCCACCTTCTTGAACCACTGCAGTCCGTGTGATGTGATTATGTTAAAATCATAGAATAGTTACAGCACAGAAGGAGGCCGCTCGGCCTGTTGAGGCCGTGCCGGATTAATCTTGTAGGAGTGGGAATGAGGCAACGGAATGCCTGCATCTGATTCCATAGGTTTTCCTGGGTAATGCCTGGTAACTTGAGGCTCGTTGGGAATTGGATTTTGCTGCAAAACCCATTTAAGCAATGAAACCAAGCAGGAAAAGGTTAAAATATCACTGCGCTTGTGTTCCAAGCTGTCGTTCTCCATAATACATTGGTACACAATTCAGGACAATGGCCAGAGAATTTACTTTTTGGTCAAACCATTGAAACATTTAGGGGGAAAAATTCGGTTGGTTGCGCCACCTATTAGCGCCTAAAGAGGTCGAGAAGTGGGGCGCTAACCAACTAGCGCCCGGGCGCACCGAACCCTGCGCCTCTTCCCAAATTGAGCAGACATTTAGCGCCGGCGCTAAACCGTTGCGCCCGCAGATCATGACATCATTTCAATGTGCAACGCCCTTGGGGCGCCCCGGACCAGAAATTCAGTGGTGCCCCCCTCCGTTCCGCCTGGCGCTACCAAGGACAGGTTACCTTGAACGTTTCCCAGTCGCTGTCGGGCTGGGGGGGCACTATTTAAAGGGGACTCTTCCGGGATTATTAGTGGTAGCCATTTTTGGACCACACCTTCTGTGTGAGAGAGAGAGAGAGAGTTGCTCAGAGACAAACGGAGAGCCATTTCTGCAGTGAGCCAGCGCTGGCAGAGGAACTTTAGCCTTCTGAACATTACTTTGCAGTTGGTAAGCTTCTCAACCGGCATAACTTTCAGTGCGCACTTACTATGGGGCTGCATTGGATGGGAACGTCGTCCTTCTCAATCATATTAACAGGGCTCAGAAACACAGGGATAGAGTGGCAGGCATGGCCAGATGGGGGAGGGCCAACAGACATCGGCACACGAGACCTTACGCTGCCAGGGTTTTCCGCCAACAGTTTTCATATATCAACATGTCGGAGGAGCAGTGTTTCCGAAGGCTTCACTTCAGCAAGGAGGTGGTCACAGAGCTCTGCCACCTGCTTCAACCAGATCTGCAGCCTCAACTAAGGTGCAGGACATCTCTGTCGGTGGCTGTGAAGATCACTGTGGCTTTAAACTTCTATGCCAGCGGCTCCTTTCAGGCCGCTACTGGGGACATTGCCAACATCTCACAGTTCGTGGTGCATTGCTGCATCCGTCAAGTGACTAATGCCCTCTTTAAAAGGAGACGGCAGTACATCTCCTTGCCAATGACCCCGGACAAGCAGCGAGAGCGCGCAGAGGGCTTCGCAAGGTTAGCGGGCTTCCCCATGGTGCAGGGCGCCATTGGCTGCACGCATGTGGCTTTGCAGGCGTCTCTAGAGAATGTGGAGGATTTCCGCAACCGAAAGGGGTTCCATTCTTTGAATGTGCAGCTGGTCTGTGACCACCGACAGCTGATACTCGCTGTCAATGCCCACTTTCCAGGCAGCAGCCACGACGCCTTCATCCTGCCCCAGACTTCTGTGGCAGACCTTTTCGAAGCCCCGGCTCACCCAGGGGGCTGGCTTCTCGGGGACAAGGGCTATCCTCTGTGCCCCTGGCTGATGACCCCGCTCCGTTCGCCCAGCACCCCTGCTGAAGAACGTTACAATGAGAGCCATCAAGCGACCAGGAACATCACTGAGTACACAATCGGCATGCTGAAGCAACGGTTCTGCTGTCTGGACCATTCCGGAGGAGCCCTTCAGTACTCACCTGAGCGAGTCTCCCACTTCGTGGTTGTGTGTTGCATGCTGCATAACCTGGCAATCCTCAGGACCCAGCCAATACCACCAGACATTGAAGCACCAGCGGAGGAGGAGGAGGAGGAGCAGCACCAAGACGGGAGGGAGGCACAAACTGCAAGGGCCGTCCGTCAGAGGCTTCTAGCAAGTCGCTTCTAGGCCCCTCTGAGGGAATGCTTTCTGCCATTCCAAGAACATGAATGGAACCATTCTGCTAACCCTAAGCCAGTCAAGGCAACAATTAGTGCAAAGAACAGACATGGACATTGTGAATAAATAAACTTCTTTGTTTAACAAAATGTGTATCCTTCCCGCATGACAAAGCAATTGAAACAAACAGCAAAACAAACAGACTGCCACATAACTGTGTCTCACACCCTGGAGACAATGTCCAAAACATAACTAACATTCAGACCAGCATCCTCGGCCTTGAATGAAAGAAATAACATAATTTAGCAGCACCTCCTACTTTTTGCCCCTCGATGGTGATCTGCTTCCCTTGCGGAATTGCCCCCTTCTCGCCCTGCAGCTCCTCCGTAATGCGACCCCAGTGGCTGCAGCAAGGCTGGGGGAGGCCTGCTGACTGTCCGAAACTGAGACCGCAGATGCCCTTGAGGTACAGCCTGGACCAGCTCTGGGCCTGGAGGGCCCAGCTGCTGACTGCTCCAACCCCGCATGGGCGGAAGCAGTCTGTCCTACAGGTGGTGGCAGCTGCAGTGGAGAAGTGCCAGTGGTGGCATCAGGAATGCTGTCATCCTGAGAGCGGACAGCAGCTCCCTGGTCGGCCAACACACTGGCACTCTGACGGGGCAGCACCGCAGCATGCGCAGCAATCGGCTGGTGCACAGATTGCTGGCCTGCTGTGGCGCAGCAAGGGCCCCGGGGAATCCTGCCCGATCCAGCGAGGGTGGCAGCAGTCAGTGCTCGCATGGCCTCAATCTGCGTCTACATGAGACCAGCCACTGACTGCGTGGCAGCACTCAGCACTTGCGTGGCAGGTGCCAGTGCTTCGCCGAAGTCCTGGAGAATCCTTGCCAGTGCTCTGCCGAAGTCCTGCACACTCCTTGCCTGTGCTGCGCCGAAGTCCTGGACACTCCTTGCCAGTGTCTCAATGGAATCGGGCATTCTTGCCACTGCAGCCATGAGCTCAGTGTGCCTCTGCCCAGCCTGGGCGCTCATTTCTGCGAGGGCACGCACCTCTTCTGCGCTCTGTGCAGCAGCACTCGCGGCCCGACTCACCCTCTGGGGAGACGGCCCCCAAGCTTCCCTACCCCCCTCGCGTTGCTGCAGGCCGCTGGGTCCTGGAGCTGCATCCTCCTCAGACCATTCCCCCCCGCTCCCCTCCAGGGAAGGCATCTCCCCAGTCTGGACATGGGCTGGCTCGCCTGAGGGTGGTACGGATGGTCCGGCTTCCTCCTCCTCGTCGCCTCCAGAGTCACTCGCACTGGCAGCTTGAGGGCCCGCCTCCCGAGCTGGTGATGCAGCATCTGAAAGCAGGGAGGTTCAAGAGTGGCTTTAGCGAAAGGACAGGGTGGCAGCAAGGAATGCATGAGTGCTGCAATGCTCTGAGTTGGGTCAAGAGTGAAAAAGCATGCTGGTGTGGGGAACAAGTGGAAGGAGAGAGGTCAAAAAGGTGATGACCTTACCATTGCTGTCCACAATGGGGTCGGCATCTCCAGAGGCGACGGGGCCAATCATCCGGCTTGCCACAATCCGATGGACTCGCTCCTCCAGGTCTGTAAGGGTCTGCAGGTGAGGCCGGCCTCCTCCGGTCCGATGCTGTTGCCTTCTATTATGGGCCAGCTTGGCCTGCAAGAGAAAGGACGGGGTGTAAGGAAACCTGGAGCCCTGATCTGGGATGACATGCCTCCCATGGTCGATTACCCCTTACATTATGCTGCCCTGGTCTGGGATGACATGCCTCCCATGATCGAGTAGCCCTTACATTATGCACAGAGCTGAATGTGAGTGTGTGTTTCCAGAAAGGGCCATGGGTGCTGGATGACAGCTGGCCATTGGGGCTTTGCACACCCTCTGGCCATAAAGTGAGGTCCAGATGGAGGGATGAAGATGATTCTGAAAAAGGCACTCACCCTGACGACCCAAGTGAGGTCGTTGAACTTCTTCCTGCATTGCACAGGAGTCCTGGGAACCATGCTGCTGGAGGTGACTCTGTGGGAAACCTCCCTCCAAGCTCTGCGATAGTCGCTGTGTTGAGGCCTCCTGCCATTCTCTGGGTAGAGTACAGATCGCCTGCACTCCACCGCGCCAACCAGAGCATCCAATGCCCCCTCGCTGAAGCGCTGCGCTCTCTCCCTGGCCCTCTCCATGTTCAGGCAGTTGTCGACGCCACAGGTAGGTTACCACCGAGTTTGAGGCCTACGAGGCGCAGGGTGCGGCTGGAGGTGATAATCGATCCGCCCCTTTAAGAGCTGGCCGGCGCCAGCGTGTCTGGCTGAACTCGATAATTGACAGCACCTGCGCTGCACCCGCCCGCGGAGAAATTGCGTCACGCCGCCGGGTTAGCGCCTTAAGACTGTCGTGCAGCGCCTGATTTAGCGCCGCAATCACCTTCAGGGGCGCAGCTACCCAATATCGCTCGAGGTGGCGATAAATTGCGCCTGGCGCTAAACTTTGCGCACCGCCAATACCAGCGCCCCAAACGGGGCGATACCGAATTTCTCCCCCTTACTGTTTAAAAGTTAAGGACCCCACAGTTGCAGTCAACATAATTTTTAAGAACTTCACATCTCAGTGTAACAAACTCATGTCCTAGCACCTCATGGTGTAGGGTGTTGGAGCTCCAATGGGCACTACAACACAATGTCACCCCAGATTACTATTATTTTTAAATTTGGGGCATTTGTGCACTGGGGTAACCACATGCAATAAAACACAGAACAACTCTTGAAGACGTTCCCATATTGCAGCTACCCTAATAACACACTGGGGCAAGACTGGTACTGGACTGACATCAGACTGACCGTTTTTATCGTGGTGACGGAGATAATTCCACTTGGTAGAAAGTTGAACTTGGTTGTGATTGATTGGCATGGACTTTGTTATGGTCATGGAGAGTGCAACAGCCTGCAGTGTTCCACCATCACAACTGGTGGAACGCATGAGTACCAGAGGCAGAAATGGGGAGGTGTGGATGGCGGGAGGGGGGCGTTGGTAAAAGGGACAAGGAATATGCTGGAGGGGATATTTCTGGTGTTGTTTAAAAATCCTTTCTATAATTTTGCTTGTTTACAGGTGCGCCGTGCCATCCAGCATATACTATTCCAGAACAAACCCTTCAGCTGGATCAGACACACCATCATTGCCATCATCCTCCTTAGCGCCATCAACATACTGGTTATCTTTGCACCTAACATACTTGACATCTTTGGAATTATTGGTAAGTGGGATGCAGCTACAGGAAACTTTGTGCTATCCGGAGGCGAACCATCCGGCAAGCTGGAGCCACCGGCAAAAATCAGGAGCCGTTTTCTCTAAGTTTTTTTAGTTCTCGTTGCTTTTTTTTCCGCAGTCAAGCACTGCAAGGTCTGTAGCTATAGCAACAGCTTCAGCTACAGACGCTTGCAGCCACACCCGAGTGTTTAGAAGCTGTTGCTAAGCAACAGTGTTTGTTGTCAGATACGGAGATAAAAATCTCTGTATCTTTCAACGTTAACTCTGGAGTGTCCGGCAGTTTTGAGGCAACGGCAGCAGCTCGGTCCCGTCGGTGCCGGATAGCACAAAGTTTCCTGTACTTAGAATAGATAGAGTTATGATGCTGTAATAAAATCAAACAGCTCTGACGATGTCCTAATCTAAGGTACCATATCATTCTCCCTATAACACCTCAACAGTGCTATCTGATATAACACTTGGTTATAGCTCCCTTTATAAACCATGTAAACACTGTAAACACTAATATCGTAGACACTGCTGTATAATGTACTAGCTGAAGTGCCCGGCGGTGCCGAGGCTTTTTCGAGGGCATGTTGTTGTTGGAAGAGAGCGAGAGAGCGTGACGGGGGGGGGGAGGGGAGAGAGAGAGAGAGAGAGAGAGCGCGCGACTGGGGGGGAAGAGAGAGAGCGACTGGGGGGTAGAGAGAGCGACTGGGGGGAAGAGAGAGAGAGCGCGGGTGGGGGGAAGAGAGGGCGGGGGGGAAGAGGAGGGGAGGGGGGCGGGGAGGGGGAAGGGAGGGGGGAGGGGCGGGGGAAGGGAGGGGGGCGGGGGGGAGCAGCGGGGGGGGCGGCGGCGGGGCGGGGGGAAGGGAGGGGCGGGGAGGGGAAGGGAGGGCTTGAGGCTGAGAGACGGCCACGCCCGGTTGCCGGGGTAACCCTGCCGCGCCGCCCCGCACTCTCGAGAGCCCCGCTCTCGAAGCCCCAGCCGCCCCGCCCCGCTCTCCGAGCCTGCCCCGCACTCCCGCGAGAGCCCCGCTCTCCAAGCCCCAGCCGCCCCGCACTCCCGTTGCCGGGGTAACCCTTCCCGCTCACCAAGGCCGAGATCCGCACTCTCGAGAGCCCCGCCGCCCCCCCCCCCCCCCGCCCGAGCCGAGCGCGGAACAGAGTCTCACCTGCTCCTGCTGCGCGCGCACCCTGACCCTCGTGGCTGACGCTGTTGCCCCGGGTAACATGACACCGGGGGGGGGGGGGCGTGAGGAGCTTAGCAGCAGCCCAATTACCTAGCTCGGGCCTGGCTGGGCAAGAAAGGCCCAGGCTTTCAGGCCTAAGAAAAAAACGGGGAAAGGTAGGAAAAAGAATCTTCAGGTTAGATAAAATATTTACAAATGAGTGATTTATTTTAAAACAATTTAATAAATTCAATTTTATTTTGCTGGAAGTGTACATTTGAAAAGAAAGACACAGAAAGCAGGAAAAAGAATGGAAGCAAGATGGCGGCTACTCACCTCGGTTCAGAACGATAAGGCCCGCCCACACACGCACCGATTGGCCCGGCGGCACACGCCAGCAACCCGGCGTACGATTGGTCGAGCTCGAGGTCATTCTGTCGTTAATGAGCGGATAATGAGATGCTAATGAGCGGAATGTTAAGGTTTTTCGGATACCGCGGACGCGATTTTAGCCCGGCCGAAACGTAAATACGCTTAAAACCGTCTCGGAAGCGTAAGCTTTCTTTGGAGGTAACACGCGCGTAGGTACGCCCTGTAACTTTCGAGCACATAGCCCGACAGACCCACACGCGATGACAGACAGACGGACAGACAGATCGACCGATTTATATATATAGATATTGCTTCTTCTTTCTTGCTAATAGAGAAACTGTATGAAGCACACGTGTGATAATATCTATATTGGCTCCCGATCAATCTGGCTATTTGTCTGAGCCCTTTAAAAACAGCAGTGGAGCTTCCCACCAAATAAAAAATAAAAAACTTTTTGTTGAGCCACAGAACTCTGTGGGTGAAGCAATGGGAGGGCAGGACAGTAGTGGAGTAGATGTGGAGCCTCAAATAGAATGGAATGGGGGGGGGGCATGATTTTGTACCTGCGATGTCCTGTATTCCGAGTGCTCCATCGCAGGTGCAGTCCCTGAGAAGGCTAACTGAGCTTGAATGAAAATCATAGGAGAATCACCCTGGATGCTCATGTTTAAGATTGGCACTGGCCTGGGAGCAGATCAACTGCTTGGTGCGCTTGTTTGTCCTGATGTCGGGTATTTTTTATGGAAAAGCAGTGGAAGCCTCTTTGCTGTTCGGGTGCTCTATCTGCTCTGTGGCACTATCTGCTCTGCGGCACTATCTGCTCTGCGGCACAAGTGGATAGTTGTTTCCTTATCTCCCTAACATACTGGTTAAAAATTTGGGTCAGGTTGGTACTTGGCTCAGTGTTAGCACTCTCGCCTCTGAGTCAGAAGATTGTGGGTTAAAATTCGACTCCAGAGACTTGAGCAGCTAATCCAGGCTGACACTTCAGTGCAGTAGTGATGGAGGTGCTGTCTTTCAGATGAGACATTAAACCAAGGCCCCGTCTGCCCTCGCAGGTGGAAATAAAGGGCTGGATTTTGATTGAGGAGGCGTGTAGGAGGTGGGACTCCCACTTTCGGGGTAGTAGTCCCGCCTCCATCGAGTTGTGGCCAACCCACGTGATTTTCACTTGATTGACCTTGTTGAGCCCACCCAGTGGGCTCAGCAGGCCAATTAAGGGCCATCTGGGAACAGGTGACGTCACAGATTGACATTTCATCTGTCAAAAGCTTTTGACAGATGAAATATCAGCTCTTTGAAGCTGTCAAACACTGACAATCTGTACTCCAAGTTAATTCCTTCCTCTCAGGATGATTTAGAGATCTCTCCAGAACAGAAAGCTGAATGCTGCAACTTTTGACAGCTCGCGGCCATTCTGCTTTCTGTGCCGGTAAGATGAGGGACTCCCGAGACCTGAAGAAAGGAAGGCTGTAAAGGTAAGTAAATGTAAGTAAAACTTCTTTAAACACTTTACACACACCAAACACACTTACCTCTGAACTCATGCACCCATCACACCTGAACACCGGACATCTCGAAACCTCCAAGCCCTTCAGCCCGACGGTCCGCCTCGCTAACTTGGCATGGTTTGGAGCCGTCGGGAATCCCACACTTCAGCAATAAAAATAGGGATTAGGCTAAAAGCTGCCTGTTAACTACCTGTTAACAGGCAGTTAATTGGCACTAATCCCCTTGCCGCCTCGGGGAGGCGGCTCCCAGCACAGGTCGGGTACCCGCCTCCTGGGAAGCTGGCATGGAGGCGGGTTGGGGGTGGGATGGGTTTGTGCCCCCCGATTTCGAGATTTTAACCCCCCACACGCCTCCAATCCCGCCTCCACGGCCCAATGAAAATCCTGCCCAAAGCATCCCACGGCACTATTTTGAAGACGAGCAGGGAAGTTTCCCTCCACCCCCCCGCCCCCCGGTGCCCTGGCCAATAGTTATCTGTCAACTAACATCGCTAAAACAGATTATCTAGTCATTATCTTATTGCTGTTTGTGGGATCTTGCTGTGCACAAATTGTCTGTCGGGTTTCCTACATTACAACAGTGACTACACTGCAAAAGTGCTTCATTGGCTGTAAAGCACTTTGGGATGTCCTGAGGTCGTGAAGGAGGCCATAGAAACCCAAGTTCTTTATTTTCTCTTTGTCGTGGACCATAGGTTTATACAAGTAGACAATGTACTGAATTGATCTGGAACCGTCTCACTAGCCGGCATCTCCAGGCCCTTTCTGACCAGATACTTACCTCAACCTCCCTCTGTCCTGGCGGCAGCAGCAGCAGCTCCAGACCAGTTGATGTCTCATCACATGAGGCCCCGCCTTACTTCAAGGCAGAGTGAATTGGTGGAATGGGGAGATGAGACGGTGTGTGGGCGGGGGGGGGTGGTGGTGGGGGGGAGGCTTCCTCTGAAACCAGTAACCTTACTTAAATTTATTTCAGCAACTTGACAAGTCTGACCCCTCCCATATTACTGCGATAAGCTGTGTCGTCCCACCACTTCTTCTCTTCTTGGGCAGTCCCTCGGAACCAAGGATGAGTTGCTTCCACATTAAAATGAGTTCTCAGGTGACTGATGAGTCCAATGCGGGACCTACAGTCTCTGTCACAGGTGGGGCAGACGGAGGTTGAAGGGGCGGGTGGGTGGGGTGCTTGGGTTGACGTGCACTCCTTCTGCTTGCTCCCTTTTTGTGTAGCACCTGTTTGTAATGGTGGTTGCTCACATTGGTGCGTCTCTTCCCAACCTAAGAACTGTATGAAACGAAATGTGTCGTGACTTGACTGTAACCCAGTCCCTGAAGCAGCTTTTAATGCCACAAGTTTTAGAATGTATGTAAATCCACATACAGGCAGTAAGTACTTTAACCTGATGGCACACCCTCACGTTCTGGTCTGAAACCGATGAGGTTTTCCTTGGTCTTAGTGGTTGGGGCCATTTTAGTCCACACTAACAGAGTTAGACTGTGCCTTTCCTAACATGTCCAAAATATGTCATTCTCTGAACCTCCGTAACCTTGACCAGGGTAACATGCGATTGAATTCACAGGCTGCGAGTGAGCCAAGTGTCAGCGTGTTTATTATTAGTGAAAGTGGATGGAGTCAATCTGTGGCCACAGCCTTGGGGCGGCGATCGCAGTGAAGATCAATTTACATACCGTTGCCGCGTGGCTTGTTATATTTATTTAGCGAGTGCCCCCAGGTTCCCTGTGATTTATTTTAAAGTAAAACTGCAAGCTAGGAACAACTGCTATTCAAGGCCCCACGCACTCCCCTGATTTCCATGCCCAATTTGCTCATTAAAAAAAAACTTTAGCTAAAAGCTAGGAGGTTTACAATAGAGCCCTGATTATTCAACCTCCTGTTCGACACGTCCACGATTATCTGCCAACTGGACCGGTGGGAGTCGGGGCTTCAGGTCAGACTGTGTTGTGTCTTTCAACAGCTGGGCTGCGACATTGGGTCAGGTTTTACGCGCACTTCAGTGGAACTTTTATGTTGTGATTTGGACAGGTTGGGTGATTGGGCAGATGCATGGTAGATGCAGTATAATGTGGATAAATGCGAGGTTATCCACTTTGATGGCAAAACCAGGAAGGCAGATTATTATCTGAACAACAATAGATTGGGAGAAGGGGAAGTGCAACGAGACCTGGGTGTCCTTGTGCACCAGTCGCTGAAGGTAAGCATGCAGGTGCAGCAGACGGTTAAGAAGGCAAATGGAATGTTGGCCTTTGTAGCAAGAGGATTCGAGTACAGGAGCAAGGATTTCTTGCTGCAGTTGTACAGGGCCTTGGTGAGACCACACCTTGAGTATTGTGTGCAGTCTTGGTCGCCTTATCTGAGGAAGGATGTTCTTGCCATGGAGGGAGTGCAGCGAAGATTCACCAGACTGATACCTGGGATGGCAGGAATGACGTATGAGGAGAGATTGGGTCGATTGAGTTTAGAAGAATGAAAGGGGATCTCATTGAAACTTATAAAATTCTAACAGGACTAGACAGACTAGATGCAGGATGTTCCCAATGGTGGGGGAGTCCAGAACCAGGGGTCACAGTCTAACGATAAGGGGTAAGCCATTTAGGACAGAGATGAGGAGGAATTTCTTCACCCAGAGAGTGGTGAACCTGTGGAATTCTCTAGTTTGCACATTCTCCCCGTGTTTGCGTGGGTTTTCTCCAGGTGCTCTGGTTTCCTCCCACAGTCCAAAGATGTGCGGGTTAGGTTGATTGGCTATGATAAATTGACCCTTAGTGTTATGGGGATTAAATACATGGGGTTACAGGGATAGGGTGGGATATGTGGGGGTTACGGGGATCGGGTGGGATATGTGTCGGTGCAGGCTCGATGGGCCAAAATGGCCTCTATCTGCAATGTGGGGTTTCTGTGTGATTTCTGTGAAGGCAGTAGAGGCCAATTCATTAAATATATTCAAGAAGGAGTTAGATATATTTCTTACGGCTAAAGGGATCAAGGGATATGGGAAGAAAGCAGGGACAGGGTACTGAATTTGGATGAACAGCCATGATCTCATTACATGGCGGAGCGGGCTCGAGGGGCCGAATGGCCGACTCCTGCTCCTATCTTCTATGTTTCTATATCGTTCAGACCAAGGATTCAGGTCAAGTTGCTTCTTTTGCAGGGCCGTACAAAACCAACTCAGAACAAAGCATGCTTTACAGAATCTTTCAGGTCAGGTTAAGTGGAGTCAGGGATCGATGTCATATTAGAGATTCAGGATAGTTCTGATTTTGCTATGCTCCTTTTTATTGCTGGGTAGCCACTTCAGGTCAGATCAGGGATTTGGGTTGATCTTTTATCAGGCGTGAACTACAATTCAGTTAAACCACCAGGGAGTGTCCCTTCCATTATAGCAGATAATGAAAGTGTTAACTTTATTCTGATGGTAAAGAAGTTTATGTTTAGATATTTCTTTCTGATGTACAAAATCATATTATTAGCCCAATCTGCGTATATACAAAAGACAAAATACTGCAGATGTTGGAAATCTGAAATATAAGCCGGAAATACTGGAAATACTCAGCAGGTCAGGCAGCATCTGTGGAGCGAGAAACAGAGTTAACGTTTCAGGTCTGTGACCCTTTGCCAGATATACCTTTGATTTGAAAAGAACAAGCAAATTGCATCGAAACAAAATTGTTGCTTGCTTCTTATCTTATTCCTTACTGTGAAATTTATGGGATCTTTGCGCAGTCTAATTTCAGCGTTCTGAAAGTGGAACTGGCCACAGTAGGGGTGGGGGAGGGAGGGGTGGGGGAGCAGATTTTATCTCCCTGGTGCTAGTTTTAATCTTTGCCAGCCTCAACGTATCCTCCAATCCTCCAGTAGACTGGTGAGTTCCTTCTCCGACATTTTCCCTAGCTGGCGAGAACTCCCTCTTACCTTTGTGTTATTATAGCAATGTACTAGGAGAGCCCTGAGGAGAGGGACTTTTTCCTGTGTTTCTTAAGATAAAGAAATTCTGTTTGTCCTTCCTCCACCAAGCATTCTTAAAAGTATTTAGCTGTGAGAACAGGTGCCATTAAACACAGAAAGGTAAAGGGCTCGATTTTCATTGTGCCGTGGAGTCGGGATTGGAGGCGTGTGGGGGGTTAAAGTCCCGAAATCAGGGGTCCCAACACCAACCCGCCTCCATACCAGTTTCAAAGGAGGCGGGCACCCGCCCCGCACTGGGACCCGCCTACCCGAGGCAGGAAGGGATTAGTGCCAATTAACTGTCTGTTAACAGGTAGTTAACAGGCAGTTTTTAGCCTAATCCCTATTTTGAAGCTTGAACTGAGGGATTCCCGACAGCTCCAAACCACGCCAAGTTAGAGGAGTCAGGCCGTCGGGTTGAAGGGCTTGGAGGGGTCGAGATGTCGGTGTTCAGGTGAGTGATGTGTGCATGAGTGCAAAGGTAAGTGTGTTTGGTGTGTCTAAAGTGATTAAAGAAGTTTAAATTACCTTTTCAGCCTTCCTTCCTTTAGGTTCAGGGAGTCCCTCATCTCACCGGCACAGAAAGCAGAATGGCCGCGAACTGTCAAAAGTGACAGCCTGCAGCTTTCTGTGCAGGAGAGATTTCTAACTGAGTCTGTGGAGAAGGACTCATATTAGAAGCAAGACTGTCAGTGTTTGACAGCTTCAAACAGCTGTGAAACGCTGATATTTCATCTGTCAAAACCTCTTGACAGATGAAATTTCAGTCTGTGACGTCACCTGTTGCCGGGCGGCCCTTAATTGGCCTGCTGAGCCTGCTGGGCGGGCTCAACAAGGTCAATCAAGTTAAAATCGCGTGGATTAGCCGCATCTCGATGGAGGCGGGACGACAACCCCGAAAGTTGTAGTCCCGCCTCCTTCCCGACTTCTGAATGAAAATCCAGCCCAAAGAGTCAGCAAATGAATGGGATGGATTCCCATCCAGTGGAGGTTCTTTAATCTTGATTTTATGTGGTGTCTCATGATGCGACTGAGCAGTACTAGTTTACAGCTAAGTAGAGTAGCTTTCATATCTATATGACCTGAACCCAGGCTTTTCAGTAGAAGCATCTCATAGGGAACAACCCCAGAGGTAAACTGAACGCCGCATTGATGCATGTTTTAGTCTTCCTTTCTCACATATGTTCTAGAGGATCTAGTAAACCTGGCAGTTCAATGCAAATCAATTATTATAGCACCCAACATTAATCCAACAAAAGTCCCCATTGGAAAACAGTCCACTCTCCTGATATATTACCTCACGCTCTCTTCCCCCTCCCCACTGCCCCGCCCCGCCCCCAACCATGGTCCTGAAATTCCTTCACGGGCACTCCTGAAGTGTAAGGCACTCCTGGTGAGACTGAATTTTGAGGTGCGACCCAGTTCCCCCCTTTTCTTGTGACATTGCGATGGGGCGAATGCTTCCTGCACCTGCTCACCCGGGTCGGACGTCAGAAGAGGGGGGCCGTACGGGCGGGATGACATCACCCTCCAGGAATCCTGCTAGTTCTGCCTCCTTTGCCCTGAGCATGATGTGGACGTACTTGGGTTGCCAGGCTAACATCCTGGTGGAAGTGAGGCCCAGAATGCCAATTTCTTAAGGAGCAATCAAACACGGAGTCATTAGGAAAGTGGCTGCTGCGAAATGGATCCATTCTCTGACGATCTCTGTGATCTTTGGCCAGAATGGTCCCACCCGCCCCATGGAGCGACAAGGTGCCGTCGCGGAATCCCTGCCCACCATGGAGCAGCTGCCAGGGGGGTGGGGGGGGGGTACCGTAAATGGCGCAGGTGCCTGGTGCCTTTTATGCAGATAACCCCTGACGTAGGAAAACTACTAGGCACTTGGTCTAAGCGTTAAACAAAGCTTTAATCAACTGTTTTACAACATGGAGGTCTAGTTGTGTCCTTCACTAGTTCCTGTTAAGAATGTCCTGCGCAAGCTGGGCCCGTGCCCGAGTATTTATACTCTCCCTGGACAGCGCCACCCGCAGGCCGCTCAGTATTATTTCACAAGTCTTTCTTTCATGAATGACTGATTCATGTCAACCCCATCCTCGGGATTTGGGACAGGGTCAGGGCCGGGCGAGACTGGCAGCTGGAAGTCCCGTCCCACATCCCATCTCGTGCTGAAGCAGACCACCATTCATGTTTCAAAGCAACATGCAATAGCAAGAACTATCCTCAAGCTACAAAACCCCCTTCCCTTTTGCTGTTCCACCATAAGCAGTGACAGACGGGAGCGGGTTAATGGAAGACAGTATGACGCAGTGATGCTCTCTTTTCATGGGGGAGTGGGACTAACTGGATTACTCTTCGAAAGAACCGGTGCAGACTCGATGGGCCGAATGGCCTCCTTCTGTGCTGTACTATTCTATGATTCTATGGCCAGGCACAAAAATGCAAAGGATGGCAGCTTCAATTGGAAAAACTGCCTCCTCATGGCGGATTTTTTTATAAACTATGTATATTTTTACATATTAAAAGTCTTGGCAGACAGCGCACACTTCCTGTAGATGTTTCGCTTACTTCCTATAACATTTTCGCCATCACACTTTGTTGATGACACCACTATTGTTACTAAACATAACCCCATACTCACTGTGAGCAATGCCACCGGGGGTCTGCTAGTTTATAGTGCTGTATGTGCGGGATTGTGTATATATGCCTTTAAATACAATAGTAAGACGCCTTGAAGGTTTCTGCTTTTAATGAATGCTACATTTGTAACAGAGCTAGGAAGTGTTTCACTGAGAAAGTACCTCAATCGGGAGCCACATCTGGATTATATTAGTGTCCAATTGTCTAAATCTAGGGAGAAAAGTTAGGTTAGGTAATGTATTGGCTCAGCAGCACGACGTCAAGGAGCAATTCTGTTCCAGAAAATTTTGGGCGACATAAGATCTTTGTAGGACGCAGATTCCGCCCCCCCGCCACCTGACCCTCTGCAGACATTACCTCAGTTTTTCCACAACTTGGCCTGCTTTTTAAAGAAAAATAACATTTCGATTAAACTGAGTTGTGAAGGTGTCATCGATGGACTGGAGGTTACTGAGCTTGGCAGTGGAGCCTTGTGGAGCTCAATTAATGTTGTACTAGTAATACAGTCATCAGCCCAGGAGGTGGATGTTCTGACGTTTCAGCTAGGTTTTCATTCGTGCAGCTCCCTCACACTCAGTAACTGTTCTGAGCCAGTTTCTCTGATCACTGGTTAAACAAGCACGAACAGAAAATAAACAAAACCTCAAAGGAGAGATTAAAAACACCACAGGCCACACAACCCAGAATAAAAAACAGAAAAAGTGAAAGACGGGTTAATGTTCTTGGGTGGAACCCTCCACTAGATCAGGAGTACACCCGAAACAGTAACCTATACAGGAAACTCTTTTTTATCCGGGACCGGCGTGTTGCCGGTTTATCCAAATTTCCGGATGACGGAGAGGGTTATCTACCGAGGCTATTTTTAACAAAGAAAAATTTAAAAATCAAGAAATGTGCAGTATACAGTAATTGGGTACTCACCTACAGAATGTTGTGTTAAATGGATGGTGGAAGATGCTTGATTAAGTACAGTACTGCCAGTTAAGGGTAATGCAATGCAATGACGACCAGCAGCGTGGGAGACACACAGTACCCCTGTAAAATGGCGGATCAGAAGAGACGACCGGCAGCGCGGGAGAGTCAGACTCCTGCTACAGGGGTATTGAGGTGTTCCGACTTCCGACAGCGCCAAGAAGCCGAGTAGTGGCAGTTTGGAGAACTACCCCCACTGACTAACTCGGCCACCGTGGGAGACTCAGACTCTGACTCGGCAACATTGCCGGTTATTGCGGTGTTGTTTTCGGAGTATGAATTTTGCCGGTTAATAGAGAATTCCGGATATTTAGGTGCCGTTTAAACGAGAGTTTCCTGTAATTTATTATCTTTCAGAGGCTGATCAAACTGCTGTGCATTTCCAGTTCTTTCCGATTTAATCGAACACAAAACCTCCAGGCAGGTGCTGTTTGTGTTCCTGGGTTTGTCAGCTTAGAAGGCAGTGTTGTGAACAGAGATATTGGCCCAGAAATTCGGGTTGGGGGCTTCCCGCGGGTGCAAGCCCCCGACCTGCACTTACCTAGTGTGCCGGCCATTGTGCTGTGGGCCCGCGTGGGATTCCGATCCTGGGCCTCCTCCAACTGTCGGCGCACAGTGCTTGCGTATCCCAGGGGCGCAGTTAGTTTGATGCGTCCCCTGGGATCACGTGGGCCATGGAGAGCCAATGGTAGCAGGGAATGCTTCATTCATAAGTTTCACAGGAAGAGCTGTCAAACCTATAAATACTGTAAGTCCCAAAACATCACTAAAACTTCAAATAATTTTTTTTTTAATCACATTTTTAAAATAACTATAAATTACATGAAATAACTATTTTAAACAGTAATTTAAAATTTTGAAAAAATTATTAACATTTTCTAACAGGGCTAAAAATAAACTTACCCTTCTTTAAAGTATTTAAAAATAATAAACCTGTGGGAAAAAATGTTTTAATTTTAATTAATTCACCACTTACCTTGCTTTTTAAAAATCTAACTGCTGGAGACTTACCCTCCCGGAGAAACCTTCAAAAAAAACGTAAGTTCGATGCGCACGCATGTCTCTCCGGCGCACAGGTTCCACCTGTCAACCCCTTCTTTCAGGGGAACGGAAGTGTCGGTTTCCCGCGCATGCGCAGTGTGTACTCGCACGTTGGAACCCAAATTTCTGGGCCAATGTCAAATTTATGAAGTGTATTCATCTCCGGTAAATTTAATTGTTCCGTCTCTCGAATTTCTAGATCTACTGGTTGGTGGTTTTCGCAGCTTCTACTTATCACCTCTTCTCTTTCACTTACTCAGAGCAACAGTTCAGTGCCTAAGACTCTTATAACTGCAGCATCATTGCAAAGTGGTTTAGCTTTGCACTGATGCTGCATTTATATTGGCCCAGCAATTCGGGTCGGGGGCTTCCCGTGGGTGCAAGCCCCCGACCTACACTTAGCTAGCGCGCCGGCAGTTGAGCTCTGGGCCTGCGTGGAATTCCTCTCCGGGGCCTGCTCCAACTCCCGGCGCGCTGTGCTTGTGTGTCCCAGGGGCGCAGTTAGTGCGATGCGTCCCCTGGGATCACGTGAGCCATGGGCAGCCAATCGGAGGAGGGAAAAGCCCATTCATAAGATTGACAGAAAGACCTGTCAAAATGTATGAATACTACGGGCCCCAAAACAGTAGTTAACCTTCAAATAAATTTTTTTTAAATCACACTTTTTAAATAAACTATAAATTACATTAAATAACTATTTTAAACAATAATTTAAATTTTTGAAAAAAATAATTTTATAAAAAAACGGGGCTAAAAATAAACTTACCTTGCTTTAAAGTATTTAAAAATAATAAACCTGTGGAAAAAATGTTTTAATTTTAATTAATTGACCACTTACCTTTTAAAATGCAGTCCTTACGCCTGGTTTTTACATTTCTAAAATCTACAGACTTACCCTCACGGAAAAACCTGTAAAAAAAAAAAAAACACATAAGTTTAATGCGCACGCGCAGACTCCTGCGCGCACGCGTTCGACCTCTGAACCCCTTCGTTCAGAGGATCGGAAGTGCCGGTTTCCCACGCATGCGTAGTGCATGCAAGAAACCGGCACTTCCATCGGGTCCACGTGTGAGTACCCTGTGCGTACTCACGCGTTGGGACCCGAATTTCTGGGCCAATATAATTGCAGCCTGAATCTGGAGTCAGAGCCCAACCTGACACAGGAGCAAAGAGAAGTGAGATTTCTTGGAGAAAGTAGTCTCTCTCCACTTCGCTTTGAAGTCACTTCAGGTCTTGCCACTTGATTTTACACACTATGACACGGTGTCAGCTGTGGCTCAGTGGGTAGCACACTCACCTCTTGATGTCAGAAGGTTGTGGGTTCAAGCCCCTCTCCCTCTCTTAGGTAGTCCCTTGGAACCGAGGATGACTTGCTTCCACATTAAAAATGAGTTCTCAGGTGACTGATGAGTCCAATGCGGGACCTACAGTCTCTGTCACAGGTGGGGCAGGCGGTGGCTGAAGGGGTGGGTGGGGTGCTTGGGTTGACATGTGCTCCTTCCGCTGCCTGCGCTTGGCTTCCACTTGCTCCCGGCGAAGAGACTCAAGGTGTTCGGCGCCTTCCCAGATGCTTCTCCTCCACTTTGTGTGGTCTTGGGCCAGGGATTCCCAGGTGTCGCTGGGGATGTTACACTTTTTCAAGGAGGCTTTGAGGGTGTCCTTGAAGCGTTTCCACTGCCCGCCTGGGGCTCTCTTGCCGTGCCGGAGCTCCGAGTAGAGCGCTTGTTTTGGGAGTCTTGTATCGGGCATGCGGACGATGTGACCCGTCCATCGGAGCTGATCGAGCGTGGTCAAAGCTTTGATGCTGGGGATGTTGGCCCGAGCAAGAACACTGACGTTGGTGCGCCTATCCTGCCAATGGATTTGCAGGATCTTACGGAGGCAGCGTTGGTGGTACCTCTCCAGTGCTTTGAGGTGCCTGCTGTACATGGTCCAGCAGGGCGGGCTGTGGGTTGAAGCCCCACTCCAGAGACTTGAGCACACAATCTAAGCTGGCACTTCAGTGCAGTGCTGAGGGAGCGCCGCACAGTCAAATGGATTGTCCCGTGGTTGAGATATTAAATCGAAGCCCTCTCAGGAATATGCTAAATTCCATGGCACTATTTGAATAAGTGCAGGGAGTCCTCCTGGTGTTCTTGCCAACAGTGAACCTACAACCTATGCCAAAAACAGATGATCTGTTCACTTATTTCATTGCTGTTTGTGGGATCTTGCTGTGTGCAAATTGGCTGCTGCATTTTCTACATTAAAGCTGCGACTACAGGGTCAATTTTGACTATGCGTGAAGTGTAAAACAGGTATTAGCAACTTGGCAGCTCGTTTTACATCTCTTATTAGAGTCACTGGAAATAAAAATCGGGAGTGATGTAAAATCTACTCCTACATTTCAAGAAGACTTCATTAGCGGCAAATCACTTTGGATGTTCTGATGTTGTGAAAGGCGTGATATGAATGCAAGTTCTTTACTCACCAGACTGCACGCTGCAACAGGGGCAGAATATGGCAGTATCTCAGTGGAGAGAGCACAGTGGGTGAGGGCTAGTGTTCAGTAATTCATTCCCCAACAAAAACAACCGTAGCGGGTCAAAATTAACACTTTTTTTTCACAGAAGATTCACAGAAACCCCACAGTGCAGATAGAGGCCATTTCGGCCCATCGAGCCTGCACCGACACATATCCCACCCGATCCCCGTAATCCCTACACCAACACATATCCCACCCTATCCCTGTAACCCCACGTATTTAATCCCCCTAGCACTTAAGGGTCAATTTTATCATAGCCAATCAACCTAACCTGCACATCTTTGGACTGTGGGAGGAAACCGGAGCACCCGGAGGAAACCCACGCAAACACTGGGAGAATGTGCAAACTCCACACAGTCACCCGAGGCCGGATTTGAACCCGGGTCCCTGGCGCTGTGAGGCAACAGTGCTAACCACTATGCCACCGTGCTGCCTGTCTGTATAAGTAAGCAATTGTGTCAGTGGAACCTAACAGAGAGCCTCTTTGTGTTGCAATTGATTGTCAGTAACCCTGCAATCGCAATAGATCTCATCATCCCACCATCCACAGTGACCAATCACCTACAGATACTTTCTGTCTGCTTGCTAACTGAGATTCTGATACTGCTGAGGAGTTTGAGAAAAAGGAAGTCAAACTTTTCTCAGAGCTCACAAAAAATGGAACAAACAAGAAAATGAAAGGCAAGATTTTCCACTTGTAACGAACAGAAAATCGTAGGCCTGGGGTGCACGTTATCTCAATATGTGCTCTCAGTATGCACCTGGAAAGCCAAAGTGGAAAATCTCCCTGTAAGTCACTTTTCAATGTGGCTTTGAACTAAAACATGTAAGTCTATAGAGGAGGAGAGTCTATGGGGGGAAAAATTCAGTTGTTTGCGCCTCCTGTTAGCGCCTTAAGAGGGCGCCAATTGGGGCGCAAAGCAACTAGAGGCTGGGCGCGGCGATGTTTGTGCCGCTCGCGAAATTAACTAGACATTTTGCGGCGGCGCTAAACACTTCCGCCACGATCTCCGGCAGACTGTGACGTCATTCGAGTGCGCAATGGCCCGGACCGGATATTGAGTGGCGCCCCCTGCCTTGCCGCCTGCCACTAGCAACGACAGGTTGAGGGGAGCGTTATGCTGTCAGAAAGGGACTGGGGGAGCGCTATTTAAAGGCGACCGCTTCCTGCCTTTTTTTGTCGGTGACATTTTTGCACCACGCAGTCAGAGAGAGAGAGAGACTTCTGGAGAGATTCAATGCTGTGTGAAGGAGTTTTGAGAACTGAGCAGCATTTTGCAGGTTTATTTTGATTTGCCCTTCCTTGCTTCGCCAGCACTCTGAGGTAGCACCTCACTCCTCGGCCTTTGCACCTAAAGACAGGTGTGAAGCGCCTGATTTAGCGCTCCAATCACCTCCAGGGGCGATAAAAGCCAAGTTTGCTGTCGGAGGCGATAATTAGCGCCACAGGCGCTGAACTTTGCGCACGGCCGATAATGGCGCCCCAAATGGGGCGATACCGAATTTTTCCTCCTAGATCTTCTAGTAGAGCAGTCACATGCACCAGGGAGAGGAAAGTGACCCTTCCTCCCCCTTTTTTTGTTTGCCAATTATGTTTTCTTTTTAAAGAAGTGCAATGCCTGGGTTTGGATGAGATAACTAGAGTTCACCGTAGGGAATTTTGCGAAATGTGTACAACCTTGTTTTAACAATAAAAAGATCACCTTTATTATAACTTGCAAAAACGAGGTACTCTCTGTGGTGGAAGTCATTTTTTTTTTTAAGTGTATTGCCAGAAATTTCCTCAAAGCTCCTCCCGCTCGCCCCATCTACACGCATAAATGGACTTTCCACTGAAGTCATGGCGGTGGAGCAGGAGCAGCTCTGAGGAAATGACTGGTCTAAATCTCATGTATCCTGTAGGGATAAACCAGAATGTAAATTTATCAGTGTTAAGGTTGTGGATTCAAGTCCCACTCCAGAGACTTGAACACAAAGATCTAGGCTGACCCTCCAGTGCAGTGCTGAAGGAGTGCTGCACTTTCAGAGGTGCCGTCTTTTGGATGAGACATTAAACCGAGGCCCCCGTCTGCTTGCTCAGGTGAACGTAAAAGATCCCATGGCACTATTTTGAAGAAGAACAGGGGAGTTATCCCCGGTGTCCTGGCCGATATTTATCAAGATAACAAACACAGATTATCTGGTCATTATCACTTTGGTGTTTGTGGGGGCTTGCTCTGCGCAAATTGGCTGCCGCATTTCCTACATTACAACAGTGACTACACTTCAAAAAGTATTTCATTGGCTGTAAAGCGCTTTGAGACGTCCTGAGGTCGTGAAAGGCGCTATATAAATGCAAGTCTTTTTTTTAATATAGTAAAGCACACATATATTAAAGAGGTTCTCAACATTTTAACTCTCTTTAAAGGAGGATCCCCTTAACCATTATAAAGAATAAGGTTCAACTTTGAACAAACTGGTGGGTTGTCTTCTTGAAGTAATTGCTTTTACAGCAGTAGCTTGCTAGGCTATTTCAGACAGTATTGAGAATCAAGCATTTTGTATACAGGTAGACTATCCTTTATCTGAACTACCGAAAACCTCTAAAAACCGAAAGTTTTTTCGTTCAGCGTAAGTCGTGCGCACGACCCCGACCCCCGCCGACCCCCACCCCCCGCCAACCCCCACCCCCCCCCGACAAATTTCCCAGTCTTATAAAATACCTTCTGAAATCCGAAATTTTCCGAAAACCGAAACACGGCTGGTCCCGAGGTTTTCGGATAAAGGATAGTCTACCTGTAGTACTAGACTGACTAGATTTTGAAACAAGCCACTATAATCTGTGGTCGATTTTTCCTCCAAACCACCAGATTTATTGAATTGAATTCAACTTGTCATGAGCAGATATGAGCTCCTCACCTGATGTTTGCTTCCACCCTTGAAAGTACCTTATCATTGCAATTTGTAATAAGAGGGTCGTGGCTGTTAGCTGTGGCTCAGGGATAGCTGTTTCCTTTATAATCATGAACAGAGGAATTTATAAAGAAAAAGTTGACAAGAAATGCGCGCAGATATTACGGGGGAGAAATTCAGTTGGTTAGCACCTTCCGTTAGCGCTAACAGAGTGCTTATGCAGTAGCGCCAGGGCGAGGCGAATCCAGCGACACATGCCAAATCCACCCCCCCCCCATAGCACCGCCGCTAACAGTTACCGCCGGGGACTTCAATGCCAGTCGGATCGTGACGTCAGTGAGCGTGTAACGCTCACTGGGTGCCCGATCTGCCAAATTCATTTTCACCCCCTGTCTTAGCGCCTCGCCCCGACTGTGACAGGGAGAGGAGGCATCAAGCAGGCAGATGCTACTTAAAGGGATCATGAATAATGAGTCGCAGCTGTCCGGTTAATGCTGTTTCACTGCTTCCTTGTCAGTTTGAGATTGTTTAATGCAGTCATTTAAAGGCTCTTTAGTTTCAGGAGTATTGTGGCTACTGAAAAAATAGTTACATTTATTCTCACAACATATCAAACTGCTACACTTGGTTACTTTACTGGGGGCTGTACTGGCAGTCGACCTCGCCCTCTAGGATCTACGGCAGAGGCAGCGAGAAAGACTGGAACATGTGGCCAGAGGGAGGAGGAGGGCCATCGGGGCTCTCAACAGGAGGCCTTACCTTCCGAGCGTATTCCGACAGCACTTCTCCTACCTTCAATGAAGCGAGGAGCAGTGTATTAGATGGCTCCGCATCACCAAGGTGGTGGTCACAGAACTCTGCACCTCCTCCAAACAGGCCTCCAGCCTCAACTTAAACCCCAGATCCTTTTTGCTCACTACATGCCCATCATACCATCCCTGTGTCATGTCATATCGCAGCGTCCTCCTGGGCGCAAAGGTGAAATGAGAGAGACCACAAAATATTGCAAACTCCATGAATAAATTTATGCATAAACACAGATCACAATCATTCCAACAACTAATGACCCTTGCGCCTGCCATAGTTGAATAGCTGTCATTGTGTGCAAGGTGTGAGATGTGGGTGTGAGTGTTGGTAGGTAGAGATTGTTGGTGGGTGAGTGCTGGGGGTCTGGTGCGTTGGGCAGTGTGTGAAGCTTGTGGTACAGACGGTGGTATGTAGCATTTGTTGAATCATTCAATCGCCCTGACCACCTGCCATGAGCACACCTGCTTCAGTCCTCCGGCTCCTTCTCCTTGTTGTGCTTCTCCTTGCTGAGGCAGCTGCACAGCCAGCAATGCTGAGAATGAGGTGCTGCAGTATCAATGAACCTCCCCTTTAGGTACTGGGAAAAGCCTGTGGCGATGATGAGTTGAGATTAGACTACACCCCCGATACTGGTCAGCACTTTAAGTTTAACACCACTGAGCTAGGCCATTAGTGCTTGATTTAGCGCCCCAATCCTTTCATTCAGCAATGAGAGTGAATTTTGCATGCAGTCTTAAACATTAGCGCCGGGCACTAATTATCAAACTTTTCAAAAGTTACCGCCCATTCCTGGGCTATAATGAATTTCTCCCCCTACATATTTTATACATTATAGATAGTTTCCATATAGGTGAGCATCACAAAGCAGACCTTTGTTGTACTTTTGGCTGCTCAAACAGTAACTGTACTAGGTGCAGTGCAACATATGATTTGCATTTAGAAAGACCAACAGTTAGTGGCAATGTGTGTCTTGTATTGTGTTGTCTAGTAGGTATGTTACTGTTTGGTTTGTGCTGATGTTTGTTGCAATGTGATGTGTTGTGTATTTGTTGTACTGCCTTGTATTTATGTTGTATTTTGTAGGCCGATATGTGTGGGTGGTTTCGACTTGTGTGTGGTGTGTTGTGCAGCAATGGATGGTGTAAGGCAATGGATGGTGTGTGGTGATAAATGGTCCTGTGTGGTGATAAATGGTCCTGTGTGGTGATAAATGGTCCTGTGTGGTGATAAATGGTCCCGTGTGCTGATAAATGGTCCCGTGTGGTGATAAATGGTCCCGTGTGCTGATAAATGGTCCCGTGTGCTGATAGATGGTCCCGTGTGGTGATGGATGGTCTTGCCTGGTGATGGATGGTCTTGCCTGGTGATGGATGGTCTTGTCTGGTGATGGATGGTCTTGTCTGGTGATGGATGGCCTTGTCTGGTGATGGATGGCCTTGTCTGGTGATGGATGGTCTTGTCTGGTGATGGATGGTCTTGTCTGGTGATGGATGGCCTTGTCTGGTGATGGATGGCCTTGTCTGGTGATTGATGGCCTTGTCTGGTGATAGATGGTGTTATGAGGCAATGACTAATCTCGTGTGACGATGAATGATGATGTGTTTTGATGATTGGTGTTGTATTAACTGTTATCTATTAAGTAGTGTTGCATTGTTTTGTTGGCTCAAATATCTGATGACCTGTAGATGTATGTGGTTGTGTAAGCTTTTCTGTATGAGATATATGTGTGGCTTATACTTATTGTCTTGGATAGCATGTTTTACATTGAGTAGTATGTAAAGTATTTCGTGTTTATTTTTGAGCGGGGGGAGTTCCTTGTAAAGTATGAATTGAGAGAAAGGGAACGAATGTGACATGGACATCCTTCCTCATTTCATCATTGAGTGCTTTCTGTGGTTTGGCTACAGTTCAGATGGCTCTGAGATGAAGGCAGTTGGAATGGAGAGTAGTTCAGAGAAATGCATTTCTTATCCAAGCATGGAATTCCAATGAAACAGATCAGTTTCCCAGTCACTTGCGTTCCCTACAGATCACCGAGCTTAATGCTCATTACTAATCCAGCCGTAACCTTTTACATTTGGAATATTGCTCAGGCTATTGAATATTGCCAATTCTACCTTCAAGCCTAATATTAGTAGCTGCAGAGTTATAATTTTTATCTTAGAAAAATCATTAAATGTTCTTCTCTGTTACTCACCTCTCAACTATTACAGTTCTGTTTGAAGCACTGCAGTCTAATAATGCTTTGGGAAGTTACATTTCTTTAAATCTTGCCTTTTGTGGTCACTTCGCAGATATGATTACATAGAGAAAGTTCGTATATAGAGAAAGTTAGCTGTATGTGAAACCCCAAATCCATCTATCTACCTAGTTGAACTCTTTCATCTAGTGTACGCTTAACCTGTCACAGCTTTCAAAGATGTTGCATTTGAACGTATGGCCTCGGAGACATCTCAGGGCGCCATACTCCAGGATATTACATCTCCGCAAAGCAAAGAAATTATGATTGGTGACAACAGGTAAGTAAGAACATAAGAAATAGGAGCAGGAGTAGGCCATTCAACCTTTCGAGCCTGCTCTGCCATTCAGTAAGATCATGGCTGACCTTCTAGCTCAACTCCACCTTACCGCTCTATCCCCATATCTCATGGTTCCCTTAGTATCCAAAAATCTATCGATCTCTGTCTTGAATATACTCAACGACTGAGCATCCACAGCCCTCTGGGGTAGAGAATTCCAAAGATTCACAACCCTTTGAGTGAAGAAATGTCTCCTCATCTCAGTCCTAAAGGGCAAACCCCTTATCCTGGGACTGTGACCCCTGGCTCTAGATTCCGTAACCCGGGGAAACATCTTCCCAGCATCTACCCTGTCAAGCCCCTTAAGAATTTTATACATTTCAATGAGATCGCCTCTCATGCTGCTAAACTCTAGGGAATATAGGCCTCGTCTACTCAATATAAATAGTTATTTGAGCCTATCAAGTATGCAAATGTAAATGAATGAAAAAGTACCAATGACTGAAGGGTAGCCTACAGAAAACTGAGCAATCAAAACCCTCAAAATGACCATTTACAAACCTGCAAGTACCACAAAAACCAACGAATCAATTGCTTAAATCATTTCTTCACACTATTTTCAGCTGCCATTTTTATCCTTCACTCAGGTCAGTGTATAGAGCGCAAACATATTTATAACATAACAAACACGTTAAAAAAAAATCACTAAAATTACCCATAAAATTGGTTACCTTCTGTCTGAACCTTGAGTTTAAGTCGGAACGGTCACTTGGGCTGAGTGCCGCAGATTTACAGTTGCTGTGGGCAATTGTTTTGTGAGAAAGAAAGCGAGATGAATCATGGATTTTCGAGTGTCAGCCGTGGCTCAGTGGGCAGCACCCTCACCTCTCTGAGTCAGAAGGTTGTGGGTTCAAGTCCCACTCCAGAGACTTTAGCACAAAAAATCTAGGCTGGCACTCCAGTGCTGCACTGTCAGTGGTGCCGTCTTTCAGACAAAACGTTAAATCGAGGTCCCGTCTGCTTGCTCAGGTGGATGTAAACGATCCCATGGCACTATTTTGAAGAAGAGCAGGGGAGTTATCCCCGGTGTCCTGGCCCAATATTTATCCCTCAATCAACATAGCCAAAAGAAACAGATTATCTGGTCATTATCACATTGCTGTTTGTGGGAGCTTGCTGTGTGCCGTGTTTCTTGCACTACAACAGGGACTACACTTCAAAAAGTACTTCATTGGCTGTAAAGCACTTTGGGGCGTCTGGTGGTCGTGAAGGGTGCTCTATAAATGCAAGTCGTTCTTTCTTTATGGAGTATCTCTGTGTGCACTTGGGGATCCCTAAGCCTTGGCTCTGCCAACCTGTACCTAAGCTCTCTGGACTTGGGTAAGTGGGAGGTGGTCTTACAGGGAAAAAGTGTTCACGCCGTATTGGGTAAATTGAAACTGTGGTTAGCTCAGTTTGGAGACTCTGAAGTACGGTGATTGATTTCCTTGCATTGTGACAACCAGGCAGAAAAAAATTACAAGTAGCAAGTTGCTTTTTTTTGGGTCACCTGGGTGTCTGACATGCCCTTCACACCTTCTCACCATGGTCCTGTAGGTCTGGACTAAAGTTGGCATCCACCGGGTCCACTAGGTACCACCATGAGAATTATCACCGGTACGCTTTTATCGACACCAACACCTTGACCGCCTGTGCTCGCAAACATCGCACCACCACACCTACGCCGCAAATATGCAGTCTCCAGAGAATGCAACTGCTACAACAGCAAAGACATGCCGATCCAGGCCAACTTGAACAACCTTCCACCAACCCGTCTCAAACCTAGAAGGCCATTTTGGACCGTCGTCGAAGCCCTTCAGCGATCTCCCCTCAGCCTTGATGACCGATGGCGAAATGCTGGGAAGAACTGTGACATACTGAATGGATTCCTGATAGAGGACCCCACAGTACAACCTGAAGGGTCAAACCTTCCTCGCAAACAGTGGACAACCATCAACTGATCATGGTAGATGCTGCCACCTTCTCCATAGATGGAAGATTAAATCATCCCCATCATGCGACTGTGGAGCTCCTAATCAGACCCTGGGGCACATCATTGAGCACTGGAAGCCTACAAGATATCCACGCTGTTACACCGGAAGCTTTGGCTTGGATATCTGACTTAGATATTAACATTTGATCTGCTTTGCTACTATCAGACGAAAGAAGAAGATACCACCATAAATCAATAAATTGGACAATTGTATCTTCTGATCAACACCTTCAAGATCCCCTCGAGCTGTGCAGAGCCACGGTATGCACTTTAAGCCAGTAGATACAAATTGATGTAACCATGTTGTTTGGGATGGAAATTTGTGTGTGTTGCTGAAGGAGAATTGATGTTTATGCCAGAACCAGAGGCAGGAGGTCAGGTCATTAGGCATCTGATGCTGGTCTTGGACATTGCAACTGCAACCAGTCGGTCAACCAGACCAGAACCACGGTGAATGACCACCCGTTCAGGTACTCATCACTGGAGACTTGACGGTGGGCAAAGCTCCCTGGCACCTCCACACCAAGCAGCCTCAGCAGGAACTACAAATCACCCCTGGGAAGTAAGGGCGAGAAAAAGTATCCTTTACATAATCCTGTAAATAACTGAGAAAAAGAACAAATACTTGTGTCGTAAGCAAATGTTGTAAATCCTATGGGATGGACAGGCTTTCTCCAACCTATGTGTGAGATCCAGAACCAAAACATAGATGATGTAAATAGCTGGGACAAAGGTTTTGGGGCTGGGGAAAGTTATATGCATCTTAAGCAAATGTTATAACGTGGCAGGTAATCAGCATTGCAAATATTATTTCTGTGAGGCTTGTATCTTTCAGCATCGATAAGACATGTAATAATTTAATCTTGAGTCAATCATCTAGAAAGGGAAAAAAAAGACTTTCACGACCTCAGGACGTCCCAAAGCGCTTTACAGCCAATGAAGTACTTTTGAAGTGTAGTCACTGTTATAATGTAGGAAACGCGGCAGCCAAATTGCACACAGCAAGCTCCCACAAATAGCAATGTGTTCATGACCAGATGAGCTGTTTTGGTGATGTTGGTTGAGGGATAAATATCGGCTAGGACACCGGGGAGAACTCCCCTGCTCTTCTTCAAAATAGTGCCATGGGTATCTTTTACGTCCACCTGAGTGAGCAGACGGGGCCTCAATTTAACGTCTCATCCGAAAGACGGCACCTCCGACAGTGCAGCACTCCACTGCTGTGTCAGCCTAGATGTTTGCACTCCAGTCTCTGGAGTGTGACTATGAACTCACAACCTTCTGACTCACAGGCAAGGGTGCTACCCACTGAGCCACAGCTGACGCTCGGTAAATATGCCACTTTACAGTGATGGGCGGATTACTGTCTGGTTCAGGCACTACCACAGGGACTATGGTAAATATCAGAAGCAGCACTCTAGGGCCTAGAAATTCAGTGGCCTGCGCCACCAGTTTGCGCCCAAAGAGGGCCTTTGCACCACTGTGCAAACCTACCGCGATATTTAGCGGGGCGCTAATGGCGGCGTTAGCCAGTAGCGCTGCGCCGCCACCGATGACGTCATCGGTGTGCGCAGCACCCCGCTATCGCCCCGCTGGCCATATTTGGTTGCTGCCGCCTCCCCCGCGCCGGCCGCAAACAGCGACTGGTACACGGGGCCTACCTGTGCCGGTAGTGGGGCGAGTTAAGGTGGAGGTGCGGCCGGCCGCTTTTTTGGCGGCCGCCTGCCCGCACCTCCGTCCCCGGCCTCCTTCACCACCCCCCCGCGGCATTGCCGGCTGTTTCCAGAGAGCCCGGCACTTCTCCTTGGTGCCGGGCTCATTTGCCGGCACTCGCGAGCGGGGATCGCGCTGTTGCAGGCACCTCCCCCTTAAGACTGAGAGGAAGGCCTGCAGTACCGCAGGCTGCCGTGCCGCAGCGGGTGGCGCTGCGGCACTTTGCACGCCGATATTCAGTTTCAGCGCCCCAAGCGAGGCGCCGAAACCCTTGTTTAGCGGCCGGCTTCCACTTGGGGCACTGAAAGTGAATTTCCCGCTGGCGCAAGTGGCTCCGCGCGCAGCGGTAATTCAGGCGAGCTGGGCGCCCCTAACTGAATTTCTAGGCCTAGGTCCCATACCCATAAGCAAAATGATAGGAGATTGTGGTCTATGCTGCGCTCAGCTAGGGAGGCAGTAAGGACATAACAACTAATCGCCATGCAGGGGAGGGAGAAATTAACCAGGATTTCATTTTCTGACTGCTATCCAGTGAGCCAAGCTAGAAAGTTCATGTGTGTGAAAGTAAGGCAAGAACAGGATTGGGCTGAACTGTGTTGCCTCACCCCCCTTTAGAATAGCTCAGCATGGAGATTGGCAATTTGGCTGAAGGAGGGAGAGATTTACTCAGCACTGGAATTTAAGCTGCGCCTGACCTGGGAGGACTCACTGCTAACACAAAAGGGCAGGACGTGGACAAGCGTCTCATTCCCCAGAGTTGACACTTTTTTTGTGGAACGCCTGTGAAAAAAAAAAAAAAAATCACCAAAAAATATAAATTTTTGTAAAAGTGCCTGAGGAAAAAGTAGAATGTGTATAAATTCTAAAATGCTTGTGTGTCAAAAGGCCAGTCTGGATGTTAACGGCCGTTGGTTTCTCTTTTCTTTCTTCAGGTGCTACCTCTGCCCCCTGTTTAATTTTCATCTTCCCAGCTGTGTTCTACATACGGATAATGCCAAAGGAAGAAGAGCCCATGAGGTCGAGTCCAAAAATCCTGGTACGTCTCCTTAATGTCCACCCAGTGAGCGAAGCCTGGATATGCAGAAGCTATTCTATATGGAATAATCGGTTTCACGGCATTACTTGTTAAACAAGACTCGCCATAGATTCAGGTTAAACTGATCTTCTGGGGTTTTCTCTCAAAGACATTATTGATGTGGCAGGCCCGCGACGCGCGGTTAATATTGTGCACTTAGGGCTGAATTTTCCTCCAGGGTGGTTTTCACTGCTGGAGGTCAGTTGGGGCAGGACTTGTACCCGCTGTCGTGACCCCAGGCCCATTTTCCTGGGTTAGGGCTTATTGACAGCGAAGCGTGGGCTCTCGGCGGTATCGCCAGCAAGCAAAGGGAGCCCGTCACTGCCGGGGACGCAAAACCGGTGGCACTGCAATAGGACGCCCGCTGCAAACGCCAAAAGAAGGAGCAGCTGTTGTTAAAGGGGGCAGATGCAGCTTGTCGGTGCTTTGAAATTTTTAATCAATAGGCTCCACGCACGTTGGCATGAGATATAAAAAAAACACACACTACCAGATTGAAGTGGATTGTGCCCTTTGTCTGGTTGCTAAGCAAGAACAAACTTGCATTTAGATAGTGGCTTAGGATGTCTTCAGGATGACCTACAGCGCTTCACAACCAAGAATAATATTGAACTGCAGTCTCTGTTAAGTAGGCAAACAACATATGTACTACGCATGCACAGGAATTGGCCAGCTTTATAGTATCAGACATGCTTGGTACTGCACATATACAGGATCAAACACTGAGACACAGATAAGGGCCGCGATTTTCCCTACCTTGGCGGGTCCGTGGCAGGCGACATCGGTGGCAGGTCCTGACCCCACTGCTGGCTCCAGCCCGCTGTGTAAAATTATTTTACATTGATTGGGCTGGTTAAGCCCGCCCAGCGCGTTTGCCGGCCAATTGAAGGAAGTGGGTCTGGTGACGTCATTTGATGACACGTCATCAGTCAGTTTCCTTAAAGGGACCATGCGCAAATTGATTTTGACAGTTGTGCTGTCAGTGCTCTACAGCATTGAAGTGCTGCAAACACTGAGGAGCATTGCACAAAGGCTCAGGCTCTCCCATCACTCCCTCCATATGTTTATGGAGGGAGTCGCAGCACGCAGGGAGGTTCTCTTCCCTTCCAATGGGTGGAAGAGACCGCTCCAGGAGACCAACACAGCCTTGTTGCACATTGCACAGAAGGACACAAGCAGGGATGTTGTCAGGAGGATCAGGCTGCAGTGGCGCAAACCTTTCAATAATCTCAGTAGATCACGAAACATTACTGCAAAGCCACACTCAACCTCATCCTGCTGTTCCACTCATCACATCCCTATCACTCTGCCTTCCCTACCCAATCCTGCACATCCTTACTCACACCAACTTACCTTGCACCTCCACCCATCCCTGTCTATCTACGTTATCGCTTCCCCATCTCACCAGCCACCCCTCACACTCGCCCTCATCCTAGTCCAATCATACCAACTAATAACACACAAGGGTAGGCACTTGGGTGTTTTAGCCAATGTTCATGTAAAGTTTCTGTTAATGTGGTGTCAAACATTGAAACCTTTTTTTCAAGACTTTGTGTTCTTGGACAGATCTGTGTGCACCTTTGGAAGTGGCTTAGTGAGTTGCAGTGAATGGTGAGACATAATGGTACCCCCCGCAATGGTGATGAGTGTAAAATGAATGGCTTGGGCATTGTAGGGATGCTTTATGGTGTTGTTGTGGGGTGGTGCCAACCTGGTGCATCATGTGGCAGCCAGGGTGTACAGCATCAAGTGAAGTAAATCTGGCCATGGTGAGACCATCCCTGGCCTCCCGGGCAGCAATGTGGTTGGGTGCTGATGCCCTCTGTCCTGTGCAGCATCAGTTGATTGCGGAGAAGGTTGGTGTTGTTTTTGGTGCTGCTGGTGTTGGGGCTGATCGTGGTGTGATTCTGAGGACCAAGGTGAGATAGTTTCAAGGGTACCGATGCTGATGGAATAGATGGCAGGTGAGGTTGAGATTGAGATGACAGAAACAATCTGTCAGTGGTGAGAGAGGTTGTTCCAATGAGGAGACACTGGATAGAGAGTTTGCTCCAAACACTTGCAAGCTGCATAAAGCTCAATCTGTCTTCCAAATGCAGTAAGCAACAGCTTCTGACCTTGGAAAGTGAACAGCTCTGAGATGGGAGCTTTTATAGCACATTTGCAGCTGTCAAGTAATGAGATGATTCCATGGTCATACAACTCCCGACCTCCTTACCTGTCGTGATCCCCGAGCAGTGTGGACCCCATGGGCGACCTCGTAAAATGGTAAGGTGAGCTCAAAATACTTTTTAATGGGCTGTTAACAAGGTCATAATGACCTGAATTGCCTCCCCCGTCGCTGCATGTCGGGTCTGTTCAGCCCTGACAGACCCGACATCTGGGAAAGTCACATGGCGGCGGGTTGACAGCGGAGTCCCAAGCTGCTGTCAAAAAAAGAATTTCCCACCCGACCCGCCACCGGAGGCGCCCACTGACCCCCCGAAAAGTTCCCCCAAGTTGTTCAGTACCAGAAAGGGAGTGATCTCTCCACTTTTAACTGGAATCTGCGCCATAACCAAGACCTCCTACTTCCATCTCTAATATCACTCGACTCTGCCTCTGCCTCAGCTCACCTGCTGCTGAAACCTTCATCCATGCCTTTGTTACCTCTAGACTTGACTATTCTAACGCACTCCTGGCTGGCCTCCCACATTCTACACTACATCAACTTGAGGTCATCCAAAACTCGGCTGCTGGTGTCCTAACTCGCACCAAGTCCCGTTCACCCATCGCCCCTGTGCTCGCTGACCTACATTGGTTCCCGGTTAAGCAACACCTCAATTTTGAAATTTTCATCCTTGTTTTCAAATCCCTCCATGGCCTCGCCCCTCCCTATCTCTGTAATCTCCTTCAGCCCCACAACCCCCCGAGATATCTGCACTCCTCAAATTCTGCCCTCATGAGCATCCCTGATTATAATCGCTCAACCATTGGTGGCCGTGCTTTCAGCTGCCTCAGCCTGAAGCTCTGGAATTCCCTCCCTAAACCTCTCCGCCTCTCTACCTCTCTTTCCTCCTTTAAGACGCTCCTTAAAACCTACCTCTTTGACCAAGCTTTTGGTCATCTGTCCTAATTTCTTATGTGGTTCGGTGTCAAATTTTTCTCTTATAATACGCCTGTGAAGCGCCTTGGGACGTCTTACTACTTCAAAGGCGCTATATAAATACAAGTTGTTGTTCTTGTTGTAGAAACTACACCAGATAGGCTCGTACTCAACTCGGCATGATAGAGCCAGTTTAAGGACAAATTTGTTGGATTTTGGTCAGAGACACTTAGAGGGGAAACATGTTTACCAATGGACTCCAAGCCAAGGTGCAGTGACAGTGCCACACCTGCTGGAATGATTGGGCGACGCTCAGGCGCCACCCTTAGGACAGAGTAAATGTTTGTTGTTTTCTGTACACTGTTCAAGGCAGGGAGAGAGAGCCAGTATGAACAGAACGCAGCTTATTTATTGGAGCAACTGTGCAAATCCAGCACAGACACGTGTCCTCAAACGAGGAGCCAGTCTTTTTGGCTCTGCTCTCCTTCATCTCACTGGCTGTGACTGAAGAACGGAATGGAAATGTAAGCACAGATTGTGCTGATCCAGAATATGGCTGTTTGAAGGGCTGCAAACAAAATATTGCCTGTTTTATCTTTATTTTGTGATTTTAAAATGTACATTTAAACAATATTACCTGCTGGGATTGACACAAAGAGATTGTTGCAAGGCAGATGTGGCTGGAGTTTGGTTACTAGGGAGGTCCTGATAATGAACCCATTGTGTCATTCTGCTCATGTTTATTTTACAGTTTTAAGGGTTTTTTTTGCCATGTAATGTCTGTTTGCTTCTCCTGTGTTCAGCAGAGGACTGAAATATAAAAGTGCCCAAGTGCCTCACCTACTTGGACTGTCAGTGTTACTGGGTGCACATGTGACTGGTAACAGCTATAACATCTCACGGACATGGACTGTCAGTCCGTCAGTCTTTGGGTGGCAGTGCGATTGTTAAGATGTGTAGGGTGAGATTTTCCTCTTTGGCAGCCCTATTTGATGCTGGGCGTCAGGACCTCTGTCCACTCCAGTGAATTTCCTGGGGCCATCCTATTTTAATTACATTTGGTGTGCTCCCAGCGAGTGTTCTAGCTGTGCAGGAAGACCTACCTCAGGAGGGGGGTCGGGGGGAGTGTAGGGGGTTAAAGGGCTGGAGATACCAGTGGCACGTCACTGTTTCTTCCATTCAGCATTGCGATGACAGCAGTGGAAGGACTATGATCTATGACGCCATCCTGCCATTACTGCCCATCTTGAATAAGCCTGCCCATATTTGGGAGGGGGTGGGGACGTTGTTCTGTTGTTCTTAATTCAGTGTTCAACATCATTTCCAGTGGGATAACCCTGGAACTGATGGTAAATCGGTTGGAATCCAGCAGAACAGCGCCATGGCCAATTTTCTGCCTCCATCCACCCAAGTTACACCGAAGAGCCAGTGTGACTGAGGAGGAAAGTCCTCCTTCAAATGTCTAACCATATCGGCGAAGCTTGGCTGATATACTTCGGGCAAAATTATGTGTTAAATCCGAAGGTGCTGCTTCAAAGATAATCCTTAGCTGAAGGGCAGCCCCATATTAAAGGCGTTGAAAATGAGGAGGGGTTTTGAAAGAGTAGATAGGGAGAACCTGTGTCCATTGACAGGAGGGTTGGTAACCAGAGGACACAGATTTAAAATAAGTGGCACAAATGGGGGGGGGGGGGGGGGGTGATGAGGAGAACTTTTTTCGCGCAGCGAGTTATGATCTGGAGTTCACTGCCTGAAAGGGTGGTGGAAGCAGATTGAATCGGAGCTTTCAAAAGGGAATTGGATCTCTACTTAAAAAGGAAAAATGTATAAAGCTATAGGGAAAGAGCAGTGGAGTGGGACTAATTGGTAGCTCTTTCAGAGAGCCGGTACAGGCTCGATGGGCCAAATGGCCTCCTTCTGTGCTGTATGATTACGTAGAATATTACATAGAATATGCAGCACAGAAACAGGCCATTTGGCCCAACTAGTCTGTACTGGTAGGGTTTGATTAAAGTCGGTGCACTGGTATATTCCAAGTTCTTTTCCCAACTGATGACTCCCCCACCCTTTACACCCGGCCGTTTCCTGCCGGCCTCACACTAGTTAGGGCGCTCAACCCTTTTTTTCCGATGTTAATCATTTCTTTCTCCTGTTCGCCAGGCTGTTTGTTTTGCGGGCCTGGGGTGTCTCTTCATGACCATGAGCCTGAGCTTCATCATCATCGACAGGTCCACAGGAGGCGGCAACGTAAACGGAGGCCACTAAACAACGGGTGGGCCTCATCCACTGAGAGCCAAGTGCCCCCTCTGCCCCGCCCCCCACCCCCAACCCTCAAGGAGCAAGATCATCACTGCAGAAAACTGCCAACAAACCCAATGCCCGCCCTGAACCCTCTGTAATGAGACACACATTACAAACACACGACTAGTACTGTACATATATGTAGTTTTGCACACCAGCAATTTTTATACCATGTAACTGTATAGTAATGAATTGATGCAAGCACTTTGCATGAGATTTTATAAAACTGCAAAATTTCTAAGTTATTTTGTATAGAGCTAGGACAGAGGTGGCATTCTCAGTGTTATAGTCTGCAAAATAACTGGCCTAGCATAGCAGGGGCACACGGACGGTAGACCGGGGTCTGAATTTAGAACCTTGGGTAAACTGGGTCGGGGGGGGTGTCTTATTTTTATAATATATTTTATATTTTGCTCCTTTGACACAATTGAACTCTATACAGCAGCATTTTTAAAGATGGTTAGGAGCATTACAAAACAAAATTAAACTGCCATTCACTGTTCCCACTTCCAAACGCCCCACTAAATGCTGTGTGCACTTTTCGCTGTAGATAGCAGTATTATACAGCAGTTTCCATGCCTGATTACTTAATTTAAAAAAAAAACCTTTAATGTCTCAGTAGGTAAATGCAGTAGGTTGGCTCGACAAGGTAGATGCAGAGAGGATGTTTCCCCTCCGTGGGGAAATCTAGAATGCGGGGGCATAGTTTCAGAATAAAGGGTCGCCCTTTTAGAACTGAGATGAGGCGGAATTTCTTCTCTGAGGGTCATAAATCTGTGGAATTCTCTGCCCCAGAGAGCTGTGGAGGCTGGGTCATTAAATACATTTAAGGTGGAGATGGACAGATTTTTGCAAGATAAGAGAGTGAAGGGTTATGGGGAGCGGGCAGGGAAGTGGCTTTGAGCCCAAGATCAGCCATGATCTTAATGAATGGCAAAGCAGGCTCGAGGGGCCAAGTGGCCTATTCCTGCTCCTACTCCTGCAAGGTGAGCCAGTTGAGCAACATACACTGAATTGATTGCATCCTGTCTCCAGCTGAGAGACTCAGGATCGAATGCAAATAGTTTCACCCATGTCTTTCCCGCCGCCAGCCCTACTCCAACACATCTCCTAAAGAGTGAATTACAGGAAACTTTCGATTTACCAGCACCTAAATAACCGGAAATCTCGGTTAACTGGCAAAATTCAGGAGTAGGTTCAGGTAAGTTTTATTACTTGCCTTCCTCGATCTGTTGCTGTGCAAGGGTGTGGCTGCAGCTGTTGCTAAGCTGCAGAGATGCTTGGAACTTGTGGCCATTGTTCTGAACCTGTTGCTAAGCAACAGGGTTTGTTGCTTTATACGGAGCTCTCAGCAACGTATCTTTTACTATAGCTTTCGGTTATCGGAATCTTTGATGAACCGGCACCACGTCGGTCCCGTCGGTGCCGGATTAAAAAAAAGTTTCCTGTACTGCTGTCCATCAGGTGCAGTGCCCAGCAGAGAACGGACACTGGGATAGGAAAGAAAGATCAGGCCTATTTAGAACCATCTAGTTGGCAAACCGGATGGAGAGGGAAGGGCGAGGCTGATTTCCTGCGGTCACTATCAATGTTCCCCCTCTTTTTTTGGGGTCGCGTGGCCCATTCAAAATTCCATGCATGCGTGGTTTTTCCATTTAAATGCCGGCTGCGCAGGACTTCGAGCGCTGTGTGGCCGCACAGCGTAAAGGGAACATTGGTCACTATGTGATACCGCCACTGTGAAGGCAGTGGCCTGGTAGAAGCAGTGAGCAGAGCAAATATGTTCTTTCTCCCGTGTAGCCCTGATGGCACTCAATGGTGGGCCAGTCCATCAGGAAGGTGGACCAGTCCATCGTGGAGGTGGACCAGTCCATCGTGGAGGTGGGCCAGCCCATCAGGAAGTTGGGCCAGCCCATCAGGAAGTTGGGCCAGTCCATCATGGAGGTGGACCAGTCCATCATGCCTTCCCAGTGGTGGAGTGTTTGCAGGATATACAGATGGGAGAGGGTGGATTAAACAATTACTGTAACAAAAAAACACATTTTTACAAATGAAGATTTTATTTAAACTAAAAACTTTAATGAAAGCACGGAGAGGGGGGGAAGATGGTCATCTTCTAATACATTTAATGATTCCGTCCAATGCCTGTGTTTTAATATTTAAATAAAATGACTCATTCTTCAGGGAACTTAACCGTGAACTTTTAACACACAGTGGGTATACCGTCGCGGTGAAATGGCTGATCGATCAGTGCAGATCTTGTGTGCTGGTTTGGAAATATCCCAGCACTTTTCTAAAATAATAATTCTGGGGACAAAGAATAAAAATTGTTTTATTTTGTGACAACAATGTCGACGGCTTTGTTTAAATAAAATTTGGATTATATTTTTGACCCATGTTGTCTTATGCAATATTAATAGTGTTGGTGGAAATATCCAGTAACCTTTGCTCCGAAGCATCAAGGATTTATTTTTGTTAGATTGCGCTAGTCATGTTTAGCAATGAAGCTCCTGTCAGATTCCTTTACACAATATTTATATTTTATTAAGTGTGTAATTAAATTTTAATTTAATAGAAAATAAAAAGGATTAAAGATTTTTAATATTTTATGTTCTGCATAGCAGTGGAAAAGCCTTATAGAGCTGTACCTGGGTGTGTGAAAAAACCTCTGTTTTTGTAGTTGACTGTTAAATTACACAAGCTGCTTGTGTCTTGTATTAATCTTGTGCATTACACTGTAAACTGTAATGCTAAATCTTCTTGAATGTACAGTAATTCACATGAGATGTGTGTCACACTGGTGTGTTTGGGGGGGGGGGGACTAAGATACGTAATAGGGTCAAAATTGGCATGTTCCACTTACCCACCTCACCAGGGACTGAGCCTCGTTAAGCTTCGGCAAGGCACACAAGATCCAACTCGTTGGTTGTAAATATCCCTTCGGCCCTCTGTTTCTGTTCTGCCAGTGTGTCAAGCCCGCCCTCTTCAATCCTGCAATGTGTTGGGGCACTTGTCTACTTTGCTTCAGTGTGCCAGTCCCTCTATCCCTCCTCCTGTTCAATCAGTCAGTCTCCAATCTATCAGTGTATCCCTCCATGTCTACTGTTCAGCGTTTTGGTTAGTCGTGATCCTTAAGCATGTTGCCTTCTCCTCTTGTTCATTGTGTTAGTCTGGCTCTAATCTCGCAATGTATTCAGCCGTGGCTCAGTGGGTAGCACTCTTGCCTTCTGAATCAGAAGGTTGTGGGTTTCTGTCCCACTGTAGAGACTTGAGCACATGATCTAGGCTGACACCTCAGTGCATTATTGAGGGAGTGCTGCATTGTCTGAGGTGCTGTCTTTTAGATGAGACATAATACCAAGGCCCCATCTGCCCTCTGGGGTGGAAGTAGAAAATCGCCATGGCACTATTTTGAAGAAGAGCAGGTGAGTGCTTCTGGCCAACATTTATTCCTCACCCAACATCACTAATAAAAAAGATGATCTGGTCATTATCACATTGCTGTTTGTGGAACCTTGCCCTGTGCAAATTGGCTGCCGCATTTCCCACATTACAACAATGACTACACTTCAAGAGTACTTCCATTGGCTGTAAAGCTCTTGAGGTTGTGTAAGGTTCTGAGCTTGTGCACGGCACTATATAAATGTAAGTTCTTTTATTCCTCCACCTTCTGCTGTTTAGCATCTCAGTTAGTTGCAATCCTTAAGTGTACTTCTTCCTCTATGTGGTCAGTCTCCAATCCTTCAGTGCATCACTCCCTCCACCTCTTGCTGTTCAGTCTCCAATACTATTTGCGCCTATAACAGTTCTCTATCCTGCCAACTAGCTTCTCAGCCTATTTGTGATTTATTTACTCTGGCTATAGCTCAATCAACAGTTTTTTTCTTATGGCCTGCCCCCAGCCAAGGGACACTCTCAGACTCGGAAAGTGGTCACCGCTCTGGATTCCTCCCACCATTCCTCCGATTGGCTTCTTTTCGAGTTGGAGGTCATTTTTTTTTGTTGCGTCATGGCGCTAAAGTCTTTCAGTCACTCTGTGATCACCTCTTCATTGTACTTGGGGCGGTAACAGGCCATATTTTACGTTGAATCTTTAACTTAAATCCTTCCTTATGGGATTTTCGTATGGCAACACACAGCTACCAGCTGCTGATTAGCGAGTGGGGAGGGAGGGGGAAAGAGAGTTGGTATTTGGTAAAAAGCAGCTTGAGTGTTCATTTGTGACCACATGCTAAAACAAAAAGAGGTTTATTTAAAGAATTATTTCCTTGAATTTTTTTTTGCCACACTGGTGGGATAATGTTGATTTATGTGTTTAAGAAAAATAGTGACATTTTTGTTGGATAAGGTGGAGAAGAAAATGTATTTTATTGCCTCCTTAAGTCTTTGGTTAGGTCTGCTTTTTTTGAGCGCCGGGCATTCTGTAACTGTCGGTGTCGAGTGGATCTGTATTGTGTATAAATAAGAAACCGTAAATATTAAACGATTTTAAATCTGATACATCTCATAGGGACTTGTATTGATTGACTGAAACAATCCAACCTGTTCAGAATCCAACTTCTAGCGCTGTGTCTAGGGTTTACGCCGCTCTCCCGCCGAAGTTACGAAGAGCCAATCGGGAGAATCCCCGAGGAATATTCGGTGTACTATTGAGGGGCAGTTTACTAACTTCGTACCCCTGGTAACTAATGACTGGAAAGATCATGTGCAATGTGAAATCCGAAGATTGCCACCTTAATGCCTGTACCCACAAGACATTTGAACTCTCCAGTGTCTCAACAGTTATAGGTAAACGTAAAAAGAAAAAATGCTAAGGGCTAAAAAATCTCAAATGAAAACCTTTAGAAATGCATTTAAAAGAGAGGTTAAATGTTTTGGGTGAGACTCTTCATTATAACTGGCCCTAGTTTTTAACCTTATGGGTATTTTTTTTGGGACCCATTAGTTTCTCATTTGGGTGCTTTGACTGTATTTGGTGCAGTGAAGGTGGGGGGGGGGGGGGGAGCGGGGAAACAAACTCTGTAGGAGGAGGAAAATAAAATCTCCCCAGTCTCCTAAAACATAATTCAGTTCCACAGGGCACGATGGACTGCACTGCACAGCACACTGTGCTGGATCTGGACCGCAGGCTGTCCATGCTGACGAGTGCAATCATGGCTTCTGTCTGCACAAAATGTATGGTGAACGTTAATGCAGCCAAAGCTCTGAAGGGAAGTAAGAGGGTTTCCCCTCCCCCAACCCCCTTGGGCACGTTGACACTTATTAAGGAAAAGCTGTATTCCTAAGTTAGATATTGCTCGCGGTAGAATTGCAAACCGCCAACCATCCTCCAATTAAAAATAGACAATTTAATTAACTTCTATCAGCAAAACGCTTTGGCTGCTCCTGCCAAAGGGCTGTGTCTACATATTTATGTATTTTTTTTTAAACTTCCTATTTCACCTCTCAAGGTGCATACCACACACCAGACCCTGTCCAAAGAGTCAGGCAAGGTGAACTGTTTCCAGGCTCCTGCCAATCCTCTTTGTAACTGGTCAGTAAGTGCATCAGTGACTTGCTCTTTGAGCTGGCTAAGCAATGTGTGACAGTAAACCGAGAGCAACCCTCCAGTCGGTTTTTCACTTCTCTCTGTAGAGGCAGGAGACCTTTGTCCAGTACAGAGCAGCAAGTCTGAAATCAGTCAAACCAGTGCTATGGACATCTAGCCTATCTGTCCCCACAATTACAGATTAATGTTCATTGTTTTCAATCATTTCAATTAACATTTTGTAAATGGCGACAGCAACTATGCGTTTATATAGTGGAGGCCATCCTTGTCTTGGCGCCGACCAAATGTTTGGCAGGAATGGGGTGGTAGCAGGATGACAATTTAAAAACAAAAACTCAATATTCAAGCAGGCATTGAAATGGGCCGGCAGCGCTCCTGCCCAGAACAGGCGGGGTTTAAATACTTAAATCGGGGCCCTATGGCAATTGTGGAACCCCAATACATAAATGATTTGGACTCGGGAATCAGAAGTACAATATCGAAATTTGACACCAAATTGGGGGGTATAGTTAATACAGAGGAAGACTGCAACAAAATACAAGAAGACATTAACAAATTTGCAGAATGGGCATGTAAATGGCAAATGAATTTTAATATGTGAGATGGTGCATTCTGGTAGGAGGAATAAGGAGGCCACCTACTCCTTGGAAAAATAAGGGGGAGAAATTCGGTATCGCCCCGTTTGGGGCGCAATTATCGGCCGGGTGCAAAGTTTAGCGCCTGGCGCTAATTATCGCCTCTGACTGCAAATTTGGCTTCTATCGCCCCTGGAGGTGATTTGAGCGCTAAATCAGGCGCTACACACCTCTCTTAATGCGCTAACGCTGAGGAGCGAGGCGCTACCTCAGAGCGCTAGCGAAGCTCGTGATGTCAATCAGCAATGGAACACAGACACACTGGCGCCAGCCAGTTCTTAAAGGGGAGGGTCGATCTTGCTCTCCATCCACACCCTGCTCATTGCAGCCTTGAATCTCGGCCTGGAGAGACCTGTACATCAAATCTGCTGGAAAGAACAAAGGAGAGGCCCGGGGAAAGAGCTCAGAGTGCAGCCCCCATAGTCCCTTCTAAATCGATACAAGGAAGGTCAAATCAAAATGAACCTTCAAAGTGATGCTCAGTACTCAAAACTCCTTCACACAGCGTTGAATCTCTCCAGAAGTGTCTCTCAGAATGCATGGTGCAAAAATGCCGCTGACAAAAAAAGGCAGGAAGCGGCCATCTTTAAATTTCGCTCCCCCAGTCCCCGACTGCAAAACGTTCCCCTCTACCTGTCATTGCTAGCGGCAGGCGGAAAGGCAGGGGGTGCCACTCAGTATCCGGTCCGGGGCGTTGCATGCTCGACTGACGTCACAATCTGCGGGCGCAGGAGATCGTGGTGGTAGTGTTTGGCGCCGCTGCAAAATGTCTGGTCAATTTTGCGAGCGGCACAAACATCGCCGCGCCTGGGCGCTAGTTGCTCTGCACCCCGCTAGCGCCCTCTTAGGGCGCTAACGGGAGGCGCTAATCAACCAAATGTTTCCCCCTAAGAGTCTAAATGGGGTATTGGCACAAAAGGATCTAGGTGTACAGATTCACAAATCATTAAAAGTAGCAGGTTAACAAGGCCATAAAATATGCAAAAAAAGCACTGGGATTAATTTCTAGAGGAATAGAATTCAAAAGCAGAAAAGTTATGTTAAACTTACATGGAACACACTTAGTGTACTGTGCAGAGTTATTACAAGAAGGATATAGAAGCAGTGGGGATAGGACAATAAAGATTTACAAGGATGATACCAGAATTGAGAGTGTACAACTATCAGGAAAGACTAAACAGACTAGGACTCTTTTCTCTAGAAAAGGCAAGGCTGAGAGCTGAGCTGATACAGTTCTTTAAAATTATGAAGAGGTTCGATATGTTAGATGTAGAGAAGATGTTTCCAGTTGTGAGGGAGTCCAAAAGTAGGGGCCATAAATATAAGATAGTCACTAATAAACCCAATTCAGAAGAATACCCAGAGAGTGGTTAGGATGTGGAACTTACTACCACATGGAGTGGTTGAGATGAATAGCATTTAAGGGGAAGCTAGATAAGTACATGAGGGAGAAAGGAATAGAAGGATATATTGATAGGGTGCGATGAGGTAAGGTGGGAGGAGGCTTATGGGGAGCATAAATACCAGCATAGACCTGTTGGGCCAAATGGCCTGTTTCTGTGCTGAAAAATTCTATGTAATGCAAGCTTCAGGTACCAATGGGCAGAGATCACTGCAGGCCACTCCAAAAATGAGGCCGTGCCACTGGTTTTTGTATGGCCAGGAGAAGCTTCTTCAAAAATCTTCCCACCTGCTTCCAGCCGCTCAGTGGCCCCTTCCCACCTTGACGTTTAACTGTCGGTTTGGCTCCATGGAGAAGCCGCTGGATTTCCCACCCCGCTTCTCACCACCCCGCCCCCCCCCCCCCCCCAGTTAGCGAGCTGCCTGTTAGCGCTCGTAGAGTGTTGAATGCTGGCAGCTCACTGCTCCAATTCAAAAGAGGACAGGCCATGAAAGTGCTAGTGCAATCTGACGGGCGGTGCGATTGCACCATCCAGCACCCACCCTGTGTGCCCACCACCAGCCCCCGCATCTTTAACGTAGAAAAGAACTTCCCAAGGCACTTCACACACATAACCAAAACAAATGGACAACGAGCCAAAGAAAGCCATATTAGATGGGATGGCCAAAAGCTTGCTCAAAGAAGTGGGTTTTAAGGAAGGTTTTGAAGCAGAAGAGGCAGAGGGATTTAGGGAAGTAATTCCAGAGTGTGGAGTCTGACAGCTAAAGGCATGGCCGCTAATGGTGAGTCAACAGGGCGAATGGGGGATGCACAAGGGGCCATAGTTGGAGGAATGGAGTTTGGGGGATGGGGGCTGTACGGCTGGAGGAGGTTACAGAAGGGCAAGGCCATGAAGGGATTTAAATATCAGGATGAGAATTTTGAATTTGAAGTGTTGGCAATGTAGCAAATCTAGCAAAGCAAGGACAGGGGTAATGGGTGAGCAAGGCTTGTGCAAGATAGGACATGGACAGCAGAGGTTTGGATATGCTGAAGTTCACGGAGGGTGGAAGATAGGAGGTCAACCAGGAGAACATTGGAATGGTTGAGTCCGGAGTTGCCACCGGCGTAGACGAGTAGTTCAGCAGCAGATGGGCTGAGGTAACGGCAGAGGTAGGTATTGTTACAGAAGTGGAAGTTGGTGGTCTTTAAGATGGAGACCTTGGAACCGAATTGGACATGAAGGCTGCGAACAGTGTGGTTCAGCCTGAGATATTGGCCAGGCAGGGGCATGGAACCGGTGGCGAGAGTACGGAGTTTGTGGCAGTCTGCCAAAGACATTGGCCTCGTTCTCCTCAATATTTAGCCGGACAAAATTGCAATTTATCCAAGACTGGTTGTCAGACAAGCAGTCTGACAACACAGAGCAGTAGAAGAGTCAAGAGTGGTGGTGGAGATGTAGCGCTGTGTGTCATCAGCGTACATGTGGAAGTTGACCGGATGTCAGTGGATGATGTTACCAAGGGGCAGTGTGTCAATGAGCAAGAGGAGGGGGTCAACAATAGATCCATGGGGGACTCCAGAGGTAATTGTGTGGGGGCAGAAAAGCCATTGCTGAGATGTTCTGGCTATAAGCAGACAGATAAGAGTGGAATCAACCGAAGCAGTCCCACTGAGCTGGACAACAGAAGAGGCGAATGGATGGTGTGGTCAACTATGCTAAAAGCTGCAGTGAGTTTGAAGAGATGAAGAGGGATAGTGCACCATGGTCTCAATCACAGAGAATGTCATTTGTGATTTTGGTTAAGGTCATTTCAGTGCTGTGAAAGAGGTGGAAACCTAATTGGAGTGATTCACAGAATCACAGAAACCCCACAGTGCAGATAGAGGCCATTTCGGCCCATCGAGCCTGCACCGACACATATCCCAACCGATCCCCGTAACCCCTTCACCAACACATATCCCACCCTATCTCCGTAACCCCACACATTTTTAATCCCCCTAACACTAAGGGTCAATTTATCATAGCCAATCAACCTAACCCGCACATCTTTGGACTGTGGGAGGAAACCGGAGCACCCGGAGGAAACCCACGCAAACACGGGGAGAATGTGCAAACTCCACACAAACATGGAGTTGCAGGAAAGATAGGCATAGATTTGGAAGGCAATGCCACGGTCAGGGTCTTTGGAGAGGAAAGGGAGGTTGGAGATGGGTTCGGGTGGATGGAGAGTGATAGAAGATTTGAGGTTAGGATCAGATCAGCCATGATCTTAGTGAATGGTGGAGCAGGCTCAAGGGGCCGATTGGCCTACTCCTGCTCCTATTTCTTATGTTCTTATGTTCTTATTGCGAAATGAGTTATGCACCAGATACAGTCAAGTCTCCATCCCTTGGACTTAAGGAAGCAAGGATGACAACTAAACCAAGAGCAATAAGATGCGAAAGAGTGAAGGTTTTTAAAAGAGTAAAGGTGTCAGCCGTGACTCAGTGGTCGCACTCTCGCCTCTGAGTCAGAAAGTCGTGGGTCCAAATCCCACTCTAGAGGCTTCAGCACAAAATCCAGCTGACACTCCAAATGAGACGTTAATCCAAGGTCCCGTCTGCCCTCTCAGCTGGGCGTAAAGGATCCCATGGCATTATTTTGAAGGAGAGCAAGGGAGTTGTAGTGTATGTATCCGTCTACCTTTAAGAAAACCATTGTATGTAACCGTTCACCTTTAAGAGAACTATTTTAGGTGTGGCACTACTTTGTTGGCTTCTGTATACTGTAATACCGACGGTGACCACACCGGTATATAAGTGCTGTGTCAGGATTTATTTGGCAGATTCGCCCTGACCTTCGAATAGTAAAGTCCTGTTTTAAGTTACTCTGGTAGTCTGTGTATTAATTAACTAAACAACTCACAGACTTTACAGTGGCGACGAGTCCGATCGTACCCTGCGGCAACAATACTTCCGAAGCAGTTAACGAGCGTCGAGAAGAGGCAACCACCCTCGTCATTCTGCTGGGAGAAAACTCGAGTCTGTAGAGCTGGAAAGGAGGAAGAATTCAGAGACAAAGACTTCCATCAGCAACAGGCACTGACTGTCCCTTCTGCCACGGTGAGGAGTGAGCCGATCAGCACGAGAAGCAAGCCGGCCACGGTGACTGTGAGCAAGGGAAAAGTAAAAAGAATAACCGGAGGATAAGGGCGGTGCACTCGACCACGGTCGAGGGGGAAAGGAGCCGGACAGAAGTCGGGCCCAGAGGCGCTGAGACTGGGGCAGCGTGGAGCAAGGAAGCCGTGGTACAGACAGGCTGGGGACGCAACGGCGTCGTGAGACAGCTAGACCGCGACCGGCGAAAAAGGCCGGGCAGCGACCGAAGCCACGAAGCGCTGCGACCGGGAGCGTAGGCGCGGGAAGATATAAAAACTCAGCCGCAGCCGGGGAGGGAAGCACCGGACTGCGAGAGGGCTGGGAGGCGCGATTGGGAGCCGAGCGAGCGGGAGAGGCAGAGCCGACCAAGGGAGACTGAGCGAGAGCCAGTCCAGCGGCTGAAACTGTTCGCCATCAACGGGGTGTACCCAGCGCCGGTAGAGCCGAGCGAGCGGGAGAGAGACAGAGCCCGAGCAAGGGGAACTGAGCGAGAGCCAGCCCAGCGGCTGAAACTGTTCGCCGTCAACGGGGTGTACCCAGCGCCGGTTGCCCTGCCGAGAAAAGGGAAAGCACTGAAGCCGACGCGCAGGCTGTGAACCTGAAAGCCAGCGGCCGTCGCCCGTGGGGAAAGTGTACCCCTCCCGCCAGGGGAAGAAACGCGGGAAGCCGCCATTAGGCGGAGAAGAAGACAGAAGCGGGGAACCGCCATTGAAGTGGGCGGGGAGAGAAGATAAGCGCGGGAAACCGCCATTTTCGCGGGAAACGCCATCTTGAAGAAAAAAAAAGAAAATTTAAAGAAATAATCCGTGGTGTTATCAGGAAGAGAAGAAGATGCCTAAGCGTGGTAACATCAACGATTTTAATTCCGAGATAGAAGACTGGGCCACGTATGTGGAACGCATTGAGATCTATGGTGAGGCCAATAAAATAGAAGAAGATGACAAAGCTATAACCTTGCTAAACTCGATGGGCGCGAAGACATACGGGCTCTTGAAGCATCTACTAGCACCAGCTAAACCGGCGGATCAGACTTTCGATGATATTGTTGCTGTCCTGAAGGATCATTTTAACCCCGCACCACTGATGTTAGTGGAACGATCCAAATTTTACACGAGAACGCAACGGAAAGAGGAAAGCAACGCGGAGTACCTGATTGAACTGCGTAGGCTAGCGAAACACTGTCAGTTTAGGGAAAATCTGGCAGAGGCACTCAAGACAAATATGAGGCGGCAATGACCGAGGTTCAACAACTTGAAGAACAGATTCAACTGCGAATCCTTTCAGTGGAAGAAAAGGAAACTGTAAGAAACACAGAGACTGTAAGAATGGCCCCTGAACATGAGCTAGAGAGCATCAAGGCACAACTTCTCCGAGCGCTGAAAGCCAAAGTACAAGAGGAAAAGAAGGTGAAAGCATTGGAGGAAAAGGTGGATGAAATGGAGAAGACTCTGATCCACAGTGTTCCCGTGGAAGAGTTAACGGTCAGCCAACTCCTTCATATGCTGAGGGACAAGACTCTGCAATGGGAACAATCTGAACACGAGCTTCAATCTTCAAAGGGAAGGAGTTCGGAGCTCTCAAAAGTTATGGAAATAGCTGAGGTTGCAACACAGATTTTACTGGGATGCCAAAAGTACGCTGAATCACGTCTATATGAACAACAGAATGTTGAAACAGCTGCTCCAGTAGAAGGATTGAATAGCCCGATCAATCAATCCCCGATGGAAGGGGAAGTATTGAAATCACAAATGAGGTCATTAGTGAAGGATTTGCAGGAAACCCAGGAAGAGCGGGATGAATATGAACGCATGAAGAAGTCTCTTCAGGAAAGATGTCTAGGGAGGGAACAACAGTCGGCTAACGTCCAGTTGGGTAAGGAAGAAGTAGCAGGCCCTCTCGCTAGACTAGTTCAGGACGACACCGAATATTACCATGACCTGTTGAGTGACACGGAATATTACGAGGACTTGGTCTGCCCAGCTTGTGATGAAAACTCCCAAAGTGCAGAAATCAGGATGAAGCACTTAAAGTCTAAGGAACATAGGGAGATGGTGGCGCTACAGCTGGCAGCTGATAAGGGAGCCCCGAGAGTCTCCAAGAAGCAGAAAAGAAAAAGACGAAGCAGAAGGTGATAACCATCTAAATCATTATCACTTCTACCAGATCATGTACGTGGGCCCTACGAAGGGAGCCAAATCAGTTGGCAAGTAGGAAAAATTACCAATGCAGTCCAGCTGTTTGTAAAAGTCAGCACTGCTGGTTCAGCAGGACAGAAGTTCAAGCTGTTAAGTCAAGGGAAAGACTATTGGATGAGTCACGCTAGCAATGTGAACCGGCTACACCACAGAGATGTTGTTCGGACCGAGTCAAGACCAGAGACTGAATCTGTGAACTGTTCCCGCAGAGACTGAATCTGTAAACTGTTTCCCGCATAGATTATACCTGTGAATTGTTTTACATGAAGTTGAATATATGTTATGTTTAATGGGGGACTAAGTATGTTGTAAGCTAAAAAGGGAGGATTGTAGTGTATGTATCCGTCTACATTTAAGAAAACCATTGTATGTAACCGTTCACCTTTAAGAGAACTATTTTAGGTGTGGCACTACTTTGTTGGCTTCTGTATACTGTAATACCGACGGTGACCACACCGGTATATAAGTGCTGTGTCAGGATTTATTTGGCAGATTCGCCCTGACCTTCGAATAGTAAAGTCCTGTTTTAAGTTACTCTGGTAGTCTGTGTATTAATTAACTAAACAACTCACAGACTTTACAGGAGTTCTCATCGGTGTCCTGGCCAATATTATCCCTCAACCAACATCACTTAAAAAAGATCATTAGGTCATTATCACATTGCTGTTTGTGGGAGCTTGCTGTGCGCAAATTGCTGCGTTTCCAACATTACAACAGTGACTACACTTCAAAAAGTACTTAATTGGCTGTAAAGCACTTTGAGATGTCATGAGGTCATGAAACACACTATAAAGTCCTTTCTTTTGTAAAACATTTACAACAATTGGCCAGTATTTATGGTGGTATTTCTCTCCCACAGTCTCTTTCTCATGGGTTTGTGAAGTTGGGGCTGAGGGCCATCGAATTTAGTTGTGACACAAGCACTTCTAAAAGAGTATTTGTTTCATAAATGATCTCCCAGACACTAAAACCATTACACTTACAACTACAAAGCAAATATTGGCTGCATTGGGCCTCGCCACTCTTATTGTGACAACTGCTACATTTATAACAAAGGGGTTTGAGAGTTGACATCATGGCTTACACAGGACTCAATAAGGATCATGTTTCAGCCATTGAGAGGCTTTTGGCCTTGTGCCGGGATGTGGAAAAAGATTGACAAATGAATTAAGAGTGTGTTATGTTAAACAAAAAACTGTAAATGCTGATCTAATTAGGTGCTTCAGAGAGTTGGGTAAGTGGAATGCATCATAAAATGTTCTTTTTTTCTTTGAAGCACTTTACCTTTACACTTTTCCCATCCATTTTCTTCCTCCCTGGTTTCTCCAAACAGTGCACCATCTGAAACCCATTTCTTCGGCTAATCCATCCTGGCTTGGCCTATCTGTGAAGCACCTTTTTATGTTAAATGTAAGTTTGTTGTTGTTGCTTCAGGTCACATGCCTGCAGGTCACCGCCATTGTCACACCAAACTGGCCACTAGGAGGCGATGACTTTCCCTTTGATCTGAAGAAAAAAATAGACGGCAGATGTACTCCAGGAGTGGTGTTGAAATAGCATAGGATAAAGCTGAAAGAGACCTAGGATTCTGAGTAGACTCAATGCTAAACATGGCCAACCAATACAGAGTAGTGATCAATAAAGTCAAAAAGTGACAAATTACATAACCAACTTCAGTAGTGGAGGCAAAAACCCTTGAGCGTTAGGATCTCGCTCAATGAATGAATCAAATGAACCTAATGGCCTTCCTCATCCATTATATCTAAAGGCATTCTCTCTCTTTCTTAGGCAGTCCCTCAGAATCGAGGATGACTTGCTTCCACATTAAAAATGAGTTCTCAGGTGACTGATGAGTCCAATGCGGGACCTACAGTCTCTGTCCCAGGTGGGGCAGACGGTGTTTGAAGGGGCGGGTGGGTGGGGTTCTTGGGTTGACGTGCGCTCCTTCCGCTGTTTGCGCTTGGCTTCCGCTTGCTCCCGGCGAAGAGACTCGAGGTATTCGGCGCCTTCCCCGATGCTTCTCCTCCACTTTGTGCGGTCTTGGGCCAGGGATTCCCAGGTATCGGTGGGGATGTTGCACTTTTTCAAGGAGGCTTTGAGGGTGTCCTTGAAGCATTTCCTTTGCCCACCTGGGGCTCTCTTGTCGTGTCAGAGCTCCGAGTAGAGCGCTTGTTTTGGGAGTCTCGTATCGGGCATGCGGACGATGTGCAGATCAGTCCAGTCCAGATCCAAGGTCGTCCCATCCTCTGTCGTCAAATTACAGTATGCAGACGACACTTGCGTCTGTGCACACTCGGAGGTCGAACTCCAAACCATCGTTAACATCTTCACCGAAGCGTGGGAGAGCATGGGCCTTACACTAAACATCCGTAAGACAAAGGTCCTCTACCAACCTGCCCCCGCCACACAATACTGCCCCCCGATTATCAAAATCCATGACAAGGCCTTGGACAACGTGGACCACTTTCCATACCTCGGGAGCCTACTGTCAACAAGGGCACCTACTGTCAACAAGGGCAGACGTCGATGACGAAGTCCAACACCACCTTCAGTGTGCCAGTGCAGCCTTCGGTCGCCTGAGGAAGAGAGTGTTTGTAGACCAGGATCTCAAACACGGCACCAAGCTCATGGTCTACAGAGCAGTAGTGATACCCACCCTCCTGTATGCCTCAGAGACATGGACCATGTACAGCAGGCACCTCAAAGCACTGGAGAGGTACCACCAACGCTGCCTCCGCAAGATCCTGCAAATCCATTGGCAGGATAGGCGCACCAACGTCAGTGTTCACACTCAGGCCAACGTCCCCAGCATCGAAGCTTTGACCACGCTCGATCGGCTAAAGGCATTATATGTTGTGGCTCAGCGGGAGCATTCTCATCTCTGTGTCAAGAAAGTCACAGGTTCAAGTCCTAGTCCTCTAGAGGCTTGAGCACAAAATCTAGGCTGACACTCCCGGTGCTGTACCAAGGGAGTGCTGCAATGTCGGAGATGCCGTCTTTCAGATGAGACATTAAGCCAAGGCCCCATCTGCTCTCTCAGGTATGCTGTATGCTATTTTGAAGAAGAGCAGGGGAGTTATCCCTGGTGTCCTGGGCAATATTTAACCCTCAATCAATAGCACAAAAACAGATTATCTGGTCGTGATCACATTGCTGTTTGTGGGAGCTTGCTGTGCGCAAATTGGCTGCTGCATTTCTTACATTACAGCAGTAACTACACTTCAAAAGTACTTCATTGGCTGTAAAACACTTCGGGATGTCCTGAGGTCATGAAAGGTGCTATATAAATGCAAATCTTTCTGATATAAATGCGACTTGTTGTTATTGATCTTGTCCCACTAATTTTCTCTGCTGTTAGCTTTCCTCAAATCAATGGCCGGAATATTTCCGGGGGGCAGCAGGGGTGTTTGGAGGCCGGTTGGTTGGGAAAATGTTTTTTTTTGACAGCAGGTAGGGACCCCGCTGTCAACTCGCCTCCACGCTAGTTTCCCAGATGTCGGGCCTGTCATCGCAGAACAGACCCGACACCAAGCGGTGGGGGAGGCAATTTACATCATTAGAGAGATTGTTAAGAGGCAATTAACTAATATTTTATGCTTACCTTTAGATTTTTAGAGTTCACCAATGCCTTCCCCGCTGCTTGGGGATCACGTCAAGTAAGGAGGTCAGGTGTTGTGTCAGCATGGGATGATTTCTTTACTTGACAGCTGAAAATGGTCTACAAAAGCCCCCATTTCACAGCTGTTCACTTTCCAAAGTTAGAAGCTGTTGCTTACTGCATTTGGAAGACAGATTGAGCTTTATGCAGCTTGCAAGTGTTTGGAGCAAACTCTCTATCTAGAGTCACCTCATTGGAACAACCTCACCATTGACAGATCGTTTCTGTCATCTCAACCTCACCTGCCATCTATTCCATCAGCATCGGTGCCCTTGAAAAAATATTACCATGGTCCTCTGAATCCCACCATGATCAGCCCCAACACCAGCAGCACCAGGCACACCAGCAGCACCAACAACAACAAATCCAACATTCTCTGCAATCAGCTGGTGCTGCACAGGACACAGGGCATCAGCACCCGACCACATTGCTGCCCGGGATGCCAGGGATGGCCTCACCATGGCCAGATTTACTTCACTTGATGCTGTACACCCTGGCTGCCACATGATGCACCAGGTTGGCACCACCCCACACCAACACCATAAAGCATCCCTACAATGCCCAAGCCATTCCTTTCACACTCGTCACCATTGCGGGGGGTACCATTATGTCTCACCATTCACTGCAACTCACTAAGCCACTTCCAAAGGTGCACACAAATCTGTCCAAGAACGCAAAGTGTTGAAAATAAAGATTTCAATGTTTGACACCACATTAACAGAAACTTTACATGAACATTGGCTAAAACACCCAAGTGCCTACCCTTGTGTGCTGTTAGTTGGTATGTTTGGGCTAGGGTGAGTGTGAAGGGTGTCTGGTGAGATGGGGAAGTGATAATGTAGGTAGAGAGGGATGGGTGGAGGTGCAAGGTAAGTTGGTGTAAGGATGTGCAGGATTGGGCAGTGAAGGCAGAGTGATGGGGATGTGATGAGGGGCACAGCAGGATGAGGTTGAGTTTAGGTTTGCAGTAACATTTCATGATCTACTGAGATCATTGAAAGGTTTGCACCACTGCAGCCTGGTCCTCCTAACGACATCCCTGCTTGTGCAATGTGCAACCAGGCTGCGTTGATCTCCTGGGGAGGTCTCTTCTGCCCATTGGAAGGGAAGAGAACCTCCCTGCGTGCAGTGACTCCCTCCATAAACATATGGAGGGAGTCATGGGAGAGCCTGGGTGCAGTCCTGTGCACCTCTGTGCAGAGCTTGTCAGTTTTTGCAGCACCGCAATGCTGTAGAACACTGACAGCAGAACCGTCAAAATCAATTTGCCCATGGTCCCTTTAAGGAAACCGTCCGATGACGCGTCATCAAGTGACGTCATCAGACTCGCTTCCTTCAATTGGCCGGCAAAAGCGCTGGTCGGGCTTAACAAGCCTAATCAGCGTAAAATTCTTTTCACAGAGCGGAATGGAGCCAGCAGGGGGGTTGCTCCCCGCCACTGACCCCAGCCACAGCGGACCCGCCTCGGAAGGCGAAATCGCGGCCAACGCTGTTGTAAAATGTATTTCAGTCTGCTGGTGGTGCTGTTGAGCTATTAGAAGTGAATATTCTGCAATCTTCTTAGCAGCTTGAATCTTGTACAGTTGAGCAACTGAAAAAATCCCCTTCTGAATATAATTATTAAAGCCGCAAATCCTCTGGGAATAACACAATTTCGATTGTCCTAGACTTTGTAACAATATAACCTGGCAGCATATGTGAAAATCTAGTCATTTGACCATACATCCAAATCTATAAATTATCCATTCAAGTAATTTGAACTAACCCAATTACCTGATGAGACATTTTAAATCAAAAAGAGCAACTCTCCCCAACCTATGTAAGGTGCTACCTGGTACAGGCTGATATCCTGGCACCATTGGCTGGCATTGCTCCACCCAGTTCACTCTACTTTTGGATGAGATTTTAAACCAAGGTGGACGTGTCAACCATGGCTCAGTGAGTAGCACCTTCACCTTCTGAGTCACAAGGTTGTGGGTTCAAGTCCCACTCCAGAGACTTAAGCACAAATATCTAGGCTGACACTCCAGTGGCGTACTGAGGGAGTGCTGCACTGTCAGAGGTGCCACCTTTCAGATGAGACATTAAACCGAGACCCCGTCTGCTCTCTCAGGTGGATGTAAAAGATCCCATGGTACTATTTCAAAGAAAAGCAGGGGAGTTATCCCCGGTGCCCTGGCCAATATTTGCCCCTCAACCAATATCACTAAAACAGATTATGTGGGCATTATCACATTGCTGTTTGTGGGAACTTACTGTGCACAAATTGGCTGCTGTGTTTCCTACATTACAACAGTGACAACACTTCAAAAGAGTACTTCATTGGCTGTAAAGAGCTTTGGGACATCTGGTGGTTGTGAAAGGTGCTATATGAATGCAAGTCTTTCTTTTTATTTTTATAGCTTACTAAACAAAGAATAAATGTACACGTAAAGCAGCACTGTAAATATAAACATTTAGCCCTTCTTTAATTGTTTCGTACTGTAAATTTTGCCTTTGACTCTGCGTGCCCTTTCTCATAGGTTGTGAGCACCCTCTGCTGGTAACATCTGCATAACCAAAGGACTGTAAGGTAACCTAAAGCAAGAATGAATAAACACCGTTCCTTCCACAGACCATCCTTTATTTATTAGTAATTATTGCTATCATCGTAAGTGCAATTATACAATCATAAATAAAAATCATAAATAAAAATCGGGAGAGCTGCCGATTCGCTATCACCCATTTTGTCGCACAAAGTCAAAATTACCCCCAGAGACATTGGGGACATTTAAAATGCAGTGAATGCTAGGCTAAGGGAGTTAGGGTACTGGAGGGGCGAGTCTCGTGTGCCCAGTGCCCTTTCCTTGTCTCTAACTGTTGTTATATTCTGTGTGGTACATTCAGTCTCCTGTGGAGCTAGGAGCACGATATTTTAATAATCACCTTTAGTAACTACTAAGATAGCAGAACTATAGGCCCAACTTCTTTAAGTAAAACTTAAATGCCATTACAATTTAGAGAGACATTTCCTCAATATTTCGTTTAAAATTCAGTTTCTTTTCAATAAATACTTGTTTTAATATATAACTCAAAAATTACTGAACATAATCCACAAATGGAACAAATTTTAAAATCTTTAATAAAAAGCAATATATGCAAAAATATTGCAACATTTGAAATACCTAACACATAATTCAGTGCATTTTGAAGACAAAAGGTTTCAAAGCCTCAGTGTGATATTACTTCAATCTGCCTTTGAACTTCATGCAATAAATACCACTCTTAAAATCCTGCCTACGGAACAATGGGAGTTTGAGGGTTTTTCTGTCATACCTTTGCTAGAACTTAAAGGTTGGTGTGGGCTTGAAACCCACACCTGCATCTCTCCGACACCTGACAGTTCTCTTCTCTTAGTCAAGCTTCTAGGTCAAGCACATCACAGTATGATGGGCTGGTGAGGCAGAAGGGAGAAAAGCGGCAGCAAAACTGCCATTCCTCACAACCGCATTTTGCACATGGGGTTGAGGAGACAACATTGGCTTTGTTGTGGGTTCAAGAAGGTTGAGGGTTCAAGTCCCACTCCAGAGACTTGAGCACAAAAATCTAGGCTGACAGTCCCAGTGCGTTACTGAGGGAGCGCTGCACTGTTGGAGGTGCCGTCTTTCGGATGAGGCGTTAAACCGAGGCCCCGTCTGCTCTCTCAGGTGGATGTAAAAGATCCCGCTGCACTATTTTGAAGAAGAGCAGGGGAGTTATCCCTGGTGGCTGGACCAATATTTAATCCCTCAATCAACATCACTAAAACAGATTATCTGGTCATTATCACATTGCTGTTTGTGGGAGCTTGCTGTGCACAAATTGGCTGCCGTGTTCCCTGCATTACAACAGTGACTACACTCCAAAAAAGTACTTCATTGGCTGTGAAGGGCTTTGGGACTCCCGGGGGTCGTGAAAGGCGCTATATAAATGCAAGTCTTTCTTTCTTTGCAGATAGATTGACTCTGCCAATCTTATCCTAGTACAAATATGCCTGCCCATTGCCAATCGCAGAGTCTCAGCGCTGGTCATATGGAACTGACTGCAGCTTTAATATCCCCAAGACCAGATTTAAAGAACGTCATGAGGCCTTTTGAGGGGAAAAAAATCTGGAATTAATAGAGTGTGTGTGAAGGCTGGGGTGGGAAGGTGCAGGGAACTATCTAATGCCTTGAGGATTACTGCCAATTTAATGAGGAAGTTGCTGTTAAATTCTGTAGTGCAGGAGACCACGGAATATGACAATGATAATGTCCTTATTATCAGAACTGTCTGAAGTTCATCTTTTAATTCCAATTCCTTCAATTTTTAATTAGATTTCAGCCCTGCAGGTGAGATACACTGTTCTTGGTGTGAGCACTCTCTAAGAAAGACACAGCAATACACAGCCAGTGACAGTTCGATTGACAGTCCAAGTAGGTGAGATATTAGGCCTGATAGTAACCTCAGTAACAAACACATAACCTGACAGATACACAAAGGTTATTTCAGCAGGCCTCAGTGATAATGATACCGCTCTTTCATTCTAAGTGTCAGTCTGTGCCCAGCACCTCTGAATCGAAATAAAAATAGAAATCACAATCTCTTCACAGGATTTTTAGCTAAAGAAATTTTATTATAAATATGTAACATTCTCTTTAAACTAATGCAAGTTATTTTATGAATAAATTTCCACGAAAAATAAGTATGATGGTAAAACTTTCACAATCAGCAGACGTAAATAGGCCTGTTCCCCTGAGAGCTCAGCACTGAGAGAAAATGGTTCCGAATTGCCCAGACATTGCTTGGCACAGATAAATTAAGCAACAATCTGGTCTTTTCATCCATTATGCACTTAGACTACTTTATAACAATGGAGCAAGACTGAATAGGAACCAGAATAACCAAGATGAGCGCATACTCTTTATTTAGGTCAGTGTTTGTTACGTCATTTTCTCCCATCCTTCTTCCAACATCTATTTAGTGTCAGCCAGTGGCTCAGTGGGTAGCACTCGCGCTTCAGTCAGAAGGTTGTGGGTTCAAGTCCCACTCCAGGGACTTGAGCAGAAAATCTAGGCTGACACTCCAGTGAAGTAGAGGGAGCGCGGCACTGTCAAAGGTGCCGTCTTTCAGATGAGATGTTACACAGTCTGCCCTCTCAGGTGGACGTAAAAAATCCTATGTCACTATTTCGAAGAAGAGCAGTGGAGTTCTCCCCGGTGTCCTGGCCAATATTTATCACTAAAACAGATTATCTGGTCATTATCATACTGCTGTTTGCGGAACCAAATTGGCTGCTGCGTTTCCTACATTACAACAGTGATTACACTTCAAAAAGTACTTCATTGGCTGTAAAGTGCTTTGAGACGTCCTGAGGTTGTGAAAGGCGCTATAGAAATGCCAATGGTCCAACCAAGATTAGAAGCTCACTGTGCAGGAAGCCAGGCATATCAAGGGGGGTGGGAGAGGGAGTCAATGAGCTATCTAGCATCATGCCTCCCTGTCATGAATGTTGATGCTTGTTACACTAACAGGCTACTCTACTGATCAGGCACTTTAATTAACCTCACTAGGGAATATTACCGACAAATGGAATGTCTGAGATCTATGCATTAATGGCTATAAACATAGACACTAGTTTCATTGCTAGTATATTAGCTTCATATTTAATATATGTTGGTAACAAGTTGTTAATTTTAAGTCAATGCTGAAAAAATACTTTTTACTGACCTGGTTTGGAGGAGGAATATGCCTGAGAGCAGGTCACACCTGTCCCGCCAGTTCTGACCTGAACAACAGTTATCAGAAATACACCTTCCTCTCCCTATTTAAAGCAGCATGGGAGGTCATTGAGGACAAATAATTAAACAAAAAAGAGACAATTTGCTGAAGAACTATAACTAAATAATGTCCAGAGTCAGAGGTGCCGTCTTTCAGACGAGACGTTAAACTGAGGCCCCGTCTGCTCTCTCAGGTGGATGTAAAAGATCCCATGGCACTATTTTGAAGAAGAGCAGGGGAGTTATCCCCGGTGTCCTGGGCCAATATTTATCCCTCAAACAACATAACAAAAACAGTTTGTCTGGTCATTATCACATTGCCGTTTGTGGGAGCTTGCTGTGCGCAAATTGGCTGCCGCGTTTCCCACATTACAACAGTGACTCCACTTCAAAAGTACTTCATTGGCTGTAAAGCGCTCTGAGACGTCCGGTGGTCGTGAAAGGCGCTCCATAAATGCAAGTCTTTCTTGTTCTGTCAGAGTACGTGCAGCTTCAGCTGAATCCTAAACCTTATTTTTTGAACCATTTATGAGGGAGAGAGCATAGAAAGCAGAGCAGTATAGCAACCAGGCCAGGACAAGTAGAAGAGTACGGCAAATCAAGTCATAATACAGCGCTGGAGAGGAGAGGTAGGAATTATAAAGTAAAATAATATTGAACCGAGAGATGGGGGTGGGGAATGAGCTCGTAGAGAGAGAAGAAAGGTATTGAATCAGATTGAGTAAACTGGGAGAGAACAAGGACTCTACTTCCAATCACAGAGCACTAAGGCAGGCGAGGGCAAAGGCAAGAGTCCAACCAATAACAACTTGACTTTATTCAGCAGCTTTACGATAGAAAAAATGTCCCAAGGCACTATAAAGAGGGTAAAATAAAAAGGAACAAATGCCATATAAATTAGTGAGCAACACCGTAGTGCATCAAGCAGTAGATAATCAATGTTTCATCCCTAACAGAACTAGATTTGGGCTTTGAATCAATGCCTACCCATTCCTTGACATTGATTCACTAACCCTCTGTTCCACTTAGGTCTTTAGCAATTTTATATTTGTTCTTTACTTAATATGCATTTGCCCCCAATTACTTTTAGGGTATCATTTTTGCTATGTCATGTGTTATTCCCAGCTAGGAGGTTAGGTGATGTGTTCTCAGAACTCTCCCAGTGTTGATAATACGATAATCCCAGAATGGGGCTAATAGCAACATTGGAATTAATTCTGAACTCCACAAGATTTCTTTATTGAAAATATTCTGGTCACCGTCAATCCATTAAAACTTTCTTTTCAACTCTCCAACAACACTGATGGTCTCATTCGTATCAGTCCCTGGGTTATGTGTTGTAAAATACATTCATTTAAAAGTTATAATCCAAAAAATATCAGAAATATTGCTCCGTTGAAATTATTATATTCTTCAGTATTCAATATGAATTTTTAAATAAAGTGCTGCTTTCCTTCTTTCCAACTTTGATTGGTCTGAAATCAATATGAAAAAGTCCAGCCCAAAAGATCCATCAGACTTCCAGTTTCTCCTCAACGTGATAGATGGAAATATCTGACAGCCAACCGCCTCTTACTTTCAGTTGGACATAAGTGATTTCATTCATTTATTATTCTGTTACCATCTAAAGGTCTGAACAACTGAGGACACCGGTAGTAGCAAAATCAAGGGTCTGGTGCTCCAGGCACTGCCTTCCTCAGACCATGCTTTCCAGCTCTAAGTACTCCTTCTTCATAGGTGAGCACTCAGGAGATGGCGGGAGAACGTTCTCCTGAGCCAAGTTGTCGGAGTCTTCCATTACTCTTTTTTCAGCCTCTTTGGACAGTTTTCGCTCAGCCAGTGGAACAAAAAATAAAAGTAGGCACGCCACAAAGTAACAAGAGCCAGCCAGCTGGAACGAAGCGTCGTAATTTTTGGTGAGGTCATAAAGAGCGCCTAAGAACAAGAGAAATGGACTTTAGCTGACTAACAGGAATTTAAAAAACTTCTACACAAATCAAAAACCTGTTTGGTGTGTAATTTTGCAGCTTTCAATGTATGATTTCTGAAGATTATAAACAGCGGATAAGTTACTTTTGATCGGAACATGTGAACAGGAGGAGGCCATTGCTCCACCATTCAATTAGATAGGAGTACAGTGGCATCGTGGCATCTGCCAATGCACTTTATTATGGTTATGTTTATGTTAATGTATTACAAACCAAATGTATGTTGAATATTTAAATGTCTTAATCTAAACGTACACTCTCGGGAGCCGCAAGCCTACATTTCGTTGTACTGCACTTGTGCACTAACAATGACAATAAAGTTGATTATGATTGATTATGACATGAGTTCAAATCCCACCACGGCAGTTGTGGAATTTAAATTCAGTTAAATAAATCTGGAATTAAAAAGCTAGTATCAGTAATGGTGACCATGAAACGACTGGATTGTTGTAAAAACCCATCTGTTTCACTAATGTCCTTTAGGGAAGGAAATCTGCCGTCCTGACCTGGTCTGGCCTATATGTGACTCCAGACACAACAGCAATGTGGTTGACTCTAAACTGCCCGCTGAAATGGCCTAGCAAGACACTCATGCTCACCTCCACCTTCTTGAGGGCAATTAGGGATAAAAAAAAATGATCATGACTGACCTGCACCTCAACACTGTTCCTTGATACCCTTACCTAACAACAATCTATCGATCTCAGTCTTGAAACTCCAATTGTCACAGCATCCACAGCCTTTTGGGGGAGGCAAGTTACACATTTCTACCATCCTTTGTGTGAAAAGTGCTTCTATATTTTGCTGCTGAATGGCCTAGCTCTAATGTTAAGATTTTGTCCCCTCATTCCCCCATCAGAGGAAATCTCTATCTACCCTATCAGATCCTTTAAACAACTCGATCGGATCACCCCTCAATGTTTTATACCGAAGGGACTACAAGCCAAGTGTATGCAACCTGTCCTCATAATTTAACCCTTTAAGCTGTGAGGTATCAGTGCGGTAGCACTATATTTTGCTACAACCAATGCAACATTGCTTCTCTAAACCAAGCAGAGAAGGGAGAAAATTCGCCCACCCGAATCAGTGAGTTAGAGAGGCAGGGAGTCCTGGGTTTGGAACTATGGAAACTCAGGCAACTGAAGCAGTGAGGCTGAGTGACAGGGAGCCCTTAGCTTTGCAAAGAGGAAACTCACTCATTTGAGGGAATCAGTCTGAATGTCAAGCAGACTGAAAATGGGGTGGGGAAGAGAAAATTGAGGTAGGAAGACTGGAGTGACAGGCAGTCTCAGGACTGAGGAGACTCATCCCACTACCAAGTCTGATTGTGATGTAGCCATATGACTCACCACCTAGTTAATAGTCAGATGCTTGTCTGCTATAGACGCTAGGCCACTCCCATGTCCCATACGTAACAGTCATATTTGTGTTATGTTATGAAAATCGCTCCAGCGTGGTTTTAATAGAATGCTTCTTAGGCCACTCTAATCTCTGCCAATATGTTATAGCAAGACAGCTGGTCAGACACTTCCACTGGACTGATTTGTCTAGAAGCAGTTAGATATATTTCTTAAGACTAAAGGGATCAATGGATATGGGGAGAAAGCAGGGACAGGGTACTGAATTTGGATGATCAGCCATGATCTCATTAAATGGCGGAACAGGCTCGAGGGGCCGAATGGCCTACTCCTGCTCCTATCTTCTATGTTTCTATGTCTATCACTTCATTGTGGTTAAAATCTAACTTTCTTCCTCTTCTTTCCCACCCTTTGCTCCTCTTCTCCTGAAGGCATGTTCCAACAGCATGTGGGAGTTTGTGGAGACCAGCGAGATCTCGAGCAACCACACCTGCGGTAAGTGTCTGCAGCTCCAGGAACTTTGGCTCAGACTTGTTGAGCTGGAGTACGAGGTACAGACATTGCGGGGCATCAGGGAGGGGGTCAGTTACCCAGACACTTTGTTCCAGGAGGCAGTCACACCCCTTAGGTTAAGTAGTACTTTAGAATTCATCAATGGTCAGGGACAGGAGGGCGTGACTGCAAGTCAGGAAGATATGGAGACCCAGGATGTAGTGATGGAGGAGCCTCAGCCCTTGACTTTGACCAACAGGTATGAGATACTTGTTACCTGTGGGGATGAGAATAAAGACTGCAGGGTGGATGAGCAAACTGACCATGGCGCAGGAGGCCATTCAAGTGGGGGGAGTGAAAAGGAATGTGGTAGTGGCAGGGGACGGTATAGTCAGAGGGATAGATACTTTTCTCTTCAGCCACGACCAGGAGTTCCAAAGGTTGTGTTGCCTGCCCAGTGCCAGGGTACAGGGTGTCTCCTCGTGGCTGGAGAAGAACTTGGAGAGGGAGGGGGAGGATCCAGTTGTCGTGGTCCATGTAGGAACCAACGACAAAGGTAGAACTAGGAATGAGATTCTGCTTAGAGAGTTTGAGGAGCTAGGGTCGCAATTAAAATGCAGAACCTCACAGGTAATAATCTCTGGATTGTTACCTGAGCCACGCGCAAATTGGCATAGGGACAAGCAGATTAGAAGGTTAAATGCGTGGCTCAAAGAGTGGTGTGGGAGGCAGGGGTTTCGATTCATGGGGCACTGGCACCAGTATTGGGGAAAGAGGGAGCTGTTCCGTGGGGACGGGCTCCACTGGGGCCAGTGTCCTGGTGAATCAAATAACTAGGGCGGTAGATAGAGCTTTAAACTAATGAAGGTGGTGGGGGGGGGGGGAACGGGTAAATTCAAAAGCAGTAAGAGAAATGTCAAGGCTATAGAGCAGAGTAGTGATCTGGGTAAAGATAAACAGAGCGAGTCAGGGACAAAAAAAATTAATAAAGGTAATAGGGCATTAGTGACTAAAGTGACATCAGGGAAAAATAGAATAAAGTTAAAGCTAAAGGTACTGGCCTAGAAATTCGGTTGTGGGTCCGCCAGGGCTTTAGTGCCCGAAATTTTGCGCTGGCGTTAATGCCGCTGCGCCCGACGAAAATTCGGTTGCCCCGGGCCCAGACGGCGGCGGGCGCTAATGGAGGGTTTTTGCGCCTCACTATGGGCGTTCAGTGCAATTTTGAGGCGCTAATCCCCCGCTGCGGCACCCGAGGCGGTGCGGCAGGCTGGGGTACTGCAGGCCTCCTCCTTCTGTTAAGGAGGAGCTGCCTGCAGCCGACCGCTGGCCGGTCGATTCGCCCGACAAATGAGCCCGGCACCTCGGGGAAGAGCCGGGCTCGCGGGCCACACACATCAGTGCCGCGGGGGGGTGGTGGAGGAGTCCGGGGAGGGAGGTGCGGGCAGGCGGCCGCCAGGAAAGCGGCCGGCCGCCGCTCCACCTTTATGCGCCGGCGCAAAGGTGTGTAACATCCCTTTCAACAATCGTTGGTTGCGGCTGCCACGGGCGAGGCGGCCGCAACTGAATTTGGGCTTGGGGCCGGGTTACCACGGCAACCAGGACGCTGCACACACCGATGACGTCATCGGTGCCGGCGCAGCGCTACCGGCTAACGCCGATGGTAGGGCCCAACGCAATTTCGTTACCAGCTATAATTCCGGCGCAAGACCCTCTAACGCCTCTAATTGGGCGCTAACCCCACCGAATTTCTAGGCCACTATATCTGAATGCACAAAGCATTCGCAACAAAATAGATGAATTAATCGCACAGATAGAAATAAATGGGTTTGATTTAATAGTCATTACAGAGACGTGGTTGCAGAGTGACCAAAGTTGGGAACTAAATATTCCAGGATATTTGACTTTTAGAAGAGACAGGCAGAATGGAAAAGGAGGAGGGGTAACCCTGATAATAAAGGAGGGAATAAAGACAGTAGAGAGAAAGGATCTTGGCTCAGAAATACAAAATGTAGAATCAGTTTGGGTGGAGCTAAGAAACAACAAGGGGCAGAAAATACTAGTGGGAGTAGTCTATATGCCCCCTAACAGTGGTTGTAGTGTCGGGCAGAATATAAAGCAGGAAATTAGAGATGCATGTAATAAGGGTAATACAGTAATCATGGGGGGCTTTAACTTTCATATAGACTGGGCAAACCAAATTTGCAGTAATAGTGCAGAAGAGGAGTTCATGGAATGTATTCAAGGTAGTTTTCTATATCCGTATGTCAAGGAACCTATGAGGAAATTGGCTATTTTAGATCTAGTACTGGGCAATGAGACAGGGTTAATTAATAACCTTGTAATAAAGGAGCCTCTGGGGAGCAGTGATCATAATGTGATAGAATTTTATGTTGAGTTTCAGAGTGATTTAGTTAAGTCTGAAACTAGGTTCCTGAACAAAGCAAATTACGTAGGTATGAAAGGCGAGTTGGCTAAGTAGGTTGGGAAACTAGATTTAAAAATATGACAGCAGAAAAGCAATGGCAAACATTTAAGGAAATAATTCATAACCGCAATGAATATACATTCCCTTAAGGGATAAAGACACCATGGAAAAAATATTCCAACTGTGGCTAACGAGAATTAAAGATAGTATTAGATTAAAGGAAGAGGCTTATAATGTTGCCAAAAAGAGTAGTAAGCCTGAGGATTGGGAGGATTTTAGAATTCAGAAAAGGAGAACCAAGAAATTGATTAAAAAAAACTGAAAATAGAATATGAGAATAAACTAGCGAGAGACATAAAAAGACTGTAAAAGCTTCTATAGGTATGTAAAAAGGAAAAGATTAGCAAAAGTAAACGTGGGTCCCTTACAGGCTGAGACAGGAGAAATTATAATGGGGAATAAAGAAATGGCAGAGAAATTAAACAAATACTTTGTGTCTATCTTCACGGAAGAAGACGCAAAAAAAACTCCCAGAAATAGTGGAGAACCAAGGGTCTAGCGAGAGTGAGGAACTGAAAGAAATTAATATTCGTTAAAAAAAAGTACTGGAGAAATTAATGGGACTGAAAGCCAATAAATCCCCTAGACCAGATGGCCTACAATCTACGGTTTTAAAAAGAAGTGGCTATAGAGATAGTGGATGCATTGGTTGTAATCTTCCAAAATTCCATAGATTCCAGAACGGTTCCCGCGGATTGGAAGGTAGCAAATGTAACCCCACTATTTAAGAAAGGAGGGAGTGAGAAAATGGGGAACTACAGACCAGTTAGCCTTACATCAGTAGTAGGGAAAATGCTAGAATCTATTATTAAGGACGTGGTAACAGGGCACTTAGAAAATAATAATAGGATTGGGCAGAGTCAACACGCAATTATGAATGGGAAATCATGTTTGACGAATCTGTCAGAGGTTGTAACTCGCAGAATAGATAAGGGGGAACCAGTGGATGCGGTGTATTTAGATTTTCAGAAGGCATTCGATAAGGTGCCACACAAGAGCTTATTAAACAAAATTAGAGCTCATGAGATTGGGGGCAATATACTAGCATGGATTGAAGATTGGTTAACGGACAGAAAACAGAGAGTAGGAATAAACGGGTCATTTTCGGGTTGGCAGGCTGTAACTAGTGAGGTACCGCAAAGATCAGTGCTTGGGCCTCAGCTATTCACAATCTACATCAATGATTTGGATGAGGGGACCAAATGTAATATATTCAAGTTTGCTGATGATACAAAGCTAGGTGGGAATGTAAGTTGTGAGGAATCACAGAAACCCCACAGTGCAGATAGAGGCCATTTCGGCCCATCGAGCCTGCACCGACACATATCCCACCCGATCCTCGTAACCCCTACACCAACACATATCCCACCCTATTTAATCCCCCTAACACTAAGGGTCAATTTATCATAGCCAATCAACCTAACCCGCACATCTTTGGACTGTGGGAGGAAACCGGAGCACCCGGAGGAAACCCACGCAAACACGGGGAGAATGTGCAAACTCCACACAGACAGTCACCCGAGGCCAGATTCGAACCCGGGTCTCTGGCGCTGTGAGGCAACAGTGCTAACCACTATGCCAGTCTAGGAGGATGCAAAGAGGCTTCAAGGGGATATAGACAGGCTAAGTGAGTGGGCAAGAACATGGCAAATTGAATATAATGTGGAGAAATGTCAATTTATCCACTTTGGTTGGAAAAATAGAGAAGCAGAGAATTTTTTAAATGGTGAGAGATTGGGAAATGTTGGTGTTCAGAGGGACCTGGGTGTCCTTTTACACAAATCGATGAACGTTGACATGCAGGTACAGCAAGCAATTAGGAAAGCAAATGGTATTTTGGCCTTTATTGCAAGAGGATTTGAGTATAAGAGTAAAGACATCTTACTGCAATTATATAGGGCCCTGGTGAGACCACACCTGGAATATTGTGTACAGTTTTGGTCTCCTTACCTAACGAAGGATATACATTGCCATAGAGGAAGTACAACAAAGGTTCACCAGACTGATTCCTGGGATGGGGGAATTGTCCTATGAGGAGAGATTGTGTAAACTAGGCCTATATTTTCTAGAGTTTAGAAGAATGAGAGGTGATCTCATTGAAACATACACAATTTTTACAGGGCTTGACAGGATAGATGCAGGGAGGATGTTTCCCCTGGCTGGGGAGTCTAGAACCAGGGATCACAGTCTCAGAATAAGGGGTCGGCCATTTAGGACTGAGATGAGGAGGAATTTCTTCACTCAGAGGGTGGTGAATCTTTGGAATTCTCTACCCCAGAGGGCTGTGGAGGCTCAGATGTGGAGTATATTCAAAACAGAGATTGATAGATTTTTGGATATTAAGGGAATCAAGGGATATGGGGATAGTGCAGGCAAGTGGAGTTGAGGTAGAAGATCAGCCATGATCTTACTGAATGGCGGAGCAGGCTCGAGGAGCCGAATGGCCTACTGCTCTTATTTCTTATGTTCTTAACTTGCTGGGTTACAGTTCCATGGGTGCTAGGTGTCCTCTAGTGTCTCACCTAAGTAGCCATTCTTTATGTGTAACAGTTGTAGGGGGTGTCTCAACAGAGTCTAATTCTATTCTCATCCAACATCCACACGCGTGCACTTCCAGGAGCGGTAACTGGATAACAGTCAGGAGTTGGCACCCTGGTTGGTTTCTCCCTCATTAACTAAAGGATCCAGGCCAATTTTAGTGCTTCTACCATCAGTCCAACTGAGATTCAATAACTAGCACAGGCCGGGAGCCAAACCTGGGACCTACCTGGTCTCCCTGCCTCAGCTATACTTACTGCCTTAACCAGCTGAGCTATGGACAGAACTAATCTGTATTCTTATAAGCAATTGCTTTCAAATCCATTTACATCTTTCAGCCCTTTCAAAGTAAGGAAAGGACATCCACTTGGGACAGGTGAGACATCTTTGCTCAACCAGTGAGTTGAAAGTATTATATCAACAATCACTGAAACGCCATGCCTCAGCCTTTCCTACACTCCTAAACTATGGGTTTTGTGTCGAACATCATCTGATCATATTTTAGGTGAGGGTAGGAGTACACCAGGAGGTTCTGCTTACCTGCTGCTGGCGGTCCTATCAAACAGCCAATCCCCACAAAGAACTGGAAGAGGCCCATTCCTTTCTGTATTCTATCGATTCCAATAAAGTCAACCTAAAAAAAAAAAATTCTAATCAAAGCAGAATTCAGACATAAAATGTGTTGAGAATTTTCGTCATTCTGAAGCCAGGATAATGAATACATTTTAAGAATGTTTATGAATAAAGGGGGAGGTAAGGTCCACTAGCTCCAGTGCTGGAACATTCGCCCAACCAAGGACCTCACTGTTAAGTTCAAATCTGATATTTAAACTTGCCGTACTTCACTGGATGAATTTATTCTGTTGAATTTTAGCGAAGATGCTGTCTGGCTGAAATGATGCACCGACCATACCGTGATTTAAACAGATTTGCATTGCAGTCTATTGTAAAAGATCCTCAAGTTAAGCTTGCTGCAATTTATTGCGGCACGGAATACCAAGATGTGAATTTGGAGCCACACTCAGGTGACAATTTCCTGACAAGTTTCTTTACATGAAATAGAATTATACAAAATTACATAGAATCCACAACACAGGAACAGACCATTCAGCTCAACTGGTCTATGCCGGTGTATGTACTCCACCTGAACCTTCTCTCACTCTAAGGACCTCTTTCCACCTGGCTCGCCGCCCACCCTCCGCCCCTCCCCCAGTATCCCTTAATCCTTTCTCCCTCATGTTTGCATCAAGCCTCCCCTTCAATATGTCAATACAATCTGCCTCCACCACTCCACGTGACAGCTAGTTTCAAATTCTCACCACTCTCTCCTAAAATTTGATTGGTTAGTGGTTATCTTCTATTTGTGCCCCACCTACAAGTGGAAACACTTGCTCCACATCCACCCTGTCAAATCCCTTCATAATTTTAAAGACCTCTATCAGGTCTCCTCTTCACCTTCTCTTTTCCCGTGCAAAGAGCCCCAGCCTGCTCAATCTCTCCTCATTGTTGCATCCTGTCAATTCTGGCAACATCCTTGTAAATCTTTGCTGCACTTTTTCCAATGTTTCAATATCCTTTCTGTAGTATGGAGACCAGAACTGTACATAGTACACAGGACACCACCACCTCCAAGTTCCCCTCCAAGTCACACACCATTCTGACGTGGAAGTATATTGGCCGTTCCTTCATCGTCGCTGGGTCAAAATCCTGGTACTCCCTACCTAACAGCACCGTGGGAGTACCCTCACCACATGGACTGCAGCGGTTCAAGATGGCGGCTCACCACCGCCTTCTCAAGGGCAATTAAGGATTGGCAATAAATGTCGGCCTTGCCAGCGACGTCCACATCCCAGGAACGAATTTAAAAAAAACTCCAAGGTGTGGTCTAACCAAGGCGCTCTATAAATTTAACATTACCTCCCTGCTTTTGTCTTCTAATCCTCTGAAAATGAACTCCAGTACTGTTTCTGCACTCTTTATGGCCTCATCCACTTGTGTTGCTACTTTTAGTGCTAAGGTGGCCGGTTGGAGGCTAGAAAGCTTACGTGCATAAAGGGAGGTAAAATCACCCAAGGTGATTCAGACATACCTCCTAGTGGCTTCTTACTGAGCAGCTTAGGTAGAGGGCTGGAAGGAGGCAGGTGAACTGTGTGCCGTGAGTGGTGGAAAGAACCTAAATGGGGTAGGAATAATAAAAGTAAAATGATGAATAAATTCCCTCTCACCAAGACTGGAAGCAACAAGGTCAGATAACCCCCACAGAAGGTGGCAAAGAACACTATGTACACCATTAGTGTTGGGAACGTTTTTGCTGGGGGTGCCAGAAGATTGACAGCTCCACAAAACAGAAGGTAGACTTTAAGGTAATGATACTTCTTCATCAAGTTGCGGTCAGCGACATAGCCAGAGATGAGCTGAGCCACAATCTCAACAATGCCTGAAAAAAAAACTTGTATGTTAGGAGAGCAGTCAGTGACTGTAATGCATTGTAAGTTGGCAACGAAAATACACAAGTTAGAATCATACTGTATGTGGCAATAAGGTTACTACATAGGGTTACATAGGATATACGGCACAGAAACAGGCCATTCGGCCCAACCAGTCCATGCCGGCGTTTATGCTCCACTCGAGCCTCCTCCCGTCTTTCCTCATCTAAATCTATCAGCATAACCCTCTATTCCCTTCTCCCTCATATGCTTATCTAGTCTCCTGTTAAATGCATCTATACTATTCGCCTCAACCACTCCCTGTGGCAGCGAGTTCCACATTCTCACCACTCTCTGGGTAAAGAAGTTTCTTCTGAATTCCCTATTGGATTTCTTGGTGACTATCTTATATTGATGGCCTCTAGTTATGCTCTTCCCCACAAGTGGAAACATTCTCTCTGTGTCTACTTTATCAAAACCTTTCATAATTTTAAAGACCTCTATTAGAATCATAGAATATTACAGCACAGAAGGAGGCCGCTCGGCCCATCGTGCCTGTGCCGGCCCTTTGAAAGAGCCATCCAATCAGTCCCACTCGCCTGCTCTTTCCCCATAGGCCTGCAATTTTATCCCCTTCAAGTATATATATGTACTTAAAAACTGATTATTTTGCCATTAACCTTGTATTTGAAATAATTAATATTAACTTCCATTTTGCAGCTAATCACAATCATAATGCAATAGCATCTGTGGATTAAAACACAAAGTAAACCAATTATTAAATTACAGGCCCGAATAAAATAAGGCACCCGGCAGTTTTCACCCAACTTTATAATGCACTGAACAAGTGCGCTCTAAGATGAAAGAAAGAACTTTGATTTATATAGCGCCTTTCATGACCTCAGGATTCCCAAAGCAATTCACAGCCATAACAGTACTTTTGAAGTGTAATCACTGTTGTGATGCAGGGAATCATAGCAGCCAATTTTTGCACAGCAAGGTTCCAAAAACAGCAATGAGATAAAAGGTCAGATAATCTGTTTTAATGATCTTGGTGGAGGGATAAATATTAGCCAGGACAACTCCCCTGCTCTTCTTCAAATAATGTGATGGGATCTTTTAAGCCCACCTGAAAAGACAGACTTGGTTTAACATCTCATTTGAAAGACGGAACCTCCGACAGTGCAGCACACCCTCTGTATGGCACCGGAGTGTCAGCCTGGATTTATGTGCAACGCACTCCTCTCCTTCCTGTTAAGTGCCCTGAGATGTTCTTCTATGTGAAGGATGCTTTATAAATGCTAGTTTGTAGGACACATAGAATAGCACTGACAGTACAGAAACAGGCCATTCGGCCCACGTACACTTCTATTTTCTCAAGCTTCTATCTCACTGCTCCCCCACTTTTCACGTCTCTCAGGCTATGTAATCATTGTAAGCAAGTGAACAGCAGCTGATCCCACCTCTCGATCCGTGACACTCTGACACCTGTCACTAGAAGGCATCAGGGACGGCATGCCATCTGATTTTCCTTTCTCCCTTTGAGGATGTGGTTAACTTCTAGCTGCTGTCTATACCTCCACAGATGAGGTCAGCCAAACCGCAGCATAGGGGATTGCACATGGTCAGCCTTGACTCGGTGGTAGCACTCCCGAGGCAGAAGGTTGTGGCTTCAAGCTCTGCTGCTGCAACCTCATTACCTAATCTAGGCCGACACTTCAGTGCAGTACTGAGGGGGTGCAGTACTGAGGGGGTGCAGTACTGAGGGGGTGCATACTGAGGGGGTGCAGTACTGAGGGGGTGCATACTGAGGGGGTGCAGTACTGAGGGGGTGCAGTACTGAGGGGGTGCATACTGAGGGGGTGCAGTACTGAGGGGGTGCAGTACTGAGGGGGTGCATACTGAGGGGGTGCATACTGAGGGGGTGCATACTGAGGGGGTGCAGTACTGAGGGGGTGCAGTACTGAGGGGGTGCATACTGAGGGGGTGCAGTACTGAGGGGGTGCATACTGAGGGGGTGCATACTGAGGGGGTGCATACTGAGGGGGTGCAGTACTGAGGGGGTGCAGTACTGAGGGGGTGCATACTGAGGGGGTGCATACTGAGGGGGTGCATACTGAGGGGGTGCATACTGAGGGGGTGCAGTACTGAGGGGGTGCAGTACTGAGGGGGTGCATACTGAGGGGGTGCATACTGAGGGGGTGCAGTACTGAGGGGGTGCATACTGAGGGGGTGCAGTACTGAGGGGGTGCATACTGAGGGGGTGCAGTACTGAGGGGGTGCAGTACTGAGGGGGTGCATACTGAGGGGGTGCATACTGAGGGGGTGCAGTACTGAGGGGGTGCATACTGAGGGGGTGCAGTACTGAGGGGGTGCAGTACTGAGGGGGTGCATACTGAGGGGTTGCATACTGAGGGGGTGCAGTACTGAGGGGGTGCAGTACTGAGGGGGTGCATACTGAGGGGGTGCATACTGAGGGGGTGCAGTACTGAGGGGGTGCAGTACTGAGGGGGTGCAGTACTGAGGGGGTGCAGTACTGAGGGGGTGCAGTACTGAGGGGGTGCATACTGAGGGGGTGCAGTACTGAGGGGGTGCATACTGAGGGGGTGCAGTACTGAGGGGGTGCATACTGAGGGGGTGCAGTACTGAGGGGGTGCAGTACTAAGGGGGTGCAGTACTGAGGGGGTGCAGTACTGAGGGGGTGCATACTGAGGGGGTGCAGTACTGAGGGGGTGCAGTACTGAGGGGGTGCATACTGAGGGGTTGCATACTGAGGGGGTGCAGTACTGAGGGGGTGCAGTACTGAGGGGGTGCATACTGAGGGGGTGCATACTGAGGGGGTGCAGTACTGAGGGGGTGCAGTACTGAGGGGGTGCAGTACTGAGGGGGTGCAGTACTGAGGGGGTGCAGTACTGAGGGGGTGCATACTGAGGGGGTGCAGTACTGAGGGGGTGCATACTGAGGGGGTGCAGTACTGAGGGGGTGCATACTGAGGGGGTGCAGTACTGAGGGGGTGCAGTACTAAGGGGGTGCAGTACTGAGGGGGTGCAGTACTGAGGGGGTGCATACTGAGGGGGTGCAGTACTGAGGGGGTGCAGTACTGAGGGGGTGCAGTACTGAGGGGGTGCAGTACTGAGGGGGTGCAGTACTGAGGGGGTGCATACTGAGGGGGTGCATACTGAGGGGGTGCAGTACTGAGGGGGTGCATACTGAGGGGGTGCATACTGAGGGGGTGCAGTACTGAGGGGGTGCATACTGAGGGGGTGCAGTACTGAGGGGGTGCATACTGAGGGGGTGCAGTACTGAGGGGGTGCAGTACTAAGGGGGTGCAGTACTGAGGGGGTGCAGTACTGAGGGGGTGCAGTACTAAGGGGGTGCAGTACTGAGGGGGTGCAGTACTGAGGGGCTGCAGTACTGAGGGGGTGCAGTACTGAGGGGGTGCATACTGAGGGGGTGCAGTACTGAGGGGGTGCAGCACTGAGGGGGTGCAGTACTGAGGGGGTGCATACTGAGGGGGTGCAGTACTGAGGGGGTGCAGTACTAAGGGGGTGCAGTACTGAGGGGGTGCAGTACTGAGGGGGTGCATACTGAGGGGGTGCAGTACTAAGGGGGTGCAGTACTGAGGGGGTGCAGTACTGAGGGGGTGCAGTACTAAGGGGGTGCAGTACTGAGGGGGTGCAGTACTAAGGGGGTGCAGCACTGAGGGGGTGCAGCACTGAGGGGGTGCAGTACTGAGGGGGTGCAGTACTGAGGGGGTGCAGTACTGAGGGGGTGCAGTACTGAGGGGGTGCATACTGAGGGGGTGCATACTGAGGGGGTGCAGTACTGAGGGGGTGCATACTGAGGGGGTGCAGTACTGAGGGGGTGCAGTACTGAGGGGGTGCAGTACTGAGGGGGTGCAGTACTGAGGTGGTGCATACTGAGGGGGTGCAGTACTGAGGGGGTGCAGTACTGAGGGGGTGCAGTACTGAGGGGGTGCATACTGAGGGGGTGCAGTACTGAGGGGGTGCAGTACTGAGGGGGTGCAGTACTGCGGGGGTGCAGTACTGAGGGGGTGCATACTGAGGGGGTGCATACTGAGGGGGTGCAGTACTGAGGGGGTGCATACTGAGGTGGTGCATACTGAGGGGGTGCAGTACTGAGGGGGTGCAGTACTGAGGGGGTGCATACTGAGGGGGTGCAGTACTGAGGGGGTGCAGTACTGAGGGGGTGCAGTACTGCGGGGGTGCAGTACTGAGGGGGTGCATACTGAGGGGGTGCATACTGAGGGGGTGCAGTACTGAGGGGGTGCATACTGAGGGGGTGCAGTACTGAGGGGGTGCATACTGAGGGGGTGCAGTATTGTTGGACTTCTCAGATGAGATGTTCAAGTGATGTCTGATCTGCCTTCTTCAATGGATGTAAAGAGATCCCATGGCACGATTTGTAGGGGAGTTTTCCTGGTCAACTTTTTATCCCTCATTGAACATCACTAAAACATTATCAGGTCAATTATTTCACTGCTGTTTGTGGGACCTTGCTGTGTGTTGTGTTTCCCCATAATACAACAGCGACTACACTTCAAAAGTACTTCAGAAACTGTGAAGTGATTTGCGATGTCCTGAGGTCATGAACATAAGAACATAACATAGGAAACAGGAGCAGGAGTCGGCCATTTGGCCCTTCGAGCCTGCTCCGTCATTCAACAAGACCATGGCTGATCTTCTGCCTCATTTCACTTTCCTGCACTATCCCCATATCCCTTGATTCCCTTAATATTTAAAATCTATTGATCTCTGCCTTGAATATACTCAACGACTGAGCCTCCACAGCCCTCTGGGGTAGAGAATTCCAAAGATTCACAATCCTCTGAGTGAAGAAATTTTTCCTCATCTCAGTCCTAAATGGCCGACCCCTTATTCTGAGACTGTGAACCCTGGTTCTAGGCTCCCCAGCCAGGGGAAACAGCCTCCCTGCAGTAAGAATTTTGTATGTTTCAATGAGATCACCTCGCATTCTTCTAAACTCTAGAGAATATAGGCGTAGTCTACTCAATCTCTCTTCATTGTACAATCCCTCCATCCCAAAGTGCCAGATATCTCTCCTTTCTTTGCAGGTGCAAATCTATTTCCCACCACTGCATGGCGCTGTGTGTATATTGCTTATATTGGAAGATGCCTGGTAGCAGCTATCTCACCCACCCTCTATGATAGGACGGGGAGACCCCAAAGATCGGTTTTAAAACCCTAAAAATGGGCTAGAACAACAAGAGTGAATCGTGATTTCTGTAGCGTAATCTAGATTTGTTGCCAAAAGTTGTAATGGTTGTGATCAAAATAGTTACCACGATCCCACTCCACAGCATATTCCGTGCTATGTTGTATCATTAAACACCTCACTGGCAATTGATAATTAATTTAACTTACACCTTAGAACAACATGTACTTTGCAACAATCAAAACAATTTTTTTTTTCAAAGGAAGAAAATTGTTCTGTTGTGAATCTGTCTCTATTCATTCGGCTACAACACATTGTTAAAGCAATAAAAAAAAATTGATGGATCCTGTCTCATTTGAATTTATTGGATCGGGAATTGGCTTGGATCCAGGCATCCTGCTCCAAAGAACTAACTTGGACAAAGAACTGAGGAGGCGTCAACAACAAACAGGCGAATGAACAGTCGTCCACTCTGCGACTCACACTATTGTGGCTTCCAATTATAGCACACTTAAACAATCATAGGCAAAAGCAGAGATCAACTCGCTGTGTGCGCCACTCAGCAGCACTGTGCAGCTGGAATCTGTCCATGATAATCAGTCGCTTTATATGGATTTTAATTCTAGAAGTGGGAGAGTGGTGCGGTGCAATGGATCACACCCTCGTGTAGTGAGCTCCCAGTTCCAGTGGGGCCGTCTGAATTGTATGAAGGGGGTAGCAGCAAGGAATAGTGAGCTTGTCTCTAGAGAACGCAAGGGAGGATCAGGCTAGTCAGTGCAGCTGTTCTTATGTGCCTTCTAGTGTCTAGCAGAACAGGGGGAAATGAAACGGATAATTAAACATGACAGAATGCGAATTCCTTCAGTTTTGATTTATTTTGCTACTACCAATCAAATTCTGGGCTGTATAAACAGTTTTTATATCCAAACATTGTTACCTACCTAACCATTGTGATCAAGTCCAACAAGGACCCATTTCCCTTAGCAGAGAGGTCAATAACCAGGGGGCACAGATTGAAAGTAATTGGTAGAAGGATTAATGGGGAGTTGAGGAGAACTTTTTTCACCGGGGGTTCTGGAACTCACTGCCTGAAAGGGCAGGTCAGAGGCTGGGTATTCTGCAGCGAGTGTCTCACCTCATGACTTCACAAAGCCTTTCCACCATCTACAAGGCACAAGTAAGGAGTGTGATGGAATACTCTCCACTTGCCTGGATGAGTGCAGTTCCAACAACACTCAAGAAGCTCGACACCATCCAGGACAAAGCAGCCCACTTGATTGGCACCCCATCCACCACCTTAAACATTCACTCCCTCCACTACCGGCGTACCGTGGCTGCAGTGTGTACCATCTACAAGATGCACTACAGCAACTTGCCAAGGCTTCTTCAGCAGCACCTCCCAAACCTGCGACCTCTACCACCTAGAAGGACAAGGGCAGTAGGCGCATGGGAACACCACCACCTCCAAGTTCCCCTCCAAGTCACACACCATCCTGACTTGGAAGTATATCGCCGTTCCTTCATCGTCGCTGGGTCAAAATCTTGGAACTCCCTTACGAACAGCACTGTGGGAGTACCTTCACCACACGGACTGCAGCAGTTCAAGGAGGCGGCTCACCACCACCTTCTCAAGGGCAACTAGGGATGGGCAATAAATGCTGGCCTTGCCAGCGACGCCCACATCCCATGAACTAATTTTTTTTTAAAGGGTGGTAGAGGCAGAAACCCTCAGCGCATTTAAAAAGTGCTTGGATATGCACTTGAAGTGCCGTACCCTACAGGGCTATGGACCAAGAGCTGGAAAGTGGGATTAGGCTGGATAGCTCTTTTTGGCCGGAACAGACACGATGGGCTGAATGGCCGGCTTCTGTGCCGTAAATTTCTATGATTCTATAACTGAGTAACAGGAGGGGGATAGAAAGAACTATCTGTGTGTGCGTGACTAGCTGTACATGTATCTAACTATATAGTAAAGTACTTACCAGCAACAGAAATGAGTAAGGTGGCTTGGAACGGTTCAATGCCCAAAGCCTTGGCCTTGGCTACCAGATGAAAATATGGTATGAAGTAGGCCAGTTGGCTGAAGAAGGTGCAAGCAGTGAAAATAATGAAGATTGGGTTAGTGAGCAGATTAAAATCAATGAGGTTTTTCACACCAACAAAAGCAGACTTCAGTTGGCCACCAAGCTCCCTACAGAAGCCCTTGTGTCTTGTGTCAGTTGGCGTGGTACCGGTGGTCAGTATTTGGTTTGAACTTCCACTTTGGACTTTACAGCCTGGCAGGGTCGCAGAAGGCAATTGGTTCAATAAAATTGGTTCTTGAGATAAGGGGAGCTGCTTGGGCTGCACAACTGCCGAGTCATCGGGAGCACGATGGGTTTGCTCACTGGCCTGTTTCTCTTCATGTGATGCAGAATTCGATTCCTCCAGTCCATTCTGAGTTGAGAGAGGAGATCCTTTGACAGGCTTATGATGGTGACTGATTGGAGACTGTGCCCTTGACTCTCCGCCAGTGATCGTGTCCCTTTTGTCTTCAAGAGGTCGCAGCTTCTTCTGGTGGTCGCTGTCCACGGCCATGTCTTGCTTTAAGTAAATTGGATGATTCAGCATTCCCAGCGGAATCAGGTGCAGTGTTAATCCACATAGAATGAGCATTGCACCTGCACAATACAAGCAGCCGAAATCATTAACTTGATAAGAAATCACTTTAAAAGGCACAGTGTTAACGGCCTCTTTTCATTTGCAAATCGGAAAATAAAACAAGTTTGGGAACGTGCAAAGTTGACAATGACAACATTACCAAAAATATCGACACTTTTGAAGTTTGAAGTGAACAATTGTACAGAGAATAACAGATACTTGGCAGTGAGTTACCAGCAGTAAGCCAATTGAATAGTTATATATGTAGAATGATGGATATGTGGGAGGGAGGTCGCAAGTTATAATCTAATTGAGGAGTTCAGATGGGATTTATACAATGTTCCCGTTAAGCTGCGTGGCCGCACAACTGTCTGGAGGTCGGGCACAGGCCGCTTGCCGGCCTCACGATAGGAAAACGGTCCATACGCGGTAATCTGAATGGGCTGTGCAGCCCCTTAAAGGGGCCGCGCAACCCAAAAAAAAATTAGAGGAACATTAAGGGGTAACTTTGCGAGGCCCCAATCCCAGTTTGCAGCCTTGCTACACAGGCGACTAAGTCACACAACCGGCCCTATAGTATTGCAGCCCCATCTCTGGTCTGCACTCCTATCGAGTGAAGCTTCATGTTGGGGGCCTCACTTTGCAAATTTACCCCTGTAGAATAATGAATAATGTATGTTACCAGGAACTGGGTTGCAACAGCCACCTCCCACCCGAAATTTATTTCACTTCAAACCATTACAGCCATCAGGAAAAGGGAGCTTTGCTCCCGCACATTTTATAGGTTCTGCCCTCCGGTCAGTCACTATTGGCCGAAACACGGGGTCAGGTGGCTCAATCTCCCAGAGTGCAGTGCGGCCTGAGCTATCGATGGGGCCGTTTCTCTGCCGCCCTGCATTGTGGGAAGACGGGGCCGCCATCATCGCCTCCATTCAATCGGTTCCTGGAATCCGTTCCTGAGCTCAAACCGGGAGCGAACGGGACGAGAAGCTCCCCCAGGGTTTCTGTACATTTGTGTTTCAAAAACAAAGATTGAATTTTTCCAGCTTATCCAAAAAATAAAGTTAAAATCCAACTCCTGTCGACCAGCGGACCAATGAATATGGCTCTATCCGGAGACGAGTCTCCTGAACCGGGGACAGGTTTCCTGATCCGGGGACGTTGTTTGCCTAGGGAGACGGTACCTAATCCGGGGACCGTCCCTGGAAAACGGGGGCGTGCGGTCGGCCTAGTCTAGCTAATAAAGGCAGCAGTGGAAATGCAAGTATACCTCAGTCTACCTAGTGCTGCATACGTATCTGTTTAAGAGTTAAGTGATTCACTTGTAATGAGAGTTGTAATGAGAATTTAGCTGGTCACCTACCTTGCCAGCCATATTCATTGAGAAGGTACTGAAGGAATGGAGCCAGGGCAAAGGTGAGCCCCGTCCCCGAGCGGGAAATGGAACAGGCGGTGGTGAGCTTTCTGCGGAAGTACTTGGTAGTGTTAAGAGCTGCAGCCTGGGACAGGAAGGCAAACCCGCACCCTGCGAAGAGATACCAAGAAATACATTACCATCGGCCTGCAGAACAAGCGATTTCAGGGTTAAAGGTGATTTCTTACCTCAGGGATTCCCTTAACGGCAGAAGCTTTATCATTAAGCAGTGCTGCGGCACAGCAAGTTGGAGGTTTAATGCTGTGATCCACGGCGGGGGAGGAGCCATAGGTCAAGCCTGCGATTCCCCAGGTGAAGAATTTTCTGGTGTCGGCAATATTGACACTGGGAGGCTCAAAGTCGAGGGTAGGATCTCTGCCTCTCTACCTCTCTCTCTCCTCCTTTAAAGCCTACCTCTTTGAACAAGCTTTTGGTCATCTGTCCTAATATCTCCTTATGTGACTCAGAGTCAAATTTTGTTTGATAACTCCTGTGAAGCGCCTTGGGATGTTTGACTACAGTAAAGGCGCTATGTAAATGCAAGGTGTTGTTGTCGGATGAGAGGGAGCAATATTCGATGTCTGACTCTCACAGACTTGGTGAATTACAGGTAGACTACCCTTTATCCGAACTTC